>NC_012877.2:7274733-8719108 GCF_000003195.3 Sorghum bicolor
CACCCGGGAATTCTTCAATTCCGAGTGCGTCGTCTTCGCGACCCGGGCGGCGATGTCCGATGCTGATACCGGCTCCGCCAGCATCCTCGTCCCGACCCAGGGGACGTTTGGGGTCATCTCGAACATAAATGCCCGTTGCTGCGCCAGAGGGACCAAGCTCCTCTTGTGGAACGCCATCGCCACCGTAGCCGCGGTGACCCTGGCCTGGCGCAGCTTCTCGAGCCCCACGAGAAGCGGGGCGAGCCTCTTCTGCTCCTCCGCAGGGGTGCCCCACACCCACTTTAGGGGGCACTCTTTCACCATCTTCCCGGTGTACCCCGGAAGCAGCCCATGGTCGTTCCGGAGGTAGAACCACCCGCTCTACCACCCCCGGTTCGACGAAGGCATCGCGCTCCAAATATACTGGCTGGACCGCTGCTGACGAAGCTGGAGCGTACAACCACCAACCCGCAGGGGAAATTTCTCCCCCCTCATAGCGGGCGGCCATATCCGCCTTGAAAAGGTAAAGCCAGAGGTTCTAATGGGGATGAACCCCCAGGAACCCCTCGCACACCATGGTAAATACGGCCGCCTGCATTATTGAGTTAGGGTTGAGGTTGTGTAGCTCCACCTCGTAGTAATGGAGAATCGCCCAGATCAGCCGACCAGCCGGAGTTCCGAACCCCCGGTCTAGGAACGACAGGAAGCAAACCACATAGCCCGGAGGCGAGTTTAGCTCCCTGTCGTTCGCTGAGGGAACAATCCACTCCGGCAGCTCGGCATCCGTGAGGGGACGAAGGATCCCGGCCTTCACGCGCGCCTCCAGCGCGAACCTGGTAACATTGCTGGGCGGCCACACATCATCGCCGGCCATGGCTTTGGGTGCAGAGGGGCGTTCGCGCGGCGGAGTGGAGAAGATGGCAGCAAGAGGAAGGGCAGGAGGCAAGAGCTTTTTTGCGCAGGAGCAGGAGGAAAGAAATCAAATCTCCTGCGGCCGTTTTTATAGAGGGAGCGCACCACGGCCACACCGCCCGCACGCAAGATCGGGGGGGGGGGGAAAGAGCAACTGTCGCCCATTTCCCACCAGTGAAAAATTCGAAGCGCCCACTCCCTCCGATTCTCATGCCCACCGCACACGCGCATTAATTTCGCAGGTGAAACATCCCATCCGGTCAGGGCACAACGGCACGGCCGTTTCGATTCCCCACGCGCCGCGCCTCAGAAAGAGCGCCCTAAAAAGATATGTCAGGGCGATTCCTTCCAGGGCAAGCGGCGCTCGACCCCCTGCTGACTAAGGTCGCGAGGTGGTCTCGGTCAGGCGCGGATTCCGTCTCGCCCGACCCTTTACTAACCCCGAGCAAAAATCTCAAGGCGGTTTCCGTCGGGCACAGATTCCATCCTACCCGACCCCAAGACTACAAACAAATCTAAAAAGCCTTCCGAGGCAAAAATCCCCAGGCCATGGCCACCTACGTTCCAGAGGTTGCGAGACTGACCTGCAAAACAGGTTCGAACAGTCGCCTCAGGATGACTGAGTGAGGGATGACTGAAGATGAGCACAATAGAGGCCATGGTCCAAACCCCTCAAAGGGTCGGCGCATCTTTGCTAGTCGTATCCAAGACCCATGCGAGTGTCACGCGAGTGGGATCCCATCGAGGGAGGCACCGAGCCCTCGGAACCCAGCGAACGGTTCCGACATCCACCGTGACTGCCCTCGGGTATTTTGAGATGTGCCCATTGATGGGTCGAGATGACGGACTAGAGGGGGGTGAATAGTCCTTTCTAAAAAAATTATCGCGTCAGCTAACCGAAATAAGTGTGGAATTAAAAGTATCAGTCTAGCCAAGACTATACCCCTCTATCTAAGTTCTCTAGCACCTTGTAAAAGATCCTAAACAAGCAAACAAGGTGCTACCTTAGCAAGAGCTCGCCTAACTAATTCTAGGAGCAAGGTCACACAAACCTATGCCACTAGTACTTTGCAAACCGGGAGAGCTTCTACACAAACTAGTGAAGCAAAGCGCACAAAGCCTAAGCTCACTAGCAAGCTCAATAACAAGGCAACTAATGCCAAATTAGAGAGCACAACTTACTTAGCTACACAAACTAAGCAATGTGACTAACAAGGTTACACAAACCAAATTAGTCACGCAAGGAAACTACTTCTAGCTACACAAGCAAGAAGGTAACTAGCAAGCTACACAAGCTAACTAATTACAAGAGCAACTACACAAACACAAGTATATGAATGTAAGAACAAGCTTGTCTTAGGGACTTTGCAAACCAACGGGAAGAACAATGTTGACACAATGATTTTCTCCCGAGGTTCACTTGGTTGCCACCAAGCTACGTCCCCGTTGAGACAAGCTTCAAGGTTGCCGCCGGTCCTCTTGCTAGTGGTGACCCGCAAGTCACACTCTCCCAAGTGGAGTGCTTACCACAAGCTCTAGCACTTGACCCGGCCGGACCACTTGTCGCTCTTCACGTCTCGCTCAACTAGAGTTGCTCTTCGCAATCCTCGCGGGGTGAGCACCGTACCCCTCACAATCTCTTCTACGGAGCACCGCACGATCTCCTTGTGTGCTTCGATGGAGTCACAAGCCACCAAGCCGTCTAGGAGGTGGCAACCTCCAAGAGTAACAAGCACCACCGGCTTGCAACACGAACACCTAGTGCCACTCGATGCAATCTCTCAATGCAACGCACTAGAATCGCTCACTCACACAAACGGATGAACACTATCAAGCATATGTGAGTAAGAGGCTTCACTAGCACTCCCCAAGCATGGAAACTAAGTCCCAAGGGTGCTCGGCGCCAGCCAAGGCTGGCCACCACTTCTATTTATAGCCCCAAGGGCTAAACTAGCCGTTGCCCCTTCACTGGGCAAAACCCGAGGGCACCGGACGCTCACAAGGAGCCACCGGATGCTCAACCCCCAGCGTCCGGTGCTCAGGCGTCAGCCACGTGTCACTAGCCGTTTGAACTCGACCGTTGCCGCCAACGGCTACTGCACATGCGCGCCTGCACAGCACCACCGGACGCTCTATTGCGTCACACTGGACGCGTCCGATGGACACTGGACCCGTGCGCAGAGAGCTCTGCAAACTCGCAGGGTCACCAGACGCACCGTGAGCGTCCGGTGCTCACCGGACCCATGCGCAGAGAGGGTCGCCAAACCACCCGCACACCGGAAGCTAAGCACCGGACTCACTCCGATGCGTCCGGTGCACACTGGTACACCCGACACTACACTAGACGCTAAAGGCCAGCGTCCGGTGCCTCCACGCAGTGCGTCCGGTGTCCCGCGACTTCTCCAAATTTCCCACCGGCGCAATAGAAAATATACACTTATTTTTCTCAAAAGCGCCGAACCCACACCCCTCTCAACCCTAGGAACTCCACCTTCTTTATAAAGTGTGCCAACACCAACAAGTGTACACCACCATGTGCAAGTGTGTTAGCATTTTCACAAACATTTTCCCAAAGGAGTTAGCCTCTCAAACTTGCCGCGCCATTCGATCCTAACATGTATGCAAAGTTAGATCGCTCAAGTGGCACTAGATGACCGATATGCAAACAAGTTTTCCCCTCTTGATAGTACGGCCATCTATCCTAAATCCGGTCATAAACTTCTCTACACACCTATGACCGGTGAAATGGAAATGCCCTAGGTTATACCTTTGCCTTGCGCTTTCCATTCCATCTCCTCCAATGTTGATGCAACACATGCACCAACCAATCACCAAATGATATGATCCACTTCATATCATCACGTGACCGTATTGGTTCATCGATCTTGACCTCACTTGCTCTTCACCATTGCCTCGGTCCATCGGCGCCAAGTCTTGCTCAAGCTTCACCGTCACACGCGGTCCCTCGCTTCGAAGCCTCTGACTTGCCCTTCACTCTTGCAACCGGTCCATCGAGCCAAGCCTCATCTTGATCTTCTCCACCTTGGTCATATGACTCCATGTCATGTCTCATATGCAATGAGCTCGTCCATCATCACATAATCACCTGTGGACTAATCTCCTGTGTATCTCACATAAATACTATTAGTCCACCTAAGTTGTCACTCAATTACCAAAACCAAACAAGGACCTTTCACCCATAAGGCCACTAGCCGACCCCCATCGAACGGGGCACGGACATCCACTTGGATTCACCCGTTTGCAGCTCCCGGGGAACGTCGATACTCGCCCATCGAGGGTAGTGCGACGTGACCCACCCCTCCTCCGAGCGAAAGGAAGAATGAGGGGCGTAATTATAAGACGAGAAAGAACCTGATCGACCCTTGCGGGGAAAGGGCTCGGGGGCTTCCTCGCACCATGGGAACAGGCACTACGTGTAAAGAACACACAACCTATCCCTCAAATACTCCCGACTACTTCACTTAGGGGTAAAAGCCTTTGAAGGAATAACACCATTCCTCCAAAAGGCTCGGGGGCTACACCCGGCGGGTGCGCTCGCGTGCACCCCCCGGAGAAAGTAGAAAAGCTCTCACTGAGCAAATTGGTCCCTCAAAGAAAGAGAAGAACCTTCGAAGAGGTAAACTCACCTCTTCAAAGGCTCGGGGGCTACTGTTGGTACCATAAAAAGGGATACCCAAATCAGAACAATAAAAATCACAAAAAGACAAAACAAACCATCCACGATCACCAGGGTGCGGGCCCCACCTCATCTGACTCCTCGGTCTCGGGCCCAAATCACGGCTCGCCCGACCCCCTGGCCTCGGACGTAAGTTCCATCTCGCCCGACCCCTCTAGGGCTCGGACAACAGACACCGCCTCGCCCGACCCCCTGGGCCTCGGGCGCAAGTTCCGTCTCGCCCGTACCCATGACGTGACAGGCGTAGTGACTCCCATATCGCAGCAGGGCATGGAGGTGACTTTTCCAACCACCCTGGTCACTGCAGCCTTACCTCTTTCACTGTGTGACCTTACCTCTTTCACTGTGGTGTACCGCCCCACAGTAAAAGAGGAATGGGAGAGATTAACCAGTGTCACTGTTAGCTATCTCTTCCCACTGTTAACAGGACAGGCAGCAGTATCACCGATCCGACCCCCACGACACCAACAGGGCTCGGTAACCCTCCACAGGAGCAGCCATATTGTCAGCCATGCCTCAAGGACGGGATGGGCAATTTTCTACAGGGTCGGGACTGTTGCTTCACCGCTCAGCAGAAGAAATCTCCAATCACTCTTGTAAATCCCTGCCTCCCCTTGAGGCTATAAAAGGGGAGCCAGGGCTCGCAGCCAAGAAAGGTTGATCCACATAGCACAAGTTCAATCATATAAACACCACAACTCCCAGCGGGTCCTCATGCAGGGTAGCTAGCAGCGCTCTGTCCACATCACAAAGCCGAGACCTGGGACTTAGCCCTCTCTCGCAACCTGCTTGTATTCCCCTACTACAAGCACCTTTGGGTACAAGGCAATACAGACTCCCGATCTCACTGGACGTAGGGCATCCTTAGCCCGAACCAGTATAAATCCTCTGTGTTCCACTTGCATCACCATTCAGGCTTAGGTAGTCACGCATTCTCATACTTGTTTGTGTCTAGACCCCGAGTCCAGACACCGACAAGAAGCTTTGAAAAGAGCGCACTAAACGACGTAGCTCGATACTACGATCGTAAAAGAGCAAGAACAATAGAGAGCGGAGCTATCAATAAAGAGCTACCGTTAGCGAGGACACATCTATCGAGAGGTTCGAAGTAAAACAAAGAAGATAAACTATACGCTGGATGTGTTTGATTTGATGAAAAAAGGTGATGGACATTTGTCTCAAAGTTGAATTAACCGATTTATGTATGATTATAAAAGATGAAGTATAGCTTTACTCATATTCAATTTATAAATAATTCAGAGTACAAAGTCATTTAAGAATTTATAATTTTAGAAAGCATAAAATATGCAAAGAGCAACTAATCGATTCACTATATATTTCAAGGTTAATCTAAACAAGTCATAATTGAAAATTCATTTATGTTGATATTAATTATATTAACATTCTTTATTAAAGACTAAACTATATAACTAAGTCACTTTTAATCCAAAAGGCATTAGATAGATATTAACTAAATTAATTACATGCTTCATATTTAATTAAACCAATTATAAGAAACATTTAAGTTAATATTAACCAAGTTAATATTTGTAAACCCTAAATGCTTATTTAATTAATTAAAAAGGGTACTTAATAAATATTAAACAAATTAGTTATATTCATAAACATGGAACATGAAAAACAGCATCACTAATAAGTCGCCACAGTCGCAAAGCAATAAAAACGGAATTATAACGCTAGTTCGTTTTAATTGACATAGTTATTAAGTAAATATTAATTAAATTGTATTTAAATCAATAAATTCAGAAATAAGTTAGACGATACGAAAATAAAGTAACTTGAACCATATAAAATAATCGATGGCAAAACTGTAAGCATCTTCTACCTCCATCCACCTCCTTCAGGTACGCACACGGGGAAGTGCTCTCCTGCACATCATGGGGAAGGGGAGGCTCGGCCGGGACTTGGCCAGGCTGGCGGCGCAGCAGCACGCGGCCGTGATGACCCGCGCACGGGGCTGGGGCAAGGGCCCACACGACGGCCTGCAGCCGGAACGGTAAAGTTCGTCGGAGAAGAGAGAGAGGAGAATGGGAACTGGCCAAACGGACATGGATTCGCAAAAGAACCTTAGAATGGTGACGGTTTTCATAAAGAACGATGGAGGTGGTCGAAAAAGCTCGCCGAACTTTCACCGAAAAAGTTCACCTGAGATCTGAAACTTCGGCGATCAATCTACGTGGCTACGAGCGGTGGCTCGGAAAAAGGATTGCAGTTTTGAAATCAGCGAATCGAGGGCTACGCAGGCATATATATGGGTCTAGGTTTTCGAGACTTTTTGAAATTTCTTAATTTCGGGATTTATAAAAATCATTTTCAGTTCAAAAATAATTCTAGAAAAATCTGAAATCATTTTAAATCCTTGAAAAATATTTTCAAAATTCCAAAAATTCAAAAAAAAACTTGTAGAGATAGATTGGGAGATTGTGAATCCAAATAAAGTTTTTAGAGTCCATAAAAAAGTATTTTGAAGTATCTAAAAATTAGATTTTGCTCTAGGAAAAATGGAAAAAAACCGGAAAAGTTTAGGAAATTCTCGGGAAGGATTGAACGGCGTCTAAATGTGTTTTTTAAAAAATCTTAGCACACACAAAAACAACAAACTCAAAAAACAAAACAAGCATCACATCAAAAGGTCGATACAATTATTTTTTAGGAAAGCATCATTTTCCTAACTGGAAATCTTTTTTTTGGAATTCCTAAATAAAAATCTAAGCTAATGTTGAAAAATTTATCCACATATGAAAAACCATTCATTTTATTTAGTGTTTTATAACAACAACCCAAAATAGAAATTTTAGGGTGTTAGACTTGCAGTCTTAGAAAGTTACTTTTCATAAATGCATTAAAGTTATATTCACCTGGTCTAAAGGCCAGCGTGCTTCAATAACTTTAATGTGGATTATTAGTCTATTTAATTGCTTAATTGAATTCCATGCGTGCGCTATTTGTTTAAGCTTAACTAGATCGGCTATTTAGGCCATACAGGATCCATAAAGCACGAACAAGATCTATCTATATAGTCATAATTAAATTTGATTTCATTATCAGACTTAATTGTGATTAAATAAATATCTTAAACGTACAACATGTAACAACCAAGATTAACATATTAGTTGACTTAGATTTAGGTAGTTATTTAATATTTGATAAAGAAACTTTACTATTAAATACATTAAGGTTCAAACTAATCTGTTGAATCTTGATTGGGTGGAATATTATTGTAACAAATAAAATATTAATTCAAACAATATTGATAACTTATTGAATCTATTAAATCACCAATTTAATAGAGCCGATAACTAACTTAGACAGATCCTTTGTAAGAGATTAGAACAATACAACCTTACAAATAAAATCTAAGTCGATAACTAGTTCAAATTGAGCTTAACACGAGTTCGAATGATGCAGCCGTGATAAACTAAACATGAATCGTGACAATACTTACAAGCAAACCGAAGGTCAAAATCAACCAATGCAGCTCGATTTGTCGAAAGTTTTGTCGAGATCTACTCTTACTCCTACTCTAGGGTTGGTGGCTGGAGCCGAAAAGGTGTTGTATTGAATTAGTGTATATTTTTACAAGGAATGGGTCTCTGATATTTATAGCCCAAAAACCTAATCATATGTCCTAGTATTACACGACTACTTAGAAAAGGTAACTCAAACTCCAATTCTTCCTTGTAATGAAACCCGACACGTCTTCCCTCGTATCCTGCCTTGATCGACTATCTTCATCCAAGCTTCTATTTAGTCGATTCACTATCCAACCACTCTTTCCTTCCATCAGGTAGATTCACAGGCAGATTCTATCTCACCAAAATTTGGAATTAACACATGCCCCCCCAATTTTGGAATAAAATTGATTTTATTCCAAAACTGGTAATTATCCGATTCCTAATCAAAACTAGCACGGACACAGTGATGACTCTGTTTACTCCTCAGTTCCTTCCTGTCCGCCAGTCTTAAAAGCTAGGGCTTCCCTCCAAGTTATTCTAGACAGAAATTCGAAACCCATACAATCCGCACAATTTCAACATCATCCAATCAAGCTCCAATTCGGTGATTTCTTCAACCTGATGGCGTCAATCGACAATATTCTTGAGGTGGTTTTCCTTCTTTCGCTCTTTTTTATTTCTCTTGCTCCTTCAATATTTTCTCATTTTCCCTTTACTTTCAAAATCTTCAAAACCAGATCTTCATCCCCCCTTGAAGACAATCTGCAAAAAATCTTTTTAGGCCTCATGGGTAACCCAGATCCAAGCAGAGCAATTATCGCTGAAACTAATAGAATCCCTTTCAAGCATTCCAATATGCATCCAAATCTCTAGGACAAGAATTCCTCTATAAGGAATTGGCCATCAATCATCCCAAGTTGGAGGAACTGGTTGATCAAGGTATCAGCCAAGAAAAGAATAGATTTGGCAGCTCGCAACTTGGATCAGTGCATCTCCTTGTCTCTTTCTGACATCGAGAAGAACGACCCCATGCTCAGAGCTGCCTGTTTTTTCTGATACAGCACATACAATGTTTTCTTCTTCATGCAAGGCTTGATGTCCCCAATTTTAGCCGATGTACTCCTTCTAAGGAATTAACTGCATGTCATTCTGCCTTCCACTTATCCTTTTATATATAACACCGATGCCTCCGAGGGGAAAATCACTCAGCCCTTGGTCTTTCATCTTCATCCTCTCGACCTTCAAATCATCCACCTTCCATCAAACCCTAACTTAACCCAATGGCAGACAGTAGGGACAAGTGTCCATCATCACCCTCCTCCTTCGAGGAGGTGAACTCTACACAGTGCCGAGGATTGAACTGGTAATCTGAACATTTCATCTTCTTCTATATTCAATCATTACTTATTCTTTTATTCTTCTGCAGCCTTGCCCCCTGAGCTGATTTTGGGGTAGGCCCCAGCCATCCGGCAAGGACAACATCAGCATCTTATCTACCTCCGACAGCAGTAGCCTTTGAGGAAGCTACTGCGAACCAGGCAGCCAAAGCAAGCCAGGCGGCTTCAGAACCGCTCGACCACGAAGACGCTTCGGGGCATGACGGCATCTTCGACAACGAGGACACCTGGGATTTCCTCCAGCGTCTTCGTGAAGCCTAGAACCTCTACTCCAATGAGTGCAAGAGGTTCCATCGTCTCCAGGAGCAGCTCAATGCCCTGGAGGTGGTGTTAGAGGACACCGAGGGATCTTTGGCCCGAACCAAGGATCAACTGGTAGAGTCTGACTCTGTAGTTGTCAGTAAGTATATTTTCTTGCACTTTCCTTAGATGATCAACTCTTTTGCTGATCTTTCCGTTTTGTCGATCGCAGGGCTCTAGGAGCAGTTCAACACACTCACCCCTGCCATCAACACAATTACCAAAATGATGGACACGCGCGGGGAGACCCAGGTGGGCGCCTTCAGGATGTCCCCAACCGCATTCAGGAAGTAGCTCTCCATGGCGTCCGCTCTGGAGCAGCAGGCGCACTGGCAGCTGCTCAACTCCGCCTCGGAGTTCAGCTCTCGGAGTCTCCGACTCCAAACTTCATCAAAGAGGGCAACGACGAAGGCTTCGAGGAGCTGGTGGAGGAGTTTGCTCCTTGCACGGATGCCGTAGCCCAGGTCTCATCTGCCGAAGACATCATCGCTCATGTCTTTGATGATGAGGATTTGTTTTAGGTTTTTTTTTATTTTTTGTCGATGTAAACCTTCTCCATGAACAATACCACTTCCCATCGAGGCAGTTTTATCTCATTTTATCTTTGTTGATCAATCATCTGAAATTCTTGTGGTATTGCCCACCGAGACAATCTAATGTGCCCCCTGTATCGACAAAAACTACGTTCAGATGTCAACGACTCTGAATTTTTGCACTGAAGATGATACTTACGGCTATTTTAGTTGTCAATGGCTCTGAATTTTTTTATACTAAAGGCGATAGTTTTTATATCGGCTATTTAGAATCCATTCTTAACCATCTTGATCAACTAAAGCAAATCAATCCAAATACTAGGGCAGTACTTCTTATAATACTTTCCATTGATAGCTCTAGAGTATTCTTCTCCCTCTAAAGTCTCATAAAAACTAAGCATCCCAGGAGCAACTTTGGTAGTCTAATAGGGCCCTTCCCATTTAGGTGACTATTTACCAAATCTATTATCTTTGGATCCA
Organism: Sorghum bicolor; assembly: GCF_000003195.3. Classification (NCBI taxonomy): domain Eukaryota; kingdom Viridiplantae; phylum Streptophyta; class Magnoliopsida; order Poales; family Poaceae; genus Sorghum; species Sorghum bicolor. The sequence continues at coordinate 7,285,508 of NC_012877.2, forward strand.
ATTGGCAAAATCACTTTCCAAACTAATTTGCCCTCACTAAATTTCTTTTCTTGCACCTTCTGATTATAAAATTTGGCAATCTTAATTTTATGAGCTTTAATATTTTCCAAAGCCTTCAACTAATGAAAATTTAGATCGTCCAAATTATCCAACATAAGATCCCTATAGTCATCGGCTATCAACTTATCTTGCTACGATATCCTTTGAGACCCTATATTAATGTGGCAGAACCTCCTAAGTGTTTGGGCCCACCGGCACCTGCCATTGTCCTAAGGACCTCTGACGGTGATGCCGGGCGTCCTCCCACTTTAGAAGTCCGATGAGCATTGCTGGGCGCTCATTCCACTGCTACCTGTGGCGTACCAAGCTGGCTCGCCCTGACCACTGGTAATGGTCATTCAACGAGAACTGTTTCTTCTCGCCCTTACAGGATAGCAAGTGGCCACCTTAACACCAGGATCATTCGTTGCGAAGATAAAGCAGTAGCTCAACGACATAAGACCAAAATAACATTTCAGAGTGAAACAGCGGAAGTGTTACATAACTTATTTTACAAAAGGAGTTCTTCCAAATAGTAGAGTGTTATTACAAGCCTGGTCCAGCGGAGCAACTGAAACTTTAGTATAGACAGAACAAACTTACAAACCCTGCCCATGGGTCACGCTCACTCTTCTTCGTCGTCAACCTCGACGACGGTCACACAGCAGGGTCCGAAACAAGTCGGCTCCTGCGCTTCACCTGCAACAGGGGTATTGAAACCCTGAGTACGAGAGTACTCAACAAGACTTATCCGACGGGAAAAGAGGAGAATTTAGGGATGCAGGCTTAGGGTAGACAAGGGGTGGCTGAGCAAGGAGCCAAAGTGTTTTGCGTAAAAGCTTACTAGTAGTGCATCCTTATTTTCAAGTTTTACCCCAAATTCCTCCCTTGCAGAGGCAGAGGAATTCGAGGATAGTCTAACTGGTTGTTCCCCACAGACGAATCCGTGAGTTCCTAGTCCTATCATCAAGTATTATTTATCGATGGCCATAGCTTCATGTCGCTATGAGTTCGGGAATTGGGATCCGAACCTCATGAGACATTTCCCCCTTTCTCATTTTACCATTTAGTTGCATAATTAACTACGATGAGGGTCGAAGGAATTGAGTCTCCCAATCGGGGAGCAACGACGATTCGAATCGCTTAGCAATCCAGCTGGAGTTCCTAACCACCCGACATATGTAGACCCAAATCTTGCATATATCAACCCAAATCAAGCTCTCCCCAAATCTGACCAGGTTCGCGGCACCCGAGAGCACAGTACTCCACCATCCTACAGCCGATCTAGATGTTTTCCGGTCATCTCAGATCCGTAAGGTGGGCACACGTTACTCTCGCCATCTTTCCACTCCCAGTGCGCGAGTAGCTGTTCGCGTCGAGGGATCACAAGACTGGGCTTACCGGAGGCAAGTGGCTAGTACTATAAATTCTCAACCCAGCAGGCCATCAACGGACCGGTCCTTAATCGACACAGTTGGAGACACTACTTTAAGACTCCATTCTTAAAGCAAGTCTACCGACCGGTCTCAAATTGAAACATCATTGATCGTAAGTGTACCCCACAACAACCCTTCAAACTTTCTTGTTTAAAAACCTATCTAGTAGCAGGGCTAAGCATCGCTAAGCAGTTTTAAAATAAAACAGGTGTCAAGGACAGGATACAGATATCAAGGTAGTAAATGCAGCAAGTAGGTTAACCCAATTCTCAACTACCTAATGCAGCATTTTCAATTCACAAGTGATAAAAGATTTAAAACATCCAAGGAGGGGTTAATGCATCCGGGGCTTGCCTTGGTTGCAGGGCAGAGAGGGACCCTCGGAGACTTCCCAAGTCTCGGATCCGACTTCCTCGAACGGAGCACCGACCTCGGGGTTCGGTTCAACGGGCGCTCCTTCGGTCACGGACACTATACGCAAAATGATGAATGCTCATGATATGCGTATGGCAATTATGCAAGAAGGGCCAAATCAAGTACAATTTGCCTTCCCAAAGCAATACAGAATAATCAATAAATAAAGTTGTTTAATAACCTATTGTTTTTACCCAAGAGGTTGCATCCGTAAACTAAGACTTTACTTAATTCATAATTATCTTAAATTAAGTAATTATTAAACCTATTTACCTTAATTAATTCTTAATTAATTACTAATGACAGTAATTAAGCATTAAGGCTAAACAATAATTAACTGCCAGAGGTCATTAGGGTTAATGACCTCAGGTCATCACACAATCCCAAAATCACTCAACCCTAATCATGAGAACTTAATTAATTATTGTTTAATGGTTTTGGAATTATTATTTAAGTACTAAATAAGGGTTTATTAGTATTCTAATTTAACAATATCCAAATGCCACCAAATTTTGTGTGGAGCCAGGGAATAATATACAGAGGCTCCCCACAATTTTTGGTGATTTTTGGACATACAAATAAATTATTAAAATTCATACAAGTTTTATTTGCTAATTAAAAGGGCAAATTTTTACAGACATGTAAACTACCAGAAAACAGAACTTAATATTTTTCTTGGGTTCTACTTATTTCAGAGAATCTACACAAAAATTTCCATGATTTTTGGATTAACACACGAATTATTACACAAATTCAAACATTCAGCAAAAATTGCATAAAAAGAAAAAGAAAAAGATTTTCGCGCAGCGGGCGGCCTGGAACTTGGCCCGCAAGCCGGCCCACGCGCGCTCGGCCTGCTCACGCGCCGCGCAGACGGCCCGCGTGGACACGGTCCACTCTGGCCCGAGCGCTTCCCGCGCCAGCGCCCTCTCCCTCTCTCTCTCACGCGGTCGCTGACGGGCGGGTCCCGCCCGTCAGCTCCGTCTCCTTCCTAGCGCCGCGGCTCCGGCGAGCTCCAGTGAGCCGTCGGCGAGCCCTCGGTTTCCGCGGTGAGACGCGATAGCTTCCTCGACCTCCCACGCACCCAGGGGCACCCTTTTCTCCCACTCTCCTCTATCCTAACCCCTGTGACCACGGGCACGGCGGACGGCCGCCTCGGCCGAGCAGACGCCGGCCACTACGAGCGAGTAGAGCGTGACTTGAGCAGCGCAAAAGCACCAGGGGCTCACCGCGACTTCAACCGAACAAGAAGCGACAGCGGAGAGGCTCTGGTTGACGCTGGCCACGGTGACGTGCTTGCGGTGGCGCTCGGCCGGAGTTGGGGGGAAACAGCTCGGGTGGAAGCTACGGTAGGATAGAGCGTGTGTTTGGGGGCGCAATCGGTGGCGGGGCTCACGGCGGAGCTGCTGGGGTGCTCAGGTGGCTTGGAACGGCAGCGAGTGAGGCGAATTGGAGAGGCGCAGGGAGCTCGTCGGCGTCGGGGTTCAAGAAAAGGAAGAGGGGACTCTGGCCACTCGGGGCTTTATCCCCACAACGGAAGGCGGTCCGCGGATGAGGACGTCCACGCGAAGCACAGCAGCAAGCAGCTGCGTGGCCAGCTGCGTGGCGGCGCGCGCGGAGGCGGCTCTGCCCCGGCGGCAGAGCACCCCCCCCTGCCGATCACTGTAGCCGGCCTCATCCACTCAGTTGTCTTTTTGTGAAATCCGACCAAAATTCGAACTAAAGTCAAATTTCCACCAAAACAAAAGTTGTGCCAAATTTTGTAAGCTACAAAACATATTTAAGAGTCCAGAACTGATTTTGAGTGTAACAGGGTGAATTTGGCCAAAACAGTTTCAAAATCAAAATTCAATTTGAGAGGATTCAAATTTTTGAATTGGGGCAGATTAGAATTTCCAAAATTACTTTTGATTTTGCATAATAACTTGAAAAACTCCCAACATGAAAGTTGCTCAACTTTTTGTGCTCTACAACTTTCATGTTGACCACTTTTCAAAATTCCAAATGGATTTTGAATTGGGGGTTTAAGTTGGAAAAGGGGACACTTTTCGGAAATCTGTATTTTCAAAATTACTTTGAATCTTGTATTGAAACTTCAAAAACTCAAAACACCAAAGTTGTACATCTTGCCAAGAGCTACAACTTTGCTTTTGAACTCAACCTCAAATTTTGCTTAGTTTTTGACTTATGCAAAAGGGGACAAATCTAGGATCCAGAAATCAGGGTTTTTTCTCCCCCCTTAGCTTTTCGGAAAATTTCCACCCTAGGGTTTTTAGCAACCACACAAGCATCAACAACCCACAAAAACACACTCTACCTCCCTAAGCTCAAGCAATAAAAATAAACTTGTTTTAAGTTGATGCATACTAATGTGCTTTAACAAATATGATTTGCAATGCTCATGATGACATGATCCATTTTTAGTAACCGTAACATCAGGGATGTTACAGCCCTTCCCCCTTAAAGAAATCTCGTCCCCGAGATTTAAAACCTTAGGGTAAGTAATGGAAAAGGAAATTTGTCAAAACCTTTTCGTCTTCAACTTTTCCATAAGGCAAGGAGTTGGGGAAAATACTTCATTATAAGCATATATGTACATTAAGTACATGGCTTTGGCGACTCTTTTCCTTCACTAGAGTACACTCTCTGGTTATCATATATCGTCCTGAAGAGAAGCATGGAATTCAGGAAAATTCTCTAGCAAGTAATCTTCAGATTCCCAGGTGGCTTCTTCTTCAGAGTGCTGGCTCCATTGTACCTTATACCATTTGGTGGTTGTCCTTCGAGTAACTCTATCTTTTTGATCCAGTACTCGGATAGGGTATTCCGAATAAGTTAGATCTGGTTCAAGCTTTACATCTTCAATATCTTGAACTCGATCTGGTACCCGAAGACACTTTTTCAGTTGAGACACATGGAACACATTATGCACCCCGGATAATCGTTCGGGCAGTTTAAGGCGGTAAGCGACCTGTCCACATCGGTCAATAATTGGAAATGGACCAATGTAACGAGGCGCTAACTTGCCTTTAACACCAAAACGATTTACTCCTTTCATTGGGGATACTTTCAAATACACATGATCACTTTTGGCGAACCTTAATGGTCGACGTCTTTTATCAGCGTAACTTTTCTGTCGGGACTGAGCAACTTTCAAGTTATTTTGGATTTGTTTCACTTTGTTCTCAGTCTCTTTCACTAAGTCAACTCCGAAGAACCATCTTTCTCCAGGTTCCGACCAGTGTAACGGAGTTCGACATCGGCGACCATACAGTGCCTCAAAGGGAGCCATTTTGATACTCTCTTGATAGCTATTATTGTAGGAAAATTCTGCTAGAGGCAAGCAGTCGTCCCACTTATCTGGAAAATTCAGGGCACAAGATCTTAATAGATCTTCTAGGGTTTGATTCACCCTTTCAGTTTGCCCACCAGTTTGAGGGTGGTAGGCTGTGCTGTATAAAAGCTTAGTGCCCAGGGACTCATGTAAACATTTCCAGAACTGGGAGACAAATTGTGTGCCTCTATCTGACACTATTGTCTTTGGCACCCCATGCAGACTTAGGATACGGTCGAAATAAATCTTAGCATAGGTGGAGGCAGGATACAATAGCTTTACTGGCAGAAAATGTGCTGTTTTGGTGAGACGATCTACTATGACCCAAATGGAATCAAAGCCCTTGGCCGTCTTGGGCAATCCTACTATGAAATCCATACTTATGTCATCCCATTTCCATGCGGGGATAGGCAAAGGTTGCAACTCCCCAGCGGATTTGAGATGAATGGCTTTGACCTTTCGACAGGTGTCACATTGGGCCACATAGCGAGCTATTTCTATCTTCATTTTTGTCCACCAAAACCTTTGCTTTAGGTCCTGATACATCTTGTTGCTTCCCGGATGAATGGAATACCTCGTGGTATGAGCTTCATCCAGGATTTGCTGACGTAGCTCAGGTACCTTTGGAACCACTAACCGGTTCTTGAACCAGATTACTCCCGCATCATCCACCTTAAAGTCTGTGGGTGCTCTATTAGAAATCTTCTCTTTAAGATGTCTCATGCCTTTGTTTTCTTTTTGTGCCTTTATGATTTGAGCTTCGAGATTGAAATCGATCTTTAGATTGGAAAGGCTTCCTTGGGAAATCATTTCTATTCCCAAGTTCTCTAGCTCTTGGCACAAAGTTATATCCCTAGGCGTCACTGTTAAGCAATTACAGTGAGCCTTACGACTGAGGGCATCCGCTACTACATTTGCCTTGCCAGGGTGATAATGCACCTCAAGGTCGTAATCTTTAATTAGTTCTAGCCACCTTCGCTGGCGCATATTAAGCTCAGCTTGAGTAAAGATATACTTCAAGCTTTTGTGATCTGTATATAAATGACATGTGTTCCCCAACAAATAATGACGCCAGATCTTTAATGCATGTACCACGGCGGCTAGTTCGAGATCATGGGTCGGGTAATTCTCTTCATGAGGTTTGAGTTGTCTGGAAGCATATGCAATTACGCGACCCTCCTGCATCAGCACACAGCCTAACCCGATCCCTGATGCGTCACAATATACATCAAAGGGTTTTTCAATATCTGGCTGGGCCAAGACAGGTGCAGTTGTCAACAACCTTTTCAGAGTCTGAAAGGCTTGCTCACATTGGGATGACCAAACAAATTTTGTTTGACTTTTGAGCAAGGTTGTGATTGGTTTGGCGACTCTGGAAAAGTCCGGGATAAAACGACGGTAATATCCCGCCATGCCCAGAAAACTACGGACCTCATGTACCGTAGTCGGGGGTTTCCAATTCAACACATCTTCTACCTTGCCTGGGTCTACAGCGACTCCTTCCGCTGATAATACATGACCCAGGAAATGAACTTTGTCCAACCAGAACTCACATTTGCTGAACTTGGCATATAGTTGATGCTCCCTGAGACGGGTCAGCACGACTCTTAAGTGTTCAGCATGTTCTCTCTTAGTCTTGGAGTAAATCAAGATGTCATCGATGAAGACGACCACAAATTTGTCTAGTTCTGGCATGAAGACAGAGTTCATCAGGTACATAAAATGGGCCGGTGCGTTGGTCAACCCAAACGACATCACCAAGTACTCATACAGCCCATAACGGGTTGTAAAAGCTGTCTTGGGCACATCTTCCGGCCTAATTTTAATTTGATGGTACCCTGATCTCAAATCAATTTTTGAGAACACTTTGGCCCCAGCTAGCTGGTCAAATAATAAGTCAATGCGGGGCAATGGGTACTTGTTCTTAATCGTCACCTCATTTAGAGGACGATAGTCGACACACAGCCTTAATGTCTGATCTTTCTTCTTCACAAACAAGGCTGGGCAACCCCATGGAGAAGAACTGGGCTGAATAAAACCCTTCAGCAACAACTCTTGTAATTGGGTTTTTAATTCGGCCAGCTCTTTCGGTGCCATTCTGTAGGCCCTTCGAGATATTGGGGCCGTTCCTGGTTTCAATTCTATACTGAATTGTACATCCCGGTCCGGAGGCAGGCCTGGTAAGTCTTCAGGAAATACATCCGGGAAATCTCGAACTACCGGGATATCTTTGACTTCAGACACATTTGCGGCATGAACTTGCCCAATTGTCCGTTTGGGAGTAACTAATTGAATTAGTAAATAAGAATTCTCATTGGGCAATGGGATTTTAATGGTTTGATGCAAAGTGTCCAGCACAACCCCTCGTTGTGCCATCCAGTTCATGCCTAAGATGACATCAATTCCTTGGTCCTTAAGAACAATCATGCTAGTAGGAAAATTGTGCCCACCAAATTCGATGGGTACTTGGTGAACCATTTCTTTAGACATCAGCCGTCCTCCTGGCGACTGTATATAAAAATGATCTTGTGTTTCCCCAATGGGTATGCCATGCTTTAACACAAAGGTGCGATTTATGAATGTATGAGATGCACCAGAATCGAAGAGCATTAAAGCAGGATGTTTCGCGACAGGAAACGTACCCATCATCACTGGTTCACCCTCTGGAATTGTCTCCACTTCAGTATGGAAGACTTGCCCTGTCTTCTTTACCGGTCTACCTTTCTGTACCTGTTGCCCTTTCTGAACCCCAGTTCTGAACTGACTCGGCTGGGGTTGGCCCATAGGTGGCCTTTGAAAGGTAGGGTTGGTTTGGCGGGGAAAAGGGCACTCTTTAGAGAAATGCCCAGGCTTACCACAATTGAAGCAAGGGTAATTGTGGCTGGGCGGAGCAATAGGGCGAACACCCGGGGCGTTCGGCTGGCGTGGTGCAAAAGCAATGGCAGTAGGTCGAGAATATACCTGCTGCCCGGGTCTGTACTGTGGAGGGGAGAAAGGACCACGATAAGGTGACGGCGCTTGGAAACGTCCGTGGCCCTGTGGATGATAAATAATTCTCTGGCGCTTTTGACCGCGACCAGAGAAAGAGGAGGAAGCAGCCTTCTTCTTGGCTTCCTTGTGTTTCCTATTCTTTTCCTCTGAGGCGATAGCAATATTTACCGCCTCATAGAAAGTAGCATTTTGGCAAGCGGTCATCATGGTCTGAAGTTTAGTATTTAGACCACGCATGAAACAGGCTTTCTTCTTTCTGTCAGTGTTCACATGATCCGTGGCATATTGAGAGAGATGATTAAACCTTGCCACATATTCCATAACACTCTTATCGCCTTGCTGCAAGGCGAGAAACTCTTCGGCCTTCATGGCCATGAGCCCTTCGGGGATGTAGTGGGCGCGGAACGCGTCCCTAAACTCGGTCCAGGTAACTTGGTGTCCGGGAGCTTGAATAGCTAAGAAGTTCTCCCACCAGGCACCTGCAGCTCCCCGAAGCTGCTGAGCTGCAAATAAGGGTTTCTGAGTTTCTGAACACTGAATCAAACTGAACTTATGCTCCATGGTTCGGAGCCAGTCATCCGCTTCTAAAGGCTCATCGGCCTTAGTGAACACCGGGGGCCTGGTCTCGGTAAAGTCCACATACCGAGCCTCTCCGTCCCCGTTGCGCGGTGCCCTGAAGTTTGGAGCAGGGTGTGGTTGACGCTGTGCTAGCTCGCGCAGCAAGCGAGCATTGTCAGTAGTGGCACTTAACAAGACAGCAATGGCGTCAGCCAAAGAAGGTGGAGCAGGTGGAGGGTTGGGGATATCATCCCCTCCCTGGGATGTCCCAGCCCCATCGGATCCGCGAGTACGCATCGGCATCTGTTACAAGAATCGTAGATACCTGTTACCACGTAAAATTCATAACACCGAACATATCTTACATTCTTCCATTCACTTATTAAACATTAGTTAGATACACACCAAGAGTAAACAGGTTCAACTTCTCAAACCGAAAGAAAACTTATATTACAAACCCGAACCCCACTACGGCAAGCTAGGACTCCTACTACGACGTTGCCCTCGGTTTCACCGAACTAATCGGTGTGGCCAGAGCTGTAGCCCGGGTCGTCATTGCCATCATCTTGATTACCCCCTGGGTTGTGGTCATCGGGGTCGGACTCCTCTTCATCACTGAGGCCTGGATCGGGTTCTCCATCGTCTGCCAACTCGCCATCCGTATCCATTTCCCCTTCGCCGGGAGGTGGGTGGAGTTGATGATACAGATCAAATGCAATATCACGATATTGCATAGCTAGGTCATTGACAGTATCTAAGTGATGTGCCAGCTCCAGTTTCTCCAGCTGGAGCTGGTCCTCTCGTTGCCACGCGACGTCCCGTTGTGCGGTGACCGTGGCCGCCATCTTCACATACAAATCCTTAAGATACTTTGCCTTGCCCAACTTTGCGTTCATCCTAGTTAGCTCATGCCTATGAGTGCTCCTAGCTTCTTCCTCTCGGGCAATGGCTGCATTCCGCTCCTCCACCATCCGGGACAACATAGCTTCACAATTTTCTGTAGCTTGTTTTTCTTTGGCCAGTTGAGCTTTAAGTTTGCCAATCTCCATAACATTGTACATTCTCTCTCTCATCACTTCAGTCAACTCGGCGGACAACCTGTCCACCTCCTGCTGAGGCGGTGAACGGCTACTACTGGCTTGATCACTGCGTGGAGCTAGCTGATGTCGGGGAACTCCTTTTGGACCAGTCCGCTTACGCGGGGTCTGCTTCTGACGAGCCATCCTGTAGAGGGTAAGTTTAGTTTAGTAAGAGAGACCTTAAAGGTTAGCAAGAATAGGATTGATTCTATTCACCCAACCCAACAAGGAGGAAGGAACTTAACCAGTTAATACATCATGATGCATGCACGAACTTACGATTCCTACTAACAATTCGTAACAACAGTGCCTTAAATTTTTTTTACAACATAGGGCAATACTTTAGGTTGCTCCTCCATACCACTTCAAAAATTCTAAGAAAGCCTATAGACAGGGGTAGATTAGGACTAAGCACTTGGACTCAAAATAGGCAGGTTCATAGTATTAGTTCCAAACGAATTTTTGAAGTTTTTCAAAAGGTTCAGCAGTCATCTTAGCAACGAATGCTCTGATACCAGCTGTGGCAGAACCTCCTAAGTGTTTGGGCCCACCGGCACCTGCCATTGTCCTAAGGACCTCTGACGGTGATGCCGGGCGTCCTCCCACTTTAGAAGTCCGATGAGCATTGCTGGGCGCTCATTCCACTGCTACCTGTGGCGTACCAAGCTGGCTCGCCCTGACCACTGGTAATGGTCATTCAACGAGAACTGTTTCTTCTCGCCCTTACAGGATAGCAAGTGGCCACCTTAACACCAGGATCATTCGTTGCGAAGATAAAGCAGTAGCTCAACGACATAAGACCAAAATAACATTTCAGAGTGAAACAGCGGAAGTGTTACATAACTTATTTTACAAAAGGAGTTCTTCCAAATAGTAGAGTGTTATTACAAGCCTGGTCCAGCGGAGCAACTGAAACTTTAGTATAGACAGAACAAACTTACAAACCCTGCCCATGGGTCACGCTCACTCTTCTTCGTCGTCAACCTCGACGACGGTCACACAGCAGGGTCCGAAACAAGTCGGCTCCTGCGCTTCACCTGCAACAGGGGTATTGAAACCCTGAGTACGAGAGTACTCAACAAGACTTATCCGATGGGAAAAGAGGAGAATTTAGGGATGCAGGCTTAGGGTAGACAAGGGGTGGCTGAGCAAGGAGCCAAAGTGTTTTGCGTAAAAGCTTACTAATAGTGCATCCTTATTTTCAAGTTTTACCCCAAATTCCTCCCTTGCAGAGGCAGAGGAATTCGAGGATAGTCTAACTGGTTGTTCCCCACAGACGAATCCGTGAGTTCCTAGTCCTATCATCAAGTATTATTTATCGATGGCCATAGCTTCATGTCGCTATGAGTTCGGGAATTGGGATCCGAACCTCATGAGACATTTCCCCCTTTCTCATTTTACCATTTAGTTGCATAATTAACTACGATGAGGGTCGAAGGAATTGAGTCTCCCAATCGGGGAGCAACGACGATTCGAATCGCTTAGCAATCCAGCTGGAGTTCCTAACCACCCGACATATGTAGACCCAAATCTTGCATATATCAACCCAAATCAAGCTCTCCCCAAATCTGACCAGGTTCGCGGCACCCGAGAGCACAGTACTCCACCATCCTACAGCCGATCTAGATGTTTTCCGGTCATCTCAGATCCGTAAGGTGGGCACACGTTACTCTCGCCATCTTTCCACTCCCAGTGCGCGAGTAGCTGTTCGCGTCGAGGGATCACAAGACTGGGCTTACCGGAGGCAAGTGGCTAGTACTATAAATTCTCAACCCAGCAGGCCATCAACGGACCGGTCCTTAATCGACACAGTTGGAGACACTACTTTAAGACTCCATTCTTAAAGCAAGTCTACCGACCGGTCTCAAATTGAAACATCATTGATCGTAAGTGTACCCCACAACAACCCTTCAAACTTTCTTGTTTAAAAACCTATCTAGTAGCAGGGCTAAGCATCGCTAAGCAGTTTTAAAATAAAACAGGTGTCAAGGACAGGATACAGATATCAAGGTAGTAAATGCAGCAAGTAGGTTAACCCAATTCTCAACTACCTAATGCAGCATTTTCAATTCACAAGTGATAAAAGATTTAAAACATCCAAGGAGGGGTTAATGCATCCGGGGCTTGCCTTGGTTGCAGGGCAGAGAGGGACCCTCGGAGACTTCCCAAGTCTCGGATCCGACTTCCTCGAACGGAGCACCGACCTCGGGGTTCGGTTCAACGGGCGCTCCTTCGGTCACGGACACTATACGCAAAATGATGAATGCTCATGATATGCGTATGGCAATTATGCAAGAAGGGCCAAATCAAGTACAATTTGCCTTCCCAAAGCAATACAGAATAATCAATAAATAAAGTTGTTTAATAACCTATTGTTTTTACCCAAGAGGTTGCATCCGTAAACTAAGACTTTACTTAATTCATAATTATCTTAAATTAAGTAATTATTAAACCTATTTACCTTAATTAATTCTTAATTAATTACTAATGACAGTAATTAAGCATTAAGGCTAAACAATAATTAACTGCCAGAGGTCATTAGGGTTAATGACCTCAGGTCATCACACAATCCCAAAATCACTCAACCCTAATCATGAGAACTTAATTAATTATTGTTTAATGGTTTTGGAATTATTATTTAAGTACTAAATAAGGGTTTATTAGTATTCTAATTTAACAATATCCAAATGCCACCAAATTTTGTGTGGAGCCAGGGAATAATATTCAGAGGCTCCCCACAATTTTTGGTGATTTTTGGACATACAAATAAATTATTAAAATTCATACAAGTTTTATTTGCTAATTAAAAGGGCAAATTTTTACAGACATGTAAACTACCAGAAAACAGAACTTAATATTTTTCTTGGGTTCTACTTATTTCAGAGAATCTACACAAAAATTTCCATGATTTTTGGATTAACACACGAATTATTACACAAATTCAAACATTCAGCAAAAATTGCATAAAAAGAAAAAGAAAAAGATTTTCGCGCAGCGGGCGGCCTGGAACTTGGCCCGCAAGCCGGCCCACGCGCGCTCGGCCTGCTCACGCGCCGCGCAGACGGCCCGCGTGGACACGGTCCACTCTGGCCCGAGCGCTTCCCGCGCCAGCGCCCTCTCCCTCTCTCTCTCACGCGGTCGCTGACGGGCGGGTCCCGCCCGTCAGCTCCGTCTCCTTCCTAGCGCCGCGGCTCCGGCGAGCTCCAGTGAGCCGTCGGCGAGCCCTCGGTTTCCGCGGTGAGACGCGATAGCTTCCTCGACCTCCCACGCACCCAGGGGCACCCTTTTCTCCCACTCTCCTCTATCCTAACCCCTGTGACCACGGGCACGGCGGACGGCCGCCTCGGCCGAGCAGACGCCGGCCACTACGAGCGAGTAGAGCGTGACTTGAGCAGCGCAAAAGCACCAGGGGCTCACCGCGACTTCAACCGAACAAGAAGCGACAGCGGAGAGGCTCTGGTTGACGCTGGCCACGGTGACGTGCTTGCGGTGGCGCTCGGCCGGAGTTGGGGGGAAACAGCTCGGGTGGAAGCTACGGTAGGATAGAGCGTGTGTTTGGGGGCGCAATCGGTGGCGGGGCTCACGGCGGAGCTGCTGGGGTGCTCAGGTGGCTTGGAACGGCAGCGAGTGAGGCGAATTGGAGAGGCGCAGGGAGCTCGTCGGCGTCGGGGTTCAAGAAAAGGAAGAGGGGACTCTGGCCACTCGGGGCTTTATCCCCACAACGGAAGGCGGTCCGCGGATGAGGACGTCCACGCGAAGCACAGCAGCAAGCAGCTGCGTGGCCAGCTGCGTGGCGGCGCGCGCGGAGGCGGCTCTGCCCCGGCGGCAGAGCACCCCCCCTGCCGATCACTGTAGCCGGCCTCATCCACTCAGTTGTCTTTTTGTGAAATCCGACCAAAATTCGAACTAAAGTCAAATTTCCACCAAAACAAAAGTTGTGCCAAATTTTGTGAGCTACAAAACATATTTAAGAGTCCAGAACTGATTTTGAGTGTAACAGGGTGAATTTGGCCAAAACAGTTTGAAAATCAAAATTCAATTTGAGAGGATTCAAATTTTTGAATTGGGGCAGATTAGAATTTCCAAAATTACTTTTGATTTTGCATAATAACTTGAAAAACTCCCAACATGAAAGTTGCTCAACTTTTTGTGCTCTACAACTTTCATGTTGACCACTTTTCAAAATTCCAAATGGATTTTGAATTGGGGGTTTAAGTTGGAAAAGGGGACACTTTTCGGAAATCTGTATTTTCAAAATTACTTTGAATCTTGTATTGAAACTTCAAAAACTCAAAACACCAAAGTTGTACATCTTGCCAAGAGCTACAACTTTGCTTTTGAACTCAACCTCAAATTTTGCTTAGTTTTTGACTTATGCAAAAGGGGACAAATCTAGGATCCAGAAATCAGGGTTTTTTTCTCCCCCCTTAGCTTTTCGGAAAATTTCCACCCTAGGGTTTTTAGCAACCACACAAGCATCAACAACCCACAAAAACACACTCTACCTCCCTAAGCTCAAGCAATAAAAATAAACTTGTTTTAAGTTGATGCATACTAATGTGCTTTAACAAATATGATTTGCAATGCTCATGATGACATGATCCATTTTTAGTAACCGTAACATCAGGGATGTTACAATTAATCTCCCAGGGCAACACAGCCTTATGTCCATAAACCAATTCATAAGTTGAACATTTAGTTGATCTATGACAAGCCATTCTATAAGACCAAAGAGTCTCACTAAGTTCCAAATGCCATCTTTTTGGATGCCCTCTGATCTTCTTCTTGATAATCTTAATGAGGATCTGATTAGAAGCTTCAGCTTGTCCATTAGCTTGAGCATAATAAGGAGATGAATTAATCAGCTTGAAACCTGTACTAGTAGTAAAATCTTCAAATTCCTTAGATGTAAACATCTTCCCTTGATCGGTTGTAATGGACTGAGGAACTCCAAACCTATAAATGATATGTTCCCGAATAAACTCAATCACATTAGTCGTTGAAACTACTTTCAAAGGGACAGCTTCTACCCATTTGGTAAAATAATCTATTGTCACCAATACAAATTTATGTCCTTTACTCGATGATGGAAAAATCTGGTCTATCAAATCTATTCCCCATCCTCTTAATGGCCATGGCTTAACAATAGGGTTCATAGCCGATGCTAGAGATTTTTGAATATTGTCAAACCTTTGACACTCTTGACACCCTTTATAATATTTAAAACAATCTTCCAGCATAGTTGGCCAAAAGTAACCTGCTCTCCTAATCATCCATTTCATCTTACGAGTAGACTGATGTGCACCACAAACTCCCTCATGAATCTCCCCCATCAAACTTTAGCTTCTTCTTGATTAAGACAATTGAGGAGCACGCCATCAACTATTTTATGATATAGCTAATCATCAAGAAGAACAAATTTAAGAGCTTTATACCTTTGTTTCCTGGATACTTGTTGTGATGGATCCTTTAAATATTTAATGATATCTTTTCTCCAATCTTCTTCATCAACAACTGCATCAGCTAAGATCTCAACAATCTGTCGATAACCAGAAGCACTATGAGCCACTTGATTAGTTTCTTGCTTCTGACTCCTAGGAATATGCTTCATAATAATGGAAGAAAAAGAACTAAGAAGCTCTCGACATTCTTGATAATATTTCTTCAATATATCATCTTTGGATTCACATAGGTCGAGCAATTGATTAATCACTAATTGAGAATCACCAAAAATTTCAACACACTCGGCATTTACCTCATGTAGAAGTTGAATTCCTCTAAGTATAGCTTCATACTCAGCTTGATTATTAGTAGATGTCGGTTTTATAGGAATAGCATATTCAAAATTCATTCCCTATGGAGAAATCAATACAATACCAACACATCCTCCTTGTTTGCAAGTAGATCCATCGAAGAATAAAGCCTAAGGAGTTATTTCTAATAGTGTTATTTCCCCTTCTCGATGATAAGTAATGAAACCAGCTATAGCTTGACCTTTAACTGCCGTTCATACCTCAAATCAAATTATATGCAAGAATCCACTTACCAATCCTTCTATTTAAAATAGGCATACAAAGCATATGTTTAATCACATCAAACTTGGACACCACTGTGCATTCAGAAGATAACAAATAATGTCGAAGTTTAGTGCATGAAAAATATAAGCACAAACATAGCTTTTCAGTAGGAGAATATCTGGTTTCTGGATCCAATACTTAAATAGAAAATTACTCTTTCTTTTCCTTCAAATTCTTGCATTAAAGCCGATCTAATAGTAAGGTCACCGGCTGCTACGTACAACTTAAAAGGCCTCCCTTTCTAAGGAGGGATTATACTAGTGGAGATTTCATATACTCTTCAATCTCCTCAAATGCCTTTTTTAGTTTATTTCCCCATTTAAATTCCTGATCATTTTTGAATTTCAACAATGTGGAGAACGGCAAAACCTTAGCTAATAAATTTGATATAAACCTTCTGACGAAATTAAATTTGTCGATCAGAGATTGTAACTCAGTTTTCAAAGTTGGAGGTATTGTCTTACTGATTGCTTCAAAGCTCTTCTATCCAACTTTAGTTCCCTTCTCATGCACAGTGAAACCTAAGAACTATCCAGCTGATACTCCATATGCACATTTATGAGGATTCATCTTTAACCCATGCTTTATTGCACATATAAGAGTTTCATTAAGATCTCTCAAATGTTCTTGATATCCCTTGGATTTTACAACTACATCATCTATATAAATCTCAACAATTTTGCCGATCAACTCATGAAAAATATAATTCATTGCTCTCTGTTAAGTTATACTAGCATTTTTCAAGTCCAAATGTCATAACCACCCATTCATATAATTCCAATGCACCAAGACACCTAAAAGCTATTTTATGAATATCCTATTCTGCCATAAATATCTAGTTCCAGCATTACCATCTATGAAACTAATCACTTTATGTCCTACTGCTGCATCCACTAACATATCAGCAACAGACATTGGATAACTATCCACATGAGTGGCTTTATTTAAATCTCTAAAATCAATACAAACCCTGACTTTACCATTTCTCTTATATACAGGGACCACACTAGAAATCCATTCGGCATACCAACATTGCCAAATAAATTTTGCTTCATATAATTGGGTATTTTTGCCTTGACATCGGCCATAACTTCTGGTTTGATTCTTCTTGAAGCTTGCTGAAAGGTCCTAATATTGCTAGAGAGGGGGTGAATAGCCTATTTAAAAATTCTACAAACTTACTAGAGCACGAGGTTAGTAAATAACAAAGCGAAGCTTTTTGCTCTAGCTCTAATGAGGTGTTTGCAAGCCGCCTAACCAACAATTCTAGTTGCTATAATCACTAGGCACACAAGACCTATGTCACTACAAGATACACTAGTGAACTATGCTACACAAGGTAAGACTAGCAACTAAACTAGTCACACTACTTTCTGGTAAGTAAATAGAGAGGAAGAGACATTTATACCTCCGTGTATGGGATGAACCAATCACCAATATATAGAACATCAAGCACCGGGAGAATGTCAATCAATCACAATTGAGATAACGATTTTTCTCCCGAGGTTCACGTGCTTGTCGGCATGCTACATCCCCGTTATGTCGACCAACACTTGGTGGTTTGGTGGCTAAGAGGTGTAGCACGAACCTCGTCCTCACTAGAACACCGCAAGAACCTACCCACAAGTCAGGTAGCTCAATGGCACGAGCAATCCACTAAAGTCGCCTTTGGTTCTCTGCTGGAGTAGGCACAACACCCCTCACAACACCGGAGCCGGCCACGAACAATCACCAACACGTGTCGGTCCTCCACCGCAGCTCCAAGCCATCTAGGTGGCGGCAACCACCAAGAGTAACAAGCAAACTCGCTGCTCAACAATCACTAGTGCCACTAGATGCTCAAACTCTAAGCAAATGCAACTAGGATCTCTCCCAATCTCACTTAGGATGATCAAAACTCAAACAAGATGATTGGGATGTGTGGGAGTGTGCTCACAAGATGTATCAACAAGTTAGAGTGTCAAGAGAGTGAGCAAGAGCCAGCCAAGACATATTTATAGAAGCCCCAAGCCTCAAAGAGTCGTTGGCCAACACATCCCACAAACTACACACTCATCGGTCGCACTTCATGTTACACCGGACGCGTTTGGTGCCTGTTGAAATAGTGTTCGAAGCTCAAAGCAATCTAACCGTTTGAAATCTAACTGTTGCCGCCAACGGCTAACGCGCGAGTTCCCCTGAGGCAGCAACACCGGATGCTCAGCCGGTCCACACAGGACTCGTCTAGTGCACACCAGACCTATACGCAGAGAGCAACACAAACTGTGGGGGCAACGGACGCACCCTCAATCAGAAAGCTCCAGAGATAGTGTCCACACTGGACACGCCACACCAGACGATCATGGCACACTGTTCCTGCGTCCGGTGCTGTAGAAGAAGCCTCTGAAGGTTGTTACAACAGCTGAACTTCACCGTACCAACTTCAACCTCTTCCCTTGCTTCCATGTGCCAGCACCAAAGTGTTTCAACACTTGTGCACGTGTGTTAGCAATTTTCAAAAGCATTTTTCAAGGTTAATTATTTAGTTCACTAGGTCCTAATGCATATGCAAGGAATTCAATCACCTAGTGGCCCTTAGACAACCGTTTTCATAACTAGATCACCCCTCTTAATAGTACGGCTATCTATCCTAAATGTGATCACACACTCTATGGTGTCTTGATCACAAAAACTAAAACTCTAAGCAATACCTTTGCCTTGATCTCTATAGGGCTTTGTTTTTCTCTTTCTTCTTTTCCAAGTTGAGCACTTGATCATCTTATGGTCATTACCATCATCATTATGATTATCACTTGCTCCATCACTTGGCATGTACCAACCTCATTAAGTCTACACACACTTAGTATAAAGATTAGTACTAGGGTTTTATCAATTATCCAAAACCAAACTAGGGCTTTCACTTGCTTGAAAGGCCGATATCCAGGTTTAATTGGTAGTCGATGTTCAACAAACTTTCTGTTAAGACCAGGCATTTTATAATATTCCCAAGCAAAACAATCTTTGTATTCTTTTAGCAAAGCTATCAACTATTGTTTATACTCAGGATCTAACTTAGCACTAACATATGTTGGCTTAGGCTTATCACCATCTCCTATATCCACTGCTTCTAATTCATCAGCCGACATAAATCCTTTGTCCATCTTGCATTTGTCTTCATCGACTAAAAAATCCATTAATTAAAGCTTTGAGAGCTAACTGCTTGAATCGACAATTGATCATCTTCAAATACTTTGATGATACTCCTTCATATATCTTTCCAGAGAAACATTCCATACCTTTAAAACTCCACTCATTTGCCCTAGCATAAGAAATACTAACAGAAGAGTCAGCTGGGACAACTTCCATATTATCTTCAATCCACTTAATAAAACTTTGGTGCATAGTAGATGGAATACAACAATTGGCATGGATCCAATCTCTCCCAAGAAGTATACTATATGTTCCTTTAGCATCAACCACAAGGAAAGTAGTAGGCAAGTTCTTACTACCAACTGTTAGTTCAACATGCACAACACCCTTGGTCACTGAAATGTTACCACTAAAATCTATCAATCTCATATCGGTTGGACATAAATCTTCTGCCTTCTTACCAAGTTTTCTAAATGTTGAATATGGCATTAGATTGACAGTTGCAGCCCCATCGACTAACATCTTATTCACTGCCTTCAAATGCAAATGTTTCTCAGGCTTCTCAAAGGTTGCATTTTCTGCCTGGTAAACCCACTGAGCCATAGCTATCTCTTCATCTGACTCTCCCTCATTGTCATTAGCTCTAAACTCAGCAGGTAACATGAAAATAGTAGAAATCTCAGCTGGTGTCTTGCCTTTACCTTTGTCAACTATTTGTTTAACTTGCCAGACTTTATGTCAATTTTGATGTAATTCATCATTCCTCAAACGTTGAACTCTCCTTTTCTGACTTCTTGTAAGCCCACTTGGACACCAATGATTTTCCTACCAGATATACTCCTTGTCATTTATTTCCTAATCAGCTATCTCTTCTTTCAACCAATCATGAATATTTTTTATTTTTATGCGCCGACCTGCTCCTCCAAAATTTAGTCGCTCATGTACAGGTCGGTGGTTGACTCTTGCCTGATGATATTCCCAATACTGATCACTACATTTAGGACAGTTATTGAGAGTTGGCAACTTCAAGCCTTCATTCCAACAATATCGAAAGAAAGGACAATTCCAATGATATTCATTCTCTTCTTAAATTCTCCTTCTGTCATGCATCTCTTGATATCTCCAATAATCTCTCTCCTGACGCATCTAATCCTTTTCTTTCTGCCTCTGCCATTTATTTAACAGGATCCTAACAGTAGGACGCCTACGTATTCACCATCCTTAGAAGTCTCGGGATGATCATATCGACTATTTTGTTGATCCTATTTCTTCCTAATCTCTTGATATTCTACAGCCGATATTTGCCTCTCAGAGTCAACTGCCTTAGTTTCCCTAGCTCTATCAGAAGTAAGCACCTTGAATTTCCCTCTTGGGAAAGAAGATGCAACCATATTTGTCAGAAAAGGATGATCATCTATACCCATACCACCTTTAGTTTTCTCTAGCCCAATTCTTTCTTTGTTGATGGCTTACTAGATAATATCTCTGAAAACCTTACAATCATTGGTATTATGGGTAGTAGAATTATGATATTCGCAATACTTTTTCTTCTTGAGTTCTTCAGCCGAAGGTACCCTATGATTTCCTATCAGCTTAATTTGTCCTTTCTCCAATATATAATCAAAGATTTTGTCAGCTTTAGTGATATCAAAGTTAAATTTCTTTCCCTCTTCATCTTTGGATTTATTCTTAGCTCATGGAATATATTCAGAATATCTCTAGGTCCAGTCTACGACAGCTACTTCATCATCACTTTCAACCTCTTCATCACTGTCATCAACTATTTCTTCAAAGACGCCTCAATCAGAATCATAGCCTACATTGCCTACCTTCTGAGGCTTATTAAAACGTGCATATTTGAATTGTGCCTTCATGCTAGATAATTTTCTAGTTAAAGCAGCTAAATTAGGACAATCAAACTCAATATTTTCTTTAAAATAGCTAGTATTAGTCCTCGAATTGCAATACTAACCAACTCAGCTTCTGAAAGTGTTAGAGTGTAGCATTGATTCATGACTTCTTTGAACCTCTAGAGGTAATGGAGTCCGGATTCATTGTTCCCTTGTTTCACATCGACTAAATCCGCAATCCCCTTCTCTATGACCCCCTGAATCAAAGTACTGAAGGAATTTGGTTTCCAAATCTTCCTGTCCAACAGTAGAGTCATGTGGTAGAGATGCAAACCACGAAAATGCTGGTCCTAATAAAGAAAGAGGGAAGAATCTCACTTTAAATGCAGGCTCATGAGCAACTTCCCCAAGCTGGGCCAAGTATTGACTGATATGTTCCATGGTTGACGTTGAACCTGTTCCAGTGAATTTGACAAAATCAGGTAGCCTATATCTTGGTTGTAACACCACTTGATCATATCATGTTGGACATGGTTTTCTATATGAAACTGTCATATTCTTAGGCTTTAAACCGAACTGGCGTTGAACCAATATCGGTCACTTGATTCATGAGCTGATCCACTTGAAACTATGTCCCTTGCTGATTCATATTATTTGGTTCTAGATAACAAGTATTCTTCCCTCTTGGAGGATTAGGCTAATATCTAGGATTCTCATAAGCATTCAGAGTATAATGCTCAGAAACACAATGATAGCCAGGGGTACCTCTCCAAGTGCTATTCTTCCTTGATATTGTGGAGCATTGAAATCCCTAACAAGTCTTTTTGTTCTGAGGAGCAATTTTTATAGCTGAATGACCATTGTTATAATCTATTGTCGGTTGTTACACTGACTGCGTTACCTCCATTAAAACGATGATTTCCAACCAATGTTTCCCCAGATGCTTGTTCTCCTAATGTTTGCCCAACAAATATTTGTCTAGTTCCAGCAGGGATGGAATATGTTGGACCCCTATTCTGTAATACAATTCACAATGGAGAAAATTCCTTGGTTGCCACTAAAAATTATAGCACTTGTTTCATAGCCATCGAAATTTCTAAAATTCCTTGGTTGCCATCAGATAAATTTTGCGTTTCCCTGATTGCCACTTTCCGTTAAGTTATAGTCACTGACAGTTGGGTCCTACCGTTTCTCCTCCGTTACGATGGTGTCACCCGCTTACCGAGTCCACAATCCTCAACAAATTAAACATGCCCTGCTGTGCGCTCGCAGCCGCAGCGTGATGCAATGGCCAGGTTGACGCTGAGCTACTCCACGATCGTGTCCCACACTAGCGCCTTCCTCGCGGAGCAAGCACGGCTGCCTTCAGCTCCAGCTCCGAGGCCGTCGCACGGCGGTATTTTGCCGCGACGCGAGCACCAGAAGGTTCGACACGTCGCTGGCGAGCACGAGGTCCGCGACGGGGAGGTCGATCGAGCAGCGTGGCAAGGTCGTGCTGGAAGCTCCCGCACGCGCGACCACCTCTTCTAACTGAAGCAACAGGCACATGCGGCTGCACGCGGCGCAGTCGGCCGGCCATGACACGACCGCCTTGAATTGAACCGCTGCACAACCAGGAGGAGAGCTCCCTGAGGCACAGAGGCGCGGAGCGCGGCAGCAGCGCAATGGGTCGTCGAACACGGCCACGAGCCCACGAGCAGGCGCGCCCGTCTCGCCACTGCCGCAAAGACCGATGACAGGTCCCGCGCCAGCCAGGCAGTGCAGGGAGCGACAAGAATATGTATGAAATGTAGTTTGATTTCTAAACCAGCGTATTTTTCAAAATGAAGGATCTGCCTCACTAGTTGTGGTGACTCGCGCTAAGGAAGACATAGAGCAACTTTTGGGAGAACTTTTAGTGGGATGATTGAGTCTTTTTGGCTATGGGCGTTTGTATCCTTTTGATAGTTCTAGTGTGAGGGGTGTTTCACCTTGCCCTTCGAGGATTAACTTCATTCTCTCTATACTATTAATGCAAGGCACCTGTCATTTTTCTTAAAAAACAGTAGTTTCTATGAAAAGCACATGGACATGATTATAGAAATAGTACTGTAGTTCGGGCACATATAGTTCGGTTGTATAGCAAGGACGAACAGTACTTATACTTCCCTGATCTATCGCAGTCCTCTGATTCAAAAGCAGTTTTTTAACTTCCCTCGACTTTTAAAAACCGTTCACTTTTGCATCCTAAGCGGTCGGTTTGATAGTGGTTTTGCTGATGTGGCGCTACATCAGAGGAGGTAAATCAGACTAAGTTGGAAGTTCAAAGAGGTAAATCGGACTAGAAATATATTTTATAAAAAATATCTAAAAACTTATAAAAAAATTTAAAAATTATCAAAATATATTTTGTATGAAAAATAATACAAATAAAAATCCAAAAACCTAGTTTAAAATTCATACAAAATTTGTTTTATCTTGGAAAATTATGAAAGTAGTTTTAGATTTTTTTTTTCAAGACATACTCTATGTTATGGTGCCTAGCTTGAAATATCTTGTTCATGTCACTTGATTATATCTGTATAAATATCATGACCCGTGTGCTACCATCTAGATTTTCATGTCACGTTATGCTTCATAATTCAAGAGGCCTTCATGAGGACAATAAATTCTGCATTTTGGATGGAATTAAACGTAACGCTGAAATTTTTGGCACTTTGCATTCCATCATTTTAATGTAGTTGGCATTTTGCATTTTGTTTTTTTTAACTAAACACCCCCTTAATTAAAGTGAACCTTACCGAACTAAGACAAGCATCTTTGAAGAATTACATTTTAAACCTCACTCTCTAAATTGAATACCTAGCTCGATTGATGAGTTTACATGAAACATCAATAGGGAATTTATTCTTAGCTGCCATCTCTCCGTCTATTTCTTTGCATGCATTGAGCCCACTTCGATTTCTCTTTCGCATGCAGCGCTGCATTTGGATACAGATGGCAACATTCCAGTACGGTTATATCTTGTGTGTTGCTGATCTCCAGATTGATGATTTTCAAGTGTTGGAAGGTGTAAGATGCTTCGTCGCATATATCAACACCACGATGTCCAATGCAAGTTGAGAGATGGATGCTCGGCTGGAAACCATATTCTTCTAAGGTACAATACCATATGGTTGCTCACCGTGCGATTGTTTTCTTTCTGAGATCGAGTAATTTGCATCTGCAACAAAGGTTGAATCTTGAGCGATTGTTTTGCTCAGTTTTCTGAGTTGGGTTTCTGAGTGAAACTTAATGTACCTCAATGGCAAATGCTGAAAGGAAGCCGCGGATTAGGTGTCCATACTTGTTATGTTTTCAATGTCTGATGCTGCTCTCATGAAACATACGCCTTACCTAGCTTGATGCATCTGAACAAAGGTTTGTATTTTGCCCCTGCATTTACACATGTGCGTGAATCTGCAAGCAAAATGGTTGAAAAGTTCACCATTGTTGGTCAGGTGTTGTAGAGTTAGTTGCAGATCATGTAGTTTTGTAACGAAGGGAAACCCCTTTCACCAGAAGATGCACAAACTCTGGAAAGGTCATCTTGTTGTAGAGTTGCTATATAATCTGAGCTGCGTATTTGATTTAAAATGAACCTAATCAAACTAAGAGGGACATCTTTCAATTTTAACTGTAATTAATTACATTTTGACACCACATTCTAAAAATTAAGTACCTTGGTTGATGAGTTTACATAAGACATCAATAGGCAATTCATTCTTAGGGCAGTCCTAATGAAAGAAACTATGTAGTTTCTATGACATAGGATGCCGCACCAAGAAACTGCTCCTTTGCAATTCATGATTTCTACAACTTCATTAACATAAATGATAACTTAAATGCAGTACTAAAAACAGATAGATCAACTGTGGCAACTATTTTTACAACTAACATATGTCGACAACACACAATTGCAAAGAACCATAAAAAATTGTCATCAATTTCCAATAGCTGCCGGCCAGCAAATCAACACGATGGCAAACATATATATAATGTTCCAGATGAATCATCGTGCTGAATCAACCCATATAGCAAACACACTTTCCAGAACTAAATATTATCATATAGCAAACTGGGGAAAAAGATAACAGTTAGCACATATGCAAAATAAAATAGTAAGGTGGCATGTCCATATGCCAGGTACTGTTGCACATGCACTCCAAATCACGTGAACTGAAGCCAAGCCGCACGTCTCCAGATGCCAGGTCTCCTCAGTACTGAAGCCATCACATCACTGCAGAAGCCATCACGTGAAAGGGAAAAGGGAGCAGGAGCGCGCACAGGATAAACGAAGGCCGCGCGCGGGAAGTTTCTAGCACGGGTGCGGGAGAAGCCACGCGCTCGCAGGAGAAGCGGCCTGCCGCCGCAGGCGCACTCGATCCCATCAATGCCGATAGAAACAGACGATTTCTCCCCGGTGGTGTTTTTGGCGTTTCCATCAGCCTCGTTGCGAGCGTAGACCTGGTTTCTCAGGGTAGAAACGATTTCTTCAGTTTGTACTCTCTCCCTTCATTAATTCTACTGCCACATCAGCAAAACAGTGAGTTGACAACATAATTAATAGAGATAGAAACTGCTCATTAATTACTATTGGGACTGCCCTTACTGCTATCTGCTCTTCATTAGACTATATTAGAGTGCTCAGTAATAGTCCAGTACCTACCATTTGTCCATCTCTTAACTGTTGAAATCCGTCATCATGTTTTATACTGGTCTATTTCTTTGGTTTGAGCCCACTTTGATTTGTCTCTGGCAACACTTGCTTGGGATACAGGTGGCAACATTCCGGCTATACCTTGTGTGCCGCTGGTCTTCCTCACAAGCTGATGATTCCTCTTAATCTTGTGTTTCCTATATGCAAGGCGTGCTTGCTGTCTTGTGTTGGGGCAGTTTTTGGTATTGTGCTTCGGCCATGTACCCATGAGAGTTGGAATTTTGATAGACGCGACCTGCAGAAATTCTGCTATTGCGTTTCCTCACTCTGTCCCATCTTTACCCTGGTGTTGGAAGGTGTAAGCTGGTTAGTATATCATATCAACAATATGTCCAAGTTAAGAGGTTGATTCATTGGTAACGTATATTCTTGGAAGGAATTGCTGCACATCAAGCTATTGCTTATGAGATCATGGAGTATTTTGCATGTGTGAAGAAAGTTGAACCTAGAGCAATCATTTGACTTCAGTTTACTGATGAGTTTGGTTTCGTCCTGAGACTGAATGTATGTTGCTCAATGACAAATGCGCAATCTGTGCCTGATAGCTATGGAACGTATGGTTGATTAGGTTCCAGTCATTAGATGTTTCCACTGATGTGATGCTGCATCTCATAATGAAACATGTGCCCTGCGTGGCTCTTGCGTGTGGTGACGAACTGGGTGAGTGATTACACTGACTGACTCAGTGCTTAGAGAATGGGAATCAGTACTAGAAGCAGGAACACATTTTGTTCCTGCTGGTCAAATCATTCTGGGTGAATGATTTGACCAGCAGACCAAGTAGCTAATTGCAACAGTATATATGGCCAAAACTACAAAATGAATGAAACAACATAATAACAGCCTAAAGGGACACAAATCAGAGCAAACGTTGAAGAGCAGACTCGACCTCTGAATCTCTAACAACTGATGGCACACTTAACTAACACTAACAGTAGTTCCTGATTCCAGTTTATCCTCTTAACATTTCAGCTACAGCCTTAATTTCCTTGTCCTTTATTGGAGTATAATCTGGGAAAAAGGGCTTAATCCAATGCAATATTGAGCTCGGATGTCGCAAGCTCGGCGGTCCTTATGCAAGCTCCTACCTCCTTGACTGTACAGGATTCAAATTCTTATATTTCAGTAAACAAAGTGCATCCCATCAATAAATCTTACTCTCTTTCTGACCTCAACAACTGCATCGGGTACTCAGTGCCGATACTTATTTCGACTTGAACATGTTTTCAATCTAATCTACTCAGGAGTCAGGACCATCATCATCCAACCCCTACCCTGCCCTTACCTAAAAAGAACCAGTAACCGAAAAGATCAGGATTTGCTATGGGAGAGGAGCAACAAACCATTCAAATCAACACGTGCAGGTTATTACTTCCTTGATTCATTCATCATGTCTAGATCATTGGAAACTATTTTCATTACAGTCATGAAGCTAACAGATGCTATCACAGACCATTTTTTGTCGCCGCTCAACAAAGAAGATACAATTTTGTTTCTGATAATCAATTATCATAAACAAAAACAAAAAATCACACATAAGTTGCTCGTCTTTGATCTCCATTGTCAGTTCCATATCATTTCTTGTCATCCTC
The DNA here is from genome assembly GCF_000003195.3 of Sorghum bicolor. Lineage (NCBI taxonomy): Eukaryota > Viridiplantae > Streptophyta > Magnoliopsida > Poales > Poaceae > Sorghum > Sorghum bicolor. Next base: position 7,312,745 of record NC_012877.2, read on the forward strand.
ATCCTCCTCCAAGGATTGTTTGAACTCTTGTTTCCAATGATCACCTTAAGCCACCTAAGCAACATGCTCTTACTTTGTCCTAGATGGTGCACAGAACAATAAAAGTTAGCAATTTGCACTGCTGAAAAGCGAAACACATGTAGTTGATGCAAATAGCTAAAATGAAACCAATTGTGTTTCAACCAAGTAAGCTTACGCACCAGAACCACACAACTGATCACAATTGATATAACAATCATAGACCACCAGACTAATTATGATATAAATGCCATGCACTTTCTAAAATGGTAGTGTGTAGTACAATAGTATGCCATCTAATATCGATTTGTACAAAATAGGTCATATAATATTATTTTCTGTTCAGCAGTAGTTCCCCTCGGATTATTGCTGCATCCATTTCAAACTACAAGTGCAACCGAATTCCGAACACTGATTTGCCTTATTTCATATTTATTATTCCTGATAGAATGATGGACCTAGGAAAGTAATCTCAAATTGGAAATGAATGAAAAAACTTTTTTTGTGTCACAAAATGTGTACCATTAGATGAATCACTGATCAAAGATGACAAAGTTTGAAAGTCAATAAGTATGGGCAGCATATAAAAAAATAGAGAGTATAATTAAAACTAATACCCGATGCCCGTAATCCTTTTGCCTTCAAAAACATCTGTAGCTTCAATCTGACTTTCCTTATTAGAAACGAGGATCGCACGTGTCCTTTCATGGCTTTTCTTAGTCTCTTCCCTCAAGGAGGCCCATGATTGACGTTGAGCGTCCAAGTCAGCCTCTATGCGGTCCAGTGCTGGACTGACACTAAAATGCATAAACGCGATGCCACCCCAAAGGAATAAAGTTACAATGGATGCAGCTTCGTTGAATGCAACTATGGCCCTGAAAAGAAACAAATGGATGTAACAATTCGTACAAACAATTATCAGTTGTTGTTTCTTTATAGATAGAAATCGAAATTGGAAGGAGAAGTCATACCTGTACCCCAGACTGCTGGGAACTTCCTGGTTATGAGTTTGCGGGCCCTAAAGAAGAACAAACAGCATCATCAATACCAGTAATATGATGGTTATCACAATCACAACATGTATCTAGGTTCAAATGGTCACATTGAGCTAGCATGACAAAAATCAGCCATTGATATTACTAACTTCATTTCATGTAGAATCATATAAGAATAATAGTAATCTCAAGTAAAGGATCAAATGTGAATGTGATCCGGTAGGATCAGAATGTGACAACAAACATGTCGACATTGAGAATTTATAGCAATTTAGGTTTATGTAGCTTAATAATGATAGATATGACGATAGGTGATAAGCTTCATGGTAGAGAGGGAAACAGCTCTGATCAGCAGCTAAGGCCCTAAACGACCGGGCTTTGTAACCTTAAAAATCAATCTTCTATGTCAAACGACAATATAATTTATAATTGCTTAAAAAACAGTATATCGAGTAACATTAATAAACAAAATTAAGTAAGTTGAATAGAAGTTGCTACATAAAAGGTTGTAAGAGAATAAGAGATTGGCAAATCGTTATTGCTTCAGATTCAGTTCGACAAAAGAAAAAGAAAATATTTTTCCCCTCACCTACGTTTTCTTATATAAAGATAAAGGTTATACTTTTTTTCTATAGTAAAGAAAAATTTATATGAAAGATGTTTTCTAATAAAAATTATACCTTTTTCTAATATATATATGAAGGAAAGATGCCTATAGTCTACTAATTACTGTCCTATGTGGCCACCAAATTTAAAGACTACCAAACCAAACCAAATCAAAGAGGAGCAGCGTACTCAAATCTCAAATCAGAGACCTAGCTAGCAGCATACCTGGTTGGCTGGCTGCGGCGTAGAACCAGTAGATGTAGAGAATCTAGAACCCGTTGAGAGTCGGCCATGGCGCTCCAGGGCAGATGGAAGGCGGCGAGGCGGTGCGCGGGCCATCTTGGTTGCCACGGATCGAAGGAGCGCTGCTCCTGCGGCTGCCATGATGGATTTACCAGAAAGGGATCGGATTTTGTTCCTTCTTGGCGACAAGAGAAGAGTCCAGTCGAATCGAATAAAGGATAGCTAGGGTTGACGACGTGGTTTGGGTTCTCCTGATCTCTCCTCGCCCCCCTCTCTATTCGGCTGCTATTTACGACGGCACACAAAGGGGCGGCGGGAACGGAAAGGATTAGGTTTTCCTTCTCGGTAATCTTCGGTCGGAGCTCGGGGTCGGGGCCAGAACTTCCTCCCCCACGGAAACGGAAACGGAAACGGGCGGCGGCTCCCCGGCTCTGCTCGGAGCTCTTGGTTGGCGCGTGCGCGCTAACAACAATCGCAACGCGTGCGTGCCAATTTAGATTTTACGAGTTTTTTTTTCTCTTTCGGGATAGCGGGTTCGTGGGAGATAAAAAGGTCGAGGAGATAGTTTCTAACATCTAAATAGTAGAAGTACTACTATTTTTAAAAATTTATATATCTTTCTATGTTCCATAATACTTTTGTACAGGATTAATAATTCAACCAATAGAAAAAAAATAAAAAAGTAGTTATGAAGTTTAAAAAACTAGAAAAATGAGTATATCTAATTTGTCGAGATGCAAATAGCTAATATAAAAGCACACACGATTTCTGTTCTTCGGTACCAAAATAGTTGTCAATGAATACCCAGTTTAAGGCCTTGGTTTAGTTCCGAAAAAATTTCGGATTTCGGCACTGTAGTATTTTTGTTTTTATTTGACAAATATTATCCAATCATAGACTAACTAGGCTCAAAAGATTCATCTCATGATTTACAGACAAACTGTGCAATTAGTTTTTATTTTTGTCTACATTTAATGCTTCATGCGCTTCAAGATTTGATGTGACGTGGAATCTTAAAAAGTTTTTGCTTTTCGGGGTGAACTAAACAAGGCCTAAAACTTTAAACTAATACCTTATACACTTTACACTGCTAGGTTCAAAACTTTAACTCAGGATTTATAAACTTTCAACTGATATGACAAACTTTATACTTCTATGTATAAAACTTTGAGCTATGATATTTAAGACTTTGTGCTTTTAGGTAAACTTTCAACTATGACACTACATATTTTAAATTGCTAGTTTTAAAACTTTAAATTATTACACTACAAGGAGTGTAAAAATGGCCGACAGTTGTTATACTGTTGGGCATTTACTTGCACCGTCGGAAAGTGTAATGCCCGAGCGTATACCGTCGGGAACCTCCCGTCGGGCATCCATGGTCGGGCATTCCCCCTTTTACCGACGGGTAGTCGGTCATTGTGTGGCCGACCGTATGTTTCCGACGGTTAACGCTCAACAATTAGTTTGTAAACACACCAAAAAGACTTTGGTCGGACATGAATTGCCGAGGGTACCCCGGTCGGGGACTTGTTACTTGACAGTTTTTTAAAACCCATCGGGAAATATATATACAGTCGGAGTTTTGTTGAATGACGGCTTTTTAAAACCCATCAGGAAATATATCCAGTCAGGAATGCATTGCATGACGGGTTTTTAAAACCCGTCGGGAAATATATTCGGTCAGAGATTTGTTGCATGACAGTTTTTAAAACCCATCGGAAAATATAATTTGTTGGGAATTTGTTGTACGACGGTTTTTTAACCCATCGGGGAACATATTAGCAACGATGTTTATTAACTATTAGGAAATATAATCGGTTGGGGATTTGTTGCATGACGGTTTTTGAACCCATCGGGAAACATATTAGTAATGGTGCTTGGGATATTTTGTAGCCATAAATAATTAATATTTAACAATGAAGATCAATTCTAGATGTACATTCACACTATAACTCACGATATTTCATAACCAGCTCTACAATATTGCATAGTACAATGAAAGTTTGAAGCCCAATGACAACTAAAGAAAGGTACGAACAAGAGATTCCAAAAGTTTCTAAGAACATTCTTCAACGTAACATAAATTAATGTTTAGACTAAAATACTTGACTAAGATGCCGCTATTCACAAGGCATAACAAATACTACTTAAAAGTGCCACACACTTCATATGTTGCATAGAATCTCTTCTCATCAATAGGCGCCATCATCATCATAACCATGGTTCACATAATATTTGCCATCATCTTGGGAACGATAGAATTCATCTTCATAATCATAGGTATCATCCTCACTGTCATCACCACTATAGTTTTATCCACCAATGTTATCCTACAGAAGTTGTAAAATTATTTCTATAAACATATGAACTAACTTGAATACATATAAGATAGATTTTATAATACTTTGGCATGAATATGCAACACAAATAATACTTACATGTTCAGATGCATTAGGAACAGTTTTCTTATGCTCTCTAGAGAATGCAACCTCGGATTCAGAAGTAGGCTGCATGTCATGCATATATTAGTTTATACTTTGAAGATCAGTTTACTTTAATAATTTGTGCTATGTGAGGTAGAAGTAAAACTTACCAAGTTAATCAAAGTCCATTCCTTGTTTAGCGGCAAGTGTCTGTAAAAACATCATAGGTTAGAAATAGGTATTTATTTGTACGCATGTTTTTATTCTAATGATAGTTACCCGCACAACATGTTCAAGGTTGCTATATTTATTTTGTAGCTGCAAATTTTCCCTTTCAAGTCGCTTCTCTTTAGCAGAAACAAGTGGTTGGGCACTTCTTTTTCTTGTCTTGATTGCTTCTTTCTCATCAACACTAATTGCTCCATCACCAATTCCTAGCTTACCATGCGGCATTCTACCTACACACTCATAAATGACACTTGCATCTAATTCTGGATGCTCAGTTTTCCAATTCGTGCCATACTTTTTTTCCATTCCTTCTTCATATTGTGCCTTTTTCCAAAAAAACATAGAAAAGCTAAGGTTCAGTTACAAGACAAGTACAAGAGCTATCTGTTAGATAATCCAACCCCCAGACCGTTGGCTATTGGACATAAAAGCCGACGGTGTCACCCAGACCGTTGGCTATTATACTTCCCTCTCGGCATTCTAGTGTAGTTTCTGACGGGTTGATATCTAACCCTCGGGAATAGGTTGTACCGTCGGCTATACTACACATGAGTGACGGTGGACCTTATAACCGTCGATCACATATTCACTGTTGGCCATTCACGGTTTGGCCAACTACCCATCGGCTATTATACTTCCCTGTCGGCAAAGGTTGTGTTTCTAATTATATTAAAAACTTTATAATACTCGGTTGAGAACTTTAAACTAGATTTTATAAACTTTTGATCCACGACAATCTAAACTTTGTATTAATATATTCAAGATTTTGATCTATCATAATATAAACTTTGTACTACTAGTTTTAGAACTTTGCATCCAAAATTTATAACCTTTAAAAACTATGATACTATAAACTCTATATTTCTAACTTTAAAACTTTATACTCCGGATTATAAACTTTGAACTATCAAATTATAAACTTTGCACTACTAGGTTCAAAACTTTACACCTAAAATTTATAAACTTTCAACTATTAAATTTAAACTTTGTACCATTAGATTCAAAAATCTTTAAACTATCACACTATAGGCTTTGTACTGCTATGTTCAAAACCTTACACCCAGAATTTATAAACTTTAAACTATTAAATTATAAATCAAAACTTTATACTACAAGATTTAAAACTTTATACTACAAGATTTAAAACTTTATACTTCTAAGTGCAAAACTTTATCATCACGAAAATTGTTTCAAAACATATTCAACATGGATCTACTTTTATAAATCTTGTCATAACAAACATAATGGTGCAACCAAAATTAAAAATAGATGCTTGACAAGAAAATTATCATATTATAAAATTTTGTGTACCATATACATATTTCGTATAAACATGATCTGACGCAGATCTAACATACAGGTGCACCTCCCACCCCCTCTCACGCGTCCACCCTCTATGAAAAGAAAGAAAACAGATCCAAAATATAAAATGGAGATAGCTAAAATAGAAAGTAGACACGTACTACTCATGATCAGTGACAGTAAAAAAAATAAAAAAAAAGCGTGCGTTGAAACGTCGCTTGGCGCACACACGCTGTATAAGAATTGTGGTATGTAAAGTATTAATGAGACCGTTTGTTACGGATTACTGTAGTGACTATTCACGACATAAAAAATAGCACCTTTACAAATTAAGTGTCATAACCACTGCAGTTGTGCAATAAAATGAGGTGAAAATATCAAACTTTTGATATTTTTTCTCCATACAACGCACGGATATATTTACTAGTTGGCAAAAAAAAAAAAGAGAAAATCCTGTCGAAGAACCTGCCCCTACCGCTGCTACAGTACTGCCACTACTACCAAATCTCTCCAATGAAATGAACAATGGTCTGAGATCATGGGAGCACCAATACCACTCTAGGCGACTGATATTAAGCACTAATCTCTAACATTGGTGGTTGGCGAGCACCAATACTACTCATGCACAGCCAACTCCAATTCGCCTCATGAAAAATGAACCACAGCTTATATCATCGTAGGTTACTTGTTAGAGACTCATTCTATCGGAGGAATACATGTAACCAATTGTTCATAATCAAGGAATAACAGTAAGTGAAATGATATAAATGGAACCACCTGCGTTCCTCGCAAGTCCAAACCGTGGACTGTGGAGGGGTCGTCAATGCAAACAGAGAACCAAAGGGACGGCATCACCAACAGATCGGCTTCTGAGCAGTTGAGCTGGGTGGCGAGTCTGCAGAGACGAGGCCGCTGCGTTGGGGTGACCACGAGGTGTCTGTTTAGAACATGAATGAAATGTTTTAAATAAAATATTGGAAACCTTATTCATTGTGCTGGAGAATGAATCAGTGAAACCTATACCTTCTCTCATTTCTTTCAAGTGGCGATATTAAACGAAGCGCTTCCAGCGGATGTGTGAAATCTGTGACCAGCTTTCTCCATCAGGCTCTCGGCAGTTCTTCTTCAAGTCGTCACAACCATATATATTTATGCGCTGGAGGGAGGATGGCAGAACTGGTAAAGATGTTATGTTGGGGCAATTGCAGATATCAAGACTCTCCAGACTTGAGAGCAATTTTAGATTTCCTGGCAGGGACTCCATTTTGCAGTCCGGAAAGTACAGGTGCTTGACAGATAAGAGATTTGCACATTCTCCAAATGAAGCTGGCGGCTCCTTGCAATCACAAAGAGCAATATTTGGTGGGACTATAAACCCTTCAGCCTTGAGCATCTGGTTGAGCAGTACGAAACTACTGACAGTGAGCCATTTCTGGACACGAAACTGTGAGATGCACTTGGCAGTGAGGTTCGGAACATCTATCAAACTTAGGTCATCAATTTGCCAGGAAGACAAGCCTTCAATAGAGCACAGATCGGGGAGATGATGTAAATATAATGATTCAAGGGAGGTCAGGTGGCCAATCGATAAGGACGGGAAGCTTCTGCAACATTTAATTAAAAGAGATTTTAGGTGTGCCAAGCCATTAATGAATGAATCGGCTGCAAGAATGCAGCCACATATGTATAGGCGTCCAACAAGGTTGAATGACATAAATTCTTCTCGACATGCCAGATCTAAAGAAGGGCAATCAATACAACGATGTCTGGAAAGAGATGGAGCAGCACTTAAGCCCCCCCAGTGATCTGAGACACCAACAACCTCTTATAGTCAACGAGTCAAGCTTTATCAAATGCTCAAACACCTCTTCTAACGGAAGTGCAGATAATGCCATATTATATTCCAGTCTGAACTTTGTCAATGAAGTGAGGCCACGGAGGCAAATAGCTAAAGCTTCATCTGTAATACTGCATGAAGAAAGACGAAGTTCACGTATTCCTGATGGTAGAACCAGTGGCACCTCCATGGTCCTTCCATAAATGACTGTTATCCTCTGCTCATGGCAAAAAAGCCATGCCTTGATCATATTTTCTTTCACCGATATTATATCTCCTCCTTCCTCCAGGCCACTTTCAATAACTTGAAGATGTTGCGATATATCAGCACCCATCTGCGTTGTTAACTGCTTCAGTGATGAATAGCCCTCTTGAAGAATCATGCACCGCTGCTGCTGGACCTATGCACCGCGCCATGGGCGAGGCCACGGTTCAGATTTGAGTCCATCTGGGTACGCTTCGATGGCTTCTTGGAGGTTGTCAGCTCGGCTTGGGTGTGCACCCTACCGCACGTGGATCACTGCCAGGCACTGGACTACCTTCTGCGGAGGACGGCCAAAGCACTTAAGTGTTGGAGCGCAAAACATGTCGGCAGCATTCGTTTTCAGCTATTCGCTGCACGGGAGATTGTCGCCCAGCTGGATGCGGCACAGGAATCTCGGTCCTTGTCTGATGAGGAGCATGACCTTAGAAAAGAACTCAAACGGGAATCGCTCGGCCTGGCATCACTGGCAAGAACTATTGCTCGACAGCGATCGTGAATTCATTTCTTGGGCGAAGGTGACGTGAATACAAGGTTTTTTCACTTGCAAGCCTGCCATCGGAATCGAAAAAACACCATCACAGCACTTCAGCAGGACGGGCAGTGGATCACTGCAGAGGAAGCCAAGGCGGATCTGATCTACGATTATTATTAGGATATGTATATATCAAGATCAATTAGAGATTGATTGGCAATCCCCTAGATAGACTAGCTGCCATGTATAGCCTAGGATTGTTTCTATTTATAGCCTAGGATTGTTTCCTTGTACAGGGAATAGCTTCCCATGTATGTAACTTCCATGCATGCCTATTGGCTATATATATATGAAAGGCTCCCCACCCACAATGGGTGTGTGGTGATTCCCTCCATTCTATTCCCTTCTACATGGTATCAAGCTATTTTTAGGTCCTCTCCCTCCCATCGCACCAGCCCTCCCTGTTGCGCTGCCCCCCCTCCTAGGTCGCCATGACCGATTCTGCCTCCAGCTCCATCACGTCCTCCAGCTCCTCGAGCAGCATGAACACCCTCTCTGCTCCTACTGTGTTTGTCGCCCCCTATGCGACGATCAACGTCAAAAACCACATCCCGGTGACCCTTGAACTGATGAAGCCCAACTTCAATCAGTGGGAACCGTTCTTCACCTCTCTCTGCGCGAAATTCGGTCTCCTTCCACACGTCGACGGCACGGAGGCGGCCAGACCTGTCGATCCTGCTTGGGCCATTGCTGACGCCTGCGTCCGCAGCTGGCTGCTCGGTTCTGTCGGGCCAGACGTCATCGGCCTGGCTGCGGCGCCGAACCAGACTGCGCGCGAGCTCTGGGTCGCCATCAGGCGCCTCTTCGAGGCCAACAAGGCTCCGCGTGCCATCTTCTTGGGTCACGAGTTTCACTCCATGACGCAGAGCGATTCCTCCATCAACAACTACGCGCAGCGGATGAAGGCCACCGCCGATGCACTCCGCGATGTCGGGCGCACCATCACCGACTCAGAGCTCGTCCTCAACTTCCTCCGCGGCCTCAACCCCCGCTTTGCCAGCACCGCCAACAACATCGCCGACTCGCACCCGCTGTCGGACTTCGCCACCACTCGCGAGAAGCTCGTGCTGAAGGAGCTCCGCCTCTCCAACGAGGGCACCGTTGCGGCCCAGACAGCATATCACGCTGCGTGCGGTACCGGCTGCCGCACCAGCACCACCGGCGGTGGCCCCATCGCCGGTCGTCAGGGCGGCTACGGCGGCAGTTCCAGCAACGGCGGCGGTCAGGGCAGCGGCAATGGTCGCTGGAAGAAGAAGGGCAAGGGCAGCGGTGGCGGGCATAGGTCGCCTGTACCTGCGGCCCCTTGGTACTGCTACCCTCCCTGGACCGCCGGGGTGCACCAGCAGCCCTGGCGCCCACAGCCGCCGGCGACAAACCAGGCCTGGCACGGCCCTAGGGTCCTCGGCACCTTCCCCCAGGCCCAGGCGCACACTGCGTTTGCCCCTGCCCAGTTCTCCGACACCTCCGCACCATCCCCGCAGCAGCATGGTGGCTGGGATTAGGCCGGCCTCGTCGCTGCCCTGAACCTGATGTCCCTCTAGGGGCCTTCTCCCTGGGTTCTCGACACCGGCGCGACAGCTCACATGTCATCGTCGGATGGTATACTCCTCTCCTGTCTCCCCCCTCCTCCCTCCGGTATAACAGTTGGCAATGGCACCACCATTCCTGTCACCTGCAGTGGCACATGCACACTCTCTTCCCCAAACACTATTTTCCACCTTAACAATGTTCTGGTTGCCCCTGCTCTGGTGCGCAACCTCCTTTCTGTTCATCAATTCACCCGTGACAATGCTTGTTCCATTGAATTTGACGCTTGTGGCTTTTCTGTCAAGGACCAACAGACGGGGCGCGTGACTCTTCGCTGCAATAGTGGTGGCGACCTCTACACCTATCCCTCCACATCAGCTCACTCTTGCAGCCTCGCCACCACGTCGTCCCTATGGCACCACCGCCTCGGCCACCTCGGTTCATCTAGCCTCGCCACTCTACGGAGCATGTCGGTCATTTCCTACAATAAGAGCTCGTCTTGCCTCTGCCATGCCTGTCAACTTGGCAAACATGTGCGACTTCCATTTAGTCACTCCACTTCTATAACCATGGCTCCCTTTGATTTACTTCACTGTGATGTGTGGACATCCCCTGTGCTTAGCAACTCTGGTTTTAAATATTATCTTGTCCTCCTAGATGATTTTTCTCATTACTGCTGGTCCTTTCCGCTTCGCCACAAATCTGAGGTGCACCGCCACATTGTTGAGTTTATAGCATACGCTCAAACACAGTTTGGCAGCACACCTAAATCCTTTCAGGCAGATAATGGAACTGAGTTTGTTAACCACACCACCACCTCTTTCCTCACTGCCCCGTGGGATCACCCTACGGCTTTCCTGCCCTTATACCTAACCACAAAACGGCAAGGCTGAACGCATGCTCCGCACCACCAACAACACCATCCGCACCATGCTCCTCCACGCATCCATGCGACCTCCCTACTGGGCTGAGGCCCTCTCAACAGCCACCTTCCTCCTAAACAAGCGCCCATCCTCCTCCATCCGCAACCAAATACCTCACCAAATCCTTCACGACACCCTCCTAGATTACTCCTCCCTTCGCGTCTTCGGGTGTCTCTGCTATCCAAACCTTACTGCCACAACCCCCCACAAACTCGCACCTCGGTCCACACCTTGTGTCTTCCTCGGATACCCATCCTCCCACAAGGGCTACCGTTGTCTTGACATGGCCACTCGCCGCATTATCATCTCCCGTCATGTCATTTTCGACGAGTCTGTGTTTCCATTCTCGGCAACATCATCAGCGGGTTCCATGCCGTTGTCACTTGACTTTCTGATGCAGGGACTCTCCTCCTAGACGACACCAGCGAGCACTTCTCCACCACTCGCTGACAGCAACGAGGATGTGCTCCCGACGCTCCTGGACCCGGCCAATACTACAGCTCGACCCCCTGGCCACCCCTGCGGGCGGGCACACTCCAGCTGCCCCTCTTGTGGACGGGCCACAGCCGGGCGGCCAGGGGCGGCCGACTGCTCCTGCGGGCGGGCCACAGCTAGGCGGCCACCGCTTCGGCATCGTCTTCAGCTGCCGAGCCCGTCCTCTGACCACCAAGGCTGCAGCTCCGGCTGCCTCCGTGGCCCCTGCTGCAGAACCAGCAGCACCACCAACACCGCCACCTGCTCCAGCGACCCAGTCTGCTGCAGAACCAGCGGCACCACCAGCACCGCCACCTGCTCCAGCGACCCAGCCTGTGACGCACTCACAGACCGGCTCCCTTCGCCAAGTCCAGCGATTCGGCTTCACCGCCTCCGTCGCCTCGCCCACCCCCGCAAACTATCGCAGCGCCCTCGCCGATCCTAATTGGCGCGCTGCGATGGCAGAGGAGTACAAGGCGCTGATCGACAACGGCATTTGGCGCCTTGTACCTCGGCCACCTGGTGCGAACATCATCACTGGCAAGTGGCTGTTCAAACCCTCGCCTGACACAAGGCGCGCTGGGTTGTTCGCGGTTTCTCTCAGGAGGCCGGCGTCGACTACGACGAGACGTTCAGCCCGGTCGTCAAACCAGCCACGATCGGCACCGTCCTCAGCATTGCTGTGTCTCGAGACTGGCCCATACGCCAGCTCGACGTGAAGAATGCCTTCCTCCATGGCAACCTTGAGGAGACGGTCTACTGCGAGCAGCCGAAAGGCTTCATCGACCCCGCTGCACCTAACTCTGTTTGCTTGCTGCAGAAGTCCTTATATGGGCTTAAGCAGGCACCGCGAGCTTGGAACCAGCGCTTCTCCAACTTCATTTACAGCATCGGCTTCACCCCATCCGAATCGGATGCCTCCCTGTTCGTCTACAAGGCTGGCAACGACATGGCCTATCTCCTTCTCTACGTTGATGACATCATCGTCACCGCGTCGTCACCGGCTCTTCTCCAGCACGTCATCTCCAGCCTCCCCTCGGAGTTCGCCATGACAGACCTTGGTGACCTCCACCACTTCCTCGGCATCTCGGTGACACGGGACAACAGTGGATTGTTCCTTTCTCAGCGACAGTACGCCGTTGACCTCCTCCAGCGTGTTGGCATGTCTGAATGCCACCCGACACCTACTCCGGTGGAAGCTCGGAACAAGCTGTCCGCCTCCGAGGGTGCTCCAGTCACCAACCCCTCGGAGTACAGGAGCCTCGCTGGTGCCCTCCAGTACCTCACCCTGACGAGGCCGGACCTGGCCTTTGCTGTCCAGCAGGTCTGCCTCTTCATGCATGACCCTCGTGAACCGCACCTGCGCTACGTCAAGGGTTCTCTGTCCGCAGGTCTGCATTTGGGCTCCGGTGCTGTCGATCAGCTCACAGCCTACTCTGACGCCGATTGGGCTGGCTGCCCAGACACACGCCGCTCCACCTTCGGCTTCTGCGTCTACCTCGGCGACAACCTGGTGTCTTGGTCTTCCAAGCGTCAGACGACCGTGTCTTGCTCTAGTGCCGAAGCGGAGTACCGTGCAGTAGCCCATGTTGTTGCTGAGTGTTGCTGGCTTCGTCAGCTACTGCAGGAGCTCCACATCTCCATCCCGCTTGCGACGGTTGTCTACTGTGACAATGTGAGCACTATCTACATGGCTGCTAACCCAGTACACCACCACCACACGAAGCACATCAAGATTGACATCCACTTTGTCCGCGAGAAGGTAGCTCTAGGACAGTTCCGTGTTCTCCATGTTCCATCTGCGTACCAGTTCGCCGACATCATGACCAAGGGTCTGCCCGTCCAACTCTTCACTGATTTTCGGACCAGTCTATGCGTTCGTGATGCTTCCGCTACGACTGCAGGCATGTATTAGGATATGTATATATCAGGATCAATTAGAGATTGATTGGCAATCCCCTAGATAGGCTAGCTGCCATGTATAGCCTAGGATTGTTTCTATTTATAGCCTAGGATTGTTTCCTTGTACAGGGAATAGCTTCCCATGTACGTAACGTCCATGCATGCCTATTGGCTATATATATGAAAGGCTCCCCACCCACAATGGGTGTGTGGTGATTCCCTCCATTCTATTCCCTTCTACAATTATTATAGTGATATACATGGCAAGCCCTTCACACGATCGCATGGCATCAGTTTTCAGCAATTGGGCATTCCGCAACTAGAGCTTGAGCACCTCGGTGACTGCTTCACTGAGGCTGAAATCTAGAAAACAATTAAGGAATTGCCAAATGACAGAGTGTCTGGGCCGGGTGGCTTCACCTGTATTTTCTACAAGGTGGCCTGGCCGATCATTAAAGTGCAGATTCTCAATGCTTTCAATCAGCTATGGTCCCTTGATGGAAGGAGTTTTTACCTGCTGAACGATGCACTTATGGTGCTGCTGCGCAAAACTCCTTAACCTTCATCTCTGAAGGATTACCGGCCTATAAGCTTGATGCACAGTTTTGCTAAGCTGCTGTCCAAGTGCCTCGCCCGTCATTTGGCGCCACTCCTCGCAACCTTGGTGCGGAACAACCAGAGTGCGTTCATAAAAGGGAGATGCATACATGATAATTTCAGAACTGTTAGGCTCACTTGTAAGTGGCTGCATACCAGACGTTTTCCCTGCCTGCTGATCAAGGTGGACATTGCCAATGCATTCGACTCGGTGTCCTGGCCATTCTTGCTGGAACTACTACGCCACATCGGCTTCCCACAACATTGGACGGACCTGTTGGCCATCTTGCTGTCCTCGGCCAGCACTAAGGTGCTTGTCAATGGGCGGCCAGGACGTCGTCTCTGCCATGCTCGCGGTCTGCGGCAGGGAGACCCTTTGTCGCCAATGCTTTTTGTCATAGTGATGGAAGTTCTCAACTCCTTGATCGTCGAGGCTGATCGTCGTCGCATTTTTTCTCGGCTGCCAGGCGACGCCATTCAGCAACGTGCATCCTTATATGCGGATGATCTAGTCGTGTTCTTAGCTCCTACTGCACGCGACCTTCAGTGCCTCTGAGCGATACTGGACTGCTTTGCGGGAGCATCGGGGCTGGTGACCAATGTGGACAAATGCCTAGCAACACCAATTAGATGCTCTGATGAGGAGGTTGCCCAGCTTCAGGCAGTATTCCCTTGCAGACTTGCCCCCTTTCCATGTCGCTACCTTGGGGTGCCCCTGTCCATCTACAGGCTTCCGCATGCCCAGGAACAGCCTATCATCGATGCAGTCGCCGCAAAAATCCCGTTCTGGAAATCTGGACTGCTCACATCCTCAGGCAGAGCCCTACTCGCCAAGGTTACACTGTCAGCCATCCCGGTCCATGTTTCCATAGCTACATGCCTTTCTTCCTAGGCGATCGAGCAGATTGATAAGCTGAGGCGGGCGTTTCTGTGGACCGGAAAAGAAACGACGGGAGGCGGTCAGTGCAAACTCGCTTGGCGAACGGTGTGTTCTCCGACCATCTATGGTGGTTTGGGAATGACTGATCTCCGGCTATTTGGCTTTGCTTTACGGCTCCGGTGGGAGTGGTTGCAACGAGCTGAGCCGGACAGGTGATGGGTTCGGCTGCCTACAAAACGCGAGCCGATTGCAGTTTCCATGTTCCAGGCCTCCTGCTCGGTGTGGCTGGGGGACGGCAAATCTGCGAGTTTCTAGAACGATCGTTGGCTACCGAATGGCCCGCTGCGCTGCCTTGCTCCGGTGCTTTTTCAGGCAACCTCAAGGGCCGGTAGAGGACGCACGGTCAGTGAGGCTGTTCTCAACAGAAGATGGGTTAGGGATATCTCTGGTGCAACAACAGTGCAAGTGCTGTGTGACTTCCTCAGAACTTGGGCGCTTGCCTGCGACATCGTTCTGGACCCCCTACAAGCGAACTGTTTCGTCTGAAGTGGTCGCCGGATGGAAAGTTCTTAGTGTCATCCACTTACCGAGCTTTCTTCGCGGGCTCGACGGAGCTGTATGGCGCTAAAGAGCTTTGGCGTGTTAGGGCGCCACCTAAGGTGAAGTTCTTCTTTTGGTTGGGTTTGCACAACAGGCTTTGGACGAGTGATCGCCGCAAGCGCCACGGTCTGCAAGACGAAGATGGCTGCGCCCTCTGCAGCCAGGCATCCGAAACGGTCTCACATCTATTGGCGGGATGTGTGGTCACCAGGGAGGTTTGGTTTAGGGTCCTAGTACCTGTTGGCCTACACCAGCTTATGGATACCCTCGGCGATGAAGATGTCGCTGCTTGGTGGCTGCAGAAGAGGTTGTTGCTTGATTCGGAAAAGAGGCAAGGTTTTGACGCCTTGGTCCTCCTTGTCTCATGGGAAGTTTGGAAAGAACGGAACGCGAGGATCTTCCGAAATGAAGTGTCCACGGTGGCGACCATCGCAAAGCGCATCCACGATGAAGGAAGCCATTGGATCGAGGCCGGCTTCATCCCCTTAGCTACGGTCTGGGCGTTCTTTGACAACGCCAGTGTCGCGCAAATAAGCGCCGTATAGTACTTTTCTTCTCTAGGTTGTTAGTTGCGCTAATTTGATCGCTTGCCACTCGCAAACGAGTGAAGGTAGCGGACCTAACAGCTTTTGTAATTTCAAAACTCCTTTCATCTTAATGAAACACGGGAGCAGCCCTGTTCGCGAAAAAAAGTCCTCTGAAAGAACTCTCCTAATATTTGATCCCGAATTGACCTCCCACATTGATGCAAGTTTAGACGCCAGGTCCTCTGTCTTCATTATATTTCCCCTCAAATCATGCTGGTCAAGCTCATTTTTGGAGACAAACATAAGCAGTGGGCACGTCTGAATTGACAATTTTGTAAGCATTGCTGGAAGACAAGGTAATATCTTCAATTTTGAAACATTTTTTAGACACAGCCTAGTGCAATGCCGTAGGAGCTCAGTATTACGGGGTAGGCCTTCTAACAAAGTGCAGCCATTAAGCTTAAAACTTTCCAAATTTTCAAAATAGGATGGCTCAAGTAACCACTTTGGATATGTGTCAGATTTGTAGCCTTCGATTGTGAGGTCACTAAGTTGGGGTGATGGTCTCAGACCTTCTAGAATATCCAAATGTAAAGTATCTGCTGCATCCATTCCATTCTCGCTACTCCAGACAAGACTTAAATTTTTAAGGCGATTCTTCTTATATAGCATGGTCTCTAAGGCTTCTTCCTTTTATGAAACATTCTCAAGATTTTCTACTTTTAAACTGCCACCAAGCTCATTCAAGCCCTTCAGCTGCCACAACTCGTATCCTTGCTATTTGTACATGGGAGAAACATTTTAATGTCGAATTTCTAAAGTTGAATCTTTTTTATGCTATTTTACTAAACTTTGGTTCTTCCAATTGTACAAATCTAATTTTATTATTTTAATTTGATATAGATTTAATAGAGCATTGTCATATTATTACCAATATTAATTTACATAAAATAAATTATAAAAAAATATGTAAGTACACATATTTTTTATAGCTTATTCAACGCACGGACATATTTTGCTAGTACAAATAAAAATCCAAAAACCTAGTTTAAAATCCATACAATAATTGTTTTATCTTCGAAAATTATGAAAGTAGTTTTAGATTTTTTTTTTTTGAGACATACTTACGTTATGGTGCCTAGCTTGAAATATCTTGTTCATGTCTCTTGATTATATCTCTATAAATATCATGACCCGTGTGCTACCATCTAGATTTTCATGTCACTTATGCTTCATAATTCATTGCACTAAAATTTAATTAATTTATTTAATGGTCCATAAAAC
Source organism: Sorghum bicolor (assembly GCF_000003195.3). Classification (NCBI taxonomy): domain Eukaryota; kingdom Viridiplantae; phylum Streptophyta; class Magnoliopsida; order Poales; family Poaceae; genus Sorghum; species Sorghum bicolor. The sequence goes on from NC_012877.2 coordinate 7,329,910, forward strand.
ATAATTAAATATATTAAACAAAGAGCGCATGCATGCACATGTGGCATGGTGTATGCAGCCACGCAAGCTAACGTAGATACTTTAACATTTTATTTAGGGTAGGGAACCAGTGCCCACTATAGTCATGATGATGCTTTACTAGCGCTTCTGTGTAGTTTGTTTTTAGATAATGGATAAAATATCCGGCTTCATCTACCAAAAGGTAGAATCAGACCAATTATTACAAAGTCCAAATTTGAGCACACAACCGCTCACACGACTATGGAAACAAAAGAAACGTTCTTGACTAAGCAAAATCGACAAATCTATGTGACAGCCAACTATTGGAGCTAAAGAATTCTAAAGCCGACGTCTCTAGGTGCTGCGCTGCATAGATCATTTGATCCTTCAAATCATGCCACTGACACAGCCCGTGTGTGCCTCGAAACAGTATCTGTAAAAAAGATTTTAGTTTACATTTGTCAAAAACAATTTCATTTCTTGTTATCCGTATTGCCCATAAGAGTGCTGCAGCTGCCATTAATAACAATGTATTATACTTCTTATTTACCCGTTTTGACCAATTAACAAATAAATCATCTATATTCAAAAGGAGGTACAATCTCAAAAAGCAATATCGACTAATTATAATAGATATGAGAACTTCTACTAGAAAATAAACATCAAAATGAGTCCATTAAGATTCAAACAATTTCAACCGAGGCACCATAACATAGAGCATGATTTTAAAAATTTTGAAACAAGTTTCATAATTTTCCGAGCTATAATTTTTTTATGAATTTTCAAGATTAAACCAAGTTTTGGGATTTTTAATCACATTATCTTTCCATGTAGAAATATGTCTGAATAAATTTTTAAATTTGTTTATTAATATTTAGATATTTCCATAAATAATAATTCTGCTTTAATTTACCTCCTTGAACTTTTAGTTTAGTCCAAATTACCCTTTTAGAAGTGGCGCCACATCAGCATAAACGACTCTCAAAATCATCAGTGTGCAAAAGCGAACGATTTTCAAAAGTTGAAGAGGTTAAAAAACTGGTTTTGTAGAGCAGGGAGGAAAATCGGATGACTGCCATAGTTGAGCTAGGGAGAAACAAGTGAAACAAGGCCCAACTGAAAACCTGCTCCGATCCCTTCCCCGACGTCGGTCCTCCGCTCCGCAACACCATCAGAGAACCAAGGAGCCACGATGACAAAGGCGACGGGATATGGCCACGGCGAGGGCCATGAGTGGAGGTGGAGGATAGAGTATACGAGCTTTGTCATTCTCTGAGGCGGCTAGCCCAAGACTAGACTGATTCTAATCTATTTTATATTTTATTTAGACGGATGGTTATTTTATATAATAATAATTTCATTTGTCCACATTAATTGCGATTTCGTTTCGCAGGAATCTGCAAGCAAAATGGTTAAAATGTTCACTAGTTTGTTGCAGATCATGTAGTGTGTGAGGAAGGGAAACCCTTTTCACTAGACACTGCACAAACTCGCGTTTGCTGCATATTTGATTTAGGGGGTTGTTTAGTTTCCCTTTTATTCTAGAAAAATTTGGGTTTTAGTTTATTATTTTGCATAATACAACTAAACACTTGCAAAAATTTTGGCGAAAAAGTGGTTATTCTTCATTTTGGATTTTGGCCTCAAAAGGCAAAAAAAAAAAACCCTCAAGAGACCTTCATGAGGGTAATAAACTCTGCATTTTTTATTGAACTAAATATAACCCTGAAAATTTTGGCATTTTGGATCCCTTCGAAAGAATTGAACGAGGAGCCGTATGAGGTGAAAATCTCATGTACGGTTCTGTAGAGGGACAGTAAGGATGACTTATCTGTCGACTTTTCCACTATCAACCCCAAAAAACCCAACTCTGCCTTACGTAAAGTTGCCAGAGTACGATTAACCTCTGGATTTGAAAGGGATAAAGCCATAATAATTTATAAGCACTAGAAAGTTTGACTTCAGTCACCCCCTTAATTAAAGTGAACCTTACCAAACTAAGACAAGCATCTTTGAAGAATTACATTTTACACCTCACTCTTTAAATTGAATACCTAGCTCGATTGATGAGTTTACATGAAACATCAATAGGGAATTTATTCTTAGCTGTCATCTCTCCGTCTGTTCCTTTGCATGCGTTGAGCCCACTTGTTATATTTTTTTTTCTTTCTTTGCATGCATTGAGCCCACTTTGATTTCTCTTTCGCATGCAGCGCTGTATTTGGATACGGATGACAACATTTCAGTACGGTTATATCTTGTGTGCTGCTGATCTCCAGATTGATGATTTTCAAGTGTTGGAAGGTGTAAGATGCTTCGTCGCATATATGATATATCAACATGATGTCCAATGCAAGTTGAGAGATGGATGCTTGGCTGGAAACCATATTCTTCTAAGGTACAATACCATATGGTTGCTCACCGTGCGATTGTTTTCTTTCTGAGATCGAGTAATTTGCATCTGCAACAAAGGTTGAATCTTGAGCGATTGTTTTGCTCAGTTTTCTGAGTTGGGTTTCTGAGTGAAACCGAATGTACCTCAATGGCAAATGCTGAAAGGCAGCTGTGGATTATGTGTCCACTTGTTATGTTTTCACTGTCTGATGCTGCTGCATCTCATGAAACATACAGCTTACTTGGTTTGATGCATCTGAACAAGGGTTTGTATTTTGCCCCTGCATTTACACATGTGCGTGAATCTGCAAGCAAAATGGTTGAAAAGTTCACCATTGTTGGTCAGGTGTTGTAGAGTTAGTTGCAGATCATGTAGTTTTGTAACGAAGGCAAACCCCTTTCACCAGAACATGCACAAACTCTGGAAAGGTCATCTTGTTGTAGAGTTGCTATATAATCTGAGCTGCGCGTATTTGATTTAAAATGAACCTAATCAAACTAAGAGGGACATCTTTCAATTCTAACTGTAATTAATTACATTTTGACACCACATTCTAAAAATTAAGTACCTTGGTTGATGAGTTTACATGAGACATCAATAGGCAATTCATTCTTACTGCCATCTGCTCTTCATTAGACTATTAGAGTGCTCAGTAATAGTCGAGTACCTACCATTTGTCCATCTCTTAACCGTTGAAATCCGCCATCATGTTTTATACTGGGCCTTGTTTAGTTCCGAAAAGTGAAAAGTTTTCGATACTGTAGCACTTTCGTTTGTTTGTGACAAATATTATCCAATTATGGACTAACTAGGATCAAAAGATTCGTCTCGTGATTTACAGCTAAACTGTGTAATTAGTTTTTGTTTTCGTCTATATTTAATGTTTCATGCATGTGCCACAAGATTCGATGTGACGGGGAATCTTGAAAACTTTTTGGTTTTCAGGGTGAACTAAACAAGGCCCTGGTCTATTTCTTTGGTTTGAGCCCACTTTGATTTGTCTCTGGCAACACTTGCTTGGGATACAGGTGGCAACATTCCGGCTATACCTTGTGTGCCGCTGGTCTTGCTCACAAGCTGATGATTCCTCTTAATCTTGTGTTTCCTATATGCAAGGCGTGCTTGCTGTCTTGTGTTGGGGCAGTTTTTGGTATTGTGCATCGGCCGTGTACCCATGAGAGTTGGAATTTTGATAGACGCGATCTGCAGAAATTCGGCTATTGCATTTCCTCACTCTGTCCCATCTTTACCCTGGTGTTGGAAGGTGTAAGCTGGTTACTGGTTAGTATATCATATCAACAATATGTCCAAGTTAAGAGGTTGATTCATTGTTAACGTATATTCTTGGAAGGAATTTCTGCTCATCAAGCTATTGCTTATGAGATTCATGGAGTATTTTGCATGTGCGAAGAAGGTTGAACCTAGAGCAATCATTTGACTTCAGTTTACTGATGAGTTTGGTTTCGTCCTGAGACTGAAGTATGTTACTCAATGGCAAATGCGAAATCTGTGCCTGATAGCTATGGAACGTATGGTTGATTAGGTTCCAGTCATTAGATGTTTCCACTGATGTGATGCTGCATCTCATAATGAAACATGTGCCCCGCGTGGCTTTTGCGTGTGGTGACGAACTGGGTGTGTGATTACACTGACTGACTCAGTGCGTAGAGAATGGGAATCAGTACTAGAAATAGGACAGACGATTTCCTCGTTGGTTCTCCACCCCAAAACATAGATATGAATATGAATGATTTGACCAGACAGACCAAGTAGCTAATTGCAACAGTATATATGGCCAAAACTACAAAATGAATGAAACAACATAATAACAGCCAAAAGGGACACAAATCAGAGCAAACGTTGAAGTGCAGACTCGACCTCTTAATCTCTAACAACTGATGGCACACTTAACTAACACTAACAGTAGTTCCTGATTCCAGTTTATCCTCTTAACATTTCAGCTACAGCCTTAATTTCCTTGTCCTTTATTGGAGTATAATCTGGAAAAAAGGGCTTACTCCAATGCAATATTGAGCTCGAATGTCGCAAAAGCTCGGCGGTCCTTATGCAAGCTCCTACCTCCTTGACTGTACAGGATTCAAATTCTTATATTTCAGTAAACAAAGTGCATCCCATCACTAAATCTTACTGTCTTTCTGATCTCAACAACTGCATCGGGTACTCAGTGCCGATACTTATTTCGACTTACAAAATGAACATTTTTCAATCTAATCTACTCAGGAGTCAGGACCATCATTATCCAACGCCCCCTACCCTACCCTTACCTAAAAAGAACCAGTAACCGAAAAGATCAGGATTTGCTATGGGAGAGGAGCAACAAACCATTCAAATCGACACGTGCAGGTTATTACTTCCTTGATTCATTCATCATGTCTAGATCATTGGAAACTATTTTCATTACAGTCATGAAGCTAACAGATGCTATCACAGACCATTTTTTGTCACCGCTCAACAAAGAATATACAATTTTGTTTCTGATAATCAATTATCATAAACAAAAACAAAAAATCACACATAACTTGCTCGTCTTTGATCTCCATTGTCAGTTCCATATCATTTCTTGTCATCCTCATCCTCCTCCAAGGATTGTTTCAACTCTTGTTTCCAATGATCATCTTAAGCCACCTAAGCAACATGCTCTTACTTTGTCCTAGATGGTGCACAAAACAATTAAAGTTAGCAATTTGCACTGCTGAAAAGCGAAACATGTAGTTGATGCACAATAGCTAAAATGAAACCAATTGTGTTTCAACCAAGTAAGCTTACGCACCAGAACCACACAACTGATCAATCAATTGATATAACAACCATAGACCACCAGACTAATTATGATATAAATGCCATGCACTTTCTAAAATGGTAGTGTGTAGTACAATAGTATGCCATCTAATATCCATTTGTAGAAAATAGATCATATAATATTATTTTCTGTTCAGCAGTAGTTTCCCTCGGATTATTGCTGCATCCATTTCAAAATAATTCCGAACACTGATTTGCCCTATTTCATATTTATTATTCCTAATAGAATGATGGACCTAGGAAAGTAATCTCAAATTGGAAATGAATGAAAAAACTTTTTTTGTGTCACAAAATGTGTACCATTAGATGAATCACTGATCAAAGATGACAAAGTTTGAAAGTCAATAAGTATGGGCAGCATATAAAAAAATAGAGAGTATAATTAAAACTAATACCCGATGCCCGTAATCCTTTTGCCTTCAAAAACATCTGTAGCTTCAATCTGACTTTCCTTATTAGAAACGAGGATCGCACGTGTCCTTTCATGGCTTTTCTTAGTCTCTTCCCTCAAGGAGGCCCATGATTGACGTTGAGCGTCCAAGTCAGCCTCTATGCGGTCCAGTGCTGGACTGACACTAAAATGCATAAACGCGATGCCACCCCAAAGGAATAAAGTTACAATGGATGCAGCTTCGTTGAATGCAACTATGGCCCTGAAAAGAAACAAATGGATGTAACAATTCGTACAAACAATTATCAGTTGTTGTTTCTTTATAGATAGAAATCGAAATTGGAAGGAGAAGTCATACCTGTACCCCAGACTGCTGGGAACTTCCTGGTTATGAATTTGCGGGCCCTAAAGAAGAACAAACAGCATCATCAATACCAGTAATATGATGGTTATCACAATCACAACATGTATCTAGGTTCAAATGGTCACATTGAGCTAGCATGACAAAAATCAGCCATTGATATTACTAACTTCATTTCATGTAGAATCATATAAGAATAATAGTAATCTCAAGTAAAGGATCAAATGTGAATGTGATCCGGTAGGATCAGAATGTGACAACAAACATGTCGACATTGAGAATTTATAGCAATTTAGGTTTATGTAGCTTAATAATGATAGATATGACGATAGGTGATAAGCTTCATGGTAGAGAGGGAAACAGCTCTGATCAGCAGCTAAGGCCCTAAACGACCGGGCTTTGTAACCTTAAAAATCAATCTTCTATGTCAAACGACAATATAATTTATAATTGCTTAAAAAACAGTATATCGAGTAACATTAATAAACAAAATTAAGTAAGTTGAATAGAAGTTGCTACATAAAAGGTTGTAAGAGAATAAGAGATTGGCAAATCGTTATTGCTTCAGATTCAGTTCGACAAAAGAAAAAGAAAATATTTTTCCCCTCACCTACGTTTTCTTATATAAAGATAAAGGTTATACTTTTTTTCTATAGTAAAGAAAAATTTATATGAAAGATGTTTTCTAATAAAAATTATACCTTTTTCTAATATATATATGAAGGAAAGATGCCTATAGTCTACTAATTACTGTCCTATGTGGCCACCAAATTTAAAGACTACCAAACCAAACCAAATCAAAGAGGAGCAGCGTACTCAAATCTCAAATCAGAGACCTAGCTAGCAGCATACCTGGTTGGCTGGCTGCGGCGTAGAACCAGTAGATGTAGAGAATCTAGAACCCGTTGAGAGTCGGCCATGGCGCTCCAGGGCAGATGGAAGGCGGCGAGGCGGTGCGCGGGCCATCTTGGTTGCCACGGATCGAAGGAGCGCTGCTCCTGCGGCTGCCATGATGGATTTACCAGAAAGGGATCGGATTTTGTTCCTTCTTGGCGACAAGAGAAGAGTCCAGTCGAATCGAATAAAGGATAGCTAGGGTTGACGACGTGGTTTGGGTTCTCCTGATCTCTCCTCGCCCCCCTCTCTATTCGGCTGCTATTTACGACGGCACACAAAGGGGCGGCGGGAACGGAAAGGATTAGGTTTTCCTTCTCGGTAATCTTCGGTCGGAGCTCGGGGTCGGGGCCAGAACTTCCTCCCCCACGGAAACGGAAACGGAAACGGGCGGCGGCTCCCCGGCTCTGCTCGGAGCTCTTGGTTGGCGCGTGCGCGCTAACAACAATCGCAACGCGTGCGTGCCAATTTAGATTTTACGAGTTTTTTTTTCTCTTTCGGGATAGCGGGTTCGTGGGAGATAAAAAGGTCGAGGAGATAGTTTCTAACATCTAAATAGTAGAAGTACTACTATTTTTAAAAATTTATATATCTTTCTATGTTCCATAATACTTTTGTACAGGATTAATAATTCAACCAATAGAAAAAAAATAAAAAAGTAGTTATGAAGTTTAAAAAACTAGAAAAATGAGTATATCTAATTGTCGAGATGCAAATAGCTAATTAAAAGCTGAAGTGTCCACGGTGGCGACCATCGCAAAGCGCATCCACGATGAAGGAAGCCATTGGATCGAGGCCGGCTTCATCCCCTTAGCTACGGTCTGGGCGTTCTTTGACAACGCCAGTGTCGCGCAAATAAGCGCCGTATAGTACTTTTCTTCTCTAGGTTGTTAGTTGCGCTAATTTGATCGCTTGCCACTCGCAAACGAGTGAAGGTAGCGGACCTAACAGCTTTTGTAATTTCAAAACTCCTTTCATCTTAATGAAACACGGGAGCAGCCCTGTTCGCGAAAAAAAGTCCTCTGAAAGAACTCTCCTAATATTTGATCCCGAATTGACCTCCCACATTGATGCAAGTTTAGACGCCAGGTCCTCTGTCTTCATTATATTTCCCCTCAAATCATGCTGGTCAAGCTCATTTTTGGAGACAAACATAAGCAGTGGGCACGTCTGAATTGACAATTTTGTAAGCATTGCTGGAAGACAAGGTAATATCTTCAATTTTGAAACATTTTTTAGACACAGCCTAGTGCAATGCCGTAGGAGCTCAGTATTACGGGGTAGGCCTTCTAACAAAGTGCAGCCATTAAGCTTAAAACTTTCCAAATTTTCAAAATAGGATGGCTCAAGTAACCACTTTGGATATGTGTCAGATTTGTAGCCTTCGATTGTGAGGTCACTAAGTTGGGGTGATGGTCTCAGACCTTCTAGAATATCCAAATGTAAAGTATCTGCTGCATCCATTCCATTCTCGCTACTCCAGACAAGACTTAAATTTTTAAGGCGATTCTTCTTATATAGCATGGTCTCTAAGGCTTCTTTCTTTTATGAAACATTCTCAAGATTTTCTACTTTTAAACTGCCACCAAGCTCATTCAAGCCCTTCAGCTGCCACAACTCGTATCCTTGCTATTTGTACATGGGAGAAACATTTTAATGTCGAATTTCTAAAGTTGAATCTTTTTTATGCTATTTTACTAAACTTTGGTTCTTCCAATTGTACAAATCTAATTTTATTATTTTAATTTGATATAGATTTAATAGAGCATTGTCATATTATTACCAATATTAATTTACATAAAATAAATTATAAAAAAATATGTAAGTACACATATTTTTTATAGCTTATTCAACGCACGGGCATATTTTGCTAGTACAAATAAAAATCCAAAAACCTAGTTTAAAATCCATACAATAATTGTTTTATCTTCGAAAATTATGAAAGTAGTTTTAGATTTTTTTTTTTGAGACATACTTACGTTATGGTGCCTAGCTTGAAATATCTTGTTCATGTCTCTTGATTATATCTCTATAAATATCATGACCCGTGTGCTACCATCTAGATTTTCATGTCACTTATGCTTCATAATTCATTGCACTAAAATTTAATTAATTTATTTAATGGTCCATAAAACATAATTAAATATATTAAACAAAGAGCGCATGCATGCACATGTGGCATGGTGTATGCAGCCACGCAAGCTAACGTAGATACTTTAACATTTTATTTAGGGTAGGGAACCAGTGCCCACTATAGTCATGATGATGCTTTACTAGCGCTTCTGTGTAGTTTGTTTTTAGATAATGGATAAAATATCCGGCTTCATCTACCAAAAGGTAGAATCAGACCAATTATTACAAAGTCCAAATTTGAGCACACAACCGCTCACACGACTATGGAAACAAAAGAAACGTTCTTGACTAAGCAAAATCGACAAATCTATGTGACAGCCAACTATTGGAGCTAAAGAATTCTAAAGCCGACGTCTCTAGGTGCTGCGCTGCATAGATCATTTGATCCTTCAAATCATGCCACTGACACAGCCCGTGTGTGCCTCGAAACAGTATCTGTAAAAAAGATTTTAGTTTACATTTGTCAAAAACAATTTCATTTCTTGTTATCCGTATTGCCCATAAGAGTGCTGCAGCTGCCATTAATAACAATGTATTATACTTCTTATTTACCCGTTTTGACCAATTAACAAATAAATCATCTATATTCAAAAGGAGGTACAATCTCAAAAAGCAATATCGACTAATTATAATAGATATGAGAACTTCTACTAGAAAATAAACATCAAAATGAGTCCATTAAGATTCAAACAATTTCAACCGAGGCACCATAACATAGAGCATGATTTTAAAAATTTTGAAACAAGTTTCATAATTTTCCGAGCTATAATTTTTTTATGAATTTTCAAGATTAAACCAAGTTTTGGGATTTTTAATCACATTATCTTTCCATGTAGAAATATGTCTGAATAAATTTTTAAATTTGTTTATTAATATTTAGATATTTCCATAAATAATAATTCTGCTTTAATTTACCTCCTTGAACTTTTAGTTTAGTCCAAATTACCCTTTTAGAAGTGGCGCCACATCAGCATAAACGACTCTCAAAATCATCAGTGTGCAAAAGCGAACGATTTTCAAAAGTTGAAGAGGTTAAAAAACTGGTTTTGTAGAGCAGGGAGGAAAATCGGATGACTGCCATAGTTGAGCTAGGGAGAAACAAGTGAAACAAGGCCCAACTGAAAACCTGCTCCGATCCCTTCCCCGACGTCGGTCCTCCGCTCCGCAACACCATCAGAGAACCAAGGAGCCACGATGACAAAGGCGACGGGATATGGCCACGGCGAGGGCCATGAGTGGAGGTGGAGGATAGAGTATACGAGCTTTGTCATTCTCTGAGGCGGCTAGCCCAAGACTAGACTGATTCTAATCTATTTTATATTTTATTTAGACGGATGGTTATTTTATATAATAATAATTTCATTTGTCCACATTAATTGCGATTTCGTTTCGCAGGAATCTGCAAGCAAAATGGTTAAAATGTTCACTAGTTTGTTGCAGATCATGTAGTGTGTGAGGAAGGGAAACCCTTTTCACTAGACACTGCACAAACTCGCGTTTGCTGCATATTTGATTTAGGGGGTTGTTTAGTTTCCCTTTTATTCTAGAAAAATTTGGGTTTTAGTTTATTATTTTGCATAATACAACTAAACACTTGCAAAAATTTTGGCGAAAAAGTGGTTATTCTTCATTTTGGATTTTGGCCTCAAAAGGCAAAAAAAAAAACCCTCAAGAGACCTTCATGAGGGTAATAAACTCTGCATTTTTTATTGAACTAAATATAACCCTGAAAATTTTGGCATTTTGGATCCCTTCGAAAGAATTGAACGAGGAGCCGTATGAGGTGAAAATCTCATGTACGGTTCTGTAGAGGGACAGTAAGGATGACTTATCTGTCGACTTTTCCACTATCAACCCCAAAAAACCCAACTCTGCCTTACGTAAAGTTGCCAGAGTACGATTAACCTCTGGATTTGAAAGGGATAAAGCCATAATAATTTATAAGCACTAGAAAGTTTGACTTCAGTCACCCCCTTAATTAAAGTGAACCTTACCAAACTAAGACAAGCATCTTTGAAGAATTACATTTTACACCTCACTCTTTAAATTGAATACCTAGCTCGATTGATGAGTTTACATGAAACATCAATAGGGAATTTATTCTTAGCTGCCATCTCTCCGTCTGTTCCTTTGCATGCGTTGAGCCCACTTGTTATATTTTTTTTTCTTTCTTTGCATGCATTGAGCCCACTTTGATTTCTCTTTCGCATGCAGCGCTGTATTTGGATACGGATGACAACATTTCAGTACGGTTATATCTTGTGTGCTGCTGATCTCCAGATTGATGATTTTCAAGTGTTGGAAGGTGTAAGATGCTTCGTCGCATATATGATATATCAACACGATGTCCAATGCAAGTTGAGAGATGGATGCTCGGCTGGAAACCATATTCTTCTAAGGTACAATACCATATGGTTGCTCACCGTGCGATTGTTTTCTTTCTGAGATCGAGTAATTTGCATCTGCAACAAAGGTTGAATCTTGAGCGATTGTTTTGCTCAGTTTTCTGAGTTGGGTTTCTGAGTGAAACTGAATGTACCTCAATGGCAAATGCTGAAAGGCAGCTGTGGATTATGTGTCCACTTGTTATGTTTTCACTGTCTGATGCTGCTGCATCTCATGAAACATACAGCTTACTTGGCTTGATGCATCTGAACAAGGGTTTGTATTTTGCCCCTGCATTTACACATGTGAGTGAATCTGCAAGCAAAATGGTTGAAAAGTTCACCATTGTTGGTCAGGTGTTGTAGAGTTAGTTGCAGATCATGTAGTTTTGTAACGAAGGGAATCCCCTTTCACCAGAAGATGCACAAACTTTGGAAAGGTCATCTTGTTGTAGAGTTGCTATATAATCTGAGCTGCGCGTATTTGATTTAAAATGAACCTAATCAAACTAAGAGGGACATCTTTCAATTCTAACTGTAATTAATTACATTTTGACACCACATTCTAAAAATTAAGTACCTTGGTTGATGAGTTTACATGAGACATCAATAGGCAATTCATTTTTACTGCCAACTGCTCTTCATTAGACTATTAGAGTGCTAAGTAATAGTCCAGTACCTACCATTTGTCCATCTCTTAACTGTTGAAATCCGTCATCATGTTTTATACTGGTCTATTTCTTTTGAGCCCACTTTGATTTGTCTCTGGCAACATTTGCTTGGGATACAGGTGGCAACATTCCGACTATACCTTGTGTGCCGCTGGTCTTGCTCACAAGCTGATGATTCCTCTTAATCTTGTGTTTCCTATATGCAAGGCGTGCTTGCTGTCTTGTGTTGGGGCAGTTTTTGGTATTGTGCATCGGCCATGTACCCATGAGAGTTGGAGTTTTGATAGACGCGACCTGCAGAAATTCTGCTATTGCATTTCCTCACTCTGTCCCATCTTTACCCTGGTGTTGGAAGGTGTAAGCTGGTTACTGGTTAGTATATCCTATCATGTCAACAATATGTCCAAGTTAAGAGGTTGATTCATTGTTAACGTATATTCTTGGAAGGAATTGCTGCTCATCAAGCTATTGCTTATGAGATTCATGGAGTATTTTGCATGTACGAAGAAGGTTGAACCTAGAGCAATCATTTGACTTTAGTTTACTGATGAGTTTGGTTTCGTCCAGAGACTGAATGTATGTTGCTCAATGGCAAATGCGAAATCTGTGCCTGATAGCTATGGAACGTATGGTTGATTAGGTTCCAGTCATTAGATGTTTCCACTGATGTGATGCTGCATCTCATAATGAAACATGTGCCCCGCGTGGCTTTTGCGTGTGGTGACGAACTGGGTGTGTGATTACACTGACTGACTCAGTGCGTAGAGAATGGGAATCAGTACTAGAAATAGGACAGACGATTTACTCGTTGGTTCTGGAACCCAAAACATACATATGAATATGAATGATTTGACCAGACAGACCAAGTAGCTAATTGCAACAGTATATATGGCCAAAACTACAAAATGAATGAAACAACATAATAACAGCCTAAAGGGACACAAATCAGAGCAAACGTTGAAGAGCAGACTCGACCTCTGAATCTCTAACAACTTATGGCACACTTAACTAACACTAACAGTAGTTCCTGATTCCAGTTTATCCTCTTAACATTTCAGCTACAGCCTTAATTTCCTTGTCCTTTATTGGAGTATAATCTGGGAAAAAGGGCTTAATCCAATGCAATATTGAGCTCGGATGTCGCAAGCTCGGCGGTCCTTATGCAAGCTCCTACCTCCTTGACTGTACAGGATTCAAATTCTTATATTTCAGTAAACAAAGTGCATCCCATCAATAAATCTTACTCTCTTTCTGACCTCAACAACTGCATCGGGTACTCAGTGCCGATACTTATTTCGACTTACAAAATGAACATGTTTTCAATCTAATCTACTCAGGAATCAGGACCATCATCATCCAACCCCTACCCTGCCCTTACCTAAAAAGAACCAGTAACCGAAAAGATCAGGATTTGCTATGGGAGAGGAGCAACACAAACCATTCAAATCGACACGTGCAGGTTATTACTTCCTTGATTCATTCATCATGTCTAGATTATTGGAAACTATTTTCATTACAGTCATGAAGCTAACAGATGCTATCACAGACCATTTTTTGTCGCCGCTCAACAAAGAAGATACAATTTTGTTTCTGATAATCAATTATCATAAACAAAAACAAAAAATCACACATAAGTTGCTCGTCTTTGATCTCCATTGTCAGTTCCATATCATTTCTTGTCATCCTCATCCTCCTCCAAGGATTGTTTGAACTCTTGTTTCCAATGATCACCTTAAGCCACCTAAGCAACATGCTCTTACTTTGTCCTAGATGGTGCACAGAACAATAAAAGTTAGCAATTTGCACTGCTGAAAAGCGAAACACAATGCATGTAGTTGATGCACAATAGCTAAAATGAAACCAATTGTGTTTCAACCAAGTAAGCTTACGCACCAGAACCACACAACTGATCAATCAATTGATATAACAATCATAGACCACCAGACTAATTATGATATAAATGCCATGCACTTTCTAAAATGGTAGTGTGTGCCATTTAATATCCATTTGTACAAAATAGGTCATATCATTTTATTTTCTGTTCCTCAGCAGTAGTTTCCCTCGGATTATTGCTGCATCCATTTCAAAATAATTCCGAACACTGATTTGCCCTATTTCATATTTATTATTCCTAATAGAATGATGGACCTAGGAAAGTAATCTCAAATTGGAAATGAATGAAAAAACTTTTTTTGTGTCACAAAATGTGTACCATTAGATGAATCACTGATCAAAGATGACAAAGTTTGAAAGTCAATAAGTATGGGCAGCATAGAAAAATAGAGACTAGAGAGTATAAAACTAATACCCGATGCCCGTAATCCTTTTGCCTTCAAAAACATCTGTAGCTTCAATCTGACTTTCCTTATTAGAAACGAGGATCGCACGCGTCCTTTCATGGCTTTTCTTAATCTCTTCCCTGATGGTGGCCCATGATTTACGTTGAGCGTCCAAGTCAGCCTCCATGCGGTCCAGTGCTGGACTGACACTAAAATGCATAAACGCGATGCCACCGAGCAGGAAGAAAGTTACAACGGATGCAGCTTCGTTGAATGCAACTATGGCCCTGAAAAGAAACAAATGGATGTAACAATTCGTACGAACAATTATCAGTTGTTGTTTCTTTATAGATAGAAATCGAAATTGGAAGGAGAAGTCATACCTGTACCACAGACTGCTGGGAACTTCCTGGTTATGAGTTTGCGGGCCCTAAAGAAGAACAAACAGCATCATCAATACCAGTAATATGATGGTTATCACAATCACAATATGTATCTAGGTTCAAATGGTCACATTGAGCTAGCATGACAAAAATCAGCCATTGATATTACTAACTTCATTTCATGTAGAATCATATAAGAATAATAGTAATCTCAAGTAAATGCTCAAATGTGAATGTGATCCGGTAGGATCAGAATGTGACAACAAACATGTCGACATTGAGAATTGATAGCAATTTAGGTTTATGTAGCCTAATAATGATAGATATGACGATAGGTGATAAGCTTCATGGTAGAGAGGGAAACAGCTCTGATCAGCAGCTAAGGCCCTAAACGACCGGGCTTTGTAACCTTAAAAATCAATCTTCTATGTCAAACGACAATATAATTTATAATTGCTTAAAAACGGTATATCGAGTAACATTAATAAACAAAATTAAGTTGAATAGAAGTTGCTACACAAAAGGTTATAAGAGATTGACAAATCTTTATTGCTTCAGATTCAGATCGACGAAAGAAAAAGAAAATATTTTTTCCCCTCACCTACGTTTTCTTATATAAAGATAAAGGTTATACTTTTTTTCTATAGTAAAGAAAATTTTATATGAAAGATATTTTCTAATAAAAATTATACCTTTTTCTAATATATATGAAGGAAAGATGCCTAGTCTGCTACGAAGTAATTACTGTCCGATGTGGCCACCAAATTAAAAGACTACCAAACCAAATCAAAGAGGAGCGGCCTACTCAAATCTCAAATCAGAGACCTAGCAGCATACCTGGTTGGCTGGCTGCGGCGTAGAACCAGTAGATGTAGAGAATCTAGAACTCGTTGAGAGTCGGCGATGGCGCTCCAGGGCAGATGGAAGGCGAGGCGGTGCGCGGGCCATCTTGGTTGCCACCGATCGAAGGAGCGCTGCTCCTGCCGCTGCCATGATGGATTTACCAGAAAGGGATCGGATTTTGTTCGTTCGTCTTCCTTCTTGGCGAGAAGAGAAGAGTCCAGTCGAATCGAATAAAGAATAGATAGGGTTGACGACGTGGTTTGGGTTCTCCTGATCTCTCCTCGCCCCCCTCTCTATTCGGCTGCTATATACGACGGCACGCAAAGGGGCGCCGGGAACGGAAAGGATTAGGTTTTCCTTCTCGGTGATCTTCGCTCGGAGCTCGGGGAGTCGGGGTCGGGGGAAGAACTCCTCCCCACGGCAACGGAAACGGAAACGGGCGGCGGCTCCCCGGCTCCGCTCCCTTGGATGACAAGAGGTTTCTGGTCTTCTTCGGTCGGAGCCGGCGCCTGCCCTTGCTTCGCCTTCGCGGGCTGCTGTTGGGCTGCGGAGACGTGGATAGTTGGGCCCGTGGCCAGAATTGGAGTATCACGAAAAGTTCATTTTTCCTCCCACAACTTTAAAACCGGTCAAATCACTTTCTTCAATTTTTCAAATCATAAATTTGAAGGTGGTTTTGCTATAGTGAATGGTGATTTGCTATAGTGATTGTGGTTTTTTATTCTTTTAATTATTTTGGCTAAATCTTTGAAAAATCATAGTAAATCACAAAAAATTATGAATAAAAATCCAATTTTTTTTACTCCACACATGTAGATCTACACAGTGAACATATAAAATGATATGCTTTAGTACAAAGTTTTTGCTATGAAGGTTTTACCTTTTGATTTTTTTATTTATTTGGCTGAATCTTTGAAAAATCATAGAAAAACCATAAAATAGAAAATCTAATTTGGTTAGACTCCACATGAGTATATATACACAATGAACATATAATATGGGTATGCTTTAGCCCGATAAAATAAATATAGAAGCTGCAACTATGAATTATGTCAATTAATTACAAAAACGCATAGATCTAAAGCTACGACAAAAAAATGTAATAAAGCATACTATATTATATATATATAATTAGAAACTACAGTGATGGTGGTTTTGCTACAGTGATGGTGGTTTTTTCTTTTTCTTTTTTAATTATTTTAGCTAAATCATTAAAAAATCATAGTAAATGACAAATAAATCATAAAATGGAAAGTCCAATTTTTTTTTACTCCACACAAGTAGATCTACACAGTGAATATATAATATGATACGCTTTAGTATAAAGTTTTTGCTATAAAGGTTTTGTCTTTTTCTTTTTTTATTTATTTGGATGGATCTTTGAAAAATCATAGTAATTTATAGAAAAAACATAAATAGAAAATCTAATTTTGTTGGACTCCACATGAGTATACATACACAATGAACATATAATATGGGTATGCTTTAGTCTGACAAAATAATTATAGAAGCTGCAACTATGAATTATTTCAATTAATTACAAAAAATATAGATCTAAAGCTATAGCAAAAAAAATTATGACAAAACATGCTATATTATATATTTCATGTGTATATATGCTCATGTGGAGTCTAATAAAATTGGATTTTTCATTTTATGGTTTTTCTGTAATTTACTATAATTTTTCAAAGTTTTAGCCAAATAAATAAAAAAGACAAAGACAAAAGCTTTATAGCAAAAAACTTTATACTAAAGCATATCATATTATATGTTCATTGTGTAGATCTACTTACATAGTGTCCAACAAAATTAGATTTTATATTTTATAATTTTTCTGTGATATACTATGAATTTTCAAATATTCAACTGAAATAATTAAAAAAAGAAAAAGACAAAACCATTCTCGTTGTAGCAAAACCACCATTCATTGTAGCAAAACCGCCTTCGAAACTGCTCTAGGGAGGTAAAATGCACTGTTTGAAAAGTTGAGGGAGTTGGTTTACCCGGTTTTGGAGTTGTGTGAGGAAAAACAGACTTTTATAAAAGTTAGAGGAGGAAAAGTAGACTTTTTTCCTGTGTGGGTTGGGTCCTCAGCCGGTGGGTGTGCAAATACATGAACACTTAGGGCGACTCCAACCTTATCCCACAAATTTTGGCTTCTTATATAAAATGAGAGTTCCTCATCTATATTTAAGCTCCTACCTCTCTAATTTATATCCTAAAACTTTTCTACTTTATACAAAACTTATGTTGTAGTGTGCCCTACTTATGGTCACCGCTTCTCAGTTTGTAAGAAGAGAGGAAAGAGCAAGCAGGAGGGATGTCGATATTTTACCACCGATAGTCTACCACGAGGATACCAGGACAGTTGTTTGGGCTTCGACATATGCTGGAACTCGACGCTGATCGCAAGATCGCAAAAGATAGTCAATTTATCCTAGTTCGGGCCCTCAAGCTCAATCTCGAGTAATAGTCTTTACGTCGAGTCGGCGTTAGCCTTTATATTATAATTGGTGTATTGTATTGTTTATTATTACAAGGGGTGCCCTCAGTCTCTCTTTATATCAGTAGAGATGGCTGAAAGGTAGCTTTTTTATCCTAGACAGATTCATAGATAGTGTTCCGTTTCTAATACAGAATGTACTTTCCATAAGAATTCAGCTAGTCCGGCCTTATTCTACTTGGAGTCAAAGACATGCTTCATTTCGCTCCTTTTTCTGGAATTGTGGGCTAGGCCAGGGCCTACCTACGCGTAACCTGCTAGTGAGGAACCCTGGGGATCCCATACCGATAAGCCCCTGAGCGTTCTATGGTTGATCTTAAAAGTTGTCTTTGTTTCTTCTGGTCTTGACGGATAGGAGTAAGTCTTTCTTGGGTGATGTGTGTTTTTTCTTTCGGTAAAACTGCACTAATTGAATGTAGCCCCCGAGCCTCTTGCTATTTGGTACAAAAAAACTCGAGGGTCTTCTAGTTTTTTTTGAAAATTTTGAGGGTCTTTTCCAAGGATATGTTCCTATGAAAGCCTAAGTTTAGTTTTGGTAATTAATGACGCCAAGTTGCTAATATTATTGTGTTAAAGTAATTTGAGTTAGCCATATCAACACAAGTGTTGAAGGAGCAAAGTGACATGGAGTGGTGGCCACATGATCACAAAGAGATGAAGTATGAACATTGAAATAAAGATCATGGTGATCAAACACTTGGTGATGGATAAAGAGTAAAGTGATCAAGGCACTGGTATAACCATAGGGTAGAAGTGATTGATCGGATTTTAGGATAGGTAGTCGACTATCAAGAAGGGAAATTATGGTCATCTCATGAATCAAGTGCTACTACGTCAATATCTTGAGCATATGCATTAGGAATTTAGGATCTAGTAGAGTGCTAACTTATCTCCTTTGGGAATTTGTTTATGAAAATTCTAACACACATGCACAATGGTGGTGTACACTTAGTGGTGTTAACACTTTTATAAAAGGAGGTAAAGTTTAAGAGGTAGAGAGAGGTTTCGGATCCTCTATCCCTCCCACTGAGCTTGTCGAGAGGCGTTTTCATGGAAATGAAATGTCTATTTTCCATTGCACTGGAGGAAAGTTTCAGCAAAGTCGTATGAGTGTTTCTTGTTGAGAAATACTCGTCAGACGCTAGGTCAAAGAGCATCGAATGTTGAGCCCGCATCCGATGAGTGCAGCGTGGGGAGGTAAGTTTCATTTGTATGTCGGAGCGTCCAGTATTCGCACTATAGCAGAAGGGTTCCAACGTTATGTGCATCAGACGCTGGCGTGCATTTGATGCCGCACTGTCTGACACATCAGACGCATCCTAGAGAGTTTGTTAAACTCTTTGAGTAGCGTCTGATGTGAGAGTGGCACGTCTGGTGTATAGTACCTAACGCGTCCAACGCCTTCTTTCTAAGGACTTTAACGCTTAAGTGACCGTCCAGTGCAATATTTGTTTCCTATGAACAATATTTATCTTAGTGTTAAACTAAAATTTTTGTGGCACTATGCAATATTTAATTCCCACAATCACTCTAGAGGCAGTACCTTCTTATGATCGTTGGATATGGCATGCCTTCTTTGATGTTGTTGGATCTAACAATGATATCAACATGCTTAATCAATCAGATTTGTTTGTCAAGCATTTGAGAGGAGAAGATCCTAAGGTTCAGTACTATATCAATTGAAGAGAATATAATATTGACTATTACATGGCTGATGTTATATGTCCAGAGTGACCCGTTTTCATGAAGTCCATACGTAAACCACAATTAGACGAACACAAACCTTTTGCACAGAAGCAAGAAGGGGCAAGGAAGGTTGTTGAATGCACTTTTGGCATTTTGCAGTCTCACTTTTGCATTTTGTGTCAACCAGTGCGTCTGTATGAGCAGGGAGATCCTGAGAATATAATGCTTACCTGTATAATTCTCCACAACATGATAATGAAGATTAGAAGGATATAGAGCAAGTTCCACTTGATTTGAATGAGGAAGGCAACACATATACTTTTCAAGAAGCTACAATTACTCATGGAGAAAATCCAGAGATGGAAGATGAGCTTAACAGAAATACAGCCTTACATGATCGGCAAGCATGCAAACAACTTCAATTTGATTTGGTTGATCATATTTGGCAAAAGTTTGGGAGGTACATATGTAGCTTGTATTCATTGTTGATCTTATAGTACATCAGTTTGTACAGATATGTTCCAATAGATCAGTTTCTTTGGTTTTCCATTCATTGTTTCTTATATTTTTTTCACTTGTATTGTACATGATGCCATGGAACTTGATGGCTTCTGGAGGAATTTTGCAAGCTGATGGATTCTAGAGGACCGCTGGACGTACCTAAGATGATGTTGTGCAATCTGATGATTCCACCATATTATTTTATATAGTATAATATATCATGAACTTTAGTTATCTTGTTGCCCAACTATATGAACCTATCTGAGATGACGGATGATGCCATCTGTTATCTTTATCTATGAATTTGTGTTTTATGAACTATATGGTACCTATTATCTTTATTTCTGGATTGCTATTGTTAACTAGTATGGTTCGGGTAACATAGTTATTGTAGGATCTCTGGATGTACAGAAAGTGGCCTAGAGGGGGGGGTGAATAGGCCTGTTCAAACTTTTTCAGCGAAGTTTATCAGTCACACAGGCAAGGGCGGCAGTGAGGCCCTCCCAGGGCTGCACTGACGGCCTCAACAGAAAAACAGACAGAAGCTTAATTGAATTGATTCAAAGTTTACCCAGGGAAATTTAGATCGACTAAATTTCCAAGCTTCCTGCAAGATGTTAGAGCACAGGTACGTGGCTAGAATGTGCTGGAGCCTCCCCACCAAGTAGATCGGCCTCAAATCCTAACACAAACTCATACACAAGTGAAAGCACACAAGACACACGATTTTTACCGTGGTTCAGCTGTTGCCACAACAAGGCTTGGCCTACTCCACGTTGTTGAGGTGCCCACACTAGGACCGGCTTAGCCACACAGGCTTACCTTCTCCTCGTTCTCAAAGCAAGGATTTTACCCCTTGCAAAGAGTAAAGAATGTATTAGCTGCACGGGTAACCTTACAAACCTTCCCTTGGCTGCCACACAAGTTGGCAAGCTCTAGGGCGACGCCTAGCCGGCTAGGAGCAAGCTCCAAGAGTAACAAACTCAAGGCTGCCGGCCAAACGTGAACCAAAAGCTCTTTTTGACGCTGGGAATCAATGGATCTGCTCTCCAATCGAAGTTTGTTGCCTTTTCCCTCAAGTTTTGATGGCTAGAATCAAGGATTGGCTTGGGGGCTTGAGGAGCAACAAAGGAGGGAGAGAGAAGTGAGCTCTGGTCTGTTTGCAACGGTTGGGAGCGAGGAAGATGAGCAGGTTACCGTTTGAGACGGTCTGGAAGGGTATTTATACCCAGCTCTCCAACTGTCACAGGGTAGGGCGGCAGTGCCGCCCTTGCCTGAACCAGCCTGAAAACACCAAAGTGTAGAGAGAAAGATATGCTGGCTAGGCTTGGGTCTGAGGATGTTGATGAGCTTTTGAGCCTTTGGTTCACAATTTGATCCACAACCTTGGAGTCCCTCTTTATAGTACGGCTTTTCCTATACTCAAATTCAAACCGAAAATGAATTAAACCTCCTTTGGAGCTAGGAAAGCCATCCTTTAGAAATGGGGGATCCTCCATGGTATTCAACAACCTCTTTGTTATATTCCCTGCTTGTCATCTCAGCAAAACTCATTAGTTCCCTAATTCGGTGGTCATCAACGCCAAAACCCACAATAGGCTTGATTGCACTTACAATCTCCCCCTTTTTGGTGATTGATGACAACCAAATTAGAGCTTACAAAAGATAATAATCATAACTGAGATTTAAATGGTCATGGGCATAGGAGCTCCCCCTAAATGTATGATTGGAGTTTTGAATACTCAAACTTGACATAAAATTCAAGCTTCATACATTTAGCAAGTGATGGAGGACCTCCCCCTATGTCCATGACCTCTGTGGGGTGCAACAAACTGTGTCAGAAAATAACCGTGTATGCATATGACAGTTTATACAAGCAGGACAGCATGCTGCTGTAGTAGAGGGCCTCACTGCCGCCCTGGTAGGGCGCCACTGCCGCCCTTGCTACACCAGCAAGCTGACAGAAATTTCAGAAAAGCATTACACCACACAAGCAGGTTAACCAACAGAATTTAAACTAATAATTAAGACTGACAAGCAGTTCACAAGTACATGTTCACATCCGAAGCAAATAGAGACAAGTAAGTAGCATTATTACAACTTAAAAATAGTTTTTGAAGAAGCACTCATGCTCACAAACTAACAACTAACACTCTCATCGGATCTGAACATGAAGATTTGCAGCTGCAGTAACGAAGTCCAGTCGAAAAGAATTGACCCCTCTAATTTCTCTAATTTTCTCCCCCTTTGGCATCAAGTACCAAAAAGAGAAAAGAAGAGAGAAAGAAGAGAGAACAACTCACTCATCATCGTCACTGGAAACCACAGCACGACCAGCCCTATGAGTAGTAGCTGTGAAGCGAGAGGCACGCGTGGAACGTCGAGGAGCAGCCGCTGAAGTGCTAGCCCGACGCTGTCTAGCATCATCCCTGAACTGCCGATAGACACTGCCTAGTGTCTCCTGAAGATCTGGATCATCATCATATCCCTGGTGCTCATCATAGCTGCCATGATCTTCACCAGACTCCGTGTCAGACAGGTGAGGAAGATCTGGAAACTGAGGAGGTGGAGCCACGGGTGGAAGAGGAGGTAGACCCTGAACCTCTCTAGCTGCATTTATTGCATGCCTGCTCTCCATCCTGTCATTATACTGATTTTGTGCCATGTAAGAGCAAGTGCCAAAAATAGCCTTCACCCATTCTGCCAACTTCTGAAAGTGCTTCTTCTTCCTTCCATCTCTCCTCTGTGGCACACTGTGGCCTCCCTCACTATGGTATGAGCTCTCTACTGCAGGAGGTGGGGCTGTTTTACCACCTTTGGTTTTCTTGATGTTATACACCGTGTGGCTACAATCCTTAGGATATCTAACTCCAGTCACTCTCTCAATCATAAACATCAGATAAGGAGCATAAGGAAGTGACCTCCTCCCATTATCCATAGCATATGCCAGCTCTACCCATATGAACCTTGGAATATTAAATTTATCCCCTTCTGGAAATCTGGACAGCACATTAGTAATATGGCCATTGAGATCAGTGGCATTGTCTTTTGGGTTGAGTGTCATTTTGATAAGGTTGTTCATCACATAATAGAAACTCTTCAACCCAGTCCTCCTGTTGTTCACTTGGGTTGGATCCTCCCACATAAAACTCACCTCATGTGGCTCAAACCTTCTCTCATTGTGAATTCGAGAGTAGGTTCTATGGTCATTTCCAAAACCCAATATCCTGCAGAAGGTAATGAAATCAATCCTATAATGTGTACCATCTGTCATCCAATGAACCTCATCATTGTCTCTGTTCCAGAAGTAGGTAGCATGAAATTGAGCAAGTATCTCTCTATTCCAGTCATATTTAAAGGACATGAGAGTGGACAGCTCAAACTTATCACATACTTTAATTGCAGCATCAAAGTCAGGCTCCTCTTTTGCTTGCATAGCATCAAAATCAATGAAATGTATCTCACAAATCTTTCCCTTTCTAGCTGGTAGAATAGCAGTGGCATAGAAATTTGAATGAAAAACATTCCAGAAACGATAATCAACACCACTTATCTTGCTGTGAGCATAGGGATCCATCTCTCTAGCTTCCTCCACAGCTTTCCAGCTTGCTGCATAATTGATTAAGGGATGATCCACTGTGTCATTTGGTGCCTTGAGTTCAAACTCATCAGTGTTGTCCCTCATATAGCTGTCATCAAATTCTATAATGTGCAAGGGAGTGCTAGGACAGCCTATGGGAGAGATCGTGAAACCAGCCTGCTGCAACATTTCTTCTTGCTGAATATACTGCTGCCTTGCTGCTCTATCATCTCCAAAGAATACTCCAGAGCTGCTGCCTCTGCCCCTGCCTCTACGAACTTGTTGCTTGGTGGTTATTTTCCTCTTTCCTCGGTCCATCTATGCCAAAATTGAGCCAAATCAGGAACTGTACATCTGGCATATAGTGGAACATATGTAGAGTCAATTGATCAAGTGAGATGTGTAGAATATGGACTGTGGGAACTCCCCCTAACCAAGCTGGTCAGGTGAGGGCGACACTGCCGCCCTCTGAGGGTGGCACTGCCGCCCTGCAGAGTTTCTGCAGTCCCTACTCTACACTTCATCTCTTATTCAACTTACACACATATGCACCACTGTCCATCATACAATCTCTAAGATAGTTCATAAGCAGACTAAGTCTAGATGAGCATGAGCTTAAAGAGGATGAACAAACGAACTAGGATAGATTTAATCTATGAACTTTAATCGATTTACTTTCCCTTCAATGCATTGAAACTGCAGAGAAGCAGTTGCCAAGGCCGGCACTGCCGACCTTAAGCTCCGGCACTGCCGGAGGGCATCTTTCAATACGTCAAGAGAAATCAAATCCATTCAAATCCATCCACTAAACCTCTTCCTAGTTCATCATCCATCCCCTAGAAACTGAAACTTTTGCCCAAAAATAGACATTGCATAGATCGGGATAGGTTAGGGTTTCACCTTGCTTTTCTTCCTTGGATTGAGGGGATGAGAGAAGAATGCCCCTCCTTGGAGAGGGAGCAGCACACCCAATGCACCACTGGAGAAGACCAAGGAGGCCTTCCCCTTTCTCCTTCCTCACGGCAGAGAGATGGCCGAAGGGGAGAAGTTCCGTGGAGCCTTGCGTGAGGGAGAGAGAGGGAGAGAGAGAGGCGGCGCAATGAGGAAGAGAGAGGAGAGAGATCACGGGCACGACTAGAGAAGAAAAGAAAAAGTGGGCCCGTGAGATCCAGTCCAGGGCGATTTTGCCTGAACCGTTAGGGCGGCACTGCCGCCCTCTAAGGGCGTCACTGCCGCCCTCCTTGACAGCAGAGGGATTTAAGAGAAAATAAATTTTCTCTATTGCATTAGATATGAACACATACAACCCAAACACCATGACTAGATACAAGGAAACAATCAAACTATAGTCATGATATTTGAGACAAATTTTTTAAGAGGTTTTGAAAGACATAATTATATCTTTTCAAGCATCTTCTCCTATGCATACTAGTTAATCAAACAAGGTGTGTGCTGGAGTTCAAACCACGTTACGAGAACCCAAGATATTCAGTTCACTACGCAAAGCACAAAACCTTGTCTCGTCTAGAGGCTTAGTGAAGATATCGGCTAGTTGCTTTTCGGTGCTCACATGGCGAATTTCGATATCTCCTTTGGCTTCGTGGTCTCTCAAGAAGTGATGTCGGACGTCTATGTGCTTGGTTCTTGAGTGACTTACAGGGTTGTTTGCAAGTTTTATGGCACTTTCATTGTCACACAAAAGTGGGATTTTGGTAAATTGACATCCGAAATCACGAAGGGTTTGCCTCATCCAAAGTAATTGAGCACAGCATGCACCGGCTGCAATATACTCGGCCTCAGCTGTGGAAAGGGCTACACAATTTTGCTTTTTAGAACTCCAAGACACTAAGGACCGTCCAAGGAATTGACATGTCCTCGAAGTGCTTTTTCTATCTACTTTGCAACCG
Source organism: Sorghum bicolor (assembly GCF_000003195.3). Classification (NCBI taxonomy): domain Eukaryota; kingdom Viridiplantae; phylum Streptophyta; class Magnoliopsida; order Poales; family Poaceae; genus Sorghum; species Sorghum bicolor. Next base: position 7,355,641 of record NC_012877.2, read on the forward strand.
GCATAATCAGAATCTGAATAGCCAAGTAGATTGAACTTGGAGCCCTTAGGATACCACAAGCCAAGGTTAGGAGTGTGTACTAAATATCTCAAGATTCTCTTAACAGCCACTAAGTGACATTCTTTCGGATTAGCTTGAAATCTAGCACACATGCACACACTAAGCATAATATCAGGCCTAGATGCGCACAGATAAAGTAAAGACCCGATCATGGAGCGGTATACCTTGATGTCCACGGCCTTCCCTTTATCACCAAGATCAAGATGTCCATTAGTTGGCATGGGAGTATTGATAGGCTTCGCTTTCTCCATGTCAAACTTCTTCAGCATATCAAGGGTGTACTTGGTTTGACTTATGAAAGTCCCTTCCTTCAATTGCTTGATTTGAAACCCGAGGAAGTACTACAGCTCACCCATCATGGACATCTCAAATCTCTTTGTCATGATCCTACTAAATTCCTCGCAAAACACTTGATTAGTACTACCAAATATTATGTCATCGACATATATTTGGCACACAAATATATCATTACCAATTTTACGAGTGAAGAGAGTAGAATTAGCTTTGCCTATTTCAAAGCCTTTCTTGAGCAAGAAATCCTTAAGGCATTCATACCATGCTCTTGGTGCTTGCTTAAGCCCATAGAGCGCCTTTTGGAGTTTATAGACATGGTTTGGAAACTTGGGGTCTTCAAAACCTGGTGGCTGCTCAACATACACCAACTCTTGTATAGGGCCATTGAGGAATGCACTCTTGACATCCATTTGGAACAGCTTGAAGTCGTGATGGGCAGCAAAGGCTAAAAGCATTCGAATTGCTTCAAGCCTTGCCACCGGTGCAAAGGTCTCCTCGAAGTCCAAGCCCTCCACTTGAGTGTAACCTTGAGCCACCAATCTTGCCTTGTTCCTTGTCACCACGCCGTTCTCATCTTGCTTGTTGCGAAAGACCCATTTGGTGCCAATCACATTGGTATTGGGCCTTTCAACGAGAGTCCACACTTGGTTCCTCTCAAAGTTGTTGAGCTCTTCTTGCATGGCCAAGACCCAATCCTCATCCGCCAACGCCTTCTCTACCTTATCTGGTTCAATGGAAGACACAAAAGAGAAATGTTGACAGAAACTTGCTAAATGTGAACGTGTCAACACTCCCTTTCGAAGACTTCCAAGGATGTTGTCGGCAGGATGATCTCTTTGAATTGTTTGGCGTAGTCTTGGATGCTCAACACCGTCTTGTTCTTCATCTAACTCTTCATCAGCTTCAAGCTCAAAAACTGGTGCAAGATCCAGCCCTTGAGGTGTTGAGGAAGTTGCTGCTGCTGAGGGAGGGGCAGCACTGCCGCCCTGGACAGCCTCACTGCCGCCCTGTTGCTGAGCAGCAGGTGTGGCTGACACATTTGCATCGAGTGCATCAGCGGAAGACTTGTCAGCAGCATCTTGGGGATCCTCCTGAGCAGTGGCTTTTTCTTCTTGTGGCCTTATGTCACCAAGAGCCAATTGCTTGATTGCCTCACATGGTGGATCCTCCTTTTCTGCAACACTTTCATCAATATGCTCTACTTGAGAGCCGTTAGACTCATCAAATGAGACATCTACCGCAACTTCAACTCTACCAGAGGTTTTGTTGTAGATGCGGTAGGCATGCTCATTTGATCCATAACCAAGAAGAATCCCTTCATCAACTTTAGGTGCAAACTTAGAGGTTTTGGGCCTTTTATTGAGTATGAAACACTTGCACCCAAACACTCTAAAGTATGACACCTTTGGTTTGTTACCGGTTAGCAGCTCATATGAAGTCTTCTTGAGTTTCTTGTGTAGATAGAGGCGGTTGATTGCATGGCAAGCGGTGTTGATTGCTTCGCACCAAAATAGGTCCGAAGTCTTATACTCATCAAGCATTGTTCTTGCCATATCAATGAGTGTTCTATTCTTCCTCTCTACCACGCCATTTTGCTGCGGGGTGTATGGAGTTGAAAACTCATGCTTGATGCCTTCATCATCAAGAAATTCTTCAACTTGGGTGTTTTTGAACTCGCTGCCATTATCACTTCTTATTTTCTTGATGGGCAGCCCAAACTCTCTATGTGCTCTTCTCACAAAGATCTTTACTTTCTCTTGTACCTGAGATTTCTCAAAGACAAAGAATACCCAAGTGAAGCGAGAATAATCATCAACAATAACTAATCTATATTTGTTACCCCCGATGCTTAGGTAGGCGACCGGTCCAAAGAGGTCCATATGTATCAACTCCAATGGTTGAGTGGTCGTCATGATACTCTTTGGTGGGTGTGGTACACCTACTTGTTTCCCGGCTTGGCAAGCACCACATATCCTGTCTTTCTCAAATTCAACATTTGTTAGTCCAATGATGTGGTTGTCCTTTTGGAGTTTGGCCAAGTTCCTCATGCCAACATGTGCTAGACGGCGATGCCATAACCAGCCCATGCTAGATTTTGCCATTAAACAAGTCTCAAGCTTGGCCTTACCTTTATTGAAATCAACTAGGTAAAGCTTGCCCTTCAAGCGACCCGTAAAGACAATAGAGGAATCCTCCCTCTTAAAGACTTCCACACCTTTCTCCGTAAAGAGACAATTGTAACCAGCCTCACACAATTGTGAAACTGATAACAAGTTGTATCCCAACGGATCCACATGCAAGACATTTGAAATGGAAGAATTTGTTGTGATAGCAACCTTACCAAGACCGACAACTTCCCCCTTGGAGTTATCACCAAATATGATAGATTCTTTTGAATTTGTAGTTGGGGAATACGTTGAGAACATACTCTTCTCTCCGGTCATATGATTTGTACAGCCGCTGTCAAGCACCCAACTTGACCCACCGGAGGAGTATGCCTGCAAAACAAGTTTAGTTCCTTGGTTTAGGTCCCCAATCTTTCTTGGGGCCTTGCATGTTAGTCACAAAAATTTTAGGAACCCAAATGGAAGTGTTAAGATACACATTTCTGCCCTTGCCAACATATTTGGCAATCACTTCCCCTTTGCTGTTATTTTTCAACACAAAGGAAGTATTCACAATTGGGCTTTGTGTCTTTGCCTTTGGTTGATAGAAACTTTTCTTTGGAGTCCCCCTGTTCTGCTTTCTGGGTTGCTGGGACTCCCCCTGAGGCTGGCATACCTTCTTTTGTGCTTTCATAAGCTCAGGTTTGAGGTTGGTAGCCTTCCCTTGTCTGGGGAGGGCGGCACTGCCGCCCTTCAGGGCCTCACTGCCGCCCTTGGCTGGCCAGTGGGCTCGGGGCTGCTTTTGTGCTCCCTTCTGTGCAGGCTGCTCTACACCAACCTTACCTTTGCTCGTGAATTTAACACACTCAATGCCATTCACCAGGTCTCTTCCATTTGTCTTTCCTCCTTTTGTGTGGCCAAGTCCATCCTTGACTTTGGGATTTCTCCCATCCTTGTAGTTTGGCCTATTTTGCTGAACTTCTTTACCTTGTGGTTTGTTCTCATACTTGGTGTTCAACAGATGTGTGAGCCTCGTGATCTCCTTTTTCATAGCCTCCATGTTTGCAAGATTTGTGGAATACATGTTTAAGTCAAGATTATTGCATTTTCCACAACTTTCACTAATGGAGGGAGTACTAGTCTCATTTGACTTAGAGGACTGTGAGGTACACTCCCAAAGAAGATTATATTGCTGCTCAAGACCTTTATGCTTTTCATCTAAGCCATAATACTTTTGCTTGAGTGCATCTACTTCCTTCTTTGTGAGAGTGTGGCTTTCTTTTTCTTTCTTTATACTTTTCTTTAGTGCAGCCAACTCACTTTCCAATGAGTCAATCTCTTTAATTTGAGCCAGATTTTTCTTAGCTTGCTGCTTGATGTCATCATTTCTTAAATCAATTTCATTATTGAGATCTAGTACTTCCTTCATTAGCCTAGAGATGTAGACTTTAGTTTTATGATCACACTTTTTAGTCATTTCATTAAATTCATCATCACTAGAGTCATCATCACTAGAGGAGTCACTTAGTTCACTACTAGAGATTTCTTTGGGGATTGGAGAAGATTTGGATTTGGTTTGTACCTTCCCACCCTTTGCCATAAGACAAATGTGGGAGCTGCCATCTTGCTCATCATCGGTCATGTTGTCGAAGAGCCTTGGTGAAGATGTTGATTTGAGAACAGCCATGGTAGCCACCTTCTCATCTCCACTTGAGGTCTCTTGAGTTGAGTCTCATTCATGCCCGATGTGTGCTTCTCCAACCCTCTTGTAATTTCTCTTGTTGTCATGCCTTTGTTCCTTCTTTTTCTTTGCCTCTGGACATTCTGCAACAAGATGCTCGGTGCTGCCACAGTTAAAGCACAATCTCTTCTTCATGTTTTGGAACTTCCTTGGAGTGAACTTGAATCCATGTTGTTTCAGCCCCCGTCTATGCTTGCTTATGAAGAGGGCAATATCATCTATCTTCTCATAATCACCATCATCACCATCACTATCACTAGAGGATGAAGATGGATCACATTCTTGAACTTGCTTTGCTTTCTTGGGCTGACTTGTTGATACTTGCTTGCTGCTCTTGGATTTGCTGCAGCCACCTTGCTTGTTTGATTGCTTTGCCTTGAGTGCTATATCATTGACCTTCATGCCTTCTAACTTGGCTTGCAGCTCGCCAAGCTTTCTTCTCTCATTAGCCTCTTCTCTTTGCATGTCAAATGTCAACAATCTTCCAAGCACATCACTTGGGGTGAAATGCTCGAAATTCTTCTTGTCTCTAATGAGAGTGACCACGGTCTCATTCCTTGGTGAGTATGCTTCCAACATTACTTTCACAACTCTATGGTCATCAAGGTCACCACCATAGCCTCTAATTTTTCCAACTAGCACCATCAACCTATCAAACATTTCTTGTGGCCCTTCATCACCAATAATCACAAACCTATTGAGCTTGGCCATCATCAAATCAATTTTGGCCTTCCTCACTTTGTCAACACCTTCATGAGCTAAAACCAAAGTATCCCAAATCTGCTTGGCCACATTCTCATTCATCACCCGATTGTACTCATTTCCATTGAGAGCACTAAGGAGAATGCTTGTGGCTTGATTATTGAAGTGGATAGCAATCATTTCTTCATTTGTTGGATTCTCTGGATCTGCAGGTTCCTGAAATCCATCACAAACAACATCCCAAAGACCGGGGTGAAGAGCTCCAAGATAGCGACTCATCAAATGCTTCCACTTAGCAAAGTCGGTCCCATCGAAATGAGGCAACTTGCCAGCGGGCACGTTGACAAGACACTTCTTGTCTCAGTTAGACAAATAAGAATAGTTAAAGGATACAGCGGAGTATTTCTTTTTGTTGTTGTTGTCCTCCTTCGTTGATTTGCCCTTCTTGTCCTTCTTGGAGCGGTTATATGATTCATCATCATCACCATCATCCGTACTAGATGATAGCTCACTTGATGATGCATCATACACCTCCTTTTCTTTCTTCTTCTCTTCTTCTTTCTTTGCTGCCCTTCTTTTGGCTCGCTCTTCTCGTTTGGCTTTTCTTTCTTCTTTTCTCTTTTTCTTGGCAGCTAGCTTTTCATCTTCTTTTCTTTTTGCTTTAGCTTCTCTTCTTGCTTGCCTTCTTTGCCTTCTCTCGGGGTCGGTAGTCATACCACCATCAGGCTTGAGGGTGGAGTTGCTCGCTGTTGAGACTGATAGCTCACTGCTATCACTCTCAACCAGCACATCCTCAGCTTGTGCAGCTGGAATGGACTTATCCTTTGCCCCCGAGCTTCCCGCAACTTCCATACTTCACGCGGTGAAGCGTATACGAAGCAACTCGGCTCCGATACCACTTGTAGGATCTCTGGATGTACAGGAAGTGGCCTAGAGGGGGGGTGAATAGGCCTGTTCAAACTTTTTCAGCGAAGTTTATCAGTCACACAGGCAAGGGCGGCAGTGAGGCCCTCCCAGGGCGGCACTGACGGCCTCAACAGAAAAACAGACAGAAGCTTAATTGAATTGATTCAAAGTTTACCCAGGGAAATTTAGATCGACTAAATTTCCAAGCTTCCTGCAAGATGTTAGAGCACAGGTACGTGACTAGAATGTGCTGGAGCCTCCCCACCAAGTAGATCGGCCTCAAATCCTAACACAAACTCATACACAAGTGAAAGCACACAAGACACACGATTTTTACCGTGGTTCAGCTGTTGCCACAACAAGGCTTGGCCTACTCCACGTTGTTGAGGTGCCCACACTAGCACCGGCTTAGCCACACAGGCTTACCTTCTCCTCGTTCTCAAAGCAAGGATTTTACCCCTTGCAAAGAGTAAAGAATGTATTAGCTGCACGGGTAACCTTACAAACCTTCCCTTGGCTGCCACACAAGTTGGCAAGCTCTAGGGCGACGCCTAGCCGGCTAGGAGCAAGCTCCAAGAGTAACAAACTCAAGGCTGCCGGCCAAACGTGAACCAAAAGCTCTTTTTGACGCTGGGAATCAATGGATCTGCTCTCCAATCGAAGTTTGCTGCCTTTTCCCTCAAGTTTTGATGGCTAGAATCAAGGATTGGCTTGGGGGCTTGAGGAGCAACAAAGGAGGGAGAGAGAAGTGAGCTCTGGTCTGTTTGCAACGGTTGGGAGCGAGGAAGATGAGCAGGTTACCGTTTGAGACGGTCTGGAAGGGTATTTATACCCAGCTCTCCAACTGTCACAGGGTAGGGCGGCAGTGCCGCCCTTGCCTGAACCAGCCTGAAAACACCAAAGTGTAGAGAGAAAGATATGCTGGCTAGGCTTGGGTCTGAGGATGTTGATGAGCTTTTGAGCCTTTGGTTCACAATTTGATCCACAACCTTGGAGTCCCTCTTTATAGTACGGCTTTTCCTATACTCAAATTCAAACCGAAAATGAATTAAACCTCCTTTGGAGCTAGGAAAGCCATCCTTTAGAAATGGGGGATCCTCCATGGTATTCAACAACCTCTTTGTTATATTCCATGCTTGTCATCTCAGCAAAACTCATTAGTTCCCTAATTCGGTGGTCATCAACGCCAAAACCCACAATAGGCTTAATTGCACTTACAGTTATGGGTTACTATATATATAATTCTAGAAATATAGGGTTCTCAAAATCGGTGAAAATGTGGCAGAACTATATATGTGGCTTGCAATGGGCTGTGGCAACTTGATCACCATGCAACCTGGTTGTTTTCCTTTCTTTCCAGCGTTTGGTTTATTGATGTCTGTTGGAACATAAAAATGTGGCATCGTGTGTGCTGTAGAGAGTTGTTGCCACAATTGATCCATCTCATTTCAATGGATCATTTGATTTATCCTTTGAATAAATATTGCTATGCAAATAAGGTCAGTTTTAGTGAAGAGTTTTATAGCGTTGTTTCCAAGGTTGCTATGTCATGTGAAATAAAATGAAACTTGGATGAAACACCCATCTTAATAGAGAGTTTCATTCCATGGTTTCATAGGCATTTAATTCCAAGACTCATAGAGAGTTGGTAATCGTGTCAAGAGAGATTCATCTAGATGAAACTCATTTCTTCTCTTTTTTTTCTTAAACTAGGTGAATTCCCCGCGCGTTGCTGCGAGATTTTCTTAAAGGAAATTACTATATGATATTAATTATATTATATATGTATACATATATATGAATTTGACTTGCATGTATTTTATTGTATTAGATCTAGTAAAAAATTGCTAAGCTAATAGAAGAAAAACTATTATTTGGATGAAGAGATAGAACATTTAGTGGGTCACTTAGTGGAGAATGATGTGGACACCTTGCATGAAGAGAGAATTCATCTAGTGGGGTTTAGCTTTATAAGAGTATAAGATACGCTGTCATGTCATCCAAAATGCCTATGTGGCAGCCTATTTAATGTGAATGAAACTCACATAAAACTTCTACTAAGACTGACCTTAATGAATTGTGGAGGATAGTTTTTATAAATATTAATTACAGAAATGCTGTGACTCGGCCGTCCTAACGCCATCGGACGACGTCGTTGGTGGGTTGCGACGCGGACCAAACGGCCCAACAGCCGAGCAGCCCGGTTTCGTTCCGACCGTAGTCGCATTCCCGTTCCCGGCCCCGCATTCCTATTCCTACCCTCGCATTCCACTACGCTCTCGCTCGCATCGCCGGGGCGCAGTGCGTCGCGGACACGACGCCGGCCCCGCACTGCCGCGGCGCTCCACCTCGCTCGACCGGCCTCCAGTGGTCCACCTCGCTCGGCCGGCCTCCAGCGCTCCATCTCGCTCCGCTGCCCGCCCTTCTTCGTCGCTCTCCACCGCCACCGCTCGGAGCAGCACGAGCTCGGGAGGAGCGAGATCCGGAGCGGCTCCACCTCGCTCGGCCGGCCTGCAGCGCTCCACCTCGCTCGGCTGCCCGCCCTCCTTCGTCGCTCTGCACCGCCATCGCTCGGGCCAGCACGAGCTCGGGAGTAGCGAGATTCGGAGCGGTCGGTCCTCTCCGGTGGTGCCAGTAGCGGGGCCCTTCCCGTATTGTTCTCCACGACACACGCACCCGATCAAGGCCTCGGCGACGACATCCAGTGATGCGAACGAGATCGAACACAGTGATCCCGCCAAGGAGTGGCGACTCGTCGAGCACAGGCGACGATGCGGGGGAAGAGGATGCTGTTGCTCCGTTGAGGCCTCGTCGTGTGGCACTCAGGAAGTTGTCTATGAGTCAGAGCTGGCTGAGGAAGAGAGGCCAACCATCTTCTAGCAGAGGAAACCCTAGCAACATTGGTGTGAAGCAGTCTCCACTGAAGAAATTCTGTAGGCTGTGAGGTAGTGTGAGGAAATCTCCACTGGCGAAGGGCTCTCCACTGGTGAAGGGTTGCGAAGTGCAAGGTTTGAGCAGCGATTTTTAGTTGCATATGTGATGATGATTATGTACATTATGGTACCAGTATGCAAGGGTTTCTAATGCTTCCTAGTTTCAAGTTCGATTCATGTGTAGTTGGTGATTTTGGTAGCATTATGCTAGTGTGTAGGCATCACTATGTCCATTGTTAGATTTGTACATGCTAAGTTGAATTCGTGTTATTTCTTTGTTTCTAGGAAATGAGCTAGGAGCAATTGAAAAATTTTCAGTGTATAGGATACGTGAGCTTCAATTTACTGAAGATCAAGTGGGTTGGATTAAGGAGTCTGGCCATGGTTATCTATTATCTATGTCTGAATTCTGTGTTCCAGTAAAGCTAGTCAAGTGGATAATGCAACACACAGATCCTTTGTTGCGTGAGTTCAGGTTTGAGAAGAAGGTGATTGTATTTTATCTCCCTCTAGTTTGCAAGATATTAGGATTTGAAAATGGTACAAAACCTTTGGACTTATCTGTTGATCTTCAGAGGGTTGATGAGTTCTAGAAAATGCGAGATTAGTATAGGGTTGGCAAAAGGGCTACGCTAGGCAGGTGCATAGAGGAACTCAAATCTAGTAACAGTAAGGATTCGTTCATGAGGTCTTTTATGCTTCTAGCTCTGGGGTCAGTTTATTGTCCTGGTACAACAAATTCAGTGTGCTTGAAGTATCTTCATAGCTTACATGATGTATCGAAGATCAAAGAATTTGATTGGGCTGGCCATATCCTAGATGTATTGATGGAAGAGGTGGATAAATACCAGAAATTGTCTTCTAAGAAACTTGAGCATGACCATAACATTGCTGGCTGTCTTGCAATTTTCACGGTATGTTGACTTTCCTTCTTTTTACAGTGGTTATGTTCCATGTACTGTGTTTCCTTCAGATCATTGTAATTTTTAAAATTTATACCATGTGATTTGGTTGTGTGCAGATTGCATACATGGATCATCTTGATATCCCACAAAACCGTGATACACATCATATTTGTTATGATCTACCTCGCATTTGCAATGTCTCCAAAGAGGACTTTGATTTTGTGATGAAAGTCGACATGCATAGGCTTCGTTTATGTTCATATGGGAGGCTTCCGGTGTGTACATTTCTTCCTTGTTCTTGAACTTTTGGTCATTCATAAATACAATGTATTCAATGACCCTAACTCTATCTATTTAAAATTTCAGTTTCGGTCTGTTACACCTTATTCAGCTCCTCCAAGTAGAACTGATCACCCTATAGCTGATGAAGTGCATGTTCAAAGCTCCATAGCATCCGTAGATGATTGGCTACACCCTTCGGGTTCCAACACTTCAAGTGCACAACAGGTAATGGTATTTTTAGACGGTTGTAATACTGCTGCAGCAAGCTCATGTGATGTCTTTTGTTTGTTTGTTGGAATAGATACCATTCTATGTTGTCGTATATTTCCATCCATGTTTCATTTTGTTTTGTAGTGTTGTACCCTTGTTTGACCTACCTTTTTCCTATCCAAACAGGTGCCTCCTTGTTACTAGCCCTATATAACAGAGATGAATTCACTAATCGAGCGTGACATTGATGAGCTGAGCAAGGCTATGGCCGAAGAATACAAGGTCAAATGGAAGACCATATGCCACAAACGTATGGCTGAGATGATAGCTAAGATCTCCAAGGGCCCATGCAGTACTTGCAATGCAACCTCCAAGGCCTCTACTTGTGGTGGTGTGCCCCACTGTAAGGTTTCTGACGGGAATGTGGGTCAGGGTGAGAAGACTAGAGAAGATGATGATGGAGACATCACAGAGAAGATCTCTTCTATGGTCATTGATATTGTCAATGCAGCAGCATGTTTGGAGTCCTCTAATGCAAATCCCAGCACTCACAGAAATAGTGAGTCTCGAACAATCAATCGTGATGATATTCCATCTTTTGATCTATTTGGAGAGGGAGATCCAGAATTTGATTTCATGTATGGTGATGACATGGTGGGAACCAAAATAGGAAAGCAAGTGACGCAGCACACTACCACGGCACCTATTCTTGGTTTCTACTTTTCTTATTCACATTTGCTTATTTCTATCCTACTTTTTGTCTTTGTGTTCTTACACGTGTTCACTCATGTTTCTTTTTTTGCTAGATGCTGCCACCAAGATGGATGTCAGTGGCAACAAAATGAGCTCATGTTCACTTGAAAAGAAGAATAGAAGGAAGAGGGCTGCGGTTGAACTCAACCCTGGTAAGAAGCCCAAAAGGATAAAGCTAGAAGAAGATGTAGGATTGGCTTACGAGACATATGTAGTTAAGAAATTGGCGATTAAAAGGCCACCAATAGGGGCAAGTTGTGAACTGTGAGTTATCCACTTTCTTATTTAAATGAGTCTTACCTCAATTAGTGTTATTTAAATCTACTGTACACTCCTACTTCCCAATTGATGCTTTTTATGACAACATCTTTTGCATGTTTGAGACATATTAATATTATGTTTGTTTAGTGCTTTTCGAATGTTGCACTAATATTCTCTCCAATTTATGCATTTCACAAATATTATATGGTTCATTTGTTCTTCATCAGTTTGATTTTTTTATTCCTGCTACTGTTATTTTATATGCCTATGTCATGCCACCACCACCTTCTCCTCTGCCATCTATCTCTGCACCTAGCTGGTGCTGCTGCATTCAGTCATAAATTGGAACTTTCTGGCCACCAACCTGTAGGTGGCGGTGGTCTTCTCTCCCCCACTGCCTGCCCTTTTTTTGGCTTCCAGCTGCTGATTCCTAGCCCAAAAGTTCCTGCCGTGCTTGCTGTTTTTTCTTACCATGTTGCACAAGCCCTACCAGTATGTTGTATTAGATTATGTTATATGTTTCATTCTTTATTACAATATAAACTGTGAAGTTCTTTAATTGTTGTTTAGGCCACTTTTTATTCAAATCGCTGGATTCCACATAACCTATGATGACTTCTATGAATCCCTCAAGCCAAGGGGGCACATTGCTAACACAATCATGACAATGTGGACCTACCAATTTAATCATAACTGTCAAGCTGCTTGGAAACTCAACAACAACATTATCAAGAAATTTGCATTCAGTGCTATGATGACAGTAAGCTTCTAACATCAGTTTCTACCATTTGTGTATCCATTGTAGAATAGTTGTTGTTTTTCTATCAATGGTCTGTCAAACAACACTCCTTTTTCCTAGGACAAGCTAATCATAGATCCAAAACATTTCAAACAAGAAAGTATCACATCAGCATTGATGAGGCTTGACAAAACATGGAGATTGTCAGAGATGCACTTGGTACAGGCCCTTAGCTTTGTCATTTATGTTGCATTTTACTTTCTGGAATGTTTGAAATGTCCATGATTATATGTTTCTTTTGCATGTAGTTGTTCTTTCCAATTGTTCACATGGACCATTGGGTGCTTGTATGCATTAATATGTTCTTTCACAAAATAGTTTTCTTCAACTCCATCAATGCTTCGAGGGACACTCCTTGTTTCCAGTGAGCGACAAACTTGGTAATTTGTATGTTATTTATATGTTTCATTCTTGGCATCATTTACACCAAGTTGAAGCACTAATAAAAACCTGAAATATGAACCATTTGTTTCATTTTTAGGTTGAAAACTTTGCAATTGCTGCTCTTGCAAGCGGTGTTCTCAGACGAGATGTGTCAAAGTTTGATTGGCTGTACCCTAAAGAGTACCCACAGCAAAAGATATTGTAAGTGTCTGTCCGATGCACGCCTCTTTGGCAATGTGTGAATCTATTTTTTTCCTAATTTATAATTCATTTCTCTTTTGGTTTTGTTCAAGGTATGACTGTGGTCTTTATGTTATGCTCTATATGGATTTTTGGGATGGGAAAAAGATGGACATCATATTTGAGACGGTTCGTGTTTTCTAATATCCATTTCTCTTTTTCATTTCACTCATTCACACATTTGGCATCAATTTAGTTTATGGCTGCTATTTTTTTTCAGAACCAGATGGGCACCTACAGGAAGGTTGTTGCTGGCTGCCTTCTTCTATCGCCAATGAATGAGATCTCTCCTGATGAGTTCATCAAGTGCAATTGTAGTTAATAATCTAGCCTAGGATGTGTAGTTACTCTATATGTAGTTAATTTAGTGAAACTATGGATCACTGTAGTTGGGTTTGTCATCATTGTAACCTGTTCTGGGTACTACACAGCTGCTTGTGGACATGTGGTGAAATATGGCAAATTCAAATGTTCTGAGACTGTGTGCTACCATGTTGAATTGGTAGTATCTGCCTGTTGAAAGTACCTGAATCAGATGTTGCACTGCTGAAACTCCAAATTTATAAGTTACTTGCATCAGTTGTTTCATTGGTTCGAAATGTGTATCTTCCATCCTATTTTTGCAGCCCTTCCAAAATAATATGTCGCCATGCTCCTTATATGTTGAGTGTCTTCTGGACCTTGTTGAAAATGGATGATTGTACTATTGAAAGTACTTGCTTATGATGTTGCCATGTTCCTGAAACCGGCGGAAAGTTTGTGTGTGTAGTGTATGTGTAGTACTAGTACATGGTTAAGCACAATGTACGTAGGTAGAGGGGCGGTAGAGCTGGTAGATATATAATGGGAGTCGCATTTCGGTATATATGCTCGGAGGCAGGCTCTCGTCCTCCTGCATGCACCAACACGCCACCTTGTAGGCCCGCTCCACTTGGGCCACGTCCGCGCTGCCGCCGAGCTGGCTGTCCACGGCGCTCCTCACGTCGCCGTCGAGGAGTAGGCTAACGGCCGTGGACGGTAAGAAGTCCACCGTGCCGTCTGGGTGCTGGCCGACGTTCCTCCGGCCCGAGACGATTTCAAACAGCATCATGCCATAGCTGAACACGTCCTCCTTGGCGGTGACGGTTGTGCTGGTGATCCACTTCGGCGCCAGGTACCCCACCGTGCCCTGCATCGTGGTGAGCACATGGCTGAAGTCGCGGCCCATGAGCTTGGTCAGCCCAAAGTCGACGACCCTGGGCACGAACGCGTCGTCCAGGAGGATGTTCTCAGGCTTGATGTCGCAGTGGATGATGCAATCCTTGCATTTCTCGTGCAGGTAGTCTACCCCCCCCCCCCCCACGCCTCCGAGCTTCATCGCCGAAATGCGACTCCCAATATATATCTACCAGCTCTACCGCCCCTCTACGTACGTACATTGTGCTTAACCATGTACTAGTACTACCAGGGGCGTCCTCAGGCCCATTGCCTGGTATAAATTTGATGCCCAGCTCCTATTTTTTTTTCTATTCTTTTATATATGGTCTTTGTAATATATTGATATTTCTATTATCTATTTAATTTTGACAATAAATGCTAGGCCTCCATTTGTTGTTTTGAACTGGGCCTCATATTTTTTCGGGACGCGCCTGGTAGTACACATACACTGCACACAAACTTTCCGCCGGTTTCAGGAACATGGCAACATCATAAGCAAGTACTTTCAACAGTACAATCATCCATTTTCAACAAGGTCGAGAAGACACTCAACATATAAAGAGCATGGCGATATATTATTTTGGAAGGGCTGCAAAATAGGATGGAAGATACACATTTCGAACCAATGAAACAACTGATGCAAGTCTCCTATACAACTAAAAAGAATAAAAGTAAGACTATTTTTTGGTGCGACATTCTTTGGTTCCGTCGGTCCGCTCTAAACGCCTGTGCGATCCCTCTCCGCGCCTCACCTTCCTACTCTCCGTGCGATCCCTCTCCGCACCGTCAATCACGCAGCTGGTGCTCGATCCCCGCGCGATCCTTTTCCCCACGCCATCGTCCGACCCCTCTCCTCCCCGCGATCCTTTCTTCCCAGCACTCCTTCCTCTCCGCGCCGTCAATCACGCACCAACGCTCCTTCCACCGCGCGACCCTTCCTTCGATAAAAGGTGGAAGGCTCCCAATCCAAATCTCCGTTGCAAATCCCATCGGGTGCCGCTCTCGCCATCTCCCACCAGCCGCACTCTTCCTCATGCGTGGCACACTTGGCCATCCTCCGCCATCACCATTGCCCACCACCCTCACCCTTGCCCTCGCACGAATCCGGCTGCTACTCGCGCGCGATTTTGGTTTTGGAGCAAAAATTCCATCCCGGCCACCATATATGCCTTCTCATGTGTCTTCTTCAACCCCAATCCACCCCTGTGTTCACCCAAGATGTCGACGATGGAGAGCAAGGCAGTGGCTTTGGCTAGGAAGAAGAAGGGCACGACTGTGACGACGATAGCCATCACTAGCAGTAGCCATCACCATGCCGCCATAGCACCTATTCCCATTGGTTGACGCGGCGGCGGCAACAGCTCCCTCAGCCGGCTTCGGCACAACTACCTTGACTTCCTCCCAGGCCGGATTTCGCGCAGCGGCGGCGGCAGCGGCTTCCTCCTAGGCCAGATTTGGTGTGGCGGCGACGGCGGCTTCCTCCCAGACCGGATTTGGTGCGGCGGCGGCGGCGGCTTCCACCATGGCTGGATTTGGCACGGCAACAGCTGATTCGTCCCCGATCTATGGCAGAAGCTTCACCAGTGCTTCTCCTGTTTGGTGGGATGCAGCCGACGGGGGATCTCCAATTTCTCCCGCATTTCAGCATCCAGCAAGTTGGGATCGGTATAAGATGCTCTGTCCATGTCTCTCAGTTGTTATTGTTCATACTTCTCTTGGTTCTTTTTTTTTATAAAAAACAGATGTGAAGTTCAGTTACCATTTTTTTATAATGCTGCTGCTTAGTGTAAACTGCTGTTTGTTTTGGTTACAGATGCATGACTTCAACCAAACGGCAACAGGATGGTGTATGGTAATCAGGACTAATACTGTGAGTCCGATGGCGGCGATGATCACCATCTCTGTACCTGTCCTGTTCATATCGCTCCCTACTTCTGCTCCGGCTTCGCCTTCTATAGTCTCTGTCCTGATAATCCTCTCGATACCTTCACAAATGGCTAGCACTCATATTAAAAATAAAGATAATTCATCTGAAATACTATACCAATTTTAGTACTATGAGTAACAGAGCTATCATCCCAGCTGAAAATTTCTTAAGTTATATTGTATAGGTCTAATTTGGTGCCTTCGTGGTACCATTTGGGCACTTGAGCAATAACCATGAAACACAACACCATTTTGCAGGGGCCCTTGTATGCTATAGCCTATCACAAAGGTAATATGTGCAGCATACATTCATTTTCATTTCATATTTTATAGTGGAATAGTATTCCTTTAATCCTCTTTATTTGGCATTGTAGCAGTTAAACGAGACAGCTAGGAGTACATCTCTACTAAAGTAGTGAAGTGTGCCTATTCCATTTAGTGCAAGCAACACTTTTCTTTGTTTATTGGTTAATAAGCCTAAACATGAGCAGTTTGGGAGACAAACATATTTAGTACGCAGCAAGATTCACAAAGTCAATAAGGGCATGAGGTCATAGCTAGCTTTTCCTTCAGTGCATGCAATTTTGAAACATCATACACAAAGGGAACAGAGGGAGTACCAAGTATGTCATTGTCAAGATTCAAATATGCAGGCTATTTCTTACCTTGGTCTTGGACTGCGGCTTCTGAAACGACCCCTTGGCTTTGGATTTTCTTCTGTAATTCTACCCCTATGGCTGCAAACACAAACAAGAAGGCAATGCTTAATAAGTGAAATTGCTTTTAGTGTTTTGCCATTCTCTGAGTTGTATTGATGCACTTAATAGATAGTAAAATGATAGTATCAACATATTTTACATGATAGCAAGCGGCATTCTTGATTATTGTAATGGGTGTTTTCTTAGAAAAGAAACAATATGAGTTAAACAGGCCATGTAATGTGACTTTTGTCCTCTGCTAGATGTGTAAACAAGTAATTTGGGTTTGTATGTCTAATAGAAACACTCTTACTTGCCATTTCAAAGTTCTTACTTGCCCATCTAATAGATTTCAGTATTAGATGGGCAAATGCAGTAGCATTTAGATTACACAAGAATTTAGAACTTGGTAATTTTTGTTACCATAATTTTAGTCTAGGACATGAAAAATCAGGAATATATTTTTATTGGAGTGCAAGTTGAGATATCAGAAGACATGCAACTGGTGCTTGCAGATTCTCTCATGCAGCTGTATGCAGCTGCTGCATTTTGGCTTTAATAGGTGAGACAAGAATGTGTCTCTTCCCGCCCCCGTGAAATATAGTTATTACTTATGACTGTTTAGCTAGCTCCATGCTCTTAGTTTTATTGGGCAGCTTCAATTCTGCAATGCAGCATCTCAGTTAAATCAAGTATCAATCATCCAGTTAATTCTTGTCAATTGGGACTTATGAATTATGATAGTTTTAAAAAGCTATCTGGTGTATTTGTACAGGGAAACATAAGTTTAGTCACATTCAATATTTCATGAACACGTAGACTTGTGTCGATTTCATGTACAACTCTGTTTGGCATGCCATTTTCCCTGTGTTGATTTTGGGAAGAAAGCAAATTCTTCTGCTACTTGCATAGTTAGAAGATACTAGATACCAATTGTTTAATTTGCCTTATGGCCGTTTGGGCAGCTGCACAAGCAATTCCTGAGGATCTCCTTTCTCTCAAGAGAGAGCAACTCGTCTGCTTCTTTATGGGAAAGCCAGATTTATCCGGGCATTAGGGGTCAGCCATTGGTTGTAATGAACAAGGACTATGTGGCAGCAATACTATTTTTCTCTTCAATTCTAATAATATGTGTATTTCTGCAATTTGTTTAATTTTTCTTTATTTTAGTACTGCAGTTTTAGGGCATGTTTTTAATTTTTGAACGTTGTCATTCTAGATAGTAAATTTGCTTCTTGGTGGATTATTTATTGGTGAGCGCTAGTATATTGCCCGTGCTATACGCTACGGTGATATCTAAAAAAAATAACAATAAAATTAATAAAAATAGCCTCAAACCCTTCTGGTTCGCTACAACTGGTAAAGCATCCGTACCTTTTGGAGTTGAGGACTAATTACTAAAGCCCTCAGGCCTCAAGGTCATAATCTTGTGAGTAAAACCATAAAGTTTGAGCACCAAATTGTCCCATATAATATGTAATGATGTCACAACATTAAAGAATCTCCAATAGAAACATTAACAATCACATATATATGAAAACAAAAGAAACACAATATATATTAAAATAATATTTGAGTATACCGAGAGAGTCCGAGACCAAACTACTATTAAAAGCAAAATACTGGAAAGAAATAAAGTGCAGCATACCTTTACATCCAAAATAGCTCAAGGATATTTTTTTGTAATATAAAGGAAATTTGTTATCCTTTTTAAAGGAAAGGCAGTTCTCAAACTCAACTTAGCAAAACTTGTTATTATCATTTTTAAAGAAATTCTTAAATTCAACTTAGCAATTTGTTATCCAATAATATGTGTCCCAAGAGAGGTCAAGGATATTTGCATTTCTGAGCATGAAAAAGAAAACAGTTCTCACATTTTGGCTTGGTTGTGCATAACACATTCAGCAGCTCACGACTGCCACTTACACAAATCATACGTCACGTGCACAATAGTCAAAGAAATCCATTGTATTAAATAACTTGTCCATGAGCATTTTCTCAGCAACTTGTCCGCTAGCAATTTCTCAATAATCACTAATTGTCCAACAAACATAGATATGGTGAATTTTGTACAGAGTACAGAGCACAGTTGTAAGCATACCTTGAGGCAGCATGAGCATTGTCAAATCAACCAATATTGACTATATCAGTCAGATAGACCATACATGATTCGAGCTGAGGAACAGAATTGCAAAGTGAAACAATAAATATGGATTGCAAAGTGAATCACTGAATATTAAGAGTAGTATTTGTTTAAGATTTTTACTCCCTACATTTGTAAATGCATTCCTGGATGCTGACCCAGTACTAACTTGTCGACCTTGTTGCTCACAACAAAATCAACATATGTTCCATCCAGGACAATTTCCTTGAATTGCATAGATATTAAAGTAGGTCAGACAAAAAGGTTATATATTATTGTACCAAATGTTTATATATTTGTGTAGAAGAAATCAAAGAAAAGGGCACTTACAATGCCATACATAGAGCAACGATCCTTGTGAATATCATTTAAACAAGTGATTATTAATCATCATATGTGCATTGTTGTTTTTTTCCTAAAACTGAATCGCATGCTGAAAAAACATCTGAGCATTGTGTTCCATTTGGAAAAAATAAATAAAAGTGGTGATGGTACATACCCCTCTCCTCTTACAGAAACACTGGAATAGGATCATCAGATTTTTAGCCTGAAGATAGATCGGGGCATGAGAATTGGCCAAAATGCCATCCTGTATGTGTGATATGGGGAACTGCTTACCACCTGCGCACATGGCAATCAGAAATTCAGACAATCGGACACGTCTGAATGTGATTGCTGATTAATCGAATCATGATTGCATTTTTGAACAATTGATTGGTCGTTCGAGAAAATTGGGGATCAACCCACCTAAAAAATCAAATCATGTTTGTGTAAAATCAAATCATCCGCATAGCGTTGGAAATTTCAGTAATTAATCAAGAACAAGATCTTTTCCCCTTCCTGCTTGGCGCTGGTGGCTCGGCGATGGTGGGGCGGCCGACCTGGCGACCACGGTGGCGACTGTGAGTGCGAGCGCGATAGGGATGGTGCACCGGCGCCAATGTACGCCCGCCAGCGGCAGGGATCGAAGTCGAGAGCAGCCCTAGAAAAGTGGAGGCACTCACAGGGTGTTGCGTGCTGGATGTCTGCCTCGAGCACGTCATCTCCTTCGTCCTCCTCGGCATGGAGGCCTGCTCTGTCCTTTTTTTCGATCGGTCTGGCTCCTCATCACCTCATGCATACCGCCGCTGCTTCTGGCTTCAGGTAGCACCCCGACCGCACCATGGAAGTAGCGATCATGGTCGGGGGGCGCCAGGGCATGGCGTGCGCAAGCAGTAGCTGCGAGTGCTCTTCGTCCTCCTCCCTGTGGTGGCCTGCTACATCTTTTTTTCTCGACTTGATCGGCCTGGCCCTGTAGCCGGGATCTGAAAGGATTGGTTGTCTGTGTCTTGTGCGCTAGTCACGCGCGTGAATAGCGGCTTCACACGAGTATGAGGATGGGCGCGGGCGTGCGAGACGAGATGAGGAGGACGATACACTTAATCTTGGCCGTTGGATTTGAGTGAGTAAGAGAGAGATGGTCTAAAATAAAATCTGGGCAGTTCGTTTAAAAGTTGTTGTCTTCTTGGGTATATTTTTCTCGGTGGATGAAGAGGAGGCTTCTCAGCGGGGGATCTTTTTTGGTGTGGATTTAGGAAAGAAAAGGTTGGTGCATTAGTAGGGTAAAAAAATAGAGAAATGAATTATAAATTAGGAAAAAAATAGATTCACACATTGCCAAAGAGGCGTGCATCGGACAGACACTTACAATGTCTTTTGCTGCGGGTACTCTTTAGGGTACAGCCAATCAAACTTTGACACATCTCGTCTGAGAACACCGCTTGCAAGAGCAGCAATTGCAAAGTTTTCAACCTAAAAATGAAACAAATGGTTCATATTTCAGGTTTTTATTAGTGCTTCAACTTGGTGTAAATGATGCCAAGAATGAAACATATAAATAACACACAAATTACCAAGTTTGTCGCACACTGGAAACAAGGAGTGTCCCTCGAAGCATTGATGGAGTTGAAGAAAACTATTTTGTGAAGGAACATATTAATGCATACAAGCACCCAATGGTCCATGTGAACAATTGGAAAGAACAACTACATGCAAAAGAAACATATAATCATGGACATTTCAAACATTCCAGAAAGTAAAATGCAACATAAATGACAAAGCTAAAGGCCTGTACCAAGTGCATCTCTCACAATCTCCATGTTTTGTCAAGCCTCATCAATGCTGATGTGATACTTTCTTGTTTGAAATGTTTTGGATCTATGATTAGCTTGTCCTAGGAAAAAGGAGTGTTGTTTGACAGACCATTGATAGAAAAACAACAACTATTCAACAATGGATACACAAATGGTAGAAACTGATGTTAGAAGCTTACTGTCATCATAGCACTAAATGCAAATTTCTTGATAATGTTGTTGTTGAGTTTCCAAGCAGCTTGACAGTTATGATTAAATTGGTAGGTCCACATTGTCATGATTGTGTTAGCAATGTGCCCCCTTGGCTTGAGGGATTCATAGAAGTCATCATAGGTTATGTGGAATCCAGCGATTTGAATAAAAGGTGGCCTAAACAACAATTAAAGAACTTCACAGTTTATATTGTAATAAAGAATAAAACATATAACATAATCTAATACAACATACTGGTAGGGCTTGTGCAACATGGTAATAAAAAACAGCAAGCACGGCAGGAACTTTTGGGCAAGGAATCAGCAGGTGGAAGCCAAAAAAGGGCAGGCAGTGGGGGAGAGAAGACCACCGCCACCAGCAGGTTGGTGGCCAGAAAGTTCCAATTTATGACTGAATGCAGCAGCACCAGCTAGGTGCAGAGATAGATGGCAGAGGAGAAGGTGGTGGTGGCATGACATAGGCATATAAAATAACAGTAGCAGGAACAAAAAAATCAAACCGATGAAGAACAAATGAACCATATAATATTTGTGAAATGCATAAATTGGAGAGAATATTAGTGCAACATTCGAAAAGCACTAAACAAACATGATATTAATATGTCTCAAACATGCAAAAAGATGTTGTCATAAAAAGCATCAATTGGGAAGTAGGAGTGTACGGTAGATTTAAACAACACTAATTGAGGTAAGACTCATTTAAATAAGAAAGTGGATAACTCACAGTTCACAACTTGCCCCTATTGGTGGCCTTTTAATCGCCAATTTCTTAACTACATATGTCTCGTAAGCCAATCCTACATCTTCTTCTAGCTTTATCCTTTTGGGCTTCTTGCCAGGGTTGAGTTCAACCACATCCCTCTTCCTTCTATTCTTCTTTTCAAGTGAACATGAGCTCATTTTGTTGCCACTGACATCCATCTTGGTGGCAGCACCTAGCAAAAAAAGAAACATGAGTGAACATGTGTAAGAACACAATGACAAAAAGTAGGATAGAAATAAGCAAATGTGAATAAGAAAAGTAGAAACCAAGAATAGGTGCCGTGGTAGTGGGCTG
The DNA here is from genome assembly GCF_000003195.3 of Sorghum bicolor. Lineage (NCBI taxonomy): Eukaryota > Viridiplantae > Streptophyta > Magnoliopsida > Poales > Poaceae > Sorghum > Sorghum bicolor. The sequence continues at coordinate 7,377,581 of NC_012877.2, forward strand.
CGTCACTTGCTTTCCTATTTTGGTTCCCACCATGTCATCACCATACATGAAATCAAATTCTGGATCTCCCTCTCCAAATAGATCAAAAGATGGAATATCATCACGATTGATTGTTCGAGACTCACTATTTCTGTGAGTGCTGGGATTTGCATTAGAGGACTCCAAACGTGCTGCTGCTTTGACAGTATCAATGACCATAGAAGGGATCTTCTCTATGATGTCTCCATCATCATCTTCTCTAGTCTTCTCACCCTGACCCACATTCCCGTCAGAAACCTTACAGTGGGGCACACCACCACAAGTAGAGGCCTTGGAGGTTGCATTGCAAGTACTGCATGGGCCCTTGGAGATCTTAGCTATCATCTCAGCCATACGTTTGTGGCATATGGTCTTCCATTTGACCTTGTATTCTTCGGCCATAGCCTTGCTCAGCTCATCAATGTCACGCTCGATTAGTGAATTCATCTCTGTTATATAGGGATAGTAACAAGGAGGCACCTGTTTGGATAGGAAAAAAGGTAGGTCAAACAAGGGTACAACACTACAAAACAAAATGAAACATGGATGGAAATATACGGCAACATAGAATGGTATCTATTCCAACAAACATACAAAAGACATCACATGAGCTTGTTGCAGCAGTATTACAACCGTCTAAAAATACCATTACCTGTTGTGCACTTGGACTGTTGGAACCCGAAGGGTGTAGCCAATCATCTAGGGATGCTGCGGAGCTTTGAACATGCACTTCATCAGCTATAGGGTGATCAGTTCTACTTGGAGGAGCTGAATAAGGTGTAACAGACCGAAACTGAAATTTAAAATAGATAGAGTTAGGGTCATTGAATACATTGTATTTATGAATGACCAAAAGTTCAAGAACAAGGAAGAAATGTACACACCGGAAGCCTCCCATATGAACATAAATGAAGCCTGTGTATGTCGACTTTCATCACAAATTCAAAGTCCTCTTTGGAGACATTACAAATGCGAGGTAGATCATAACAAATATGATGTGTATCACGGTTTTGTGGGATATCAAGATGATCCATGTATGCAATCTGCACACAACCAAATCACATGGTATAAATTTTAAAAATTACAATGATCTGAAGGAAACACAGTACATGGAAAATAACCACTGTAAAAAGAAGGAAAGTCAACATACCGTGAAAATTGCAAGACAGCCAGCAATGTTATGGTCATGCTCAAGTTTCTCAGAAGACAATTTCTAGTATTTATCCACCTCTTCCATCAATACCTCTAGGATATGGCTAGCCCAATCAAATTCTTTGATCTTTGATACATCATGTAAGCTATGAAGATACTTCAAGCACACTGAATTTGTTGTACCCGGACAATAAACTGACCCCAGAGCTAGAAGCATAAAAGACCTCATCAACGAATCCTTACTGTTACTAGATTTGAGTACCTTTATGCACCTGCCTAGCGTAGCCCTTTTGCCAACCCTATACTAATCTTGCATTTTCTAGAACTCATCAACCCTCTGAAGATCAACAGATAAGTCCAAAGGTTTTGTACCATTTTCAAATCCTAATATCTTGCAAACTAGAGGGCGATCAAATACAATCACCTTCTTCTCAAACCTGAACTCACGCAACAAAGGATCTGTGTGTTGCATTATCCACTTGACTAGCTTTAATGGAACACAGAATTCAGACATAGACAATAGAGAACCATGGCCAGACTCCTTAATCCAACCCACTTGATCTTCAGTAAATTGAAGCTCACGTATCCTATACACTGAAAATCTATGTTTAAATTTTTCAATTGCTCCTGGCTCATTTCCTAGAAACAAAGAAATAACACGAATTCAACTTAGCATGTACAAATCTAACAATGGACATAGTGATGCCTACACACTAGCATAATGCTACCAAAATCACCAACTACACATGAATCGAACTTGAAACTAGGAAGCATTAGAAACCCTAGCATACTGGTACCATAATGTACATAATCATCATCACATATGCAACTAAAAATCGCTGCTCATACCTTGCACTTCGCAACCCTTCACCAGTGGAGAGCCCTTCGCCAGTGGAGATTTCCTCACACTACCTCGCAGCCTGCGGAATTTCTTCAGTGAAGACTGCTTCACACCAATGTTGCTAGGGTTTCCTCTGCTAGAAGATGGTTGGCCTCTCTTCCTCAGCCAGCTCTGACTCATAGACAACTTCCTGAGTGCCACACGACGAGGCCTCAACGGAGCAACAGCATCCTCTTCCCCCGCATCGTCGCCTGTGCTCGACGAGTCGCCACTCCTTGGCGGGATCACTGTGTTCGATCTCGTCCGCATCAGTGGATGTCATCGCCGAGGCCTTGATCGGGTGCGGGTGTCATGGAGAACAATACGGGAAGGGCCCCGCTACTGGCACCACCGGAGAGGACCGACCGCTCCGGATCTCGCTACTCCCGAGCTCGTGCTGGCCCGAGCGGTGGCGGTGCAGAGCGACGAAGGAGGGCGGACAGGCGAGCGAGGTGGAGCGCGCCCGAGCGAGGTGGAGCGCGCCCGAGCGAGGTGGAGCGCTGCAGGCCGGCCGAGCGAGGTGGAGCCGCTCCGGATCTCGCTGCTCCCGAGCTCGTGCTGCTCCGAGCGGTGGCGGTGGAGAGCGACGAAGAAGGGCGGGCAGCGGAGCGAGATGGAGCGCTGGAGGCCGGCCGAGCGAGGTGGACCGCTGGAGGCCGGTCGAGCGAGGTGGAGCGCCGCGACAGTGCGGGGCCGGCGGCGTGTCCGCGACGCACTGCGCCCCGGCGATGCGAGCGAGAGCGTAGTGGAATGCGGGGGTAGGAAGAGGAATGCGAGGCCGGGAACGGGAATGCGACTACGGTCGGAACGAAACCGGGCTACTCGGCTGTTGGGCCGTTTGGTCCGCGTCGCAGCCCACCAACGACGCCGTCCGATGGCGTTAGGACGGCCGAGTCACAGCATTTCCGTAATTAATATTTATAAAAACTATCCTCCACAATTCATTAAGGTCAGTCTTAGTAGAAGTTTTATGTGAGTTTCATTCACATTAAATAGGCTGCCACATAGGCATTTTGGATGATATGACAGTGTATTTTATACTCTTATAAAGCTAAACCCCATGAATTCTCTCTTCATGCAAGGTGTCCACATCATTCTCCACTAAGTGACCCACTAAATGTTCTATCTCTTCATGCAAGATGTCCATATCATTCCCCACTAAGTCCATGTCATCACATACTAATTACAAAAATTGACCATGTCATCTATATCATGTGAAAAACTTTAAATCTTTGATCTATTAACATACAAGTTATGTACATACACTATTTGTTTCATCACCAATTCCTCTATAATGTAACCAAATAATAGTTTTTCTTCTATTAGCTTAGCAATTTTTTTACTAGATCTAATACAATAAAATACATGCAAGTCAAATTCATATATATGTATACATATATAATATACTTAATATCATATAATAATGCTATGTATCAAATAATTTCCTTTAAGAAAATCTCACAACAACGCGCGGGGAATTCACCTAGTTTAAGAAAAAAAAGAGAAGAAATGAGTTTCACCTAGATGAATCTCTCTTGACACGATTACCAACTCTCTATGAGTCTTGAAATTAAATGCCTATGAAACCATGGAATGAAACTCTCTATTAAGATGGGTGTTTCATCCAAGTTTCATTTTATTTCACATGACATAGCAACCTTGGAAACAACGCTATCAAACTCTTCACTAAAACTAACCTTATTTGCATAGCAATATTTATTCAAAGGATAAATTAAATGATCCATTGAAATGAGATGGATCAATTGTGGCAACAACTCTCTACAGCACACACGATGCCACATTTTCATGTTCCAACAGACATCAATAAACCAAACGCTGGAAAGAAAGGAAAACAACCAGGTTGCATGGTGATCAAGTTGCCACAGCCCATTGCAAGCCACGTATATAGTTCTGCCACATTTTCACCGATTTCGAGAACCCTATATTTCTAGAATTATATATAGCAACCCATAACTATGTTACCCGAACCGTACTAGTTAACAATAGCAATCCAGAAATAAAGATAATAGGTACCATATAGTTCATAAAACACAAATTCATAGATAAAGATAACAGATGGCATCATCCGTCATCTCAGATAGGTTCATATAGTTGGACAACAAGATAACTATAGTTCATGATATATTATACTATATAAAATAATATGGTGGAATCATCAGATTGCACAACATCATCTTAGGTACGTCCAGCGGTCCTCTAGAATCCATCAGCTTGCAAAATTCCTCCAGAAGCCATCAAGTTCCATGGCATCATGTACAATACAAGTGAAAAAATATAAGAAACAATGAATGGAAAACCAAAGAAACTGATCTATTGGAACATATCTGTACAAACTGATGTACTATAAGATCAACAATGAATACAAGCTACATACGTACCTCCCAAACTTTTGCCAAATATGATCAATCAAATCAAATTGAAGTTGTTTGCATGCTTGCCGATCATGTAAGGCGGTATTTCTGTTAAGCACATCTTCCATCTCTGGATTTTCTCCATGAGTAATTGTAGCTTCTTGAAAAGTATATGTGTTGCCTTCCTCATTCAAATCAAGTGGAACTTGCTCTATATCCTTCTAATCTTCATTATCATGTTGTGGAGAATTATACAGGTAAGCATTATATTCTCAAGATCTCCCTGCTCATACAGACGCACTGGTTGACACAAAATACAAAAGTGAGACTGCAAAATGCCAAAAGTGCATTCAACATCCTTCCTTGCCCCTTCTTGCTTCTGTGCAAAAGGTTTGTGTTCGTCTAATTGTGGTTTACGTATGGACATCATGAAAACGGGTCACTCTGGACATATAACATCAGCCAGGTAATAGTCAATATTATATTCTCATCAATTGATATAGTACTGAACCTTAGGATCTTCTCCTCTCAAATGCTTGACAAACAAATCTGATTGATTAAGCACATTGATATCATTGTTAGATCCAACAACATCAAAGAAGGCATGCCATATCCAACGATCATAAGAAGGTACTGCCTCTAGTGTGATTGTGGGAATTAAATATTGCATAGTGCCACAAAAATTTTAGTTTAACACTAAGATAAATATTGTTCAGAGGAAACAAATATTGCACTCGACGGTCACTTAAGCGTTAAAGTCCTTAGAAAGAAGGCGTTGGACGCGTTAGGTACTATACACCAGACGTGCCACTCTCACATCGGACGCTACTCGAAGAGTTTAAGAAACTCTCTAGGATGCGTCTGATGTGTCAGACAGTGCGGCATCAAATGCACGCTAGCGTCTGATGCACATAACGTTGGAACCCTTCTGCTATAGTGCGAATACTGGACGCTCGACATACAAATGAAACTTACCTCCCCACGCTGCACTCATCAGATGCGGGCTCAACATTCGATGCTCTTTGACCTAGCGTCTGACGAGTATTTCTCAACAAGAAACATTCATACGACTTTGCTGAAACTTTCCTCCAGTGCAATGGAAAATAGACATTTCATTTCCATGAAAACGCCTCTCGACAAGCTCAGTGGGAGGGATAGAGGATCCGAAACCCCTCTCTACCTCTTAAACTTTACCTCCTTTTATAAAAGTGTTAACACCACTAAGTGTACACCACCATTGTGCATGTGTGTTAGAATTTTCATAAACAAATTCTCAAAGGAGATAAGTTAGCACTCTACTAGATCCTAAATTCCTAATGCATATGCTCAAGATATTGACGTAGTAGCACTTGATTCATGAGATGACCATAATTTCCCTTCTTGATAGTCGACTACCTATCCTAAAATCCGATCAATCACTTCTACCCTATGGTTATACCAGTGCCTTGATCACTTTACTCTTTATCCATCACCAAGTGTTTGATCACCATGATCTTTATTTCAATGTTCATACTTCATCTCTTTGTGATCATGTGGCCACCACTCCATGTCACTTTGCTCCTTCAACACTTGTGTTGATATGGCTAACTCAAATTACTTTAACACAATAATATTAGCAACTTGGTGTCATTAATTACCAAAACTAAACTTAGGCTTTCATAGGAACATATCCTTGGAAAAGACCCTCAAAATTTTCAAAAAAAACTAGAAGACCCTCGAGTTTTTTTGTACCAAATAGCAAGAGGCTCGGGGGCTACATTCAATTAGTGCAGTTTTACCGAAAGAAAAAACACACATCACCCAAGAAAGACTTACTCCTATCCGTCAAGACCAGAAGAAACAAAGACAACTTTTAAGATCAACCATAGAACGCTCGGGGGCTTATCGGTATGGGATCCCCAGGGTTCCTCACTAGCAGGTTACGCGTAGGTAGGCCCTGGCCTAGCCCACAATTCCAGAAAAAGGAGCGAAATGAAGCATGTCTTTGACTCCAAGTAGAATAAGGCCGGACTAGCTGAATTCTTATGGAAAGTACATTCTGTATTAGAAACGGAACACTATCTATGAATCCGTCTAGGATAAAAAAGCTACCTTTCAGCCATCTCTACTGATATAAAGAGAGACTGAGGGCACCCCTTGTAATAATAAACAATACAATACACCAATTATAATATAAAGGCTAACGCCGACTCGACGTAAAGACTATTACTCGAGATTGAGCTTGAGGGCCCGAACTAGGATAAATTGACTATCTTTTGCGATCAACGTCGAGTTCCAGCATATGTCGAAGCCCAAACAACTGTCCTGGTATCCTCGTCGTAGACTATCGGTGGTAAAATATCGACATCCCTCCTGCTTGCTATTTCCTCTCTTCTTACAAACTGAGAAGCAGTGACCATAAGTAGGGCACACTACAACATAAGTTTTGTATAAAGTAGAAAAGTTTTAGGATATAAATTAGAGAGGTAGGAGCTTAAATATAGATGAGGAACTCTCATTTTATATAAGAAGCCAAAATTTGTGGGATAAGGTTGGAGTCGCCCTAAGTGTTCATGTATTTGCACACCCACCGGCTGAGGACCCAACCCACATAGGAAAAAAGTCTACTTTTCCTCCTCTAACTTTCATAAAAGTCTATTTTTCCTCACACAACTCCAAAACCAGGTAAACCAACTCCCTCAACTTTTCAAACCATGCATTTTACCTCCCTAGAGCAGTTTCGAAGGCGGTTTTGCTACAATGAATGGTGGTTTTGCTACAACGAGAATGGTTTTGTCTTTTTCTTTTTTTAATTATTTCAGTTGAATATTTGAAAATTCATAGTATATCACAGAAAAATTATAAAATATAAAATCTAATTTTGTTGGACACTATGTAAGTAGATCTACACAATGAACATATAATATGATACGCTTTAGTATAAAGTTTTTTGCTATAAAGCTTTTGTCTTTGTCTTTTTTATTTATTTGGCTAAAACTTTGAAAAATCATAGTAAATTAAAGAAAAACCATAAAATGAAAAATCTAATTTTATTATACTCCACATGAGCATATATACACATGAAATATATAATATAGCATGTTTTGTTATAATTTTTTGCTATAGCTTTAGATCTATATTTTTTGTAATTAATTAAAATAATTCATAGTTGCAGCTTCTATAATTATTTTGTCAAACTAAAGCATACCCATATTATATGTTCATTGTGTATGTATACTCATGTGGAGTCCAATAAAGTTAGATTTTCTATTTATGATTTTTCTATAAATTACTATGATTTTTCAAAGATTCATCCAAATAAATAAAAAAAGAAAAAGACAAAACCTTTATAGCAAAAACTTTATACTAAAGCGTATCATATTATATATTCACTGTGTAGATCTACTTGTGTGGAGTAAAAAAAATGGACTTTCCATTTTATGATTTATTTGTCATTTACTATGATTTTTTTTAATGATTTAGCCAAAATAATTAAAAAAGAAAAATAAAAAACCACCATCACTGTAGCAAAACCACCATTCACTTTTATGATTTATTTGTAGTTTACTATGATTTTTTTTAAATATTTAGCCAAAAAGATTTAAAAATAAAAAGACGAAACTATCATCACTGTAGCAAAACCACCATTCACTGTAGCAAAAATGTCTTATAAACTGCTTTAGGAAGGTAAAACTAGGTAAACCAACTCCCTCAACTTTTAAAACCGTACATTTTACCTCTTTGGAGTAGTTTCTAATTATATATATATAATATAGTATGCTTTATTACATTTTTTTGTCGTAGCTTTAGATCTATGCGTTTTTGTAATTAATTGACATAATTCATAGTTGCAGCTTCTATATTTATTTTATCGGGCTAAAGCATACCCATATTATATGTTCATTGTGTATATATACTCATGTGGAGTCTAACCAAATTAGATTTTCTATTTTATGGTTTTTCTATGATTTTTCAAAGATTCAGCCAAATAAATAAAAAAATCAAAAGGTAAAACTTTCATAGCAAAAACTTTGTACTAAAGCATATCATTTTATATGTTCACTGTGTAGATCTACATGTGTGGAGTAAAAAAAATTAGATTTTTATTCATAATTTTTTGTGATTTACTATGATTTTTCAAAGATTTAGCCAAAATAATTAAAAGAATAAAAAACCACAATCACTATAGCAAATCACCATTCACTATAGCAAAACCACCTTAAAATTTATGATTTGAAAAATTGAAGAAAGTGATTTGACCGGTTTTAAAGTTGTGGGAGGAAAAATGAACTTTTCGTGATACTCCAATTCTGGCCACGGGCCCAACTATCCACGTCTCCGCAGCCCAACAGCAGCCCGCGAAGGCGAAGCAAGGGCAGGCGCCGGCTCCGACCGAAGAAGACCAGAAACCTCTTGTCATCCAAGGGAGCGGAGCCGGGGAGCCGCCGCCCGTTTCCGTTTCCGTTGCCGTGGGGAGGAGTTCTTCCCCCGACCCCGACTCCCCGAGCTCCGAGCGAAGATCACCGAGAAGGAAAACCTAATCCTTTCCGTTCCCGGCGCCCCTTTGCGTGCCGTCGTATATAGCAGCCGAATAGAGAGGGGGGCGAGGAGAGATCAGGAGAACCCAAACCACGTCGTCAACCCTATCTATTCTTTATTCGATTCGACTGGACTCTTCTCTTCTCGCCAAGAAGGAAGACGAACGAACAAAATCCGATCCCTTTCTGGTAAATCCATCATGGCAGCGGCAGGAGCAGCGCTCCTTCGATCGGTGGCAACCAAGATGGCCCGCGCACCGCCTCGCCTTCCATCTGCCCTGGAGCGCCATCGCCGACTCTCAACGAGTTCTAGATTCTCTACATCTACTGGTTCTACGCCGCAGCCAGCCAACCAGGTATGCTGCTAGGTCTCTGATTTGAGATTTGAGTAGGCCGCTCCTCTTTGATTTGGTTTGGTAGTCTTTTAATTTGGTGGCCACATCGGACAGTAATTACTTCGTAGCAGACTAGGCATCTTTCCTTCATATATATTAGAAAAAGGTATAATTTTTATTAGAAAATATCTTTCATATAAAATTTTCTTTACTATAGAAAAAAAGTATAACCTTTATCTTTATATAAGAAAACGTAGGTGAGGGGAAAAACTATTTTCTTTTTCTTTCGTCGATCTGAATCTGAAGCAATAAAGATTTGTCAATCTCTTATAACCTTTTGTGTAGCAACTTCTATTCAACTTAATTTTGTTTATTAATGTTACTCGATATACCGTTTTTAAGCAATTATAAATTATATTGTCGTTTGACATAGAAGATTGATTTTTAAGGTTACAAAGCCCGGTCGTTTAGGGCCTTAGCTGCTGATCAGAGCTGTTTCCCTCTCTACCATGAAGCTTATCACCTATCGTCATATCTATCATTATTAGGCTACATAAACCTAAATTGCTATCAATTCTCAATGTCGACATGTTTGTTGTCACATTCTGATCCTACCGGATCACATTCACATTTGAGCATTTACTTGAGATTACTATTATTCTTATATGATTCTACATGAAATGAAGTTAGTAATATCAATGGCTGATTTTTGTCATGCTAGCTCAATGTGACCATTTGAACCTAGATACATATTGTGATTGTGATAACCATCATATTACTGGTATTGATGATGCTGTTTGTTCTTCTTTAGGGCCCGCAAACTCATAACCAGGAAGTTCCCAGCAGTCTGTGGTACAGGTATGACTTCTCCTTCCAATTTCGATTTCTATCTATAAAGAAACAACAACTGATAATTGTTCGTACGAATTGTTACATCCATTTGTTTCTTTTCAGGGCCATAGTTGCATTCAACGAAGCTGCATCCGTTGTAACTTTCTTCCTGCTCGGTGGCATCGCGTTTATGCATTTTAGTGTCAGTCCAGCACTGGACCGCATGGAGGCTGACTTGGACGCTCAACGTAAATCATGGGCCACCATCAGGGAAGAGATTAAGAAAAGCCATGAAAGGACGCGTGCGATCCTCGTTTCTAATAAGGAAAGTCAGATTGAAGTTACAGATGTTTTTGAAGGCAAAAGGATTACGGGCATCGGGTATTAGTTTTATACTCTCTAGTCTCTATTTTTCTATGCTGCCCATACTTATTGACTTTCAAACTTTGTCATCTTTGATCAGTGATTCATCTAATGGTACACATTTTGTGACACAAAAAAAGTTTTTTCATTCATTTCCAATTTGAGATTACTTTCCTAGGTCCATCATTCTATTAGGAATAATAAATATGAAATAGGGCAAATCAGTGTTCGGAATTATTTTGAAATGGATGCAGCAATAATCCGAGGGAAACTACTGCTGAGGAACAGAAAATAAAATTATATGACCTATTTTGTACAAATGGATATTAAATGGCACACACTACCATTTTAGAAAGTGCATGGCATTTATATCATAATTAGTCTGGTGGTCTATGATTGTTATATCAATTGATTGATCAGTTGTGTGGTTCTGGTGCGTAAGCTTACTTGGTTGAAACACAATTGGTTTCATTTTAGCTATTGTGCATCAACTACATGCATTGTGTTTCGCTTCTCAGCAGTGCAAATTGCTAACTTTTATTGTTCTGTGCACCATCTAGGACAAAGTAAGAGCATGTTGCTTAGGTGGCTTAAGGTGATCATTGGAAACAAGAGTTCAAACAATCCTTGAAGGAGGATGAGGATGACAAGAAATGATATGGAACTGACAATGGAGATCAAAGAAGAGCAACTTATGTGTGATTTTTTGTTTTTGTTTATGATAATTGATTATCAGAAACAAAATTGTATCTTCTTTGTTGAGCGGCGACAAAAAATGGTCTGTGATAGCATCTGTTAGCTTCAGACTGTAATGAAAATAGTTTGCAATAATCTAGACATGATGAATGAATCAAGGAAGTAATAACCTGCACGTGTCGATTTGAATGGTTTGTTGCTCCTCTCCCATAGCAAATCCTGATCTTTTCGGTTACTGGTTCTTTTTAGGTGAGGGCAGGGTAGGGGTTGGATGATGATGGTCCTGACTCCTGAGAAGATTACATTGAAAACATGTTTATTTTGTAAGTCGAAATAAGTATCGGCACTGAGTACCCGATGCAGTTGTTGAGGTCAGAAAGACAGTAAGATTTAGTGATGGGATGCACTTTGTTTACTTGAAATATTAGAATTTGAATCCTGTACAGTCAAGGAGGTTGGAGCTTGGTCTGTCTGGTCAAATCATTCATATTCATATGTATGTTTTGGGGTCTAGAACCAACGAGGAAATCGTCTGTCCTGTTTCTAGTACTGATTCCCATTCTCTACGCACTAAGTCAGGCCTTGTTTAGTTTCAAAAAAATTTCGGATTTCACCACTGTAGCATTTTCGTTTTTATTTAACAAATATTATCCAATCATAGACTAACTAGGCTCAAAAGATTCATCTCGTGATTTACAGACAAACTGTGCAATTAGTTTTTATTTTCGTACATGTGCTCTAAGATTTGATGTGACGGAGAATTTTGAAAAGTTTTTGATTTTTGAGGTGAACTAAACAAGGCCTCAGTGTAATCACTCACCCAGTTCGTCACCACACGCAAAAGCCACGCGGGCCACATGTTTCATGATGAGATGCAGCATCACATCAGTGGAAACATCTAATGACTGGAACCTAATCAACCATACGTTCCATAGCTATCAGGCACAGATTTCGCATTTGCCATTGGGCAACATACATTCAGTCTCAGGACGAAACCAAACTCATCAGTAAACTAAAGTCAAATGATTGCTCTAGGTTCAACCTTCTTCGCACATGCAAAATACTCCAGAATCTCATAAGCAATAGCTTGATGAGCAGCAATTCCTTCCAAGAATATACGTTACCAATGAATCAACCTCTTAACTTGGACATATTGTTGATATATAATATGATATACTAACCAGTAACCAACTTACACCTTCCAACACCAGGGAGAGAGGAGAAGCTAGGTATGTGCCCCCCACCGCCTATACAGAGATCAAAGCCACCCCACACTGTCACTGACTGCGGTCTTCACTGAAGATGAGGTCAAATCTGCATTAAGATCAATGAAACGCAATAGTGCACCTGGTCCTGACGGATTTGGGCCGTCCTTCTTTGTTGCGGCTTGGGACACAGTCAAACAAGTGATGAACTTTGTGAATGCCTTCCATGCAAACGCTGTTCAACTAGAGCGCATCAACAGATCTTTCATGGCCTTGATCCCCAAGAAACCAGGTGCAACAGCAGTTGACGCTTTCCGTCCAATTTGCCTGCAAAACTGTACTGTCAAGATAGTGGGAAAATGTTTGACAATGAGGCTGCAGAAGGAAATCGAAAATCTAATTGATCTGAATCAGACGGGCTTCCTCCATGCCCGGTCAATCTCAGAGACCTTTGTCTTTGCGGCTGAGGTAGTGCAGACCTGCTGCACAAGAAAGACCCCGACTCTTGTGCTGAAGCTAGATTTTGCTAAGGCCTTCGACACTGTCAATTGGAATGCTTTGGACCAAATCTTGGAGGCAAAAGGATTCAGTGGTTTGTGGAGACATTGGATGCGCAATCTCCTTGGTTCCTCAAAGTCAGCTGTCCTCTTGAACGGTGTGCCTGGCCCTTGGATCAACTGCAAACCTGGCCTTCGTCAGGGAGACCCTCTTTCACCTTACCTCTTCCTTCTGGTGGCTGATACCTTGCAAGCGCCGATCAAGAGCAAGCCTAACTTGATTCACCACCTAATTGCTCCCAACATCGGGTGTGTGACACTACGGTATGCAGATGATACCCTCATCGTCATGAGAGGAGAGCCACAGGATGTAATCCACCTCAAGGAGGCCCTAAAAATGTTCTCTGACGCCACGGGACTGAGCATCAACTATCACAAAAGCACCATGGTTCCGCTGAACATGAACCCTGCAGCTATGCAACTCTCTGTCCAGCAGCTGGAATGTCGTGTGGAATCCTTTCCACAGAACTATCTGGGACTTCCTCTTTTCGGCCTCCAAGCTCCCGGTGGCGGCCTTCAATCCGTACATTGCCAGAACGGACGCCTTCCTCTCCTCCTGGCAAGCTTCCCTGCTGAATAAAATGGGAAGAGTGGTTATGATCAACTCCGTGCTCGACAGTCAGCTTGTTTACGCCATATCTGCCCTTTGTGTTCCACCGACCACAATAATGGAGATTGACAAAAGACGCCGAGCCTTCCTATGGGCTGGCGAAGCTAACATTTCTTCGGCCAAATGCCTGGTTGCCTGGGAAAAGTGCTACACCACCAAAGATCTTGGTGGGCTGGGGATCAAGGACTTTGCCACTCAGAATATCTGCCTCCTCCTCAAGCTTATTCACAAGCTACATTGCTCACAGAACTCTGCATGGGAGGCTTGGGTGCGGGCAAATACCAATTTCGCAACTCTACAAGGTCATCTGCAGGGGAACCGCTGGGAGACACTGCGCTCGATTCTGCCCCTATACAAAGCCCTCACTACGGTTGAGATTAAGGATGGGGCGGCCACATCTTTCTGGAATGACGTCTGGTACATGGATGAAGCCTTAGCTGACAAACTACCAGCGCTTTACAGCCATTGCACAAAGAAAGATGCTTCAGTCAGGGATGTGATCCTCTCTCAACTCAATGATGCTTTTGTTCCAAGGCTAACCTCTCAGGCGTCTTCACAATTGCAACAGCTGCAAGAAATTGTGGCACAGACTACTCTGGAGACAGGAAATAACATAAGAAAATCTCAATTCGACTGTGGCAATGGAAGACTAGACTCAACTTCGATCTACAAGCTCCTCAAGGCCAAACAAAACCCAGTTGATCCCATGTCAGACTTCATTTGGGGGAAGTGCTCTCCTCCAAGAGTTCAATTCTTCATGTGGCTCGCATCAAAGGGAAGATTACAGTGCCGGGCAAACCTATTCAAGAAAAGAATTGTCACAACCCCAGCCTGTGAAGTATGTCAAGGGACGGAGGAAACGACGGACCACATCCTGCTGCACTGCCCTTTTGCCAGAGGTTTCTGGAATGCTTTGGGGCTCCTAATCGACGATGGCTTGACTGTCCACGGTATGCAATCCCTGCCGAGGATCCAAAACATCCCGGCCAAGCAGTTCAGCAGCTTCCTAGCCCTGTGCTGCTGGCAACTATGGAAGCGGCGCAATGCTCTCATCTTCCGCAATGAAAACCTTCCCCTTCGCCAAGTGCTGCACGCCTATGCCTTGGATGCAGCTGCCTGGCGCCCTCGGTCCAAGAAAAAGGAAAAGGAGATCAACACTGCCTGGTGTTCTTATCTCCAATCAATGCTAAACCAGAATCACTAGTCCCGTCTGTACATTTTTTGTAAAGTCTTTACTTTATTTTTAACACCCTTCTCTTTTGTAACCATTCAGGTGGGAAAAGCCCCCCGTTGAATGCTCAAAAAAAAACACCAGGGTAAAGATGGGACAGAGTGAGGAAATGCAAGAGCAGAATTTCTGCAGATCGCGTCTATCAAAATTCCAACTCTCATGGGTACATGGCCGATGCACAATACCAAAAACTGCCCCAACACAAGACAGCAAGCACGCCTTGCATATAGGAAACACAAGATTAAGAGGAATCATCAGCTTGTGAGCAAGACCAGCGGCACAAAAGGTATAGCCGGAATGTTGCCACCTGTATCCCAAGCAAGTGTTGCCAGAGACAAATCAAAGTGGGCTCAAACCAAAGAAATAGACCAGTATAAAACATTATGACGGATTTGAACAGTTAAGAGATGGACAAATGGTAGGTACTGGACTATTACTGAGCACTCTAATAGTCTAATGAAGAGCAGTTGGCAGTAAGAATGAATTGCCTATTGATGTCTCATGTAAACTCATCAACCAAGGTACTTAATTTTTAGAATGTGGTGTCAAAATGTAATTAATTACAGTTAGAATTGAAAGATGTCCCTCTTAGTTCGATTAGGCTCATTTTAAATCAAATACGCAGCTCAGATTATATAGCAACTCTACAACAAGATGACCTTTCCAGAGTTTGTGCGTCTTCTGGTGAAAGGGCTTTCCCTTCGTTACAAAACTATATGATCTGCAACTAACTCTACAACACCTGCACCAACAATGGTGAACTTTTCAACCATTTTGCTTGCAGATTCACGCACATGTGTAAATGCAGGGGCAAAATACAAACCTTTGTTCAGATGCATCAAGCTAAGTAAGGCGTATGTTTCATGAGATGCAGCAGCATCAGACAGTGAAAACATAACAAGTATGGACACCTAATCCACGGTTTCCTTTCAGCATTTGCCATTGAGGTACATTCAGTTTCACTCAGAAACCTAACTCAGAAAACTGAGCAAAACAATCGCTCAAGATTCAACCTTTGTTGCAGATGCAAATTACTCGATCTCAGAAAGAAAACAATCGCACGGTGAGCAACCATATGGTATTGTACCTTAGAAAAATATGGTTTCCAGCCGAGCATCCATCTCTCAACTTGCATTGGACATCGTGTTGATATATCATATATGCGACGGAGCATCTTATACCTTCCAACACTTGAAAATCATCAATCTGGAGATCTGCAGCACACAAGATATAACCGTACTGGAATGTTGCCATCTGTATCCAAATACAGCGCTGCATGCGAAAGAGAAATCGAAGTGGGCTCAATGCATGCAAAGAAAGAAAAAAAAAACATAACAAGTGGGCTCAATGCATGCAAAGAAACAGACGGAGAGATGGCAGCTAAGAATAAATTCTCTATTGATGTTTCATGTAAAATGTAATTCTTCAAAGATGCTTGTCTTTAGCGATGTAAGTTTTAGGAGTAGCATCAGCGTTTTGGCTCTATGATAGTGGTTGACACTTGACAGCACCTTGGATGTATTGGAAATTGTTAAGATGATTTGTCCTTTGTGAAGGCACTTTGGGCGTGAGACACCAGATCTTGCAAATGTGGAGACAACTCTCTTGTTCCTGGATTGAGGAGGTTCCGCACGCTTCATGGTGTTCTGGAAC
The DNA here is from genome assembly GCF_000003195.3 of Sorghum bicolor. NCBI lineage: Eukaryota > Viridiplantae > Streptophyta > Magnoliopsida > Poales > Poaceae > Sorghum > Sorghum bicolor. The sequence goes on from NC_012877.2 coordinate 7,394,001, forward strand.
ATGCATGTTAGCTTTTGCCCTTGGTTTTGGAAGTCCCCACCCCTATTCGCTATTTTTGGTTTTGTCCTCCGTACGAGTGATTATATTCTCCACAGGAGTGATCTGCAGTTGCAGCAAAGAAGGAAATACTGTATCACTGTATGTATCACATATGCTCATATCGTAATGCAGCAGCACAAAGGATAACATAGTAGCAACGCGCGGCAGGGCAGGGCTGCAGAGTGTCTCTGGTTGCGTTAGGGGAGAAACAGGACAACACCAGCAAGCAGGTGAAATCTCTGACTGCAACTCTGAGTTTGAGGTCGAACACCCGTCCCAAATGCAGCTTCGGACGGACAGGATCCTTCTTGAATTTGGAACTCACTGGAATAATTGAATTTGGAACTCACTGGAATAAGGCTAGGACACGGACAGCCAACATCCTACTTAGATATATATCCTAAGTCAAACTTTTAAAATTTTAACCAAATTTCTAGACAAAACCACCAAAATTTATGATATGAAATTAGTATCACTAAATTTTTTATAGAATATATTTTCATAAAATGCTCATTTTATGTTATAGATGTTGTTACTCTTTTCTATAAAGTTAGTCAAACTTAAAAAAGTTTGACTGACATTGATTCTAGAAATTGATTTATTTGGGGATGGTTTTCAAAGTCACAACTGGTATCAATGAAGCCTCCCTCAATCAACGCTCAATAAAATTTCCCTCCTCAATCAACGCTCTATAGTCCTAATGAGCCTATTACTCAGGCATGTCCTATTGAGGCTACTACACTCAGCCAGCATGGATCCAGATTAATAGTCACTCAGACAACGATCCCAGATACAATAGTGAATAGTGATTCACTCATCCTCCACACCATGGTCATTCCTTCTTGACTTCAAGATACGCCTTGGAGCTTTCCTCATATACTACTGACATCCATAAGTCCTTGAGGAACTTCAGCTCTTTCAGATCAGTCTCCAGCTTTTGATGTTTTGCCATGAACTCCTCGTGGTACATCGAGAGAGATTTCACCTCAGCCTTGAGCTCAGCAATAGCCTTCTCACTGTCCTCTTTAATTTCAGCTAGGCATGCTTCAAGCTTGGTTTGCCTCTCTGACATGGACTTCAGGTAGAGAAGATACCCATGGCTTGATACCATGACTATCACGCCTTTTCCTGCTCCATCAATTATAACATTTTGTACTCTGCAATCACAAATAGAGTAATGTGAGATAACATGAAACAAAATGAATAAATGATATAACCATGAAAATCACAAAGAGTTGTTTGTTGATTTTCATAAAGAGAAATTCCTTGCACCCCTTCCATGTCAGCTCCTTTCCCAACCAGATCCTACTCAAGTCAAGATACACAACCTACCCAAACTACCACTGACAGAGGGGGCTGTGATGATGAAGACAAATTTCTTGTGAACCCCACACCTGGGCAGAGCTCCTGCCATTTTTTCAAAAAAAAAAAAAAGAATCAGCATTTGGGGCTTGATGAGGAGGATATGTATACTAAAGATGTGTCGAAGTGTCCTGTTTCTACCAAACTGAGTGATGTTGATTCTAATTACTCAGAGGAGACTGAAATAGATGATGAGGAAAAAGAAGAGATGGTAGAAGACTATGTCCCACCTCACAATCCTGAGAGATGAACCCCCAATGACTGGGAACTATTTATGCTAACATGCATGCTTTTTAAGTTGGCTTTAGCAACTCATTCTATCAAGAACGAGTTTCAATACAACATGGACAAAAGTGATTCAGAGAGATTCATGGCTCATTGTGCTGCTAAGGACCTTGGCTGCAACTGGAGAATCCATGCATCTACATTTGGAGATAATGTCACAATCAAGGTTATGTTGTTTTTCTGGTTATGTTTACAATTGCTTGTCTTGACATTTGTAAGTGCATCTACATTTGTGAGTGCAGTCTACTATTTTTCGATCTTGTAGCTTTGCAGGTTTTGTTTACAATTGCTTGCCTTGACAGTTGAAGAGGAACCCCAACCCCCATGACTGCAATAGTACAAGGAGGAGTGGGAAGGTAAAGCATGCAACCAATTTCAATTTCTAACAAAATTAAGGATTAGCTTGTTGAGGATCCTAGGCTGAAACCTAAGCAGCTTCAGAAGAAATTAAAAGATGAGTACAAAGTAGAAAATCATTACAAAAGGGTTGGTGCAGGTAGGCAACTAGTTATGGATCAACTGTTTGAGAAGTGGTTTGACAGTTTCAACAACTTGTATAGGTTCAAAGCACAGATTGAAACATCTTGTCCTGGTAGCTTGGTTGCTATTGATCATCACACTATTGATGAGAAGATTAGGTTCAACAGAATTTTCTTTGCAATGAAGCCATGTGGATTCCTTAGAGGATGCAGGCCATATCTTGCTGTAGATAGCACATTCCTTACTGGCAAATTCAGAGGCCAGTTATGCACTGCATGTGCAGTAGATGGCCACAACTGGATGCACCCAGTTGCTGTAGGTGTAATAGATTCTGAGACAACAGAGAACTGGGTGTGGTTCATGGAGAGGCTGAAACAAGCTATAGGAACACCAACTGGTATGACTTTTCCACTAATGTTGGACAAGCAGTGTTGTCAGGTGTAGATACAGTATTCTCAACATGTGAACATATAGGTTCTGGTCGAGAAGCTTCCCCTGGAGGCTTAGGCAACTCAGAAAGGTGATCTTCCTCCAGAGCTTCGAGCTGGTTCTCAATCTAGCAAAAGCGAAATCCAGTCACACAAATCCCACTTTTCCATGTCAATCTGCACTTCTGCAGCATCCATCAACCAGATCCAGTCAATCCTGTTTCACCATCCCCTTCCTCGCCCCCCTTCTGAACTTCCGCTACATCCACCGACCATCACTTTCACTAACCAGTCACTCAAATTTCACCATCCCCTTCCACTTACGCACTTCTGCTCAAGTTCACCATTCCCATCACCATCCACACTTCCACATACACCAACCATCACTTTCATCAACCTTTGTTTTCCTGAAGCCTATCGCATCTTGCTGTAATCTGGAGGTTAACCTATGGCGCATTGGGGAGAAGCAACAGAAATTGAAAGTCTGTTGGGCGGCTTGAAATTGTCGGGAGCTGAAAGCAAAGTAATGAAGGGAGCATGGAAGAAGTTGGGGGTCGGAGCTGGAGGACGTCTGCAGGCGGTAGGGAAATTACTTTCGGAGAAGCCAGGGAATGCGGAGGGAATTGTGAATGCCGTGGGAAACATTTGGTGTCCTAGGCAGGGGATTCGTTGCAGGGAGCTGGGTGATAACATTTTCCTCTTCACATTCTTACAACCTGCAGGGAAACGTAGAGCAATTGAAGATGGTCCTTGGGAGTTTGGAGGAGATTTACTCATAGCAAGGGACTTTGATGACAGTAACCTTTTGGAGGAGTTGGAGTTCATATACACGCCAATATGGGTTCGTGTTCTCAGGCTCCCATTTGGGTTGATGACACTGGAGACAGGAGAAGAAATTGGGAACAGAGTGGGGAAGGCTATAGAAGTAGACACTGATGATGAAGGCTGTGCTATTGGGAAATATCTTCGTATAAAAGTCTGGTTAGACATTCGTAAGCCACTGCTGTGGGGTGTTACAATGGAAATTGGCCCGGATGGCAAAACTCAATGGTGCCCGCTCCAGTATGAATTCCTCCCCAACTTCTGTTATATATGTGGGTTGTTGGGTCATGTGGATCGTGAATGCCCATCTGGTAGCTGGAGGGAGAAAAATAAACCTTTCGGACCTGAACTACGGGTTTGCCCCTCTCGTCGACATGCTTTGGGGGATTTAAGAACTCTAGGAATAGCAGTTTGGGTGGTCTGAAATCAAGCAAAAATTTTATTACACCAGGAAAGATAGATTGGAAAGGAGGAAGTGGGTCAGGCTTTGAGAAAGTAACAAAAGGGGTTGCTGAATTGGGGGAGGAGTCCACAAGCCCAAAAAAATTATTGCAAGGGGCACACTCTGCTGTCGGCGGCAAGAATGCGTTGGTGGAGGCTCCAGGTGCTGGGCTAAATAAGGAGAGGGAGATGAGAACATTGGGGAATGAAGGAGAAATGGGACGGGAGATACCTTTAGGAGCAGAGAATAAGGTGCAGTCTGCACATGAGGAGATTCCTGGACAAATTTGTTGAAACATACTCCTTATTTTGGAATCTGTGAAGGAGAGATGGTGGGCATGGAGATTGATGGTGATCCTCTATCTAAATCATCTTATTCAATGGAAGGAAAAGGAGTTCAAGAAAAACATGGAGATGTACAGGCGCTGCAAATGGGGAAGGGACAGGATAAAGGGGACAAGGATGAGCTCACACAGAATTCGATATATACCCCTAATAATAAAAAACAAAGCATGTTTAAGAGATTGGAGAGAACAAACCAGGATATTTTTAAGGAGGTGGAGTCCGGTCTGGATAGGAAGAGGTCCTATGAAGATGGAGCAAATCAAAATGAAGTGATTAAGAGGCAAAGGTTGGAAGTGATGTGGAGAGATGATGAAGGCAATGTGGTGGAAGTGGAAACTGATTCTTTACTTGAGGCGGCGGGGATGCCACAGCAGCTCCGCCTGACAAAATGAGGATCATTGCCTGGAACTGCCGAGGGTTGGGGAATGCCTCAGCAGTTCGTGGGCTTCTGGATCTCCAGAGGCGGGAATCCCCTGATATCTTCTTCCTTTCAGAAACCAAAATGGAGTGGTGGAGGATAGAAAGGTTCCGATGGATCTTGAGCATGCCAAATGTGGTTGTGAAGGATTGTAAGGGTTATAGTGGTGGTTTGGCTTTGTTTTGGAGGAAGGGCATTAGCGTTACAATAAAGAGTTTATCAAAATATCATATTGATGCTCTGGTTCAAGAGGAGGATGGCTTGGTGTGGAGATTAACAGGGATTTATGGCGAACCTAAAGCGGAGGAAAAGAGAAAAACTTGGCGTTTACTGAGACTTCTCAGTAACCAGTATACAAAGCCGTGGTTGTGCTTAGGAGATTTAATGAGATATTATTTGGTTGTGAAAAGGAGGGTGGTCAACCTAGGCCTGTAATATATATGGAAAGGTTTAGAGATGCTTTGGCTGATTGCATGTTAGAAGATTTGGGGTTCATGGGGGATGTGTTTACGTGGAGAAACCATCACCATAGGGTTGATGAGTATGTAAAAGAGAGATTGGATCGAGCAGTGGCAAATATTGAATGGAGGAGAATTTTCCCGCTGGTGAGGGTAGTGGATGGTGATCCTCGACATTCTGATCATAGACCTATCATTGTGGATAGTGGGGAGCGAGAAGTACCTAACCTTTGTAGTGTAAATGTGAGAGATATTTCACCAAAATTTGAAGCAAAATGGTTGGAGGAGGAGGACTGTGGAGAAGGCATGGGTGAATGCCATGTATTCAGGAGCTGTTGGAATGATGTGGATTCAAAGAAGAATCCTTAGTGATCTGTGGGAGTGGGACCGAAATGTGCTTGGGGAGCTAGAAAAGAGAATAAATAAAGTTAAAAAGGAACTTGAGAAATGCCGAAGAGCTAGATTGACCCAGGAGAATGTAAATCAGGAACATGTGTTGAGGTACCAACTAGATAGGTTGCTGGACCAACAACACATTTACTGGAAACAACGAGCTCACCCGCTATGGCTATTGAAGGGAGACCGCAATACCAAATATTTTCATGTTTGCGCTTCTGAAAGGAAAAGGAGGAATAACATTAAGGCGTTGCGGGAGGATGGAGGTGATGTTATAGAGGGGAGCACACTCAAACTATTTATTACTAACCATTACAAGAGTTTGTTCTCCTCCCATGCAGGCTCCATAATGGAAGTAGTCCAAAAAGTGAAGATGAGGGTCTCTAAAACAATGAATGAGGCACTCCTCAAAACTTTTACTGCAGAAGAGGTGGAGGAGGCTTTAAACGGGATCGGGGACTTGAAAGCTCCGGGGCCGGACGGCATCCCTTCCATTTTTTATAAGCGATTTTGGAAATTAGTGGGTGAACAAGTAAAAAGGAGGTTCTTGCAGTGCTGAACGGTGGACCCATGCCACAAGAATGGAACGACACTACCATTGTCCTAATCCCAAAAGTAAAAAACCCAGAAAAAATAAAAGACTTGTGCCCTATCAGTCTGTGCAATGTGCTGTATAAGCTGGTTTCAAAGGTGCTGGCCAATCACCTAAAGAAGGTACTACCAGACATCATCTCTCCATCACAGAGTGCATTCGTGCCAGGCCGACTTATCACAGACAATGTCCTTTTAGCTTATGAGATGACACACCATATAAGAAATAAGAGGAATGGTAATGTTGTGTTGGCTGCTATCAAATTGGACATGAGTAAAACGTACGATAGAGTGGAGTGGTCTTTTCTTGAAAGAATGATGAGAAGGTTAGGATTTGCTGAAGATTGGGTAAGCCTAATTATGAAATGTGTTTCTACAGTCAGATATAGAGTAAGGATAAACGGGGAGTACACAGACCAAATTTTACCTCAGCGTGGTTTACGTCAAGGCGATCCCCTCTCTCCGTACCTTTTCATCATGTGTGCTGAAGGTTTATCAGCCTTATTCAAAAGTGCAGAAGAAAAAGGAGAAATTCAAGGAATTCAAATATGTCCGGGTGCTACATAGGTCAGCCACCTATTTTTTGCAGATGATACCTTAGTATTGCTCAAGGCCACCCCAATGGGAGTTTGCCGTTTAAAACAGATTTTAAAACTATATGAGGATGTATCCGGTCAAGTGATAAACAAGGAGAAGACATCTATTATGTTTAGCCCCAATACACCAGATCAAGACCGAGACATGTAAATTCTTACAGAGTTAGAGATCACAAGCCAAACAAGCAATGAAAAGTACCTTGTCCTGCCAGTATACATTGGCAAATCTAAGAAACGGATGTTCGAGTATATTAAACAAAGAGTGTGGTCTCGTATTCAAGGGTGGCAATAAAAATTACTTTCCAAAGCGGGTAAGAAGATTATGATCAAAGCAGTTGCACAGGCTATCCCTACATATGCAATGTCCTGTTTTGATCTAACTAAGGGCTTATGTGAGGAAATCTCAGCCATGATAGGACGTTATTGGTGGTCTCAACAGGATAAAATAAACAAAGTGCATTGGGTAAGTTGGGAAAAGTTAACGAGGTCCAAGAATAGAGGTGGCTTGGGCTTTCGAGATCTGCACACATTTAATATTGCTATGTTGGCAAAACAAGCCTGGTGACTCCTCTTGTTTCCTGATACATTATGTGCTCAAGTGCTGAAAGCCAAGTATTTTCCTGAGAATTCTATCCTGCAGGCCAAAGCAAGAGGAGGCATCTCTTACACATGGCGAAGTATCTTGAAAGGGTTGCACCTATTAAAACAAGGGATCATTTGGAGAATTGGTGATGGCTCTGCAGTCAACATTTGGAATGACCCTTGGATTCCCAGGAATAGCACAAGGCGAATTATTACACCTCGAAGAGGTTCTATCTTACAAAAGGTCGCTGAATTAATTAATCCAGCAACAGGTTATTGGGATGAACAGATGATTAAAGACATATTTTGGGAGGAAGATGCAAGAATAATTCTCTCTCCCAATTGTGGAAGATACAGAGGATTTTCTGGCCTGGCACCCTGACCCCAAGGGAGTCTTTTCAGTAAAATCGGCCTATGCCTTGGGTATTGAAATCCGCGATAAAGAAACCGGAGCTGATGCATCAACTTCTTGTACTGCTTCCTATAACTTTGAATGGAAGGAAATATGGAGGCTAAATGTGGCTAACAAGGTGAAGGTCTTTGTATGGCAAATGGCACATAATTCACTGCAGGTTAAACGGAATATTGCAAGGAATGGAATTAAATTGGATACTCTATGTCCTATGTGCTACATATTTTATGAAGATATTTGGCCATTTATTCCTCAAATGCAAATACATTAAACTATGTTGGTTGCTTCTGAACTTGGAAAAGGTGAGGGTGGATTTATTAAAACAAGGAACAGTACAAGATATGCTTACCAAAATCTGGGGACTTCGCAGTGACATAAAGCAGAAAATAATTCTACTCATGTGGTGCTGGTGGTCTGTGCGCAATAAGACTAATGCAGGCGAACAGAGGAAAAGTGCTCAAGAAGTTGTTAACGAAGTGAATTACCATATGATGGTATGGAATCTAACTCACCAACAGCCTAATACAAGAATGAAACAAGTTGTAAAACAAAGATGGAAAGTGCCCCCAGAAGATGCTTACAAAATAAACTGTGATGGGACATTCTTATCTAGTACTGGCCAAGGTGGATGGGGCTTTGTCATTCGTGATCATGCAGGGCAGGTTGTGATGGCAGGAGCAGGTGCAGCTGATCCTCTAATGAATGCTTACCATGCAGAAACGTTGGCAATGCATAAAGGGCCTCGAGCAAGCTTCTGTGTTAGGATTGGAACACATCATCCTAGAAACTGATGCCGAGGTGGTAGTCAACGCTGTTAAGAATCAACTTTTTGATAGATCTCCTTTGGGAATGATGTTTAGAGAGATTAGATCTAGAATTTTATATGATTTTAATGAGTGTATCATCTCTCACTGCCCTCGGGCTTGTAATGAAGTTGCTCATACATTAGCAGTTATGGGTTTAAACTGTAAAAGTGGTTCTATGCTGTGGCAGGACCATTTGCCTGAGTCTGTAAACCTGCTAATGTCCAGGATTTGTCTGGATGAATGTATTAATGGAAACCTTTTCAAAAAAAAAAACATGTGAACATAGGGAGTGCATGTACCATTTAGTCACCAACTTCAAGAAGAGGTACAGTGGGAAGATTTTTTATGATCACTTATGGCCAGCAGCTTATTCATGGTCACCTTACTGGTTTGAGAAGCACTGGAAAGCAATCGCCGAGGCTAAAACAGGAGCTACTAGGTACTTGCAAAAGAATCACAAGAAACTATGGACTAGGAGTCAGTTCAATACTCTGTGTAAGGTTGACTATGTCACTAACAACCTGGCTGAGTCATTCAACAATTGGATCAAAGCAGATAAGGTGCTTCATTTGGATGACCTGATGGACAGTTTTAGACAGAGACTTATGGTGAAGTGGAATAGTAGGAGGAAAATTGGCATCAAGATGGAGGTAAAAGTATTGGAACACATTGTGAGGCAACTGAAAGCAGATAGCAGAAACTTGGAGATGGAGGTAGTTATCTGCTCTGATGCCATATCGGAAGTTTGGATAAGGGGAGGTAGGGGACACAGGTATGTGGTAAACTTAAATGGTAGGACATGTTCATGCAGGGCTTGGCAGGTGTCAGGTAAGCCTTGCAAACATGGTATAGCAGCAATCACTTCCAAGCACAAAGAGAACCTTGAAGATTATGTGCATCAGTATTTTCTGTAGAGAAATTCAGGGCAGCATATGAAGGGTTGAGACCTGCTATACCAGAGAAAATACAATGGCCTGAATCGAACCATGGATTCTTTGCAGCACATACATACGAGGGCAAAACAGACTTCACCACCACAAGTTAACAGGCACGTCAGCAAAGTCGACGGCAGTGGCACTAGCGGGATATATTTTTTCAAATGAAGTAGAGGAGTCAAAATGATTATTTGAAGGTATGGGAGGTATGGGACCCAGCAACTAAGAACCACATAAAAGGACCCAGCAACTAAAAACTTCACGGAGTGGTATGGGGGTGTCATTTTTGTACCTTGGGTCAAGACCATCCCAGCAATTCTTTGCAAATGCCTTGAGCTTGATTTTAATCTCCTCAACTGTCACAGAGGATCGGAACACAGACCTTTGCTTGTTGAACGAGGAAAAGTTCCTGGAGCCAGCCTGTATGGGGAAAATAGGCAGAGATAGGGTTACGGTGAAAGAATTGCTATTTCAACTAGATTGGCTATGCTTTAAGTGTACTTGCACATTGAAACCAAACAAATTGTGAACTGAAATTGCTAACTAAAAGCACATGATTAGAAGCTAAGTGAAATTGCTAACCATTCAAAACTGAAACTTGAAAGAATAAAGCAAGTTGGAAAGTTTCAAACAGGAAAAGAATATCAGTGTAGTTGTGTTCCATGACATGCAATTCAAAATACAGATCAAACTCCAGTATTTACTAAGATATTTTCTAGATGAAATTCAAAAAAAAAGTGAGATCAGTAATCTATAAGCAATCAAAAGTAATCAGGTACATGCATCTAGCTCATCTTTTGCTGAAACCTGTTGCAGAGGTCTGTCATTGATGCTGAAACCGGTTGAAATTTATAAGCATGTAGGTAATTGTAGTTCTTGTGGCTGCAAGTAATTCTGGAAAGTTTTTCATTTGTGCTTGTACTTCATGTGGCTGGAAATTACATCAAGTTTGCAGCTATATCTCTTTTTTTTTTTTGCAATTGTAGTTCCATGGCTGTGCAAGTAGGTAATTGTAGTTCTTGTGAAAATTTCAGGATGTATCCACCAGATGGTTTTCTAGGTTTTTTTTTCAACCACCACATATCATATATAGTTGACTATGTTCATTTGGTGGTGTCAATCAATATAATTAAAATGTAATATAGATCACCCCTAGCATGCAACTAGTACAAGATAGCAGCTGATCCAATCTGTACAAGCCAAACGGGCTACAAAGTTCATCTAGCACATTTGATCACAGCAAAACACAGGAATTAAATGGTACAACAAGCCTATGAAACAGTGAAATGAAACTATCCACTGAGAAAGGTTGTTTCATGTTCCAGTTCTCAATACTAATAATATTGGAAATAGTGACATGAAACTTGTTGCATTGAGACTGGCCTAAAAAACAGCAAGGGTGAAACGAGATGCAAGCCTACCTTGAACTGGTCACTTGCTTTCATGGACCTTGACAAACGAAGGTAAGGCGGATGGATGTGGAATCCCTGCACAATACGATAGGGAACCAAAGCAACTAGGGTTCTGATCAGATTGCCGAGAGGAGGAGCGGGCGCGAGGAAGGGAAGAGGGGGAGAGATTCAAACCTTCTTCCGAAGGTGCGCCCCGAGGGGATCGCGCAGCATAGCAGGCCGGGCCACCATGGCCGCCGAATCGCGCGCACGAGGTGTTGTCGCGAAGAGGGTGCCACCTGAACCGACTTCCTGCACGAACTGCAACCAAAGCAACTAGGGTTCTCATCAGATTGCCGATAGGGAAGGAGGGGGCGCGAGGAAGGGAAGAGAGGGAACTGCAGCCAAAAGCAACTAGGGTTCTGATCAGATTGCCGAGAGGGAAGGAGAGGGCGCGAGGAAGGGAAGAGAGGGAGAGATTCGAACCATCTTCCGAAGGTTTACTCCGAGCAGATCGCGCAGCATAGTCGACCGCGCCGCCATGGCCGCCGAATCGCGCGCGGGAGGCGTTACCGCTGCGGGCGCGTTTCTCGCAACGGCAATGATCGACCTCGAGCAGAGAGGTAGGGGATGCCAGCGTTTTTAGGCGAGTCGGACACTCGGACCCTCCTTCTCGCGATTATGGCCCAGCAGCGCGCCGGCCCAGCAGCAACCCAGGCTGACCGCGCGGCCGCACGCACATTGACGTCCGACGCCCATTGATTCCCGTACGCGCTTTCCCTCTGGTTCCCAGTGGAGTCTTTTTTTTTTTTCCTTTTCTTTTTCTTTTTATTTATTTATTTATCGTTTTCCTTTTTTATTTTCATTTTTTCTATGGTTTTTATTATAATTATAATTATAATTTTTCCTTTTATTTCCTTTTGTGTGTTTTTTCTTTTTTATTCCATTTCATTGTTCTTTTTATACGTGGGCTTATGGTGCATAGTATTGAATTAGCTTATCACTAGTCCCATATCATCAGTCAATAGAATGGGTCGAACCAAACCTGCTCAATGGAATAGATAAGCAAGTGCTCTCACAGTTCACAGTTAACAGATTGTGAGCATGTATGTTCGCTTGGCTGAAAAATTATAGTTAAAAATATTGTCTGTTGATTTGGTTGTGAGAGAAAAACACTACTAAAATGGTTAGCAGATTCGACAGTTAAACTCAAGCGAACAGACTTGGATAGAGCAATTCATTGCTTCCACTTGAGCCTTCTTGTAAGGCCTTGTTTAGTTCCAAAATTTTTGACAAAACTCCTCCTCCTCCTCCTCTTGCATTTTGTCGAGCCCCTCCCTTCTTCCCAAACTCTGAGGCCCTGTTTGGATCGTAGTATTTTCATAGGAATTTCGAAGAAAACCGATTCCCATGGTTTGCTTACGTCAGTCACCGTTTGGAATAAAGGAACGCTCCTACCCTTTCCTCTGGAAAGGATCCTTCGCCTCCACAAAACGTAGAAAATAAAAAATGCAGTTCGAGCTAAAGGTTTGGTGGAAGCCCGAGGCAAAGAGGCAGACGAGAAAATATTGGGCGATTAAAATCCGATTAGGGAGGAGATAGAACCAGAGGATTCATGTTTTGGTCTCGTCATCACCGGTTTACGTAGCCATGAATAGCCTGCCCCCATCTCGCTTTCCTCCGTTGACTGTCAAGTGTCAACGGAAGTCGCTGAATCGATGGCTGAGCTTGATGGCTGCTCGCAAGCACGCAGTCACCATGCGATCATTTTTTATTAGTTAATTAATGGAAGTGCTATTTTCCTTTTATTGTTTCTATGCCAATTCCTATGTTTTGGATTCCTGCATTCCAAACGCCACCTCTTATTTATTCCTGTATTTTTTCAATCCTCTGTTTTTCATCTATCTCCATATCTCGTTCGTGTGTTTTTTTCTATTCCTGTATTTTTCATTCTTGCGTTCCAAACAGGGCCTGCCTTAGAAGGAAATGGGGTTTGGGGAGAAAGGCTGGCCAGACAGTGGGGAGACTAGTTTAGGGCTTGGCGATGGTGGAGACGGCTAGGCCAAGTTGGGGAGGGGAAGCTCCAGCAAGGGGGGAGGGAGGAAGGCGGTCGCCGTGGGTGCGTTAGGGCCTGCCAGGGGCTCCGCGGCCGCGCCGCAGTGGGGTGGGGGGGTGGCAATGGTAGAGTCAAGGAGCGCAGCGAGCGGTGAGAAGGAAGAAATGGGGGGAGACAAGCGAGAAGTTGAAGATGGTTGTACCTGTGGCCTAACGTAGACGTGACTGTTTTTAGTGGCGTCCTATTTATATATAGAAAGAAATATATGTTTTGTGCAACCACATCGCTTTGTCGTTGATGTTTTAGTTTTCTGAAGGAGTATGCTATTGTGGCTTGGAAGCACAATAACTCTGTTGACACCGTTTTTGGACACGTACCCAGAGACCAGTGGAGTATAGATCGGCAGGTGGAGCAACGGTAACTAGTCTGCAGAAGAGTTGCCGATGAGGATAGTTACCGATAAAGAGATGATTGAATATGACTAAGTCCAGAGGTGGTGACGTGTTCTTGCCGATGATCAATATTGGTGTTTGTCGATGGCCATAACATGAAGACTGCCGATGACTCTGAAGGAAAGCGCGGAGGTTGCCGATTGATCTGTGGCGGTGTCCCGGTCGGTTACGAGGGGTAGTTTTATGTTTTCCTTAGTTATTTAAATTCGTTTTGTATACGGATTCTGTTTAATTTGGAATTCGAGTCCTAGTCGTGTCTGATTGTAGCTCTTTGAGCAGGGTATAAATGTAGACCCTAGGGCCTTATAATGAGATATCTATCAATCAATCAAACACAAGTTTTACTCATATTCCAGCATCTACTTTTTCGACGACTTCGTCATATTTTCCTTTTTATTACGAGTTCTTAGGAGTTCGTCGACTTAAGCTCGGCGTATTCTCGAGTTCCACGTGAGTACCTCTTGGCCGTGACATCCGGGCGCATCGCTGTTGTCAGGACCAAAGTATTCGATTTATCACCTTTGCCGATAGTAAGGTCAAATCGGCTGGCACGCCTTAACGTTTGAATCAGGTATTAGCCCTTTGTGTTTGCAGATCAGCTTTTGTACCAACAAACTCACCAACCAGTTGCACGTTCTAGAGCATTTCTAAAATAGTACCATTTCAGTATTTCACCAACCTTGAAAGATGATGACAATCCAACAGATGAAGACAGCATTCTGACAACATTTCTCCACGTTAAGCACATTTCTCTAGTCAGTCAAGAACTTGGTTACAGAGGATTGCCATCAAATGAAGGCAATCGGTACGGTGTCGACTGTCGAACTTAGAATATAACTGTACTTTCAAAAAGAAAATAGTAACATTTAATAATCTACAAATGATCAATCAATCAAAGAATCAAACGTCACTTAATTCTCTCCACTGACTTAGTATTTGTCAATGTTCCATCGGTAATGAATTTGAGACTTTTGATTGTAGGGAAGTACTGTATAGGAAAGTTGGGTCACTAACGTGCAGTCAGCAGTCCTACGCATTCTGGCATTCTGCAGTGCAACAGACGTGACTCATCCGGTATGGCTGGTACGCGGCGGCAAGACAACACATCTGTTATCCACAACATAGGGCTGAGAGACGCTATGTGAAACCAAGAGCTTTTCTTGGTAATAGCAGCTTATTCGTTTGAGCTTATCAACCGAATCTACCAGTCATTCAGCAGCGTTTTTCTCTCATAATAAATCAGTTAACAGTACTTTCTACCATGGCTGATCAAATCAAGAGCTTTTCTTTTGGTAATATATAGAACTCGTCATCAAATTGGGTTGAAATATCGAATTACACAAACCAAACAATCCTCTTGATTTCCCATCTCTCCGCTCTATAAAGGTAAACATACAGCCCACAAATATAGTATATATTTATTAGATAATGACTTGGTTACGAGCGTACGGGCAATAAACTAACCGCACACCTGCACCCTCTCTCTCTCTCTCTGGTGATAGCATGCTCCTCCCAAACGAAGTCCTTCCCACGCCTGGCCCCAAACCCACGCCGAGCTCGCTCGACCATGGCTGATCCGGCCTTGGACGTGGCAGATCCCGTGGATGCGGTGAGGTAGACCCTCCTTGTCCTTCCTCCTCCTCCTTCTCCAGCGTTAGGGTTTCGTCAAGCTCTCTCTCTCTCTCTCTCGCTCCGGCAACCGGTGACTGGCATGCTTCTCCCAAGCGAAGTCCTCCCCACGCCCGACCCCAACCCACGCCGAGCTTGCCCGACTCCTCCTCTGCTCCGGCAACCGGTGACTGGCATGCTTCTCCCAAGCGAAGTCCTCCCCACGCCCGGCCCCAACCCACGCCGAGCTTGCCCGACCATGACTGATCTGGCCCTGACGTGGCGGATCCTGCGGATCCGGTAAGGTAGACCCTCCTTCTCCTCCTCCTCCTCCTCCTCCTCCTCCTCCTCTAGTGTTAGGGTTTCGTCAAGCCCCTCCGTTCTTCCTGAACTCCGAAGACCTTAGAAGGAAATGGGGTTTAGGGAGAAAGGCCGGCCAGGCGATGGGAAGGCCGGTTTAGGGCTTGGCGATGGTGGAGGTGGCTAGGCCAAGTCAAAGAGAGGGAGCTCCAGCGAATGAAGAGGAGGAAGTCAGTCACCCAGGGTGCATTAGGGCCTGCCATGAGCCTCTACCAGGAGCCTCTACGGCCACACCATGGTGGGGCTGGGGGTGGCGGCAGGAACGAGGAACACTGGCGACGGTGGGGGGGGGGGGTTGGGGGAGGGGAGGAAGCGAGAAGTTGGCGGTGGGGGGGGGGAGGGGGTTGGGGGAGGGGAGGAAGCGAGAAGTTGAAGACCGCTGTACGTATGACCTAACTAACTAACGTACATGTGACCATTTTTTAGTGGGGTCCTATTTATATATGGAAAGAAATATATGTTGTGTGCAACCACATCGTTTTTTGTTGATGTTTTAGTTTTCTGAAGAAGTATGCTATTGTGGTTTGGAAGCACAATAATTCACCAACCAGTTGCACGTTCTAGAGCATTTCTAAAATAGGTACCATTTCAGTATTTCACCAACCTTGAAAGATGATGACAATCCAACAGATGAAGACAACATTCTCTGACAGACAACATTTCTCCACGTTAAGCACATTTCTCTAGTCAGTCAAGAACTGGTTACAGAGGATTGCCATCAAATGAAGGCAATCGGTACTGTGTCGAACTTAGAATATACTGTACTTTCAGAAAGAAAATATAGTAACCTTTAATAATCTACAGATGATCAATCAATCAAAGAATCAAATGTCTCTTAATTCTCAAGTTCTACGCTACGATTCCCTCGGCAACACCTGCGACACCGGCGGCGAAGCCGGCGGCGCAGCACGAAGCGCGCGGCTGATCCGGCAAGGCCTCAGGCGCCGCCGCCGCGGCATCCGCGAACCACGGGCACCGGAGCGCGTCCGCGGCGGTGAGGCGCCTGTCCGGCCTGCACGCCAGCAGCCCGGCCAAGACGTCGAACCCGTCGGCCGACAGCGCCGGGAACAGCTCCCGGAGCCTGCTGGGAGGCCTGCCGCGCTTGCAGAGCGGCGAACCCGCGCGCGGCAGCAGCGCGAAGCCCGGCCAGGACGGCATGTCCTGCATCCCGACCGTGTCGAACACCCTGTTGAGCTGGTCCATCTCCGACCTCCCGGGGAACAGCGGCGCGCCGCCGGACAGGAGCTCGGCCATGATGCAGCCGAGCGCCCACGTGTCGACGCCCGCGTCGTAGTCCACTGACCCCAGGATCAGCTCCGGCGCGCGGTACCACAGCGTCGCCACCCCCGGCGTGTACGGCGCGGAGCCGGCGCCGGCGTCCGCCGCGCGCGACAGCCCGAAGTCGCAGATCTTGACGCCGCCGCGGCCGTCCAGGAGGACGTTGTCGGGCTTGAGGTCCCGGTGCAGGAGGCCGCGCGCGTGCATCGCGGCCGCGCCCTCCAGGAGCCGCCGCATCACGCGGCGCGCCTCGGGCTCCGGGAACGGCCGCCGCTCGGCGCGGTGGTCCTGCTGCCGCATGGCCTCCGCCAGGCTCCGCCCGGCGTACTCCATGACCAGGAACGCGCCACGGGAGGGGTCAAGGTGCGCGGCGCGGAGGTCGACGAGGCAGGGGTGGCCGCGGCACGCCTCGAGGCAGCGCAGCTCGCGGCGGAACGTCTCGTCGAACGCGTCGCCGTAGCCGTCGCCGGTAGCAACGCGGAGGCGCTTGATGGCGACGGTCTCGCCGGTGCGGCGGTCGCGGGCCTTGTAGACGATCCCCGACGTGCCTTCCCCGATCTTGCCAAGCCGCTCGTAGTGCTCCATGGCGACCGGCAACCGCAAAGCCGGCGGATCGGACGGGTTCTTGGCTTGTTGCGGTTTTGGTGTGGGGAGCGCAGCGGAGGCGGCGTAGAGAGAAGCCTGGTGGTGTGGTGTTGGTCTTCTTTTTTAAGGGCTTTTTGACTGCTTCGGTTTGGCACGCGGTTAGCGCAGCAGTCGGTGCGGGCCCCACGCCGTCAGGGTCAACAGGAAACACGTCCCAACATTCCATTCAGCAGGGTAGAGATGGGAGTTTGGTGGGTTTGCAGTAGAAAATATTGGTCTTGTTTAGTTCCGAAATTTTTTTGGATTTTAACACTATAGTATTTTCGTTTTTATTTGACAAATATTATCTAATTATAGACTAACTAGATTTAAAAGATTCATCTCGTGATTTACAGGCAAGCTGTGCAATTAGTTTTTATTTTCGTCTATATCTAATGCTTTATGTATGTGCTTTAAGATTTTATGTAACGGAGAATCTTGAAAAGTTTTGGATTTTCTAAACCAGGCCAAGTCAAAATGTGCCGAATTTTGCCCAATCCACCGCGAAATTCCTGGCAGACGTCGCTAATACGCGGCGACACAAGTGTAGACTTTTGTGGTAGTATAAAATTAAGAACAAGAGTTCTTTGTAAAAAAAAGCAATTTTATTTGTTAGATGTCTCCTTCGTCAGCCAATGTTCCTCTTCATACTATACCTACCCAAACCCGTCCTAATCATAAAAAGTGTCTCTTATAAAAAAGAAGGAAAAAAACAAAAAAGGTCTAGCCTCAGAGATGCTACCAGCAAGATGTCTTCAACTTTTTTTTTCTTTTAATCTCTATAATCTAGTACTTTTTTTAATAGCCCTTTTGCTTCATGTATTGTATGTCTCTGTAAGATAATTTTTAATGAAGGCTTCGTGACTTAGTTTTCAACGTATCTATATTTTGAAAACAGTGTAGAAGAGTCTTATCTCTATAAAACTCTCTCTACTTCTATGAAACTCTTATCACCTCTCTCTTTATTAATGCAATGCCACATCAGCGTATTTAATGTCTATGAATTTATGATGAAACACCATTGAGACTGATAAGGCGATTGGTATATATATATAGACAAAGTTGTCTTCAAGCAAAAGGGAAACTTGGTTTGGTAAATAAGAGTAAAAATACATTTGTGCTCAAAGAGCATAATATTTCGGCCAGCAAAATCTTTCCTTCAATACGATAACAAAACTCTTTTAAATATAAACTAGAAAAGAAAACAGTATCTCGTTAAATCATGTGGCAGGATCATAAAAAAGAAAAAAAAAGGTACGGTAGATTCAAATAGTTCAATCACATATATTGATATATACATAAACAAATGCGTAATCATGGGCTGAAAAATGTGACTTTTGGGCATGTGCACGCACGATGATGCTAGAAACACGACAGATCACCCATTATACTAATCATCACAAACAAGCTGATGAGGGCCTGTGGCGTCGTCGGCGAAACCGTGCCGATCGACCGTAGCCTTGTGTAGTTCTAAAAATTTTATAATTTTTTTTAAAATTTCTCGTCACATCAAATATTACAGCACATACATAAAACATTAAATATAGAATAGAAAAATTAACTAATTATATATTTTATTTATAATTTGCGAGACAAGTCTTTAAACATAATTAATCTATGATTAAATAATATTTATTAAATATAAATGAAAATACTATAGTGTTTATTTTTTTTTAAAAAAAATTACAACTAAAGAAGGCCCGTGTGCCAAAGCGACAAATAACGGAGGGCAAAAATCGCGTCGCGGCGGCATGCAACGCGGGCGGTGCGGTTGGTGGCGCGGCGGCTTTCACAGTTCTGCTTTGGCTCCGATCCCGTACGTTCTGGCGGGGGTCCTCGTGTGCAGCCGGGCTTTTTGCTGTTGCTGCTGGTGCCAATCATTGACTTGCTCCTGCAGACTGCAGTATTCGCCGTCGGCCATGAAGGCTTGTACACTGTACGTGTTTGGACCGCCGCAACGACGACCGACGGCGAGAGTAGAACCACGTAGGACGTAGCAGCGTCTCTTTCGTCGGTCACGGGAGAGGAGGGGTCTTGCCAGTTGCCACCCCGCTCGCAATTCCGGCCCGGAACGGAAACATTTCAGGAACGGCCTGGAAACATCCAGTGTCCGTCCTATATATATATATATATATACACAGGACCTTGATTTTTTTTTTGACATATGTATATATATATATATATATCATGCTGTTTAATTTGCAAATCCAGTAAGGTCTTGTTTAGTTCCGAAAAGATTTCGAATTTCGATACTGTACTATTTTTGTTTTTATTTGACAAATATTATCCAATCATGAACTAACTTGGTTCAAAAGATTCAGCTCGTGATTTACAGGCAAACTGTACAATTAGTTTTTGTTTTCGTCTATATATAATGCTTCATGCATGTGCCCTAAGATTCGATGTGACGGGAAATTTTGAAAAGTTTTTGGTTTTTGGAGTGAACTAAACAAGGCCTAACATCTGCTCGTTGGAAAATCTTACGGATGATGTTGTTTAATCATTATAACCTTCTGCTTGTTGGATGCTAATTAAACTTGGTCTATTTTAATCCAATTAAAGTTAAGCAAATTCTAAGGTCCATATTAAATGCTAGGTGCACTAAAAATACTTTGTCTTGTAGAAGAACTTATCTAAAGATTAATTTAACTTAAAGAATGGATGGCTTTATATATTAAATGTTGTGAAGTTAAAAGAGGCAAATGATGCATCGCTTCGCGACGGGTTGATGGTGTCTCTTAACGACAAACCAAAGGAGCTCGTTACACGCAGGAATTACTCCACTCCTCGTAACGTCCCTAGTGCACGGGTGTGTCTAACCATCTTCCTTGACTCGTGTATAAAAGAAGGTGTATCGCTTTGTCTTGTATGCTCTAAAAGGAAGTTTTGTCTCATGGTACCGCTAGCATCCATGTGTGTGTGACCCATCTTCCTCTGTTGGCACAAAAAGTGAGGTGGTCTCCCTCTGTCTTGCCGTACCTAAAATTCCAAAACACAACTATTGTTCTCTATTGTCCGCTAGCGCAAGGAGGTGGTCTCCTGCCTCGCAGCACCTACTATTCCACCACATCACCAATGTTCTCCGTTGATAAATGATTAGGTTTTATTGGCAGCACACTGTCATTGGATGACGGCTAACATCTTCTAGTTATACATGTGTGACTACTTTTTGGTGGTTGTTCACAGAACTGCACTGTGTACCTCTCTTACATCACCTTAGATCCACGACATCAACAAGCTCACGATGTCGACTACCTATGCCTCTAGCAGTGGACCTACCTCGAGTTATATCTGTGCACCTTCAATTTCTTCATTTCTTGTTTATGTGATCAATATGGTTTCAACAAGTAGATCACGCGTGCACATGCTTGTAAAAAACTTTGCTATTAAGTATGCCCAAATTTGCCTAAACATCTAATGGTCTAGAAACTGGCAAGCACTTTCTAATATCTAGCTTTGCTAGCACGATTAAGCTAATTGTATTTGATGACACAGATTATAAGCGAGAGTACATTTCATTACCACTTTCATGAGGAAGCATCCAAAGGAATTTAACTTCTTCATATCAAGGTGACAAATGTTTCTCATGCTCACTCTTTGGTTCCCTCCTGGAGAGCACAAATGTTCGACCATAGTGCATGGGTCCCCTTGTGGTTGTGCATACGATTGAACACGGCTTTGCAAAGACATCTAAAAGGTGTGGTTTTGACCTTTGCATTCCACTTTTTGGGATTTACCTTGTCACCAATTAAGTTGATAGCATCCTAGGTTTTTGAAAGCCTTGTGTGGCATCTCTAAACACTCCCATGTCTATGGTCTCTAAATACACATCCATATACAAAATTTTCAATAAGGAAATTTATCTCCCTCGAACATGGGAGGGTGTCCATCCCCTTTGGACATTCTGCTCTAGGCGGTGAAGCCTAATTTAATGAGCATGAGGCTCTGATACCAATTGAAAAGATCAAGATACCCAAGAGGGAGGTGAATTAGGATAATAAAAAATTCTCTCAAAATTAAAACCTAGCACTTAGGCCATTTTACCCCTTGTGCCTAGATTGTGTTTCTATCCTACACACAAAGTTTTACACCCTAGTTCCAACCTATACTAGCATGTCATCAATACTAAGAATGTAAAAACATAAAAGTAATTGTATAAATGTAAACGCCCAAAGTAAATAAAGGATTAGGAACATGCTAATGTTTTTTTAAGGTATCAGAGAGTCGGCACTCCCCACTAGTCCTCGTCGAAACACCCGTGCAAGGGTATAGATCCCCCTTTATCCATGCAAAGAATTGCTCTCTATGGGCTAATTCTTTACCTCGCTGATATGGTGAATCGCACACAACCTCTCATAACATGAGTTGGGTCTCTCACAAGCTCCACTGAGAGATCACTAAGCTCCCAATCACTACGAAGCTATCTAGGTGATGCCGATCACTAAGAATAACAAGCACAAACTCTCACTTGACCTAACCAATCCTAATGAGATGATTACATGGATGCATACTCGGTACTCTCTAAGCTCTAATGGAGTCCTTAGTCTTGCAATTAGAAATTCTCAATCACTCTACTAAGCTTCAACTCCCCCTTGCTCACCAATGACCCTAACCAGCTGTTCCAAGTAGCTAAGAGAGCTTCTGTGACCAATATGTAGGGGGTATAAATAGGCCACATAAGCAACTAGTTGTATGAAACTCGCTACATAGAAACCAACAACACTAGATGATCCAATGGCTATCTGAAAGAGCACATGCCAACGACTAGTTTTAGACTAACCTTAACTAGGCCAAACCCTCATTAATGCATAATCTAATGGCCATTTTACCTCTCTAGACATCACCGGATGATCCATTGCCTAAGCACCAAATCAATTCGGTGAAGCTAGAACATACTATTTAGCTAAACCTAGATGAAACCCACTAGTCATAATCCGTTGGTCCCTTTGCAGGGGCACGTGATTAATCCAGTGCTACTAAAATGTGCCTATTCATTTCCCATTTAATCCATCTATTTGAATGGCTCATTTCTAGCTGACTTTTGGGCTCCTATGTAGTGCTAGGTTTCACAAGTATGCACCACACTAACTCACTAGACTCACTTAGGTTAAGCTACTAGTTCATATCTTTTTATTGTATGACCAAAGGGCAAACAAAGTTCTAAACTACTCTAAGTATCTTCCAACTTCATATTGAATATCCTTTGAACTGAAACAAAATTCATCAATAGGGCATGAAAATTATTGATTGACTACTCATTAACCATTATTATGACCTTACTTAAATTGTTTTGGCAAAACACATGTTAGTCACAATAGTTGTATCATCATAAATTGCCAAAACCGAATTAGGTGACTAGATGCTTTCAACTAATTTATACCAACAACTTCCATGTGAAAAAAACAAATAACGATACCATATCTCAGTAAAATGTTAGAACGGTCCATGTGCTTACAGATTTGTCTGTAAGGTCTTGTTTAGTTCGTGAAAAGAAAAGTTTTTGGATACTATAGCATATTTGTAACTATTGCAATAATTAGTGTCCAATCATAGACTAATTAAGTTTAAGAGATTTGTCTCGCAAAATACATACAAACTATGCAATTAGTTATTTTTTAATCTATATTTAATGCTACATGCATGTGCCTAAACATTTGATGTGATGAGATGAGACAAAAAGTTTTTAGATAGAAACTAAACAGGGTCTAAATATTAAGAATGCTAACAATCTCCTCCTCGAGAACAGGGCGCATTATTAAAGAAAACCCTTGCACGATCCTAATCACAACTATAACCTGCCTAGTCGAGGTCCGTTGCCACCACTACATTGCGGCCCCAACTGTACGCCACAACAGTCCTCTACTTGTTGAAATTATGCCATTCCGTGTATATTTTGTAGGACAAATTATCTGAATTTATTTACATATTTTGTACTTCTCCAATATTTAGGTGTCTGATTTTTTTATTGTTCACGCAATACGTAAATTTTGTTATTGTTTGACTAGGAAAAAAATTGCGAATTATATTTTGTAAATTGTCCTTTTAGTTTTACTAGTAGTTAGTTGTATAAGATGATCTAAAAATTCAGACACCTAAAATAACAACTTCCATATACATGTGTGGAGGCCTAGGTCAAGAAATTATCCCTGGCATATATGCCTTGCTAGTATAAATAGCACGACAAATATATGTATCCTAGATAACTCTAGGCATGCGACATATATGTGCCAGATTATAGAATGGGGCTCGCAGTTGGTTGGTTTCTTGTGATAAAACTTCTCCACTTAAATTCAAGTTCCGATTTGACGTGTATGCTTGTATTTTTTTTAAATTTATTTTAAAATTATTGATGTAAAAAGAAACTTTATAGGGGGTCAGGATTAAGCAAGACAAAACATCCATGTTCGTTGGTCTGAAAAGCCATAATCGCTGATTTATTATGAGAAAAAAATATGACTAGCTAAAAATATACTCATATAAGACAAGCGAACAGAGGTATGAGATAAGAGCTGATATGTACCCGTGGTCGTACCATAAGTTCTCTATATGTACAAGGGTACGCGCATCATTGCAGACAAAAAATTGAGATCATCTTTCCATTCATGCATTTTTCCCGCATTTGCAGCCAGCAATCGTACATATTGGCACCCTAGCAGCTGCGTGCACTGACCCTTAGCCATATGACATACAGTTATCCGCTCACCAACAGCCCCGATCACGACACCGGGATATGGGGAGGTATCAGAATCAGATAAGAGCTCGGGTGGTGGCAAGCTTCTTGCCGAGGATTATGTCGTCTGTGGTGAAGTCAGCCGCCTTGCGGAACGTGCCGCGGCCGAAGTCGAGGTTGTACGAGTCGGTGAGCCCGTCGACGAGGTCGAACTCCGGCGTCCACCCGAGCTCGCTGATCGCCTTCTCCACAGACGCAAAGAAGTGCTGGTAGATCACATTTATATGTTACAGTATATGATATCACTCAGCGTCAGTAACTAGCACACACAAGAGACAAGACACTACTCTGTCAGTAGCGACAGTTTCTTTCTTGGACTGACTGATATATATCCATCCAGCCAGGGATTGTAATTTGTAATAAGTTACCTGGTCCCTGAAGGGGAAAGCCTTCTTCTTGCCGAAGTCGAAGTCCTTGGGGTTGTAGTGGACGAGCTCCGGCTCAGGGAACCCTCCAGCCTGCATAAAAACATACATACATACAGTTCCATTACTGACAATGACAAAGAACAGGTAGCAGCAGACACTCAGAATTCAGAGAAAGCGAAAAACCAGCATCATTTCCATTTCTTGGCGAAATGAATTTGGTTACCTTTGCGCAGGCCCGCGCAAGGCCGTCGAAGGTGACGTACTTGGCGCCGGAGATGTTGAAGATCTGCTGGCTCGCCTTGGGGTTGCCCAGCACCAGGTTGAAGGCTCTTGCCAGGTCCTGGAGAGGAGGAAAACAAGGGCAAGCTGGTAGTTTCAGTTTCAGCCAACCACGTCCTACAGTACAGGAAGAGCCTCGATGATAGTTCAGAGATAGATTTCTGAATGCCATGCAATGGCTGGACCGACCTTGACATGGCCGAGCTGGGTGATCTGGTTGCCGGCGCCGGGGATGGGGATGGGGCGGCCGGCCTTTAGCCGGTGGAAGAACCACTCCTCCACGGGGTTGTAGTTGAGCGGGCCGTAGATGTACACGGGCCTGATGGACGTCCAGTTCACGCCGCGCGATGTCAGCAGGCTCTCCGTCTCCAGCTTCCCCTTGTGACGGCTCTTGGGGTCCACCGCGTCAACCTGCCGACCCACACATATATAAGCGAGAGCTGTCAGTCAGAGTCATTGCCTCTGAATTCTGATCTGTGCATTTGTGTGAAGATTGGTTTGGCCATACATATAGTAAGGCCTTGTTTAGTTCGCGAAAATTTTTAGATTTGGCTACTGCAGCACTTTCATTTGTATTTGATAATTATTGTCCAATCACGGACTAATTAGACTCAAAAGATTCGTCTAGCAAATTACAGGCAAACTGTACAATTAGTTTTTTTTTTGTCTATATTTAATGTTTCATGCATGTATCTAAATATTCGATTTGATGAAGAATCTTGAAAATTTTTAGAAACTAAACTAGGCCTAACTGTACCTCACAGTGTGGAAGAATGTCAGATTTCAGGTACACTCCTGCCGATGAGCAATAGATGTACCTGGAAATTGATGGTATACACATAACTGAGCACAATTGAGATACGAAAGGGCTTCATACAATTGCTTGCAATGCATCAAGTGTCAGATGAAGTGGCTGGCTGGCTTATTACTGTTCCAGGTTAGGCAAGGCGTCAATGATAGGCTCAACTTGCACAGCCTCACGTCCTGAAATGAAACATCAATGCAAAGAGGCGAAATGTGTATCAGATGGCTGTTTCGTTTCGCCTCTCGGCCAGGGATGTAGCACAACTGATGCAATGCTAATAGTTACTGAAATCTTTCCACAACTCAAGACACTGTGACATGACTGAATAACTGTCTTGGTTTGCAACTATAATAAAGACTTTCAGTTGGAGGCTTTCAAGCGTCGAAGCAATTACCATTGATGTCGTAAACGACATCGTATCCCTTAGCAGCCAGGCTTGTCTTGACGAATTCGAAGTCCTGCCTGTCACCTTTCAAGTGCTGAACCTGTACATACATATATGTAAAAACCATCGAAAAGCCATTACTGGTATGACAGCAACAAAATCGATGAAGCAGTGATATAGTAAGCCCATTTATCATGACCCTGATTTTTCAAAAAAATTATCATGACCCTGACACAAAGACATCCATTGTACCTTAGTTCAGCCTACTACTAATGCATTCTTACATGCACATTAGCTACGTCTGAAGAATCCTGCCAATGGACAGCAGATGCTGGCAACCATGTACACACGCAAGCAAAACAGAGAAGGAAACAACCAACACACACCTTGGAGGAGAACTCTGCGTACTCTGCGTCGGATTCTCCTGGTAACTGCTGAGTTATGGGTGCCTTTCCCCTAGTGAACAATGTAACCTGATGACAAAGCAGAGAGTTTTTGTTATAATTTCTTTTCTCTGAATGACTGACTGTATTGGTTGCCTGAACGGCTGGTGATTGCAAAGCAAAGTTGATGGTGGTACCCTGGTACTGGCTACTGACTGACCTGATGACCCTCCTTGACAAGGATCCTGGACAGGAAGACCCCAATGAACCTTGTTCCCCCCATCACCAAAATGTTCTTGGAGTCCGCCGCCGCCGCCGCCGAGACCTGCACCCTCGCCCCTCTTGGCTGCCATGATGACCTCCTCTTCTGCCAAACAAAACTTCACGTTCCTCAACCATATATATCATATATATCAGGTTAATGCACCCTCATCCCCCTTGGCTGCTACTGATGCTAGTGAAAACTCCACACAGTGCCAGGCTGTCTGTCGTTTCTGGGCTTAAACAGATGGGAGGAAATGCTTCCAAATTCCAATCTTGCTTTCAGTGCTGCGTAGTGGTTACCTGCGCTGAGACTGAGATGGAGACGGCTGCGCCGCTGAAGTCGGAGATAGGAGACGGGAGGAGAAGGCTGCTCTTCAGGGACGCTGTGGCCGCCATGCCTCTCTTCCTTTTTTATTTTAAAAGAAAATTCAAAACCAGGCAAGCATACAGACAAGAGAGAGAGAGAAGGATGGGAGTTTGTTTGCTTCGGATGGATGGTTGAATGAGTATGCTCAAGTGTGAAACTTGTGCTTCATCAGTCTGCTAATGGAGCATACAAAGACGACGAGAAATGAGGTGCTGGGAATGGGATGGTTTTTGGCATGTGTGGAGGGGGGCGACAGCCCTATCCTGTCCTGGATGCTCTCCTCTCCTTCTTTCATCTGTCCACTTGGAAGCATTCTGATCAGCTGATTGGGACTTCGACGTCTTCTTGGCCACCTTCCTCTAAACATTTATAAGGGATAAGTAAATACAAAAAAATTAAAAATCCAAATATTATTATATATAATTACAAAATCATAAGGCCATGCAAGAAGAATCTCTTTTTTTTTAGTGCATAGCACACAAACATAAATCTTGATTTTTCTCATGTATAGAAGCAGTCTCAAACTCAGAACACCATTGTCCTAGTTACAAGCTCAAAGACTTGCAATGCCTCCATGATTAATGTGTCACAATCATCAATTCCCTGTGGGAACTTCGGCAACTTGTTCATAGAGACTGTGCGGACCTGATTGGTGCAAGAAATTTACAAACATTCAGAGTTTATAATCTTGACCCAGAATAAGATAATCAAGAAATGAAGTGCCTGGTTCTACTAATTAATATATAATTTATCTAATTCTCTAATACCACGTATTTCGAAGCGATGTCAGTTAGGTTTTACTATTTTCAGAATTAAAGTTTAAAATAGTTCTAAAAAAATCTAGAATTAGTATTTAAGCCAAGAAAAATACTCCAAATCTTACAAAAAATTTCAGAAAAAATCCCAGAGAGACTATTGAAACAAGATGAACCCAAATACAATATTTAGAGCTCATGATAAGATATTTTGAAGCAACCGAAAATTTTCTTTTTTCTCTAGGAAAAAGAAAAAATTGTTCTAGAAAAATTCAAAACATTTCTAAGACGCACTACATGGTACCTAAGCGCATTTGTAAAACTTATCTCACAAACACCAAAGACAACCACATGCAAGCAACAAAACAAAACCGTATCAATTTTAATTCAAAAAATAGAAAATCATTTTATGACAAATCTAGGAAAACTTTATAATAAATAACTAAATTGTTTATTTTATTTTGTGCATATCCTAAAATTAAAATTTTAGGGTGCGACATAACACCCATATTCGCGTCCCGGTTTCCAGAAGGGATCTTGGGATATTATTTTTATAACGTGGGAATAAGAACTTTCATGTTTCTGGAATGAGAATTATTACGTTTCCGGAACATGGAACATAGGAACAGGAACGTGGGTCATGTTCCTGTTTTCAGGCTGCTAAGAGTGTGAGTGTGACACTATAGGATCCACAAAGTGCTGGTAGGGGCTTGTGATTTAGATCACTTTATAAAATTGATTTTTCAACAATGGGAGCTTTGTATAGGTTTATCAATTTACTCAATTTACAGCTGTTAGTGGCCTCCAAAACCCAGTCGCCTCTAGAAATGTGATTGTAGAGATGGCTATTGGTTCCAGCCGCCTCTACAGACACCTCTATGTTTAGCTACATCTATATTTACTATTGCTTTTAGAAATTGATTTTTCCAGGCAGCTCTATTTCCAGTCACCTCTAGAAGTAGTCTTCCGGACACCTTTAAAAAGGAGCTGCATAGTAAATTTCAAAATTTTCAAACGACATCGGAATAGAGAAACGGCCAAAACAAAAGTTATAAATCTCAAAAAGTTACGCAATTTTATAGTTAATAACTTTTTCAACGACCAAAACAAAAGTTATAATCTCAAAAAGTTATGCAATTTTATAGTTGATAACTTTTTCAATTGAAGTCATCTATGCACGAAAAATTATGTTTCAATTTCTCATATTTGAAATTTAAATTTCTCAAATGACCTCAGATAGAGACACGACCAACATAAAAGTCGTAGATCTCAAAAGGTTATGCAACTTTGTAGTTAACAAATTATATTTCAGTTTTTATATCAGAAACTCAAAATTTTCAAATGACCTCAGATGGAGAAAAGGCCAAAACTGAAGTTGTAGATCTCAAAGAGTTATAAAACTTCATAGTTAATAAGTTTTTCATTCAAATTTATTTAGCGCTCCAAATATTAATTTCAAAAATCAGATGAAGATAAAATAAGGAGGACAAATATCTAAATGAACATAGTTTGTATTTTAAGATTTGTAAGTTCTAAACCGCATGCCTCCTTTGGAAGACATAAGGACCCCAGTCATGCTAATATGTATTTTTTCCTTATTTTCTTCCTCGCCAGCTTTGTAAGTTTGTATTGTTGGACTGTAATAGCTTCTTGGCACTTGGTAGCAAAGTAATGATACCAAAATTGAGGCTGAAAAGTGGTAAATCTCCTTTAAAGAAGTCGTAGAACATAGCAGCATCAAACCATCTAGTGCAGGAGCTCTATTATGCTCCATTTGGAATTAGGCTCACCTCATTTTTTATAAATAGTTATTATTAGGATTTCATTCTCCATTTCTGAAACTTGTGGGATATCTCGACTCTGTTCTCCATCACAGTGAAATTGTGTTTCCCTCCGGTGGATCGAACAAAATCTGGTAACTTGAAGTAATATGTTATCTTTTAACATTGCAATTACTCCCTTCCAACTAGAATATACGTTTTTTCCTTTTGCTTGATTTGCAATAAGATGGAAATATTTTGTGTTGTTGAACTTTCTAATAAGTTTTTCATCTTTGAATGTTCTAACCAAGCAATTTCTTCTTCTCTCAACAAATGAGATATTCTATCTTTTAGACAGGGAAGATTACCTTTTTCATTTTGGAGAAAGAGTTGAGAGTTCCGCCTTTTTGTCTGAAAAATCAATCATAGATTTAATTGCTTCTTTTCTTTCCTATTTTCCTCTAATAATAGAACCAGAGCTGATGAATCAAAATAATTAAAGTGGCATGACTCACTAGTTTATTTCAAGATCAGAGAGAAATAAGAGCACTGTGCTTGTCACAATCCGTAAATGCAACATAGAAAGTGAAGACTCAAATTTAAACGGGATCAAGCTCGCATCACATCATTCTCGCCCATAAACAATTATACAAATTCGTCTTACCATTGGACAATCTTAGGTCATAATTTCGTCCACCAAGAAAAAGAAATTTCAAAGTCATTTTCCCAAGAAAGACAATAGGTGATTTCCGTAACTAAACAGATGATGCAGCCACAGTTTTGTAAATTCCGAAGAAAAATGTATTAAGAAATAAAAATTCCACAGCCATGGACCTGTGATGTATAGAAAATAACACTACCCCTCACGTTTTGGAATTCTTTGTGATGTACTGGAAGCTCCCACACAGGATAGAGTCAGGAAAAAGGGAGCAATTTTTAGAAAAATGATAAATAGGTTAACTCTGATTGTACAACTTTCAGTGTGTCATGTGTAACAATCTGTTTTGGCAAACTCAGATGCTATGCCACATGCCTTTTATTGCTACAGTCATAGTCTATGTTCACTATATATTTTTAGATAAGGGAACAAAGATGTTCACTATATATGAAAGAGAACCAAGTCAGGATCTACTCCTCTTGGGATACTGACAGTCCGCTGACTAATATCTGGCAATGACACTGCAATTTTCTCTGCATGCTCTAAGTAGCTCTCAAACTTGTCATGATTAACCCCAGGTCTCTTCGCCAATTTGTCCAAAACCTTTGGCTGGCCATTCTCAGCCAAGAGATGAGTACCAGTGGCAAGAGCGAGCTCCTCCTTCATGATATGGTACTTGATCGCCTGCTTCCGGAATGTCCAGTCACCGGTAATCCAGTCGAATTTGTACAGAGGGATGAACCTATGGCCATACAAGGCGATAAACTCAATGGCGGCCAGGATGAAATTGAACTCCTCCTGGGACAAGTAGTAAGCAAAACTCAACCTTGTCCATCCTGGCTTCAGTCCACTGTAACCCTGAAAAATGTGACAAATAGATGACAGTAGAATTTTTAGTACAAATTTTATCTGACAAAATGAGGATATATACTATAACCATCGTCCCACAGTCTGAACATATATACATACCTCAAGAATTGCAGACCGGATGCGAAGGGAGAGGTCGTTGTTGATGTTGAGCAATGTATGGCCATAGGGGCCTGCGCATGTGCAGCCACCCCTTGCTTGGATGCCGAAAAGATCATTCAGAAGCCTGGTGACAAAACGGCCATGGAGTGGGAGACGCTTGGAACCAGGCTCACCAGCAGCAGCATCTTCAGACAAAGGATTATTGGCGACAGGAGGGTAGATTAGGAAGGAGAAGATTGGTAGGCGTTCTACGTCTGTGTTTCCAAGAACCCTTATGTTTGGGTTGCTGACGAGCCTTTTCATTGCCATCTCGGAGTAAACCTGCTCCCGGAGGCTCATCATGTCATACCCAATGTACTCCTTGACCCAAAATGCGAGCGATGCACGGATCTTCTGGAGGATTGGTGGTGTGCCTGCATCCTCTCGCTCCTCGATATCATCGTAGTACAATGTATCCTACAAGTTTCATAGATACAACACAATTCTTGTTAAGTTTTGCTTTTGACTAGAAGATAAGTATCAGTTGGATGTAAATTCTTGTTAATTCTTGTTATTCAGCACAATTCTGTCTCACCTCCTCATTGAAGCCGTTGACGTAGGCCACGGTGCCACCGCCGCAGGTAGATGGAGGCTGAGCGTTGAGCCGGTACAGTGCTTTGTTCATCACAAGGATGCCTGGTGTGCCTGGTCCACCAACAAACTTGTGTGGGCTTAAGAAGACAGCGTCGTAGCCGTCGATTTCACCAGATTTCATGTCAATCTTCACGTATGGTCCACTGCACAAATTGAAGGAACTAGCTCGTTAGAACTAATGATGCATGTATTTCTTTGTTGTGCTCATCATTTTGAAGCACACTGAACTGATATGCCAAATTGCCAATATATGTCATACTTAATACTATTTCTGATCAAAAATTCATTCGGCTGATAGTAGTTTATCTAGGGGTTAATAAAGTCCAAGGATGGATTTGTATGTTAAGAACAAGAAATTTCCTGGTTGACCTATATACACAACTAGAGCGCTCTTAATTACAATTTTGGTCTTCCAATCAAAGTCATTTTTTTTCTCTGAGTCAAAGCTAGCGAATTCACTAGAATTTTCGGTCGTCATTTAATTTCTTCCCCTGACATCATTAGCTAGAAAAGAGTAAATGCTGCAAGCAATTAGTCCACTTCAAGAGGGAAAGAAAACATACACAGCCGCAGGTCGACATATTATATGTTACATATAAGTAGTTCCAATTATATTCATACTTAATACTTGGATCAAGATGGGCAGTTCGATCGTGTACTGTCATGTAGTCTCATCTCATATATATATATATATATATATATATATATATTCAATACAAGAAGCAGATAAAATTAGCTAGGTATATATGCACTGATAGATCGATGTCTGATGAATCAAATATATTCAAAGCTAGTAGCGTGGAATGACATAAATGTTTACTTGTCATCAGTATGCACAGCAAAGTAAAAGTTCAATGCTGAAGATTGTTTCTCCCTACAACTTGTAGCAGCTAGGATAAAAAAAAAAAGATATTGCCCAATTGTAGTTTCGTTTTGCAAATTTAATTTGTAATTTTTGTGTGCACAGAACGAAGAATTTTCCCATGTGTGACGTACACCAATTTTGAGCAAGTCATCAATAACAAGAAACTTGATGACTAAAATAAGTCAGCCCTATCCTAGAATGTCAAAATCCATCGTTGTCATGCTCTCAGCATTCATATGCATGTACGTACTAGTATTAAACGAAGATGAGAGCGACATTCCATGGCTGTCATGAACTGATCATGAAAGCTACGTTGTCGTTGTGTTGTATGCATTTTTGTTAATTTTCTTTGTTATTCAGACAAGCTTGTTACCTGGCGGCGAAGTCGAAGCACGCGAAGGCGCCATGCTCGTGCAGGACGCGCGCGATCCGCCGCGTGTCCGTCACGATGCCCGTCACGTTGCTGCAGGCCGAGAAGGACCCCAGCATGGGCCGGTCCGCGAACTCCGGCGACGCGAGCGCGCGGCGGAGCGCGGCCACGTCCACCAGCCCGTCTTCGTCGACGCCGATCTCGACGACCTCGGCGAGGCTCCGGCGCCACGACAGCAGGTTGGAGTGGTGCTCGTACGGCCCGACGAAGACCACCCACCGTTCCTCGGCGCGGAGCTGCGCCGCGACGCGCGCGCGCAGCTCGACGGAGGGCACGGCGATCCCCATCACCTCCTGCAGCCGCTTGATGGCCGCCGTGGTTCCGGCGCCGCAGAAGAGCATGGCGTCGCCGGGGCCGGCGGCGCCCATGCAGCGCTTCACGTAGCGCGACGCCTTGTGCACCAGGCGCGTCGTCTTGCTCCCGACGTGGCTGTCCTCCGTGTGCGTGTTGCCGTAGAAGGGGAGGACCTCTTTGACGAGGTAGTCCTCGATGTACCGCAGGCTCCGGCCGGACGCCGTCTGGTCGGCGTAAGTCAGCGCGCGGCGGCCGAACGGCGTGTCGAACTCGACGTCGCTTCCGATGAGCTGCGACCGGAGCCACTCCACTTTCTCTTCCCCGGTTCCGCCGGCGCCGATGGCTGCCGCACCACCGGCCTGCTTTTCCTCCGACATGGTTGCACGGAGCAGGCGCATCAGGGCGGCCATGCTCTTATTGGTCTCCTCCGCCGCCGCTGCCGGCAGCTGCTTCTTCGCCGCCATGGGCGCCGTGGCAGCTTGCAAAGATGGCATTGTCGTCGACGGTCGACCTGGATCGAAAACGTACGCTGGCTCTCTAGCTAGTAACGTAAGTACAGTAGTCTATACGCTGGCAATGGCTTGTATATGTGTGTGTCTGCTTGTTATATATGTGGCATGAAGCTTTGCATGGAGGCAGGTATATATAGCCATTGCAATGCAATGTGCTGCACGAGAGTCGAACAACAGCGAAAACAGGAGGAGGAAGAAGAAGACGGGATGGAAGAGGGATCGTCGAAGTGGCAGTAGACTAGTTTAATGGCGACGGGTCAAAGCGACCGAATGCTTTGCTTCTGGTGACCAAATGCTCTCCCGTTCGACTTCCTGCGCTGCGCGTTTCAATTCAGCGGGCATTCATTGCGTTGGCTGCAAATGCATCAGATACCCAGATTGGAGTTGGCCGATCGGAACACCTGTTTTTTATTTTTCGTATCTTTTATTATTTTACATGCATCGCATGAGCTAATTATTGGAATCTTTAATTTAACAAGCATAAAACCTAAATAAATCTATAATTAATTAAGTTATACAGAATACAATGAGTATGAAGTTTACTACAATTCAAGGATACAAATAATTAACACACTATAAAAATTTTACTACAATTGGACCATA
Organism: Sorghum bicolor; assembly: GCF_000003195.3. Taxonomy (NCBI): domain Eukaryota; kingdom Viridiplantae; phylum Streptophyta; class Magnoliopsida; order Poales; family Poaceae; genus Sorghum; species Sorghum bicolor. The sequence goes on from NC_012877.2 coordinate 7,428,226, forward strand.
GAAACAACAACTATGAATTAATCTAATTAATAATATAAAATTATAGATCTAAAACTACAGAAAAAAATTTACTAAAGTATACCATATTATATATTCACAATGTAGATCTATTCATGGAGTCCAACAAAATTAGATTATCTATTTTTTCTATAATTTATTATGATTTTTCAAAAATTTAGCTAAAGTAAATAAAAAAGAAAAAACAAAATTATTTCAATATAGCAAAACCACCATTCAAAACCACATGAAGAGTTATTTGAGTGGTTTTGAAAAATTCAGTGGGTACAATATGTGGTTCTATAGTTTGAGAGGATGAAATAGTCCACTCTGCATAGATTGGGGGTTATATAAATTTTTTCCTTTTATAAAATTTATTACTCATACCTAAAATCACATATTTAGTTGGTAAAATTTAAATCTGGCAATTATTATCTAACCATAGACTAACTAGACTCAAAAGACTCGTCTCGCAAATTATAGACAAACCGAGCAATTAATTATTTTTATCAATATTTAATGCTTCATATATTTGTTGAAATATTCAATGTGATGAAGAATCTTGAAAAAGTCTTTAGATTTTAGGGTGAACTAAACAAGGGCTTATTATAAATAAACCTCTATGTAAACCGTAGTAACACCCCGTATCCGGGGTCGTCTACGTCGACATTAAACAGCCAGTGTACGTGCGTACGGCACACAGACTCTTGGTAGGCTGCTTTCCTGCTTCACATTTGGTCGCACCTAAAACATCAGGAAAGTCAACGTACGGTCTCCACCGCGTTGGCTATTTGTTAATCACATTTTCATTCTCGTGCGAGACAAATTTGACGAGTTTTTTTCCCCTGTGGGCGGCCAGGAATTGAACGAACATCTTGCGTGAAATATATATATACTCAGACAGTCAGACACGTGTATCATACATTTATAGCACTAGCACCTGACTGAATATTTTATTTGACTGATTTCTCTGGAAAACGCATTTCATGTGTGATTTTATACTTCCCCTTAACCTAATGATTCTATAATTATCGTTTAAAATGGGTTTTTGTAATTATTATCTTGAACTAAATAAATTGACAGGTCATCAACTTGATATGCCTTATTAAATTTCAACAACTAATACTTCCTCTATTTTTAAATAAATAAATTCACAAAGTTGTCTTAAGTCAAAATTTTCATACTTTAATTAAATTTTTTATGCAAGTAACCCGTGCGGCATGCCCAATCATATATGAATTTTGTATGTGCAAATATGCCCATCAAACATGTGTTCAACGTACCTGAAAATTACGTGGTCATTTTACATGTCCAATATCTGCATTTTTAGAAAAGAAAATATATTAATACCTCACCTTCTATATCGATCAATGCATATGGTTGTTCCTTATTACAAGTGGTAATAGAACGTTCCAGGCAATCTCAAAAACAAATTTATGTGTCAAAGAAGAAATTAGAACAAAAGTACTAATAAAAGGTAAGTCTACTTCTAAAGCTCTAACCATGTCTTGGAAACAAATCCATCACGACTGCCTCAATGGTCTTGCACCCCATCTTCACTGAATACACTACACCACAACACCAGATTTGGCGTCGGATGATCTGACGCTGAAAGCCGCTACAACGTCATGCGGTCTGACGCTAAAAACATATAGTGTCAGACTTCTACAGACGCAGTAAGTGCTGACGCTAAAAACATATAGCGTCAGACCAGACTTTTAGCGTCAGATAGTCTGTTGCTGTGTAATTTTTTAGCGTCCGATAGTCTCATGGCAATGTTTAGTGTCGGACACTCCTTGGCCAAACATATACCGTCAGATCATCCAATGATCTACGTATATATAGCGTCAGATTGTTCAACGGCACAATTTGAATATCAAAAAAATAAAAATTAAAAATATTTAGCACATCAAACCCACATTCAAGCTCAATTTTCATTACACACAAAGATATAAGGTCACACATGACATGGAGGTCGATACATATATATTGTACCATACAATCTTATCTTGCACATTACATCACACTACATCATCCAACAAAGTCAAGCATACAATCTTGTCTTGCATACTACATTATCCAACAAAAGCTTACATGAATGCACACCAACAACCAATATATAGTAGTTTGTGTTTGATATATAATACTAAGGTTGGTGCATACAATAGAAAATAAAAACCCAAAAGCACGTCCACCAGGTTGTGGAGAACCATTTTTCATGAACTTAAGCCAAACACTTGTTGTGCCCCACACTTCCTGAAAAATGTAATATGTAATTAGGCAAGTAGAGAAAATAATGTAAAGTTGTTGTACAATAGTAGTGTACTACTAGTGTGTGAGTACAATCATCTGTTCAAAAGAATATCTCTTCTACTTGCTAGCTGATAATCAATAAACCTGGAGATATTCCTTACTACACAACATGTCCAGCTCCAAAATAGAGTTGGATAGGAAGATGTGGACTGCACAAAATAAAAGTCCTTGTTTGGAGTTGATATCACTGAATAGCATGGAGTGACCCAATAACCTACAAGGAGTAGAGTTATAGATTATGCACTCTCGGACTCTCCAAAAATGAGAAATTGTCTTAACTAGTACAAGACAGTCAGATCAGATTTTTAAAGCAACAAGCATTGGTTCAAATTCTTAGCAGCATTTGGTGCAAATTAGAGACAAATAGGAACAGACAACATGAAGCAGGGTATGTGCACTTGCAGTATTTGAAATAATGGAAAATAGAAAGAAATTTATGAGGGATTGTATGTAGCAAGAGACATTATGTCAATCAGACAAAATTTATGACTGGAATAAGAAAAATAATTGCAGAAAAAAGTGGCATCTTCACCTTAGGTGGAGCAATCCAATTTTTTATTGTTACGAACTTTTCCTTCAGTACATGCTGGATCCAATTCCTCAAATATCTACACATGGCAAAAATCATAATTTTCTTACACTGTAGTGTACAGGCACCAAATTTCACTAAAAAGAATGAAGTATTTAGTCAATGTACTAGACAGACAAGTTCACAAAATTGCATATACTGAGCGCCTAGCTATACTCATAGCTCCACTCTCTACAGTCTATCACCAAGTTACTGTAAAAAGAAAATAGTTTTTAGTAAGAATGGTTTATATTGTTTCCCAGCTCATGGCGAAGAACACTCTAGGTGTAGAACTGATCAGCATGGTGGCATGGATGTATGTCTTGTAAAATTTCACCAAGAAATAAATGCTATAAATTTTGTACTAACCACTTGTTCTTCCAGACTATTAAATTTGTAAATATTGCAGCAACATGTGTAGAACAAAATTGGAAAAATGTATAGTAAGGTACTGCATCTACTCACTCACTTGGTGTTGCACAAGCATTTGCTGCCTGCAGGTTTAAGCTTGTTGTGAACTTGCTCGCTTGGTGTTTCACAAGCATTTATTGCCTGCAGGGGCCTCACTATTATTGATCTTATACCTCTAGCTAAAATTGCACACACTATTTAGACACACTATTTTGAATTAAAGGGCTATATTTGGACCATTGAGATGGTAACATAAGTTGTCATTTGAACAACCAAGAAATGAAATAAACTAGCAACCAATAGATGAACCAACAGAAGATAATATACGCTGAAGCTTGACCACTTGCTCTATTGGAAGCAGATGCTCTGAAAAGGGGGTTATCTAAAATAAAATCTCTACTATATGAAGGAAAACAACAACATGCACACCAATCTTGCACACCAAATACTGGCAATGCCTTGATTTGGTGGCAATAACAAAGCAACAAACAAGTAACAGGACATACTTGCCTTACCTATGTACCAACCACAGGCCTCACCTAAAAACCACATGAATGGAAATTGGGAAAGCTTGAAACCGACAATTTATTTTTAGTGTGCAAGATCTACTTCCAAGGCTAGAATTAGCATTTAAAACTGAATAAAACAAAATCCACCAAGCAATCTGAGTAATACTCTGTTAAATTTTCAGTTTTTCACAATAAGTAAAATTGCAAAGTCAAGAAATCCAAACCAGGACAACACTTTAGCAGCACTCTGCCCATGAATTACTAGAATCACCGCACATCTAATTAAAATCCCACACATTTGGCTCATTCTCCTATGGATTTCAACCTAAATTCGAGCAGAAATCGAAACAAAAGCAACTATTTTTGCCTTTAAAAAGAAACAGAGTCCCAACTAGGGGGAACCAGCCACACGCTCACCTTGGGGTGGAACTGGACGCACCAGACCTCAGACGGCGGCGCCTCCAGCGTGGCGACGGACGCCCCCGTGTCGACATCGAAGACGCGGATGAAGCTGTCGAGCGACACGGCGGCGGCGAGCGCGCCGACGGGGTGGGCGGCGAGGAAGACGAGCGAACAACCCAATGTAGTCGCGAGCGCGGCCGGCCCTCCTAGTGCGACCTTGGCTCGGTCAACACGCACCGCAAGGTGCGGCCACACGGGGGCGCGGAAAGCCCGCCGGCCGCTGGCGCCCACAAGGACGCCAGTGCGGGCGCAGCGACCCGGCTGGCATGGGGTCGGGCACCCTGGCCGCTGCGGGCACGGCCCCAGACCAGCGTGGCCATGCCACAGCCTGGCGCTGGCGGCACGACCCCTCACGGCGAGGGTGCAGCCAGCCTGGTTCGCGGCCTCCCCAGGCGCGCGGCTCAGCGTGGCCATTGGAGCGGGGCGCGACCGGCTCTGGCAGAGCGTGCGGGCCCCTGCCACGTGCGTGGCCCCCCTGGCGCCGCCGACGTAGGCGCAGGGTGCGGCCGGCCTCCATTCCTGGCGGCTCACCACCTTCTGTGTGTGTTTCCTGAGGAAAAAAGACTCAGGAAGAGAAAGAAGGGGAAGAAGTGGATAGGGTTAGGGTTTCACCCTCTCAATTTATATGACCCCCAGTAAATCTGAGCCGTTCATCGTGATGGATGGTCATGGTTGATTGAGCCTATTAGGCCAGCCCATAAAGAGCGAAGTTGGGCTGTTGGGCTGATGTTTAATTTTTTTTTCATTTCTTCTCTTTCATAAATAAATTTATTTCTCGGATACAAACCATGATATATATATATGGTCTACATGATCACTGTGAGGTCTCAAAATACTTTCTAAAAAAATATATACTATATATATGTTCCTTCATAGAAGCTTTAAAAATTTTACAACAGATTTACTATTTTCTATAGTTTAACTGAATTTTGTGTGTTTTTGAAAAATATCTAGGGTTTCTATACTAGGTAGGACCGATTTAATTTTTTGCGTCAGATGGAGTGACGTTGTATAGGGTTTTAGCGTCAGATATTACGACGTTAAATATGGATATCTATCGCGTCAGACAGTGAATCGGTAAATATAGATTTAGCGTCAGATGATCTGTAAACAATATTTAGCGTCAGATCATCCAATGATAAAAAAAAGATTTAGCGTAAGATATCTGACGCTAAAAAAGTGTTGTGGTGTAGTGATAACGATCTTCCTCTTTCTGTAGTAGGGACCAAAACCTAGTCCAATAAGCCCCCCTAAAGATAGCCTGCAAATAAGATGGTGCTATAGCTTTATCGAACACTTTGCACCCACTAGAATCTGAGATTTCAGTTTCCTATTTATCCTTTCCAACCAGCCGGTAAACATATTGTGTACACTAGTTGGCCATAAAAGATTAAAAGAAACACTACTACACAACTGTTAACCGTGACAGGCACTTTACATTTACCGCAGCGGGCATTGGCGTCCGCCATGAATAAAAGGTCACGGTTAATCGTGGCCTCATCGTGGCGGGCGCCTGTGCCCGCTGCGGCAAATGGAATTACCGCAGCAGGCAACATAAGGTGCCCGCTGCAGTTAATCCCATTAACCGCAACGGGCACCTTATGTTGCCCGTCGCGGTTAATGATTTAAAAAAACAAAAAAACTCTGGACAGGCTCGCCGAGCCCATCTAGGGGCCCGACGAGCCCATCCAGGCTATTGCCGCCGCCGCCGCCAGGGAAACCCTAGCGCCGTTGCTCCAGGGTCGTCGCCGTTGTCGTCCATGTATCCGCTCTAATCCACCTTCTCACGCCGGAACCAATCGGCCCCCACATAGGAGGGAGAGCCACGACCCCCGCCACCACCGAAGATGGGCGTGACCGGCCTCCACCTCCCAGATCTGGCTCGTGGCGGCTCCTTCACCGGATCTGGAAAGAGAGAAGGAAGAATAGTGACGAATGGGTACGCACCTGAATGTTCATGGCTATATTGTTGGTCTCTAGCTGGCTGTCTGCAAGCAAACACAGAGATAAAATCGATGGACGGAGTCAGATCAGATGGGGATTGGATGGTGAGGAGAGCAAGGGAGAAGGGGGAATCGGGGTAGGGATGGATGGGGTTAGACGTGCCTTTGGAGGCCTTGTTCTTCTCGGCGTTCCTCTCCCTCGCCATCTTGGACTTCTGGCCGTTGTCGCCACTCATGGCTGAAGCTCCAAGCTCCTCCTCCTCCTTGGTGCCCTTGCTGTTCCTGCGAGAGAAGAGAGAAGAGTCGATTCGCGGGTGGGGAAGGAAGAAGCATCTTGGACTGGGTTGCTTCCTTGTTTGGTTGGTTTATTTAAAGTGCTCCTCTGACCTTCGTCCATATATTTTTCGTGGCAGACGTATGAAGATGCCCGCTGCGGTAATCAATTTACCACAGCGGGCAAAAGTGTCCGTCGTGGTTAATTAAAAGTGCCCGCTGCGGTAAATCGCATGATTTACCGCAGCGGGCAAAAAAAAACCCGCTCGCTACAGAGTGAACAGTAGCAACGTCACGGAAGTTCGTTTCTATAGTAGTGAAACCTGAATAATTCTCCAGATGAACTTGCTTTATTTAAAGACCTTTTCGATTATGTAATGTGGCTTGAGTTAACATAATATGCATATTTGATTATATAGTGTGTTAGCGTGTAACATGTTTTAGATCATCAAAGTTTATAGCTCAATTAATTTGTTTGTTGTTGATATTTTTCATATGTGTAACATATTTTTTAAACTGAGTAACATGTGAGCATGTTTCTCAACGTACATAACAGCTAAGGTGTAGCATGTTTTCCAACGTTCTTGATAGGTAGCGTGTTTTAGAAGACCTATAAGGAAAATGTACCCTTGGTCCATTTAATTTGGATTTTGGTGTCCCTAGTATAAATATATCAATAGGATGCACAGCGGATTTGAACCGAGATGGACAAATGGAGAAGATGATGATCTACATCTTAATAATGAAGAGATTAGAAACTTGGTAGAAGGTCTAGAAGTCAAGCTAAAAGTCCAAGTCGCAAAAGAGAAGAAGCCGGGACTATCAACGAATGATGAAATGGAGAAGACCCAAAGTCATATACACCGGAAATGGAGAAGACCCAAAGTCATATACACCGGAAACACCTGTGTGCACCATTCATACGCACCAGTTACGTGTTCCAGAGACGTTGCAAAACATGCTGAAATCAGCTGAAGGCACCAATCGTCACCTATATGTGCATCATATGCACCAGTTACAGGTTCCAGAGAGGCTACAAAATGGTTGGAGAAGGTCCCAAGGTCATTGGTCATATACACACCAGTCACATACACTGGTCATATACACTGTTCACCGTTGTGCTCCAACGGATTGTTAGTGCCAACAGCTAGCATGCACCGGTCTTGTTACTGTAGCACCGGTGCACACGCAGAAATTTAGTATTTTGCCCCAATAGCTAGTCCTCCATTCGGGGGCTCTAAATAAAAAGGATCCTAACTAGAAAAATGGGGTGAGAGAGAGAGAGCTGAGCACAAAGGTAGTATAGGTTGGACATACACCAAGTAGGAGCTCTCCATTTGCATAGGGTTTAAATAACCACTTGGTGATTAGCGTAGCTGTTTTGCGAAGTGCTTAGGTTAGTTAGACCACGCTCATATACGCTTGCTTTAAGCTTAGGCTTAGTTGCTAGTGAGGTTTGCATACCTCTTGATCAAAGGTGCATGCATGCATGATGCATCACATTTGTGCTCAGCGGGCTTATAGTCTTGCGAGACCATACCAACTCAAGTTGGCAACGGGTACGTACCCGATGGGTATTAATTAGCCACCTGTACCTGCACCCGCTAGGTTAAATTTTACCCATCGGGTTACCCGTACCTGCAGACGGGTAGAGAATTCATTCCATACCCACACCCGCACGGGTAATTTTACCCGACGGGTAACCCGCACCCGACAAGAGACCCGAGTTTTACATATAAATATGAGACATTTACATCATCACATGCCAAATAACAGCTTCCAGCAAGTTATAAACCAACAAAGATTTATATAAAAATTATGGCATCATTGCAACAAAAATTTATATAAAAATTATGGCATCATATCATTGCACAAGTAGCAAATAAGTTCCAGGCTTCCAGTTCAAGCCTTCCCAGTTTCCAAAGTTCAGCCTTCAGTTCCAGTTGCACTAGTTAACTCCTGATTCCTAAGAACGTAGTCCATTACAAGTTCACACACCACAATAAAATATTACAAGTTCACATGGCTTCATCTACCATGAATTAAAGAGAGACCACACAGGTTACACAAGTTCAAAAATACAATTAAGAGATAAGGCATCAAAACGAAGCACATGCACTTCATCCAATTCTTGCATCATTTGTCTTGTTCCTGTGACCAAAAGGGCACCATGGGGTCATCTCATGGCCACTTCATTTGTCCTCAGATTGTAAGTTCCTACATTTCAAGCAGGTCACAACTTAGCTATCTATTATCACATTCACAAAAGACGCTGAAAACAGACACATTTCAAGAATGGCAAATCACATGAAGTCCCTCTTGTATGTCCTGAAGACATGACCAGAAGGTTGCAGGTTGTTTGTTCTTCTCATCAACTACATAACAGAAGTGACCAAATGAGTTGGTTTGCATGAATATAAGTAAATATTTGCAGAAAATAACAGCAAGCGAATAGACATAGGAGTAGTGTTAAATATACCTTTATACTTGTTTTGTAGCCAATCTTGAGAGCACATTAGGGCCTCCAACATTTTGGTAGTCAGCCTGCTGCGATGCTCACTTAAGACCCTATCACTAGTGCTAAAAGCTGATTCCGAAGCTACTGTTGTAACAGGAATGACAAATATGTCCCTAGCAATCTTTCTCAAAGTTGGGAACCGAGTTCCAGCCATCTTCCACCAATCTAAAACTTTGAAATTCTTAGTATGCATGTCCAATAGCTCTTCATCTAAGCAGCGATCTAACTCAGTCTTGAATCCCATTGTTGTTGGCCTTCTACTAGCAACTCGAGCCATCATAGAAGATAAGAAATCATCACTGTGTCCTGCTGCAGGTGCTGCAGGGTTCAGGGACACCGTTTCCCACATCATCTTCCCCACGGTACTCGAGCATCAAATCAGCCAACAAATTCTTCACCCCCATGGCAAAATTAGACATGCATCAGACGATGCATTCAGCTCTTAACAAATGATTTTTTTCTCAGATAAAATTGAGTAACAAAAAAGAGGGCATCACTATTTGGTACAGATCACAAAAAGACATGTGACATATATATCTCAGAAGTTAAATAAATAATCTTGTAGTTGCACAGTGAAAGAAGTCATCTTTCTTACCCAAGGGAGCATTTCAGGTGCTGGTTTTGCACTTTTCGAGCAGCTGCAGCTGTACTCGTCGGTGACAGGGGAGGCCGACCACCCTTAGCTGCTAGCTTCTTGGTTGCTGCCTTCTTGGCTGCCGGACCAACAAGGAAGCCCTTCGGCTTAGCAGCAGCCAGTGATGCACTGGCTTGTACAGGAGGTGGCAGGAGGAGCAGGGCAGGCAATGGGGTAGGTGTGGCGCGCCGTTCTTTGTCGTCTCCTCCGGATCCGGCGCTCGCAGGACGGCTGTCACACGGATAAAATTAAATGCAAAACCTTATGTGTGCCCAGAGATCAATCACACATAAGCCGACAAATTATAGAGAGTATCATCACAAGTGTTTATTACATAACGATATAACTCAGAGTCTATACACAAATAAAGCGGAAAGTAAAAGATAACTTTTGCATGGAAGCTCCATCACACAGGCACGTCAACTGGTTGACCACAAGACTAGAAATCCTCAGGGAAGTACTGGTAGTAGTCATTACCCATGCCATCTGTTACCCATCTGGGATTTTTATCCAAATAAAGAAAATAAACAAGTGTAAGTACATCTCGTACTTAACAAGTGTAACATGGGGTTCATGAGGCTCAAAGGTTAGACACTGGTTCAACTGCATGTAGCTTTTAGTTGTCATAATTTTAGCATATGAGTAGCATCAAGTTGTCAAGACCCATAATAAACTCATGATCAGGTAAAGTGAATAAAGAATAGCATAAACAACATATTAACAATAATAACATTTAGTGACTTGCCATTAGTGATTATTTATTCTGTATTGGTCCAAGGCCGCTCGTGACCGTGAGCACGGCTGATATATCAGTTTTACACTTTGCAGAGGTTGTACACTTTCACTGTGAGTCGTGATTTACCCTTTCGCCTGAGGTGATCAGCCCCTTAGCCCACTCTCAAGGAAGACCGACAGGGTTCACTATGAAGCCTTTCAAAGGTTCGTCTAACAAGGTAGGGCCGCTAGGTTTCGTTAGTCAGTCCGTGTGACTCACCCGCAGGAATCCACAGTCTGCTATCCCACACTTGTGCCACAAGGGTAACCACTAACAAGCTAGAAAAGGTCCTCATACTGAGCTAAAGCCAGAGCCATGTAGCCCTCACAGTTGTACTGTATGTCCCGGATGGTCAGATACAGATAAGTCCTTATGGAGAGAGACTAGAGCACCATAAGATAGCCCAATGCTCCAGCCCTCTTTTCCAAAGTTGCTAAAAAGTCATCTTTTAATGTTTATTGCATAATCCTTTAATCAAATTACAAGATCATGGTTTAGTGGAGCACTAGCATAAGCTACCCAATGCATACCCATAGGTGACAAGATATAAGATCAAAACTAGGAAATCCTTATCAAGGAGACACATGCAATATGAATTGTGATTAAAGTTATTAGGAAACAAGGATGATCCCATGCTATACTTGCCTTGATCACACTGGTCCTGCTGATCCTGCTCGTAGTAGTACTCTTGATCACCCACGAACTGCTCACCGTCTATACGTAACCACCACATCAACAGCAATCATCCAAAGACAATCATACGAAGCAAACAAGCCTATTATTAGAACAGTACACCAACAGTAATAAATAAAGATAAAAAGTTTATAAAACGAATCTACATCGCTCTATGATCACACAGACGTAAAGTTCACAAAAATCGGATCTAAAACGAAGAAGTTATAATCTAGATAAGATTACCTTTAATAAAATAATAGATTAAATCTAAACTCAGATTTTCAAAGTTGAAAACTTGTATAACAGTACCACTAATCTATAGATTATGCGAAAACGAATCTAACGCAACTTGAACGATTCAAATCGGAGTTAAAACGGAGTTTTTATGAGTAAAATAGGATCAATGGCAAAACTGTATGTTGATGCAAAACTGATCTGCAAACACAAAGGGCTAATACCCGATTCAAACGTTAAGGCGTGCCAGCCGATTTGACCTTACTATCGGCAAAGGTGATAACTCGAATACTTTAGTCCTGACAACAGCGATGCGCCCGGATGTCACGGCTAAGAGGTATTCACACGGAACTCGAGAACACGCCGAGCTTAAGTCGACGAATTCCTAAGAACTCGTAATAAAAGGAAAAAGTATGACGAAATCGTCGAAAAGTAGATGCTGGAATATGAGTAAAAACGTGTGTTTGATTGATTTCTTGATTTATTATTACAAGGCCCTAGGGTTTATATTTATACCCTGCTCAAAGAGCTACAACCAGACACGATTAGAATTCGAATTCCAAATTACACGGAATCCGTATACAAAACGATGCAAATAATTAAGGAAATAACAAAACTATCCCTCGTGACAAACCGAAACTCCTCCACATGACAACTGGCAGCTTCCGGACTCCTCCTTTGCATCATCGGCAATCCCTTTGCCATAGTCATCGGCAGACCTTTTTATCTAGCCATCGGCACCATATTACTGCCTGTGGACTTAGTCACATTCAACCTCTCCCTCATCGGCAACCATCATCATCGGCAACCCGCTTTGTAAACATCGTACTGCCACCTTATCCTGCCATCCTAGACACGTGCCTAGAAACGGTGTCAACACATGCCCCCCAGTTTCGGAGTATAAAACTATTAATGCTCTGAAATTCTCTGCAGTAATGATGCCTTTTCCCGCAATTAATGCTCCTAATCTGGTAACCGACAACCTCAATCTGGACAACTCTGATCCTAATCCTCCACAGATTCCTCGAAATCCCCAACTTCCTAAACGGGCATTTTCTCAGTCGTACATCGGCAACAATACCGTTACAAAGATCTGCCGATGTCCTGACCAGGATATTCGCACAAACGGTCACTTCCCCTCTATCCGCCCATCGGCAATATGACCGTTACAGAATATCGCCGATGGACCGACCAGGAGATCTCGCACAGTAAAATATCTTCAGATAATGACCGCTTCCCGTCAAATCACCTGCACAATCCCTGGATTACCGTGCGAACAGTTACCATATCCACATGAGTACCCTCGGATTTCTCGGATGCGGCAAAGAGATAAGTCGGATTTACCCTTGCCCATTTTGTCCTATAAATAGTTCCTTCTTGGGTACTCCTCCCCCATCACACCATTCTACTACCCAACTTTACTTTCCCAGCGGCGGCGCCATTTACAACCTTCAAGACCTCCGACAAGCACTCCTCTTCATCAACTCCGGTGCCCTCCAACGTCCTCTTCACGACAAGATGGCCATTGGCTTCGTCGTCCCTGAGGTCAGATCTCCATCTCATCTTCTGTATTTTTTATTCCTGTTCATCCGCGATTCATCTTACTGAATATTCTCCTTTTCCTTTTTCTTTGTATTTTTATTCCCCCAAAATCACTAGGAGTTGTCCAATAAAATTGTCATCCCCACCGATCAACCACACCTTCAATGTCTCGGCCCTCTAGGGGATTCAGATCCAACCAACCTTATCAACGCAGAAACCAATAGGATCCCCTTTAGAGCCGAAAACTTTTCTTTAGATCTGTGGAAAGACACTTTTCGCTCTTGGCCCAGCCCTACCGTAGGGTGGAAAGACTGGTTCTTGAGGGTCAGCAATTCTTATGAAGTCCAGTGGGGCGAAAGGAAGCTAGCCCAATGCATTAGGCTATCCATTGCCGATATGCACAGGAACGAGTCACTGCTGATAGCTGCGTCCTACTTTTGGTCAGACACCCTCAATGCCTTTGTTTTTGGCCACGGCCCTGCTTCTCCTACCCTTGCCGATGTAGCCATGCTCACTGGTCTAGATATATCTTCTGCCGATAGCACCCACTTTTTTGATACTGCCCCCAGTGCTAAAGTGGAGACTCGCGCTATCGGCGGTTGGTCAGGGTACATTCAGAAGTACCGCGGGAGAGGGCCTGTCACCATAAAGGAGCAAACCACCTTTCTGAACATGTGGCTGGACAAGTTTGTATTCTATGGTCGATCGGCAGGACCGACTTCCGTCTATCTATCGGCAGCAGAGAGACTGGCTAACGGTGGCCAATTTCCTCTCGGCCGATACTTGCTTGGCGCTGTTTACCACCTTCTCCATCAGGTAGCCCAGAAACTCCTGCTTGGCCAATCCATCGGCAACTTGGGAGGCCCCTGGTGGTTTATTAATATGTGGCTCAATCTGCACCTGCATAAGCGCCTTGATTTCAACTTGTTCTCACAGCACTTCCCAAGAGATATAGCCGAAAATCATGTGTTGGGTGAAGAGGAATCGGCAACGCGTGCCCCCTTGAACTTTGGCGAAGCCGTCATAGTCCTACCTGGTTCAGGGAGTAATCCGGATCAGATCGGCCGATTCTTCGAGACTCTGTATGAGGGTTTGGCCAGAGATGAACGACCATGGTTGGCTTATGATGACCCAGATAGCATGCTCCCTCTGACCTTCAATCCATTCGATGAAGCTCTCGACAGGGACAATGAGGCGATGATGGCAATTGTAACTCCCAGAGCCATTCCAGTGAATTTCTTCGGTAGCACAAAAACTTCTCCCCAGACTTATGAATTTTACAATCCATCGGCATTAGCTCGCCAGTTAGCTTTCGGCCAGTTGCCAATCGCACTTGCTTATGCCGAGGTGATAAAACCCAGAGAAACTATCAATAACTTTCTTGAGTGGAGTCGAGTAGCCCAACTACCACCAAACGCCGATACAGATGTAGATCTATCAGAATGGGTTCCAGCTGCTTTTATCACTCAGGCATACAAGTTATGGTGGGCAGAATGGAAAGAGCATCTATTCTGCAGATCGGCCCTTTCATACCGCGGCATGATCGACCCCGAATACGAAATTCCCGATGACACTGTAAGTATCTCCAACCGATGTTTCATTTTTTCAACATTATTTCCATCAGTAGCTTACCCTTGTATTCCTTTTGCAGGTTGATAACATCCCCTCATCGGTTAGCAGGAGTGGCAAGCCGATCGACTTGTTTCCATCAGGCCCGATTTCCTCAATCGGCCACAATGCTCCCACTCTGGCTTCCATCGTGCATCGGGGTGTGCGCCTCAGGAAAGTTACGACCAGGAGAACCCAGACATCACCAACGGTAGCTGCTCCCACTCTAGCGCGGGCTTTCAAGGCAATTTGTCAAATCCTTATCTTTTACGCTGACTATCTTTATATCGGCTTTATTTATACTCATAAACCCTTGTTCGTTATTGCAGCAAACCAGTGCATCGGCAAAGGTCACACGTCAAGGTGCCGATGCCACCCAGTCCAGCCAGCCAAAGAGGAAGGGTGTCAAGAGCACCAGGGCCGAAACGAAACGCCAAAAAGTGGCAACTCCCCCTCTTCCTCCGGTATCTCCAATCCCAGTGGAGTCTTCTCCTTCTTCTCCAGAAGTCCAGACACAGCAAGCGCCATCTCCCCAACCAATGCAGGAAGCACCACAGATGGAAGAATCCCAGCAGGAAGAGCCTCAAACAGAAGGTACATCAGTTGATGTAGGTGAACAGACAACTGGTCCGGTGGGTCCAATTATATCATCGGCAGTTCTCCCGATTCAGACAACCGTTGTTCCTCCTCCAGGTAACATACTTTAACAATACCGTTGCCGATGAACTTATTTTCATTTAGTCTCATAACCCTTCCTGTCTTCTTTCAGTCGATATCGTCCCATCGGCAACCTTAGCCGATCAACCTGTAGTTCCATCGGCATCTTTGGCCGATCAGCCCGCAGCTCCGTCAGCACCTCCCAGTCCAAGGCAAGAGATCGCCTTGAAGCAAGTAAGTCACTGTTTACCGCCAGCATTATTTGCCGATTCTCTAAATATGAGCTAACCTTGCTTTCCCTCCCAGGAACAAGATTCTCCCGATAGCCTGTTTTCCTTCGCCATCGATCTCTCGGAAGAAGAAGGCGAAGAAGC
The DNA here is from genome assembly GCF_000003195.3 of Sorghum bicolor. Taxonomy (NCBI): domain Eukaryota; kingdom Viridiplantae; phylum Streptophyta; class Magnoliopsida; order Poales; family Poaceae; genus Sorghum; species Sorghum bicolor. Next base: position 7,443,719 of record NC_012877.2, read on the forward strand.
AAGCTCTTCTCAGACAGTTGGCATTACATCGGCAGAGATCAGGGCCAGGCTGGAAGAATTGTCAGTTCTCCTCCACCAGGATACAGCGCATTTGGTCGATGACTCCGACCCTACCAAGACCCTGTTCAGAACTCTCAGAGGCCAAATCCCAGCCGACGTCGAAGAAATCCTGTTCCAAGCCGCTCATCTGGAGAGTCGCCAGCTGCAGTACCAGAGAGCTTCTCGGCGTCTTGCCGATAGAGCCGCTCAGACTCAACTCTCCGATGAAATGAGGAAAGAGAAACTCCTGACCGATGAGAAGCACAAGAACATCGGTATCCTGAGATCTTCAGGAGATGCGCTGAAGCAGAAGATATCCGATCTATCGGCAAGAAGAGAATCCCTGTTGGCGGAACTCAAGGAAGTGGAGAACACCTTATCCCAAGCCCAACAGGAAGAGAGCCAATTGCCAGAGACCATCAGGCTTCTTGAGCACGAGCGAAACGTTCATGGTCGCAAGGCACTTCAACTGAAGAAGAAGCTGAAGCCGATAGAAGGTTCTGCCGATGATGACATTAAGGAGATAGAAGCAGCCAACCAAATCCGGCTACGCGCTATATCGGCAATCCAGACGCTGCTTAACACATAGAGTTTCCATCGGCATTGTATCTGCGCTTTCCTGCTTCCTCAGCTTTTAGTCTAGCCGATAGGACTGTTATCGGCGCCTAAACTTTTGAGACACCAAGTCTTGTCCCCAAGCATTTGGATCCAGCCGATAGGAGTGTTATCGGCACCTAAACTTCTATGCATCGACCCATATACTGGGGTAGTACTTCTTTAAATATTTGCCGTGTAATGCTCTGGGAAATTCAATTCCTTCGAGGGTTTCTAGAATGTAGGCATTACCAGGAGCCGATCGACTTATCCGATAAGGACCCTCCCAATTAGGAGACCACTTTCCAAACTTCGAACTTTTGGTCCCAATTGGTAAAATTAATTTCCATACCAAATCCCCATCGGCAAACTCTTTAGCCTTCACTTTCTTATCATACCATCTAGCAACTCTCTTCTTATTTTCTTCTATACTCATTAAAGCTTTTAACCGATGCCCTGCTAGATCGTCCAATTCATCGGTCATCAAAGTGGCATAACCATCGGAAGTTAATTGATCTTGAAAAGATAATCGTCTAGATCCAGCCTTAATTTCCCAAGGCAACACTGCATCATGTCCATACACCAATTGATAGGGTGATACCTTGGTCGATCCATGGCAAGCCATCCGATAAGACCACAATGCTTCATTTAATAATGTATGCCACCGCTTAGGATTTTCTTCGATCTTTCGTTTAATAAGCTTGATAATTCCTTTGTTAGACGCTTCGGCCTGCCCATTGGCTTGAGCATAATAAGGAGAAGAATTCAACACTTTAATTCCCATACCGATTGCGAATTCATCGAACTCCCCCGATGTGAACATGGTGCCCTGATCGGTAGTAATCGTTTGGGGAATCCCAAATCGGTAAATAATATGCTCCTTCACAAAATCAATCATATTGGCCGATGTGACTTTCTTCAAAGGAATAGCTTCAACCCACTTAGTGAAATAGTCAGTGGCAACTAGAATGAACTTATGCCCTTTGCTAGATGGTGGATAAATCTGGCCGATCAGATCGATGGCCCATCCCCGGAACGGCCAAGGCTTTATTATGGGGTTCATAGCCGATGCGGGTGCTCTCTGGATATTACCAAACTTTTGACAACCTTGACATCCCTTGAAATATTTAAAACAATCTTCAAGTATGGTTGGCCAAAAATATCCATTCCTTCGAATCATCCACTTCATCTTAAAAGCTGACTGATGCGCTCCACACACTCCTTCATGGATTTCCCCCATCAAACTTCTAGCTTCATCATCACCCAAGCATCGGAGAAGAATTCCGTCGATAGTTCGATAATACAATTCATCTTCAAGGAGCACATACTTGGTTGCTTGAAATCGAACCCGTCTTTCAACTTTTTTGGATGGATCTTTTAGATAATCAATAATTTCTTTCCTCCAATCACCGGCACCGACTGCCGATGTCGCATTAATCATTGGCTGATATCCCGAGGCATGCTGAGCTAACCGATTAGCGTCTTCATTATGCAATCGGGGAACATGCTCCAACCGGAAATCCTTGAATTCCTTTAACAGTTGCATACTTCTCTCGAAATAAGTTATGAGAACTTCACTTCGGCATTCATAGCTTCCGGCCAATTGATTTATAACCAACATAGAATCCCCGAATATTTCAACAGCATCAGCACGAACTTCTCTTAACAACTCTAATCCCTTGATCAGAGCTTGATACTCAGCCTGATTATTTGTTGATGTGGCAACAATCGGCAAGGAAAACTCATACTTCCTCCCCTTAGGGGAAACTAATACAATGCCGATTCCTGCCCCCCGGTCACAGGTAGATCCATCAAAGAAGAGCGTCCAGGGTACAATTTCCAAGGTTTCCACTAGACCGCAATGCTGAGTCACAAAATCGGCCATAATCTGCCCTTTGACTGCCTTAGCCGATTCGTAACGCAAATCGAACTCCGACAGCGCTAAAATCCATTTACCGATCCTACCACTCATAATCGACATAGATAGCATGTATCGGACCACGTCATCTTTGCAAACAACAGTGCATTCGGCCGATAACAGGTAATGTCTCAGCTTGATACATGAAAAATATAAGCACAAGCATAGTTTCTCAATGGCCGAATACCTGGTTTCAGCATCAATCAACCTCCTACTCAAATAATAAATTACCCTTTCTTTCCCTTCAAATTCTTGAACTAAAGCTGAACCGATAACCGATCCATCGGTAGATAAATACAATCTGAAGGACCTCCCTTGTTGAGGTGTAACTAGAACTGGAGGATTTACCAGATACTTCTTGATTTCATCCAGAGCCAACTGCTGTTCTTCTCCCCAAATAAACTCTTGATCGGCTTTCAATTTAAGAAGAGGACTGAAAGCACGAATCCTACCAGACAAATTCGATATAAATCTCCTGATAAAATTTACTTTGCCGATCAAGGATTGGAGCTCGGTTTTGTTGGTAGGGGCCACTATTTTATTGATGGCTTCAATAGATCTTCGACTAATTTCAATACCCCTCTGATGTACCATGAAACCAAAAAACTGCCCTGCCGATACACCAAATGCACACTTGTTAGGATTCATTTTCAATCCATGCTTCCTTGTGCACTCTAACACTTTTTGTAAATCGGCAAGATGCTTTGAGAAATCTCCAGATTTAACCACCACATCATCAATATAAATCTCTACGAGCTTGCCGATGAACTCATGAAATATAAAATTCATAGCCCTTTGATAAGTAGCACCAGCATTCTTCAACCCAAAAGTCATGACTATCCATTCAAATAGCCCAACATGACCAGGACACCTGAATGCGGTTTTTGGAATATCCTCCTCCGCCATGAATATTTGATTGTAACCGGCATTACCATCCATGAAGCTGATGACCCGATGACCAGCCGCAGCATCAACCAGTAGATCGGCGACAGGCATTGGGTATCCATCCATCGGCGTAGCTTTATTGAGATTCCTGAAATCAATGCACACCCGAAGTTTCCCGTTCTTCTTGTAAACCGGAACAACATTGGAAATCCATTCGGCATACCGACACTGCCGAATAAACTTAGCTTCAATAAGTTTAGTGATTTCGGCCTTAATATCAGGTAGAATGTTAGGATTACATCGGCGGGCTGGTTGCTGATGTGGCCGAAATCCAGACTTGATGAGTAACCGATGTTCAACAATTGATCGGTCTAAACCAGGCATCTCTGTATAATCCCAAGCAAAGCAATCTTTATATTCCTTTAACAAACTAGTCAATTGTCGCTTACTCTCAGGATCTAATTTAGCACTAATAAAAGTAGGCCTAGGCTTATCACCACTACCTATATCTACTTCTACCAAATCATCGGCCGATGTGAACCCCTGGCCTAATTTTCCATCATCGGCGAATCTATCCATTAAAAACCGTCGTCAGAACCGACTACTTGGATCGGTGGAATCTCATAATCGGCAACTTTGAGAAAATCTTTCTCCCAAACTTCTCATGAAATGCACCTGGTCCTTTCGTAAGTATCCGCTTCTGCCGATGCGATGACATAAGAAGAATCTCCTGGGACAATCTCAATCTTGTCACCTACCCACTGAACCAAGCACTGATGCATTGTAGATGGGATACAACAATTGGCATGAATCCAATCTCTTCCCAATAATAAGTTGTAAGCACCTTTTCCGCTGATCACGAAAAAAGTTGTCGGCAAGGTTTTGCTGCCGATGGTCAACTCTGCACATATCGCCCCCTTGACTGGAGACACGTTTCCTTCAAAGTCTTTGAGCATCATATCGGTCTTGGTCAAATCTTGATCCCCTTTCCCAAGCTTCCGATATACTGCATACGGCATAATATTAATAGCAGCTCCACCATCAACTAGGATCTTGGTCATTGGCTGCCCATCAACCCTTCCTTTGAGGAACAGGGCTTTAAGATGCTGCCTCTCGTCATCGGCAGGTTTCTCAAAGATAGCCGTCATCGGATCCAGAGCCAACTGAGCTATCTGATCAGAAAATTCCACCTCATCATCGCTGGCTGGTGCAAGAAACTCCATCGGCAACATGAAGACCATGTTGACGTCTGCCGATGGACCTTCCCTCTTAGTGTCTGACGGCTGCCGACTTCCAGAGTTCTCTCCCTTGTTTAGCTCTTCTTGCCTCTCACGTTGCAATCTCCTTTTCTGTGTCTTGGTTAATCCTCCAGGGCACCATGGAGGAAGTGGCCTTTGCCTTGCCGTCGGGCGTCGGTTCTCCCTTGACTCCATACGATGCGTGTTAGCATCCCTGCAAAATATGAATTCATCGGGAACCCGCGCATCAGCCATTTCCCCGAGCTCTTCTTGGTTCCTGGGAAAATACTGTACACGGTCACTAAGTCTGTCGTGCCCGCTATATCTGCCCCCCAGCCGGTCATGAACTGACACCCTTCCTCTGATCGGCCCATTAAATCGCCGTTCATCATTATGATAATGCCGATCGATCCTATCGTACCGATCATAACCGTTGCACTCAGGGCAATCTCTGACAGTAGGAAGCTTGATATTTTCCTCCCAACAATGGATGAAGAATGGACAATTCCAATGATCCCTGTGCCGATTCCACTCCTGTCGGCGTCTTTCTTCTTCCCGTCGATAATCTTCCTGCTGGCGCCGATACCGATCTTCCCGTTGTTTCCATTTTTCTCGAGGCCTTCTATGAGTTATGACGATACCAGATCGAGGAAGCCTTCCTGAGCTAGTTCCTTCCTGGACCAAGCCCTTACTTCTTGCATCGGCAGTAGTAACTTGATGCTGAGGATCTACCGATGCACTCTTCTCAGCTGTCTCCGATGTTAAGACCTTAGCCTTCCCCTTAGCATCCAACATGTTTGTCGGGAAAGGATGTTGGTCTATCTTCATCGGCTTCTGGGCTTTGGAACTGTCAAACTTGATTCTCCCTGACTCTATAGCCGATTGCAGCTGCTGTCTGAATACTTTGCACTCGTTGGTGTCATGGGAAGTTGCATTATGCCACTTGCAATATCTCATCCTCTTCAACTCTTCTGCCGATGGGATCACATGGTTAGGTGACAGTTTGATCTGACCTTCCTGAAGTAGAAAGTCAAATATCCTATCAGCCTTAGCGGTGTCCAAAGCAAACTTCTCTGGTTCCTTCTGCCCAAAAGGACAAGACATCGGCTTCTTGTTTTTTACCCACTCTGCCAAACCGATTACTGGTTCTTCATCAGAATCTGAGCTTGTTGCTTCATCAACAAATGACACTTTCTTATTCCATGCTCTCTTAGGCTCGAAAGGCTTGATGTCTTGATCAGAAATCCTCTGCACCAAATGACTTAAACTTTCAAACTCCTGAGAGGCATACTTATCCCTGATATGTGGCAACAAACCCTGGAAAGCCAAATCGGCTAGCTGCCGATCATCCAGAACCAGGCTATAGCATTTATTCTTCACCTCTCGTATCCTCTGCACAAATCCCTCAACCGACTCATCATTACGTTGCTTCAACTTGACCAAGTCGGTGATCTTCTTCTCATGAACCCCCGAGAAGAAGTATTTGTGGAATTGCTTCTCTAGATCGGCCCAAGTAATTATTGAGTTGGGAGGTAATGATATGAACCAAGTAAAGGCCGATCCAGACAATGATGACGAAAATAGACGAACCCTCAATTCGTCCCTGTTACCAGCCTCTCCACATTGAATAATGAACCTGTTGACATGCTCCATAGTTGACGTGTCGTCCTGTCCGGAAAACTTTGTAAAATCCGGTACCTTGTACCGATGTGGAAGCGAGATCAAATCATACGCGGGAGGATACGGTGTCCGATAAGAATAAGTGTTGACTTTGGGTTTTATCTCAAATTGTTCCCTCATTACTTCAGCAATCTTATCGGCCCAATATGCATCGGCATCTTGCCGATGAGGCGGCTGCGGATCTGGCACTTGGTGGCGAACCTCCACGTGTCTGTTCGGGACGTGATCTGCACGGAACATTGTATTGATCACCTGTCCTCCAATCTGCGGACCACCAAGCTGCTGTCCACCGATTGGCTGTCCTCCGAGTTGTTGTCCAAAATTCATTGGCTGGTTGGGAATCCCCTGACCTTGGAACCCGGGATAGACCTGCCCTTGCTGGAACCCTGTAGTCTGATAACTCTGCTGGGGCGATTGTGGAAAGGCTTGCTGTCCAAGCCATCCATTATTAGCGTTCATCGGCATAGGTGCTGCCGATGATTGGTAATTGGGTACCGTCGTTGAATTGACATACCCCGACTGGGCCATAGGCCTCTGTTGCATCAGCATTGACTCTGCCGATGCGTTGGGCATCTGGAACATTGAATCTTGAAGATTTCCAGTGTGAGGCCTGGCAGTAGTGGTTGTGGTATACCGAGGACTCTGGTTCACCGGCACATTGGGAGGTGCCGATGTCATAGGAGTTTTGCCCCTCATGTCAGTTATTTGTGATGTTCCCGGCGTCAACTCTGGAGGCATACCGTATCCCCACCAATTGGGAGGAAGAGTCAACCCTGACATTGCCGATGCCAACATATCTGTTGTCAGTTTATGCTGCCCAACTGAAATTTGTGGGTTGGTTGCCATCGGCATAGATAGTGCACCAGTAGTCCCCAATGTACTTGGAGGGACGGCAGATTGTGCACTTGCATTCGTCAAGGCAGCCGATGGAGCCGTGACCTCTGGTGCCGTTGGCTGATGATGGGAGGGGCCCACATAATCTGGTGGGATTTGTCCTTCCTTGAAAGTTCTTTCCACGACATTGAAAACCGTATTAGACAGTACACCAGCTTGGTTAATCAACGCTCGTTTGATGGCATTGTCAACCATATCTTGAAGCTTGCCAGGATTAGCGTCAAAGGTAACCTGCCGTGGTGCCGGCAGTGCATCTTTCTGGACCACTTCGCCACTCCTGTTTATGCTGAAAGACCTCAGGCATTGCTGCTTGAACTCTTCCATGGCTTGGGCAATAGCTTGCTTCTGCTCATCCTTGAGGTTGGCCTCCGTCACGGGGATGACGTTCTCTTGATCGAGGTCAGAGATCGACATGTTGATCTTGATCTTGAATCTGGTCCCACTGGGCGTGCCAAAAGATGTGTTGATGCAAAACTGATCTGCAAACACAAAGGGCTAATACCCAATTCAAACGTTAAGGCGTGCCAGCCGATTTGACCTTACTATCGGCAAAGGTGATAACTCGAATACTTTAGTCCTGACAACAGCGATGCGCCCGGATGTCACGGCTAAGAGGTATTCACACGGAACTCGAGAACACGCCGAGCTTAAGTCGACGAATTCCTAAGAACTCGTAATAAAAGGAAAAAGTATGACGAAATCGTCGAAAAGTAGATGCTGGAATATGAGTAAAAACGTGTGTTTGATTGATTTCTTGATTTATTATTACAAGGCCCTAGGGTTTATATTTATACCCTGCTCAAAGAGCTACAACCAGACACGATTAGAATTCGAATTCCAAATTACACGGAATCCGTATACAAAACGATGCAAATAATTAAGGAAATAACAAAACTATCCCTCGTGACAAACCGAAACTCCTCCACATGACAACTGGCAGCTTCCGGACTCCTCCTTTGCATCATCGGCAATCCCTTTGCCATAGTCATCGGCAGACCTTTTTATCTAGCCACCGGCACCATATTACTGCCTGTGGACTTAGTCACATTCAACCGCTCCCTCATCGGCAACCATCATCATCGGCAACCCGCTTTGTAAACATCGTACTGCCACCTTATCCTGCCATCCTAGACACGTGCCTAGAAACGGTGTCAACACTGTAAATTCGAGAAAACGGTTTTTGAACTGCGCAGACGAAAATACGCTTTTCGAACTTGGAAAACGTAATCGGAGAAAGCGCAAAGGACGGTGGGTTTATACATTAAAAAGCACGGGAGGTTTTCTGCAAAATTGACGGCCGAAGGGGTATCCTTCCACCGTGGCCGTTGGATCGTGGATTAACGGACCAGATTAGATTGCGGGGCGGGATTGAAGTCGGCCGGCCGGAGTTGGGCAGGCCGCGGCGGCGCCATGGCTGCGCATGGCCGGAGTTGGCCAATCTGGCGACTCCGCGCACTAGAGCACAAGATAAACGCACGGGGTTGCTCGGGAACTCGATGCGAACTCACCTAAGCAAAAATCCGCGACGAAAAGAGGCCGACTAGGGGCTTGCGACGACGATCGGCGGACGGCGGCCGGAGGCTTGGATGCGCTGCGGCGGCGGATTGGCTGCGGCTTGGATCTCGGTTACGCAAAACGGCGGAAGCCGCGCGGCGGCTGATGCTCGGGTTGAGGTAGGGAGTTGCGGGGCATCGGGGCGAGTATATAAAGGGGTAGAGTCGGGCGGAGGAGGGATAGCTCGCGCGAATCACGCGCGATTGTTGCGCTTGGCTCGTGTCCGGCTCGGACTCGAGGTGGGAGACGGGTCTGACCACTGGGCCCCACCTGGCAGTGACGCGGAGAGCGGGGCCGCTTTGTCAGCCGCTGAAGCGAGGAGGGAGGAGGCGCGTGGCTGCTGGGCTTGCGCTGAGTGGGCCGCATGCTGGCGCTGGGCCGCTGCGAGAAAGAAAGGGGGAAGGGAAAGGTAAGCAGGCCGCGGGGGGGGGGGGGGGAGGAGGAATGGGCCGAGCCCGAGATAGGGAGGGGGAGAGGAAATCTCTTTCCAGTTTTCTAAATTCCTCTTTTGCTCAATTCTTTTGAAAAGGATTTTTAAAATCATTTTAAATTAAAAGAAGCACCACTCAATAAAATCTATGCAGCAGCATGAATGCACAAGCATGTGTCTAGGCCTTATAGTGAATTTTAATTCAATAAAATTAATTTCTTACTATTTCTCAGTGCTCACAAATAATTAATTAAATCAAATTGCCCTATTTGGAAAAGTGAAATTTTTAGGGTGTTACAATTCTACCCTCCGTAAAATGAATCTCGTCCTCGAGATTTGGTTGGTGCTTACTCAAACAACTGAGGATATGACTTTCTTAAATCTTCTTCCCTTTCCCAGGTAGCCGCTTCTTCGGTATATCTATTCCACTGTACTCTGCACATTCTGATGACCTGACTCCTAGTGACTCTTTCTGCTGTTTTCAAAATTTGGACCGGATACTCCTCATAAGTAAGATCCTCTTTAACGGTTAATTCCTCTATCGGTATCTGCTCTTTTGGTACCCGCAAGCACTTCTTAAGTTGTGACACGTGGAAGACATCATGCACTCCTTTTAAACTTTCAGGCAGTTCCAACTGGTATGCTACTTCACCTCGTCTTTCCAACACTTAAGGCCCAATATACCTTGGTGCTAACTTCCCTTTCATGTTAAACCTTCTCACACTTCGCATAGGAGACACCTTCAAATACACAAAGTCTCCTACCTCAAAAGCCAATTCTCTTCTTCGTGTATCAGCATAACTCTTCTGTCGGGACTGTGCTGCTCTCAAGTTTTCCCTAATTACTCTCACTTGCTGTTCTGCATCCCGTAACACATCTGGTCCAAACACCTGTGTTTCTCCCGCTTGATTCCAAAACAACGGGGTTCTACACTTCCGCCCATACAAGGCTTCAAACGGTGCCATCTGGAGACTTTTCTGGTAGCTGTTGTTGTTTGAAAACTCTGCATATGGCAAACTCTTATCCCAACTCGTTCCATACTGCAAAGCACTTGCCCTCAACATATCTTCCAAAATTTGATTAGTCCTCTCAGTCTGCCCATCGGTCTGGGGATGGTATGCTGTACTAAAATTCAGCTTAGTCCCCAGGGACTCATGCACTTTCTGCCAAAAGTGAGACGTAAACTGGGTACCTCGATCAGAAACTATCTTTTTGGGGACCCCATGCAAGCACACTATTCTTTCCATGTACAACTCAGCCAATTTTGGTCCACTGTATTTGGTCTTAACCGGGATAAAATGAGCGACCTTTGTTAACCGATCTACTATTACCCATATAGAGTCATAACCTTTCTGAGTGCGTGGTAATCCCACTATGAAGTCCATACCAACTTCCTCCCACTTCCACTCAGGGATCTTCATTGGTTGCAACAATCCTGCCGGTCTCTGATGTTCTGCTTTGACTCTCTAGCAAGTATCACATAAAGCGACATACTCAGCAACATCTCTCTTCAAGCCATACCACCAATATTTCTCTTTTAGGTCTAGGTACATCTTAGCGCTGCCAGGGTGTATAGAATAAGCGGACTCGTGTGCCTCTCGCAGAATTGCCTCTCTAATAGATCGATCCTCAGGCACACATAGCCTTTTCCCAAACCATAGTGTTCCATTATCATCCATCCGAAATCCTGGTGCCTTTCCGATCACTATGTTTTCAGCTATCTCCTTCAGCTTTTCATCCTGCAACTGACCCTTTCGGATTTCTTGCTCCAAGGTAGGTTCTATTACTAACTCAACTGCATTAATAACAAAACCCAAATTCAGATGTGAAATTTCAGCACACAACTCTTCAGCCATAGAGGCTATTTGCACCTCATTGGCATAGCTCTTCGTGCTTAGGGCATCTACAACCACATTTGCTTTCCCAGGGTGGTAGTGTACTTCCAAATCATAGTCCTTGATCAGCTCTAACCACCGTCGCTGTCTCAAATTCAGATCTGACTGTGTGAATATATATTTCAAACTCTTATGGTCTGTGTATATGTCACTCTTATGACCGATAAGATAATGCCTCCAGATCTTCAAGGCATGAACCACTGCGGCTAGCTCCAAGTCATGAGTAGGATAATTCAACTCATGCTTCCTCAATTGTCGGGATGCGTATGCCACTACTCTTCCTTCTTGCATAAGAACACACCCAAGTCCTAGACGGGATGCATCACAATATATGGAGAAATTCTTACTTAGATCTGGCAGTACTAGCACTGGGGCTGTAGTCAATCTCTTCTTCAACTCCGTGAAATTTTCTTGACACTTATCGGACCACACAAACTTGGCATTTTTCTCAAGCAGAGCTGTCATTGGTTTTGCAAGCTTGGAGAATCCCTCAATAAACCTTCGGTAGTAACCAGCCAATCCCAAGAAACTGCAGATTCCACTCACATCGGTAGGTGGTTTCCAATCGAGCACGTCCTTCACCTTGCTTGGATCCACAACTATTCCTCCATTAGAGACAACATGGCCTAGAAAGGAAACTTCTTTCAACCAAAACTCGCACTTACTTCGCTTGGCATATAACTTGTGTTCCCGAAGCTTCTGCAAGACTAACCTCAAATGCTCAGCATGCTCTCGCTCAGTCTTGGAGAATACCAATATGTCATCAATAAACACCACCACAAACTTATCAAGAAATTCCATGAATACCATATTCATCAGGTACATAAAGTAGGCAGGAGCATTGGTCAGACCGAAAGACATCACTGTGTACTCATACAAACCATACTGGGTCGTAAATGCTGTCTTTGGTATATCAGTGGCACGAATCTTCAGCTGATGGTACCCAGAACGAAGATCAATCTTGGAAAACACACAAGCACCTCTCAACTGATCAAACAAATCATCAATTCTAGGCAATGGGTATTTATTCTTGATTGTGACCACATTGAGTGACCGGTAGTCTACACACATCCTCTGCGTGCCATCTTTCTTATCGACAAATATCTCTGGTGCTCCCCAAGGTGAAGAGCTAGGACGAATGAAACCTTTCTCCTGCAACTCCTTTATTTGTTTCTTAAGTTCTTCTAATTCTTTAACCCCCATTCTATATGGACGTTTAGCTACAGGTGCAGTGCTAGGTAATAATTCAATAATAAACTCAATGTCACGGTCAGGTGGCATACCTGGGAAATCATCGGGAACACGTCTGGGAACTCATCGACAACCAGGTCCTCCAGATTGACACTCTTATCAAGCTGTTTCACTGTAGCTGTTGGCTGAGGCTGAACTGCAACTTCCACACAGATCCAGTCCCCTTTTGGTGTTGTTAGTGCAACTGCCTTTCCTTTACACTAAATTGAAGCATCTTGTTGTTTCATCCAATCCATTCCCAGAATCACATCTATAATGGATGCTCTCAACACAATCGGGCATATCTTGAACTCTACCCCCCTTAGAGTTAAAGTAAGTGGGAGGCAACTATAAGCAGCTTGCATACTTCCCCCCGTTGAATTTACTAATATGGGATTCTTCATGGCACATCCGGGTAAGCTATGTATTCTAACAAATGCTTGTGATATGAAAGTATGCGAAGCTCCAGAATAAAAAAGAACAGATGCAGGGATAGAGTTGACTTCGAACGTAACGAGCATAACCTCTGGTTCCTGCTGTGCTGTCTCAGAAGACATATGATTCACCCTTCCAGTATTAGGAGCTGACTTCTGGTGGCTATTCTGCTTCTGGGGGGTCTGCTGATTTTGTTTTTCAGGGCAGTGATATGACAGGTGACCCTCTTTACCACAGCGGAAACACTTGTTGGGGGTGTTAGGGGCACTAGTCTTCATTGGAGTGTTGCTAGGCGTACCCCGGCGTGACGTCTGCTGGTTGCCCTGGTGCTGATTCTGCTAGTTCTGCGGGCGCTGCTGGAACTGGTTGCGCTGGGGGTACTGACCACGATTCCACTGTGAAGGTGGTCCCTGGTACCTTTGCTGAGAACCTTGCTGCTGGTTGGTGCGTGGATGAGTATTACTTCCAGAGGCCTGTCCCTGCATCCTCTTCCTCTTAGCATCCATCTCCTTACGCTTGTTATCCACTACGATAGCACGGTTCACCAGCGTCTGATAGTTGGGGTATTCATTGGACATCAGTTGGAGTTGGAGCCCATCATACAATCCCTTCAGAAAGAGGCGTTGTTTGTCAGCATCATTAGCCACCTCATTGGGAGCATAGCGCGACAACTGAGCAAACTTGTCCCGGTACTCTGGAACTGTCATAGATCCCTGCTTCAAATTCCTGAACTCCTCTGCCTTCAGTTCTATTAACCCTTCTGGTATGTGGTAAGACCTAAAGTTCTCCTTGAACTCCAGCCATGTGATAGCAGGTGCATTGGGAGGTCGTCCATACTCAAACGACTCCCACCATGTCTGAGCTTCTCCCTGAAGTTGTCCGGATGCGAACAACACCTTCTGCCTGTCATCACACTGTGCTATGTTGAGTTGCTTCTCCACTGCACGAAGCCAGTCATCTGCCTCCAGTGGATCAGTGGCGTGTGTGAACACAGGGGGATGACCTTTCAAAAATTCACTCCGCTTATCACGCGGTGGTGCCCCTCCGATTGGATGATTTTGTTGGTTGTTCACCAAGGCTTCCATGAGCTGCGTCTGGACTGCTAGTAGCTGTTCGATGGTGGCAGGTGGGTTGAGTGGAACACCCCTTCCACGTCCTCTACCTCTTGGCGGCATCTGTCATAACATGCAGAACTTTAGAATCTCCCAAAATTCTAGACATCCATGAACAAGTTTGAAATTCTGAAAACTTTTCTGAGTGAGTCCAGTGCCAGCAGTTCAGTAAAACGATAATATCTTGAGATATAAAATTCCAACAGAGGCGAAACTTTGATGGTTGGAAATCTTACGAAATTGTCTACAACTTTTATTTAGAACACAAATTCAGATTCGGTCAATAAATTAGCCATAAACTGCCTCCAATCAAAACTGTCCCAGAACTCAAACTGCACAGGAATCCTCTGTTCTCAACATTCATATCTCTCAGCCCAGATCAGATAAAAAGGTAATTCCAGCGGCATAGGAAAGACACTTAAGTCTAGTTATTCTCATAAAATTTTCATAATTTTTGGTCGAACTGATTTTTCTGGGTAAAATTATTAAGACAGATTGGTTTAAAGAAACGAAATAGGAAAGACATATATACCAACCCAACTATTTATTCATTAAACCTTAATCCTTAATAACCTAAACTATGGAACTTGTAGACATGCCTACAATGTCCCAGCACTCATTACAAAGATCCAACTCACTCATAAACATAATAACAAAGCAACTAAGCATAACAAAAAGCACACCACACTAACTTGACTCGACTCACTTGCGCTTCTAGCGGCTTATTACAAACTAGGGACTTCCAACACTAAGGGCGTGGTTCATAGTCAAGCTTCCCATAGATCTTGGGCTGTCCTTCCCTCTCGCGATAGTCGTCAATCATCTTGTAGCACCTCTTGAGAGCCTTTCCTTGTGCTATCACCATGTCTTGCAATTTCAGATGCTTTTCCACCATCTCATGAGCAAAGTACACCATCACTCAGGAGACTGGGTCCAAATCTGTTGGCTCCAGCATTCCCCATCCTTTTTCCGGGTCTAGGCGGGGTAGATAACGGTGTATATCCCACCGTATGTTACCAAAACGTTGCTCACGGAGGAACAAACAAGCTGTGAAAGCTGCTTAATTCCTCCATGCTCTCTTCCATAGTAGCTCTATGTCCATCATGACGCTAGCCCCTGTCCTTCAAGTATGCATCTTTCTCCACATCCTTGGGAAAGATCAACACCTTGGACTTCCAGTAGGTGTTCTCCAGGGGATGCGTGTACTCAATGCATGAATACTCCACTGTTGCATCCCAGTCAGAGAAGTAAGTCTCCAACATTCCCACCAGCTGGTGATGTGACGGAGCTTTGCACGAAGCCTTGTGGTACACCTTCCTAGTCCACCCTATGGGAGGGGACTCATCATCTTCAGCAGGTCCATCTTGCGGCGGTGATGGGGGTTGACCTCCTCCGGGAGCACCTTCTTCTTCTTCATCAGAAATTAGTATGACCTCCTAGGGCTCCTCCTCTAGTTAAAACTCCACTTGCGATAGCTCTGGCTCAGATGCTTGATCTGAAGGTGGTGGGGTCTCCTCATGTTCTGGTGAACTCTCCTCTTGTGGCTCCATAGGCTCGTATTGGTAACGAGGTGGGTGATACCCTCCAGTGGAGATACGAGCGGTCTTGTTGGCACGAACCATCTATAGAATAGACCGGAGAGAAGTTAGATTAGAAGCAATAATTTCATAATAGAGTGAGATGGTAGACGCATAAAAATTTTAGCAAATAACAAGAGCAAGATGGTAAGCATGAAAATAGAGAAGAAAAGACAACTAAAACGACCATTTCTATCTAGGCTTGCGTCCTACAGTCAACATGGCTGTGATACCAATTTGTCACACCCAATTTTAAGGATAAAATTGAATGCAAAACCTTCTGTGTGCCCAGAGATCAATCACACATAAGCCGACAAATTATAGGGAGTATCATCACAAGTGTTTATTACATAACGATATAACTCAGAGTCTATACACAAATAAAGCGGAAAGTAAAAGATAACTTTTGCATGGAAGCTCCATCACACAGGCACGTCAACTGGTTGACCACAAGACTAGAAATCCTCAGGGAAGTACTGGTAGTAGTCATTACCCATGCCATCTGTTACCCATCTGGGATTTTTATCCAAATAAAGAAAATAAACAAGTGTAAGTACATCTCGTACTTAACAAGTGTAATATGGGGTTCATGAGGCTCAAAGGTTAGACACTGGTTCAACTGCATGTAGCTTTTAGTTGTCACAATTTTAGCATATGAGCAGCATCAAGTTGTCAAGACCCATAATAAACTCATGATCAGGTAAAGTGAATAAAGAATAGCATAAACAACATATTAACAATAATAACATTTAGTGACTTGCCACTAGTGATTATTTATTCTGTATTGGTCCAAGGCCGCTCGTGACCGTGAGCACGGCTGATATATCAGTTTTACACTCTGCAGAGGTTGTGCACTTTCACTGTGAGTCGTGATTTACCCTTTCGCCCGAGGTGATCAGCCCCTTAGCCCACTCCCAAGGAAGACTGGCAGGGTTCACTATGAAGCCTTTCAAAGGTTCGTCTAACAAGTTAGGGCCGCTAGGTTTCGTTAGTCAGTCCGTGTGACTCACCCGCAGGAATCCACAGTCTGCTATCCCCCACTTGCGCCCGTGTGACTCACCCGCAGGAATCCACAGTCTGCTATCCCCCACTTGCGCCACAAGGGTAACCACTAACAAGCTAGAAAAGGTCCTCATACTGAGCTAAAGCCAGAGCCATGTAGCCCTTACAGTTGTACTATATGTCCCGGATGGTCAGATATAGATAAGTCCTTATGGAGAGAGACTAGAGCACCATAAGATAGCCCAATGCTCCAGCCCTCTTTTCCAAAGTTGCTAAAAAGTCATATTTTAATGTTTATTGTATAATCCTTTAATCAAATTACAAGATCATGGTTTAGTGGAGCACTAGCATAAGCTACCCAATGCATACCCATAGGTGACAAGGTATAAGACCAAAACTAGAAAATCCTTATGAAGGAGACACATGCAATATGAATTGTGATTAAAGTTATTAGGAAACAAGGATGATCCCATGCTATACTTGCCTTGATCACACTGGTCCTGCTGATCCTGCTCGTAGTAGTACTCTTGATCACCCACGAACTGCTCACCGTCTATACGTAACCACCACATCAACAGCAATCATCCAAAGACAATCATATGAAGCAAACAAACCTATTATTAGAACAGTACACCAACAGTAATAAATAAAGATAAAAAATTTATAAAACGAATCTACATCGCTCTACGATCACACAGACGTAAAGTTCACAAAAATCGGATCTAAAACGAAGAAGTTATGATCTAGATAAGATTACCTTTAATAAAATAATAGATTAAATCTAAACTCAGATTTTTAAAGTTGAAAACTTGTATAACAGTACCACTAATCTATAGATTATGCGAAAACGAATCTAATGCAACTTGAACGGTTCAAATCGGAGTTAAAATGGAGTTTTTATGAGCAAAATAGGATCAATGGCAAAACTGTAGATTTGAGAAAACGGTTTTTGAACTGCGCAAACGAAAATACGCTTTCGAACTTGGAAAACGTAATCGGAGAAAGCGCAAAGGACGGCGGGTTTATACATTAAAAAGCACGGGAGGTTTTCTGCAAAATTGACGGCCGAAGGGGTATCCTTCCACCGTGGCCGTTGGATCGTGGATTAACGGACCAGATTAGATCGTGGGGCGGGATTGAAGTCGGCCGGCCGGAGTTGGGCATGCCGCGGCGGCGCCATGGCTGCGCATGGCCGGAGTTGGCCAATCTGGCGACTCCACGCGCTAGAGCACAAGATAAACGCACGGGGTTGCTCGGGAACTCGATGCGAACTCACCTAAGCAAAAATCCGCGACGAAAAGAGGCCGGCTAGGGGCTTGCGACGACGATCGGCGGACGGTGGCCGGAGGCTTGGATGCGCTGCGGCGGCGGATTGGCTGCGGCTTGGATCTCGGTTACGCAAAACGGCGGAAGCTGCGCGGCGGCTGATGCTCGGGTTGAGGTAGGGAGTTGCGGGGCATCGGGGCGAGTATATAAAGGGGCAGAGTCGGGCGGAGGAGGGATAGCTCGCGCGAATCGCGCGCGATTGTTGCGCTCGGCTCATGTCCGGCTCGGACTCGAGGTGGGAGACGGGTCTGACCACTGGGCCCCAACTGGCAGTGACGCGGAGAGCGGGGCCGCTCTGTCAGCTGCTGAAGCGAGGAGGGAGGAGGCGCGCGGCTGCTGGGCTTGCGCTGAGTGGGCCGCATGCTGGCGCTGGGCCGCTGCGAGAAAGAAAGGGGGAAGGGAAAGGTAAGCAGGCCCCGGGGGGGGGGGGGGAGGAGGAATGGGCCGAGCCCGAGATAGGGAGGGGGAGAGGAAATCTCTTTCCATTTTTCTAAATTCCTCTTTTGCTCAATTCTTTTGAAAAGGATTTTTAAAATCATTTTAAATTAAAAGAAGCACCACTCAATAAAATCTATGCAGCAGCATGAATGCACAAGCATGTGTCTAGGCCTTATAGTGAATTTTAATTCAATAAAATTAATTTCTTACTATTTCTCAGTGCTCACAAACAATTAATTAAATCAAATTGCCCTATTTGGAAAAGTGAAATTTTTAGGGTGTTACAACGGCGTCCCTTCGGGACGGCTTGGGGTTAGAACAAGGTAAACAGTCTAGATGAAGAAGAAGAAGAGCTACAACAATGGATTATAAGGTTAGGGATGAGGAAGAGCATCACCGCCTATCATCTTGTCCTATTTCGGAGTTCTCCACCATGGCTGCCGACGTTGAGGTTTGGAAGACAGCTTGCGGCGCCAAACTGCTGAAGGATGCCGCTGTGTAAGCTATCCAGATCCAGAACTTGGGAGGTGGGAGTGAGGGACTAAGGGAGTGAGGGCCTGTGTCACTCACTGCAGCGAGCTGGTGAACCCCCGCGGTCGAATCCTCCGAGGCCTTGGCGCGCGACGAGGAGTCGCGGTCGCGTCGCGCGACTCGCGTGCGTCCACGATGCCTGTGCGGGTGTGGCGGATGGGAAGGGGATAGGGAAGTGGAGTGAATGCTAGGGTTCAGGGAGGATTCAACAATATATATATGACTTGGATTTGGGCCAAATTTATGGGCTCCATGGGCTAGAATGACTTGGGCTGGCTACTTATTTAGGCGGGTGTTTCTTACCCGTGGGTAGACGGGTATGGGTAGTATACATCCACACCCGTACCCACCTACCTCATGGGTACAAGATTTTACCCATTAACATACCACGGGTAGAAAAATCCTTTTGTACCTGCCTCTTTAGCGGGTAAAACCCGTCGGATACTCGGGTTTCGGGTACCCGTTGTCATCTTTGATGCCAACCCGCATTTGTGATGTGGGCTTATAGTCTTACAAGACCATACCAACCGCGTTTGTGGTGTGGCCGACACCGTGTACCAAAGGGAACAAGGCCGATGATATTTCGGGTGGAAGCTTGATAGTGAAGATGGTATTTTTGCTATTTCAACCATTTTGCTATTTCTTGCCTCCAAGTAAGCTCAACAATGGTGCTCAGCAGCATTCTTGTCACGACAAAGGAGGATATTTCAGAGGTTATTTTTTGGGGGCGATTGACTAAGAACACCGTCCCCGTTAATGGATTGAGATACAGTTCTCTCTGTCCTTGATAATCTGTCTCTTATAGAGACGGTTCTGTAAAGAAGACCATCCCCAAAATTGTATTTTTAGGGGGTGATTCTCTTGACTAAACCGTCCCTAGGGGCAGTTTTCCTAAGGGAACAACTCCAAAAATTGATTCCCAGAAACAATTATTATAAAACTACAATGCCTATTCTCGAGGTTAGAGCAGCATTCTAAGTGCCTGTTTGGTTACGGGCGGTAAAGTTTATCATCCATCACATCGAATGTTTGGACATATGCATGATGTACTAATGTAGACTATTAAAAAAACTAAAACATAGCTAGAGCGTAATTTGCAAGACGAATTTTTTAGCCTAATTAGTTCATGATTGGACAGTAATTGTCAAATAAAAAAATGATACGGTACCCGTTAAATTTTAACAACCCAACCAACTAACCAAACACCCTTAAGTAAACCGCCTCCGCTAGAGAAGAGACGTATGTAAAAATTATTAAAACACTAGTAGTAATAATAAGATACTATATTTTGGGTAGTTCTGCCGAAGATGTTCTAACCGCAGTACATGATGAGTCCTCTGCTGCTTGCCTGCTTTTATGAGTTGCGCACGCCAAAACAGAACAACGGCAAGCGAGATCCCTTTCACGGCGCACCGGCCGATATGCGTTCATGGTTCCAAATTTTTTTTTGATGAAATCATGGTTCCAAATTTCCAACGGGTTGTTCTTAGCAGTAAGCAGTTTTCGAAATCCTGTGGACGTGTACGTGGTTCTAGCAGCTAGCATAACACCGTTCCGTCGTTCTTCAGCAGAGCTACGCGGAGGCAACAAGTTTGACAGTCTCGCTCTCTTGATGTACATACATGTCCAGTCATATCTAAGCAAAATTTATTTTCTGATTTCTACTACACGTGACGGAAGGAAAATATACATGCATGCAATATAATCGACAATCAGTAGAGAGTAGTGTTCAGCAATCCTGGATCGCGTGCTACCTACATACGTCCGTCATATACGATATATACGGTGCTGCTGATATTATTGACCGACGAAAATTAAATATGATCTCCAAAACCACTGAGAAATTGAGAATATTTGCTGGACCGACGACGACCCATGCACGGTTAACTCCTGCTGTCTTTGTTGTTGGTTATTAATGCATGGTTAGTACTATAAAGGAGTAGTTGCTGTCACATTTGAACCCTCTCATATATATTGTCTCACCCATGAACGCGTCGTGTACCGCGTTGTTAGCACAAATCGCACCTGATCAGTTCGAGTCCATTTTTTCCGCGACCTCACTTTAACATGTTTTTCATTAAGCAGAAGTTTAATTTATTATAAAGAACTACGGTCACGATAATCCCTTGATTACAAAGACCCAAACACCAAAGTGTAGGTTGTGATATTTACACATGAATCATTTGCGACAAGAGTTCTAATCGATCTTTTTTAGAAAATAGAAGACATTACTGATGAATCAGGAGAACAAGAAATGCAGAAGTTATATATGCATGATAGTCTATATTTAGATTTTTCATCAATGAGAGGGAGCAACTCCAACAAATATATAGTGATCTTTAACTTTCTATCTGCTCTCTAAACGAAAATGACTCATTTGTTTTATCATCATGCTACAGCTGTGCCCAAAACCAATATGTCCCTGCAAATAGCCTACATACACTACTACAGTATTTCTTTTGTGTGGTGCTACCTTTTTTTGATTGGAGATGGGCACCTCCCGACCACCTCCGTTCTTCCGTGCCAGGTCGCCCTTCCAAAGGCCCGCCTTAGTTAAACTTTAACGGAGACAGTCGTCTTAAAATGACCGCCTCCATTAATCGTTGAGCCGCTTGCGAAAGCCTGCCTCTATATTAATCCAAAACGACCATCTCCATTAAGTTTTCTGTATTAGTGATGAAATATATATATTTGCAATTTTGAAACATTAGATCATTATACGATATCTCCAAATTACCAACATAATGCAACAACCCTAACCATAGTATATTTCTTCTCTTTTAGATAAAATTTGATAACCAACCTCTGACATGTGGGACGTAGAGCTGGCAGGGGTTATCCTAGTAGTCCTCCAAATTACATTGGCATGATGACAATTAAGAAGAGATGATTAATGATATACAACACTTTAATTTGTATCAAAGGCTCAGTGGACTTTTTTAGAAAGCTTAAGTTTGAACCCCAATCATGGACTAGGGTTACCAGTTTACAAGCAACCACCATACTCCAACTAGAACAGCAAAAAACACATCCCAACTTATTTTCATAATAGACTTATTTAGAGAAACAAATGTTTACTATTTTCTAGAAATCTAATTAGATTTAAGAAAGTTTGCCCAACATAAATCACATAATAATAATAATATCACAATTAATATGGGACCAACACATGTCTACTCAGAAGCAAAATTTGTTCTCTATTTTCTAACCACACGTACGACTGAAGGAAATGCATGCAGTCGACAAGCACTAGAGTTCATGGTAATTCTACGTCGGTCATACCATGGGTACGGTGCTGCTGATATTGAGTTATTGTCTTATTGACCGTCGAAAATATGATCAAGCCAGTGAGAATATTTGCTGGACCGACGACCCTGCATGCATATATGTGGTCTCGATCAGTCTTGTTGGTTAATGGTCTGAGTAGTGAGCACTCTTCGTCGTCTCACCCGATTGGCTAGAAATTAAAGGGTTTGCGTGGATGGGTCATAGCAGATTACTGGAAGAAGTCGAGCAAGATACTGACAGCTGACCTCCCAGTTGGTCAGCTTTAGACCCGTCTCGTAGACTCATCCACGCATGCTATCGTGTTCCACAAAACGCACCTGATTGCTGGTCAGTTCTAGCTAGCTAGTAGCTACTTCCCGCTTCTGGCGAAGTACATCATCACTACTTCCTCTGTTCTAGAGAATCAATTTCTAGACCAAAAATCTATTAGACATTCCAAACAACACTACTTAATTAATTAGGCTTCTCCGTAATTGGAGAGCTATTAAGATTCGGCAGTTTAATGAGGACCAATAATTTCTTTCATCTTTTTGCTAATAGTATGTCCTAATGTTGCTAGGAATTCATTATTTCAAAGACAGAGGGAGAACATTTTCTACCTTTAGCATAGCTACTGACCTAGATAAAAAATACTAAGTTATACATATAGTTACTAACCTAGAACATCTCACCATCGGTTCGGAACCTCTCCTATCACTGCTGGTTTTGGTCCTCAACAGTCAAATGTCAGCAGTGATCATGATCATTACGTCCACATATCGCCATTTGATCTGGTTGTCATAACAAGATGGTCACCAGCCAGTTCGAAGTTATTTGATCCGGCATTGATGATCCAGTACGTAATCACTGTCCATTTACAGCATGAACCGTCAGTGATGGGCATTTGATCACCATCGGTTAGAGTTGCACTCCGGCGGTGATGAGTGTTGGATCATCACTGGTCTGTGGTGCGATCCGACGCTGCTGAGAAGTTGATCAATATATTAGATCATGCATTAACCCGATGGTGATGACTACTAGTTTGATCCGGCGCTGTTGACCATTTGTTCACCATCGGCATGTTCTGCTTGCATCCTGCCATGATATTATTGTGTTTCACAATATTTATTGATATGAAGCTTAATAGCATATATATTGAACAAATCATACAGATATAATCATTAAATGTATGCATCCTGCCCGGGAACAAGTTTAAGGTTTACAAGACCAATCCATTATATTATAACACATAATGTGAGGAAAGACATGACCAGCTCTAGCAGATGTATTACCCAAGCTATACCCCTTGATTACATAATAAATAAGGCAGTGCTCTCTCTACACGGACTTATACATAATAAAACGGTGGGTAGCTGTGCTTCATCAGACACCTACTTGGTATGTGCCCCTACTGGCTGTAACACAAATTTGAATATGATTAATTCCAAAATGGAAGCATGTGAATAAAAGTGACTTTGCTCTCGATCAAGTACCTCGTGAATATACATTCGACGGAGACGGCGGACAGGTGGCAAGTGGGTTTTCCCGATTTATATTTTTTGAATAAACATTTCCACTGGCGATTGTCTTAACTGAACTGCATGTGGAAATCGATTTTCACAGACGGTTCTCAGTTAACCGTCAGTTCCACTAGCTTCTAGCACTGGTTCTGAGAAACGCCGGTCAAGTCTGGTCTTATTTAAAACAATGGCTCAATCTATACGCGCTAAACTCGGTTGGAATGAATGGATCCTTACATGGTTACTGGCGCAAATGTCGAGCAAAGTTTGATAGAAGTGAACGTAGAAAGATAGATGGTGTCATGATCTATTTTTGGTGGAACGTCTGGAAGGAACGCAATAGAAGAACTTTCCAACAAAAACATCTGCAACCGATCCAAGTAGCCCAGCTGTGCAAGGATGAAATTCAACAATACCAAATGGCAACAAGACCTAGCACTATGGTTGAGTAGGTGTTTATACTAGTGCAATACAGTGCAATACAGTGGTTTGGAACCGGTTACTTTTTTTTTCCTTTTGTTAGTCTTTTGGTTTTTGGCATGTGTGCCATAGTAGTTTAAAGTCGAGTTGCTATGTAAGTTGTTGTAAATATTTTCTGTTTTTCTTTTTTCTCGTCTAATAAAAATACGGCAAAGCTCTTGCCGCCTTTCAAAAAAAAAAAAAAAAAAAAAAGAAATGGGTTACGAACCGCTTGTAAAGAGCTTTTTCTGTGTAGCTAGCTAGGTATGATTTCCCTGTGCGCCATCGTGAAGTGAATATAGTTAGATCTAAACTGAATTTCAGGATGTGAATAATTAAAGTCTTGCTAATGAATGTTAGTCAAAGCCATGGACGATTTATGATTCCCCTTGTTTACGGGCCTCTCCAACAGTTAGCTATTTAGCTAGCTATTAGGATAGTCCTAATGCTAGAAACTACATATATATAGTTCTATACCTATTAATTTTTATAGGCACTATATATAGAAACTATAGTTCCAATGGTTTCTATAGAATAATTTTTTATCCACTCACATTCATTCTTTCTCTATTCTCATACAATCATATCACTTCATGTCTTGGATCTCGTGTAGACATCGTTCCTAACTTTGACCTGGTTTCTATAATTTTTACTCTCTCTCTTCAATAACTACCATACCACACCAGCAAAATACTTAGGTGACACTACAATTAATGTCTATAGAAACTATGCTGATTTATATATTTAGAGTGCCCTTATGACATAGATAGTAAAAAAGATAGAAGAGAAAGTTGTCACTAGAGACAAACAAATACCTAATCTATTTAATGCAGTCTAAGAACCTGTAACATGTGAGTCTAATAGTACATAGAAAAATAAAAATATATAAAATAGTCTTTTCTTTTGTCTCTCATCTACATGTCACCTAGCTACCTAACTAGCACCGTTGCAGACGTCGGGAAACCATTATTATTACATCAGGCCATGACGAAAGGTGCTTTGTGCCAGATTTCTCTTTGCTGCTGCTCTGAATTGCGCACACCAAAACAGAAGAATGGCAAGCGATCACCGTCACGACGCACCGGCCGCTCGCTACGCATTCATGATTTCAACGGCCGGGTAGTTATTAGTTGTTTCCAAATCCTGTGGACG
Organism: Sorghum bicolor; assembly: GCF_000003195.3. NCBI lineage: Eukaryota > Viridiplantae > Streptophyta > Magnoliopsida > Poales > Poaceae > Sorghum > Sorghum bicolor. Next base: position 7,468,895 of record NC_012877.2, read on the forward strand.
TGTACGCGGTTCTTGAGAGCTACTACGTACGTGGAAGCAACAAAGTTTGACAGTCGCTCTTGAAGTAAATGTCCAGTCATAAGCAAAAATTGATTCTGCTGTCTACAACACGTGACTGAAGGAGAAATGCATGCAATCGTCAATCGACAAAGCAGAAGAGTAGTCTTGATCAGTAATCCCGGATCCTACGTGCAGCTGATATACGATGGGTGCTGCTGATATTGACCTACGAAAATCAAATATAATCTCGCCAAGCCAGTGAGAATATGCCAATATGGCCTGGTTTAGTTCTCATCGAATCATCGAATACATACGTAGAGCATTAAATATACAATATAAAAATAATTAATTGCACAGTTTACTTGTAGTTTGTGAGATGATTTTTTTGAACTTAGTTAGTCTATGATTAAACAATAATTATCAAATATAGATGAAAGTGCTATAGTAACCAAACTAAAAGAAATTGGTGAAGCCTATTTGTTGGACGAGGATCGGACGACCGACGACCCTGCTGCATGCATGCATGGTTAATTAAGTCCAGTCTTTGTTGTTGGTTAATGGTTAGTACAGTAGATAGGAAGACGTTGGTTTACTTCAAGTCTGAGCACGCGTCTCGTCTCACCGATCGACGACGTTGGGTAGGGAACCGCTGGCGGCGGCGGCAGTGAGAAAGGGTTTGGCTGGCTGGGCTATAGCACACTACTGGAAGTCGAGCAAGATACTGATTGATTGACCGTCCAGTTGGTCAGCATTGGACGATCCTCTCGTATTCTCTTCATCCATGCATTGATGCATGCGTGCGTGTATCACACGATGCCAACACAAAATGCACCTGGTCACCACTTAGTGGCGGAGCTAGGATTTAAAACTTGGATATTCCCATTCATAGGCTTAAAAAACTATAGATTATAGCAAATAACACTGCAAGAATCTAGACTTCTATTGAATGGCTAGTTCTTTACTTGTTTTGAGCTCAGATATGAAAAAATACTATAGATTATAACATTATACATTCATATATATAAGTATATACACATATCAACATAAAAGTATATAAAAAATAGTTGGGTATTCATGCATGCATGCGTGTACCACAGGTTGTCAACACAAATTGCACCTGATCATCACTCATCAGGTTAATAATAGAGCAAGGTTAATAATAGAGCCAAGTGCTTGACTATAAGCCAAGTGATAAGACAACTTCTCTTTTCTAATCTTCCTCACAACACTTCCTATTTGGACCCACCACTGTCTATGCATTCGTGCCTAGCTTGGTGCTTACATGAGAGCCAAGCTATCATTTCTATCATCTCTTCTCTCCTCCAGACAGGGGTGGATCTACAGTATGTTACTGGGGTCCGCCGACCTCGACGGTTTTTGTTAATCCTTTGTAGATTAAGACTTTAATTAGTTCAAGAACCTAATAAAATATCAAATTGCACCAACTTTCAATAATGATGACCCCGATAACTCTATTTTTTAGATCCGCCACTACCTCCAGATCAGCATTAGTTTAGCTATAAGCCCATTATTTTACCTGCCCTTAGATCGCGCTACATTTTTCTAGTTTCACAAAAACATATATACTAACCTAGTAGATGCAAAAAAAGTACTCTAATTCACTGGAGCGCTCCACTGGTTTAGGCAAACTAGTAAAACATAGCTTCTAACCTAGATATGAAAAAAACAATGGAAAAACAGACTTTTTTTTGAAAAACAGCAAAAGTTTTACCGCATATTTTATTAGACGATAAAAAAGAGGACTTAGCTAGAAAGCGACTTTACACCGGAACTGTCACTCTACCTGTAAAAACGGCGACAGCCTCCACTACAGGAAAAGAAAAAACAAAGAGGGGGAACTGTTACGAGTGGAATGCAAAGTACGAGAGAATAAAGAGGAAGTGATTGAACTTGGGTGTCATTCTTTATTCATTGATCGGTATTTATATAAGTCAAGGGGGAGGGGGAAACTCTTCCCCCAAGTAATCACGAAGCCACGATGAGTCGTGGGGGAAGTCACGGAGGTGGAACCGGTATTCACGGGCACGTACGGGGTCGTGAGGGAAGTCTCGGTCCTCGGGCTGTTAGGATAGATCACCCGTGAGAGTCTCCAAGGAGATGAGATCACCCTGGATAAAATATACGTAACACTCCCCCTTGATCGAATCACTTGTTGAGATCAATGAATCGTATTGCTCCTCCAAAAATTCCTATAGGATAAAAACGAGAAAAATACGTGTGTATATGTGCTATAGTAAAACTTCTTAAAATCGCTTGGGAAAAGAAGAAGAAAGTTATAGCACTTAATGATTGCCTCATTGTAAACTAATATGAGAAAACCTTTATAGGAGAAAACTCATGTGGTAGTTTAGAGGACAATATGTGTATTTGATACTCCTTTAAAAACCCTTGTGAGGAAAACAAGGAATATGACACTCTTGTGTTAATATTATCTCATTAAAACTCCTTATGAGAAACCTTGTGAGGAAAAACTCATAGAGAGAAAAGAGTATAATATGTGGTGTAGACAGGCCAATGTCTAGGAGATTTCTCCCCCTGAACCTTGCAAATCTCTAACTCGTCGCATACCAATTCCTTTGACACATTTTTCAAATGAGGAAGTTGGTAGGGACTTAGTGAATTGATCAGTAAGATTGTCGTATGATTTAGTTTTCAAGATATCAATCTCTCCATTTTGTTGTAATTCATGAGGATAGAACAACTTTGGAGAGATGTATTTGTTGATATTGCTCTTGATATAGCCTATCTCCATCTCTGTAACACAAGCCGCATTATCTTCATAGATAATGGTTGGAGCTGTGATAGCTTTAAGACCACACGACTGTTGTATGTGGTTGATCATTCTACGAAGCCAAACGCATTCACGTGAGGCCTCATATAGTGTGACTATTTCAGAATGATTCGTGGATGTTGTTGCCAAGGTTTGCTTGGATGATGTCCGTGATATGGCGGTCCCATTTTGTAAGAATACGAAACCAGTTTGTGATCTTCCATTATGGGGGTCTGATTGATATCCAGCATCGGTGTATCCTATCATCTCAGAACTTGTTCCTCTTTGGAAGAATAATTCGAGATCTCTTGTGCCATTAACATATCTGAGGATCTGTTTTACTCCTGTCCAATGTCTCTTGGTAGGAGCGGCATTGTGCCTTGCTAGCAAATTCACTGCGAAAGCGATGTCAGGCATGGTGCTATTGGCAAGGTACATCATGCTCCAATGACACTAAGGTATGAGACATGAGGTCCTAGGATTTCCTCCCCCTCATCTTGTGGTTTGAATGGATCAGTGTTTAGTCCTAAAGACTGAACAACCATAGGGATTTTGGAAGGATATGCTTTGTCCATATTGAATCTCTCCAATACTTTCTGGACATATGCAGATTGATGCACAAAGATTCCAGTTGGAAGATGCTCAAGTTGTAGGCCTAAGTAGAATTTGGTTTTACCCAAATCTTTCAACTCGAACTCTGTCTTAAGATGTTTGCATGCCTCATCAATATCTTGTTTATGGCCGAAGATATTTAGATCATCAACATACACCGATATGATGTAGAATCCCATTTGGGATTTCTTGATGAAGACACATGGGCAATCATCACTATTAGAGTAGCCCTTCTGTAGAAAGTACTCACTGAGTCGGTTATACCACATTCTTCCCAACTGCTTTAAGCCATAGAGTGATTTCTGTAGCTTTACACAATACGTGTCGTGGTTTGCGTTTTGATTTGGTATTAGGATTCCGTGAGGAACATTCATGTATATGTCTTAATCTTGTGATCCATAGAGATATGCAGTCAGTACATCCATCAACTGTAGAGATACATGATTTTGTACGGCCAAAGAGATTAAGTATCGAAATGTTATTCCACCCATGACTAGAGAGTATGTTTCATTGAAGTCAATGCTGGGTCTCTGTGTGAACTCTTGTGCTACAAGCCTCGCTTTGTATCTCACCACCTCATTGTTCTCGTTCTGCTTTTGGATGAAAACCCACTTGAATCCAATAGGGAATACTTGTGGAGGTGTAGGTATTACTTGTGAGAATACCTGTCTTTTTGTGAGCGAGGATATTTCTGCTTGGATTGCATCCTTCCATTGGTTCCAGTCTGAGCGTGTTGTGCACTCTGCCATGGTCTTTGGATCTAGATCATTTTTAAGGGTTTCAGCAATCATTTTGGAGAAATATGAGTCGACAATTGTAGTCTTTCTATCAAATGACTCTCTAGTTTCTGCATAGTTGATGGAAATTTCATGGACCCTTTCCGAAGCATCACCATTTTCCAAGATGGTCGCATGAGGGTATTCCAATGTCCCAGCATCAGTAATTGAGTGCACTGTTGATGTGGGATGCGAAGGTTGAACCTCCACTGGGTGTTCCTCAACATGAGGTTGAGCTGCATTTACTGGGTCAGAAGATTTGGTCTTCTATTTCCTTTGCTTGCTAGAAGCTATATCTGTGGAAGTAGATGTACTTCTCCCTCTCTTACTAGGGAGTTGAGTAGTTTTGTTTGGTACCTCTACTCTTTTCGGTACATTTCTCGCTGGATTATAGGATTTTGTAACACCCTTATAATCAGTAAATGCGTCTGGCACATTGTTTGCAATGTGTTGCAAATTGATGATTTTCTAAACTTGGAGTTCAGACTCTAAAGTACGTGGATCTAAGTTGGGTATGTCTAGGGCATCCCAATTGATTTCCTGGCATTGTTTGTGATGTGGTAAGTCTCCCCCTAATGCCGAAAAATGATCTTCATTGAAGATACAATCAGCGTACCGGGCCGTAAAGAGGTCCCCTATAGTAGGCTCCAGATACTTTATGATCGACAAAGATTTGTATCCCACATAGATCCCCAGTTTTCTATAGGGCCCATTGTTGTATGCTTCGGTGGTGAGATCGATACGTACGTAGCACAACCAAACTTTCGTAAATGGGAAATGCTTGGGGGATTTCCATGTACTAGTTGCAATGGGGACATTGCATGGTATGCAGTTAGTCACAATTAAATCAGTTCAGCAGCGTGTAAGACTGCATGACCCCAACATGAGGTTTGTAGATTGCAATTCTACAATAGCTGTCCAGCAATGAGCTTGATTCTCTTGATGAGAGACTCGGCTAACCCATTTTGTGTGTGGACATATGGGACAAAATGTTGTACTTGTATTCCTAAGGCCATACAATAGTCATTGAAGCCACGAGAGGAAAATTCAGCAGCATTATCCATCCTAATGGATTTTATTTGATGTTCAGGATGTTGCGCTTTGAGTTTGATAACTTGCACAATAATTTTGGCAAAAACATGGTTTTGTGTCAATAGTAGGGACACATGAGACCATCGTGTGGATGTGTCTATTAGAACCATGAATTACCTGAACGGTCCCGATAAAGGATTTATTAGACCACATATGTCCCCTTGAATTCGTTCAAGGAAGTTGAGTGGTTCAACTTGTATTTTGAGGAAAGAGGGCCTTAAAATTAATTTCTCTGTTGCACATGCGGTGCAAGTATAATCTGAGGATTGGGAAAATTTTGCATTGGTTGGCTTGTGACCAACAGAATTGCTAGTAATTTTTCTCATCATCCCTATGCCAGGGTGACCAAGGTGATCAAGCCAAGTTTGGAATACATTCACAATCTGAAAAATTACTTTGTACGCAACATGTTGTACGGGTTTTATGTATGAATAGTATAATCTAGACGAAGTTGAGGGAATTCTTTCGAGAATATCTCTGCCATATCCGTTATCCTTTGTAATGAGGAGGAACTCCTCATTATTTTGGTGATTGGTTTCGATATGATATCCATTTTTATGGATATAAGTTATAAGGTACGAGTCGAATCGGGATACAGAAGTGCATCCTCGTTTGTAATCGTTGTACCCATAGGGAGCATAATAATGGCTCGTCCAGAGCCTGCTATTACGGCATCGCGTCCAGTGATTGTTAAAACACTCGTCGTTCATACATTCCATAACATTCACAAATAAGTCAATTACATCAGAGTTCAAATAAAGTTATTACAAACCAAGTCTTTAAAGTAGTAGCGGAAGCAAATAGTTCTGAAAACACACACACACTTAGTTTAGTTATAGTGCTAGAGTCTGATCAATCCCACAACAGTAAAAGATAAGTTAGAATGACCACACCATTGGTCTATTGCGTCTCCCATGGCTGGGTAGAGACAGTTAATGCAATACCCATAGTACATCTGCAAAACAACATGGGAACAAAGCCCTGAGTACGAGAATGTACTCAGCTAGACTTACCTATCATAAACCAGAAATAATTGGCTCTAAGGATCATGTATGGATATATAGTGGACTATCTTGACACAACTTTGCATAAAAGCTTAAGTCACCAAGTGAGTAACCTTTCAAACATTTTAGCTCAAGTTAATGATTATTAACCTGCCATCTAGATTAGCACCTACGCTATAGCAATCACTTGATTCACATAATAGTACTAATTTAATGTACCATTTCCAGCTTCATCAACATACCATAACCGTCCAGTGTTCCATAAACATTACTATGATGACAAAGCTCAAGTTGAGTGCTCATTATCTAGGAGCGATGGTCATTGGGATTGACTCCTAACCAGCTGGTGATTTATTTCCCACACAAACCACAATCACTGATCAAGTGAGCTACAGGTAGGGATGAAAACGGTATGGATATTTTCCGACCATATTCGAGACCGAATTTGTTTAGATGGATTTAGATTTGTCTGTATTCGAGTCCAAATATTTAACATCCGATACCGTATCCGTATCTGAATACATAAATCACATATTTATGATGTCGACATCTAATCGTATCTTATCCGACATGGTTGATATTATCCGTATTCGAATCCGAATTTGATCAAAAATATGAAAACAAATATGATATCGATGATATCCGTCCGTATCCGATCTGTTTTCATCCCTAGCTACAGGTTACCGAATGCACTATTTAGGACTAAGTCGCGGGATCAATAGGCACCATCGTACCTAGGGACCGGCCGACTACTAGAGTGCACCATAGTTTAGCATTTACCAGGGCGCACCATAGCTTCGCATCGCGCCCCCGTCAGTCTCCTCATCTACCTCCAATACAGTGCATGGATCGGATTGATTCCCAGCCTAAATAGTGTCCCGGCTTCACGGTCAGAATGACTTATCCTTCCAGTTAAATGTGAGGCATGCATTCAACATGACAAGATGGCCGTCAATGATTGGTCCTTAATTAATACAAATAGAATTACTATGGTCCAACACCCCCATAAGGCTCTATCCAGTCTCAACTTGTTTCTCAACACTTGGTTATCCACCTTGACAGCAAACATATTTCCAACCATTTTGATGTCCACCTATAGCTCACAGGTGACAAAGAATCACCCGACTTTTATCGTGCTAAGCAAGCTAAGCATTGACTCCGAGCCTACACTACGTAGGACAAGATATATACAAAGGTGGTATTTCATGGATAATTAATGCATCAACAGTTGCAAGCAACCCCTATAATGCAATAATATATATATATATATATATATATATATATTATATATATATATATATATATATATATAAAAGTTAGTGGAAAATAGGGGAGACTTAGAATGCTTCAGGGCTTGTCTTTCTCAAATGACCTAGGGCGGTGATCCGGACACTCTTGCAGTTCCTCTTTCTGCTCCTCCACCTCGATAGCCTCCTGCACCACTGCTGCTTCCGGCTCCTCGAGTTTAGTCATAACTTTGTTCTCCTACGAGCCTATATGATGCATATGCTTAAGTAAGTAAACAATTAAAAGTACACATGATGTATGATTATGTAGGTGATTAATAGGAATGGTCATGGTTGATTAAGTACTTGAGTAAGTGCATACTTCTTCTCTAGTGAAGGAGTAGTATGATGCAAGGACAAGCATTACTCATTTCTACAAGGTAGTCAACGTCAACCAAGAACATATACCTTACTTACAATCATCCACTTCACCCCTTTTTCTACTCCTATTAATGCAAACCATCAGGTTTTGCAATGCTTCAAAGATACACCAAACTATTTATATTACTTTCAAGTTCTCACAAAGCAATTAATTATTTGTTAAATTATTACTAGGCTCATAACAACAACATATATTTCTAATGTTCAATAAATACTGTAAACATTATAGCAGCTCACAAACAGCTAGCATAGCCTAACATAAAAACTTCATTTGGATATATAACATGGTCTCGACAAAATTAACATTCATACTAGTCATAATCATGAAAAATACCCTATACATGAAAAAGTGTCAAACAACAGTTCAAATTTTTCTTAAACACTGTCTAGCATAAGGAAGCCAAGTTATTTCCATGCATAGAATATTTATTAAAAATCTTAAACCATAGTTATTCAAGCATTTAATTCACCAATAATTATTTTTGTATAGCAAATATCATGCTCTATATTTTTCACAAAGACTACATTGCTACACTAAGGTACTAAAACAAGAAGTACATTTTTTTGATCCTTATTTTATTTTCTACACATTTTATAAGAAATCAACATTTTCATGATTTAAATAAACCTATACAGAAATGTTCACAAACATGACATGCAAACATACCAAACTGTAGATCTACAAATATAGAGCACAGCAAAATTAGTTTCATCATTTTTGGAGCTCTAGAAACCAAGTTATGGGTTTTACAAACTTTAAACATTTTCTAGAAATCGTTTTCTTTGGATTTTCTAAAAACCTGCCCTGGAAAATGCTAGATACACCCAGATCTACACCAAAAGGAACCCTCCTATGACTTACAGTGGACCCTCAGGCCCACATGTCATCTTCTTCGTCGCAGGGGAGCACCTCGGTGAGGGGATCTCGTCGACGGTGAGCTCTCTAGCATCAGGGTAGGCACCAATCGACTCCCCGCAACGAGACAAGTGCGTTGGTGCCCTAGCTGAGGTCCCTCGAGCCCTGCACGGGGCTTGTCGTCGTGCATGGTGGCGCTGCTCGCCATGGCCCGGTCATCTCCGGTAACTCTACGAGGCTCTGAGGCGCACAGGAGCATCCTCGGCGTCGAGCAGGTCAAAAACACATGAAAAAGGGGAAGAAGCGGGGGTAGGATAGGGTTCACGTCGTAGCCAGAGGCACGCCAGAGCTCCGGCCAAACTCCGGCCATGCCTAGCGCCCACCAAGGGGCTTACCATCATGGTTGAGCATGCGCTGAGGCTCTGCAAGGTGGAGGGGAGGCTCTGGGTGTGCTCATCGCCGAGTTTGGGTGGAGGATGTTGTCGGCGGCGAGCTCCGAAGGCTTGGCGGTGATGGCGCTGTGGCAGCAATGCAAACTCTGATGGTTGTTGTGCGGGCGGGAGCGAGAGAGAGTGGATAGAGGAGACAGAGTGGAGGGAGGAGGGAGTGGGAGGCCGTGTTGTCCCTCCGACCGGGTTAAGCCCCTGTCGGAGTGACTGGCACCGCCCCCCGTTGCTGGTGTACGGCCACCACGTGGCCGTCGCCGGCTGGGACGTGGCGGGCGCGTCCGCACACGGGGAGGAGAAGCCGCGGGCAGGTCGAGCCGTGCACACGAGTGTGCCGAATGCGAGAGAGTTGGTCCAGCTGGAGGTTTGTCCCTTTCTCCTTTTTTTGAATTTCTTTTCCAAACTGGTTTGAAATGCGTTTTCAAACATTTTGGAAGCATTTTCAGAGGCTGACCCAAAAATAAAAGTTGCTCAAAATAAAATTCTCTATAACTTTGCTCCAAGGTGCAACTCAAGAATCCAAATAGATTTTGAATTACAAAATGAGCTTTGTTCTAGGTTTGATATAAATCTATTTTATAGAATTTGAATTTAAATTCTTTTCTCCAAAAATGTTACTTAAAGTTTCTAAATTAAGTTTAAGCACAAATCAATCAAATTCAAGCATCTCAATCATTTCAAGCATAGCATGATATTGTGGTAAATATTTTAACACTTAAAATGATGTGCATAAAATACCACTCAAACACATTGAATGCTATGAGATGAGATGCTCATGCTTATGCCAATGCTTATGTAGATTTTGTGAAGCCCTAATGCATGCTTAACACTAGGGTGTTATAGGACGGATGAACCCAATCTCCGTTTGCATTGGAACCTTGAACTTTGCACATGATGGTGAACTGAATTGTCATTTGTGGGAGCCATCAATACATAAAGAGGGTGGGAAAGAGGATTGCATATCACCATAGCCAGACTCTTTGCCAGATCTAGGCTCCTACTCACATTATTTGTGCACCTACTTATGGGATCGGCTACCAAAGGGGGTCACATGCAAGCTACCAAAAGGGATGAACCCTATGTATTATTAGCAATTCTAGAAATGGGACGAACCTGATGTGCCCTCAGGGGCACCCTCATTCAAGCTGCAATAGCCACTGCCCTCATGAGATGAAAGCACCACCGTCACTGCCTAAAAGCTCTAAGTTTGGTTTTAGTAATTGAATAACTACTAGTGGAATAATACTTTTAAATTAAGTTGTGATTGATCTAGGGTCATCATCAAGGTGTTGAGCAAGGCTATGAGATGGATGATATGATGATCATGCCATATGGACAAGCTCACACTTGGAGATAAAAAGAGGTCATGAAAACAAGCCCGAAGGCAAAGGTATATGCTAGGAGAATTCATTTTGCTGGCCATCACGCAATCAAGTGTGTGGTCTGGTTTAGGATAGATAGCAGTACTATTAAAAGGGGAAATCTAATGCAAAATAGTTATCTAGTGCTACTAGGTTTGAAGTAATTTTGCATATGAATTGGACCTAGTGACGTGGTGATATGCAAGTAAAAAACAATTAGAAGCTTACTCATCACCTATGGTGATGGTGTTCATGTTGGAACACATTGGAGTTAGAAAATTTGAATCACTTGCGATGTTTGTGACTTAGCGTAGATTCGCTACACTCTTCAAAACGGTTTGATGCCCCTAGAAAGAGATCACCGGAGAAAAGGGTGAACAATGAGCACTTAACTGAGTCTTTTGCCACCAAAATTTTCTAGTGGTCACCCCACTGACACCACCAGATAAAGTGCTATTGAGAGAGAGGCTTGTGAGGGTGTTTTATATGAGGCCATTGGAATTCTTGTGGGTGGCCACCTAAGCTTTCTAGTGACCCACCTAAACCTCTTGGGTGCAGCAAACATTAAGGTCTTGGTGGCACTAATGTATCCAGTACATGCACCTCCATAGGAGAAACGATAATAGAGCCATTGGAAACCTAACAAGTAGTTTTCCTTTGACTGATGGTGGATAGTCATTAGATTTCCACAGTGCTAGCACCAAGATACACACCGAATAAAGCACAGGTCTGCAAATTTGAGATGATTTTTAGGCCATCTAATCTTCATAACCCATGCTCTGGTGGTCATCACAGATTTTTGGTGACCCAAAAATAGCACACTAGCAAGTTTTCAACAACTAGTGTGTGATGGGGGCTTATAAATAAGGGGTGTTGTTAACCCTGTGGCAGTCACTTGGCTTCTGAACCGAACACACACTCATTTGAACTCTTGAGATACCCTCTACTCACCTCTTTGCTTGTTGCTTAATCCAAATTGAGATTGAGAGAGATCTAGTGCATTTGCCTAGTTGATTTGCATCTAGTGGCACTAGGTCATCGTTTATTGTTATGGTATTGCTACTCTTGGTGGTTTCCACCACCTAGATGGCTTGGAGTAGTGGGGAATTAGAGCACCATATTGGTGATTGTTTGGATCGAATTGATCGATTTGTGAGGGGTGTAGGGCTCACACTATGGGAGATAGCAAAGGGTAACTCTAGTGGAATGCTCTAGGCTAGTTGGAGTGCTCTTTGTTGAGTTCATTCTAGCATCACCCAAATTGTGGTCAAGCTTGTGAAGCTTGTTAGCATGCAAATCATTCACCTAGAGACCTGCCTCAACGAGGATGTATATATGTTGCAGTCAAGCAACCAAACATTAGGGATAAAACATGTCTCACTTGCCTCGATGTTCTGCTATAGCACACTTGTGTGCTTTGCATTCATTTACTTACTTGTTTGTATAGTTGCTTGCTTAGTTGTGTAGATCTCTAGTTGCATTGTTAGGTGTTATTTGATTGGTTTAAGTAGCTAGTTTAGTTGCATGACTAGTTTAGTCCAACTAGAGTAGTGCTAGCCTCTTGTGTGTTTTTGTGAATTAGTAGTCGTGCTAGTCTTGCACTAGACTTGTGTAGGGGTCTTGCATTGGGTGAATTAAGTTAGGAAAGGTAGTGGCTATTAGGTTCTCATTTTACAGTAATGACTTTGCTCTAGTGATTATGTTTTTGTAAATAATTTGTTAATAGGCTATTCACTGCTAGCCATTTAGATCATTTCACCACCCTCAGCTGCTAGAAGCATTGGCAGAGAGAGAGAGAGAGGAGAGAGATTGAGAAGCACCTGCAAGATAAGAGAGTGGCAGCAATTGAGTCAGTTGATGAAGAGATGGAGGGAGCTAGAGAGAGAGGGTTGACTAGCTGAGTGAGTAAGATGGTGCATTATATTCTAAGTCTTGATAAGTCTTGAGAAGGGCTTTGGAATGGACCTCAGCCTTTTAACATAGGTGTGCCTCTTAACAGGTCCTCCTCTTAAAATGAATCCCATTTTTAGAGGCATACCTTTTTAGGAGGTCCGCCTCTATTAATCAATTTAGGATATGGTTATATATCAAATCCATAAATAAATCAACTGCCTTTGAAGTTTGCTCGCTATTTCGGGAGGCTATCAATCAATTTAGTAGATGGTTATATATATATCAAATCCATAAATAAACTAACTGTTTCTGAAGTTTGCTCGCTATTTCAGGAGGTAGTGCCGATTTGTGATCCTCTCTGCAAATAAAATGGCTTGTTCCTAAAATAGACTTTGTGCTATTGGATGCTATAGCACCATGGGCTTAGTAGAAAGCTTAATAGTGGGCCTGGGAGCAGCTTTGGCGAAGGGCAGAGCCCCCACGATAGTCAGTGGGGTGCTTTTTTTTTTTGTTAAACTATTAAAAAAGCCAGGTACTATAACCCACTTGTGGAATCTAAGATTTTCTGCCACTTATTAGCCAGTGGAAGTCACGATAGGTTGCTTGTGATCTGTGCTTTACACTGATGACAAGACATAGGTGGACACTACTGCCAACTCTGAAATTAGATTTTTGGCCATATCTAATGTTTTATTTTCTAGTAGTGAATCCCTGGACTATTACCGCTTTTCTGTTCATCACAATTGAGACAAATGACATCGCTTGATTTTCCATGCATATCTTTCACCACTAATATCTTGTAGAACATAAAATCCTCCTAAATTATGAAAATTACAAGTGTTCTTCCAATCAAATCTAAACATATTATATGTTCTCAAGGTAAATAATTCAGAAGTTATTGGTGTTCTTTAGTTTTTAATGCTTGTTCCCGGAGGGCTAATAAGAAAGATTATGGCACACAATTTTTATATTTTTTATTTTAGAAAAGGAGGTTTCCCTGCTTTACTGATCATAAAGCAAAAAGTATCAACATTTACAACATATGCATATAGGCGCGTCCGCCAGCCAATGGTTCTAAACCACTCCAGGATCAAATACATTGTCCACAAGTAAAATCAAACCAGAACTCAGCTGAATCACAATGTTGTAGGCCAGCTCCGAAGGCTGAGATCCCGATGTTGGTGGACCGGAAAGGTGCCAACCTATTCCAGGAGGCAGCACCGCTCTTTGTTCTATCTTCTGTGTCACCACCATCAGTTTCTCCTCTACCAGTCCAGTGAACATTGGTCTCCATCTTCTTAGCGTCTTTGAGATCCATAGCAGCCACGTTGTCGGTTGTGTTTGACCATAGTGTCCATGAGGCGCCTTTTGGATTGTAGGAAAACACAAAGATAAAAATGTAGCATTCCTATTCCTATGGATTGAGCTACCGAAGTGTTCAAAGGAATCTCTTGCAGAAAAAAATGTAGGAAACTTTTTGTTGTGTTTGATTCCATAGGAAAATCATGGGGAAAACATTCACTCAAACCTCATGTTTCTCGCTTCCTGTGTTTTTTTTCTGAAGCTGATTTAAACACCTATGCTAAAAAATCATTTGTTTTCATTCCTTTGTTTTGCGTATGCATTTCCTACCTTGTTCCTGTGTTTTTCCTATTTCTGCATTTTTTTCAATCTTGTGTTCCACAGGTGCCTAAGTTTTACACAGGTTTGACTATTTTCCTGTTTCCTCCGTCGTTTTTGTTTGTTAATATACCACTTGCCTTACTTAGCTAACTCTTTTTAAAACATTATAGCTAATTAGCTATATTTGTAATCATTGGCAATAAATAAGTGTTTACACAAGAATGTGTGTATTACACACTGAAAACACAGATTTAACCAAATTGAATTATCCTTATATATTTTGAAAACTAAATGCACATCTGTTTTGAATATGAAAATTGCTTCATACTATATATATATATATATATATATATATATATATATATATATATATATATAGCCACGACATTGGTTCAAGCCTTCTATGAAGAAGTCAGTTAGGTGCTGCACCGGTCTGGGAAGAACCAATTGATTAAATGTCAAAAAGGGACGCACACGAATTTCTTAGGACTTTGAACGTTGCCGCTGAACAGATAAATTGAAGAGTTCCAAAGTACAGACTAAAGTGCAATGCAGATTTGGGACAAGTTCAATTCAACTGCAAGTGGAGCAGAGAAGAATAAAACGGCTGCAATTGGCCGGCGGTGGAGAATTCTTTACATATTGCGCGCGTGTGAGATAAAATGACTTGGCTAGTGCCTAGTGGACTAATGGGGAGGAAGATGTCATGTCTGACAAGTAGAGATGAAAACGGATCAGAGACGAACAGATATCATATTTGTTTTCATATTTCTACCATATCGGATAAGATAGAATTATATGTCAACATCATAAATATACGATTTAAGTATTCGGATACGAATACGATATCGGGTGTTAAATATTCGGACTCGAATTATGGACAGATTTGAATCCTTTTAAATGAATCCGGTCTCGAATATAGTCGAAAAATATTCATACTATTTTCATCTTGCTGACAAGTAGGAACGACGACGCACCAAAATGGTTATCTACTTATTATGGTAATATATGTTCCATAGATATATAGCTAGTGGGGAGTGTATACTGTACACATAAAATGATTATCATATAGGCAAATATTTTAATCTGCCACCTATATGAATAATTTAAAATCATAATTCTGAGATTTTCAAATAAGATTTTAAAAGTATAATTTTGAGATTATCATCGGTGGTTAATGACCTTGCAGCAGCTACGCTATAGGTTGAGGGCGATGATCCAGCCATTCGATCAAATCCTGCAAGGTGAGGCTCCACCGCAGGACACACGCGGCGTACTGATCTATGTGACCTATCAATTATTTTGTACTGCATCGATCGCCTAATATTTTGCATAGATAGGAATCGTGATATTTTGCATATCGCGCGCGGATGAGGTGCTAGTTGATCCAATGATTGTATTAGTTGTTGAAATTAAATAAGGCATAACAAGTTGATGACCTATCAATTATTTTGTTCAAGATAATTACAAAAAACTTTTTTAAACGATAAATTATATATGGAATCGTTAGGTTTTAAGCGGATGTATAAAATCACACACATGAAATTCGTTTTCCAAAGAAATCAGTCATCCAGTCATGTGTTGCTAGTGCTATAAATGTATGATACACGTGTCTGACTGTCTGAGTGTATATATATATTCCACGCAAGACAGTTTTTTTTCAATTCCTGGCCGCCCGGGAAGAAAACCGTGAAGTTTCTTTAATTTGGCACGAGAATGAAAATGTGATTAAGAAATAGCCAACGCGGTGGAGACCGTACGCTGACTTTGCTGATGTTTTAGGTGCGACCAAAAATGTGAAGTAGCCCACCGAGAGTTTGTGCGCCGTACGTACATACGTACACATTCCATTATTATCTAAAAAAACGTACATACGTACACTGGCTATTTAATGTCGACGTAGACGACCCGGATTTACGGTTTAGGTCTTGTTAGTTCACCCAAAACTAATTTTTTTTAAAAAAAAATTCTTGTCATATCAAATCTTATGGTACATGTATGGAGCATTAAATATATATGAAAACAAAAACTAATTTTACCTGTAAATCGCAAGACGAATCTTTTAAAACTAGTTACTCTATGATTAGATAATGTTTGTCAAATAAAAATAAAGTGCTACAGTGTCAAAATCAAAAACTTTTTAGATCTAAACAAGGCCTTATATATATAGCGGTTTATAATTTTAAAAAAACTCCACTTGCGAGGTATGACTGCCTCCGGGCATTATGATTATATCATGAATGATAAATAGAAATGGACATTCAATTATACAAGAAATATCTTATATATGAGAGAGCAATAAAATAGTCATAACATCATGTTTATTCGCTATCACTATAAAAAACAGTAACCTCAGTAGTCTCATGATAGTTAAAACGGGTTAGAGTTATTTGGTGCATATCGTACCACGCAATTGCCTAGGCTATAAAGAATTATGGGCCAAGAGGCCTATTATCTTAAATATCAGTTGCTGAGTTCTAACTCACTAGATCTGGTTAGATACATAGCGTGTAGATATTACCGTGGTCACGATAAATACTATAGAGTCTGTTTCGATCTAGGTGACTAAACTTTAGTCACCCCTTTTAGTCCTATTTTATTTAGTGCCTAAAGACCCACATAGAGGATTAGTCCATTAATCCCTTTGTGAAGTGATTAAGAGAACTAAACTATAAAAAAGACACCCCTGTCCCTAATTAATGCACGCGCCCCGCTCCTCGTGGCGTCCCCGAGGCACACCCCCCTAGCCCACCATCGTCCCCCCACTTGGTGCTCGGAAGAGCCACTGCTCCACTACGCCAATTGGAGTCGCCCCCATCGCTACTTGTGCTCGCCGGCTAATTTCACCGACCGCCACACTTCTACACCGCCGCCGCCACCATGCTTGAGCCTGACGCCGCTGCCACGCTGTTGCCGGAGTCGCCACGCGAGGAGCACACCGCCATTGCTCTAAGAGAGAGAAAGGAGTGAAGGTGTGTTTTGGTCATTGTATAGCAAGGTTAATGACCTTTAGGCCTTATTTAGATCACCTCAAAATCCAAAAACTTTTCAAGATTCCCCGTCATATTGAATCTTATGACACATGCATAAGGCACTAAATGTAGACGAAAATAAAAACTAATTGTACAGTTTGTGTCTGTAATTTACGAGATGATTTTTTTGAGACTACTTAGTCTATAGTTAGATAAACAAACGAAAGTGCTACATTATTAATATCCAAATTTCATAATTAAACAAGGCCTTAGTCCTTCCATCCGAACAGGGTAGAAACTAAAGTTTAATTCAGGAAACTTTAGTCTAGGGACTGATGGTCCGAAAACAGTCCCTTAGCCCACGTAGAAATTGATTAGCTCATCATGCGATGCATTTAAAAGATACGAAAAAAATGCAGATGTTTCGATCGGCCAACTCCAATCTGAACATCGGTTGTATTTGCAGCCAACGCAATGAATGCACGCTGAATTGAAACGCGCAGCGCAGGAAGTGAGCATTTGGTCACCACAAGCAAAGCATTCGCCTTGACCCAGCATTAATTAATTAATTAATTAAATTATTAAACTACTATACTAGTCTGCTGCCGCGCCACCACCCGCTGCATAGAATTTTTTTTCCCGCTTCGATCTTCCCTGTTCCTTCCCGACTCCCGTCGTCTTCTTCTTCCTCCTGTTTTCGCTGTTGTTCGACTCTCGTGCAGCACATTGCATTGCAATGGCTATATATACCTGCCTCCATGCAAAGCTTCATGCCACATATATAACAAGCAGACACACACATACACAAGCCATTGCCAGCGTATAGACTACTTACGTTACTAGCTAGTAGAGAGCCAGCGTACGTTTCCGATCGATCCAGGTCGACCGTCGACGACAATGCCATCTTTGCAAGCTGCCACGGCGCCCATGGCGGCGAAGAAGCAGCTGCCGGCAGCGGCGGCGGAGGAGACCAATAAGAGCATGGCCGCCCTGATGCGCCTGCTCCGTGCAACCATGTCGGAGGAAAAGCAGGCCGGTGGTGCGGCAGCCATCGGCGCCGGCGGAACCGGGGAAGAGAAAGTGGAGTGGCTCCGGTCGCAGCTCATCGGAAGCGACGTCGAGTTCGACACGCCGTTCGGCCGCCGCGCGCTGACTTACGCCGACCAGACGGCGTCCGGCCGGAGCCTGCGGTACATCGAGGACTACCTCGTCAAAGAGGTCCTCCCCTTCTACGGCAACACGCACACGGAGGACAGCCACGTCGGGAGCAAGACGACGCGCCTGGTGCACAAGGCGTCGCGCTACGTGAAGCGCTGCATGGGCGCCGCCGGCCCCGGCGACGCCATGCTCTTCTGCGGCGCCGGAACCACGGCGGCCATCAAGCGGCTGCAGGAGGTGATGGGGATCGCCGTGCCCTCCGTCGAGCTGCGCGCGCGCGTCGCGGCGCAGCTCCGCGCCGAGGAACGGTGGGTGGTCTTCGTCGGGCCGTACGAGCACCACTCCAACCTGCTGTCGTGGCGCCGGAGCCTCGCCGAGGTCGTCGAGATCGGCGTCGACGAAGACGGGCTGGTGGACGTGGCCGCGCTCCGCCGCGCGCTCGCGTCGCCGGAGTTCGCGGACCGGCCCATGCTGGGGTCCTTCTCGGCCTGCAGCAACGTGACGGGCATCGTGACGGACACGCGGCGGATCGCGCGCGTCCTGCACGAGCATGGCGCCTTCGCGTGCTTCGACTTCGCCGCCAGGTAACAAGCTTGTCTGAATAACAAAGAAAATTAACAAAAATGCATACAACACAACGACAACGTAGCTTTCATGATCAGTTCATGACAGCCATGGAATGTCGCTCTCATCTTCGTTTAATACTAGTACGTACATGCATATGAATGCTGAGAGCATGACAACGATGGATTTTGACATTCTAGGATAGGGCTGACTTATTTTAGTCATCAAGTTTCTTGTTATTGATGACTTGCTCAAAATTGGTGTACGTCACACATGGGAAAATTCTTCGTTCTGTGCACACAAAAATTACAAATTAAATTTGCAAAACGAAACTACAATTGGGCAATATCTTTTTTTTTTTATCCTAGCTGCTACAAGTTGTAGGGAGAAACAATCTTCAGCATTGAACTTTTACTTTGCTGTGCATACTGATGACAAGTAAACATTTATGTCATTCCACGCTACTAGCTTTGAATATATTTGATTCATCAGACATCGATCTATCAGTGCATATATACCTAGCTAATTTTATCTGCTTCTTGTATTGAATATATATATATATATATATATATATATATATATATATATATATATATATATGAGATGAGACTACATGACAGTACACGATCGAACTGCCCATCTTGATCCAAGTATTAAGTATGAATATAATTGGAACTACTTATATGTAACATATAATATGTCGACCTGCGGCTGTGTATGTTTTCTTTCCCTCTTGAAGTGGACTAATTGCTTGCACCATTTACTCTTTTCTAGCTAATGATGTCAGGGGAAGAAATTAAATGACGACCGAAAATTCTAGTGAATTCGCTAGCTTTGACTCAGAGAAAAAAAATGACTTTGATTGGAAGACCAAAATTGTAATTAAGAGCGCTCTAGTTGTGTATATAGGTCAACCAGGAAATTTCTTGTTCTTAACATACAAATCCATCCTTGGACTTTATTAACCCCTAGATAAACTACTATCAGCCGAATGAATTTTTGATCAGAAATAGTATTAAGTATGACATATATTGGCAATTTGGCATATCAGTTCAGTGTGCTTCAAAATGATGAGCACAACAAAGAAATACATGCATCATCAGTTCTAACGATCTAGTTCCTTCAATTTGTGCAGTGGACCATACGTGAAGATTGACATGAAATCTGGTGAAATCGACGGCTACGATGCAGTCTTCTTAAGCCCACACAAATTTGTTGGTGGACCGGGCACACCAGGCATCCTTGTGATGAACAAAGCACTCTACCGGCTCAATTCCCAGCCTCCCTCTACATGCGGCGGTGGCACCGTGGCCTACGTCAACGGCTTCAACGAGGAGGTGAGACAGCAATAACCTGTGTTCCGTACAATTGACACTTATCTTCTAGTAAAAAACAAATTAAAACTTTAAAAATAATTGTGCTGTATCTATGAAACTTGTAGGATACATTGTACTACTATGATATCGAGGAGCGGGAGGATGCAGGCACACCACCAATCCTCCAGAAGATCCGTGCATCGCTCGCATTTTGGGTCAAGGAGTACATTGGGTATGACATGATGAGCCTCAGGGAGAAGGTTTACTCAGAGATGGCAATGAAAAGGCTCGTCAGCAACCCAAACATAAGGGTTCTTGGAAACACAGACGTAGAACGCCTACCAATCTTCTCCTTCCTAATCTACCCTCCTGTCACCAATAATCCTTTGCCTGAAGCTGCTGCTGCTGCTGATGATGAGCCTGGTTTCAAGCGTCTGCCACTCCATGGCCGTTTTGTCACCAGGCTTCTTAATGATCTTTTCGGCATCCAAGCAAGAGGTGGCTGCGCATGCGCAGGCTCCTATGGCCATACATTGCTCAACATAAACAACGACCTTTCCCTTCGCATCCGGTCTGCAATTCTTGAGGTATGTATATATGTTCAGACTGTGGGACGATGGTTATAGTATATGTATCCTCATTTTGTCAGACAAAATTTGTACTAATAATCCTACTGTCATCTATTTGTCACATTTTTCAGGGTTACAGTGGACTGAAGCCAGGATGGACAAGGTTGAGTTTTGCTTACTACTTGTCCAAGGAGGAGTTCAATTTCATCCTGGCTGCCATCGAGTTCATCGCCTTGTATGGCCATAGGTTCATCCCTCTGTACAAATTCGACTGGATTACCGGTGACTGGACATTCCAGAAGCAGGCGATCAAGTACCATATGATGAAGGAGGAGCTCGCTCTTGCCACTGGTCTTCATCTCTTGGCTGAGAATGACCAGCCAAAGGTTTTGAACAAATTGGTGAAGAGACCTGGGGTTAATCATGACAAGTTTGAGAGCTACTTAGAGCATGCCGAGAAAATTGCACTGTCATTGCCAGATATTGGTCAGCAGACTGTCAGCATCCCAAGAGGAGTAGACCCTGACTTGGTTCTCTTTCATATATAGTGAACATCTTTGTTCCCTTACCTAAAAGTATATAGTGAACATAGACTATGACTGTAGCAATAAAAGGCAGGTGGCATAGCATCTGAGTTTGCCAACCTAGTTATCGTTTTTCTAAAAATTGTTCCCCTTTGCCAGACTCTATCCTGTGTCGGAGCTTCCAGTACATCACAAAGAATTCCAAAACGTGAGGGATAGTGTTATTTTCTATACATCACAGGTCCATGGATGTGGAATTTTTATTTCTTAATACATTTTTCTTCAGAATTTACAAAACTGTGCCAGCATGTGTACAGTTACAGAAATCACCTATTGTCTTTCTTGGGAAAACGACTTTGAAATTTCTTTTTCTTGGTGGACAAAATTACGACCTAAGATCGCCCAATGGTAATATGAATTTGTATAATCATTTATGGGCGAGAATGATGTGATGCAAGCTCGATCCCATTTATGTATCGTGACAAGCACAATGCTTTTTTTCTCTCTCATATTCAAATAAGGGTATGTTTGGCAAGGCTCCTTTCTGGCTCCGGCTCTGCCTTCTTCAGAAAAGCCCTGCCAAATGTTTTTCTGAAGGAACTGTTTTTCAGAAAAGCCGTTTTGGAGAAACCATAAATTATGGCTCCTCCAAAATGGCTCTAGCTCCTCCGGAAGAACCGCTCAGGAGGAGATGTACCAAACATCCCCTAAACTAGTGAGTGAAGCCACTTTAATTATTTTCATTAATCAGCTCCAGGTTCTATTATTAGCGGCAAAATAGGAAAGAAAAAGAAGCAGTTAAATCTATGATTGACTTTTCGGACAAAAAAGGCAGAACTTTCAACTCTTTCTCCAAAATGAGAAAGATAATCTTAGCTGTCTAAAAGATAGATCTCATTTGTTGAGAGAAGAAGAAATTGCTTGGTTTGAACATTTGAAGACAAAAAAAACTATTAGAAAGTGACAACAACACAAAATATTTCCATCTTATTGCAAATGGCAAGCAAAGAAAAAAAAAACGTATATTCTAGTTGGAAGGGAGTAATGCAATGTTAAAAGATGAAAACAAATTAAAAGAACAAATCTCTAGAGCAAGGGTGTTAGTACAATATATACATGATGCAATCCAAGCAGGTCGTAAATTTGGTGGAATAATCTCATTCCTCATAGTAGTATTCTTTGGTGCAGGTCGAATTGCAAGGGCAAAGATGATACGGTAGTGAACGTCCTTATTCTGTACCACTAAATGTATCCTTTAGACGAGGTTTGAATAATGCAAATCGAATGACTTGGCCGGTTTGACCTAGTGTCAAAAGTTATTGTATGCCTCACAAATGAGAAGGATATGTGTTTCCGATAGAAAACCTTACCAAAAATGGCATGTTTACATTCTGGTCCTTATACCTAGCTTCCATCCGAGAAGTTGTCCCCTTTGATAAAAGTCCTGAAAATTTAAAATACCACTTAAAATTAAAATATTCATGTGGTATTTAAAAAAAAGGCTAACCCTTACGAAAGACAACTTTGCAAAAAGGAATTGGCAAGAAAATGTCAAACGTTCTCTTTGTAGTTTGGTCGAAAATATTCAACATTTGTTTTTTGACTACCACTTTGCATATTTCGCTTGGAGTACCGTGCGTATCACTTTCAGATTTCGAGCACCTACTATCTTTGTTAACCTATTTTTGGTTCCTGGCTACATGAGTTAAGCTTAAAGCTCACAAACCAAATTATGCTAGAAGCTACTGCACTATATGTTGGTCAATATGGTTGAATAGAAATGATATGTATTTAACAAAGCTAAGTCTAATACACTGATGCAGCTAATTTTCAGATGATATTTTGGATCAGACAGTGGTCCATGCTACATAGGGAAGACGAACAACCAAAGTTCAAGAACGGTTGCAGACGGTGGGAGTCTACGATCATGGATGTCTTTGCGAAGCTTGGATGGAACTTCTTGAATTGCATTGCAGCCTAGTTTTTCCACTTTTTTTTCCTGTGTGGACTATGTGGGCTGAAACTAGCTTTTGTTTCTTTTTGCGTTTGTTAGCCTAGTGGCTCTTGCTTGTTTTGTGACTACAGCTGTGTGGATTGTAGAGACTAAAACTTTGGTTCCATTATTTAAAAAAGAAAATATTAATTATTAGTTTATAAGGAACAAGGTAGTCATAGATCAACTCATTCTATTAAAAAAAAGAGTGAGATAATGATGGACCACATCATTCCACCGATATAACACACACATATATATATATATATATATATATTCCTACTCCCACCTAGATTTACAGAATTGTGCCTCCTAACGTAGTGCTGGGGATTTCATTAGCGGGTTAAAGAAAAGAAGTGGACCCGTTAGTATTTTGAATATAAATACGTAGTTATCAGATCTGCTTTGCCCCATCCGTAACTTTCCGATCGGAACAGAAACTCAGCGGGCGCCCTCTATTTATGGTGGAGCACGAACCCTCCAAAATCTCCCCATGGGTAAAGGTAATTATTAATTTAAGAGGCAAAATTAATCTCTGATTCATTCTTGTTGATATGAACATATAGTAGGTGACCGGGACGACGACGATTTTGTGATATCTGCCGATTAAATCAGTGGAAGGGCAAAAACCTTCTTTCGTTTCATCACCAGGCGGCACTCGCTTTCTTCGGCGATGACTATAGGCTGCTGAGATGGATACAAGGTCGGCGTCTCTTCTCCGGCGGCGGCGACTGGCCACCAGCACCAAACAATCAGGTGAATCCGATTTCTTACTGTAGTAATCGATTTATTTATTCCAATCTAAACTCCTTACACCTTGCAGATTTGTATTTAATATCTTTGCATATTGCAAATCCGAATAGGAGGCTTATCATTGCAGATCCTGTTGATTCCATTGATCTTGTTGCTATCACATTCCTACTTAAATCAAATCATCTGACATCTTCTCGCTCTCTCATTGTCTCTGGCGGCGGCGGCGATCTTTGCTTCTCTGCACTTGTCGTCGACGGTCACTTGAAATTAAAAAAAGTATTTCTAGATATGTTTCAGAGAAGTGTATGTTTAGATACTTTTTCAAAGAAGTGTATATTTAGATACTTTTGAAAGAAGAGTATGTTTAGATACTTTATCACAGAAGAGTATCATCGACACTCTTTTTATAAATTATAAGGTTTCATTCGATACTTCCTTGAACATCGACACTCTTTTTGTAAATTATAAGATTTCATTCGATACTTCCTTGAATATGTGGTTATATCACCGGGTACATTTTTAGACTATAGTAGTGGCAATACATTGTTCTACATTATTTTTAATAAAGTTTGTTCTATATTTTCCTGGTACAATTATATTTCATACTACTACTACTATATTATAATTTTTTTTTCTCAGAGTAATGTAATCTCATTACTCAGCGATGATGTATGTACGTATACATACTCCTAAATAATTAAACAATTTTCAATGTATATATACATACTTCCAAATAATTAAATAATTTACTATGTATGTATATATACTACCAAATGATATTACGTATGTATACATACTCCCAAATAATTAAATAAAAAATGATAGTATGTATTTATACATACTCCCAAATAATTAAATAATTTAGTTTATATTAGAATATAAAAAGTTATCCATGGAGACGCATCAGATGTAAGACGTTACTTATCGGATCCTACTCTGCACAGACCCGCGTAGCTCATATGGATAGAATTCAGTGGCATATCATGAAGGGAGTAACTACTCCCGGGAGTATAGAAAATACACCCTATATATATATATATATATATATATATGACGCGTTTCTTTTACACGCGCGTGTAGTTACTCTCATCTATGTATCTCTAGATTTAAGGTGTATATGACCGGACGGAATGTATATAGACAAAGTATATGATCATACTAGACCATCTAGAGTGATATGTATGTTAAGTATGCATACATACATACATAGAGTATATGGTTATACTTATTGTATATAATATAGTAGTGGCATTTTAGTAATATATTTAAAATATAATTTTTTTTGAAAATTTTTCGCGTGATAAGATCTAGAGTATCTTAATATGAGTATATAAACATACTTGTTGATGCAAAACTGATCTGCAAACACAAAGGGCTAATACCCGATTCAAACGTTGAGGCGTGCCAGCCGATTTGACCTTGCTATCGGCAAAGGTGATAACTCGAATACTTTAGTCCTGACAACAGCGATGCGCCCGGATGTCACGGCTAAGAGGTACTCACGCGGAACTTGAGAACACGCCGAGCTTAAGTCGACGAATTCCTAAGAACTCGTAACAAAAGGAAAAAGTATGACGAAGTCGTCGAAAAGTAAATGCTGGAATATGAGTAAAGATGTGTGTTTGATTCATTGATTGATTATTACAAGGCCCTAGGGTCTATATTTATACCCTGCTCAAAGAGCTACAACCAGACACGATTCGAATTCCAAATTACACGAAATCCGTATACAAAACGATGCAAATAATTAAGGAAATAACAAAACTATCCCTCGTGACAAACCGAAACTCCTCCACATAACGACCGGCAGCTTCCGGACTCCCTCTTTGCATCATCGGCAGACCCTTTGCCATAGTCATCGGCAGACTTTCTTATCTAGCCATCGGCACCATACTACTGCCTGTGGACTTAGTCACATTCAACTTCTCCCTCATCGGCAACCATCCTCATCGGCAACCCGCTTTGTAAACATCGTACTGCCACCTTATCCTGCCATCCTAGACACGTGCCCAAAAAACGGTGTCAACACATGCCCCCCAGTTTCGGAGTATAAAACTATTAATGCTCCAAAATTCTCTGCAGTAATGATGCCTTCTCCCGCAATTAATGCTCCTAATCTGGTAACCGACAACCTCAATCTGAACAACTCTGATCCTAATCCTCCGCAGATTCCTCGAAATCCCCAACTTCCTAAACGGGCATTTTTCTCAGTCGTACATCGGCAACAATACCGTTACAAAGATCTGTCGATGTTCTGACCAGGATATTCGCACAAACGGTTACTTCCCCTCTATCCGCCCATCGGCAATATGACCGTTATAGAATATCGCCGATGGACCGACCAGGAGATCTCGCACAGTAAAATATCTTTAGATAATGACCGCTTCCCGTCAAATCACCTGCACAATCCCTGGATTACCGTGCGAACAGTTACCATATCCACCTGAGTACCCTCGGATTTCTCGGATGCGGCAAAGAGATAAGTCGGATTTGCCCTTGCCCATTTTGTCCTATAAATAGTTCCTTCTTGGGTACTCCTTCCCCATCACACCATTCTACTACCCAACTTTACTTTTCCAGCGGCGGCGCCACCAAAAACTCCTAAGGTCTCCGACAAGTACCCCTCTTCGTCAACTCCGGCGCCTTCACACGCTTCCTTCGCAGCAAGATGGCCGTCGGGTTCGTCGTCCCTGAGGTCAAATCTCCACCCCATCTTCTGTATTTTTCTTCATATCCCTGTTCACTCGCAATTCATTTTACTGAACATCTTCCTTTTCTTTCCTCTTTGTATTTCTTCTTACGCCCAAAATCACTAGGAATTGTCCAACAAAATTGTCATCCCCACCGATCAACCACACCTTCAATGCCTCGGCCCTCTAGGGGACCCAGATCCAACTGACCTTATCAACGCAGAAACCAACAGGATCCCCTTCAGAGCCGAAAATTTTTCCTTAGATCTGTGGAAGGACACCTTCCGCTCTTGGCCCAGCCCAACTGTAGGGTGGAAAGACTGGTTCTTGAGGGTCAGCAACTCTAATGAAGTTCAGTGGGGTGAAAGGAATCTAGCCCAATGCATTAGATTGTCTATTGCCGATATGCATAGGAACGAGTCACTGCTGATAGCTGCATCCTACTTTTGGTCAGACACCATCAATGCTTTTGCCTTTGGCCACGGCCCTGCTTCTCCTACTCTTGCCGATGTAGCCATGCTTACTGGTCTAGATATATCTTCTGCCGATAGCACCCACTTTTTTGATACTGCCCCTAGTGCCAAAGTGGAGACTCGCGCTATCGGCGGTTGGTCGGGGTACATTCAGAAGTACCGTGGGAAAGGATCTGTCACCATAAAGGAACAAACCACCTTTCTGAACATGTGGCTGGACAAGTTTGTATTCTGTGGTCGATCGGCAGGACCGACTTCTGTCTACCTATCGGCAGCAGAAAGACTGGCTAACGGTGGCCGATTCCCTCTCGGCCGATACTTGCTTGGCGCTGCTTACTACCTTCTCCATCAAGTAGCCCAGAAACTTCTGCTTGGCCAATCTACTGGCAACTTGGGAGGCCCCTGGTGGTTTGTCAACATGTGGCTCAATCTGCATCTGCACAAGCGTCTCAACTTCAACCTGTTCACACAGCGTTTCCAAGAGATATAGCTAAAAACCATGTATTGGGTGAAGAGGAATCGGCAACACGCGCCCCCTTGAACTTTGGCGAAGCTGCCATAGTTCTGCCTGGTTCAGGGGGTAATCCAGATCAGATCGGCCGATTCTTCCAGACTCTGTATGAGGGTTTGACCAGAGACGAACGACCATGGTTGGCTTATGATGACCCAGATAGCATGCTCCCTCTGACCTTCAATCCATTTGATGAAGCTATCGACAGGGACAATGAGGTGATGATGGCAATTGTGACTCCCAGAATCATTCCAGTGAATTTCTTTGGTAGCACAAAAACCTCCCCTCAAACTTACGAATTTTACAATCCATCGGCATTAGCTCGCCAGTTAGCTTTCGGCCAGTTGCCGATTGCACTTCCTTATGCCGATGTGATAAAACCCAGAGAAACTATCAACAACCTTCTTGAGTGGACTCGAGCAGCCCAACTACCACCAAACGCCGATATAGATGTAGATCTGTCAGAATGGGTTCCGGCTGCTTTTATCACTCAGGCATACAAGTTATGGTGGGCAGAATGGAAAGAGCATCTATTCTGCAGATCGGCACTTTCATACCGCGGCATGATTGACTCCGAATACGAAGTTCCCGATGACACTGTAAGTAACTCAAACCAACGTTCCATTTTCTCAATATTACCTCCATCGGCAGCTTACCCTTGTATTCCTTTTGCAGGTTGACAATATTCCTCCATTGGTTAGCAGGAGTGGCAGGCCGATCGACTTGTTTCCATCAGGCCCGATTTCCTCAATCGGCCACAATGCTCCCACTCTAGCTTCCATCGTGCATCGGGGTGTACGCCTCAGGAAAGTCACCACCAGAAGAACCCAGACATCACCAACGGTTGCTGCTCCCACTCTTGCGCGGGCTTTCAAGGCAATTTGTCAAATCTTTTCCTTTATGCTGACTATCTTTATATCGGCTATATTTATGCTTATAAACTCTTGTTCATTATTGCAGCAAACCGGCGCATCGGCGAAAGCCAGGTGTGAGAGTACCGATGCCCCCCAGTCTAGCCAACCCAAGAGAAAGGGCACCACGGGTGCTAAGACTGGAACAAAGCGCCAGAAGGTAGCAACTCCCCCTCCTCCTCCGGTATCTCCAATTCCGGTGGAGTCTTCTCCTTCTTCTCCAGAAGCCCAGCCACAGCAAGCACCATCTCCCCCACCTATGCAAGAAGCACCACAGATAGAAGAACCCCAACAGGAAGGATCTCAAACAGAAGATACATCAGCTGACATGGGTGAACAAACAACTGGCCCGGTGGGTCCAGTTATACCATCGGCAGTTCTCCCGATTCAGACAACCGTTGTCCCTCCTCCAGGTAACATACTTTAACAATATCGCTACCGATGAACTTATTCTTATTTAGTCTCATAACTCCTTTTGTCTTCTTTCAGTTGATATCGTTCCATCGGCAATCTCAGCCGATCAACCTGTAGCTCCATCGGCATCTTTGGCCGATCAGCCTGCAGCTCCGTCAGCACTTCTTAGTCAAAGACAAGAGATCGCCTTGAAGCAAGTAAGTCACCGTTTACCGTTAGCACTATTTGCCGATTCTCTGAGTATGAGCTAATTTTGCTTTCCCTCCCAGGAACAAGATTCTCCCGATAGCCTGTTCTCCTTCGCCATCGATCTCTCTGAAGAAGAAGGTGAAGAAGCAAGCTCTTCTCAGACGGTCGGCATCACATCGGCAGAGATCAGGGTCAGGCTGGAAGAATTGTCAGCCCTCCTTCACCAGGACACAGCGCAATTGGTTGATGATTCCGACCCTACCAAGACCCTGTTTAGAACTCTCAGAGGCTAAATCCCAGCCGATGTTGAAGAAATCCTGTTCCAAGCCGCTCATCTGGAGAGTCGCCAGCTGCAGTACCAAAGAGCTTCTCGGCGGCTTGCCGATAGAGCCGCTCAGACTCAACTCTCCGATGAAATGAGGAAAGAGAAGCTTTTGACCGATGAGAAGCACAAGAACATCGGTATCCTGAGATCTTCTGGAGACGCGCTGAAGCAGAAGATATCCGATCTATCGGCAAGAAAAGAATCCCTGTTGGCGGAGCTCAAGGAAGTAGAGAACGCTCTGTCCCAAGCCCAACAGGAAGAGAGCCAATTGCCAGAGACCATCAGGCTTCTTGAGCACGAGCGAAATGCTCATGGTCGCAAGGCACTTCAACTGAAGAAGAAGCTGAAGCCGATAGAAGGTTCTGCCGATGATGACATCAAGGAGATAGAAGCAGCCAACCAAATTCGGCTACGCGCTATATCGGCAATCCAGACGTTGCTTAACACATAGAGTTTCCATCGGCATTGTATCTGCGCTTTCCTGCTTCCTCAGCTTTTAGTCTAGCCGATAGGACTGTTATCGGCACCTAAACTTTTGAAACACCAAGTCTTGTCCCCAAGCATTTGGATCCAGCCGATAGGAGTGTTATCGGCACCTAAACTTCTATGCATCGACCCATATACTGGGGTAGTACTTCTTTAAATATTTGCCGTTTAATGCTCTGGGAAATTCAATTCCTTCGAGGGTTTCTAGAATGTAGGCATTACCAGGAGCCGATCGACTTATCCGATAAGGACCCTCCCAATTAGGAGACCACTTTCCAAACTTCGAACTTTTGGTCCCAATTGGTAAAATTAATTTCCATACCAAATCCCCATCGGCAAACTCTTTAGCCTTCACTTTCTTATCATACCATCTAGCAACTCTCTTCTTATTTTCTTCTATACTCATTAAAGCTTTTAACCGATGCCCTGCTAGATCGTCCAATTCATCGGTCATCAAAGTGGCATAACCATCGGAAGTTAATTGATCTTGAAAAGATAATCGCCTAGATCCAGCCTTAATTTCCCAAGGCAACACTGCATCATGTCCATACACCAATTGATAGGGTGATACCTTGGTCGATCCATGACAAGCCATCCGATAAGACCACAATGCTTCATTTAATAATGTATGCCACCGCTTAGGATTTTCTTCAATCTTTCGTTTAATAAGCTTGATAATTCCTTTGTTAGACGCTTCGGCCTGCCCATTGGCTTGAGCATAATAAGGAGAAGAATTCAACACTTTAATTCCCATACCGATTGCGAATTCATCGAACTCCCCCGATGTGAACATGGTGCCCTGATCGGTAGTAATCGTTTGGGGAATCCCAAATCGGTAAATAATATGCTCCTTCACAAAATCAATCATATTGGCCGATGTGACTTTCTTCAAAGGAATAGCTTCAACCCACTTAGTGAAATAGTCAGTGGCAACTAGAATGAACTTATGCCCTTTGCTAGATGGTGGATAAATCTGGCCGATCAGATCGATGGCCCATCCCCGGAACGGCCAAGGCTTTATTATAGGATTCATAGCCGATGCGGGTGCTCTCTGGATATTACCAAACTTTTGACAACCTTGACATCCCTTGAAATATTTAAAACAATCTTCAAGTATGGTTGGCCAAAAATATCCATTCCTTCGAATCATCCACTTCATCTTAAAAGCTGACTGATGCGCGCCACACACTCCTTCATGGATTTCCCCCATCAAACTTCTAGCTTCATCATCACCCAAGCATCGGAGAAGAATTCCGTCGATAGTTCGATAATACAATTCATTTTCAAGGAGCACATACTTGGTTGCTTGAAATCGAACCCGTCTTTCAACTTTTTTGGATGGATCTTTTAGATAATCGATAATTTCTTTCCTCCAATCACCGGCACCGACTGCCGATGTCGCATTAATCATTGGCTGATATCCCAAGGCATGCTGAGCTAACCGATTAGCGTCTTCATTATGCAATCGGGGAACATGCTCCAATCGGAAATCCTTGAATTCCTTTAACAGTTGCATACTTCTCTCGAAATAAGTTATGAGAACTTCACTTCGGCATTCATAGCTTCCGGCCAATTGATTTATAACCAACATAGAATCCCCGAATATTTCAACAGCATCAGCACGAACTTCTCTTAACAACTCCAATCCCTTGATCAGAGCTTGATACTCAGCCTGATTATTTGTTGATGTGGCAACAATCGGCAAGGAAAACTCATACTTCCTCCCCTTAGGGGAAACTAATACAATGCCGATTCCTGCCCCCCGGTCACAGGTAGATCCATCAAAGAAGAGCGTCCATGGTACAATTTCCAAGGTTTCCACTAGACCGCAATGCTGAGTCACAAAATCGGCCATAATCTGCCCTTTGACTGCCTTAGCCGATTCGTAACGCAAATCGAACTCCGATAGCGCTAAAATCCATTTACCGATCCTACCACTCATAATCGGCATAGATAGCATGTATCGGACCACGTCATCTTTGCAAACAACAGCGCATTCGGCCGATAACAGGTAATGTCTCAGCTTGATACATGAAAAATATAAGCATAAGCATAGTTTCTCAATGGCCGAATACCTGGTTTCAGCATCAATCAACCTCCTACTCAAATAATAAATTACCCTTTCTTTCCCTTCAAATTCTTGAACTAAAGCTGAACCGATAACCGATCCATCGGTAGATAAATACAATCTGAAGGGCTTCCCTTGTTGAGGTGGAACTAGGACTGGAGGATTTACTAGATACTTCTTGATTTCATCCAGAGCCAACTGCTGTTCCTCTCCCCAAATAAACTCTTGATCGGCTTTCAATTTAAGAAGAGGACTGAAAGCACGAATCCTACCAGACAAATTCGATATAAATCTCCTGATAAAATTTACCTTGCCGATCAAGGATTGGAGCTCGGTTTTGTTGGTAGGGGCCACTATTTTATTGATGGCATCAATAGATCTTCGACTAATTTCAATACCCCTCTGATGTACCATGAAACCAAGAAACTGCCCTGCCGATACACCAAATGCACACTTGTTGGGATTCATCTTCAATCCATGCTTCCTTGTGCACTCTAACACTTTTTGTAAATCGGCAAGATGCTTTGAGAAATCTCCAGACTTAACCACCACATCATCAATATAAATCTCCACGAGCTTGCCGATGAACTCATGAAATATAAAATTCATAGCCCTTTGATAAGTAGCACCAGCATTCTTCAACCCAAAAGTCATGACTATCCATTCAAATAGCCCAACATGACCAGGACACCTGAATGCGGTTTTTGGAATATCCTCCTCCGCCATGAATATTTGATTGTAACCTGCATTACCATCCATGAAGCTGATGACCTGATGACCAGCCGCAGCATCAACCAGTAGATCGGCGACAGGCATTGGGTATCCATCCATCGGCGTAGCTTTATTGAGATTCCTGAAATCAATGCACACCCGAAGCTTCCCGTTCTTCTTGTAAACCGGAACAACATTGGAAATCCACTCGGCATACCGACACTGCCGAATAAACTTAGCTTCAATAAGTTTGGTGATTTCGGCCTTAATATCAGGTAGAATGTTAGGATTACATCGGCGGGCTGGTTGCTGATGTGGCCGAAATCCAGACTTGATGGGTAACCGATGTTCAACAATTGATCGGTCTAAACCAGGCATCTCGGTATAATCCCAAGCAAAGCAATCTTTATATTCCTTTAACAAACTAGTCAATTGTTGCTTACTCTCAGGATCTAATTTAGCACTAATAAAAGTAGGCCTAGGCTTATCACCACTACCTATATCTACTTCTACCAAATCATCGGCCGATGTGAATCCCTGGCCTAATTTTCCATCATCGGCGAATCTATCCATTAAAAACCGTCGTCAGAACCGACTGCTTGGATCGGTGGAATCTCATAATCGGCAACTTTGAGAAAATCTTTCTCCCAAACTTCTCCTGAAATGCACCTGGTCCTTTCGTAAGTATCCGCTTCTGCCGATGCGATAACATAAGAAGAATCTCCTGGGACAATCTCAATCTTGTCACCTACCCACTGAACCAAGCATTGATGCATTGTAGATGGGATACAACAATTGGCATGAATCCAATCTCATCCCAATAATAAGTTGTAAGCACCTTTTCCGCTGATCACGAAAAAAGTTGTCGGCAAGGTTTTGCTGCCGATGGTCAACTCTGCACATATCGCCCCTTGACTGGAGACACGTTTCCTTCAAAGTCTTTGAGCATCATATCGGTCTTGGTCAAATCTTGATCCCCTTTCCCAAGCTTCTGATATACTGCATACGGCATAATATTAATAGCAGCTCCACCATCAACTAGGATCTTGGTCATTGGCTGCCCATCAACCCTTCCTTTGAGGAACAGAGCTTTAAGATGTTGCCTCTCGTCATCGGTAGGTTTCTCAAAGATAGCCGTCATCGGATCCAGAGCCAACTGAGCTATCTGATCAGAAAATTCCAACTCATCATCACTGGCTGGTGCAAGAAACTCCATCGGCAACATGAAGACCATGTTGACGCCTGCCGATGGACCTTCCCTCTTAGTGTCTGACGGCTGCCGACTTCCAGAGTTCTCTCCCTTGTTTAGCTCTTCTTGCCTTTCGCGTTGCAATCTCCTTTTCTGTGTCTTGGTTAATCCTCCAGGGCACCATGGAGGAAGTGGCCTTTGCCTTGCCGTCGGGCGTCGGTTCTCCCTTGACTCCATACGATGCGTGTTAGCATCCCTGCAAAATATGAATTCATCGGGAACCCGCGCATCAGCCATTTCCTCGAGCTCTTCTTGGTTCCTGGGAAAATACTGGACACGGTCACTAAGTCTGTCGTGCCCACTAAATCTGCCCCCCAGCCGGTCATGAACTGACACCCTTCCTCTGATCGGCCCATTAAATCGCCGTTCATCATCATGATAATGCCGATCGATCCCATCGTACCGATCATAACCGTTGCACTCAGGGCAGTCTCTGACAGTAGGAAGCTTGATATTTTCCTCCCAACAATGGATGAAGAATGGACAGTTCCAATGATCCCTGTGCCGATTCCACTCCTGTCGGCGTCTTTCCTCTTCCCGTCGATAATCTTCCTGCTGGCGCCGATACCGATCTTCCCGTTGTTGCCATTTTTCTCGAGGCCTTCTATGAGTTATGACGATACCAGATCGAGGAGGCCTTCCTGAGCTAGTTCCTTCCTGGACCAAGCCCTTACTTCTTGCATCGGCAGTAGTAACTTGATGCTGAGGATCTACCGATGCACTCTTCTCAGCTGTCTCCGATGTTAAGACCTTAGCCTTCCCCTTAGCATCCAACATGTTTGTCGGGAAAGGATGTTGGTCTATCTTCATCGGCTTCTGGGCTTTGGAACTGTCAAACTTGATTCTCCCTGACTCTATAGCCGATTGCAGCTGCTGTCTGAATACTTTGCACTCGTTAGTGTCATGGGAAGTTGCATTATGCCACTTGCAATATCTCATCCTCTTCAACTCTTCTGCCGATGGGATCACATGGTTAGGTGACAGTTTGATCTGACCTTCCTGAAGTAGAAAGTCAAATATCCTATCAGCCTTAGCGGTGTCAAAAGCAAACTTCTCTGGTTCCTTCTGCCCAAAAGGACAAGACATCGACTTCTTGTTTTTTACCCACTCTGCCAAGCCGATTACTGGTTCTTCATCAGAATCTGAGCTTGTTGCTTCATCGACAAATGACACTTTCCTATTCCATGCTCTTTTAGGCTCGAAAGGCTTGATGTCTTGATCAGAAATCCTCTGCACTAAATGACTTAAACTTTCGAACTCCTAAGAGGCATACTTATCCCTGATATGTGGCAACAAACCCTGGAAAGCCAAATCGGCTAGCTGCCGATCATCCAGAACCAAGCTATAGCATTTATTCTTGACCTCTCGTATCCTCTGCACAAAACCCTCAACCGACTCATCATTACGTTGCCTCAACTTGACCAAGTCGGTGATCTTCTTCTCATGAACCCCTGAGAAGAAGTATTTGTGGAATTGCTTCTCTAGATCGGCCCAAGTAATTACTGAGTTGGGAGGTAATGATATGAACCAAGTAAAGGCCGATCCAGACAATGATGATGAAAATAGACGAACCCTCAATTCGTCCCTGTTACCAGCCTCTCCACATTGAATGATGAACCTGTTGACATGCTCCATGGTTGACGTGTCGTCCTGCCCGGAAAACTTTGTAAAATCCGGTACCTTGTACCGATGTGGAAGCGGGATCAAATCATACGCGGGAGGATACGGTGTCCGATAAGAATAAGTGTTGACTTTGGGTTTTACCCCAAATTATTCCCTCATTACTTCAGCAATCTTATCGGCCCAATATGCATCGGCATCTTGCCGATGAGGCGGCTGCGGATCTGGCACTTGGTGGCGAACCTCCACGTGTCTGTTCGGGACGTGATCTGCACGGAACATTGTATTGATCACCTGTCCTCCAATCTGTGGACCACCAAACTGCTGTCCACCGATTGGCTGTTCTCCGAGTTGCTGTCCAAAATTCATTGGCTGGTTGGGAATCCCCTGACCTTGGAACCCGGGATAGACCTGCCCTTGCTGGAACCCTGTAGTCTGGTAACTCTGCTGGGGCGATTGTGGAAAGGCTTGCTGTCCAAGCCATCCATTATTAGCGTTCATCGGCATAGGTGCTGCCGATGATTGGTAATTGGGTACCGTCGTTGAATTGACATACCCTGACTGGGCCATAGACCTTTGTTGCATCAGCATTGACTCTGCCGATGCGTTGGGCATCTGGAACATTGAATCTTGAGGATTTCCAGTGTGAGGCCTTGCAGTAGTAGTTGTGGTATACCGAGGACTCTGGTTTACCGGCGCATTGGGAGGTGTCGATGTCATAGGAGTTTTGCCCCTCATGTCAGTTATTTGTGACGTTCCCGGTGTCAACTCTGGAGGCATACCGTAACCCCACCAGTTGGGAGGAAGAGTCAACCCTGACATTGCCGATGCAAACATATCTGTTGTCAGTTTATGCTGCCCAACTGAAATTTGTGGGTTGGTTGTCATCGGCATAGATAGTGCACCAGTAGTCCCCGATGTACTTGGAGGGACGGCAGATTGTGCACTTGCAGTCGTCAAGGCAGCCGATGGAGCCGTGACCTCTGGTGCCGTTGGCTGATGATGGGAGGGGCCCACATAATCTGGTGGAATTTGTCCTTCCTTAAAAGTTCTTGCCACGGCATTGAAAACCGTATTAGACAGTACACTAGCTTGGTTAATCAACGCTCGATTGATGGCATTGTCAACCATATCTTGAAGCTTGCCAGGATTGGCGTCAAAGGTAACCTGCCGTGGTGGCGGCAGTGCATCTTTCTGGACCACTTCGTCGCTCCTGTTTATGCTGAGAGACCTCAGGCATTGCTGCTTGAACTCTTCCATGGCTTGGGCAATAGCTTGCTTCTGCTCATCCTTGAGGTTGGCCTCCGTCACGGGGATGACGTTCTCTTGATCGAGGTCAGAGATCGACATGTTGATCTTGATCTTGAATCCTGTCCCACCAGGCGTGCCAAAAGATGTGTTGATGCAAAACTGATCTGCAAACACAAAGGGCTAATACCCGATTCAAACGTTGAGGCGTGCCAGCCGATTTGACCTTGCTATCGGCAAAGGTGATAACTCGAATACTTTAGTCCTGACAACAGCGATGCGCCCGGATGTCACGGCTAAGAGGTACTCACGCGGAACTTGAGAACACGCCGAGCTTAAGTCGACGAATTCCTAAGAACTCGTAACAAAAGGAAAAAGTATGACGAAGTCGTCGAAAAGTAAATGCTGGAATATGAGTAAAGATGTGTGTTTGATTCATTGATTGATTATTACAAGGCCCTAGGGTCTATATTTATACCCTGCTCAAAGAGCTACAACCAGACACGATTCGAATTCCAAATTACACGGAATCCGTATACAAAACGATGGAAATAATTAAGGAAATAACAAAACTATCCCTCGTGACAAACCGAAACTCCTCCACATAACGACCGGCAGCTTCCGGACTCCCTCTTTGCATCATCGGCAGACCCTTTGCCATAGTCATCGGCAGACTTTCTTATCTAGCCATCGGCACCATACTACTGCCTGTGGACTTAGTCACATTCAACTTCTCCCTCATCGGCAACCATCCTCATCGGCAACCCGCTTTGTAAACATTGTACTGCCACCTTATCCTGCCATCCTAGACACGTGCCCAAAAAACGGTGTCAACAATACTCAAGCTGATAAATAAGTATGAATACATACACAATGTAGTTTATTGAAGATGAGAGTAACTACACGTACGTGTACAAAGGAATTTTCCTATATATATATATATATATATATATATATATATATATATATATAATTAAAGTCCTTTGTGGACGTGACGACGTGTATGTGGTTCTACTAGCAGCTCAGCACCGTTCCTCGTCAGAGCTTACGGAGAAGGAACAAGTTTGACAGTACCCCTCTCGCGTCTCCATAGAAACAAAATTTGTTTTCTATTTTCTACCAAGTGTGACCGAATTTGCTGGACCGACGCAACCCGCGTGCATTCATGCATCCGGCCAACCCAATTCATGAAATCTGTTCGCTTGTCTAAAAAATTATAAAATAATATTTGTTAATTTGTTATAAGAAAAAAACAAACCGGTAAATTCGACGGAACTCAAGCGAACAAGAAGTCTCAGTCCTTGACTCCTTGTTGGTTAATGGTTAGATAGGACGTACGTCGCGGTTTCCTTCAAGTGTGAGCAGCATTGCGTCGTCTCGATCACCGACTTTGGGCACAAGTAGAAGGAACCATCATCACCCATTGGAGCTGTGATCCCGTGTGGGAATAAATTTGGGACGGGGCAGCCGCTCCAGTCGGCCCCTTCCCATATAGGTATGCTGTATTAGGAGTACTAGTATATTTATTTAGTTAGAGCATTTATTGCTATTTGCAAACTCCCATAACAAAATGCAAAAGATAAAAATAGATCATCTCTAAGGGAATTGGCATTTGTACTTGGCAAAGGATAAATAAAAATAGAAGGTCTCCACGCGTGCGTGCTTTCCTCGCGTGTGGCTTTGCTCGCGTGATCGGGTTTGCAAAGTCGTCCACAACGTGGCATTTTTGCCAAGTTTGCTCCCTCATTTGCCAAGTTGCCCAAATTGCAAACTCTAAATACAAAACTGTTGGATACTTTTTTTTGGAGTTTTTTGACAAATTACTCAAATATAAACCTCAAATGCAAAATCCTTGAAGATACTCTTAGTCCAAAGTCCAAAGATGAAGAAGGCAACAACAACACGTTAGTTAAGAAGAAGGCTATACTAGGATTAGAGCTTAGCCCAGGAGGCCTCCTATGATGCCTAGCAAAGGTACTTCACAATCGAATGTTTCGGCTTCAATAATCAACAGACAGCTATTACGTGTGCATATATGTTCTTTCTAATTCTGAATTTCGACAAGCCGCCGACTGCAGACTGCCCTTAGGCCTTGTTTAGTTCCCAGAAAATTTTGCAAAATTTTTCACATTCTCCGTCACATCGAATCTTTAGACACATGCATGGAGTATTAAATATAGACGAAAATAAAAACTAATTACACAGTTAGTCTATAATTGGACAATATTTGTCAAATACAAACGAAAGTGCTACAGTATCTATTTCCCAAAATTTTTCGAAACTAAACACGGCCTTCCACAGTTCGCCAGACGCTTGGCCATAGTAGTACGCCATCACCGACCACCTGGCTCGCCGCTCCCCACGCTTCTCCCACAAATTAGTAGGTTCTCTTCGCTTCTTTTTAGTCTGTCAATTAATACTCAAAATCATTCATCAGCATACACTAATCATATATGAGGAATTTATGTTTTTTAAATTTTAATAGATCGTATTATTTTGTATGTGCTACTTTTTCAGTTTTACTAACTAATTATTTGCTTTCTAAATTTCAGCAGTATGAGAGTATGCTTCTAGAAGTGAGTAAAGGAAACAAACAAAATGAGTTGATGAGTTGATAGAATCACAAAGAGGGTATATGGATAAATTTTTAAGGTAAATTTAATATGTAAAACTATTTCGTATGAATTTTGCTTTTTGATACATATTGACTGTCAAACAATTATTCTGGATTTAGAATTTTCCGGCGCTATGCATTAAGTGGTAGGCGACGTGCCCGTCGACAGTGAGGCGCTTGTGATGACTTCGTGAACTCCAAGATTTGCTGGCTCAGTCCTTTAAAGGTGCTCATATGGGTAGGGTTTGCGTACGTGTGTTCATAGGGGTGAATGTGCGTGCGTGTTGAGTGTCTACGTTATACTGTGTAATCTAAAAAAAAGATTGTTTTTTATGTTTCTAGAGCGCCCTAAGTTTTGGTTGGGCTCCAGGTCCAAAATTTCTCAGGACCGGCCCGCATTGTGTCTAAACCTGACGGAAAGGCAGGACAGATTTTAAGGCGTTGTTTAGTTTAAAAAAAATTGCAAAATATTTTACATTTCTCATCGCATCGAATATTTTTAACCGAAGTCAGCAAGGAAAACCCCAGCCTACTTTTTTTATTTTTTTATAATGCAGACCTGTTTAAATTCGCTCCCACAGGGAGTCGAACGCAGGTCTGCTAGTGCTACTCAGGTGCTCTAACCACTAGGCTAGAGGCCCTTTCGCATCACATCGAATATTGCGGCACATGTATGAAATATTAAATATATATAAAAGAAATAACTAATTATATAATTTAACTGTAATTTGCGAGACAAATTTTTTGAGCCTAGTTAGTCCATAATTGAACAATATTTGTCAAATACAAACGAAAGTGCTATAGTACCTATTTTGTAAAACATTTTAGAACTAAACAAGGTCTAAATAACGCTTTGTGCAGTGATACAGCAGCATATGCCTAGATTTGAAAAATTTTGCTGATAAAATATATGTTTTTACAAAAATAAGAAATAAAAATAAAAAATCCTCCTTGGCAGGATCCGGAAATGGACAGAGGACTCTATGATGATCATTGTCCCTAGTCCCTACCGTCTCAAATTGGATGACCAGGCCCTGACAACAATTTCCTCGAGACTCTCAAAAGCTTTTATTGATATATATACTTGTCTCGTTAAAAATATCGCCTCTTCAACCATTGTAAAAATCTTCTTTGAGACCTTTTACAATGGTTGGAATCGCTTCCAATCGCTTCCCATCGCCTCCGCAAAATAATCATTTGTATTGATTTAATTCGTTGAAGGATAAAAGGGTCATTTCTCCATCTCACTTCCTCACCCCCACCACGCACACCCCCTCCCCCCGACGGCCCACGGCCCCAAATCGCTCTCGCCCCTGCTGCCGCCGCAGCCCTGCTCCCTGCCACTGCTGCCGCCGCACACAGTTGCGTCGGAGGCCAGCGCCGCCGCCCTGCTCCCTGCCACTGCTGCCGCCGCCCTGCTCCCTACCACCGCACAGCGTCGAGCCGGAGGCCCTCGTGCAGCGCCGCAGGCTCCCTGCTTCATCGCTGCGTCGCCCTCGCCATTGTGTGGCCTGCCTTGGCCCGGCCCTCGTGCAGCGCCGCCGCTGCTGGCCTGCCCTCCCCCGCGTGAGGCCTAGGGATCCCTTCGCTCCTCCCTCCTTCCTCACCATTGTCCTTGCTCGTCGGTCGTCGGTGGATTTCCCCTCTAAAACAACCCGGCCTACAGAGACCGGCGCGACCTGTCCGCTAGCGACACCGGAACCGCTGCGCCACTATCATCAATTCATGCCAATAGGTACTGAAACCCATTTGACAATGCATGATTTAGCACAGAATGTTTGCAATAAATATCTATTGATAATCAGTGGCTTGTTTATATTCAGAGAGGAGAAATGTCTGAAAGATGTGTGTGTTTATGTTATTAAATTATTGTTCCATGGCCTCTATGTTTTTTTGTGCTATTAAAGAACCAGTAGTACATTGTGGGCTCATGAAATTAAAAATAATAATATGGTGTGCAAGCCTATATGTTGATGCAGAGGTTTTCTAAAAAGAGATGGATTGATGAAGAATAAGTGTGAAATGACAGTTTTCTAAACCATATGCTATTTCAACTTACTACATTTATCTGAACAAACTATTAGAATTATTCAAGCATGCAGAGATGACATGAACTAGCATTTCCACAGCTTCCTAGTCGTTCAACTTCAAGGACCAGATTACTACTCTAGTACAAAGGTTTAGGTCTTTAGGCATATAAATATGACTGGACATAAAATCCAACTGATTGAGCAGCTAGGCCACAAGGCTGCTAGCTATCATGCCAAACATGACCACTATGGGGCAG
The DNA here is from genome assembly GCF_000003195.3 of Sorghum bicolor. NCBI lineage: Eukaryota > Viridiplantae > Streptophyta > Magnoliopsida > Poales > Poaceae > Sorghum > Sorghum bicolor. Next base: position 7,510,661 of record NC_012877.2, read on the forward strand.
GACTGAGCCACAAGCTACATGGATACATGATACTTAAGGTTCTATAATCATATAGGAACTAGTGGTACTCTCTCAGACTATGCACATATAAGTAGGCCACAGACAATCTTAAGAAGCCCTGGTATCATTCACTGATTTGTTATATAGTGTGCAAGCCTATCTGTTGATGTAGAGGTTTTGCATATTGTCATTCATGCATCTTGCTGTGCACTTAACTCTATTTGCTCTTTAATTACTCTTAGCAGGTCGCTTGGTCTAGTTTTTAGAGTAATTTTTTTATCCTTGTTACTATTTATATTGGTTTATAGCAAGCACTAGTATTGTTTCAGCGTGGCATACTTATTTCTTTTTTAATTGAAAATGTTAACATGGACATGAGGCTTTCTGTTGCGCCGCTACGACCATGTCTTTGTTCGATTTCTTTAGTTTGTTTTGTGGAATTTTAATTTGTTTAATGTTGCTGATTGATGCAGGAGGAAATGTCGGGTTTTGGTTCTTTGCTGGAGTACAATGAAATTGTTAGGCAGATGTTTGGTAATGAAGAAGAAGGATTTCAGTTTTATAACAACTATGCTAAGGAGAAAGGATTTAGTGTGAGGAGAAGCTACTGTGAGTGGGACAGTGGCCATAATGAGATTACCCTTCGGAAGTTTGTCTGCAGTCGTGAAGGTTTTCGAGAAGAGAAGGAGCTGAAGAGGGAGAGTAAGAAGCGGAAACCACGGAATATTACTCGTGTTGGATGTCGTGCTAAACTTGTGATTGCACGAGATCAGAGCACAGAGCAGTGGTATGTGAAGGATTTCATCGGTGGACACAACCATCCGATGGCGGAACCAGACGTTGCTTGTCTGCTGCGTTCACATAGAAGAATCAGCGATGATCAGAAAGCTGAGATTTTGGAGATGCAGATTTCTGGGATCCGCAAACACCAGATAATGGATATTGTGCAAAAGCAGTACGGTGGGTACGATAAGGTTGGATATACAATGAGGGACCTGTACAATTTCTGCCATCGCAATAAGCTGGAGACAGTTGCCGCTGGTGATGCTCAAACAGTCATCAGTTACCTGACAGAATGCAAACGTAGAGATCCTGATTTCTTTTTCCAGTACAAGACTGATAGGGAAGGGCACCTGAAGGGACTGATCTGGTGTGACTGTCAATGTCGGCTTGACTACAGAGCATTTGGTGATGTCGTCGTATTTGATAGCACGTACAAAACGAACCGATACAACCTGCCTCTTGTTCCTTTTGTTGGAGTGAATCACCATGGCAGTACGGTTCTTTTTGCTTGTGGAATTGTTGCTCAGGAGACTATTGAGTCTTATGTGTGGCTGCTTAGCACATTATCTGATGCCATGGCTCAGAAGCATCCGGTTTCCGTGATCACTGATGGAGACCTTGCTATGCAGAGAGCAATCAGGGTGGTGTGGCCAAATTCATCTCATAGGCTATGCATATGGCATATTGAGCAGAACATTGTGCGTAATCTGCATGATGATGGTGTCAAGAATGATTTTAGGTATTTCCTTTATGATTGTTGCTCCATAGAAGAGTTAGAGATGAAATGGCTAGAATTCTTGGATAAGCATAACGTTACAGATCAAGAGTCGTGGCTTTATCAGATGTATGAGAGGAGGGAAATCTGGTGTGCTGCGTATCATGCTGGTAAGTGCTATTTAGGACTGAGGAGCAACCAGCGGAGTGAGAGCCTGAACTCTAGGCTTCAGGTAAATCTAGATCGTAAAATGACACTGTTTGAGCTGGTGCAGCACTTTGACCATTGTCTTTCACGGCTGCGTAGTAATGAAGCACATCTGGACTTTGATGCAGAGAATTCTGAGCCAATGTTACAACTAGATGCTTCAACTATTGAGAAGGAGGCTGCAAAAATGTTCACACCAGGAGTTTTTGCCAAGGTGCAGTTCAGCATAAAAGCAGGCATGAAGTGTTTTATGAGAGAGCACCTAGATGGCTATGATTTGCAGACATATATTGTTGGAAGGGTGGATAAAGGAGACAAAAAGTACTTTGTGAAATGTGAGATATGTGTTGATGAAGGCACTCTGAAGAGAATTTCTTGTTCTTGTCTTAAGTTACAGTCCCTTGGAACCCCCTGCTCACACATCTTCTTTGTATTGGGCTATCGCGATGAACGCAAGCTTCCAGAGTGCTGTGTTTTGAAAAGGTGGACAATGGGAGCCAAGAGTGCATTTCCTCCTATAAGGAAGAGCACCATGTATGACTATTCTGATAGCCTACAGAGGTACCGTGAGCTACGTAATATCAGTCACACTGCATCCTTTGTAGCATCTCGTTCACCTGAAGCATATGAGCGGCTGAAACGTGTTCTGCAAGAGGAAGCTGCTATGGTCCTGCCTAATGGAGGAGAGAACGGAGGAAACAAGTTTGGTCCAGTGCTGCCGCAAGCCCAGCATATTGATTCCACAGAGTCCACAAATGTCTTGGATCCCATGCATGTGCCAGGCAGAGGGGCACCGAAGAAAAAGGTGAAGTCAGTTTCAAATAAGAAGAAATCTACGGTGAAATGTACCCTATGTAAGGAAGAGGGTCACAATCGACGAACATGCCCCCTGCGAAAAGAGGTAGTTAAGAGTAATCTTCATCAACAACAATGTCTTGTCTGTGACGCATGTGTAGTTATGACTTATGACTAACATTCCTCTACGTTTTTAGGAAATAAAGCTCCCTGAGGATGTGCTCGATATATGATTTGCGAAGGATCCGCTTGGTGTTGCATAAAAGGTACGCTGGTGCATGTGTGATTCACTGAGACGATGAACACTTGATTCTTTATTTCTCTACTAATACTCAGCACACCCTGATTAGGTGAACGAAGAGGTAATAGTGAAAACTGAATTCTTTAAGAATGCGTATTATACCTTAAATTACATTGTTATCGTGGATTATTGAGAATGCTTTCCTAGAGGAAGATCACTGCTGCTACCTACGTCCATGCCCACCAATCTAACATCCTCTATCTATTTCAGACGCTGCAACAAGAGGTGCTGAAGCTGGATGTTCTCCCGGCGCTTGCGCTCCAACAAGAGGTGCTGAAGCTGGATGTTGTTGCGCTCCAACAAGAGGTGCTGAAGCTGGATGTCCGGGAGGTCTGCCTCTGCCACTGAGAAAGCCTAGCGCTGTGCATTTAGCTTCTTCTTGGGGCGGAAGTGCCGGACGTACTGCCTGAACGCACTAGTGCCGGAACCATCCTTGTGCTGTGCTTGGCTCATGATTTCATCCCGGTTCAGGTTCGGGATCGTGTCGAGGTAGCTGTAGGGGAGTGGAGAAAATGGTGTGTATTTTGGTTGTTTTAATTTGCCTACACTGAACAAACTGAAATTCAAGGGAATTCATACTTGACGACTGAATACGCAGCAGTAGTAATAGCTAGAGCTTACAAATTAACATCGGAATTCAAATTCAATTTAGTCACTACCACATGGAATTATGCCACAGTCGGTAGAGCTACCGCCGGACCCCTACATCCACGGAGTACAGATCAAGCTGCTCAATGGGAGGTACAAAATGTTGGATAGCCAGATCGACTTCCTACGAAAGAATCAGAATGCAATGTCTAGGCAGATCAAGGAACTAAAACAGAAGGTCGCTGCCAACAATGCCAATACTGAGGAGCCTTAGTTCAATTTTTGAGGACCCTTAGTTTAATTAAAATAAATTTCCTTGTGGTTTAGATTGTTATCTTGCACTATTCTTGGTGTAATTTTTATCCGTAATATCTTATTCTGTGAACGTGAGTCTGGTTTTGCACTTGTGTTTTGTTTATCTATTCATGTGAGTGCTCGTTTGTCAAAATATGATTGATTCGATGACATACTCTGCTGTTGATAATTGTGCAACTCAGTTGTGAAATTCCATTGCAGCAAAAAAAAAGAGATCAAGTTAACTTATGTGAACCGTATTTGGCAAAATCTGAATAATGATATTCATTGATGCCACATAAATGTATCTCAGAAAAGTCACGACACCGGGCCAGCAAACTTATCATAGGTTCACATGGTCATATTCCAGTGCCATACACAATCATGAGTGGAAGCAAAAGTTATACAACACTGCTCAGCGCTCACTGCTTTCAACCAACAAATATACAACCTACAGGGTGTGGCCTCTCTAAATCCAGTTCTAGCACACTTGTGCAGTGCGATATCCTGCCAATGGGGATGCTGCTGTTGCTCCAAGTGAGCGTCATGGTACAGGTTAAACTCATTGGCGTATTTGGGGCGGCATCTGAATGGTGAACCATATTTGGCATCTTCTAGCTGTTTCAGCTCTTCCAACACCTGCGACATAGACACAACTCAGAGAACTCAGAAGAGCTTTGTCATCAGGGATCACGTTACAAACACATTCATCATGTGTACAAATTATTACAACGTGAAGACTACTTTTGAATCATAGGGCCATACTCACAACAGGCCACTAATTTTATCATGCTAAATTATTTCAAACATTCTGAATGACACAATACATGCTATTCTTTTCAGTAAACCTCATGACAACATGCTATTCTTTCCATTATAAATCTATTATTTCACCGGAAAACCAAATTCTACCATATGATATTCCACCACAAAATCAGTCCTTTCTACAAGTGGAATACAAAGCTGTAAAGTGATATTTCACTAACTAGCAACTAGGATCAGTCTCTAACTGAGATAAGTGCTGACGTAACACAAACAAGAGTTGAATCAAAAGACAATAGGCAATTGCTGTCAATTTAGACATATGAGAGCACTCCAAAGTTTTCACAAAAAATTATCCAAGTACTGAGATGGAATTGCTCACATGAGTATGTCATGCACATTGTCAAAATCATCCCCACAACCTGATTAGAAACATAGCCTTTGTCAATGAGTAGTGTCGAATCCACCTGTATTAGCCAGAGCCAGATAACTGAATCGTTTAGACCATTCGAGATCGATCAGAAAATAATTAACAGAAAATTAATACAAGGATCGAACTCTGAAAAAATTAAAACAAGGGAAATCACCTCCATTTCTGTACTGTCAGAAACCAGATCACGGACAATCTTCTCCGTCTCTTCGTTGTGGCCAATGGGCCTCTCGTCGCGATGCGCGGCAGATTCAAGGAACCGTGGGCGCTGCATTGGTTGAACCGTCGTCCTCCTCCCGTCCCTGGCCTGCAACCTGTACAGCTCCCATCGCTGCCGCGGACTGAGCTCGACGCTGGGCCAGGCCGCTTCCGCTTCCGCGACTGCTCAGCGGCCGCTAGCCTGGACACAGCCATGACAGTGCCCAGGCGGTCGAGCAGGGCGTCGACGTTGAAGGCGGCGGCCCTGAGCTCCTAGAGCCAGAGCCTGACGGCTTGGGCGCGGGGGAGACCGCCGCCGCCGTCGGCTTCTTCATGTACATCGCGTCTTCGGATCCAACTCCCCCTACTTGCCCGCAGCTCGCCGGCCTTGACAATGACGTCCTTGATGTCCTCGCCCGAGGTCGGGAGCGCCGGCGGGACCTAGGCAGTGGCAGAGGAGGATGCGGCAGCTGATGAACCCTAGAACGCGACAGTCTGAATGTCATCAGGAGCAGAGGATTTGGTGGCCTGATGAACCCTAGAAATTTCTCAAAATGTTAATCTATTTAGAATCCAATCGAACTATATTACTTCAATTATACATACTCAACTATACTACACATTTTACAATTACACATTTACCTTTTTACCCTTTATTAAAATAAAAAACTACAAAAAAAGGAATTACCACTCCTCTAATTAGATCCCTAATCCTCTCAATTTCGGAGGCGATGGGAGGCGACGGGACGCTTATGGCCCACCGACCATAGACACATCAATCGCCTCTCATCGCCTTACGCTCATCGCCTCTCATCGCTTTTCATGCTCTGGGTCCACCGGTCATAGACACACCAATTGCTTCTCATCGCCTCTTCAACCATTGTAAAAATCTTCTTTTTACATATGCTTCTTTTGTTATGTATTTAGATATATAATGTATACATACACAATAAGAATAATATATCTAGAAAAGCTAAAATATCTTATAATTCAAAATAGAAAGCGTATGGCAAAATGTATAATGCAAACTAACCTTTAATGCAATTATAAAATTTCACTAAAATACATACTCCCTCTGTCCCTTTTAATTATCGTCGTTGGTGTGCGTGCTATAAGTTTGACTCGATTTGTAGAAAATACGTACAACATTTGTATCTCTAATAAATTTGTTAAAAAACTAGATTCAAAGATCTTTCTAATGATATTAATTATGTATTATAAATATTAATATTTTTAATATATAATCGTAGGCAGTTGTTTTTTGAGAAGCGCAAGCAGCAATTAAAAAGAGACGAGGGGGTACTCAGGAGTTTTTGGAACTTTTGAAATCGTACACACATCCTAATGTATCTATAAATATACACTGTCATAAAATACAAGTTGTAAAAATATTTTTCTTAAAGTACATAGATAAATGACAAAATTAGGATCTATCTAGAGATTGTTTGGTTCCCTTGCTAAATTTTAGTCAACTAAACTTATTAATAACTAAACTTTCAAACACATTGACTAAAAAGGAACTAAAATAGTTCAGTTCCACTAGTCACTCAATAGTAGCAAAAATAGTTTTAGCTGGCTAAAATTTAGCAAGGAACCAAACAAACCTTTAGACTAGAAAATAAAATTCCATGACACGAAGTTGGGATCCTTCATCGGTTTGTTTATTTATTGTGCTCACCGTTGAAGGAAAACAAGGGTGAGGATGTGGGTGTTCCTGGGGCAAGGGAATTTTCAACCATGCCAACAGCAATCTCACACACACTCCTATACTAACTTGGCAAAAGCACAGAAAATAAGAAAATCATTATTATTTTATAAAGAAATTTAAGTACTTATTACCTCAGTTTGAAATTGTAGTTTAGTTTTGTTGTAAGTTAAACTTTTTTAACTTTAAAGTGGGCTTAGAAGTGCAGGAACTCATGAGGGGAACTTTGACTTTGCTAAAAAAAAATAGTGGAACTTTCACGTAATAGCATGGGCTGACTTGGTCACTGAACTGCGGGCCACAGCACTTGAGCCCAAATGTCAATATGAATAGCCACTTATCACTCCAGAATCTTCATCATCGTCGGATCGAGAGGCCCCATCCTAAGGTATTACTCTCTCTATTCCTAGACGCATTGTTTAATCTATACGTCTAGAGTTTATATATAAGTGCGTAACAAAAAACTATGTATCTAAAAAAATTTAAATATCTTATATTTGAAATGGTGGGGGTATTATAACCAAGTTAGTAAGTCACATTTATTAACCATATAAACTGCATACCTATCAAAGGGGAGGGGCTGTACGACTTCTTGGGCATGTACAGTGATTAGAAAAACTAGTGTTTGTAAGAGGTTTTCATATCCATCATAGGCAATATAACAGATAAGGCACTGCATAAATTATTTATGCGAAATATAAATAGCATCCAATAATGAATGATATGTGATCATACATAATAGACGATATATTTTCACTTGCAGTTTTCTTAAGAGAACCGCCAGTGCAAATGATACATTTTTACTGGCGGTACCCTTAATTGAACCACCACTAAAAATCATTTGTACATGCGGTTTTTTTACCAAAACCGCCACTAGAAATCATATATTTTTATAGGTGGTTTTCTTAAGAAACTGCCACTAAAAATTAGATTTCTAGTGGCGGTTCCTTAAGAAAACTGCCATACATAATTTGAAGTTGATTTTTTTTAGTTTTTCAAATGACCTCGTATAAAAAATCTACCAAAATAAAAGTTATAGATCTCGAAAAGTTATGAAACTTTATAGTTGATAAATTTTTCATTTGAAATCACCTTGTCATCGAAAACTATGTTCGAATTTATCAAATTTGAAATTCAAATTTTTATAAACGACCTCGGTTGGAGAAACTACCAATATAGAAGTTGTAGATCTTGATTACAAAACTCTATAGTTGACAACCTTTTTATTTGAATTTATTTAGGACCTCAAACAATAAATAGATGCTCAGTTTAGAATAATATGTGAGGAATCAAACTCTAATATAGATACAAGTGAGTGATGGGTGTAGTGGTAGAAGAGGCTACGCGTGAAGGGGAAATCAATTTTTCTATTTTTAAAACCTGATTTTATATTTTCTAGATAAACATTTTCACTAGCGGTTGGCATAACTGAACTGGTTGTCTTTATATTTTCTAGATAAACGTTTTCACTAGCGGTTGGCTTAACTGAACCAGGCGGTTGTCTTAACTGAACTGCCAGTGGAAAGATCGATTTCTAGTAGCCCCTAGCGCTAAAAAACGCTTGTGCAAATGGGTTACGAACCGCATGTACATAACTTCTCTTAATGACTCTCCAAATTTAGCCCACCTAAGCTTTATTTTTTAATAGCCTACCTCACTAGCCATCTAGCCTCTTAGTTTTACAATATCTGTTGGAGTACTATAATATTTTTTTATCAAATTTATTTTAGAGAGTAGCTAAATCAGTAATTTGCTAGCCTTCTTGACCAATCTCTTGAAAATGCTCAAAGAGATTTCTCTCCTGCGCTCAGACCGTCTATTAATTATTAGACGATATCCTTATCGTGCTCCTATTTCTCTCTCTTCCACGTCAGATAAAATCATATGTCGCACCTCTTCTAGATGGTTGATGTCACCTCACTGTACAGCTCTCATGAGAGGCAACATAATGTGGGAGAAGCAAGCAGCACTGAGGCCGAACTAGAGAGTCATAGTCATCAATTTCTCAAGGCGATTATAGGTTGTGAAAGGGGAATTGGAAAACACGGTATGTCTCTTCAGAAAGATTTTTTTTACTGTGCCGACGAGATGTTTCCTCACGTTTTCGGAACAGGACAGAACGACAACTGGTAACTGAGAAGCATGAAACCAAGGACCTAGTGGTAACTAAAGAATTCATCAGGACGCAAGGCATTCTACTCGTGCTATCTATGGATAACACCTCTGATTGAGTCAGGGTGTCTAAATAGGTTTGAAGTGAAGGTGGCACACCAATGTTGGCATGCATGAGCTGTACCACGGAGTACTTTGGATCCACATGTAAGTCGTTTAGCCTTGACTTATTCTTGATGTTGGACGCACCGTCACAAAAGCATGGCCTCGTGCACCCACAGAGGACTCCTTGCAACACCCCTGCGCGCGAGAAACCGACCTAAATGGTCTAAACGGTTTCAGTAACTCGAGCCTGGACGTTTGTAATGGAGTGGTCCGTAGGTCCGCAGAATGCTCGCTCAAAAGAGACCTCACCCGAACCGACCAGTTCTTTGATTGTTTTGAAAGTTTGGTCATCAAAGATCAGTCAGTTTTAAAACTCACAAGCAAGTTAAGTCTCAGTTAGTTGGGTTTGGTCTCGATCTTGACCGAACTAACCAGACCAGACAAAACAGCCACTAAATAGCATAATCTATAGAAAATTTTAGCAATATTCCTATTTCAATACAAAAATGACAATGCAATATATAGATTACACAAAGTGATAAGACTAATAGTTGATATAAACCTTCTAGAATGAATATTACATCTGTTGGGTACCATAAACCGGGATACCCAAATTAAGAGGACAAAAAACGGCAACAAGAATAAAGGCGACGCCTGAGCCCTTGGCCTCGGGCGCAATCCCCGCCCCGATCGAGCCCTGGCCTCGAGCACAATCAACGCCTCGCCCGAACCTTGTCTTCGGCGTCAGGCTTCCAACGCACGGTGGTCGTACCCCTGATGCGACGTGCGCCATGCCCCCCACACTATAGCAGGGCGTGTCGACCACTGTTCCAACAACTCCCATCACTGTGGCGCCTTACCTCTGTCACTGTGAGGCATTGCCCGACAGTAGGAGGAATGGGGGAGATTAACCCCTGCCACTGTAACCATACTTTGGCAGTCACTATTCTACTATTGCAGGACAAGCCACAGCACCTCGGACCCGACCTCCACGATCCAAACAGGGCTCGTCGACGCTGCCAACAGGGACCACCATGCCGTTGCCCACACCACAAGGACGAGGCGGTCAATCTTCACAGGGTCGGCACTGTCACTCCACCGCACACTGAAGATAACTCTCAGACTTACGCATGTAAAAGCCCTGCCACCCCTTGCAGCAATAAAAGGGGAGGCAGGGCACCCTTTAGATCATATCAAACACAAGGCACAAGTGTAGCACAGAAGTGCAACACACAGACATAGCTCATCAAGCAACACACACTTCACTCACGTAGAGAAAGGGGACTCAGGATACGGAGCATCCCTCCACTTCCTAAGCCGAGACCTGGGACTTAGCATTCTTTCGCAACCAGCTTGTATTCCCCTACTACAAGCACTCTCAGGTGCAAGGCAATACAGACCTCGACTCTCTCACTGGACGTCGGGCATCCAAGGCCTGAACTAGTATAAACCCTCTGTATTTTCTTGCATCACCATTCGGGTTAAAGGGGGCACGTAGACTCATCACTCGTTAGTTCCTGGACCTCGAGTCCAGACACCGACAGTTGGCGCGCCAGGTAGGGGCCTTCTGCGTGTTTTTCCCTTTTCCTGCTAGGGAAACCCGTGATGGCAGACGGATTTCGCCCACTTCACCTCGGTATCATCATGATGTTTGGGAGTTTGGACTTCATGTCTCTTTGCTCTGGCTATGACATGGTCCTCCTCCCGCCTTGTGACGATGTGAGCCTCGTCCCGAGCCTATCCCACCACAGCTAGTGCGTGGGAGGCACTCAGGACATCATGCAGGGGGAGCCCGGCGCGAGCGTCAGAGGTCTAGGATCTATGACCCCACCACTAAGGCCAGGACTCGTCCGCTCCCCCCGCACATTCCTCATCAGATTGCCCATTCCTCTGGCCCATGTTGTGCTAGAGGAAAATCCCATGGAGCCTCAAGCTATGCTCCACGGACCAATAGGGGGACAACGCTACCCCCTGTTCCGCCCCGATCAAAGGGCAAAGCACAGCCTCCACCTACACTCCGAAAGGGGGACCCGAGGGCTTCGACTTCATAGCTCCCTCCCGCATCGCCCTCAAAATCTGAGGCGGCAGCCGGAGGACTCGCAGCTATGCCTCTTGAGCTCCCCTCGCAAGAACGCAGCCGCCTCTTGCACCTCTTCCGTCAGCACCTCACTGAGTGCATACACGAATCTCGCAGGGCATCACCTAAGGTCTACCCTTGACCTTATTGCCACCTCGCCCGTTTCGTCCTATCCTGAGGAGCCTACCTCAGGTGAAGACGCATGGGCCGACGCTGACTTCTCCGGTCTCGGTGACCCAGAGACTTTCATGTGTTTCCTTGAGGCAAGCAATTATTGCCTCGGCTACTCCGACTCCGATGGGGATGATTACGACCCATCTCGCGAGTGCTTCAACCTCGAGGTTGGCGGAGCGGCTCCAAAGGATCAAGGCGGCGCAGGACCCTCAGAGCATCTAAATGCAACTCCCCCGCCCAATGTGACTCCTGAAGGTCATCCTGAGGCTCAGGGAGCCGTGTCTGCCCCGGTAGGGGCTGGATGGCCTGACCTCGAACAGCTCGATGAGCTGGAGGCCAGGCTCGAGGAAGAACACATACGCCTCTAGCAACTGCATGAAACCCTAGAGCAGGACCAGTCCGCTCGAGGGGGCAGAGGGGTGGGCAGACGCCGCGCCTGTGAAATCAATCGGCGCATTGTCGAAGATGCCGGGGGAGACGACCCCCTGGTTTTCAGCACAGCTAGCCAAAACATGATGGCTGCCGCACTGCTCCTCAGGGCGATGCCCGAACCATTGACTCGTTAGGGAAGAAGAGTGCGCCAGGGGATCCAAGGTCTCCTGGAGCACGCAGTGGTTCAGAACACGGAAAGCTCCACGTCACAGCCCCACGACACGCGGGCAAGCCGCCCGGGGGACCAACCCCCTCCAAACAAAGCACCATCTGTGCAAGGCCCGGCGCCCCCTAACCCGCAAGGAGGCGCTAAGGCCCCATCTGTCCACAAGCGTGTCAGAGGAAACGTGCATGCAAGGGTGACCCTTGAGGCCGGACATCGCGATAGGGATGAGGCTGAGTCATGGCGGTACCGACCACGCCAAGGCGGGAGATACGACCCTGAGCATGACCACAGCTTGTCGCCCTTACGTCCGGGTCCTCGTGTCTTCAGCGAGGCAATCCGTAGGGCCAAGTTCCCGGCCCGATTCCGACAGCTAGCCAGTCTCACAAAGTACTCAGGGGAGACCAACCCTGAGCTCTGGCTAGCGGACTACCGCCTAGCATGCCAGCTAGGCGGAGCGGACGATGACTTGCTCATCATCCGCAACTTGCCACTACACCTGGCCGACTCGGCTAGGGCGTGGCTAGAGCATCTTCCTGAGCGTCTGATCCATGGCTGGGCCGACCTAGTCAGGATCTTTGTTGGGAATTTTTAGGGCACATATGTGTGCCCTGGAAACTCCTGAGACCTCAGGAGCTGCCGACAGAAGCCTGATGAGTCTCTCCGAGACTTCATTAGGCATTTCTCCAAGCAGTGCACCGAGCTCCCCAACATCACAGACTCTCGATGTTATCAGGGCCTTTATCGCCGGCACCACCTGCAAGGAGTTGGTGCACGAGCTTGGGCGCAAGACCGCCACGAGCACTAGCCAGTTGCTCGACATCGCCACCAACTTTGCCTCAGGCGAAGAGGCAATTGGGGCGATCTTATCCGATGTCAACGCCAAGGGGAAGTAGAAAGCCACGGCCACCGAGGCCTCAGGCTCCCAAGACCCTAAAAATGAAGAAGAAGGGTTGCAAGGGGAAGCAGGGTCGTTCGGACGACAACCTCGTCGCTGCGGCAGATCGCAAGAACCCCAAGCAGGCTCCTGCTAGCCTTGGTCTCTTTGATGAGATGTTGAAGAAGCCGTGCCCCTATCATAGGAGCCCCACCAAGCACACCCTCGAGAAGTGCACCGTTCTGCGTCGCTTCTACACCAGCATCACGGCCAAGGAAGACGCAGAAGAGCCCCCCAAGGACAAGGACAATGACGCCGAGGGGGAAGGCTTCCTCAAGGTCAGGAATTGTCTCCTGATCTTTGGGGGATGCACTGCTCGGCTCACCGCGAGCCAGAGGATGTGTGAACTCTGTCAGGTTTGTGCAGTCAACACAGCCACGCCCTCTTACCTCAAATGGTCGTAGAACGCCATCACCTTAGATCGACGAGATCAACTGGACCGGATCCCGAATCCCAGGAGCTATCTCCTCATCGTCGACTCCATCATCGCCGAGACCCGCTCTCTCTAAGGTGCTGATGGACGGAGGCAGTGGCCTCAACGTCCTTTATGCCGAGACCTTGGCCCTCATGGGGATCAGCAAGTCTCGGCTAAGGAATGACGCAACACCATTCCACAGAGTGGTGCCTGGGCAACGAGCCCATCCCCTCGGGCAGATCGATCTGTCCATCTGCTTTGGGACCCCCACAACTTCAAGCAGGAGATCCTCACCTTCGACGTGGTCGGGTTTCTAGGGACCTACCATGCAATTTTGGGAAGGCCATGCTACGCCAAGTTCATGGCCATCCCCAACTACACCTACCTCAAGCTCAACATGTCGGGTCCAAACAGCGTCATCACAGTCAGCACAACGAGCCAGCACGCCTATCAATGCGACATCGAATGCATTAAGCGGGCCGAGTCTATAGTTGAGACAGTGTCCCTCATCACCAGCCTTGGCGACATCGACCAGGACGTCCCCGACCCCATGCGCCACGCTGGGAGCTTCGAGCCGGTGGAGGAGACCAAGCTCATCTTCCTCGACCCTGAGGCCATCAAGGGAAAGGCGTTGAGGATCAGCTCGAGCCTCGACCCAAAATAGGAAGTAGTGCTTGTCAACTTTCTCTGCACAAACACCGACGTGTTTGTGTGGAGTCCCTTGGACATGCCAGGCATACTGAGGGAAGTCGCCGAGCACTCCTTGGACATCCGAGCCGGCTCCAAGTCCGTGAAGCAACGCCTGCGCCGATTCGATGAGGAATAGCGCCAGGCCATCGGGGAGGAGATCCACAAGCTGCTGGTGGCCGGGTTCATCAAGGAGGTATTCCAACCTGAGTGGTTAGCTAACCCTGTACTAGTTAAAAATAAAAATGGGAAGTGAAGGATGTGTGTAGAGTATACTAGTTTAAATAAAGCATGTCCTAAGAATCCTTTTCCACCACCTCGTATCGATCAGATAGTCGATTCTACTGCGGGATGTGAAACTTTATCTTTTCTTGATGCATACTCCGGGTACCACCAAATCAAAATAAAAGAGTCCGACCAGCTCGCGACCTCTTTCATTACCCCTTCCAGAATGTTTTGCTACATTACCATGCCGTTTGGCCTTAAGAACGCAGGGGCTACATACCAGCGATGTATGCTCCAGGTCTTTAGGGACCTCATAGGTAGAATGGTGGAGGCATATGTAGATGACATCGTAGTCGAGTTCAAGAAGGCAACTGGCCCTGTAGCCGACCTAGACAAAACTTTCCGATGCCTCAGAGCCAAAGGAATTAGGCTGAACCTCAAGAAATGCGTTTTCAGGGTCCCACGTGGCATGCTCCTTGGATTCATAGTCTCTGAGCGAGGGATCGAGGCCAACCCCGAAAAGGTCTCGGCCATCACCAACATGGGCCCAATCCGCAACCTTAAGGGGGTACAAAGAATCATGGGATGCCTTGCGTCCCTCAGCTGGTTTATCTATCGCCTCGGGGAGAAAGGGCTGCCTCTGTATAGGTTGCTTAGAAAATCCGAGCAATTTTCCTGGACCCCCGAGGCCTAGGAAGCGCTTGACAAGCTCAAAGCTTTGCTCACCAACCCCCCTATCTTAGTGCCCCCCGCTAAGGGGGAGCCACTACTCCTTTACGTCGTAGCCACCGACCAAGTGGCCAGCGTAGCTATTGTGGTCGAAAGGAAGGAAGAGGGGCATGCCCTGCCAATCTAGAGACCGGTGTACTTCGTTAGCGAGGTACTCTCTGACACTAAGACCCGGTACCCACAAATCCAAAAACTACTCTATGTAGTAGTCCTGGCCGTGGTCACTCGGTCACCATCTTCCCCATGTACTCCGAGAGGAGGCCGTGGTCATTCCAGAGGTAGAACCACCCATTCTGCCACCCCTGGTTCAATGACGGCATCAGACTCCTGATGTATAGGCTGGAGCGTGACTGCCGAAGCTGAAGCGTGCAGCCGCCGGCCCTCAAAGGTCTCTTCTCCCCGCCTTCATTCTGGGAGGACATCTCTTCCTTGAACAGGTGGAGCTAGAGTCTAGTGGGGCGGAATCCCCAAGTACCCCTCACACACCGTGGTGAAGACGGCCGCTTGCATGATGTAGTTGGGGTTGAAGTTGTGAAGCTCCACCCCATAATAGTGCACAAGGGCATGCTTGAACTGGCTGGCCGAAATTCCGAACTTCCGGTCTAGGAATGCTAGGAAGCAAACCACATAGCCTGGCGGTGGGTTTGGCTCCCTATCATTCACTAGAGGAACAAGCCATTCCGGCATCCTCTCGTCTGTGATAGGACGGAGAAGCCCGCCCGACACATGGGCCCTGAGCACCACCTCCGTGATGTTGCAGGCGTGCCACAAGTCGTCACCGGCCATGGCCAAGTGCGGGGGTGGGCGAGCGTAGGCAAGAACTTGGTGGTGGCAGGAAGGCAACTGCAGGAGCTTGAAGGCAAGTGCGTTTGAAGGCATAGGTGAACGGGGAAAGAGCCGAGGACCCCGGCAATGGCTTTTATAGAAAAAGTGTCTACAGTCTGCCCTCCATGGAGCAGATGGAGGAGGAGGAAACAAACTGCCAACCGCTTCATTAACTGCACGCGATAACCCAGGCGCCCACTTCTTCTGATTCTCACACTAACCACGTGCACGCGCGCATTAATTTCGTAGGCAAAACATCCCATCCTAACTGAGTACAACAGCGTAGTCGTTCCGACTCCCAACGAGAGTTGCCTCAAAAGGACCCCGCCGACTAGATTTGGGCGGTTCATTCCAGGGCAAGGGACGCTCAACCCCCCTTTTTACACCCAGACCAACACCTTCCGAGGTAAGAACCCCAGGCCATGGCCTCTTACAGTCTAGAGGTTGCGAGACTGACCTACAAAGTGGGTTCGAACAGTCGCCTTAGGACAACCGAGCGAGGGATGACTGGGGGTGAGTGTAAGAGAGGCCACGGTCCGAGCCCTGTAGGGGCTCGACACATCCCTAACAGTTGTGTCCGAGACCCATGCGGGTATCGCGTGAGTGGAATCCCATCGGAGGAGGCATCGAGCCCTCAGAACCAATTGATTGGTCCTAATATCCACCGTGACTGCCCTCGGGTATCTTGAGATGTGCCCATAAGGCCGCAAGCCGACCCCTATCGAACGGGACTCAGACATCCACTGGGACCTACCCGCTAGCAGCTCCCCAGGAACGTCGTTACTCGCCCACCGAGGGTAGTGTGATGCTTCCCATCCCTCCTCCGAGCGAAAGGATGAATGAGGGGCGTAAAATAAAGTTGGGAAGACCCTAATCGATCCTTGCCTATGGGCAAGGGCTCAGGGGCTTCACCTGCACCGAGGGAACATGCACTGCATGTAAAGAACATGTACCTTGTTCCCTAGAAACTCCCTAAGCGCAATAAGGAGTAAAAGCCCTTGAAGGAATGACACATTCCTCTAAGGGATCGGGGGCTATACCCGGCGGGTGCGCTCGCGTGCACCCCCCGGAGGAAATAAGAGCCTCAGCCTAACAGTTTATCCATGAAAGAGCCTCTGGAGGAGCATCCTAGCCCCTCCATAGGCTCAGGGGATACCGTTAGGTACCATAAACCGGGATACCCAAATTAAGAGAACAAAATATGGCAACAAGAATAAAGGCGACGCCCGAGCCCTTGGCCTCGGGCGCAATCTCCGTCTCGCCCAAGCCCTTGGCCTCAGGCCCAATCTCCGTCTCGCCCGAGCCCTTGGCCTCAGGCGCAATCCCTGCCCCGACCGAGCCCCGGCCTTGAGCACAATCAACGCCTCGCCCGAGCCTCGTCCACGGCGTCAGGCTTCCAATGCACGGTGGTCGTACCCCTGATGCGACGTGCGCCATGCCCCCACACTACAGCAGGCGTGTCGACCACTATTCCAACAACTCCCATCACTGTGGCGCCTTACCTCTATCACTATGAGGCATTGCCCAACAGTAGGAGGAATGGGGGAGATTAACCCCTGCCACTGTAACCATACTTTGGCAGTCACTATTCTACTATTGTAAGACAAGCCATAGCGCCTTGGACCCGACCTCCATGATCCAAACAGGGCTTGGCGATGCTACCAACAGGGACGACCATGTCGTTGCCCACACCACAAGGACGAGGCGGTCAATCGTCACAGGGTCGGGACTATCACTCCACTACACACTAAAGATAACTCTCAGACTTACGCATGTAAAAGCCCTGCCACCCCTTGCAACTATAAAAGGGGAGGCAGGCCACCCTTTAGATCATATCAAACAAAGGCACAAGTGTAGCACACAAGTGCAACACATAGGCATAGCTCATCAAGCAACAGACACACTCCACTCCACTCACATAGAGAAAGGGGACATAGGATACTGAGCATCCCTCCACTTCCTAAGCCGAGACCTGGGACTTAGTCCTCTCTTGCAACCAGCTTGTATTCCCCTACTACAAGCACTCTCGGGTGCAAGGCAATACAGACCTTGACTCTCTCACTAGACATAGGGCATCCAAGGCCTGAACCAGTATAAACCCTTTGTGTTTTCTTGTATCACCATTCGGGTTAAAGGGGGCACGCAGACTCATCACTCGTTAGTGCCTAGACCTCGAGTCCACACACCGACAACATCACTAATAATAATCTAAAGTACACCTTATGTCAAGTCCAAATCTTCAGTTACTTCAGTTACCCAAGGCATATAGCTAAACTAAAAATAAGAAATTTGGGTACTATAAACACGGGACCGGACTAGTGACCAAAACCTTTGGCATGGATCTTGGTTAGTTTGGTTCAGTCTTTGTACAATTATGTCCAGCCTTACATGCTAGACTCGTTAGAACAGCTAGTAGGGTGCCTTCTCACACCATGGAGAAGACAGAAGAATAGCATATGGGGTTGGAAAATTAGGGTTTAAGTGACTAAAAGTATAGAAAACAAAAAGTAAAAGATTGATTGATTTGGTGCGATCGCTTGCCCACAACCATGGCCCTATATATTTGTAGCATAGGGTAGACTTATCCCATTGGCAGTCGAAACTCTTACAAAATGCGTGCAAAAATACAATCCTGGCTCGGTTTTGGGGTGTCAAAACTGGCACTATAGGTTTTCAAAAGAGGCTAACATGTGCATTAGACCTAGTGACGTAGTAAGAAACGCTTTACAAAATGTTTTTAAAATTCTAGCGTGTGTGCTTGAAGTGTTGGATGGAACACTTGGTGACAGTTGGGGCTTTTGAAATTGTTTTGAGAAAGGAGTTCGGTGGGTTATTGGTGCCTCACCAGATGATCTGGTGGCCCAAAGCGCTAGAGTAAAGGTCGTAGTATATATAGTGGGATCTATCACAATGTTTAGGTCAGGCTAAATATCCTTAAGGTCCAACCGCTAGCCTCTTATGGCGGCGCACATACTACAGGCAAATCGCCCTAATGCCACAAGCACATTGCAATAACGCAAATTTTTTTGCAATAGATTGGTGCTTTTACCATTGTTTGCAAAAATTGTTACAATATTTGAACTATGTTGTCACTAATTTATTGCGTTGTGATAGTTATGATTTTGGTTGAAAGAGATTGCCACTACTTCCACAATTTTGATAATAGTTGCGATTAGTTAACAATTTTGCTAGGTTTGTTTTAGTCAAATTCATCACTGAATGTAAGTGTTTTTGCCACAAAATAGGACAAGGTAGAAATTAGTTTCCATATTTTCCTTATGCATAAACTTTTTCTTATGTTGCCAAAATGTTAATTTGTATTGCAAATGAGAAACAAGGTCATTGCCTCTCGCTACAAACTAATTTCCATCCTAATATAATCTCTAGCCACCAAAGCAAGCATTTATCTTGGAACATGCTCTTGGAACAAAACAATGTGCATGGTATTGTACACTAATGACATGAATCATTTTGTACCATAAACTCCATTTGCAACAAAACAATGTGTGTGGTATTATATCCTACTGCCACAAACAATTGTGTGGCATAAACTCTAGTTGCAATTAAACAATGTGCATGGTATTATATTTTACAACCACGAACCGGTTTTGTGGCATAAACTCCTACTACCATGAAACATAAGCGTGGTAACAAGTTCTTTTGCAACTTATGCAAATGTAGCAAAAAAACATTATGCTACACTACGGTTCATTGTAGCACCTACCAAACCGCAACGCATAATGCAAATGTGTTTCAAGGACCTTTGGCCACTCGGTTTTTTGCAACACCTACCAATAACTAGTACATGTTGCCACGATCTCAAGCCATTACACTATGGGCATTTCCCGTGGTGACATTTGCATATTTGTAGAGTCATTTGTATTGTGTCAAACTTTCCATCGATTATTATCAGATAGACCAACTAGGGCAACATCAAACAATCCGCAAGGCAACATCAGACAATCCATCATGGATTCAATTGTTGTTCTAGTTTGATGCCAAAGTTAGGACTGCAACATTTCTCCATTCGTGAGAGTCACTTAGTTTGATGAAATTTTGTAGTCCAACTTCCTTCCTGGTCTTTGTCCTTATGTCTGTTGGTCTTGCTTTGTTTTCATTTGACCATCATTTGGAAATCTTTTCATGAGACTTAGGAATGGGAGTTAATGGATTGCTTGAGATTAAGCATGGTTCCTATAGTTAGAGTTGAGCGGTTGGCATATGATAAAGCAGAGCACTATGTTAACCTTTTATGGTTAGGGGTGACTCGGATGATGACAAGGTCACATGGGTTGAACTAGAGGTCAAACGAGCCAAGATCTATCCTAGGAGAGGTTCTTTTGGGCTCAATGCAACCAGACTTAAAGCTCAAGATTGGAAGGGGCGACTGGATCTAGGCTTCAGAAGGGGGGTATTGCAAAGTCTTATTTTTAGCAACTTTCGGATCATCATACCACAATAACTATTATGTGAGCACCAGGATATTATATAATAAGATCTATGATTATGGGCACAATGTTTGTAGTTGCATTCAATTTCTAAACATTGCAAATTTTGCAAATACTCTTATTGTGCTAGTGGTTTTGAATAAAAAGCAGATGCACATCTATTGTTGTATCCCTATATCTATAGTTGATATTTTAGAACTTAGTGCCACAAATTTTGTAAAACTTCTTATAGTCTAGAGGTTTTCTAGGAAAAGTTATTTGTACTTGCAATTATTTTTCCTATAACTTTAGCTGGTAGTCAAGTTTTAGTATTTGGAAGCCCTAGTTTGGTTTTGAATAATTAATGAAACCCTAGTACTAAACTTTATACTAAGTGTGTGTAGACTTAATGAGGTTAGTACATGCCAAGTGATGGAGCAAGTGATGATCATGGTGATGATGGTGATGACCACAAGATGATCAAGTGCTCAACTTGGAAAAGAAGAAAGAGAAAAACAAAACCCTATGGAGATCAAGGCAAAGGTATTGCTTAGGGTTTTAGTTTTGGTGATCAAGATACCATAGAGGGTGTGATCACATTTAGGATAGATAGCCGTGCTATAAAGAGGGGAATTCTTTGGCTAAGCGGTTATCAAGTGCCAGTAGGTGTCATTGTTCATGTGCATGCATTTAGAACCTAGTGAGCTAACTTAACTCCTTCGAAGAAAATGTTTGTGAAAATGCACTGGACGTGTCCTGTATCTACTTGACCGCGTCCGGTGGTTCGAATCTGACCGTTAGAGATCAACGCGTGAGGTTTGATTAGCTGACATGTGGCTAGATCTGGAGCACCGGACGCAGGGGTTGAGCGTCCGGTGGTCACCTGTTGTGCATCCGGTGAACCTGTGCTTTGCCCAGTGGAAGAGCCAACGGCTCTATTTGTTTGAGGGGCTTATAAATACATGTTGGCCGGCATGGGGCTCACTCTCTTGGCATTCTTGACTACTTGACATCCTTGTGAGCCTAAGCAAACACCTCTCACTCATCTCTTTCATAGATGAACAATCTTTGTGAGATTGGGAGTGATTTCAAGTGCATTTGCTTGAGTTATTGCATCTAGTGGCACATGGGGATCGAGTTGACTGTGGTTTTCTTGTTACTCTTGGTGGTTGCCACCACCTAGATGGCTTCGAGCAGCGGAGGAGCATTGGCATGAGTTAGTGATTGTTCGTGGCCATCTCCCGGTGATAGTGAGGGGTTTTGTGCCTACCGCAGCGGAGAGTCAAAGGCAACTTTAGTGGATTGCACGTGTCATTGAGCTACCTCATTTGTGGGTAGGTTCTTGCGGTGTCCTAGTGAGGACGAGGTTCGTGCTACACCTCTTAGCCACCGAACCACCAAGTGTTGGTCGACACAACAGGGACGTAGCGTGCCAGCAAGCACATGAACCTCGGGAGAAAAATCAGTGTCTCAATTGTGTTTGATTGACATTCTTCCGGTGCTTGATTGTTCATATATTGGTGATTGGTTCATCCCCTACATGGCGGTATAAATATCTCTTCCTCTCTATTTACTTACCACAAACTAGTGTAACTAGTTTAGTTTCTAATCTTGCTTTGTGTAGCTAGTTCACTAGTGTAGCTTGTAGTGACATAGCTCTTGTGTGCCTAGTGATTATAGCAACTAGAAATGTTGGTTAGGTGGCTTACAAACACCGCATTAGAGCTAGAGCAAAAAGCTTCGCTTTGTTATCTACTAACCTCTTGCTCTAGTGAGTTTGTAGAATTTTTAAATAGGCTATTCACCCCCTTAGCCATATTAGGACCTTTCAAGTGGTATCAGAGCCGTGGTCACCATTTTGTGAAGGCTTAACAACCTCGGTACTCAAATTATGGCTCAAATAGTATTCAACCATGTTGGGGGCAAACCACCATTCTTTGATGGCACAAGTTCTTTTGACTATTGGAAGAGAAAAATGAAAATGTACCTTGGATCAATCAATGATAGAGTGTGGGAAGTCATGGAGAATGATTTTGTGATCTTTGACCCTACCAACCCCACCAACAATGAGAGAGCCAACAAACAATGCAACACTATGGCACTCAACACAATCTACAATGGCATTGATTCAATGGTATTTGAACAAGTCAAAGATCTTGAGAAGGCAAGTGAAGTGTGGACAAAGTTAGAAGAAACCTATGAGGGTACTACAATGGTAAAAAGTGTCAAGTTATACATGCTTAAGGACAAGTTATCCAACTTCAATATGAAGGATGATGAGTCAATCCCAGAGATGTTCTATAGGCTCCAAGTCATCATCAATGATCTCAAGGGCCTTGGTAAGAAAGTAAAGGATGAGGACTTCATTCACAAGTTTTTGATGTGCTTGCCAAGAGATTCAAGACATTGAGAACAATCATCTTTAGAGGTGGATTGAAGAATGTATCTCCCAATGAGGTACTTGGAGATATTATGACCGAGGATCAATATAATGACAATGATGAGATAATGAAGAAGGATGATGATGACAAGAAGAAGAAGAGTGCAGCATTCAAAGCTAGCTCTTCATCCAAGAGCAAGAACAAGGGAAAAGCCAAGAAAGAAGAATCAAGTGATGAGGAGTCCTCCAATGATGATAGTGATGATGAAGCACTAGCACTCTTTGTCTGCAAATTTGGAAAATTGATGAAGAAGGGATATCACACAAGAAAGAGAAGAGATCACTTCAAGAACAAGGAATATGTGAGGCTATGCTACAAGTGCAAGAGTCCCGATCATATTGTGGTGGATTGTCCTTACAATCGTGACAATGATGAGCATGACAAGAAGAACAAGAAGGAGAATAAAGAAAAGAAGGAGAAGAAGATGGTCTTCAAGAAGAAGAAGAAGAAGAAGGGTGGATCCTATGTTGTGACATGGGATAGTGATGCTTCCTCGGATGATGATTTAAGTGATGATACAAGGCATCCAAGAAGAAGAAAGCTTTTGCAAGCATTGCTATCAACAAGCCCTCACTCTTCGACACTCCTTCATGCTTCATGGCCAAGGGCCATAGGTACAATATGATGAGAGTGAAAGTGAAAGTGAAAAAGAACATGATAGTGATAGTGATAATGATGATGAATTCACTAATGAACAACTCATAGACATACTAGAACAAGCCGATTCACTTATTCATTCTAAAAACAAGAAGTGCAAAGAATTGGCCGAGAAGTTAAAAGCTCTTGAGTAATCCTTTGATGAGCTTAATGCTAATCATGAGAGGCTAGTGGATGCCCATGAGAAGCTTGGCAAGGCTCACACCAAGCTTGAAAAAGCTCACTCCTTGTTGTTAGAAGAGAACAAGGAAAAGGTTGTTGTATCATGTGATGTGGGCACAACATGTGACTTAATTAAAGTATCACCCAACCCACCTTTTGTTGTTACCACTAACTCTTCTTGTAGGTCTTCATCCACCACAACCAACTCTACCTCTACTTCTAGTGTCGGTGTCACTTGTGATGTTTCACTAAAAGTTGAGAATGAGACTCTCAAGAGAGAGGTGGATGAGCTCACTCACGTCCTAGGCAAGGCTTATGGTGGTGAGGCCCGCTTACTAAAGTGCTTGGGTAGCCAAAGTTTTTCTCTCAACAAAGAGGGATTAGGCTACACTCCCAAGAAAGGCAAGAAGGCCTTTGCAACTCACAAAACTAGTTTTGTGAAGATCAATGGTCGGTATTGCAATAGATGCAAGCAAGTTGGGCAGCTAGAGCTTAATTGCAACAAAATGAACAAGAACAAGAAAATTGCTAATGTACCTTATATTCCTTTTGATTCTTGTGATGTGCTTACCAAAGGTGAGAAGGGGTGCATGCTACGTTTGTTGGTACAACAATTGTGGGTCCAAAGAAGAAGGCCATTTGGGTACCAAAAAGCTTAGTCACTAACCTCCAATGACCCAAACAAGTATGGGTACCTAAGAAACATTGATTTGTTTTGTAGGTAAACTATAGAGCTGGAGGAAGGCATTGGGTGCTTGATAGCGGGTGCACACAACACATGATCGGTTATTCAAAAATGTTCAATTCAATTAATACAAATGATGACAATGGTGTTGATAGTATCACATTTGGTGACAATGGCAAAGGCAAGGTCAAAGGGCTCGGTAAAATTGCTATATCCAATGATTTGAGCATTTCCAATGTGCTACTAGTAGAAAGCTTGAATTTCAACTTGCTATCCATAGCTCAACTTTGTGATCTTGGTTTCAAATGCATATTTGGAGTTGATGATGTAGAGATCATAAGTGTAGATGGCTCTAACTTGATATTCAAAGGTTTTACATATGTGAATCTATACTTGGTTGATTTTAATACTAGTGAAGCTCAATTGTCAACATGGTTGCTCATTAAATCTAGCATGGGTTCGTTATGGCATAGAAGGCTTGGTCATGTTGGAATGAAACAATTGAACAAGTTAGTCAAACATGATCTAGTTAGACGCTTGAAAGATGTCACATTTGAGAAAGACAAGCTTTGTAGTGCATGTCAAGCCGAAAAACAAGTTGGCAACACTCATCCAAAGAAGAGCATCATGAGTACATGCAAGGCATTTGAGTTGTTGCACATGGACTTATTTGGACCAACCACATACACAAGCATTGGTGGAAATAAAATATGGATTTGTGATAGTGGATGATTTCACAAGATACACATGGGTATTCTTTCTTAGTGACAAGAGTGATGCTTTTGCAACCTTAAAATCTTTTGTCAAGAGAATACACAATGAGATTGAAACTGTTGATATTTGGTAATGCAATAACGAAATGATCCGCAAGCGCACGGATATCGGTGAGCATTTCACCCGGCAGGTTATCCAGAGTTATCGTATTTATATTTTTACCACTGGGAGAAAGCGTGCATGTGACTAACCAAATCTATTGCTACTACCATTTAGGCTACAAAGAATGTTTCTTGATCTGAGTGATGTATAGAGAAGACTGCAACCGTAGTCTCGTTCTAACCTTGGTAAGGATGATCTACTGTTCTATTGGGGAAGCTTACGGAATCTAGACACCACAAAGGATGTTTGACCCGCACCTATAAACCCTACCCTTCCTGCTAACAAGATGTGGACTGCAAAGGTAACTCGGAAATGTCACGTTCCTCGCTACTACCACGGTCTAGCTAGTCAAGGGATATCTATGAGTACCCTAGCCCAAACACCACGTTTACGCTAGCAATGATTACTCTAAACTCAACCGGAAGAGATTAAAGTAAACTCATAAACCAAAGAACAATAAAACAAGAACTTACTAGAATTAGAAGTCGAATTACTGAAGAATCCTAGGAGCAAGCCTCGGGTTAGGAGACTTGATCCCGCAGGTACAACCTCGGAGTAGACACCGACAGGCCGGGCTTCCTCCGATCTACACCTCCACTCTATCTCTCTCAATCTAGTAGAAACTAGAAGATCTAATTCTACTCACATTGGATGCTAAGCCTAAAAGAAATTTTATTTAGAGGAGAGGTATTCCTTCGAGGGCTCCTCTCAACTCTATGATGAACTTGTTCTCCTCCAGGGGCCAAGGGGTCTGGTTTTATAGTCCCCTCAAGTGAATATGGGCCGTTGGATCAAACCGACATTGATTGAACAGTTATCATTGATCCTTTAGGTCGGTGGAGCGTAATCTCCGAAGAGAGTCCTGATTGGACTCTAGGTCAGGGCGGGCGCCCAACGGGGGAGGGCGGGCGCCCTGCCCTTGGGCCCGATCGCCTTCCCGTTCGTTCTCGTGGCTTCTGGAGTCTTCTAGATGATAGAAAATTGCGCGGCACATTAATATCTCTATGTAAACCCGACGTGTGGGCCTTTCTTTCGTATTTCCTAATAACCCCCTGCAGAAATACACAAACACCAAAACTCGTGGAATTCTGTCAGACAAAACCCTAAGTCTGGGTGTTGGTTGCATTTGGATCCCTTTCTTTATTTATTTGATGATTATATTTGGTACTTAAGGACCGTCAACAAACTCCCCCAAGCTTACCTCTTGCTCGTCCCTGAGCAAGGATGGACTCAAGAGTTTCTGCAGTGGTTTCATGCCATAAAGGTGCACATGCGTTCAAACAAGACCTCGTCTCTGAGTTAGAGTAAACTGTTAAGACTTAAAACTTACTCATTTTACCTTTCACCATGGGGCTTGTAACCGTCACTTGTGTCTTGAGCAGTTAAAAGATAGAACGGATAAGTCAAGCGCCATGTCTCTTGTTCTTTGATTAACTATAGCTCTGGAGTTTTTGTAGATTTTCAAAATAAAACTCAGAGATTCATTGTATGACTCTCTCAAATCTCTCTTTTGTGGTATTTCTGGATCCTTTCCAAGGTAGTAATGGTATATGCCTTCTCTCAAAGTATGTGGTATTTTTGGTATAAGGCATAGTGATATTGCCTTCTCTCTCACCCTACTCTAATAAGGTTTTGATATCTGGAGCTCATAGGTGGGAGACAGCTAATACATATTTACAAGACATTTATTGCATAGTCAAACTATGGATCCAGAGAAACAAGTCAATAAGTCAAATCAAGATGTGTGGCGAATGAATGGTGTATGGTGATGATGGTGATAATGGTGAAAGCAATGGTGAAAGTCTAATTCTACGTTTGCTCTTTTGAGGGGATACATACCTTTCTTGCACTTTGAAGCTTTTTGAGGAGAATGAGATGCTCTATATTTTCTTTTTGTTTTTCTCTCAGGTGGGTATCTTTGTACCCCTAATTCTACTGTCAGACACTTGTCCATTTTTACCTCTCGTCTCACTCTTTCTTTTCTTCGAGGTTCCGGGCACTTGCCCCTTTTTATTTCCTCGTATCCTCTTTTTTTTAGAGCACTCATCTCCTTAAATAATATAGCAAGTGGTAGTAACCAAGATAACTCGAGCATTTATTTTACAGGAAAAACAGAAATGTTTTTGGTTATTCTCTCCTGGATTAGGAGTAGAATACTTTTGGGTGGCTCTGGAGATGGAAGTGAGTGGATATATGTGGATGCGTACTTTCGGAGTAGAAGCAGCATGTGTGAGTGAACGTGCAAGTGAATCTTGATTTTAACCACATGACAAGCTCCTAAGGGTCTACACAGCTTAACCACACTCAATGCTCATAAGCAGCAAAAAGTAAATGTGTGGCTCAAAGTCTAGCAAGCATGTATATATGGCTGTGGTAGGAATTTAAACTCTCATCATATAGGAACTCATCATGTGTTATTTTAAAGATTTTCAAAGATAAAATTCTCCAGAATTCTAGCATCTCTAGGAACAGATAAACAGCAGCTCAATCTTCCCATATCATATCCATTAACGACTTAGACTTTAGATCAAGTACTCTTCCCATAAGTTTAGGTTTAGAGCAGGTTTAAATTATAACAGTTATGCCTAAACTTGAGAGATATTTCAATTTTAAGAACTAGTCACAGCAGAGCAACTATTCATCATTTCCATGTGAGAGCTTATCATAAGGGTTCAGTTTGGCCTAGACTCTTTATTTATTTATTTAGCAAACTAAGCAAAGATATATATAAACACAAAATTTCTATTTGGGTTTTCATGATTATGCATCTTTTTATTATTCGAGTAAAGTATAAACGCGAGTAGAAACACTTAGCTAGATAAATGGGGGTGCTCTCCCCCAAGCTGGATTTTGACGTAATTTCTTCTGATGTAGCTAGCAAGTGACGGAGGTGTATTTGAATGTTGGCAGCACCCTGACAGCGATTAGGATGTCCTCCGTCTGCTAGTCTTCTTTGATCCTTGAATTCTATGGAGCTCAAATAGACAACAAAGCTTTGTGGAACTGGTTAAGTGTTAGCATAAAATCTCTTTGCCTTTATCATATTGAGCTTCCTCTAATAAATATTACTTTTTTTGGTAGGATCATAAATTTATTTTTATATTCTCATTTTTATAGGACAGGAATATTTTTATGCCACCACAGTGAATGTACTTATGGGTTTTATGCCATGAGCATACTCACATGGGGCTTACTATTTTTAATATTTTTATTTTTTTTAAGATAGCATGAGCCTGATTAACTAAGCAAGCTATAAATAATTAAAGGGAAAAGGATAACTACCAAGTTTACCTCTTGGCAAGGCGTTCGGTGTTTTTAAGTCCTCCGAACAGGACTCTCCGTTTTCGCAGTCGTCCTGGGATTCGCTAGATGGCGTAGTTGGTGGTTCCGGCGGCGCCTCCTCTTCGTGTATGACTATCTTTTCTCTCCACACCTAACTCGGTGCTACGGTCTCCTCAGGACAGTTCTGTTCAAGTTGTATGTCTTCAGACTTTATTACATCTCCTTTGTAGTCTACCGATCCGTCCTTGATGATTTGCCTCCTGTGGTTTCGGTTGCGTTGCCTTCTTCAGAGGGAAGTGCATGTGGCTTTCTCCGGTTCCAATACAGATGATGGCTTTGATAGTGTTGAGGAACGGTCTTCCAAGGATGGTGGGTGGATCTTACTCGTCTTCCCCATATCAATAACCTGAAAATCATCTGGAGCTGAATGTATGTTGGTTGTAGGGGTATGGTTCTATGTAGGAGCTGATAAGTGACTGCGACCATTATGTTGTCGTCGGATCTGGTGTCGTAGAGTGTCTTCTAAAAAGAGTATCCATTGATTGTGCACTCGATGCTTGGAACACTAGGGTTGTCCTTCTTGATCTTGAGTCAACGATCTTGACCTCCTCCGACAAGGATCCAATGTTTTAAGTCTTCTAGACAAGACTTCTCACCGTCTTCATCCTTTAGGTGCATCATTTGATTAAGTGTGGACCTTGACATCTGCACCTCTTGATACGGAGTCACCCATGTTCTTTGTTTGCCCAGCAGTTCGAAGTGCGGTGTTGGCAATATCCTGCTCAGTGTGTTTGTGCTCGTAGATCCAGATCCTTTACTTGGTGGAGTCTAGGAGTTGTAAAACTCCTCCATATTTTGTTTGAAGTGTACCTGTTCATAGAGACAAGGCATAGATCAAGTGCATGGGCCCTGTTGGTGGAAAACACCAACAAAACCAAAAGTGTATTTATTCTTCTCTAACCTTAAGCTTAGTGAGCAAGACAAAGTTGATGGATCATGAGTGTAGCATTTGTCAGATCAGATGGCTCAACCTAATGGAAAGATAATCTATCTATATTTATGTTTTGTTTATATCTTCCAAAGATTGAATGTGCAACATATTAGCTTATATGATTAGGAGTGTGGGATCACGAAGGTAGTACTAAGAACAAAGATTAAAGGACTAAACATGTTGAATTAATTGAGTTGGTTAATTTGGAGTTACAGATCATACATGTTTGTCTCTTTATTCATGTGTATGCCAGAACCAAGGAGAAACTTATAAAAGTGATAGTCAAGTACCTTAAGATATTACCTTAATTGAAGAGTGATGGTACCATCTCACCTTGTGGAAGCTTCCTCTTCGTAATGGGTGTGTATCTTGTTTGTGGCATTCTTTGTCTCGTTCCATGGATCATCTCACTACGATGAATGAGCTATGTCTTTCTTGTGCAAATCATTAAACTTCATGTGTCTCCTTTGTCTCCAATGTGAGTTTATCTCAGGACTTCCCAGGTTGATATTGAAAGTTTTCCTGTAGGGGTTAGTCTAACAAAATATACCAATGCCTACTCAAGCAGTTTTTAGTTCAGTAACCAAACTAGACTCCATGTCTAATCAGATTAAGGAAGGCTATTTAACCTAAGCACCACGCTTAATTTAAATGCCAATGGAAGTATGTACAGTACTTCCAAACTAACACTTACTAGGATAAACATAGGTAGCATGATGGCTTTTATAGAGATCTACTCAAGTGGAGATGAAGTAGTGTGATTAGTATTTAACAAATTGAGCATGTCTCAAAGGTAGGGATAAACAACATAGCAACATGGAAAAAGATGTTTTTATGTAAAGTACTCCCCCAAGCTTGAATTTTGCAAAATTCAGTTTGGATGCATTTAATTCAATGTTGTGTGATGGTTGGTTGGACATACCTTGTGCTTGTCATCATCCGATCTTCTTGCTCCAATCCTGGAAAGGTTAGTGACAAGAATACCTGAAGGAATATTTCTACAATTATCCTCAATACATAAGGCAGTGTTGCAAATAATTAGAAGTTCATATTACGATCTGATCAGTGCTTGTTTTAGGACACTAAGCTTGTCCTTGGGAAACCATCAATTTATGTCGGCGAAGTGGTTTCCCCTCCAACACTGACCTATATTAAGATCAACTCAACGAGATCTGCAATATTTATTATAGACATATGCATCGATAACCACCCCTTTAAAGTTTTTATAAATAGAAAGGAAGAGGGGGTTGGAGATCTCAAATGTGGTAAGGTTAGAGAGACCAATTGATTGGGGAGATGTTTTATATGAGCAAGGACTTGGTGAGGTATTTATGAAATAACTTCCATGCTCACTGTTGTTTCTCTCATTCTCAAACTCCAAGGATGATTCTTCATGAATGCTTAAAATTCCTCTAGGATTGTCTCTCAAGTTTGTTTTATCTATCCATTCAATGGTGATAGCACATGGATTTTTAATGCCCTCTAGCCATTGATGTTGCTCTTCTCGATCCTCCTTGTGGTCTTGGTGACTTTTATGCATGGGATATCTAGAGAGATTCATAGGATCATCGGGAGGTTCAAGAGAAAGAGCATAGTAGAAATTATTAGGCTCAAGGATGGGTTGGACAGCCGAATCATGGGATTGAAATGTTTGGAAATCGGCTATTGAAACTTCCTTTCCTTGTTTGGGAGATGATTCCTTCTCTATCTCTAAGATTTTTCTATGAAGACTAGTGCAAGAAGGATGTCCACGAATGAATACATACCTTGCACTACACCACAACACCGCATCAACGTCAGACATCTGATGCTAAAAATTATATTTATCGATGGATGATCTGACGCTAAAGATAACTAACCGATGATCTGTCGCTAAATTCTCATTTATTGACTCATTGTCTGTCGCTATAGGTAATCATATTTAGAGTTAAACTGTCTGTCGCTAAAAAGAGGCGCAGCGTAGATCTGTCTGTCGCTAAAAAGAAGTGGCCCCACCTAGCTCACACACCCGGCCAACAAATATGGTAAGGAATAAATATAGTGAGGAACCCTAGACCGTTTCACTACTTTACTTACCGATAGTAATTTCAAATTGAACTATGTGTATTTCTAATAGGGTTCAAACAAAATTGTAAAAATTATATTTATCCTCATACATGTCACTCTATCCATATCCTAGAGTTGGTGGGATTTTTTTTGAATAATTCATCTTTTGTTTCTAAATTACCACAAAATAATTTTCATAATTCTAAGTTTTGTCAAAAAAATTCTATAATTTTCAATTGTTCAAATAAAGTTGGATGGAGGAATGACCAATATAAAAGTTATAGATTTCGATGGGTTCTACAACTTTCTTGGTGACAATTTTTTCATTTGAAATCATTTACTATTACAAAATTCTATTGAAAAGCTCTCGTATTTTAAAAATTCAAATATTTGAATTGTTCGAACAATGTTGAATGGGAAAATGACCAGAATAATAGTTGTAGGTCTATATGAGTTATTTTATTCCATATATTTCTTTCTAATTTCTGGATATTGTTAGATTGGGCATATCCCTTCGTATTGTTTTCATTCTACCAATAAAAGAAAAATGAAATATTTATTTATATTAATTCATCTTTATTACATACAACCTATTACTATGCAGACCATGGCCCAAATCGGCCCATCTAAAAACCCTAGACTACCCATTCCTCTCTCTCCCTATCTTCCCTCTCCCTCCGACCCTCCCTCAACCGGACAGCCGCACATCTCTCTCTCTCTCTCTCTCTCTCTCATGCTCTCATGCGCGGATCGAGCGCGGGGGCGCGGCGCCTCTGACGGCGTGGCGGATCCGACGGCGAAGCAGGGCCTAGAATCCGGATGGACGCAGGGTGCGGCACCTTAGGCGGCGACGCTGCGAGCCGGGTCTCTCCGGCAGCAGCACAGCGATGTTCGGTCCCTCCAACGGCCGCACGGTTGCGTAGGGTTCCTCCGGCAGCGGTGTGGGTCCTAGAACCCTGATGGGCGCGGTCGTCCACGGTAAGTCAGCTGCTCCTGCCAACCCATCTGCTGCTGTAGACTACTTGCTGTTGTTGCACTGTTGGTGCGCTTGGGTTGCTGGGTTAGCGGCCGGTGTTTGAAGGTGCTCCTGTTAATCTGTTATAGCCACGCTTATTAGTAGTGAGTTGGAGCTCTTGATTTGCAGTAGTTCTCAGTCAATCGATTAAAGAGTTTTGCTTAGCAGTGAGTCCCTTCTGTAGGCAGTTTGCCTTGGCGCTCAAATTTACAGAGAGGGAGACAGTAAAAGCTGTAGGATTCGAGCCGTGGTCTTTTTTTTTTGTTTTTCATCAATGTAATTTTTTTCTTGCTCAATTTGTTATGGATATAGATGTCTTGGTAAGCAGCGACACTACTTGGATGCAGCCTGTTTGTTCCTCAGACTTGTCATGTGTTCAGTTACAACAGCCTCTCATAATTAAACCACCACGTCTTTGTGAGTTTCCTGCCTGCCTCTCCTTGTTGGTCCCTGTTTAGTCCCTACAGATTCACTATAAGATCCTATCATTTTTTTATTGGCCTTTGTTACCATTTAATTTGGAGATGTTTCTTCCTCATTATGTATCGAAGATGCAGTGTGGTACAATACTTCTTCTTGCTAGGGAATTTATATTTGATAAACAAAGATGTTTGTTTTTTAGTTATGAATCAAAGCTGCAGTTGTGGCACAGCACTGCTTTGCTTGGTAGGCAATTTATAATCAGAAGAAGTTTCAACAGGGACATTGTAAATCTTGGAAGTACAGAGTTATAAAGTACTACTGCCAGTTTCTACCTTGAGTAGATGAATCTTGATTTTCATGCTTTATCTAAAAATCTATAAATTACCACTAGTATGTAATTTACAAAGACTAAATGAAAAATAGACTTCACCTATATTCAAAAACTAAATATGGGTGATGTCTAATTTTTATTTAGTGTTGTATAGTATACGACAGATGCTCCAAGGTTTACTAACTCTGGTAGGCATTTCATCGTTATTGACGACGTATGGGATATAAAATCCTTGCAAGCATTAGAATCAGCTTTGCATCAGAAAGATAATGGAAGTAGAGTTGTCAAAACTACTTGAAATCTAGAAGTTGCCAGTGGCGATGAAGATTACCAGCTTGGCTCTCTTTCACATGATAACTCAAAGCTCTTTTACATGAGGCTAAAGGTAGTGTCTGACGCTAAAGATTTTTACCGGCAGGACTTACACCGGCAGCAGAAGTCTGTCGCTATAGGTTTTTAGCGTCAAATTGTCTGCCCCTATAACTGCTTTTGCCGTCAGATCATCCATCGCTAATTTTAGTGTTGTGGTGTAGTGTTGCTTTACTAACAGATAAAGAAAGAAAGGCTCTACCAAAGGTTATATGATTAAGACCAATGTGGAAATATCGAGAAAAAACATGGTCTTGTAGGGCTAGGTTTAAACCAAAATTTATAGAAAGATTAAAAGATTCCCTAAGTGTAGCTAAAAGTTCATTATCTTCTTGATTAAAAGATAGAACCTCGGCTATAGAAAAGGGTTGGTTTTGACCTATCGTAATCAACTCTGGACACAGATCATAATTAAGGGCAGGACTTGTTGACTCCCATGGTCTATGGCTGGTCTCCGAAGGTACAAAAAATTCAATAATAGGTATGGAGTTTGAGTTATCCATGGAAAAAATAAAAAGATAAAAGAATAAAAGTATAAAAGTATAATACAAGATAATAGCAAGACTTAAAATTATCTCAGCAAACTGTCTTTCTCCCCGGCAACGGCGCCAAAAATGCTTGTTGATATTGGTAACGCAATAACGAAATGATCCGCAAGCGCACGGATATCGGTGAGCATTTCACCCGGGAGGTTATCCAGAGTTATCGTATTTATATTTTTACCACTAAGAGAAAGCGTGCATCTGACTAACCAAATCTATTGCTACTACCCTTTAGGCTACAAAGAATGTTTCTCGATGTGACTGATGTATAGAGAAGACTGCAACCGTAGTCTCGTTCTAACCTTGGTAAGGATGATCTACTGTTCTATTGGGGAAGCTTACAGAATCTAGACACCACAAAGGATGTTTGACCCGCACCTATAAACCCTACCCTTCCTGCTAACAAGATGTGGGCTGCAAAGGTAACTCGGAAATGTCACGTTCCTCGTTACTACCACGGTCCAGCTAGTCAGGGGATATCTATGAGTACCCTAGCCCAAACACCACGTTTACGCTAGCAATGATTACTCTAAACTCAACCGGAAGAGATTAAAGTAAACTCATAAACCAAAGAACAATAAAACAAGAACTTACTAGAATTAGAAGTCGAATTACTGAAGAATCCTAGGAGCAAGCCTTGGGTTAGGAGACTTGATCCCACAGGTACAACCTCGAAGTAGACACCGACAGGCCGGGCTTCCTCCGATCTACACCTCCACTCTATCTCTCTCAATCTAGTAGAAACTAGAAGATCTAATTCTACTCACATTGGATGCTAAGCCTAAAAGAAATTTTATTTAGAGGAGAGGTATTCCTTCGAGGGCTCCTCTCAACTCTATGATGAACTTGTTCTCCTCCAGGGGCCAGGGGGTCTGGTTTTATAGTCCCCTCAAGTGAATATGGGTCGTTAGATCAAACCGACATTGATTGAACAGTTATCCTTGATCCTTTAGGTCGGTGGAGCGTAATCCCCGAAGAGAGTCCTGATTGGACTCTAGGTCAGGGCGGGCGCCCAAGGGGGGAGGGCGGGCGCCCTGCCCTTGGGCCCGATCGCCTTCCCGTTCGTTCCCGTGGCTTCTGGAGTCTTCTAGATGATAGAAAATTGCGTGGCACGTTAGTATCTCTATGTAAACCCGACGTGTGGGCCTTTCTTCCGTATTTCCTGATAGCCCCCTGCAGAAATAGACAAACACCAAAACTCGTGGAATTCTGTCAGACAAAACCCTAAGTCTGGGTGTTGGTTGCATTTGGATCCTTTTCTTTATTTATTTGATGATTATATTTGGTACTTAAGGACCGTCAACAGAAACAACCATCAAAAAAGTGAGAAGTGACAATGGAAGTGAATTCAAGAACACAAGAGTTGATGAGCTTTGTGATGAATTTGGTATTGGACATCAATTCTCGGCCAAGTATACTCCACAATCAAATGGTCTTGTTGAGAGGAAGAATAGAACCTTGATTGGCATGGCAAGATCAATGTTGAGTGAGTACAATGTGAGTCATTCGTTTTGGGCCGAAGCCATCAACACGGCTTGCTACTATAGCAACCGACTCTATTGTCACCCAATGATGGAAAAGACACCTTATGAGCTCTTGAATGTTAGAAAGCCCAATATTGCATACTTTTGGGTTTTTGGTTGCAAATGCTACATATTGAAGAAAGGCACTAGATTGAGCAAATTTGAAAAGAAATGTGATGAAGGTTTCTTGCTTGGTTACTCCACTACTAGCAAAGCTTATAGAGTTTGGAATTTGGCTAGTGGTACTCTTGAAGAGGTGCATGATGTTGAGTTTGGTGAAACCAATGGCTCTCAAGAGGAAGGTGAAAATCTAGATGATGTGAGAGGCACTCAATTGGCCGATGCAATAAAGAACAAGGATATTGGTGATTTAAGGCCTAAAGAGGTGATTGATATTGAAGATGACAAAGATCAAGTGCTTCCTACCTCTAATGTGCAAGCAAGTGGTTCTCATGATCAAAAGTAAGCTAGTACAGGTGGTACACAAGTGCAAGATCAACAATCTAGTACATCATCTCATGATCAACTAAGTGCAAGCAATCAAGTGCAAATACTTCAACCAACCAATATTGCAAGAGATCATCCATCAGATCATATCATTGGTGACATTCAAAGAGGAGTGCAAACTAGATCAAGACTAGCATCATTTTGTGAGCACATCTCCTTTGTGTCTCACATTGAGCCAAAGAAGATTGATGAAGCTTTGGGAGATGTTGATTGGGTTAATGCTATACATGAAGAGCTCAACAATTTCAAGAGAAATCAAGTATGGGAATTAATTGAGAGGCCTAGTGATCATAATGTCATTGGTACTAGATGGGTCTTTTGCAACAAACAAGATCAAGATGGGATACTTGTAAGAAACAAAGCAAGATTGGTAGCACAACGATATACTCAAGTTGAAGGTCTGGACTTTGGTGAAACATATGCCCCGGTTGCAAGATTGGAAGCAATTAGGATCTTGTTGGCCTATGATTGTGCACATAACATCAAGTTATATCAAATGGATGTGAAGAGTGCATTTCTCAATGGCTGTATCAATGAAGAAGTATATATTGAACAGCCTCCCAGTTTTGAAGATGACAAGAAACCCAACCATGTTTACAAGCTAAGAAAGGCATTGTATGGTTTGAAGCAAGCACCAAGAGCATGGTATGAAAGATTGAGAGATTTCTTACTCTCTAAAGGTTTCAAGATGGGCAAGGTTGACACCACTCTCTTCACCAAGATGATTGGCAAAGACTTGTTTATGTTGCAAATATATGTTGATGATATCATATTTGGATCAACCAACCAAGAATTTTGTGAGGAGTTTGGAAACATGATGGCTAATGAATTTGAGATGTCAATGATTGGAGAGCTTACTTACTTCCTTGGTCTTCAAATCAAGCAATTGAAGAATGGCGCATTTGTGAGTCAAGGTAAGTACATAAAAGACATGCTCAAGAAGTTTGACATGGACGATGCAAAATCAATTAGCACTCCAATGGGAACAAATGGAAGCCTATATAGTGATACAAGTGGAAATATGGTGGATCAAAAGTTGTATCGGTCTATGATTGGAAGCCTACTCTATGTGACCACATCAAGACCAGATGTCATGTTTAGTGTATGCATGTGTGCAAGATTCCAAGCCTCACCAATAGAAAGTCATTTGAAGGCAACAAAGAGAATATTGAGGTACTTAAAGCATACACAAAATGTTGGTTTGTGGTATCCCAAAGGTGCAAAGTTTGAACTCATAGGATATTCTGATTCGGACTATGCGGGATGCAAAGTTGAAAGAAGAAGCACATCGGGCACATGTCAACTATTGGGAAGATCACTTGTCTCATGATCATCCAAGAAGCAAAATAGTGTTGCACTATCAACCGCCAAAGCGGAGTACATTGCGGCCGGTAGTTGTTGTGCACAAATCCTATGGATGAAGGCAACCGTGAAAGACTTTCGAATCAACTTCAAGCAAGTGCCATTGCTATGTGACAATGAAAGTGCTGTGAAGCTCACCAACAATATGGTTCAACATTCAAGAACAAAGCACATAGATGTCCGCCATCATTTCATAAGACATCACCAACAAAAAGGGGACATTTGCATTGAGAGTATAGGCACTGATGATCAACTTGCCGATATATTCACCAAGTCACTTGATGAGAAGAGGTTTTACAAGCTAAAGAATGAATTGAACATACTTGACTTCTCAAATATGTGTTGATGCACCCCCCCCCACTATATGACATGCGTCTCCTTCGAGCAAAGCAAGGTATAGTTGATTGACATGTCATTCATTCTTTGCTCAGGACTTGTTTAGCATATCTATTCATTCCTTACATGTCTTAGGCTCATTCATGAAAATCAAATGAATTTGATGCTTGTATGGTACCACTATTGCTTCTATGCTTGACATGATCTAGTGGTAGCATATGACATGTTTGTGGGCTTGCAATCCTAGTGTTTGATCTAGAATATGAGCTATAAGTGTTTAACTCAACATGGTATAAGATAACCCTTATTTGGAGGTGTGAAAAGCTTGTCCTTGGATCAAACCAAGTTAAATATCTTAGGCAAGTAATCTTGATTGGACCAATTTGGAAAAATAATCTCACTTCACATAGTTTTACACTAACCTATCTAAAATTTGAGCTCACCTTTTGTGGTCATTAATGACAAAGGGGAGAGAATTTCCCAAAGATTTGCTAAAGGTGGAGAGAAATTACAAAAGAAGTACAAAGATAGGGGAGTAACATGATAAAAGAAGGGGATCAATTAAAATTTTAAAGCACACAAGTAGGGCGAGCAAGCTCATAAACTTGTATGTTGCATTTGAATGTGCATCACATATATTTGCTTGCATTTGCATTAGCTTTAGAAGCTTTCTCTTTGATACCTTGCTTGTGTGGTGTATGCTAGTTGTAAGTATGATTGATGAAATGAAGAACTAGCATGCATAGGTAGTGTAACTAGACTTTTAGTTGCTTCACAAGTGGTACTAGATCTTGTTTATAATGTTGATCTCACGTGGTGTTCTAGTTTTGTGAATGCCTAGTTACTAATGGTGTCAAGGATGGTGTATATTGGCAACTCCGATTGGTATCACGCTTCAAAGATCCATTCTTTACACCTTAGCATCATTTCTTAGAAATTGACTCTTATATTTTCTATTCAAGCATATGTGCAAGCATTCAAATCCAAACTCTTA
Organism: Sorghum bicolor; assembly: GCF_000003195.3. Taxonomy (NCBI): domain Eukaryota; kingdom Viridiplantae; phylum Streptophyta; class Magnoliopsida; order Poales; family Poaceae; genus Sorghum; species Sorghum bicolor. The sequence goes on from NC_012877.2 coordinate 7,549,289, forward strand.
GCACATATGTAGGGGGAGCAATTGCTACCAATTTGGGTTTATGAAACTTGTCCATAACCTTTGCACATGGTAAAATGCTTGGGCAAGAAACATGAATCCAAACAATTTTATTGAAAATCTTTATAAAAGGGTTGTCATCAATTACCAAAAAAGGGGAGATTGAAAGCCCTAGTTTGTTGTTGGATAATTAATGAAACCCTAGTACTAACCTTTATACTAAGTGTGTGTAGACTTAATGAGGTTAGTACATGCCAAGTGATGGAGCAAGTGATGATCATGGTGATGATGGTGATGACCACAAGATGATCAAGTGCTCAACTTGGAAAAGAAGAAAGAGAAAAACAAAACCCTATGGAGATCAAGGCAAAGGTATTGCTTAGGGTTTTAGTTTTGGTGATCAAGACACCATAGAGGGTGTGATCACATTTAGGATAGATAGCTGTGCTATAAAGAGGGGAATTCTTTGGCTAAGTGGTTATCAAGTGCCACTAGGTGTCATTGTTCATGTGCATGTATTTAGAACCTAGTGAGCTAACTTAACTCCTTCGAAGAAAATGTTTGTGAAAATGCTAACACACTTGCACATGTTGGTACACACATGGTGGTGTTGGCACACTTTAAGAAGGAGGTGGAGTTTGAAGGGTAGAGAGGGGTTTGGGTTTCTCTCTCCCTTTGGTGATTTGGTGCTTTTGAGAAAAAGAAATGCATATTTTCTGTTGCACTAATGGAAAGTTTGGAGAAGTCATTGGAGTGTTTCTCACTGAAAACACTCACCGGAAGCTCTGACCATGGCACCGAACGCTGAGCCTGCGCGTCCGGTGTGCTGTCAGTCTCTAGTTGAGTTAGAAGCAAGCACCAGACGCTAAGCACCGGACGCGGGCTAGTCCCTGTTCTTGTGTCCGGTGTGACTTGACATCAGCAGTGTGACTATGAGTGTTTTTGACTGAGAGCACCAGACACTTAGGAATGAGTCCCGTGGCTGCGTCTGGTGACCATGCGCATTTTGACAACCTCTCTACGTACGTGATCAGTGTGCACTAGACGCGTCCGGTATCTACTTGACCGCGTCCGGTGGTTCAAATTTGACCATTAGATATCAACGTGCGAGGTTCGATTAGCTGACATGTGGCTAGATCTGGAGCACCGAACGCAGGGGTTGAGCGTTTGGTGGTCAACTGTTGTGCGTCCGGTGACCCCGTGCTTTGCCTAGTAGAAGAGCCAACGGCTCTATTTGTTTAAGGGGCTTATAAATACGTGTTGGCCGGCTTGGGGCTCACTCTCTTGGCAGTCTTGACTACTTGACATCCTAGTGAGCCTAAGCAAACACCTCCCACTCATCTCTTTCATAGATTAACCATCTTTGTGAGATTGGGAGTGATCCCAAGTGCATTTGCTTGAGTGATTGCATCTAATGGCACTTGGGGATCGATTTGGCTATGGTTTTCTTGTTACTCTTGGTGGTTGCCGCCACCTAGACAGCTTGGAGCAGCGGAGGAGCATTGGCACAAGTTGGTGATTGTTCGTGGCCATCTCCCGGTGAGTATGAGGGGTTTTGTGCCTACCCTGGCGGAGAGTCAAAGGCAACTTTAGTGGATTGCACGTGTCATTGAGCTACCTCACTTGTGGGTAGGTGTTGGTCGATACAACGGGGACGTAGTGTGCCGGCGAACCACCAAGTGTTGTCGATACAACGGGGACGTAGTGTGCCGGCAAGCACATGAACCTCGGGAGAAAAATCGGTGTCTCAATTGTGTTTGATTGACATTCTCTCGGTGCATGATTGTTCATATATTGGTGATTTTTCTATAAATTTGCTGGCACAAAAATGCGTTTTGCATAATTGGTGATAGTAAGAACTGAAATGCCAGCTACAAATTAAGAGAAACAATATAATAATAAGAAGTGCGTATATTTTACTACAAAACAGTGGGCACAGTATGATGTTTTATAGGAAAAGTTCATATACTTCTTATTATTATATTGTTTCTCCTAATTTCTAGTTGGCATTTTAGTTCTTACCACCACAGATTATGCAAAACATCATACTGTGCCCACTGTTTTGTAGGAAAACTTCTTGTACTTCTTATTATTATATCATTTCTCTTAATTTGTAGCTAGTATTTCAGTTCTTACCACAACAAATTATGCACAACATCATATTATGCCTATTGTTTTGTAGAAAAAAGGCATGTGCTTCTTACTATAATATTGTTTCTCTTAAATTCTAGCTGGCATTTCAGTTCTTACCACCACATGTTATGCAAAACATCATACTACGCCCGTTGTTTTGTAGGAAAACTACATGTACTTCTTATTATTATATTATTTCTCTTAATTTCTAGCTAGCATTTTAGCTCTTACCACCACAGATTATGCAAAACATCATACTGTGCCCACTGTTTTGTAGTAAAATATACGCACTTCTTATTATTATATTGTTTCTCTTAATTTGTAGCTGGCATTTCAGTTCGTACTACCACCAATTATGCAAAACGCATTTTTGTGCCAGCAAATTTATAGAAAAAATTTATGTACTTCTCACTATTCTTTTACTATAAGTATACCCATTCCTTTCACTTACAGGCCCGAACATTAGCACAAAGAACATAATAGACTACTAATTTCATAATGAAAAGGGAGACAGTGCCTTCATGGCTAGAACTGTTGCTTGCGGCACAATTCTTTACGACTTGTGCAAACCATCTTCTTGTTAGTCGCAATGAGTGTAACCTATTTTGCACTCAGTGCGAGGCTACACCAACTGCTTTATGCAACCATTGCCGTTCAAGTGATCATTCCACTCATCATGTAATCCAGGTAAGAAATGTGCAGTTATGTAGTCAATGGAAAGGTAAAGCATAGCATATATACATGTCATACAATTCAAAACTTTATGATTGGGATTTTTTCTCTTGTTGCTTCTTATTATGTCACCTCATAATTAAGAAATGTTATAAAACTTTACATATGTGTTGTAGATTTAGGTGTATAGAAATATATTTCATTCATAGGCCATGCATCCTTGGAGCAAGCACACATATGATCTATGAAAGTATGGTAGTAATTAAGTTTCAAATAATCGGATGTTTCAGATAAGGCGATCATCCTACCATGACGTTGTGAGGGTTTCAGAGATTGAGGACATCCTTGATATTAGCGATGTGCAAACATATGTAATCAATAGTGCAAGGGTCGTATTCTTGAATGAGCGCCCACAACTGCGTGCTTCTGGTGTCCCTATTTGTAAAGCACCTTCATCATCAACACATAGCTGCGAGACATGCAATCGTGCTCTACTTGGTGCTTTTCGCTTCTGTTCTCTTGGATGCAATGTAAGTTATCACAAACTACCTAATGATGTTATTTTCTAGAAAGTACAAAATTAAGAAATAAGTTTCATAATTAATGGATTGCATATATCTAATAAACTCCTTATCTTTTACAGCTTAGAGGCATAAATATGGAAAGGAGTACGCCAGCCATGGTTGAAAACAACCCTCAATCTGATATTAAGAATCATTTGACTATTGACAGTGTTGGTTCAAGTACTACAAGTGACAAAGACAGCTGCAATGACAATAACAACGAAGAACCACCACCGAAAAGGGTTGCTCGTCACCGACGCAAGGGAATTCCCCAACGTGCACCGTTCTTCTAATGTGAAGCTCATGACAATATCCATTGAATGTTGGCCCTAATAAGATGAGAGGATATTTGTAATGAGTAAAATAATGAATGAATGAATGAATGAATGAATGAATGAATGAATGAATGAATGAATGAATGAATGAATGAATGAATGAATGAATGAATGAATGAATGAATGAATGAATGAATGAATGAATGAATGAATGAATGAATGAATGAATGAATGAATGAATGAATGAATGAATGAATGAATGAATGAATGAATGAATCATATTTTGGGTTGATTTCTTGAAATTGTGAGCCTTTCGAAAACATTTTACTAGACCATCTAATGGTTGTTTCTTTCAAAGCATGCAATTGTTATACTGGAAGCACATAGTGTAGTCATAGCCTTTATCTCTCTTAAGTAGTTCTACCTCGAGGTTTACTTCAAATCACGAAGAATATGTGATAAGATTATGTGGTATCATGACCCGTTGTTGCACTTGGTTGGTCATTAGCATCATGTGCACAATCATAATCAAAAATCCATATTTGCAATACTAGTTCAGTTATAGATGCAGATTTTGGCTCTCGTGTGTATCAATGGATAATACATCTGAACCTACAAGGCAATCCATCCTACCATGTTACATTGCCTATCATAATATGAAAATGCAAGATTTTGAGCTAGGCGTGAACCTTTCGCCATGGCTCCACGTGGTAGGCAAATGTAGCACACTCTATGTGACTTGGAACCTTAGATGCCTAAATCCACTCACCCTCGCTCTACCACTCTTAGCCTTGTCATAACAATCATGAGCATCATGTTTCCTTATACGTACCTTGTACTCATAGGAGTTGAGGCACCCAAGGAGGTCACTCTCAAGACCAACATTGACTTTGTTCCTAAGACCAAGCCCATTCACCCAGCCCATAGAGTATCAACTCAAGCCCTAAGAATATGTTTCTCTTTTATAATGGAATAACTTGATATGAGCTAGTTATTGCACCCTATGTATATATTATGACTAGGATCAACTGAGAACATAGTTGAGCTTTTACCTTGATGATTAACTTCCTATACCTTGCTCTTTCCTTCCTAGTATGTGTTCAATGCTTGCTTTCTTAGATACGATTGAAGTTGAACTCATAATTGTTTCTCATGGTTTGTGTGCCATATGAGTTGCTCAACTAGTAATTGTTGGTGGTCCTTAACTCCTATTTCTAACCACCAACACTCACATAAAATTTGCACAAATGAACATCAAACTTAGAATTAGGACTTATAACTAATGAATTCCATGAGTTCTGGTGATTTACCATTTGCAGGAGGACATGTCGGGAAAACACAAGAAACGTACCAAATGTACACAAAGAACTTAGCAAAACAAACACCCGACATGAGCCTAAGGGGAGAAGGCCCACTTACCAGGCAAATCATCATGGCCTAGACAAGTAGACAAAAAAGGCCAAAACCCGTATCAAAATAACTCCAAATGGAACCAAACTTTGCAAGACCCATCTAGAGGCCCAAGAAAGGCAAACCACCAAAGATGGGGCTATTTGGACCCAGTTCAGGTGTGGTCACATCCTTGGTGCGCCCGCAACCCTACTAGGCTATACCTCGGGCCCATCTTTGGTTAGGCGGTGCCATCAGATCTCCTGATGATGGTGTGGGTGTGGTCTCCTCCAAATATTCCCTACAAATCATCATTTTTAGGTTAGTTTGGTGCATTGATGAGGGAATATGTCATTGGATTATTCCTCCTCTCCACCTATAAAGGAGGCCACCCCCACCTCATTTCAAGACACCACAAGGAATAGCTTCACTTTAAATTCCAAGATGTAGTAGTAGGATAGCTCTAGTTGAGAGTTTGGGAGTTGTCGCAAAAAAAGTTGAGAGCTAGGGAGAGATGCTCAAGTTTTGGAAGAGCCCTCGAAGTTCTGGTATAATCTTGTATCGGTCCTTTGTAACATTCAAATATTTCATATATTTATCTTCTCTAGTTACTTGAATATCTTTCATGGTTATCAGTTCATGCCTTAGTGGAGTAGCTAAGTATGGTTAGTATAGTGGTTTTACAGCTTGAAATTAATGGGATTTCTGTTTGACCGAGTGCTCTAGTTATCATATGTGGCTAGAGTAGTAATCCATAGTGTAGACATGGTGTCTAGACTATAAGTTACCTGAGGTTGCACCCAACCCTATGGATAGTTGTGGTAGCCCTGAAGGTGACAGCTTTGACCAGGCCTTTGTAATCCACCACATTTGGGTTGGTGTTATCGTAGAGCTTTTGGCAGCCTTCCCCAAATCACACCTTCCTAGTCTTTTTGAGAATTAAAAAGATACTGCTGCTTTCTTAGTCTTTTTGAGAATTAAAAAGGTACTGCTGCTCCAAAATTAAGATTCTTAAAATGTAGGGATAGGGAGAAAGTGGCATTAGATTGCCAAACTCCTTGAATATAATCCAATGGAAGAACATAGATAGAGTAGAAGAAAATCATGTACATTTGAGGAAATGCATGGGAAAATTTCCATAATATTAAAGCTAATAATAGATATTCTTCAAAATTTAGAGGAGTTCATCCATTATAGAAGAATCTATGGTTGATCTTTTGCTCAAAATATAAAGGGCTATGGCACTACCACAAAATCGGCAAACACTATCAGTTCCAAAAGCTCATCACTGCCAGACTTTGGAACAATTGTGTTGTCCTACTGATACGCATGGGCTTGTACTATTGGTACTACAACCGGTAGTGATGGGCCTTTCAAAAACAAAAACCGGAGCACCCATTGGGTCATCGCCTGCTGCTCCAACACTAGACCTAATGCATTCAATAAAAATTTGGGATTAGGGAAGTATAGACCAATATCGGGTTGTGTTACTAACCAGCAGTGGTAATTCTTTGTTATAGCTAGTAGGTTTTAAAATACGGTAGCAATACTCATTTTACTTCTATACATGTAGTGATACTTCACTTACTACCAGATTCAAAATTTCGACAGTAATGGGTTGAATAGGAATTGTGGTTTCTGTAAAAGTGTGTAGAAGTTTTTTCCATGTCATTCTTAGGTCCCGTTTGATAGCTCTCCTTCCAGCTCTTGCAAAGAAGCCCTACCAAACAATTTAGTAGGAGGGTCATTTGGAGCTGTTTTTTAGTGAAAAGAAAGAAGGCTAAGTTGTGTTGGAGGAACCTTCGAGGAAGAGTCCTACAAGATTGAGCTAATAGATTTTTCTTTTTTCACCAAAAGAACCTTTATTTATATAGTATGTCCTTGAAGGACTCAATTAAGAGAAAATGGTTAGTCTTTACATAACTGCCCTCAAAAAGATCCTTATGGAATCTGGGGCAACTACAGAAACCAGGGCAACTAAGCAAATTTCACTACCCTATGTTTTACATAAGGGAACAAGGTATATCACCCTCTAGCATCCCGTAACTTCGCTACAACTTTCGTGCTTAGATCTGAATTTTGACCTTATTTTGCCTCCCTGCGGATGAGATGATAGCATTGTTCATGGGGCGTTCTTCGGAGCAGAGGCTGGTCGGCGTGTCTGCTCATGGACGCATTCAATGACCTTACTCAAGGAGCCAAGGGGAGCCCCAGCGACATGCACCTCGCGTGCTGATCCTTTGATTACAGTGGATGACACGTGGTGTCCATCGGCTCAATGGGGGCACACCCGAGACAGAATGAGACCATTGTGCATCCAATTGTTTTTCCCTTGCATCGTATGAATTTTTTCTGGTTTTCTAGATTCGCTTAAAGCTAGTCTCAATGTATGTTTCATAGAGTGTCATGCACATTAAATAGGGTGCCACGTAAGTAAAATTACTGACATGCATGTGGCTCGGTTACCTAGTTTATAGTTTTAGTAACTTTACAGTCTCGATAACTGTGTCATAAAACTATGCAATAAGAAAACCACGAAGCACTCTTGCAATGCTCGGATTGTTTTGCTTCTTAATCTTAATCTTAAGTAATTAAAATTTTGCTAACAGAACAGCCGCCAGTATTTAATCTCGAACATAATCTACCGACTAGACGCGGTTTAGTTGGCGCTGGACGAATTGATGAACTTATCATCCTTTTTAGGACAACCGTGGCAATAAATCGTCACATGCACATGCATATGCATGCAGTACTTGCATTGCATCGCTGCATCAAAACGTTACCAATCAATTCCACCGCACAATTCCTCCATGTGCCCTCTTTTTTTATCAATCCATCCAATTAATAATTTCCAGTTAATTTTTTTTAAATTAAATCTAATTAATCCACTCAAGTAACCAAATTCAATGTACACTAGAAATCCTCATTTCTTTCTCTATGTCACGCCGCGCACCGACGCACGCACGCACGGACGGCACGGATCATCAATTGCTGTTGAACGCAGAGCAGACGTCCCTGACCTCGCCGGCGTCGTCGTCGCCGGTAATGGCGCCGACGGTGCCCATCTTGACCATGGCGGCGGCGAAGTCCCGCTGGAAGCTGCGCGCCGAGGCGCCCAGGTACGCGTCGACGAGCGCGCGGGTGGCGTTGCTGTTGGCGAGCGCGGCGTCGGAGGCGATGACGGCGAAGCCGGAGCGGATGTTCCGGAGGATGGAGTCGTCGAAGTCGGTCTCGCTGCCGCGGTCCAGCGGCAGGCGCGTGTTGAAATCCCCCGGCGGGCACCGGGCCTTGAGCTCCGCCACGAACGGCGCCGGGATCGACGGGTCGGCGCCCGTCCCGCCGCCCGGCAGCGGGTAGCTGTACAGCCGGTCCTTCACGAAGAAGCACGCCGTCGTGCCCACCGTGTGCGCCGCTGCGGCCGGTCTCGTTTCAAGTGTCAGTGGTAGGCCGGCGGCGTGCCGGCGTCCATGTCCATGCACGTGAAGTGTGAAGGTATACACACCTGTGAGGAGGACGAGGTCGCGGTCGTCGAGGCCGCTGGCGGCGAACCGTGATCGGAGCACGCTGATGGAGTCGCCGGCGTCGGGAAGCACGTCGGCGTCGCGGAGGTTGGAGGTCAGCCCGTCGCGCCGCCCCGTGGGCACGTCGAACGACGGCCCGCCCGTCTGGTTGGTTGGTTGGCATTTATTCCAATTCCCAGCGCGTCAGCTACGACGACTACTCTACGACCATCATCTACCTATATCCAGTTGAATTGCATGTTACCATGGCGACGGCGTCGCGCGCGGCGAGCGCGAGGATGTCGGCGCAGGAGACGACGCCGGGGCACTGGTCCTCGAGCTGCGCCTTGGCGGCGTCCACCACATCCTGGCCGCGGAGGCCCTGGTTCTTGGCGTTGTCCACCTCGGCGTCGTTGGTCGCGCTCCGGATCAGCACCGACGCGTCGCACCCCTGCATATATATATCGCCGGACGCCGGCCGGCGAGCACGCACACACACACACAGACAGACACGTAAAATAAAGCTAGTGTTAATTAATCGGCCGGCGGACTTGCTGGACAAACACACACACGTCGTGTCGATCGTACACCTTGACGAAGCAGTCGTGGAACTGGAGGCGGAGGAGCGCGGGGAGGATGGTGGGGTCGTTGCCGGCGGCGTCCTGGACGGCGGCGGTGACCGTGTCCTCGGCGTCCGGGCAGGAGTCGGAGTAGAACCCCACCTGGAGCTGGGCACTGCCAACTCCAACTCCAACAAGCAACAACAGCAAGAACGCCGCCGCCGCCGCCGCCGCCCCACCGGCTCTAGACGACACCACGGCACCGCGGCTGGCCGCCATTGATAGGTCCAAGAAGATGAGCTAGCTAGGAGCTAAAACCTGCTGGCCGAGGCCCGCCGGATCGATGGACTCTAATGCTTGACTCGGTGAATGGACAGCATGGCTAGCTAGCTGTGGATGGACTGCTTGTCTTGAGGAATGTCGTCTTTATACACCACAGTTCACCAGGGGACAAGGAAGACGACGATGGCACACGGACACTTTGAGTCACTGACATGGAACAAGTGTGCATATAGTTTATTGGAGGAAAAAACTGCTTGCTGGAGGATCATCTCACTCCCATGTACGATTTGTGGCTTGGCTTCCATGTATTGTTGCTGGACTCACGCAGCAAGAGTTTGTATTGTCATTGCTGTACAAATTCATTCCCCTTTGAAACGAGCAGTTTTGCTCGCTCGCCGTCATCGGCTTTTCCACCATGAATCCACGATGCTGTAATTTTGGGAACAGTAAAACCCACGGGCTCATCTACTGACGCGGCGGCGGCTGGCCTGGGACAGCGTGTACCGTCGGTTTCTCCAGCCATTTTACTCCCGTGACTGCGTGCAGAAACACCGCCACCGTCTGCAGTGCAAGTGTAACTTTGTCCCGGCCTGCCTTCATTCATCCGCGGGAGATCTCAATGTGCAAATGGTAGCAAGAGACCAAGAGGAGCAGCCTGATGTATGTAAAGCTTCTGCCCCATTGGCTGCTTTCATGTGTAGTAGGGCCCAATCAGTTTTAGTTATCTTGTCTAAAAAAAAGCAACTTTTCCAAACAAGACATGCCATTTTTCCTCAGAAAAGGAGATAGTTTTCAGTTTTTTCCTTAAAAAAGGTAGTCAGTTTCCTGCTATTCTTGTCAAAAATAGACCCTCCCACGTTAGTTACGGTTCATACTTTTGACCACATATGTGTTGGTATGGTAACTTGTGACACAAGGGTTGGTAACCTCTCTTGAGTAGTCTCTTTCCTGAACCCATGCATCCAACCATACACAACGGACTCTTTACTTTGTTTTCTCTTCAAGTTGTTGACCATGACGTCTATCCTCCTCTTTCAATGCTGTGTTTGCTATTGCAAAATATCTCCAAATTCCAGCAATTTCACTGTCATTTCTCTAAATTTCTTTTACACCTACATAGTAGTACATTTAAATTCATGGAGTCGCTTTTTCCGAATCCATGCAAGTTGTACAATAATCAAGGGATCTCCCCTCACATGTTACCTTCTCATCCCAATGTTGCTTGATTGCTCATATCAATGAGTCGTGAGCTCTAAGGACTTTGTATCAGACACGGATACACAGATCCAGTCTTCATAGCACCAGGTAAATGATGATGTTAAAGTCTTTTTAGGTGTAGAGATAGAGATTCTGACCCATGTCAGAATATATTCGCCTCCTAAACAACTTCATCGCTAGGCAAAAATCTGAGCTGTAGGTGTCTAAATTTGGGCGTCCAGGAACGCTTACGGTATTGGGCAAAGTTGCACACCCATGATCTGTTGCTAGAGGGGACAAATTCCCAAATGGTTGAAGATGAAGGATTGTTCTACATACCCATTGCTCTAACCTCTAAATAATCAGACCAGTATTTTTCTTTCCTTCCTCATAATTTCCTAAACATCCCTCCTGATGAGCGCCAGGCGATGTGTCCATGTACTATTCTTTGATTCATGAAGAGAGAAGGAGACCATGGGTGAGTAATTTTGAGTAGCAGTATAACACTATATGTACCACATACTACATTTCAATGACAAGTATATGTATGGACTCGGGTATTCTTTGCATAGCTACAGCTTCCGTGACTACGTGCAAAACACGCCACCGTCTGTAATGCAGCTCTTTGTCCCAGCCTGCCTTCATCCGCAGGAGATCTAAATGTGCAAATGGTAGCAAGAGCCCAAGATGGGGCGGCCTGATGTAGTAAGCTTCTGCCCCATTGGCTCATGGTAGTAGGGCTCAGTCTGTTTTAGTTAATTTTTTCTACAAAATGGAGGAGCTTTTTGAAAGGCACTGCCATTTTTCCTCAGAAAGACAGAAGGTTTTGTCATTCTTTTCTTATAAAAAATAGGTTGTTTCACCATGTCAGTTACCAAGTTACGGTTCATACTTTGTGCCAATGGTAGCAAGAGCCCAAGATGGGGCAGCCTGATGTAGTAAGCTTCTGCCCCATTGGCTCATGGTAGTAGGGCTCAGTCTGTTTTAGTTAATTTTTTCTATAAAAAGGAGAAGCTTTTTGAAAGGCACTGCCATTTTTCCTCAGAAAGCCAGAAGGTTTCGTTATTCTTTTCTTATAAAAAATAGATTGTTTCACCATGTCAGTTACCGAGATACACATCACAATGGCTTCTTTACATACCTTTTTCTCCTTGCTTTACATACCTTTCTCTCCTTGCTTCTCTTCAAGCTGTTGACCATGACATCTATCCTCCTCTTTCGATGCTCTATTCAGCAATCCTTAACGTCTCCTGGATTCTCTACCAAGTCCACAACCTCTCAAAGGGTTTGGGTTCTTAAACTCTATGAGTGGCTTAAGTGAGATGTGAGAATTGTTGAGAAAATAGACAATTTCCAAAATAAAACCAGCACATAAATCATGACAATCTCAAATACTAGCATGAGCATTGCTCGCATACTAATCAGATTAAGTGGCACGAACTTGGATCACGGGGTGTGTACCTTTCGGCTTCAAAGGGAAACGACGTCACAGGTGATGGAGACGTTGTTGTGATGGGGGTACAAAGTCGTCTATGAGTGGTGGAGGAACGTTCCCATTGAAGATTCTCGACGAGCCTATGGCAATGGAGACACGTCGTCTCGATGGAGCCTTCGAAAAACGAGCCATCATGGAAGTTAGAAGTAGTCGCATGAAAAGCGGTTCCCAAAAAAACTTTGTGCGTCCTCTCAAGGCAGGATCACAAGGAGGAGCTCTCCTGATCGCCGATGCACACGAACGGTCAAGATGGAGAGACTACAACAGCACACAACAGTAAGAAGATGATAAAACCAATTGACTACCTTGATTTTCTCCGATCCAAACTAGAAACTCCCAATAATAGTTCTAATATTGTGTGTCTTTCTCAAAAGAATTGGTACATGTATATAGGGTGAGGAACATCCTACCTTGACATCAAGTAGCAATATGGTACTAATTAATGTTTCATCTTCCAACTTTACTTATGGGCTTAAACACTAAAGCCCGTTAGAGAACACACATATGGCCTTTGAGATTTTATTAGAATTTATGCATATGGGCTTTAGTCAACAAAAACCGTGTACTCCTACTTTTGAAACAAAAAACTGAGAAAGATATATTAATAAAACATTTTTAAAATTTGAATTGCTAATTTTTTTTCCTTCCTTCTCTACTTCAAGATTTGAATTGCTAATAGAGTACGCCCCACGCTCTCGTTATATAACTTTTTATGCCAAATTATAAAGTCAGTGAACCGTCTCCCAAACTGGTCCGTTTATTTAAAAAGCATGTATCATCAGAAAGTTTGCCGAGTGTTGTCCGTGTATTATTTATTCTTTGATTCATGAACAGAGAAGCTTGGACCATGTGTGAGTAATTTCGAATAACCTGTTCGCCGAGCTGATTTTTTGGTTGATATTGATACTGATTTATTATGAGAAAAAATATAGTTTCATTACTAAAAAGTAAGTAATGCTGATAAGTTTAAGCAGAAATTATTTGCATACCTACTGCAGCTTCTTCGATAATAAACTCAGAAAACCCGAGCATGCATGGTACATACATAATAACTGCGTACTTACACCACGGTGTATATGAAAGGTCTAAGAGTTGCCTGCCAGTAGGGTGGTCACGTACATCAAGCTTTGTACTGTTGTGAACGTTGAACATTTTTCAACACGTATCCTACACTCCATGTGCCTCAAATCTCTTCAGGCGACCCGCTCCCACGCCCGTGCCCTATGCCCATGCGCTCGCGCTACCCCTGCCACCCCACGCCCATGCCCGCGCGTGCCCACACTCCACTGAAGGCAATCGAAGACGACGACTGTTGCGGCCTCTCCCTCTCTTTCCTCTCTAAATTTGGCGGGCATAGAAGGGGTACTGGGGGAAGATAGGCTGGCTAGGCAATGGAGATGGGGGCGGGCGACTCCAGGTCCTGGCGGTGGTGCAGGCAACCGGGCAAGGTCAGAGCGAAGGTGTCACGGCCGTGCTCGACATAGTTAAGAAGATAGTGGCGGTGTAAGAGGGGGAGAGAGGAAGAAGACGGCGGCCGCGGGCACACAAGAGTATCGTCAGAGCTCCGTGGCCACGCAGCGAGACCTTACCGCGGCACGGCAATGCGGTGGGGGTGGGTAGTGGCTGCGCGGACACAAGGGAGAAGAAGAGTAGTGCGTGAGCTACCCTAGCCACACTATGAAGATCTGACGGCTATGAATCGTCGCCTGGAATGAGGAGAAAAATCATGTGCCTGAACATAAGCAAATCCTATTTTACAAATTTTAATTGGTCAGTAATCCATCGATTCAGAGGAACTGGGAGTAAACCGAGATACATGAACTACTATGCAATCTAGATACTAGACAATTCAACATCTCTATAAGCAAGTTATGTTCAGGCACAAGATGGTCTCATGTTAATTCAGTATGCTACTTCACTCTACATACTACTACTAATTTTCTAACTCTTTTACAAACCACTACTACTCTGAATCCATCCACTCGGTATTTCCTCTCTAATTGCCTACTTGCCTTCAGCAAGAACACCAGAAAGAAGGAAACAATTCAGATTAGCTAGATCAAGGCAGGGGTAGAACGGCTAGGGAAGTGAGGCACCACAAGGGGTGCCCCTGTTCCTATCCCCTTCTTGTTCTTCTCTACAGCCTTCTCACCCATATTCTCACTGGCCTCCCGGGATGCTGCTTCTTCCGCCGCATCCTTCTTTTTCCTCGCATCTTCAGCTTCTGGCTGCTTAGATGATTCCGTTGCCTTCCTCGCCATAAAACCAAAGCAATCCAAGCCCAAGACCATCTTGATACTTGATTTAAGGATTTTGATTATGGATCCCCTTTCACTTCTTGAGCGCACTTGTTTTTTTTCCTGCTCCGTATCTCCTAGTTGTGGTTGTTCTTGAGCTGTGGTGAACTTTTGTCAGTGTTGGGTTGCTGGCTGCGAATTGTTTATATATATAGGGAAGGGACAGAGTCCTTGTGATGCAAGCTTTGTGGAAATTTCAAGGATAAGTGCAACACATTGACAAATGATGCTAACAACAAAGACTAGGGCCTTGTTTAGTTCACCCCGAAATCCAAAAAGTTTTCAAGATTACCCGTCACATCGAATCTTGCGGCACATGCATGAAGCATTAAATATAGACAAAAATAAAAACTAGTTACACAGTTTATCTGTAAATCGTGAGACGAATCTTTTGATCCTAGTTAATTTATAATTGGACAATATTTGTCAAATAAAAACGAAAGTGCTACGGTAGCGAAATTCGAAATTTTTTCGGAAGTAAACAAGGCATAGCTGTAGTGTAGTGGCCTAGTGGGAGTTGTTACCTTGGTGGGCAAGGATCTTCAAGAGTCCGACAAGGCACTGCAGTATTTCCTCTTTGGACTTTTTTTTGCATACTATTATTGTGCCATATTTATATAGCAGGGATTTTATTACAAGTACGTCGGACTTGTTGAAATTTATACTTTTCAAAGGTATCTGGAACATTACCAGAGCAATACTCCAAACAGCCCTTTTATATAATATAAAAGGCAAAATCTTTAACCTATGGATGAGTCTCACTGCACCCTCCTGCAAAATCTTTAACCCATGGATGAGTCTCAGTGTACCCTCCTGCCCGACCTTTCAAAAAGTCACTTTTTTTCCTATTCTTGTATCTCATGGTAGTTTTAATGTGAAATCCAAAACAAATAAATTGGACTACAGAGCTAAAGATGAAAATCATAGTATAAAACAAATGTGTCAAGATGAATCGTAGTATAAGGCCCTGTTTAGATTGGAGATGGAAATTTTTTGGTGAGGATGTCGGAAGGGGTTTTTAGAAACTAATAAAAAAACAAATTACATAGCTCATCAGGAAACTACAAGACAAATCTATTAAGCATAATTAATTTATCATTAGCACATGTGAGTTACTGTAGCACTTAAGGCTAATCATGGAGTAACTAGGCTTAAAAGATTCGTCTCACGTTTTTCAATCAAACTGTGTAATTAGTTTATTTTTTTATGTACATTTAATGTTCTATACATGTGTCCAAAGATTCGATGGGATGGACGAAAAAATTTTGGATGGGGAACTAAACAGGGCCTAAAACAAATGTGTGTTGCTCCAGGTAAGGACTTTTTTGCCCTGTAACAACCTGCCCTAGTTGGGACAGAGACGAGACCAGCCAGCAGGCAGGTCTTATGGAGAAATGAGTCAAACTGTGCATGATGCGTGGCAGCAAAAAGGTGTATATGTACTGTATAGAAGATAGAACCTTGATTTATCAAGGGAAAAAAGGGATAGAAACCTGGCGCATGGTTCACTTGGATGATTCTTGAGAAACAACACTCAACATGGACAGTTGGTTCTTTGAGATGGAAATAACTACTTCACTGATATGCATGCCAAATGTTGCATTGGGCACACATTTAAGCGTTTGGTTGAATGCCTTATTAAGATCCATGATGGCACACTGTGGTGAGGGCAACTCCTAGGTGCAACTTTTTTTTTAATGACAGTGTATCAACCAAGTTCATTTGCTGACAATGTTCCCATCTGGAAGTAGCTCATAGATCAAATTTTGGTTTGAGGTAATGTTCAAGTTTTCAAGTAGAGACAAAGAGTTCCATAATTGAGGGTGAAGTACCTTTCAGGGTCCTCCTGTTCTGTAAGTTCATCGGGTCAGTCTTGACTCTTGCCCAGCATAGCAACGGCCCCACCCCTAAATTTAAAGTTGAGTAGCACTAAGCACTTTTATCAGAAAAGGAAATCATACACAACATGCAGTGATGATTCATGGGTATCTTAAGAACTTACATTATGAACACACCCAACTACAGTACCCATTGCGTTGATGTGGCATGTGCACTCAGCACACTCAACTACAGTACCCATTGGGTTAACTCTAACATCAGTCATCTCTGTGAATACCCACCTGAAGGACAAAAGACAACACTGATTACTGAATACTGGAATCTACTAGAAAGGTACAAACTTAGGAAAGAAACATTCACTTCGTGCAGGAACAAGAAATAGGCCTGCTGTACTAACTTGTTAATCATTTGGATTCACAAATTCAGTGCAAAATTATCAAACTGAATGCAATCATAAAGAGAGCTGTAGGTTTTGGTAAACAAGATGGGACCTGGACCCTCTACCAAGTCAACACCAGTATCCTTAATACATGACAGGCGCAAAACTTAACTAGTATCATATATAATCTGCAAACTCAAATTGAGATCATGTGGCAACAGTTACTCATGCAACAGCAGCAGGACTGCAAATTTTTAACCAACTACTCACCATCAAAGAACTGCAGTATTGGAAACCATTATCAAAAAATGTAATTGGACATTATGTAAAAAGCTTGTTAAGGAAAAATAACAATATGTCGTATAAACATTATCATCAACTTCCTGAAAAGCACCAAACATTACTACACCAGGGGCCAAATAGGAATAAAAAACAGGATGTATAGTGGCAAAATACTTGAGCAAGAATTGGCTAATCTTAAACAAGAAAACATGAATAAAATGGATATCCAAGAAGTACAGAAATATTAAAATGTAAAATCGAACAGAACCAACAAATATTAAATTAACTGCACTATGTTAAAAAGAAAATGAAATATATATGCAAGGAGCCACTGCTGTTTTCAATGAAAATAAAATACTCCATATATCATTGCCCAAGAAAGTGCAGTAAATATCACATGTTTGGTAAATTATTAATAATTTTACAGAATTTGAGATCATGAAAACTCATAGCTTCATATTGTAGAACATGTAAAATATTTATTTGCACCATCGTAAAAGCAATGATTTTCTGCTTTCCTAAGGTTACATAGATGATAGATCCTTTCTTTATGCAACCAAATCAAGTCTGTTTTGGCAATTTAGTTAGTGTGATGATCAGTTGGCATAAATACATTAAAATTAATACATACCACTTACATGAGAAAAGATCACATTGATAAGCTCTGGGACTATTGCAGATGCCTAACTAATCCAGAATAATAAATCAAACATCTGTATCACTGCCATTCTCGAACTAAAATTGGATCATCACAAGTTGTGTCTTTGTTCCACTCTTTTTGTGCTTCTGAAATAGTAAGCTGCACCATTTGTTGCATTTCAGTCGACTGATGGATCATCACATCGTTGGAGACAAATGTCCGAACCGTTCCACCTATCTCTATCCAGCTACAGCCAGGAACCTTGCTGCCACACCTGTGTCTCATCACACTTCTTACTTTTGCAAGCTCGTTCCAAGCTCCTGCAGCAGCAAATGCATTGGACATAAGCAGATAATTTACTGCCTCACTTGGTTCCAGGCACAATAGCCTATCCGCAGCCCACTTTGCCAACTCGACTTTGCCCCGCATCTTACAGGCACCAAGGAAAGCTCCAACAATATCAGCATTGCTCTCACAAGAAAGCTTGATAACAACGTTGTAAGCATCTTCAATCCTGCCAGCTCTCCCTAAGAGATCAACCAGACAAGCAAGATGCTGCGGATTTGGATCGATGCTGTAGCCCCTCGTCATCATAAGGAAATATTGTAAGCCTTCTTCAACAAGACCAGCATGACTACAGGCAGAAAGAACTCCAAGGAAGGCAACGCCGTCAGGCTGTACACCATGTCGGAGCATTCTCTCAAACACATGAACTGCATCCTTAGAGAGTCCAAGGTAGGCGAAAGACGAAATCATAGAGGACCACGAAACTACATCTGGGTCGCAGATCATAGCAAACGTTTGCTTCGCCTCTCGAACAAAACCGGCCTTGCCGTACGCCGTGATAGCAGCGTTGGCCACCTGCAGAAACCCGTGCAGACCCCTCTTCACGGCGTAAGCATGAACCTGAGTAGCCTCGTTCGCTGCCGCCATGCCGGCGCAGGAGCTTAGCACGCTGGCAAGCGTGAGCTCATCCGGGGAGCAGCTCCCGTCTCTGAGCATCCGACGGAACAGCTCAACGGCGTCCTTGCCTCCACCACCAACCCGGCCGTAGCAGACGACCATCGCGTTCCAGGACACGACGTTCCTGACCGCCATCGCGTCGAACACCCGGCGCGCCTCGTCGACCCGGCCGCCGCACTTGGCGTACATGTCGAGCAGCGCGGTGGCGACCACCACGTCGGCGAGGAGACCCAGCCTGAGCACGAGGCCGTGCGCCATGGCTCCCATCGCGAGCAGCAGCCCCGCGTCGACAACGTTGTCGACGACGGCGGGGGGGTGGTGGTGACAACGGCGTGGCAGCGGCGGGCGGAGCAGGGCGCTGAAGGTGAACCCGTCGGGGTCGAGCCCGGAGCGGCGCGCGGCGGCGAAGAGCGCCCAGGCCTGGCGCGGGAGGCCGTGGGCGGCGTAGCAGGAGACCATGGCGTTGCAGAGGACAAGGTCCCTGCGCGGCGGCGGTGTTTCGTCGAACACGCGGCGCGCGTGCGCGACGAGGCCCGACCGCGCGTACGCCACGGCCAGTGCCGTCGCCACGCGGGTCTCCGAGGCGCGCCCGGACTTGAGGGCCAGCGGGTGCAGCGTCCAAGCTGCGCAGGCGCGCCGGTGGCCGGCGCCGCCGGAGACGGAGCTGGCGCGGAGTAGCAGGGCAACGAGATCGCGCCGCATCTCGTTCGTTCGTTCCAGAGCTGACAGGACGGCGGCGGGCGGTGGCCTCGTCGCTCATCGGTCATCGCTGCTGATGCGGACCATGGCGCCTCGAACGAACAGGGCCCCGACGAGCAGCAGGCAGAGGGTGCCCTGCCCCTGCCCCTGCCCCTGCTGCAGCCTGCACTCTGCAGGACAAGAACACGGAGCCGCCCGAGCTGGCGAGCAAGGCTTTCGAAATGACACTTGAGATGGCCAAGGCGAACGAATTTTTTAAACCTAATTAATTAATTTATGATTAAACAATATTTATTAAATAAAAACAAAAGTAATACAGTATTAAAATCTAAAAACTTTTTGGTTTTGTTTAGTTCACTCAAAAACAAAAAACTTTTCTAGATTTCTCGTCACATCAAATCTCGACACATACATAGAACATTAAATATAGATGAAAATAAAAACTAATTGCACAGTTTGCCTATAAATTACGAGATGAATATTTTGAACCTAGTTAGTCCATAATTGAACAATATTTGCTAAATAAAAATGAAAATATTATAGTAGCGCAAAGAAAAAAAAATTGAGAACAAGCCGAGTCCACGTAAACTACCAAAACGAGGTGCGGCCATTTAACGAGAAGTGGTATATGTGGACTTAGACAAATCGAGTTTTCAAGTCAAAACGGATTGAATACATATGGATATTATCATTATTGTATTTTGTTTTCATATTTCTGTCTGGATTCAGATTCTGATACGGATAGTTTTAACCATGTTGAATAGGATACTATTGGATATCAACATTATAAATATATGATTTCAGTATTAAATACGAATACGGTATCGGATGTTGAATATTTGGACTCGGATATGAGCACATCTAAACTCCTCTAAATGAATTCGGTCAGAAAATATCTGTATCATTTTCATTCATAGTCGTAGGCGTGAGAGTCTCGCAGTAAAACCGCATCTAGAAGTTGATGGCATCAAAAAAAATCAAGTTTGTGGGAGGCATGTGAGAGTAGGAGTTAATCATTTGATACTGTACACAATATGGTAATAGTCACAGGTGTTCAGATGACCTCACATTGTACAGCAACGATTTTTGAATGCAAATGTGCACCAAGCCGACCTAGCTCAGTGGTAGAGCGCGTGGCTTTTAACCACGTGGTCGTGGGTTCGATCCCCACGGTCGGCGTTTGAGCATTTTTCTCAACTCATTATGATGCTCTTTTTTACCTTTAAAAGAAACATATCTTATGTCTCAGCCGCTGCAAAATAGTACAACTTTCTGGATAATGCTCTTCTTTTCATATACTATATGTAGTTGTTTTAAAGAACAACTATTATGTCTCCGCCGCTGCAAAATACAACCTTCCGGAAACCATTCCAAAATTCATCTTTGTACGTAAACTGTAATCAATACGTTTCCAGATATACAAATACTCATTTTATAAAAAACAATACATGTTTACCTATATGTTTTAAAAGAAACATATCTTATGTCTCAGCCGCTGCAAAATACAACTTTCTGGGATAATGCTCTTTTTTTCATCCCTACCTATATGTAGTTGTTTTAAAGAAGCATCTGTTAAGTCTCGGCCGCTGCAAAATACAACTTTCTGGATAATTCTCTTTTCTTTTTTTTTTCATAGTTGTTTTAAAGAAACATCTGTCATGTCTCTGCCGCTGCAAATACAAACTTTCCGTGGAAACCATTCCAAAATTCATCTTTGTACGTAAACTGTAATCAATACTTTTCCAGATATATACAAATACTCATTTTTTAAAAAAGATAAACAATACATGTTTACCGCTGCTGCAAATACAACTTTCCAGAAACCAAATTAAAATGACCTAGACACCATTTCAGATTTTTCAGTTACAAGTTTTCAGCAAATGGCCTACAGTGTCCAACAAATTATAATATTTCTCATTTCTAGTAATAACACCAAAAACTCCAAAACGAAACAAAAGTTCAATTAAATAAATTTTGATTTGACATACAGAAAAAAATTTAAGATACCTTGTGTTCCCTGTAGACCTATCCAAAATTATGTTCATGTTTTTGTTTAAATAAAAAAAACTCAAATAAACAAGTTTACTACATAATAATATATAAATAAAACAAAAAAAAGAATATTATATTTAAATAAAACAACAAGAGTACCAAGGGGACCCTCTTGCGTTAGACGTAAACTAAAAAAATGTTTGTGTTTATGTTTTAAAGTTGGGGATCAGATGGTAAAGTCATTGGGGTGCCCCTGTTGTCGTAACAGGCTTATTTGGGGCGGGCACCCCTCTCGCATAGTAATAATTGCGAGCTTATACCACTCCTCATTTCCCTTTAACTGCCTGAAGGATCATGGTTTGTTGCGGCGGCACCCCCCACCTCTATAATGCAGCCGGTGGTGTGCGACCAGCTGTGCTCCGCCGATGTGGGACTAAAAATGCTCCACTGCCACAGTGACACTGTGCTGCTGGCAGTGGCAGCCGAGCCGAGCAGCCTGGTGCGAGTGCGAATCGGACGGAGCTCGCCGATGGGCCGTGGACTGGCCAGGCCTATTTAAATGGGCCGAGAATTGTACTCAGTCAACATCTGGCCCGGCTCGACTTGGCCTGCTCAGAGTTCGTAGTGCCGCTGTGCTGCTCCCGTTTGGTTTAGAAACATGACCGAATTAAGAAGAGAGAATTATTTCCTTGGCCCAAAAAAACAGTGTCTCTTAATTTCTTAGTCTTTTTTATCAGACTTAATTATTTGGTATAGGTTTGAGTTTTTCTTGGTTTTATAATCTTTCCGTTAGTTTGATGAGGTTACGGGGTTAAGTAGTACACGAAAAGACTATTATATATATAAATTCAAGTACACACATATGTAATAATAATTGTCATGTGCACTAATTCATATTATTGTTGTAACGTATGTGTGCACGGGGTTGTCACAAGCAGTAGCCTATATATATTATATATATTTATAAATTCAAGTGCACATGATAATTAATATTACATATGTATGCACTTGAATTTATAATTGTCATATGCAAATATACCTTTGTCATGTGCAAATATATATAAAAAGTAGTGATCCCATGCTTCAAAAAAAATATTGTGGGCCATATTATAAATTATTGATATCAAGCCATCTGAAAAACCAATACAGTACATATGTAGGCTACTGCTCTTTTTCATTTAGCGCTAGGGGCAAAATATTCTTTTTTTGTACTACTTAACCCTGTTACCTCATCAAACTAACGGAAGGGTCATAAAACCAAGCAAAACTCGAATCTAGGTCAAATAACTAAGTTCGACCAAAAAAGAGCTAAGAAACTAAAAGGCACGTTTTTAGGGCCAAAAAAATAATACTCTCAATTAAGAATCCCATCCCAATCGAGAGAAAATTGTTGCATTCCTCAGTTTAATTGTTAAGACAAATTACAAAATTAAGTATTCCGGAAATACAAGAACCAATGCATTTGGATCCTTTCTTTCTTAGTAGCCTACTCCTTTTTATCAGAATGAGAAAAACTTACAACAACCAGCTTCAGTTCAAATCCTAGCCGTAGCACGATCAAGAAAAAGATCACACATTTTGCTCTTGAAATACAGTATACAATTTTTCCCCTTTGTACTAACATAAAATGGCCAATGTTACCCCCTGCGATGAGCATCTAATATCGCACAAAACCAAAGCATGCTAGATCCAAATTTCTTCGCTTCGATCTGTCTTCTTCTACCTATCAACAATACGTTACTTATCCTCTAGGTTAGTTTGGTAGGCTAGTGATAGGATTCGAACCTAGGTTGCATAGCATTTTCTGATAGAGATAGTAACACACATAGAAAAAACTTAGTTGCACATCTAGATAAATTATTATTGCATAGTTTTTGACTATTTGAAAATTAGAGACTATAGTTTTAGAAATAGTTTTTAAGTTGCCAAATTCAACTCTGCTCTTAGACATCACGGTCCCTTCATAGTTGTAGATCCATGGATTTTCATAGAATGCTCTACGTGGAGCTTGAAGTGTTTGAATTACAAGGAAATATAAATTGATACCCATAGAAGCTTGAAAGGAGCTAGAGGGTATAGAAGATAATAAGAGAAGCCCCAACTACCTTAATCTTCTAGATCCAGCACTGTATAAGATCATCATATATTACATGCTCGCATTAAACATCATAGGTTACAAGCTCATAGCAAAATAAAAAGTGCAACAAAGGTCCAAAGCCCAATCACAAACACGAACAGAAAAGACTCAATTCTCCTCAACTCATCAACAAATCAGCATCATAACTAAAACCTCTATAGAGGCTATCCTATTTACCGGCGCTAAACATCGCTATAGCACCCTTAACTGTGATATAGCAGGAAAATATGTAAATTCTTAGGGACAGGCAGTTCAAAACACTATAGCGATGCATACAAACTACAAAGTGAAGGCAGCACCCCCCCCCCCCCCCTCCTTTGGACATGACTATTTGATTTCAGATATAGGAGGATTATTACTTTTTCTTGTGACCCTCGGGCACAAAAAGTATGAGGTATTACTCAGCTCGATTTGGTGCCTACTCAAAAGAAATGTTTAACGAAGTGCATGGAAAGATGGCCATAACGTTGAGTATTTGACACGATTCTTTATGATACCTACAAACTTAATGCATCATAATTAGGTTTATATATGTATATATTATTTTCTTGTTGTATCAGATCATAACCAGCATAGTTATGAACCACACCACTTTGTCGTACAGATGGGAATGAAGTTTCAACTTTCCGTATGATAAAATAAATACTTGTGCTTCGATAAAACATGAAAGGGGATGTAGCTCAAATGGTAGAGCGCTCGCTTTGCATGCGAGAGGCACGGGGTTCGATCCCCCGCATCTCCATTTTTACTGTATTTGCATTTTTCGTTTTTGTTATTATTATTTGCTTAGATATGGCCCTTTTGTGTATTTGTATATGCCTTTTTTCCTTTTCGTTTTTTTGCAAATACCTTTCTTTTTTATTTCCTTATCCTCAGTTATTCCCCTTTTTCCACGCAAGGGCGGAACATTTGAGTTGCGGACACCTTCATTTGCATAAATCACATGCAATTTTTTAGCTTAAGATTGCAATCTCCAAAAGTTTCATTCAAAATCTATTTTTAAACCGAAGGAAGGCCTTGTTTAGTTGGTGAAAAATTTCAGGTTTGACTATTATAATATTTTCGTTTGTATTTGACAATTATTGTTTAATTATAGACTAATTAGGGTCAAAAGATTCGTTTCATAAATTACAAACAAACTGTGCTATTAGTTATTATTTTTATTTATATTTAATCCTCCATACATGTATCTAAAGATTCGATGTGACGGAAATTTTGCAAAATTTTGGCAAATTTTAAGAAGTAAACAAGGCCGAAGTCTCATTTCATCCGATCTCCGCATCAACCAAACACAAACACTGCCGTTCAAAACTGACAAGATTCACGCAGGTTAATCAGGCCACACAGACGTCAACAGTGACAGTGACCACACCAGAAAACCGCGGGATCCCAAGCCAAAGCGGATTTCACCGCGCGGGCAAGGCCGCGGCGGCGAGCTGCAGCACAAGCTTCGCGGCGCCGCCGCCGCCGCCTCTGCGCACCAGCACCATGGCCACCACGACCGCGACGGCAACGCCGACGAGCAGTAGCGCTACGATTCCGCCGGCCAGGCAGACCCGCCTCCGCCGCGCGGCGCCCTGCAGCCTCCGGGCCTCGCTAAACTCCGCCTCGGCCGCGGCCACGTCGCCCGCGGCCGCGCCCACCTGCCGCTCGATGTCGTCCAGCGGCGCGCCCTGGGCGTCCACGAGGGCGGCCATGTCCAGGAACAGCTGCTGGAGCTCCAGCAGGCCGCGCTCCACCTCCGCCACCTCCTTCGCGGTCTCCTCCTGCTCCTCCGCCCCTGAGGCGGACAGCAGCGCCGCCCGCATCGCCGCGTCGGAGGGATCCTCGGTGCTGCTGGCGAGGAGGCGGTCCAGCTGCTCCTCGGTCGGCGCGTCCCCGGCCACGGCGAGGTACCGGCGGGCCACGTCGCTCCGGCGCTCCGCGGAGACCTGCCGCCGGAGGGCCTGCACGTCCGCGGTGAGGTCGCGCACGCGGCGGCCGAGACCCGCCGCGGCCTGCGCCGCGGGGGCCGGGGCGCGCCGGTCCATGGAGGCGAGGCGCGCGCGGAGCCGCCGCGCGGAACCCAGGAGGCGGACCAGCGCCGCCTGCGTGGCGGCGCGCGCCTCGCCGGAGCCCACCACGGCGTTCTTGGACGCCTCGTGCGCGGATCGGAGGTGGGACAGCTCGTCGCGCAGCGCGGACATCTCGGTCTTTGCCGCGTCCGCCTCGGCCAGGAACGCGCCGAGCTCCGGGCCGTCGCCGCCGGCGGGGGCGGGGGCAGCCGCGGCCGCGCCGCCCTGTTGCGCCTTGGCCGCGGCGGCGACGAAGGAGTCGGTCATGAGGTCGTTCATCGTGGCCGGCCGGCGTCGGAACTGGTTGCGAGGTGGATCTTTCGGTGTGGTCAAATCTCAATCTCAAATGGTCGCCGAGAAAAGCAAGATTTTTTCTGCATTTAATCATGTCGGTGCTTATTGACAGATCTAGCTAGTGCAGTGGCATAGTGGCACGTATCCTTCTTTTCTATTTTATTTTAATCATCAAGAACAATATCTCTCCAACACGGCCTCTCGTTGGAACATCAAAAGAATCACTGCTAGACTATTGAAGGTCATGCAAAGACTTCCATTTCGGTACTCCCATTTCGATGGTGCGTTTAGTTCCCCGTAGAATATAAAATATAAAGTATTTTGAAATGATGAAATATAAAATACTAATTTTTCATGCTTATGTTTAATTTCATCTAAAATACTAAAAATTTTATGGTCCAAATATATAAAGCTGCTCTTTTGGGCTATTGAGGTCAGAATCCATGATGCAGAATGACAATTATTTTATTGAAAATTTTAGATGATGTTTAATTCTATTCTGCAGAATAATGGGTCAAAACCATAGTTTTAAATCTCCTGCTATAACCCTTTGAGGTAAAGTACCGCTATTTGTGTTCATATACAATTTAGCTGCTATATCCCTCCAGCCTGATTTAGCACCACCATTAGCTAGTTTAGAGATACCACTAAACACCTTAGCCCGCTATTTAAAACACTCAAAACCTAATTTTTTTTGGCTCAAATGAAGAACTAATTTAGCCCGCTATTTAAAACACTCAAAACCTAAATTTTTTTTTGGCTCAAATGAAGAACTAAACAGCCCCTCGGGTGAACAAGATACCGAGATCAATGAACACTACATACTCCCATTTTCAGGTGCACAAGATACAGAGATCAATGCCATTGCTGCTACAACAGTTCCATATAAAAAATAAAGTCATTTAGGACAACAACATAGTCTCCAAAGTCTAACTTTAAATCTTTATTTTATAAAAATATTTATCAAAAGAAGGTATATGTATAATTTTATAAAAGTATTTTTCAAGATTCTATTCATATGTTTGGCCTAAAGTTATTTATAAGTTATATTTCTAATGTTTGACCTAAACTTGATCCAAAACAACTTTTTTGTGGGTATAAAGGGAGCACTGCTTCTCAGCACAGGGAGCTACTACCTCTCTGCCCTGTCAAATTAAGGCTCTATCCCATCTCGAATGGGATGATTGTAATCTACTCTGTAAGATGCTGTTAATTTTAACGAATGCCACTTATTAAAAAAAATCATCAAGCTCAATGAGAGCAAATCTTTACACTTTATTGAATAGATTCAAGAAGAGATATATAGGTATATAGCTGATCATACTTCAAATAACACCAACTCTCTCCATTTCAAAATATAAACGTTTTGTCTTTATACACTATCTAGATACATATTAATAGCAATGTACCTAGAAAAACCAAAACATCTTATAATTTGAAAAGACTGGAATACTATTTACCGTAGTAAAAAAAAGTTTAGTACTTGCATCAAATTAGTTCCGATGCATTATCAATTTCTTATTACAATTCAGCGCCTTTGAAATGTCTTAAACTTCTTGTTCATGGGAAATTTATTTTTCTCAAGTAAATGTCTCCGAATTATTGAAAATTGCAACACCTTTTCCCCTTTTGACAAAGTGAATGGTGAAAGCTTGATTAGAAACCTATTTCGGCCTAAGCAAAGAAATTAAATGAACAGGTGCCAAGTGCCAACTTGCTCTAAGATCTGGAGCAAGCATTCTTCAGAATGGATCTGAGGTTTCTTGTCTCAATGGCGACACATTCCTGGTCAAACAGGGCAGAGACCACAGCCACACCTTTCAGATTTGGGAACCCAAGCTCCATTACCGAACCTGCATTTCCAGCATTGATGCCGCCGATGGCCACCACAGGCAGCTTCGAAGCTAAGCAGACGGTCCTCAAGCCCTCGAACCCTAAGGTGGGATTGTTTTTCTTCGTTGTGGTTGGGAAGACACCGCCACAGCCGATGTAATCTGCACCATCCTTCCATGCCTGCTCGGCCTGGTCCAGGGTTTTACATGAGACGCCAATGATTTTTCCAGGTCCTAGGAGCTCTCGTACTTCCCATGCTGGCATGTCTGATTGACCAACATGGACGCCATCTGCGTTGCATGCCAGAGCAACATCTATGCGGTCATTAATCAGTAGCGGCACTCCACTAGACTTGCAGATTTGCACACAAGCCTTGGCAGCTTCCAAGAACTCCCGTGTATCGGCGTCTTTTTCTCTGAACATTGGAAATTCAAAGCATGGTCAGTGAACTCAAATCAAGAGACTTCACAAGAGGAACTTTTGTCGTTTTCAAGAAAGACAACCTTAATTGGACAATGGTAGCGCCACCTTCAATGGCAGCTTTCACGGCATCTTTTATCGAACGATCCCACTTCTTGTTCATCCCAGAGTCTGTCACTGCATACAGGAAGAGGTTATCTGGATTGAACTTTTGCAGTGATCCCATCTTGTATAACGGAGACTTAAGCTCAAAGAGGTGGTCAAAAGGGCCCTGAGGTCCATTTCCAATCACAAGATCTTTGCTGTGATAAAGAGCAGATTCCACAAATTTCTTAGCAACCTGCCAAGATCATTTATGGAAAAAAAAAACATGATGTAAGATACTTCTATTATGAACAGCGAACCTGAAAAATACACAAACAACACCGAAAAATCTTAGTATCATGAACAGCGAACCTACATATAGTTCCAAAACTATTAGCACACCCAACTAAGGTATTTAACAAAAGAAAAAACAACCAAGGATCTTATGATTGATGTGATTTGAACACATATTCTTTGACACAGAGTCACAGCTCAGAACAGCCTAGGGAATGCTCTAGATTCTTTGCAGCAAATGTGTCTTGCAATATCTCATCTAACACAACACAAATTACCGCCAGTCACATGCCAATTTTCCAAACCTTTGTATTAAAGAGTCACCCCATCACAAGGGAGAATTTACTTAGCAAGTTTTGTACACAAAAGAAATACAAGTAAATATGAACCTGATTAGAAAACAGTTTCAATTGATGTCCTGTTCATCACTAAAGAATTAATTTTCCTTGAGATAAATAACACTCCAGCAGATAATTTGCCTCAATAGTTTTCAATTATTATCAGGTATCAGTGTGTAACAGCTTAAATGTTAGTGCAAACTAACCTGAACAGCATGCAGCATTGTTGCACCTTTTGCTAATTCAGCAGCAATACATGAAGCTAATGTGCAACCGGTTCCATGTGTGTTACGGGTCTTTATACGCGGACCACGAAGCTCAGTGAACTCCTTACCTGATGAAATACATCAGAACTTGCATGAGGTCGCTAAAGGAGGAGGAATGAACGAGTTAATTGACAGAACAGACTAGTAATAAATTATTCAAATATACCATCAAATAATACATCAATTGCATCTGATGAATCTGGCATATCCCCGCCTTTCACAAGCACATATCTTCAAATGGTAAGCTTGTATTAGCAAATTATTCATCAATCACTATATGCATTTTTAAAGAAGACATTCACTAGTGCAGTTAACAATGGAGTCAACTATCAAATGAAGGGCTTTCAGCTAGCAAGGCACAGTGACAAATTTTAGTACTTATTCAAGACACGACAACAATCAGTGTCACGAGGGAGCTTGTGATTGGTTTAAATGGTAGGGACCATTAGCTCGTCAAGCTGGACTAACAGAAAATTGTATATTACTCAAGAACAATTTTATCCATATCACCACTTATGGTCTCTTTGGCAGGGCTCCTCTCCGGCTCCGGCTCTGGCTCCTCCATAGGAGCCCTAGCAAACATTTTTGTGGAGAAGCCGTTTTTGAGTAAAAAGCAGAGGAGCCGGAGCCATTTTGGCGAAGCTACAATTTGTGGCTTCACCAAAACGGCTCCAGCTCCTCTAGAGGAGCCCCTTGTGAGGTGCCCTGCAAAACAGGCCCTTAATGTGCCCTTTTCATATATACCATTAGCCTGTCAAAGACAATGACATGTAGGATCAAACCCCAGTACCCCACATGTCATCTACTAGCCTGAGGGTATAGACGGAAATCACATCTTAAATGGTTGTATGGATGCAAATTCCCTTATGACAACCATGGTAGCAAGTTTGCTTCGAATAATATAGTTAAAAGATTCATATAGAACATTGGGAGGTCAGGCTGGCATTCCCCCATACAGATGTAACATCAGATGTAGAAGAATGTGATAGCGCACATGTAGCAAAAGAGAACAAATAACAGAACAAATTTATAGAAATAGAAGACACATACTTTGGACCAAGTTTGTAAATGGATTCAGCTGCATTGCGCATGTCAGAAATTGTATGCAATGATACATCCCCAAGTAACTTAGATGCTTCTTTCACGTTAGGAGTGACTATATCAGCCACAGAAAATAGTTCATCCCTGCTCATAACAATTGCAAGATCATGTCCATAAGTACTACGGTATTGAGGATGCAACAGCAATAACAATCCAACAAGAACTCATAAATGCATATGGAACAAAACAACTGTACCTATATGTAGCGAGAGTAGATGGTCCTGAAAGAGTATCACCACTGGTGGACACCATGACCGGATCCACCACTAGAGCTGCCTTCAGAAGCGTAAGTCATAGCAAGTAAATAACTGAGTTAGCATAGTATGCTTTCATCATACACTCACAGCAATACAGCATACCTTTGACTGGAAACTTCCTAAGACTCTCACAGAGAACTTTAACTACTCCAGCTGAAGGGAGCATCCCTGTTTTCACCTAACAAAAGCAAGAACAGAAGACACACATAGCATAAGTTCCAAGTGAAAATAGGATACGAATCAAATAGATTAAATCATAACAAACTATTATCTAACTCCAATTTCATATAACAACTTCTACAAAAGCACATTCAGAGAATCATGTTGACCAAATATCATTCTTGAGGCAGAGAAATGCATATTGCAAGGATGAAGGATTAGGATTCCAGGAAATTCAAACATTGGCTACCATTGGCAACTAGTATACGCTATAAACTGTGGTGATAGCCCTTGGCAGTATGAAATGGGAACACAGTTTGGTCACCTTAAAGGAAATGAAAATTGAAATATTTGTACACACCTAAGCTGCCGATGTCACAGCAAGACAATCCAATTTCACAGAAAGTTAACCCCCAACACACAAAATTGACGTGTATTCCATGAATCACTTTGGCATCGTTACTAAATGCCGAAAGGGGGGAAAAAAAAAAGGGAAACTCACCACGTCCACCGACATGTCCGAGAGAACCGACCTGAGCTGCTCCCCCACGAACTCCTCCGGCACAGCATGGACCCCCTACAGCACAACCAGATCATCCGTCCCCTGTTCTCGGCCCAATCGTAGCGAAAGAAAGCGGACTAGTAGTAGAAAAAGAAAAGCGGGAGGAATCGGAGCATAACTTGCCTGGACGCCAACGGTGTTCTGCGCGGTGACGGCAGTGATGACAGAGGAGCAGTAGGCTCCTAGGGCCGCGCAGGCCTTGATGTCCGCCTGGATGCCCGCGCCCGCGCCGGAGTCGGAGCCGGCCACCGTCAGCACGTGCGGCCACGGCATATCGCGCGCCGACGCAACCACCGGGAACCTGCGCGGCGGCCGGGTAGCCGAAGCAGGCGAGACCCCGGGCGAGAAGGACGGGGAGCGGAAGAGAAGGGCGGCGGCGTCGGAATGGCGAGGGCGATATGGGGGGAGGGGTGGTACGGATGCCATGGGCAAGTCCGCAAGTGGAGGTTTATGACATTTGGGATGGGGATGGAGATGGATGAGTCAAACTTTTTTTCTTTTAGATGATAAATAAGGCCGTGTTTAGTTTGTGGATGAAAAAAAATTCGCGATATTGTTGCACTTTTGTTTATTTGTGATAATTATTGTCCAACCATGAACTAAATAGGCTTAAAAAATTCGTCTCATAAATTTTGACCAAATTATGCAATTAGTTTTTATTTTTGTCTATATTTAATACTCCATGCATGCGTCTAAAGATTTGATGTGACAAAGAATATTAAAATTTTTTGGATTTTGGGTTGGAAGTAAACAAGGCCTAAATGAATTATTATTGTTGTACCAATCACAAATCAAGCATTAATCCATTTTTCACTCATCTGTTTTATTTCTTTATTCCTTTCTATTACTTTTTCAATCAAGGGAATTTAGTGGCCTTTTTGATGGATTCTCTCTCTTTTTGGCGTGTTTCTTGGGGTGATGGGCACGAATGTAAATGGTGTCGAGGTTCCACATTAAGAGGGCCACAGGCATCACTTTCCTCAAAGTAGCGGAGCGAACGCTACATAGGAGGACCCCGAGCGCTTCCTTCGGCCGACTCGGGGGCTCACTGGCAACGCCCACCTTCTCCCTCCCCTTCGCCGCCTCCTCAGTCGTCATCGCCGTCTCTTGCACGGGGCGGCGGCAGCCCGCACCGGCCCTAAAAACGCTGGACTGGTGCCACTCGCCTCCTCCTCCTCCTCCAGCCCCCGCTCCTCCACCCCCTCCCCAACCCTAACCTCTCCGGTGTCTTAGCGGTGGGCTTGCTGACCGGCCGGCAAGGCGGATCCACGCCCCTAGTAGCCGAATTTTGCCTCTCTCCGTGAACCTACGGTTGGTGGCGCCCGCAACCCCCCCCCACGTGCCTTAGAGTTGACCTGTCGGCGCCATGTTGACTTAGTGTCCAAGCTTGGCGGCGCACGGTCGAATCTAGGCCCTAAGGCCTCGAATCTAGCGTCGACAGGTCCACGCTGGTCCCCGACGGGGCTAGTCCAGCTGAGTAGCCTCGGCGTTCCGTCGCCGAGTTCGCGCCCACTAAGCTTGTCGTGGTGGTGCACCACACGTTCGTCGGGCGTCTGGGGCTTCTGTTGGCATCTCGCAGCGTGTTGGTGCACCTCCTCAGGCACCGTGCCTGGGGTGGCCTGTCGGATCTGAGCCTACGGGCCATGGATTTAGCGTGGCTCGCCCAACTCAGGCGGCATCCGACAGCGGGTGGATAGCCAACCTCTCTTGCCCCGTCCATGGCGGTTGTGGGCGCTGACGGCGCGCCTGCGACGCCCTGAGCTGCTAGGCGGTGGTACCGCGACGGCCCTGTGGCGGGGCTAACGGGGGTGGCGGTGTGGGTGGCGTGGTGGAGGCTGCAGCTTTGGCACCTGAGCCGCGACTTCGACCATTCATCGTCATTGCTTCAGTCGCCATGAGTGGCCTGTTTCTGCGGCAAGAATGTGGGTGAAAACCCTACCCCTTTGTTCCGAGCCTCCTGGAGGCATCGTCGAAGCTTCTTCATCTACGACAGGCTGAGGACGAAAGTCCTACTCTGGTGGTTTCAACATTGTCGGCATTTGTGGATGTCAATCCCCTTCTTGAAGGCATTGTTGAAGCATTGTTGCAGCCCTTTGCCCACTACCCTGCCCGTTGCTCCTCCCACGTGGTCTCTCTAGTCGTCGTGCTGCACCTAATTGGGCTTCATGTTTCTTCTCACCTTGGTATGTCTAGCTGGTGTTTGGCGTAGCTGTAGTTGTAGTCGTTTTTAGTGGATGCTTTGCTGCTAAAGGGTTTCCAATGGATATTTTTGCCGCCGAGGTCACATTCCCAATGAATGCTTTGCGACTGAGGTCGCTGACGTTTGTGGCGGATGCTTTGCTGCCGAGGTCATTGGCATTTTCGGTAGATGCTAGGTGTTGATAGTAGGATTAAGATCCAATTTATCCAATGCCTTGAGAAACCTATGTGCTGCAGGCAAGAGAAAGGGCCAAACTACCGAGTCGAATGTCTCGGCGATGTCGACTTTTATCAGCATAGACGGGAACCTCTTGCAATTTAATGTTTATATATACGTTACCTAGAACATCTCATCAGCATTTCTTAGGTGCAGTCTCGTTCAATTTTTGCACAGGGCCCTTAAATTTCAGGTACGGTCTCGTTTTGTAGGCATTGTGTTTTTCCAAATGACGAAGGAAGCAAGGAACACAGCTGTATACAGAGCTTTCTTTTCTAGTCAGGCTTTGTTTACATTCATTTTTTTTTGGATTTTGATACTATAGTATTTTCGTTTTTATTTGACAAACATTGTTCAATCATGGAGTAACTAGGGTTGAAAGATTCATCTCGCGATTTACAGACAAACTGTGTAATTAGTTTTTGTTTTCATCTATATTTAATGCTCCATGCATATACCGCAAGATTCAATGTGATAGAGAATCTTGAAATTTTTTTGATTTTTGGATAAACTAAATTGGCCTCATTCAACGATAGCACGGGGGTAGAGAGATACTTGCTCTGCGTAACATCATCTCATCGTTATTAGATTGATGCTCTTCAATTTCTTCAATTTCTATGTCTCCCTGTTTTCAGTTTTTAATTTTTTTTTTAGTTCCGAAAACTTTTTGGTTTCTGGAACTGTAGCACTTTCATTTTTATTTGACAAACATTATCCACTTATAGAGTAACTAAGCTTAAAAGATTCATCTCGCGATTTACAGGTAAACTGTGCAATTAGTTTTTATTTCCGTCTATATTTAGTGCTCAATGCATGTGCCGCAATATTCGATATGATAGTGAATCTTGAAAAGTTTTTGGTTTTTGGATGAACTAAACAAGTGCCTTGTATAACCTCTGATCAATTGATTGTGATCAGTTTCCATTTCACCAAGAACACCAGACAAAAAAACGGAGAGGTCCAAATCGAAGTGATCTTACGTTCTCACACATAGATCCAGTAGTTACACAAATATAACATGCACCTGCCTTTTATTGTTCATACGAAATCAGAAATTCTATGTATACATATATGGTCGCTGGCACCCGCGCCCCTCTGCTGGCTAGCTAGCTAGCCGATCTGGGGAGCTCTGGCAACCTTGTCGTCGGAGTCGACGAAGACCCTGACGCGGCCGGTGCGGTAGTCCAAGGTGACGAAGGCGTCGGCGGGGACGACCTGCACGTCGGCGCCCGGCTTGTCCTCCTTGATCTTCTTCTTCGCCTCCTCCGACGACTTGCCCACCAACTCCGGCCACGAGTTCTTGGGAGCGGCAGCGGCGGCGGCGCCACCGTCAGCGTTTGGTCCACTCGTTGCCATCGCGCGCCTGGATCGGAAGAAATAATTTGGTAAGGGAAACACATAAAAGAATCTGATCATCGATCGTTACGAGGCAAGGAACAGAGAACGCGATCATCGATCATCAGGGAGAGCAGATTAATTACCCAATAAGATTGCAAATGTGCTGTTTGGCCTTGGGTTAGGGTATAGATGGTATGGATATGTGCAATTTATAGGCGGTGGGGTCAATGAGAAAAGTTTGTGAGCGACGACAGAGGTGATTATAGGTGCCTCCGATGGTGGTTTTGACGGACTAAACGCTCCAAACTGTGGAGAGTAGTCAACAGATGGCACCCCAATGCTGCTCTGTATATCCCTTTGTTCTCAAACACGATAATTATAAATAATAACCAATGCTTTTGCCGGCCTGCCGCCGGCAAGCCAACTGTACAATACTTAAGCCTGAAAGGTCATTTTCTTAAGCGTGTATTCCTCCATTCAGGCCTTATTTAGTTCCCAAAATTTTTTAAGATTCCCCATCACATCGAATCTTGCGGCATATGCATAAAGCATTAAATATAGATAAAAACAAAAACTAATTACACAGTTTACCTGTAAATCACGAGACGAATCTTTTAACCCTAGCTAGTCTATGATTGGACAATATTTGCCACAAACAAATGCGAACTGAACCAGGCCGTGCTATATACGCGTAGCGTGCCTGCGTTAATGTATAAAGTTGCGACCAAGCATTATGGGCCGCCAGCTGCAACCTGCATCGAATATTTTTAGCATAGCTTAGCTAGTGGTCGCTCTACTCACTCTATAGCCATAAAGAAAATTGTTTTGGACAAAATTTAAATAAAATATTAAAAATATAAATCATAAATAAATTTTAAGTTGTTAAGTTTGGAAATATGAAAACCACATGAATAGATTTGTTTTGAAAATACTTTGATAAAAATATACATATACAACTTTTTGATAAATATTTTTGTAAATACTAAGAGTCAAAGTTAGGCTTTGGAGACTGTGTCGTTGTCCTAAACGATTTTTTTATGAGCATGGAGGGAGTATATACTTTATTATTATTAGGAGAACATTACAAAAGAAATTATAATTTGCCTATCCTCTTTGAGCTAAGTCTCATTTGGGTCCTTTATTTATTTTTTTCTGGATTTTTTTTAGATCTTTTGAAAGCCAAAATGCTTCCAAAAGCCAAAAGCAAGAAGCTCCATATAGTGAGGCTTGGTTTTTTTATGGATTATGTGAACTGCTTGGTTTTTGGAAAGTCCAAAAGCTAGTTTAAAAGTGGTAAAAAAAACTCCTAACGTTCCTGTTACGTGGATCTACTAGTACTAGCAGCTAAAATTAGCAAGTGAGACCACACATTACTAGTAGCAATCACTACTACTACAAAAATGATTTGTAGCAATGTCTTTCTTTTTTAGGGGCGGCTATATATTGTGCCCCTCTACAAATAGTTCTTCAATGAGCTATCCTTACAAATCTATTTGTAAAGGCTGTTGGTATTATTGGCCACCCCTACAAATGGCCCTATTTGTAGAAATGGCTCTATATCCAATTACTTTTACAAATCTGATTTGCAATGGCAGCTCTATATTGAGCAACTCCGACAAAATAGACACTGAATAGTAAAAATTTAGTACGACAATTCAAATTTTTTCAAACGACCTCCCATAGAAATAACCAAAATAAAAGTTCTAGATCTTAAAAATCATTGAACTTTGCTGTTTATGACCTTTTCATTTAAAAATATTACTCACTACTACATGATTGATTAACCGCAACGAGACCATTTCCACCTCCATGGCGGGCACAGTTTTTGCCCGCCACGGTTATTCAACCGCACGCGTATAGGCCCGGCCACAGGAAAGCCCGCTGCGGTAAATGATTAACCGCAGCGGGCATCATAAAGAGCCCGCTACGGTTAACCGTATTAACCGAAGCGGGCGACGTAACTTGCCCACTACGGTTAATGCTTTTACCGTAGCGGGCACGTTACGTCGCCCGCTTCGGTTAACTGACATTTACCGCAGCGGGCAGCTTATGAAGCCCGCTTCGGTAGTTCGTTGGCTGTATAAATAGCAGCCAGCCGACCCCTTCTTCTTCCTCACGGCTGCTCTCTTCCAAATCGTGGGGGGAGTGGTTTTGCCCTAAAATTTGACCAAACAATTGAATTGTGGTTTAGAACTTTGATTTGGTGGAGTAGGACATCATAAGAGAGGTACATAGGAACTCCCTCCCCTCTTTCCCTCCTCTTTCTCTCTCACTTTTGAGCATCCCTTTATGTCTATATATAGGTAGATCTAGATCTAGATCTAGTTTCATGGAGGAGAGAGAAAGCTATGTTTTTTTTGTCTAGATTCTTAATGGATGCATATGAAACCTTCTTTGTTCGATGTGTAACGGTTCGCAGGCACGAGATGGATAGGTCGGAATGGATGTATGGGATGAATCGGGTGCTTGACCCGCGGTACCTTGTCGAAGTGAGGAAGTTTCTTGCCACGGCGAAAGCTCACCGTGAGAGATCGAAACGGACGACAACCATATGTCCATGTTCTCACTGCAAGAACCTCACAGCCTTCACGAAAGACAGTACGGTGCAGTCTCACTTGATTCGGTTTGGTTTCATGGAGGGTTACACAGTCTGGACTCATCACGGTGAAAGAGTGGACCCCAGTGGCGATGCATCTGGTTTGAGCTCGACGTCGACGACCATGAACCAAGAACCTAGAGCGCCCATCTCATCTCCAACGACTGCAGGGCCAACCTGTGGCAACAATGACAATGCTCGTGATTACACGGTGGAGGATATACTCGGGGAGATGGCAGATGGTGTTGCAGATGGCGAGGCGGCTACCGTGCAGGAACCGGAGGATATTGAGGTGATCGAGGGTTTAGTTAGCCACATCGATGAAGACGACGTTGTGTATGGCTCCCCGAAGTGGTTGGAAAATTTCAGGGAGATGAAGCAGGCTGCACTTGATCCACTGTATAAGGACAACGGTAATTGTCCAAAGGAGTGTACGGTGCTCTGGTTCAACCTACACATGTTGATGATGAAGGCCCGGCATGGCTGGTCTGATACTAGCTTCAATGAGCTGTTAAGTTACCTTGCTACCACGTACCCGACGGGTAACAAGGTCCCCGCAAATAACTACCGTGCGAAGAAGTTGATTCGTCCAGTTGCGATGAAAACTAGAAAGTTTGATGCCTGCCCCAACCACTGCATCCTGTATCGAGGCAAGAAGTATGAGAATATGACGAGTTGTCCGCACTGCGGTGCCAGTCGCTACAAGAGGAATGCTGGATGTCGTGTGGACGAAGACGACGATGTGGCCTTACGGGGTGGTCCGAAGAGGAAGAAGGGGGCCAAGAATAGCAGTGCCGCAGCCAATCGCATCTCGTCTCAGCAGGATGAGGAAGAAGAGGGTTACACGCGGAGGAAAAGTCCAGCACTATCGTTATGGTACCTGTCTGTGACCGACCGCTTGCGTGCACTATTCGGGAACCCAGAGGATGCCAAGCTCATGTCCTGGCATGCATCAGCTGACCGCAAGAAGGATGATGGCATGCTGCAAAACCCATCCGATGGCCAACAGTGGAAAGATTTTGACAATACATACCCGGAATTTGGTAAGGATCCTAGGAACGTTCGGCTCGCGCTGAGTACTGACGGGATGAACCCTTTTGGTGAGCTTAGCAGCTCGCACAGCACCTGGCCGGTTGTACTCACCGTCTACAACCTACCTTCCCATCTGTGTCAGAGGCGAAGGTACACTACAAGAAGAGTGTGGCTTTTTGACGTTCTATTAGGTCACAATATATAGAATTTATGTCATTACTTTAATTTTTTGACGTCCAGATGACAAAAATCCAAACGTCAAAAAGCCACAGTCACAAAATTATTATATGACGTCTGTTTTGCTTAACGTCATAAGTATATGACGTCTTATTTCAGTGTCATATAATCATATGACACTGTTTTAGTGTCATTAAATCCTACACTACTAGAAACTCAAATTTTCCTGTCGAAGTAAAACCGACGGCGAAATAGCAAAACCCGACAGAAAATTTGCTAAACTAATTTCTCTGTTGGTTTATCGACAGGAAAACACCGACAGAAATAGAGCGACAGAGAAATACAATTCAATGAAGAGATCATATTACACGAGGCACACATAACTAGATTCTTCAAATGACAAGTATGATACAATCAATCCATGTTATATCAAGTTCAAAAATGGCACCAACAATTTGGAATATCACAAGTAATGGCACAAACCAACTTTGCCTCAAAACAGTAAGAATCTACTCTAATCTATATAATATATTGAATCTTCACACCACTGATTTAGCCTATCCGCGTCTTCGTAAGGTTCATCCGGGGGTTGAAGAAAACCTACAGAAGTGTATAGAAGACTTGCATCAGCTAAGTTTCATTACGCCATTAAAGATCATACAAATGGTCCACTTCTCAAGTACAAGTAAATGCTAAGTGAATGATTTAATTAGGTGTTCAGATTAAAACTTTAATAGAAATAATATGAGAATTAAATAATCTGCTGATCTCATAAACTTAGGTGTTCAGATTAAAACTTTAAAATGGAGATTCCCACACTAGCAAGAATGCATTAACCCATTTTAATATTATAGAAACATGTTCGGAGCTCATATAAATATGCTCATGGCAGCAAACTGAACATAAGTTCACAGAAACATAGTGAGATTTGCAGACAACTAATAATAACAACTTCCTCGTATGTACAAATACTTCTCAACCGATGTCAACTTGAAAGCACTGCAACAAGAAATGCAAAATAATGCAGAAAGTTACAATAAAGTAATGTGGCTGACATAAATTAGCATACTTAGCAGCATATTAGATTCAATACAGAGAGGATAATAGCAGTTAATCAGCTACAGACATGTATACAGTTCTACTGAACTTACAGATAAAGTTTGTGCATTCCACCTCATTTATATCACTAAATCATGAGGCAACTATATTTCAAACGTGAAGGAACAACCAGATTTTACATTTGTCCACATGTGACACAACAGAATCCAGGTAGCAACTAAACTCAACTATCGAGAATTCACAGTTTGCTATCCCGATTTCTATAGCTTGTTCGGGCTTCTGAATCAAGAAGACCATGCGGCCACACTAGATATTAATAGTTTAATCAAAGCCAAATCTCTAGACCTACTCGTCCTCCCTCATTCTCCAAAGCAAGAACCTACCAGCAGATGGAGTCCTTGGTCCATGGCGCCACATCATCCGTAGATCTTCTCCTCCACTGGATCTACACCATGGAGATCGAAATCAAGAACACATCGTGAGGGAGGGGAACGTACCGGTCGGGCTGCTGCCGCAGCCTGAGATGCGAGCCGACGCCTTTGGTCTGCAATGTCGCTAGAGGGCCGCACCGCCGCCCAGCGTGCGAGTCGCTGCCTTGGAGGCATGTCGTCACCTCAGCTGAGCCGCCGCCCGGGATGCTCACCACCGCCTTGAGGCCACGTCGTGCCTGGGGACGAGACCCTCGATAGGACAGAGTCCACGCGCACGAGAGAGATGTGAGGCTGCTGAGAGATGAGAGGAGGAGTAGCAGCTGGTCTAGGGTTTGGGACGCAACGCTTATATGCGCCCGCCCACACAAGCCCTTCGCTTTTGGGCCGGCTAAAAGGCCAGTGCAGCCTAGGTCCATGTTGGCTGTATCTTTCGTCGTTGTCGTTCGAAAAAAGTCTACTTTTACTCCCTTAATTTTTGCGAAAATCCTTTTTTTTTCTCCCTCAACTTCAAAATTAGATAAACCACCTCTCTCAACTTTTCAAACCATACATTTTACCTCTTTTGTCCTTTTATTTTTTATTTATTTGGCTGAATCTTTGAAAAATCATAGTAAATCATAGAGAAACATAAAATATAAAATCTAATTTTCTTAGACTCTACATGAGTATATATACACAATGAACATATAATATTCTGTAATTTACTGTGATTTTTCAAATACTTAGCCAAAATAAATAAAAAAGAAAAGACAAAACCTTTATAGCAAAAACTTTGTACTAAAGCATACCATATTATGTGTTTATTGTGTAGATCTACTTATGTGGAGTCCAACAAAATTAGATTTTCTATTTTATGATTCTTTTTATTTACTGTGATTTTTCAAAGATTCAGCCGAAATAAAAATCTGATGTCGTAATAGGGCATGCCAACATCAGAAATATTATTTAAAATAATTCAATAATTATTTTTTGACACAAAATCTTTGTCAAAGGCTCATGACACTAAAAACTTGGCCTTATGACGTACAAAATAGTGTCACTACATGAACTTGAAATAGGTGTATGACATATATCGTGACGTACAATTTTTAAAGGTCACTAAATCAAAATTCCTAGAAAATAACGTCAAAAAATAGATACTATAGTGACATAATGACCTATCGTCATACTAAATACGTCAAAAAGCCACACATCTCTTGTAGTGGTATCTTATGCTGACCATGCTTATCTCAGGACCGAAGCAGCCTGGTAACGATATCGATGTCTTCCTAGAGCCGTTGATGGAGGAAATGCAAGAGTTATTTGATGTTGGGGTAGAGATGATTGATGCATCCCGCAAAGAGAAGTTCACCCTAAAAGCCATCATCATTGTCACCATCACCGATTACCCCGGTCTCTTCTCACTATCAGGGCAGATCAAAGGGAAGAAGTTCACTCGGAAGTTCACTTATCCCGAAGGCGCAGACATGGAGAAGTGTTGTGAG
Source organism: Sorghum bicolor (assembly GCF_000003195.3). NCBI lineage: Eukaryota > Viridiplantae > Streptophyta > Magnoliopsida > Poales > Poaceae > Sorghum > Sorghum bicolor. The sequence continues at coordinate 7,590,775 of NC_012877.2, forward strand.
TGGGCCATGCACGTGGCGTCCTGTGCCTTTCGCAACTTCAAGTCGATGCTGGCACGGGACTTTCTAAAGAAGAAGAAGTCACCCTGCCAGAAATACACTATGGTGAAGGAGCATGTGTGGGAAGAATTTTGCCGAATGAGGACGACTGCTGAAGCAGAGGCAAAGAGCGCCAAGTTCAGTGCTCTAGCGAAACAGAACAAGCATCCCCACCACTTGGGCATGATTGGCTATGTCGGCCATAGGGCTCGATGGCGGGCAGAAGAACAGGCTAGACAGGCTGCTGGGATTCCTGATCAATACGAAGACGTCGATGTTAGAGCTAAGGAGTTCATGTATGCCCGCGTTCCAAAGAAGCTAATCAGTGCTATATCAAGACACTAAGCTTGTCCTTGGGAAACCATCAATTTATGTCGGCGAAGTGGTTTCCCTTCCAACGCTGACCTATATCAAGATCAACTCAACGAGATCTGCAATATTTATTATAGACATATGCGTCGACAACCGCCCTTTTAAAGTTTTTATAAATAGAAAGGAAGAGGGGGTTGGAGATCTCAAATGTGGTGATGTTGGAGGGACCAATAGATTGGGAAGATGTTGCATATGAACATGGAGTAAATGAAGTGGCTATGAAATAAATTCCATGCTCATTAATGTTATCTTCGTCTCCAATTTGAATGTTCGGAGTTTCTCCTGGATTGGTCTCACTTATGTCCTCTTCTATAGTTGGATGAATCCCATTTTCAAAGGGAGTCAAGAACTCACCATTTGAAATTGAGCCAAAGTCAGAATCCATTAAGGCTTCTTCCTTATCCATCCATTCTACACATTCTAGCCATTTAGAACTTGTGATCAGGAAAGGGGAGGAGTTAGAATTTTCTATATGGCTTAGCTCTCCTTCACTTGATATGTCATCCTCGACTTCTTCATAATAGGAGCCAGGACATTCTCTAAGAGAACCATTATTGTAAGGATTTGAATTATCCCTACTTGAAAGTCTCTTATGGAACGAGAAGTCTAAACCATCAGTATCTGAAATATTTAAGGTCGGAATTCTTTCCTCCCTTGGAGAATTTTGGGGTATTGATGGTTTAGGATCGATAGCTAAAGTTTGGGATTGAAGTGGTTGTGATCTGGCTATCGAAACTTCTTTTTCTTGTCTAGGAACTGGTTCTTTCTCTTTCTCAGGGATATAAAAGCTAGGAGACTTTCCGCTCATTAAATCAATCAAATTCCAAGCTTCACTAGCGGATAGGTGGTGGAAAGATCCTCCAGAGGCCGCATGAAGGGTTTGCTTATTTTTCCTACTAAGGCCCTTAAAAAAGTGAATTAGAAGAACTTCTTCTAGAATAGAAAGCTTTGGGCCAGTGAGAGTAAGGTTAATAAAGCGGTCCCATGATTTGCCAAGAGATTCTTCTTCCAGTTGTCTAAAAGAAAGAATCTCATGCCGAAGTTCCGCCACTTTGGAGATTGGAAAATATTTAGAAAGAAAACTACTATATAACTCCTTCCAATCTCCATGAACAGTCCTTACTTTGAGTTTGTACCAATGTCTAGCTTTTCCTGTTAAAGAGAATGGAAAGAGCTTCCATTTAAGGGTCTCATCGGACATGCCTTCTATGTGAAGGAGGTCACAGACTCGATAAAACTCTCTTAGGTGTGTGTATGGGTTTTCCTCACCTTCTCCTGAGAAAGGTTGTTTTTGAATAAATTCTATGTATTCGGGGTCTATCTCAAAACTAGATGCTATGATAGGCTTTGAAGATTTTGGTGGTCCGAGATGTGTGCCCGTAGGTCTATGAAATTCATAGATAGACATGTTTGAATTCATGATAGACCAGAGATCAAGGATTAGATAAGAAGAAAGAATAGCAGAGATAAGGCAAAAGATAAAAGGAAAAGTATATATATATATATATATATTTTAGAAAATGATTAAGCTAGTTCGTAGTCAACTCAGCAACCGTTTCCCCGGTAACGGTGCCAAAAATGCTTGTTGACACTTGCTAACACCACTTGAATACTAGGTTGTCATCCCTAGCATGGGATTAGAGTGTACTATGGTATTTATACGCACACAGATAAATCCGCAAGCGCACGGATACCGTTGTAGCCTTTTACCCAGTTAAAGGTTTTATCGTATCCACAGGGAAACGGGAGAACCAACTACGCTCTAACTTAACCAAGATAGATAGATAAGTGTAAATAGGAAAGATGGTAGAATTGAATAAGAACAATATTAAAGGTAAGATAACAATGTGTGATAATATGGGAATAGAGAGTAGAGCAATCTAATATATGGGCGATGGTAGCAAAATAGAGAGGATAACTATGGTTTCTCTACTTCAAAGGGGTATGTCTATGTCTGGGACGAACCACATGATAAGAATACACCACAAAGGATGCTTATCCATAGGCCGATAAACCCTACCCGTCCTGCTAATGAGAGGTGGACTACAGAGAACCAACGTAACTGTCACCTACGCGGCCTACCACACGATCCGGCTAGACAGGGGATATCCACAAGTAATCTAGGTCTAAGCACCACGCTTACACTTATACTACAACTCTAACCTATAGGGTCCTATAGATTAAAAGTACTCAAAAGAGTTGCGAACCAGAACATACATGATTAGTAATTGCATAATGAATTAGAAGTAGATTACCAGAGTCATCCCATGAGCAAGCTTGATTAGAGCTTGATCATGACGAAGTACAACCGGAGGAAGAACCGACAGGCCGGCCTCTCCTCTAATCCTCCTTCGCTCTCCATCTTGGTACTATCTAGATCTACTCTAGTTTAGATAAGAGAGGAGAGCTCTCATCTCCAAACCCTAGATTTTGCTCTGTCTAAGAATAATGAATATGGATCAAGGGGTGCCTCCTCCAGGGGCCAGGGGGTCTGGTTATATAGTCCCCTCAAGTGAATCTGGGCCGTCGGATCAAACCGACATTGATTGAACGGTTATTCTTGATCCTTTAGGTCGGTGGAGCGTAATCCGCGAAGTTGAACGTGATTGGCTGAAATAGGTGGGTGGGCGCCCTAAGGACTGTAACACCCAAAAATTTTGTTTCTTTTAAATAGATGAAATGAATTTAAATGAGTTTATTTAGTGAGCATTTTCAGTATAGGAAAATAAATAAATTTGGAGAAATTAAAATTTAATATAAGCTTAGAGAAAACTTTATGTTGCATTCATGCTGGAGCATTCTTTTATGTGATGAGTGTTTTGAAAACAAATGTCAAATTGATTAAAAATCCATTTGGAAAATGAATGGAAAATTTGTTTGAAAAATAAAAAGGGATTTCTCTTCCCCTTCCTCTTTTCGGCCATTTTGGCCCAAAACCCCGCGGCCCAGCCGGCTCCCCCTCTCTCTCTCTCTGGCGGCTGACGGGTGGGGCCCACCCGTCAGGTTCATCCCCTCCCCCAAAATCGTCGCTCCCGAATTCCTCTCTCTCAGCAGCAACCGCCAAAGCCGCCCCCGCGCCCACGTTCTCCTCTCCTCGCGTCTCGGCTACGTAGTGGAGAGCGTCCGCGCCCGAAGCCGCTCCCCCTCTCATTTTCTCCTCCTCGCTCTGTCTCATCTCGCGAGAGTTCTGAGAAGTCGCAGAAGAACCGCCGCCGGCGACCTCCACGCGATTTCCGTCGAGCCGTGTCTTTCTCGCGCGTTTCTTCGCGTAGGTGAGATCCTCGTTTCCCCCGCTTCGTTCTCGTCCATTTTCTTTGCGAAACGATGCGTTCCTTCATCATGGCCGCGAGCTCCAGGGACTCCGGCATGGCGCCGCCGTGAACCTTCTCGGAAACCGCCTCCTCGACCGCGTTTTTGGGGTGGAATGGACTCACATCGCTCTCCTCTTTCTCCCAGTTCAATCGGAATCGAAAACCGTGCACCGTAGCCCCTCCTCCGCTCAACTCCGGCGAGCTTGAGGCGCCGGCCATGGTGGCCACCGTATTCTTCACGTGTTCTGGCCGGAGTCGGCCTGTGCGCCGTCCCCTTCCTCTCTCCTTTTTTTATTTTTTTTTCTTTTAATCCAACGCGTTCATCAAGAGATCAACGGCCCAGAGAGCCCCATACCCCTTCGGGGGCGATTTTGATTAAGAGTCCCCCAAAATTATTGTATTTGCACCGCAGTCCTCGGCTAGAGAGATTTTCCAGGATTTAACTTATTTATTTAAATTCGTTTAAACTATGTCTTATTTACAGAATTGCCACCGCATTGTTTTAGCTATAAAATCGTCGTTTGAACTCCGAATCGACCCGTTCAAGTTGTGTTAGTTTCGTAATTTCGTAAGCTTCGCGTTGGTACCACTGTTGTTTAGGTTTACCACTGTTAGATTTCCTAGTTAATTACAAGTCCATAGATTGTTGTTGAAATCCCGTTAAAAGCGTAACTTTCGCGTCGTAAGTCCGTTTTTCGTGAATTTCGCGTTGACGTGATCGTAGCAGCACGTAGATGATTTTGGAAAACTTTTATTTAATTTATTTACTGCTGGTGTACTGTTCTAACTTTAGGAATTGTTCTCTTGCATGTTCGTCTTGGTATGCGTGATGATTGTGATGTATTGATTGAGCCCAGACGGTGAGGAGTATTTCGGGAGTCCGGAGCTCTTTGAGGATCAGCAGGACTAGCAAGACCAGCAGGAGTACGTGAACCAAGGCAAGTATAGCATGGGCCTACCTTGTTGTCCTACTCATTTTTAAGCATTTCACCCTGCATGTGTACAATATTGCAAACTATAAGGACATCCTAGCTGTTGATGACAATTACCTTGTTTCCGAGGGTTTTTATTGCATATGGGTACAAGTGCTAGTGCTCTAACTCCAATTATATATGATCTGAAATCAGTGATGGAACCATGGTTAATTGATTAAACATGATTATGATAAATGGAACATAGCGCTATGGTATAAATGACTGTTGGTCATGTTGTCCTAGACCCTCCGTAAGGACTTATCTGTCGGCAAAAGCTGGGACTTACAGTGCAACCGGGAGAGTCACATGGCTCTGACTTTAGCTCAGTAATAGGACCTTTTCTAACTCGTTAGAGGTTACCCGAAAGGGCGCAAGAGGGGCTTGCCACTTTGGGTGTAGGGCTGCCCCTGTTTCTATGAGTATAGCCGCGATGGAAATGTGCCATAGAAAAGGGGGGTTTTCTACATCTGCCTGCCGAGGAAACCTCGCGGCCCTAACTGGTTAGAATAGGCCTATGGAAGGCTTCATAGTGTACCCTGCCCGCTCACCTTGGTAGTGTTTGGGGGTCGACGGACCCCGGGCATATGGGCAACACGACTCACGGTGAAAGTGCACAACCTCTGCAGAGTGTAAAACCGTTATAACAGCCGTGCTCACGGTCACGAGCGGCCCGGAAAACTCACAGAATAACTGGTTACTGATGGCTATATGGTACATGATGATGTATAATTATGCTTTAATGTGACTTATTGACTTACTATGGTTCTAATAACTGATCATATGGGATATTTGGGAGCTTAAGCATAAACTATAATAATTAATGATAAAACACTGACCTACTAAAAGCTGATGCAGTGAACCTAGTTTAGCCTGTTTGAGCCTCATAAATCCTCATGCTATGCTTGTGGAGTACGAGATGTACTCACGCTTGTATATTTCTTTTCTTTGGATAAAAATCCCGGATGGGTAACAGATGGTGGTGGCTATGAGGAATACCCTGAGGACTATTAGGCTTGTGCTTCACCAGTCGACCTTCCCTGTGTGAGGGCCTGAGATAGTTATCTTAGAATATCATATTTATATTTCCGCTGTTATGCCAGACTTTGTGATGTAATAACTACGTTGTTGTAACACTGCGATGATGGTATTTGATTTGTGACTTATGTGTGTGATTGATCTCTGGGCGCACATAAGTTTATGCATTCAATTTCTTCCTTGAAATTGGGTGTGACAAATTGGTATCAGAGCCGTGTTGACTGTAGGACGCAAGCCTAGGTAGCAATGGTCGATATAGAGTTTTTGTTTTATTTATTTAATGCTCTCTACCTTACTTTTTGTTATTTTATAAAATTTATTATGCTTATATCACTTATTCTATTGCCAAAATGTTGATCTAATCTTAAAATAAAATTTATAGATGCCGCCTGTCACGAGGTCTCGCCGTGCCAGCACCAGGAGCTACATCTCTCAGTTCACGCCCCAGTCGTCCCAGCCAGTGGTGGACATCTCCGACAACGAGACTGTCCCCATGGATGAAGAGGACCCAGCGATGGTGACAGAGGTGGATGATGATGATGAGAACTGGATGGACTCCCCTGTAGCAGCTGCACCTGTTCCACCTCCACCCACTGCACCTGCTCCACCCACTGCACCTGCGCCACCAGCTGTTCCAGTGGCACCTGCTGCACCTGCACCACCAGCTCCACCAGTTGCACCTGCTGCCCCTGCTGTACCAGAGGTGGTGCCTCCAGCTGGTCCTGAGGAAGAAAACCCAGGATGGACTACCACCATCCACTACAAGTATCCTTCAATGACAGCCTACTTCCACAACTTGCTTAGGGAGATGCTGGATACTTACTATGCTGATAAGGAGATTGGCATTAGGTACTGCTGTGCAGAGTACACACACCCCTATGAGGCCACATACTGGAGGTCAGATCTTACCATCACAGTGGGGAATGAGGCACATGACAGCTATATGGTAGAGAGCATCCATGGTCACGTTGGTAGGCGAGCTGAGGCACAGGACAGCATGGAGGACGCCGCCCAGATGGCTTACACTCACTACCATGGCCTTCACTATGAGGCCATGAGAGTAGACCAGTACAAGTTCCTCCCTCGCCATGATTCTACTATTGGTACTTGGTCTATTGAGAACCCGCAGGAGGTTGACACGCCATTGGATGCAACTGTTAGGCATATGCATGTCCTGCAGATGGCCAATGATGACCTACAGGAGGAGCTACGTGATCAGCAGGATTCCATAGATCGCTTCCAGGAGATGGTGGACAGCCTTAGAGAGCAGCTTGAGTTGCCACCGCTCTACAAGAAGAAGACCGCACCTCCTAGCATCTCCGGCGACGCACCATAGGCCTAGGATGCCATAGTTGTTTTATTTCGTAGTCCCGTTGTGTCAGTTGAGTTTGAAGTGCTTGTGAACAATTGATGTGTCCGTTGAATTTGTTTGTGTATTTGCATGATTCGAATCTTTGTAATGACTGCTGGAAGGTTGTGGATTTATCTACAAACTTCTGTTACCTTAAGTTTAATTATCGAATGCTTAGTTGGGTTGGTATATTCTGCTGTTGCTGTGCTGTTTTTCTGGAGCAGCCTGTGATGTTTAACTTTTATCTCTGAAGTGGTACGTCCAAAAACTTTGAAAATTTTGTGGAGGAAACTAGACTGCTGTATCTCTCATTTGCAACTGGAACCACGTTAAAACCTGCTCGTATCTGGGAGATATCCTTGTTACAATCTGGGACTATTGCGCAGACTAGAGCACAGAACAGATTCGCTTTACCCCTGTTTTTGATCAAGATAATTTCAGAATCTGTAAAAGTGGTCTGAACAAAACTTGTAAAAAATTTTATAAGCTTTCCAAACATGTATGGCACGCCTCTGTTGGATCTCAGAAACTCGAGTTATGAGTTAAATACTGCACTGCTGATTTTGCATCTTGTCCAGAAAAATTTCAGCAAAGCCTATTTGATATCATAATCAGTTTATAATTATGGAAAGACCTCTAAAAGCTTATTCCTTTGTTGGAAACAGATGGCTGATGAAGGAGGAAGAGGCCGTGGTCGAGGTCGAGGCCGTGGCCGTGGACGTGGCCGTGGCGCACCGGTGGACCCACCGCCACTACCACAGCCTGTGACAATGGAGCAGCTCATGTTGATGCAAACTCAATTGATGCAAACTATGATGGATCGCCTGGAGCACCAGCCCGCCGTCGTACCACCACCGATCCAGGTTCGAGATAAGAGGGGAGAGTTCATGAAGGGACGTCCCCCTATTTTTACACATGCTAGTGACCCTTTAGAAGCTGATGATTGGTTAAGAGCTGTGGAGAAGCAGCTGAACATTGCTCAATGCAATGACATGGAAAAGGTGTTGTATGCCTCTGGACAACTGCAAGGGGCTGCACAGGAGTGGTGTGAGTCCTACCAATATGGACGCCTAGACAACGCACCGCCTGTCACTTGGAGGAAATTCACCGAGAGTTTCCGGTCTTACCACATTCCAGAGGGGCTCATCGAGCTCAAACAAGAGGAGTTCCGTGCTCTCAAGCAAGGCTCCATGACTGTCGCTGAGTACCGTGACAAGTTCGCTCAATTGTCATGTTACGCTCCGGGTGAAGTAGCCAAGGATTCTGACAAGCAACGTCGTTTCCTGAAAGGACTGTATGATGGCCTGCAACTGCAGTTGATGTCCAATGTTTACCCCAGCTTCCAGGAACTTGTGAACCGCGCTATTGTGATTGACAATAAGCGCAAAGAGATGGATGCTAAGAAGAGGAAGATTCAGGGGCAAGCATCTAGCAGCAACACTCGTCCGCGCGTGTTTCCTCAGCAGGGCTTTCCTCCCAGGAACCAGAGGCCCCCTAGTCAGTGGAATCAGGGCCAGTACCCTCCGCGCAACCAAAACCAGAACCAGCAGCGTCCCCAGTACCAGCAGCAGTTTGGTAATCAACGCCCTCAGTAGCAAGCTAACCCCCAGGCACCACGTCCAGGTGTGCCCAGCAATGCTCCAGTGAAGACAGCAGTGGCAAACAACCCCAATGCTTGCTACCGTTGTGGTGAAGTGGGTCACTATGCCTATCAGTGCCCGAAGAAGCAGAACCCCTCAGCTCCACAGAATCAGAACAACAATCAGAGGCCCAATGCTCGACCACCCCACACTGGAAGTGTGAACCATGTGTCTACTGAATCAGCTCAGGAGGCACCCGAGGTCATGCTGGGTACGTTCAGTATCAACTCCATCCCTGCTACTGTACTTTTTGATTCCAGAGCTTCACATTCTTTCATCTCGCAAGCTTTTGTTAGAGTACATAGCATAGCTTTATGTGCCATGAAAAACTCAATGCTAGTGAATTCACCGGGGGGTACTATGCCAGCGAACTATTGGAGTCCCTCCACTAGTGTTTCTCTAAGGGGGGTAGAGTTCAAAGTAAACCCCATTGTGCTAAGAACTTCTGGTATTGACCTTATCCTGGGGATGGATTGGATGAAGCAACATCGGGCAGTGATTCAGTGCCAGGAGAAGTCTGTGGTAGTAACATCACCTAAAGGGGATAGAATTTGTGTAGAAGTGGCAGTGCAAGCACCTCCAACTGCTACCGTGAACCAGTTGACTGATGAGGTCAATGAGGAGAACCAAGTGGTGGATGACTTCCCTGATGTGTTCCCTGATGAATTGCCAGGTATGCCACCAGACCGAGACATCGAATTCCTTATTGAACTTTTACCTGGAACTGCACCTATAGCTAAAAGACCTTATAGAATGGGAGTGAATGAACTAGAGGAACTTAAGAAGCAAATTAAGGAGTTGCTAGAGAAGGGTTTTATTCGTCCTAGTTCATCACCTTGGGGAGCACCCGTTATCTTTGTTGATAAGAAAGATGGCACCAGGAGAATGTGTGTGGATTACCGGTCATTAAATGAAGTGACCATCAAAGACAAGTACCCTTTGCCTAGAATTGATGACCTGTTTGATCAGTTAAAAGGTGCTTGTGTGTTCTCAAAAATAGACCTTCGATCCGGTTATCACCAACTGAAAATCCGTGCCTCGGATGTACCTAAGACAGCCTTTACTACTAGGTATGGCCTGTATGAGTACACAGTTATGTCTTTCGGACTGACCAATGCGCCCGCATACTTCATGTACCTCATGAACAAGGTGTTCATGGAGTTCTTGGATAAGTTTGTAGTGGTGTTCATTGATGATATACTCATCTTTTCCAAAACTAAAGAGGAACATGCAGAGCATCTGAGGCTAGTCTTGCAAAAGCTTAGAGAACATAAGCTATATGCCAAAAGAAGCAAGTGTGAGTTTTGGCTAAAGGAGGTCTCCTTTCTGGGACACGTGGTCTCTAATGGAGGGATAGCCGTGGACCCCAGCAAGGTGCAAGATGTGTTGAATTGGAAACCCCCGACCAATGTGAGTGAAATTCGTAGTTTTCTGGGATTGGCCGGATATTATAGGAGATTCATTGAAGGATTCTCTAAACTTGCTAAGCCCATGACGGCCTTATTAGAGAAGAGTGCTAAGTTTATTTGGTCAGACAAATGCCAGGCTAACTTTGAGGAGTTAAAGAAGAGGTTAACCACAGCTCCAGTGTTGACCTTACCTGACTTAAGCAAGAGCTTCTCCATCTATTGTGATGCTTCTCGCTTAGGTTTAGGTTGTGTGCTCATGCAAGAAGGAAGAGTTGTGGCCTATGCATCTAGGCAGTTGAGGAAACATGAGTTGAATTACCCTACTCATGATCTGGAGCAAGCCGCAGTGGTCCATGCCTTAAAAATCTGGAGGCATTACTTGATTGGTCATAAGTGTGATATTTACACAGACCATAAGAGCCTAAAGTATATCTTCACCCAGTCAGACCTGAATCTGAGGCAACGTCGTTGGTTAGAGTTGATCAAGGATTATGACCTGGAAGTGCATTATCACCCTGGGAAAGCAAATGTAGTTGCAGATGCACTCAGTAGGAAAAGCTATGTCAACAGACTTCAGCTGACATTTATTTCAGCTGAGTTGCGAGCCGAAATAGAACACCTCAACATAGGCTTTGTGAATCATACCATGGGTCTAGAGATAGAGCCAACATTGGAACAAGAGATACGTAAGAGTCAGTTGGAGGATGAGAAATTAAAAGAGATAGCAGATAATGTAGTGCTTGGAAAGGCACCAGGCTTCAGGATAGATGAGAATGGTACCCTATGGTTTGGGAAAAGGATATGTGTGCCTGAAGTGAAGGCTATCCGAGACACAATTCTGCATGAGGCGCATGACTCTGCTTATTCAATACACCCTGGGAGTACCAAGATGTATTTGGACCTAAAGGAGAGATATTGGTGGTATGGATTGAAAAGGGATGTAGCAGAGTATGTTGCTTTGTGTGACACCTGTCAGAGGGTGAAAGCTGAGCACCAACGACCTGCAGGGTTGTTGCAACCAATGCAGATACCCGAATGGAAATGGGAAGAAGTCGGTATGGACTTTATTACCGGGTTGCCACGTACTCAACGTGGGTATGACTCGATTTGGGTAATAGTAGACCGACTCACTAAGGTTGCACATTTCTTACCAGTCAAAACCAACTACAAAGGGGCAAGGTTAGCCGAGCTATACATGGAAAGGATTGTGTGCTTACACGGAGTTCCAAAGAAGATCGTGTCCGACCGAGGAACTCAGTTTACATCGCACTTTTGGCACAAAGTACATAGATCCTTGGGAACTAAGCTGAACTTCAGTTCTGCTTATCATCCCCAGACTGATGGACAGATAGAGAGAATTAATCAAATCTTGGAGGACATGCTGAGAGCTTGTGCTCTGCAGTATGGCACTAGTTGGGACAAAAGTCTGCCGTATGCTGAGTTTTCCTATAACAACAGCTACCAGAAGAGTCTCAAGATGGCACCATTTGAAGCTTTGTATGGTCGCAAGTGTAGGACACCTTTATTTTGGAATCAAACTGGTGAAACACAGGTGTTTGGGCCAGACGTCCTAAGAAGTGCTGAAGAACAAGTGAGGATGATTAGGGACAATCTAAGAGTGGCACAATCAAGGCAGAAAAATTATGCCGACACCCGAAGAAGGGACTTGAGCTTCAAAGAGGGTGATTTTGTATATCTGAAGGTATCTCCAATGAGGAGTGTGAAGAGATTCAATGTGAAGGGTAAGTTAGCACCGAGATACGTCGGACCTTTCAGGATTCTTGCAAGATGTGGAGAAGTAGCCTATCAGTTAGAATTTCCTGAGAGTTTGTCAGGTGTACATGATGTATTCCATGTTTCTCAGTTGAAGAAGTGTTTGCGGGTACCCGAAGAGCAGATTCCTATATAAGAGTTGACCGTTAAAGAAGATCTCACATATGAAGAGTACCCGATAAAGATTTTGGAAACTGCAGACAGAGTTACAAGAAGCAGAACTATAAAGATGTGTAAGGTGCAATGGAATCGTTATACCGAAGATGAAGCCACCTGGGAAAGAGAAGAGGACTTGAGAAAGTCGTACCCACATCTGTTTGAGTAAGCATCACTCAATCTTGAGGACGAGATTATTTTTTAAGGGGGGTAGAATTGTAACACCCAAAAATTTTGTTTCTTTTAAATAGATGAAATGAATTTAAATGAGTTTATTTAGTGAGCATTTTCAGTATAGGAAAATAAATAAATTTGGAGAAATTAAAATTTAATATAAGCTTAGAGAAAACTTTATGTTGCATTCATGCTGGAGCATTCTTTTATGTGATGAGTGTTTTGAAAACAAATGTCAAATTGATTAAAAATCCATTTGGAAAATGAATGGAAAATTTGTTTGAAAAATAAAAAGGGATTTCTCTTCCCCTTCCTCTTTTCGGCCATTTTGGCCCAAAACCCCGCGGCCCAGCCGGCTCCCCCTCTCTCTCTGGCGGCTGACGGGTGGGGCCCACCCGTCAGGTTCATCCCCTCCCCCAAAACCGTTGCTCCCGAATTCCTCTCTCTCAGCAGCAACCGCCAAAGCCGCCCCCCGCGCCCACGTTCTCCTCTCCTCGCGTCTCGGCTACGTAGTGGAGAGCGTCCGCGCCCAAGCCGCTCCCCCTCTCATTTTCTCCTCCTCGCTCTGTCTCATCTCGCGAGAGTTCTGAGAAGTCGCAGAAGAATCGCCGCCGGCGACCTCCACGCGATTTCCGTCGAGCCGTGCCTTTCTCGCCCGTTTCTTCGCGTAGGTGAGATCCTCGTTTCCCCCGCTTCGTTCTCGTCCATTTTCTTTGCGAAACGATGCGTTCCTTCGTCATGGCCGCGAGCTCCAGGGACTCCGGCATGGCGCCGCCGTGAACCTTCTCGGAAACCGCCTCCTCGACCGCATTTTTGGGGTGGAATGGACTCACATCGCTCTCCTCTTTCTCCCAGTTCAATCGGAATCGAAAACCGTGCACCGTAGCCCCTCCTCTGCTCAACTCCGGCGAGCTTCAGGCGCCGGCCATGGTGGCCATCGTATTCTTCACGTGTTCTGGCCGGAGTCGGCCTGTGCGCCGTCCCCTTCCTCTCTCCTTTTTTTATTTTTTTTTCTTTTAATCCAGCGCGTTCATCAAGAGATCAACGGCCCAGAGAGCCCCATACCCCTTCGGGGGCGATTTTGATTAAGAGTCCCCCAAAATTATTGTATTTGCACCGCAGTCCTCGGCTAGAGAGATTTTCCAGGATTTAACTTATTTATTTAAATTCGTTTAAACTATGTCTTATTTACAGAATTGCCACCGCATTGTTTTAGCTATAAAATCGTCGTTTGAACTCCGAATCGACCCGTTCAAGTTGTGTTAGTTTCGTAATTTCGTAAGCTTCGCGTTGGTACCACTGTTGTTTAGGTTTACCACTGTTAGATTTCCTAGTTAATTACAAGTCCATAGATTGTTGTTGAAATCCCGTTAAAAGCGTAACTTTCGCGTCGTAAGTCCGTTTTTCGTGAATTTCGCGTTGACGTGATCGTAGCAGCACGTAGATGATTTTGGAAAACTTTTATTTAATTTATTTACTGCTGGTGTACTGTTCTAACTTTAGGAATTGTTCTCTTGCATGTTCGTCTTGGTATGCGTGATGATTGTGATGTATTGATCGAGCCCAGACGGTGAGGAGTATTTCGGGAGTCCGGAGCTCTTTGGGGATCAGCAGGACCAGCAAGACCAGCAGGAGTACGTGAACCAAGGCAAGTATAGCATGGGCCTACCTTGTTGTCCTACTCATTTTTAAGCATTTCACCCTGCATGTGTACAATATTGCAAACTATAAGGACATCCTAGCTGTTGATGACAATTACCTTGTTTCCGAGGGTTTTTATTGCATATGGGTGGAAGTGCTAGTGCTCTAACTCCAATTATATATGATGTGAAATCAGTGATGGAACCATGGTTAATTGATTAAACATGATTATGATAAATGGAACATAGGGCTATGGTATAAATGACTGTTGGTCATGTTGTCCTAGACCCTCCGTAAGGACTTATCTGTCGGCAAAAGCTGGGACTTACAGTGCAACCGGGAGAGTCACATGGCTCTGACTTTAGCTCAGTAATAGGACCTTTTCTAACTCGTTAGAGGTTACCCGAAAGGGCGCAAGAGGGGCTTGCCACTTTGGGTGTAGGGCTGCCCCTGTTTCTATGAGTATAGCCGCGATGGAAATGTGCCATAGAAAAGGGGGGTTTTCTACATCTGCCTGCCGAGGAAACCTCGCGGCCCTAACTGGTTAGAATAGGCCTATGGAAGGCTTCATAGTGTACCCTGCCCGCTCACCTTGGTAGTGTTTGGGGGTCGACGGACCCCGGGCATATGGGCAACACGACTCACGGTGAAAGTGCACAACCTCTGCAGAGTGTAAAACCGTTATAACAGCCGTGCTCACGGTCACGAGCGGCCCGGAAAACTCACAGAATAACTGGTTACTGATAGCTATATGGTACATGATGATGTATAATTATGCTTTAATGTGACTTATTGACTTACTATGGTTCTAATAACTGATCATATGGGATATTTGGGAGCTTAAGCATAAACTATAATAATTAATGATAAAACACTGACCTACTAAAAGCTGATGCAGTGAACCTAGTTTAGCCTGTTTTAGCCTCATAAATCCTCATGCTATGCTTGTGGAGTACGAGATGTACTCACGCTTGTATATTTCTTTTCTTTGGATAAAAATCCCGGATGGGTAACAGATGGTGGTGGCTATGAGGACTACCCTGAGGACTATTAGGCTTGTGCTTCACCAGTCGACCTTCCCTGTGTGAGGGCCTGAGATAGTTATCTTAGAATATCATATTTATATTTCCGCTGTTATGCCAGACTTTGTGATGTAATAACTACGTTTGTTGTAACACTGCGATGATGGTATTTGATTTGTGACTTATGTGTGTGATTGATCTCTGGGCGCACATAAGTTTATGCATTCAATTTCTTCCTTGAAATTGGGTGTGACAAGGACTTGGGCGGGCGCCCTGTCCCTGAGCCCTCTCGGCTTCCGCTTTGTTCCCGTGGCTTCTAGAGTCTTCTAGATGATAGAAAATTGCGCGGCACGTTAATATCTCTATGTAAACCCGACGTGTGGGCCTTTCCTCCATATTTCCTGATAACCCCCTGCAGAAATAGACAAACACCAAAACTCGTGGAATTCTGTCAGACAAAACCCTAAGTCTGGGTGTTGGTTGCATTTGGATCCTTTTCTTTATTTATTTGATGATTATATTTGGTACTTAAGGACCGTCAACACTTGTCATTCCTCGGATCTTCTTGCTCCAATCCTAGAAAGGTTAGTGACACGAATACCCGAAGGAATATTTCTACAATTATCTGTATATGCTCAATACACAAGGCAATGTTGCAAATAATTAGAAGTTCATGTTATGATCTGATAAGTGCTTGTTTTGCGACACTAAGTTGTCCTTGGAAACCATTGTCGGCAAAGTGGTTTTCCCTCCAACGCTGACCTACATCAAGATCAACTCAACGAGATCTGTAATATTTATTATAGACATATACATCGAGAACCGCCCTTTTAAAGTTTTTGTAAATAGAAAGGAAGAGAGGGTTGGAGATCTCAAATGTGGTGATGTTGGAGAGACCAAGATTGGGAAGATGTTGCATATGAGCATGGAGTAAACGAAGTGGCTATGAAATAAATTCAATGCTCATTAATGTTATCTTTGTCTCCTATCTGAATGTTCGGAGTTTCTCCTAGATTGGTCTCGCCTATGTCCTCTTCTGTAGTTGGATGAATCTCATCTTCAAAGGGAGTCAAGAACTCACCATTTGAAATTGAGCCAAAATCAGAATCCATTAAGGCTTCTTCCTTGTCCATCCATTCAATGGTGATAGCACATGGATTTTTAATGCCCTCTAGCCATTGATGTTGCTCTTCTCGATCCTCCTTGTGGTCTTGGTGACTCTTATGCATGGGATGTCTAGAGAGATTCATAGGATCATCGGGAGGTTCAAGAGAAAAAGCATAGGAGAAATTATTAGGCTCAAGGATGGGTTTAAAGATAGGTTCGAATGAGTCATCAAAAGTGGGCATAGAAGGGGAGAAGATGAGATTGTCTTCTAAATGGCTTCGCTCTCCTTCTATTGCATCACTTAAGATGCCATCCTTGAGTCTTTCTAGATGTCCATCAAAGGGATTGGATTTGAGATGCTTTCTAAGAGATCCCTTCTTAGGAAGGTTCAGACTATATACACTCAAAGATCTCTTATGAAGCAGGAAGTTTAAGCTCATCCCAAAATGAATTTCCAAAGGTAGAATTTCTTCTTCCCTTAGATGATTTTGGAGCACTACTAGTTTGGGTTGGATAGCCGAATCATGAGATTGAAATGTTTGGAAATCGGCTATTGAAACTTCCTTTCCTCGTCTGGGAGATGATTCCTTCTCTATCTCTAGGATTTTTTATGAAGACTAGTGCAAGAAGGATGTCCACGAATGAAGACATACCTTGCTTTGCTAACACATAAAGAAAGAAAAACTCTACCAAAGGTTATATGATTAAGACCAATGTGAAAATATCGAGGAAAAACATAGTCTTGTAGGGCTAGGTCTAAACCAGAATTTATAGAAAGATTAAAAGATTCCCTAGGTGTAGCTAAAAGTTCATTATCTTCTTGATTAAAAGATAGGACCTCGGCTATAGAAAAGGGTTGGTTTTGACCTATTTTAATCAACTCCGGACACAGATCATAATTAGGGGCAAAGAAAGGACTTGTTGACTCCCATGGTCTATGGCAGGTCTCCGAAGGTGCAAAGAATTCAATAATAGGTGTGAAATTTGAGTTATCCATAAAGATGGAAAAAATAACAAGATAAAAGAATAAAAGTATAATACAAGATAATAGGAAGACTCAAAGTTATCTCAGCAAACCATCTTTCTCCCTGGCAATGACACCAGAAATGCTTGTTGATATTTGTTAACGCCATCAGGAAATGATCCACAAGCGCACGGATATCGGTGAGCACTTCACCCGGGAGGTTATCCAGAGTATCGTATTTATATTTTTACCACTGGGAGAAAGCGTGCATCTGACTAACCAAATCTATTGCTACTACCCTTTAGGCTACAAACAATGTGATTCGATGTGAGCGATGTATAGAGAAGACTACAACCGCACTCTCGTTCTAACCTTGGTAAGGATGATCTACTGTTCTGTTGGGGAGGCTCACGGAATCTAGACACCACAAAGGATGTTCGACCCGCACCTATAAACCCTATCGATCCTGCTAACGGGATTATAGGCTACAAAGGTAATGTCATGTTCCTCGCTACTACCACGGTCTGGCTAGACAGGGGATATCTATGAGTATCCTAGCCAAAACACCACGTTTACACTAGAGATGATTACTCTAAACCCTACGCGAAGAGATCAAAGTAAACTCATAAACCAAAGAACAATAAAACAAAGAACTTACTAGAATTTAGAAGTCGAAATACTGAAGAATCCTAGGAGCAAGCCTCGGGTTAGGAGACTTGATCCCGCAGGTACAACCTCGGAGTAGACACCGACAGACTGGGCTTCCTCCGATCTACACCTCCACTCTATCTCTCTCAATCTAGTAGAACTAGTTCTACTCCCACATTGGATGCTAAGCCCTATGAGGTGGGAACCCTAAGGAACCTCTCTCTCTGAATCCTCTCTCAAAAATATGCTAATGAATAATGGGGATTGCCTCCTCCAGAGGCCAGGGGGCCTGCTTATATAGTCCCCTCAAGTGAATCTGGGTCGTCGGATCAAACCGACATTGATTAAACGGTTCTCCTTGATCCTTTAGGTCGGTGGAGCATAATCCGCGAGGTTGAACGTGATTGGTTGAAATACCTAGGCGGGCACCCAAGGAGGGAGGGTGGTGTCATTTGCAAAGGCCTCTAAAGATGTGGTTTTTGGCCTTAGCATTCCACTTCTCATTTTCTTGCTCTTGTCGAGTAAGAGCGGTGTCTTTTGCCGGAGGGGTAAACCCTTCGGTCGCGGCTTTTTGGCATATAATGTCACATTCCTCGAGGTATGACTCCATCCATATTTTCCAATACGGGAAGTCATCGCCATCGAACATGGGTGGCGGTCCATCCCGTTAGACATCTTTTCTCTAGGCGGTGAAGCCTAAATAATGAGTACTAGGCTCCGATACCAATTGAAAGGATCAAGATGCCCAAGAGGGGGTGAATTGGGCTTCTCTAAAAATTTAAGCAACCTATAAGCTCTAATTCAACCTCTTGTGCCTAGTGTGATCTAGAGAGCTACCGGATAAAGAGTTTTGCAACCTAGTTCCAATCCTATTCTAGCATGGCAATTCTAAAAATGTAAAAGCCCAAAGTAATTGCACAAAGAAAGGGCTCGGCGATGTTTTGCCGAGGTATCGGAGAGTCGCCACTCTCCACTAGTCCTCATTGGAGCACCCGCGCAAGGGTCTTGCTCTCCCTTGGTCCGCGCAAGGACCAAGTGCTCTCTACGGGCTGATTCTTCGACACTTCGTCATAGTGAATCACCCACAACCGCTCACAAGCTTGACACGAACCACCCACAAGAACTCCGGGCGGTCTTCGTGCCTCCAATCACCACCGAACCATCTAGGTGATGGCGATCACCAAGAGTAACAAGCAATGAACTCTCACTTGACCCAAACATGGCACTAGAGAGTAGTGGATGCACACTTGACTCTTGGAACTCAACTAGAGAAGGATTCACTCAAGAAATCTCTCAATTTTCAATCCTCTCTAGGCTCTTGCTTCTCTCTTGCACCACAAGGTGATTCTTAACTGATCAAATGGGCAAGAGGCCTCCCATGGACGAGGTGGAGGAGTATAAATCACTAGTAGAAATGTGTTCATCAATGACGATTCACTAGTGACGTTTATATTTTTCATCACAGGAAGAGAGCATTCAATGACAAAATAGTAGAGGTTCGTCATGAGTCATAAGTGACGGGTATTTGACACAAAGAATTATGACGAAACCGAAATAATCGTCGTAGCATAGGAAAACAGAATCGTCATTGATTGTTTGGACCTTCCCTATCGAAAACATGGTGCCATTTTTCCTTTCTAGCGCACTGGATCTACCAGTAGGTCCCACTAGCAGGTCCCACCGTCCTGGCGTGGCGCCTTTGTGGTATCTGTGGGTCCCACTTTTTTTTGTCGTGGCGCTATGGTCCCACCAGCGGGTCCCACACAGGTGACATGGCGTTCGGGTCCCACATGTGGGTCCCACAATCATGAGGGGCGCCATGGTCCCATCGGCATGACTTGGCGCCATGGTCCCACCGGTGGGTCCCACGTCGTCGACTTGGCGCCATGGTCCCACCAGCGGGTCCCGATGTTCTGACGTGGCCCCTTGGTCCCACCGGCGGGTCCCAACCCCATTGACATGGCGACTGGGTCCCACCACTGGTCCCCGCATTGCTGATGTGGCGGCATGGGCCATGGTCCCATTGTCCTGACACCGCAATGCGCCTTCCGTCTTTTATTTGGCAAAAAAATGCTCCTAAGGAGCTTCGAACCCACGACCTCCCGCTGGAAACACAGACGTGTTACCACTAGACCAAGAGCTGGTTTGTGATCTGGCCTTGTATCTTTATTTATTTGTTTAGCTAACCGATGTAGTTTATGGGCCCTGCACACATAATCGCGTGGACGACGTATCGTGGCTGCTGGTCGCATACTCGTCTGTGGCGGCTGATCGCGTGGAGGTCTGTGGCCCTAAACCTGGCAGCAAGGTGTCCCCGGCGGCCGATCGACGACGTGCTAACGAGCATTGGGGCGTGGGGCAGCGGCGGCGTGCCTGTGACAGAACAGCAGCGGTCGCAAGCAGAGCTCGTTGTGGCGCACTAGCAGGTTAGGGCTGGGCAGCAGCAGCACGCGTGGGACAGAGCATCGGCGCCGATGAGTTGATCTGTCCGTGGTGCACGAGCAGATTAACATCACATAGCAGCGGCGCGCGTGGACAGCACCAACGCCGGTGAGCAAAGGTGTACCTGGCACGCGCGAGCAGAGGATCACAGAGAATAAGGTTTGAGTGTTTTTTAATTTATTTACATATACACATGTGTTTGATGTGTTTTTGAATTTTGTTGAATGAACTGCAATTTATTTTAAATTTTTTCATATAATATGTGCATGTATTCGATGTGTTTTTAAATTTTATTGAATGAACTGTAATGTTTTTTAATTTTTTACATATTTTCTTGATGTGTTTTTGTTGAATTCACTTTACTTTGTTTTTTATATGCATGAGTTTGATGTGTTTTTGCTTTTGTTGAATTCACTTTAATTTGTTTTTTTAAATTTTAATTACAAACAGATGGATCGGAGCTGGATTTACGGGACACAATTTACACCTGCATATACGAAAGGAGTTGAAGAGTTCATGACATTTGTTAGTGAAAGATACCCAGAAGATAGCCACATACTTTGTCCATGTCGCAAATGTCTTAATCAAAGTATGCGGCCTCAACATGAAGTAAGTGATCATATACATATTTTTGGAATGTCAGCTACGTACACCAGGTGGATTCACCATGGGGAGTCGGCAGATGCTGTAGTAGTTGAGAATGTGGAGCAGGAGGCTGAGGTGAGTGATCATGACTTTGGGATACATTGGGAAGTGCATGATGATGACTATGATGAGGATCACGGAGTACCGGAGTTGATAGGAGATTTGTATGCTGCAGCAGAGGCCGATGGGGAACAGCCAAGGTTTGCAAGAGTCCTTGAAGATGCAAAGAAGTCGCTTAGTCCGGGATCTAGCCATTCAAAATTTTCTTTTCTGGTGAGGTTGTTGTATATCAAGTCTCGTTATCGCATCGGCAATACAGCATTTACCACAATGATGAAGTTGTTGTCATCTGGATTCCCTCAGAGTGAGTTGCCAAAATCATATGATGAGTCCAAGAAATATCTTGGAGAGTTGGGGCTTGCATTTGTTAACATCCATGTGTGCAAGAACAATTGTGTGTTGTTTCGGAAGGAATATGAAAAAGACAATGTTTGCCCAGTATGCAAGACGTCTAGATGGCAAGATGAAACAGGGACCAAGCGCGTTCCACACAAGGTATTAAGGCATTTTCCTCTTTTGCCAAGGTTGAAAAGAATTTTTGCATCGAAGCAAACTTCTGAGGAAACACAATGGCACAAGAAAATGAGGAAGCCAGTGGATAATGTGATGAGCCATCCAGCTGATGGGGAAGCATGGAAGGACTTTGACAGGAAATTTCCTGATTTTGCACGTGACCCAAGGAACCTGAGGCTGGCCTTAGCTACCGATGGATTCAATCCATTTGGAAACATGAGTACCCAATACAGTATGTGGCCAGTGCTTCTGACTCCTCTGAATCTCCCACCATGGGAATGCGTGAATCCAGCAAACTGCTTTATGTCATTACTCATCCCAGGTCCTAAATCTCCAGGAAAGGATTTTGATTTGTTTCTTGAGCCCCTTATTGAAGAACTGCTTGAACTATGGAACGGTGTCAATACCTTGGATGCATGTAATGGACGGAAGTTTGATCTTCGTGCTGCTGTGTTGTGGTGTATACATGATTTTCCAGCGTTAAGCACATTATCAGGGCGAACAACAAAAGGGTATTTTGCATGTATTCATTGTGACAAGGATCCATTGTCTCGGGCTATAAGGAATAAGCTATGTTACATTGGACATCGTCGTTACCTTCCAATGACACATAAATGGCGGAGAAGCTTGGCTTTCGATGGTAAGCATGAAAAGAAAGATCAGCCAGGAAAGTTCACTTTGGCAGAGGTCATGGAAGAGCTAGAGAAGGTGAAAGATGTGAAGCCAGGGAAGCATACCGAAATTATTGGAAATAAAAGGAAGCGCAATGAGGGGCCAAGGATTTATAGCCGGAAAGCTGGGTTGTGGAGATTGCCATATTGGAAAGATTTGAAGCTTCCACATAATCTCGATGTGATGCACATAGAGAAAAACATATGTGAAAACATTCTTGGCACATTGCTGAATGTACAGGGGAAGACCAAGGACACAACCAATGCTAGGCTAGATTTGCATGATATGGGCATAAGACCAAAATTGCACTTACAGCAGGATGGCAACTCAGTCACTACTCCACCAGCTCCTTATGTCTTGGGGAGGAATGAAAAAATAGAGTTTTGCAAGTTTGTCAAGGGTATCAAGTTTCCTGATGGATATGCAGCTAACCTAGCAAGGTACATAAGTGAAGATGGTTCAAAGATCCAGGGGAAGCTGAAAACACATTCTTGTCATATACTATTGCAAAGAATCATACCAGCTGCCCTAAGAGGACTGGTGAGCAAGGATATATATGAAGCAGTTGCAGAGCTCGGGACCTTGTTCAGGGAACTATGCAGTAGAAACCTAAGGATAGATGTTGTGAAACGGCTAAAAGAAGAAATTTCATTGATCCTATGCAAGCTTGAGAAAATCTTTCCACCTGCCTTCTTTGATGTCATGGTGCACTTGGCTGTCCATCTTCCAGATGAGGCATTGCTTAGAGGACCTGTTCAGTATGGATGGATGTACCCAATAGAAAGGCGGCTAGGCACTTTGAAGAATTTTGTAAGGAATAGGGCTAAGCCAGAAGGATCAATTGCTGAGGCATATATGGCAAGTGACACCTTGACCTTTTGTTCTAGGTACATGGCTGATATTGAGAATAGATTTAACCAGGATGATGGTAGTGGTGGAGAGATGGCATTACCTGATGACATCTCTATTTTTAAGCATGGTGTTACTCTTGTTGGATCTAATAGGACCCAGTACATTGATGATGTTGTCTTCAATAAGTTAGTTTGGTATGTTCTTAATAATTGCGATGAAGTGGAGGAATATTTAGAGTAAGTATTCTTTCGTTGTTTGATTCTTTATTTGTATGGTTCCGAACTTTATAATTATTCTTATACTTTACCTTTGCTGTACAGCTTGTACAGGGAGCATCTAGTGCAGCAAGGTGCACATGATGTTGAAAAAATGGTTGAACAAGGATTTACAAAGTGGTTTAGGTGTCACGTAAGTCACTACAAATTTTATTTGTACGTTTAGTACATAAATGCATTAGTATTCATATACAAATGTTGAACTGAGTGTTTTTGTTGCAACAGATTGAGAACAAACTCAAGGAGAATCCAAATTCGGTTAGTGAAGGACTATGGGCACTTTCATGTGGCCCAGATCTACGAGTTAAGACATATGCTGCTTGCAAGGTTAATGGAGTGCGGTATAGCACTGTCGATCGTGAGAAGTTCCTCCTAACACAAAATAGTGGTGTAGTGACACCAGGTTCACATAATGGGAGGGACATAGATTTTATGGAGTCCTTAAAGAGGTTATTGAGTTGGAATATAATTCTAATTTTCATGTCCGTCGAACAGTGGTTCTTTTTCGATGCGATTGGTTCAACCAAGACGGCAAGACGAGAGGCCTTCGAGATGACAGTCATTTCAAATCCATCAATGTGCAGTCACTATGGTACAAGACCGATCCATTCATCTTATCTACTCAATCGAAAAAGATATTTTACCTGCAAGACACAGCTTTAGGTAAAGATTGGCGAGTTGTGCAGAAATTTGAACATAGGAATATTTATGATGTGGTTGAAAAAAATGAGGCCAGTCATGATGTGCATTAGGATGATTATTGTTCCGATAGTGAGCATGTAGTGCAAGCAAGTGATGATAATGAGGTTAGGGTCAATAGTGTAGTTGGAGAAGCCACTATAATTAAAGGAAATTTACAAGACCTTATAAGAAGCAAGAAGCAACCTATAATTCAAGAAGACAGTGACGAGGACGAGGAAGATGATACATTACTACAGTACTGTAGTGATGGTGACAATGAAGATGCTTACCAGGAAGATGAAGATGAAGATGATGATTCCTAGTATAGAACAGTGACGCAGTGACATGTCCCTTGACTTATGTACTGTTTTATTTATTTTTTGATACATTTTAAGTTGCCTGAATCATTTATTGTTTTTATTGTGCTGACTATGATGCCTATTAACTTGGTAACCATTTTTTTTATTCTGGTAACAAGTATATAGATACTTAAGCACATAGGTTCACATTCTGAGAAAATACAGAACCTATGATTCTGGTAACAAGTATGTAGACAGTGAAGCACACACATTCAGATTCTAAGTTAATCAGACACAATCAGATAACATGACTGGGAACTCATTTCCATTCACATTCTGAGAAAATACAGAACCTATGATTCTGTCGACACACATTCACATTCTGTGTACAAGTCCATTCCATTGATAGCCATCTGTTCATACATCATTACATGCATGGTCATCTGTTCATACATAGATAAGCAAGCACAAGTGCATTACTACTACAAGTTTGTCACACCTATTTTAACCTGGTTACATAGTCCAACTAACATTTATAACTGCAGCTACTAACATATATAAGGTGGTCATCTGTACATCAGCAAAAGTCTTGAACAGCAACTGCATCACAGGTTGCCCATCTGTTCTTTGAGGTTGGCGATCTCTACTTTGAGGGCCTTCATCTCCTTCAAGATTTGTTTAGTGACTACATTAGCCAGGGACTCGGCCAGGGTTTGTCGACATATCAGTTGTCCTTCTTGCTGTTCCATCTTACCAACTTGCCAAGCACTGCAAAGATGAAAATATGGGATTTCAGATTCATACACAAATTTGTTAAGTTGTATATTGCTACATACATGGTCCAGCACGACAAAAGGAAATTGTTTTTCATGTTTCACCTGATTTTCATGGCTCCATAGCACTAAAATTGCTGCCTTCATGGCTCCATAGCACTAAATTGCAGGTCAGTTAGTATAAAAATAAGAAGCACTGAAAGTACATTGCTCCATAGCACTAAAAACAGTAAAATTGCTGCCTCCATGGCTCCATAGCACTAAATTGAGCACTGAAAGTTCAATGTTTTGCTAATATGTCAAAACAGTAAACTTGCTGCTGTGTTTTCTTCACTGCATTATTTCAAATTGCGAGTTAATAAAACAAAAATAAATCTCAGAACTAAAATTCAGAGTCAAAAGAACCTCAAAATACGACACCTATGCCGAGCAGCTCTCCTGCAACGCCTATGCCGAGCAGCTCTCCTGCAACGCCTCGTCCGAATCGATCCCATGGATAGGAAATTAGGAAGCAATCCTGGTTACCGGCCATGCGAAACCGGAGGTTGGTGAGGACAGGAACCAGGGCAGGGGTCGTCACCACGGCTGCGTCGCCTGAGGCCTGCAATGGATCCGGAACGCGGACCTAAGAAGCCTTCTCCTCGACATGGCAATCGGAGCTGGCGGCCCTGAGCACGCCGCCGGCGACGACCTCAGATCGCCGTGGCCCCGCGCCCGCAGTTGGGGTGAATGGGGCTGGTGGAGAAATGAATGAATGTCGGGGATGGGGTCGGGGATTTACCAGACCACGGCTCCACGGAAAGGTTAAGTAATAGTACAGTCCACATCAACAGAAAACACATGGCTAGTGCAATGGTAAGGTACTTTGTCTTTGGGCAGGAGCTCCTTGGTTCGAAACCAGTGGGAGCCAATTGTTTTGGGTTTTCTTCCATCATTTTTTGTATTTTGTTTTTATATTTCTGTAACATCATGTTTATCAGATTTTTAATTACTATGTTATTACTTATTACTTAATATCCTCATTTATTTTCAAACCTCCTAATACATCTTAATACTTAATAACCTCATTTACTTAATACTTAATAACCTCATTTTCGTGCGAGATGATCGTGATTGCACAACATTGTTAGTACATCCTTGTTAAAATCCTCCGATACATTTATGGGATGTTAATAGAGCCGAACTATGATGTTGTGTGCATCCATGCAAATTTCTGACCATATTTGCCTATTACTAAAAATTCTTATTGGATTTGTGAAAGATAAATGTTAAAATACACTATTCTACCTTATAAATTCTAGAAACTTGCATGGACACCTCACTTTGGTGTACAATGTTGACAAAAAAGTTTCAACTGATTATGAGAAAGTTCTCATGCACAACCTCACAAGGGGATACATGTGCCTCAGATATAGCCTTCTCACTTCGTGCGAGATGATCGTGATTGCACAACATGGTTAGTACATCCTTGTAAAAATCCTCTGAAACATTTATGGGATGTTAATAGAGTCGAACTATGATGTTGTGTGCATCCATGCAAATTTCTGACCATGTTTGCCTATTACTAAAATTTT
Source organism: Sorghum bicolor (assembly GCF_000003195.3). NCBI lineage: Eukaryota > Viridiplantae > Streptophyta > Magnoliopsida > Poales > Poaceae > Sorghum > Sorghum bicolor. Next base: position 7,617,174 of record NC_012877.2, read on the forward strand.
TTTTGGATTTGTGAAAGATAAATGTTAAAAGAAAAAAAATAGAAAACAGAAAAAATTTGGCTCCACTTAGGTTCGAACCCGAGAGCTCAAGGGGTATCATAGTGAGGCTTACCATTGCGCTAGTTAGGTGATTTGGTAAAGTATTGTGCGAAGTTTTACTTATAGGAAGGAGAATACCTTTCTTACGGAAAATTTCAAGGCTTACCGAAAGACATTAGATTAGATTAGGGCGCCAAAATTTTCCCCGCCTCACCCCGAAAAAATATAGGCGCCACAAATACCGCTACTGTACCCATTAATCAACCCCACTTCCTCATCCCCCTCCCCTCGGCCATTCCTCTATTCCCCCCCATTTCTCCAATCCCTAGCCCCCAACCTCGCCAGAACAAAACCGCAGTCGCCGAGCTACTCCTCCGCCCACGAGCTCCGCCATCTCCAACACCCCCCTATCTCTCATCATCCAATGCCACTTTCTCGCCCCATCCCCCTCTTTGTCGGCCCAACCTAGCACTATTTACCGACGGAGTTTGGGTCACCGTCGCCGTGGAACTTCATCCCCGTCGACTTCACCGCACCGGGCCTTCCACCGGGGGAGTTTGGGTCGCCGCCGCAGTGGATCTTCTTCCTCTACGACTTCACCGCACCAGGGCTTCCACCACCAGGACGACCGCCGCCGCCGACCCCAATGGTGGCAACGAGGGGTCAAGGTAGGAAGAGATCTGCACAACAAGTAGAAGGTGAGCAATTTGTGCCTCTATTTTGAATGTATATGAGGAACGATCTGTGCTGCCTTCCTTGCACTTCTAGAGTACATATACATGAAACTTGTGAATTAGTGTGTATGAGGAACACCACTTTCAGTTTGTTTTTTAAGTTGCTAGTGATGCATGCAATCTGTGTATAGCCAGCAGTGCTGGGTGTTTGATAAATGTGTGTACAAACCAGTTTTTCTAATACCTTGCAGTTCAATACCTTTAACCCTATATTTTTTACGAGATTTTATTATTGGGTATAACCCTATACCATTCTTATGCAAAAGTATGATGAATGCTGCAAAACACTAGAAAAAATGTAGATTAGCTAACAGTTCAATACCTTCAAACCTAATTTTTGGGAGAGATTTCAGTATTGGGTTTGCCATTTTTTACTTCTTGCTTTCAGTTTCTAGGCATATGCTATTTAAGTTGTTATCTCCTCCTTATTACCTAAAAAAATCTCCTTTCAGTTTTAATAATGCACTCAGGCTGAAAATCTGTTATGTAAGTTGTGAATGCCCATTTAGTCAGAGATGGCAACCACATGTATCTTTGTTCTACATGAAACAAATCTGAATCATAAACACATATTGGCCAATTGTAAGCTTGTTACCACTACAATATTTGCCACTAAGCTAGTAAAAAAGCCTTATGAAGAGAAATCAACTCTTATCCCCTAGCTCTTCAGTACCCAAATCCTACCTCTTTTCTAATTAGCATCTACTATTACTACCTCTTAGCTCTTAGTTCACTCCTTTTTCTACCCTACTAATATACACAATTTGCTTCCTCTTGTAAGAACCTTCAAAAAATGATTATGAGAGAAGGCGGGATGCACAAGTGGCGGAGAATAATAAGCTGTTTGAAGCGCTCGGTCTGAAAACAGCGGCTGCTCAATTTAATAATTCTTTACCACAATCTGCAAATGACAAGGGGAAAAAATCAGGAAACAAGAAAACAAGTAGTGATGAATCGGATTCATCGGAGTATCTCCTTGACGATAATGATCAAGGAGATAGTGATGATGATGACTCTGAATCTAATGATCAGCCACGACCATTGGCAACTAAGGTGCTTATTCTAACTTTAAAATAGTGGATGGGGAATATTTCCATTGCATTTGGATGTTTTAGTTCTATTGTTTCATATACATATATATTGCCTTGCTTTTCGACACATCTTATTTCTTATTAATTCATATATGTTCTTCAATATATGCTATTGCTTATTAATGCGCATTACTTACTTCCTTCCTTTTCCACAGTATCCTCCGGGATTTAAACCAATCAAACACACTCCAAATAAGAAGAAGATAAGGCCCAACATGGCACCAGGAGGGAGGGGAACTAAGAGAGTCAGTGCATCACAAGCATCTGAGGTGCAACCTACTCAAGCACAAACAAGATCATCAAAGAGGCTGCACCGTATAGCGACAGAGGAGCAGAATGGAGATGATCCTACAGATGGTCATGATGAACTACATCAAAGGGCTCATACAGGTTCAGAGGAATCCAATGGTGGTGGTGGCCAGGACAGTACAGCTGCAGAGGAAGATAGTGCAACTGGTGCTCAAGACAGTACACCTGCTGATGAAGACAATGTAGCTATAGAGAATGACACTGAAGGCAAGTCCAAGTCTCTTTGTCTTTCCAATATGCCATCTCTTTGGCTGATTTGCATGACAACTAAAGCATTTAAATTCAATTTCTATTTTGTAGCTCCTGCACAGCGAGCCCCAAGGGCACCCAGGCCACCCACCAAGGGAGCATACTTGGACAGGATGACAAAAGCTATGGGACATAGACTGCCCATTGCTATTGCTCCAGGCAACAAAAGGCCTCATGAACCTGTTCAAGCAGCAAAGTTTGCATCTGAGTCTGGTGTCGTCATTCGGGACAAGATTCCTATCCTACCTCATTGGAAGTCGTACAAGAATGACGACAAGTATTACAAAGAATATGTGTCAAAGCTCTCTGTAAGTGCCTTACTGTTTTTCTATGGTTCCCTTCTATATCTTTCTTAACCTGAATTGACAGAATAAATGTGGAATTTTCATATGACTAGGGGCGCTTGGCCATTAATGATACGGACAAGCCAACAGAGGAAGCTTGCACCGATATGCTGCGCACTGGGGTGTGACAAAGGCGTTATCGCCTGAAGAAGAAGTACTTCGATGGTCTACGTGCAAATGAGATTCCAACAACTTCTCCAGTAGCATGCATGTCTGATGCAGAGTGGAATGCACTGACTGCAAAGTGGAGTAATCCAAAGAACATGGTACAGGAATCTTATCTTCTTTCTCATTCAGTTTCTAGTTGATCTTCTCATTTTGAACCTATGATCTAATCTCACATGTTGATTCTCCTATAGGAAACTAGTGCAAAGAACAAGACTAATCGTAGTAAAGTCAAGTATCATCAGACTACCGGCTCCCGCAACTATCGGGCACACTTGCATGCATATGTAAGCAATTCTTTATACACAAGACTGAATTTGTATCATAAGTCTGACAAATCTTTGCTCTAATTATTCTCTGTGAAACAGAAGCAAAACAGGAACAATGCAGAGCCCAGCACAGTGCAAGATGCAGAGCTTGATGTGGTGGAGGCCTTCCAGACATGCCATACTAGCTCAAAAAAAGGACTAAGTGAATCAGCAAGAGAAGCATTGGTAAGTCCCGACATCTGTTTTGGTATGCCATTTTGTCCATCAATTGGATAGCATGTCCATTATTACAATGCATCCTGTTTGGCTTATGTTTTCAGCACTTTTGCTATGTTGTGGTTGAGAAGATCAGTAATAGTGGAAATCTGTTATTTCGGAGGTTGATATGTTAACCATTAGGTCCCCTCTAATTTGTCTCAAGTGTTGATGTACCTTCATTATATGTATCTATCTTTGTACTCTGCAATCTTGGTTCAGTCTTTCTACTCTACATATATCTATCTTTAAACTATGCCTTCTTGCTCAACTGAAATGCTGACCCCAAACATGAACACAACATTTTAATTTACCTTACTTGCCTACAAATAAGATTCCATTTTGCTGATAACAATCTGAACTGTAAGTTTACACTTTTGGTATATTCCTGTTCTGCTATTGCAATTTGATACAACTTGTATATTTTACCTCTACATTTTAAAAATACATCTTGTCTGATATTTGCACCTAAATTTAATTCAATAAGTATAATCTAATTATGGCTCATTGTTTATTTCAGTCCAACATGGAAGCTTTGAGGGCAGCACCTGTTGCTGAAGGTGAGACAGGAGCTACCAGTGTGCAGGTTGTGTCCCAGGCGCTCCCCAAGAACAGCTCAAACAGTTTCCTAAAAAATGTTGGCATCAAACCAGTGACATCCTCCAACTCAGCAGCATTAAAAGAAAGCGAGCTTCGTGAACGACTAGCAGCTGAAGCTAAGACTGCTGTACAAGGTGAAATCGACGAGCTCAAGAAGAAAAGTGAAGAAGCTCAGGAAAAGCTGGAGAGCACACAAAGGGAGATGGAGGAGATGAGGAAGCAGGCAGAGATAAACCAAAAGACACTAGAGGAGAACAATGCATTGCTCAGGCGTATCCTGTGCCTGAACAGCTCTTCTTCGACATGAACCGATGCTGCTGATCTATGCCAGCGAGGGCTATGTGTTGTTGCTGCTGGTGCTTGGCAGGAGGTCTTTGCTGCTGTCTTCTTTTGTTTACGATAAAACCAATGTTGCTGGTGCTTGGCAACTTTATATTGTTCGTTGTGATGTTAATGTGAACGACGATCAAACTAGAACCTGGAATGAGTCAGTTGTATGGTGACTGCAATGCTGGATCTTATTGAGTTATGGAAGCATTTGCTCATTTTAATATTATTTGCATTTTGTAAAAAATATAGCATGTGCACCTATGATGAAAAATCTGCGTTCACTGATGATTATAATCTAGGTTCTGTGATGATTATATATTTTTCTGTGACGATGTGATATTTTGTTCAGTGACGAAAATAAGAAGGAAGCACAGTGTGACACGTGGACTAAACACAGAACGCCACGTGGCAGTCCAGGCCTGCGACACGGTAGTCCAGTCAATGGACACGTGGCAATCCAAGTCATCTGCCACGTGGCAGTCCAGGTCATCGGCCACGTGGCAGTCAACTTCATCCGACACGTGGCAGACGATGTCAGCAGCCACGTGTTTGTCCACGTCAGACACCGTGGCAAACGGAGTCGGCGGCCTAACGGAGCTTCATCTTGTGACGAAAACAGAACCACATCAGTGATGAAAAAGGTTCGTCACTGAATGAATTCCATTCAGTGACGCAGAGTATTTCGTCATTGAATGAATGCCATTCAGTGACGAAAATATGTGTTTTGTCACCGTAGGTAATCAATGACGGTCATTCGATGACGAACTAGTTTTCGTCACTAGTTCGTCACAAAACAACTTTAGTGACGATTCTGGAGCCTCCTATGACGAATGGGGACCGTCACTGGTGAGCACTTCCCTAGTAGTGAATACTCTCCATCAAGTCTAAGGGCCGGCCAACCGTTATACACTAAAAACGGGAGCACCGGACGCTTGTTATGTTGCACCGGACGCACTGCATCGAGCGTCCGGTGCCCCATAACGGCTAACTGTACCTCTTCTGATAGAGCACCGGACGCTACCTCTGAGAGTCCGGTGACACCGTCCGGTGTGAGGGTAAACTTACACCCTTCCTAGGTTTACGACCGGACGCTCCCCGGCGAGTCCGGTGCTAGCGTCTGGTGCCCTAGTCACCTTTAGACCTTCCTGGGTATAGGACCGGACGCTCCCTGGTGAGTCCGGTGCCTAACCCTAGGCACGCAGCCACTCTGACTCAAAACAACCTCACTGGTCGCACTCACATAGCGTCCGGTGCCTACTTAGGCAATAAAACTTTGTCGAAATGTGATCTTTCCAAAACGAAGTTTGTTCCTCTCGATCTAAGGACTATCTGTGAGCTGCCTAGTGCTAGGTTTACCAAGTGTGCACCACACCTAAACCTAAAGCCTTGCCTAGGTCAAGCTACTAATTTAATGCCCCTCTTAATAGTACGGCCAAAGGAAAACAAATTCCTAAACTACTCTAAGTGCCCTTCTTCACCATATGGCACTTAGACCTAGTCTAGTCCCGACGATGTCCAACCATCCTTTGAAAACCGAAATGATTTCCACTATTAGTTAGGCATGAACGTCCTTATCCATCGAGTACCTATTACCATGACCTAACACTAATGACTTTGCCTCTGCAAAACACACGTTAGTCACAGTAATCAACAATGTCATTAATCACCGAAACTCATTAGGGGCCTAGATGCTTTTCAGGTCACAAATTGCAAATTAAAGTATTATAAGTTTTTAATTTTTTCTAAACTAATTAAAATAAAAAACCATAGTATCACTATTTCTCTAACTAAACCATTAAATATGGTAGACATAATAGTAATGAAAAGTTAATTTTTAGGGAACTAATTATAGTTGGTATCATTCAAATATTCAAACAATCAAGTGATTGGAGTTTAAAATAGCGTAGAATTCATAAAATAAAAAAAATAAAACACACTAGGAAATGTCATATGTCGCTGCTAATGTTGAGAAGATGAAGCTAGTGACCTCTTAACAAGTTGATGACGGCGTAGAAATGATGAAATGAATCAATAGCCGGAGATGAGAGCAAGAACAAGCAAGAACAAATGTGAAGAACACAGCAAAAGAGTGAAGATCGGGCTCGGCCAGGAGAAGAAGAAGAGTTCAAATATGGGGAAGAACATTTAATCCCAGTTACAGTTACCAATCGGAACTAAACTCCAACATTTAGTCCCGGCCGGTGAGACGGACCGGGACAACAGCTTTTAATCATGGTAGGTGTTACCAACCGGGACTAAATGTTGGGCTTTAGTCCCGGTTCGGGAGACCAACCGGGACTAAAGGCCCCTTTTGCTGATCTCTGACACCATAGCCGTTGGGCAGGGGACTTTTAGTCCCGGTTAGTCTCACTAACCAGGACGAAAAATGTTTTTGTCCCGGACACTGATTGGGCCGAGATTATTGTTCATTTTGGGCAAGTGACCAAAGGCCTGTTCTGTAGTAGTGTCTCTGTTGGTTCTCACTTACTTGGTAAAGATGAGGTTAGTTGTGTGATGCCTAAATCAGTAGTAATGATTCATCACCATGGTCAAGACAACCATTCAGCATCAACACTTTGTGTAGGCGCTAATTAATAACACACGGTAGACAGAAAGCTTCTAATATGTCACACCCAAATTTAAGGATAAATTTGAGTACCATAAACCTCATGTGCGCCCCAGGAATAGTCATGTACACAAGTCGACAAATTACAGAAGTATCATCACAGGTGTCTTGCATAGCGAATAATACAACCACAAACATCAAAGTCTGGCAACGAGCGGAAGTAAAACACATAACTAGCTATAACTTGGTAGCTCCAACACAGGGACGACCGACTGGTGGATCGCCAACCTAGAAGTCCTTCGGGAATTCCTCATAGAAGCTATCATCTGTTACCCATCTGGGATTTTTATCCAAAAAGAAATACAGAGACAAGCGTGAGTACATCTCGTACTGCGCAAGCATAACACATGATTTTATGTGGCTCAAAAAGGTCGGACACTGACTACTCCAGTTAGCATTTTAGTTGGTCAATGTTTTAACCCTAAATAATCATAAGTTATGCTTAGATCCCGATTAACCCACATGCTTATGTGATAACAACACTGTTAACCTTCACGGTTAACACCATCACCATCACCATCACGGTTAAACCACATTAATCATCACAATTAATGTGTCACAATTTTATAAGTCATCCACCATAACCATCCATACCCAACTATTCCATAAGGGTCCAAGACCGCTCATGTCCGTGAGCACGGCTAGTATACAAGTTTGATCAAACTCTACATAGAGGTGTGCACTTTTCTCGCAAGTCGTGTTACCCATATGCCCAGGGTTGTAAGACCCACTAACACTACCAAGGTGAGCGGGCAAGGAACACTATGAAGCCTTCCATAGGCCTCGTCTAACTAGTTAGGGCCGCGAGGTTCCCTCGGCAGGCAGATATAGAGGACCCCCTTTCCTATGGCACATTTCCATCACGGCTATACACATAGGAACAGAAGCAGTTCTATACCTAAAGTGGCAAGCCCCTCTTGCGCCCTTTCGGGTAACTTCTAACCAGCTAGATGAGATCCTACTACTGAGCTAAGGTTAGAGCCATATAACCATCACGGTTGCACTGTATGTCCCGAATGGTCGCTTACAGAGAAGTCCTTACGGAGGGTCTAGGTCAACCTAACCGAAGTCATTTGCACCATAGCCCTTTACCCATCGTATGTCATCATATTTAGTAAAGTCAGAATGATAGTGAAGTCTCATTTAGTTAGAGCACTAGCAAAGCTACCCACATGCAATCTACCCATAGGTGTAGGTACCTAGGATGTCCTTAGGGTTATCAAAATTAGACACATGCAGATGCGTAATTAATTAAATGAGTAGGTGTATAGGGGGAACCCATGTTATACTTGCCTTCGGTGAAGGGAAGCTGCTGTTGGTCCTGCTGCTCCTCAGAATAAAACGGATCAGCCACGGTCACGTCACCGCTTGCGCTCGATCAGCACCACACAACAACACACATCCAGGTTCAAACATACAAGCAAACAATCCTTTAATTAGAACAGTAAACCAGCAGATAAAAACAAAATAAAATATTTAAAAACAGAACCTATGTTTTGCTACGATCACATAGATACGAAGATCATGAAAATCGAAACTAAAACGATCAAGTTACGAATTTACGGCGATTTCCTATAGCAATTTATTTAATTAAACCTAAACCTAAAAATAAAAAGTTTTAAACTGCAGTAACAGTGGTACTAACATGTAGAGAATTTAAATACAAATCTAACGCAATTTGAACGGGTCAAATCGGAGCTAAAACGAATATTTTATGGCCAAAACAATGCAGTGGCAAATCTGTGATTATTGCAAAGTTTAAACGTTTTAAAATAAATTGGAAAACCCTGGAATTCTCCCTGGCCGAGGACTGCGGTGCAAATACAAAGTTCCAGGAAGTTTCTTTAACAAAACGGACCCCGAAGGGGGTATGGGCTACTTCTGGTCGTTGATCTCGCGATGGACGGCCAGGATTAGAGACAGAGATGAGAGAGAGAGGGGGGGGAGAGTGGCGCGTCGGCCGGAGGGGGAGGAGATAACGGCGGCGCCGCCATTGCCGGCGATGCAGAGGTCGCCGGAGTAGGTCTCCCAGGCGCTACGGAGCTCGGTTTTCTATTCTGAATGCATAGGGAGATAGAGGAGGGCGAAGCGAACCCGCCTATGCCCTCTACGCGGCCGGGGAGAGGTCTGAGAGACACGCTCCATGGCCGGCGGAGCTCTCCGGTGAGCGCGGCCAGGGCGCTAGGAAGCACGCGAGCACCAGGGAAATGGTCGAGAAGATTGCGGAGGAGGAGGAGATGAAGCTCACCAACGCGACGGAAACGACGGAGACGGCTCGATTCTTCGGGTTGCACGCAGAGGTCGCCGGCGGCGGTTCTCTGCGCGCGTGAGCAGGGCAAGGCAAGGGAGAAGCGAAGTGAGAGAGAGGAAAGGCGGCTCGGGCGCGAGCGCTCCACTTGAATCCGAGGCGCGGGGGGCGAAGGAGTGGGGAACGTGAGAGCGGGGGGAGGCTTGCGGCTTTGCCGCCGGGAGAGAGGGAGAGAGCGGTTGGGGAGGAAAGAGCTGACAAGCGGGCCCCGCTTGTCGGCGAGAGGGAGAGAGAGGGAGGGAAGGGAGTGGCCAGCTGGGCCGCGGCCCAGGAAGGAGAGAAAGAGGGGGCACAGGGGAACTGGGCCAAAAGGCTGAAAGGAGAAGGGGGAGGAAAAGAATTCCTTTTTCTTTTTCAAATACATTTTCCAAATGCATTTTCCAATTGATTTCTTGAGCAAAAGACATTTTATTTTTAAAACAATCATCACAATAAAATGCACCAGCATGTATGCATCAAAAGTGTTTTCTAAACTTATATTAAATTTTAATTCCCCAAAATTTATTTACTTTTCCTATATTTTGATGCTCACAAGAATTAATTAATTCAATTCCAATTCTTCTATTTTAAAGGAATAAAAATTTTTGAGTGTTACATAATACAAGGCCAAGATCTCGCCTGGCTAAAAAGTGTTCCTTTCATCATCTAAGGTATTGATGAGTAGATGAAGCTATGTGTGCATGTAATTTGTATCAATGAGATACATCCGCTGGACTATCAAATTTGTATAGTATGTACCAACAAATGTTAGCAGATAATGTATAGCTTGTTTAAATACTTCAAATAAGAATGACACCATTTTTAATATATAATTTGCACCAATTAAATGCGCTTCATAATAATTTTAGTGTCTCATTTGTCATGCATTTTTTTAGTTTTTCTAAACTTTTTCATAGAAGAAAATTTATCTGTACTACTTCACATTGTTCGAGGTAATAAATGACTTTAGACTCTATGATAGAGTCTGCATTGTGAGTGGCCATGATGCTCGCATGCACATCGCCATCAATCATTGTCTGCATTGTGAGGCAGCGATGTAGCAGCGGTGGCTCGCATGCACATCGCCATCTATCACTGTCAGGCACTGCTTGTAATTAACGGCCGTGCATCAAATTAAATATTGTCGGCAGTTGTGCTGCTTGTAGTTAACGGCCATACATCAAAATAAATATATTGTTGGCAGCTGCGCTGCTTGTAATTAATGGCCTTGCATCAAATTAAATACTACTTGCATGTGGCTATGCAAAAGGAAAGTTATTAGAAAAAAAAGAGAGAAGAAGAGAAAAGAGGGAGTAAAAGATGGACAAGTGTCACAGTAATTAAAACAATGGGTCTCTGAATAAAAATAAATATTAAAGATAGCTTATGTCTTTCATGAAAAGTTTCAATAGAGAGTTATTCTCAAAGAAATTGAAATTAGCCACAAATACCACAATACACCTATCCACCATATTCCATACACATGCACATCTTGGTTTGATTGTATGTCTTGATTCTCTATGGATCTATTAGTTGACTTTACAATACATGCATTGCAAGTATGTCTATCCTTGTTATTGACACTCCTATAAGCTCTACCATATATACCTTTAGCTATAGGAGGCATAACATCATTAATGCCTCAAGAGAGAACCATAAATACCACATACATTGAGAGACTTGAGGGTGTCATACAATTAAGCTCTGAGTTTTATTTTAAAAACTTACAAAAAATCCAGAATAATGGTTCTGCAAAGAATTTGAGTCATAGTGCTTGACATGATTGTTCTGTCTTCTGGTTGCTCAAGACTCATGCAAAAGCTATAAAGCCCCATGGTTAAAGGTAAAATGGGTAAGTTTCAAGATTAGAGCAGTTATTAACTAATCCGGAGGAGAATCTTTGTTTGGGAGCATGTGTACTTGGAAAGAATGAAAACATTGTAGCAACTCTTGATCCAGATACATATACAACTTAGGCTTGGTTTGCCAAGGGACTAGCAAAAGGTAAGCTTGGGGGGATTGTTGACGGTCGATAACGTCAACTTTTATTAGAACTTTAAACCCAAAGGAGAAAATGAAAACACACTAGTCTAGGGTTTAAACTGACAATTTCGACAAGTTTTGCATATTATATATTTTCCAGGGTCTATTTCCAAAAAAGTTGAAAAGAGGGATTCAAGTGCAAAATAAGCACGAAACTTATCTGCCACGAAAAGATCACGAACGGGACGTTGGAAGACTCTGAAAGACACCCGAAGAGCCGGGGGGCAGAGGCCGCCAGGTGGGGCCGGCCGGCGCCCCCATTTAGGGTTTCGGCCCCCTATTCTAGAAGCTTCCTCCACCGCCTCTCCTGATGCATCTCGGCCCTTGGTTAAGTCGGTTTGATCCACGGCGCACGCGCATCCCATCGGACTATAAATAGATGGGTCCCCTTGGAGACATCAACCACCAACTCATTCATCAAGGCCTCAAGCCATCAAGCATCAAGTGCCTTCAAGTTCATCAAGAGCCTTCTAGTTCATAGTTCTAGTTAGTTAGATTAGAAGTAGAGGAGATCTAGTTCTTCATCGGGATCTGGAGCCCCTGGCGTTGGTTTGAAGCGCAAGAGTTTGCTAATAGATCTAGTTCTTACTTTATTGTATTCAATTGTGTATTAGGGAGACTTTATTCTTAATAGCTTCATATGTTCTTAACTGCAATAGTCATTATATGTCTAGGATAGTTGGTTTGATCTTATTGAATTTATGTAATTGCTCGTATAGCGTTTACCTAATCGGTCGTTGGGTAGATGGTAGACAATATGTAGACGTGGTGTCTAGATATTTTGTTTATCTACGAGTGCACCCTGACGTGCCGGGACGTGTTGTAGTCCGCGTAGATGATAGCTGCGTTGGTTCCTATGTAGTCCACCCTCCGTACGTAGGTCTAGCATGGGCACGGTCGCAAAGGAGGTGACCCTTGTGTCTTAATACCCTCATTAGTTGATGCCTCTTTACATGTGATTATGATATAATGTTAGCTTAACAATGATTTCTAGATGTAATTGTACTAGTTAGAGTTATTCATGGATGTAGTTATAGAATTACCTTAGATCCAACTCCCTAGTTTATCCATTGGCTAGTTATGATTATGACTAGTAGATGCTCTGATGATTATCCTTAATTATGATACTTGATGATTATGCTATCACCCATATTTATCCATATTTATCTTGTGACATCTGCCTGTTATGAGTAGATTATATGACATTGGTAATATCATTTATTCATTCTATATAGTTTCTTCTCAATATAATAGATTATAGTTTAACACATAGCCTTCCCAGTGGTATAAATATAAATCGACAACCTGGATACTTCCCTAGGTAAAATGCTACAACGGTATAATTATCTATCCGCTTGCAGAACCCATTTAGTTTACAATTATATTCATATATTTTATATCTGCCTAGTTACAATAGTACATGTGAATCTATAATAAATTTCTAGCAATATAATTAGGGATGACAACCTACTTCATGCTTAGGAATGTTAGTAATTAAAGAGTGGCTAGTTGCTAATTGACAAGTTAATTATATACCATGCATTTCTAACGTTGTTGCTAGGGGTAGGGTTTACCTCTATTTTTAGTAATGACGGTAGTAAATGTCAACATTCGTCCAACAAATATAGTTTGTTACGAAACCTGACATTAGCAAATGCGTATGAAGAGTCCTTGAGCATGAATATTCCTTAAAATTCTTATAAACGGCGCATGGGTAACACATGAAACTATCCTGCTTGTTTGCCTCAGCCACACCTAAGAAATAGTGCAAGCCAATATTGAACTTTTTGGAGCAGCGATCGACATTATACATCCAATTGCGTGACGACATCTGCATTAAATATTACAACCATACACTTAGTTCTTCATGTTATTGCACAACACGCATGACATCACATGATTGATTAATTTAAGCAACCCTTACTACAACAAAGACAACCGCAGCTAGCAATAAAAAACTAGAACTAAAATACACTTAAGCAACATAATTAGTTCTCGTCCTATCCCAACTAAAACAGACAACTGGACATCCGGTCGCAGGGTGGTGGGCTTCTTCTGCTAGCTCACTGCCTCATCACCTTCAGCGGCAACCTCCTCTGCAACATAAATTCGTACATGCAGAACGTACTCTTCCTCCCAGTACCAACCTTTACATCCGTCGGTGCTCTCCCACTGCAATTAGAACAAAGAATAAGGAATTTAAACAACATCATTAATCAAAACTGATAGAAATTAATCATATTAATCAAATGCAGGGAAATAACCCACCTCATGGTCCAGACACTTGTAGAATATACGACCCTTGTTGATTCCCTCTTTTTTCACTCGTACTCCCTCACAATCTTCTGCTTACACTCGCCGCAAGCAATCAAAGGAAGATCCAGTCGCGGACGCTTTGGATCTCGGTGATGAGAGACTAAGGACCCAATGGCCATCTACTATATATCCATACTCGTTTCTTAAACTATGCATAATACCAATTTAGCTAGACTTGTCAATTTGATGAACTCTATGCTCAAACTCTTTTTACATGCTCAAAATAACAAGTCGAGCTAACAAGTCAATTTGATGAACTATATTAATTAAACAATAAAATATTATAGATATGGTCATTAATTTAAGCTATGGATATTATTGCTTTAAGCTATGAATTCAAACTAACAAATAAATTTGAGAAAATTAGTTACCATTGAATTTGAGCTCAAAAAAATGGTGGCGATATCACAAAGACAAAAACAACATGAAAATGACAAGGGAGGATGAAGTTAGTTACCCCTAGACCGGCAGAAACGATGGCGGCGTCGAAGATGATTATAGATGGCCATGTAGACCGAGGCATGATGGCCCGACCCAAGTTTTAGGGGTCGGCCCGGCAACGGCCCAGTGCCACCTCCGTAGGCATTGCGTAAACAACTCATTTTTATGTTACAGGTCATTTGATGTCATTTCTATGATCTAAGACTGAGATTGTGAATTTGAGAAGTTGATAGTTATAAAAAATTAATTGTTGCATTATGCTGGTGAAGTGATCATTATCATTGTGTGGTTATTTTGTTTTTTTTTTACAAAATCGGACTGTGGGCCGGCTCGGCCCGTCGGGCTACGCGGGCCGGCATGGCACGAAGTCAGCCCGTGGGCCCGTGTTTGGGCTGAAGGCCAGGCACGCGGGCCAAGTCGGCACGGCACGCTACGGCCCGTGCCTGCCCCGGGCCGGCCCGATGGCCATCTATAAAGATGATCACCAATGGGCGCCGAAGATGAAGAACAAGAATAGCAATGGCAAAAGCAAGAACAAGCAAAAACAACTCACTGAAATTTAAATAGGCTCGGTCTCGGCTAGGGAAGGGATTTATAGAGTGGGCTTTTATTCCCGGGCTGAAGAAAGAACACGGACTAAAAGGAGTCCATTTAGTTCCGGGGCAAGCCACCAACCGGGGCTAAATCTTTAGTCCCGGCTGGTGGCTTGCCCTAGGACTAAAGGGACCCCTTTAGTCCCAGACCGTAACACGAGCCAGTGCCCCGACAGCTTTGACAGGTAGACGTTCGGCAGCCGTTGGACAGGACCCTTTAGTCTCGGCACGTTTTATGAGCCAGAAGTAAAGGTCTTTTTAACCCCAAGACGCAAAAAAGCCGAGATAATTGTAGATTTGTGTAGTAGTGTATCCATAACACCGGTGGCCGCAGACAGCTTGTTCCAGCGAGACAACATGGGAGACAAGTGCCGGATCAATAAACAACTGTAGGTGGACAGCAATGCCGGTGAGAGCCAGACATGCATACTCCGCATTGACGTTCATGCATGGCCCAAGATATATAAAGACGTGATGGCAGGTATTTAAAGAATTGAGCAATATCCACGTTAGTAGGCTGGAGGGAGTAAATTATTTAAATAATTCCATCTACCTATGGCGTGTTCGGGCAGGGCTCCGCTGTCAAATATTTTTCTAGAGAAGTCATTTTTATGTAATAATAGAGGAGCTGAAGCCATTTTGGCAAAGCCATAAACAATGGCTCTCTAAAATGACTCTGGCTCCTCTAGAGGAGTCGTGCCAAACACCCCTATGAGTGGTAAATTTGTGTGTGTAATCAACGGGTTGTCAGGTTCTCTGATCAAAATACTTTTTTATTACTAATAGCATCATTTTGTTAAGTAAACAATTTCATCTTGACATGTGAGGGTACTTTGCCTATGATACTCAATAAGTTACATGGTCTTTGGTCAGAATATGTTATTACTAATAGTATCATTCTATTAAGTAAATAGTTCCGTCCTAACCTATCAGAAGTAAATTTTGCGTGTGGTAATCAACGGGCTATCCAGTCTCTTGTTAGAATATTTTTTTATTACTAATAGTATCATTTGTTAACTAAATAATTTTATCTGACCTATGAGCATTAAATTTGCATGTGATAATCAAAGACTTGTCCCACCTCCTAACTAAATATTTTTTATTGTTAACAATATCACTTTGTTAAGTAAATAATTCTATGCTTATATGTGAGTGGTAAATTTGCATGTGATAATCTACAATGCATCTCGTCTCCGGTCATAATATTTTTATTACTAAAGTAGTACTATTACTTGATTTGAAACAACTACTACAAATAGAAATAACTTTGGTTGCAGAGAATAAAAAATAGCACTGCAAAAGATTTAAAATTAAACTATTACAGCCATAGATGAATATTTTGGTTTTTTTAGTTCATGTGATCAATTAGGCTAAAGTAATAAAAATTCTCCACCGAAGATTAGACACCTTGATGTTTATTGACATGTGTTGCTACCCGCGACAGACAAATTTACTACACACAAGATTGTCCATAATTATTTACAAGGGCAATCACTCGGAGATTAGACACCTCAGTAAATAGCAGCATCAAATTTACTACGCATGAGCCTATCTAGAATTATTTTATTGGCGCAAATGGTAATAGTAGTAATAAAAAAATCTTCACGGGGACCGAACAACTCGGTAAATAGCAGTGCCACATTTACTGCACACAAGTCCGTCCAAAATTATTTATAGAAGAAAATGATAATAGTAGTAATAAAAAATCATCATGATCGGACATCATGGTACATATATAGGAGCGCCAAATTTACTGTGCACAAGCATGTCTTGAATAATTTATCGGAGCAAATGGTAATAGCATAAATAAAAAAATCATTATTCGGAGACCAGACACTTCCATAAGTAGAAGCACCAAACTTACTGCACACCTAGGGCCTTGTTTAGTTCACCCAAAAAACAAAAAGTTTTCAAGATTCCTCGTCACATCGAATCTTGTGGCACATGCATGAAGCACTAAATATAGACGAAAGCAAAAACTAATTACACAGTTTAGCTGGAAATCGCGAGACGAATCTTTTGATTCTAGTTAGTCCATAATTGGATAATATTTGTCACAAACAAACGAAAGTGATACAGTACCGAAATCTGAAATCTTTTCGGAACTAAACAAGGCGTAGAATAATTTATAGAAGCTAATGATAATAGTAATAGAAAAGTTCACCATCGAGAGATCGGGCACTTTAGTAAATAGCAAATGATAATAGTAGCAGATGATAGAGAAATTGACTGCACACGAATATGTCCATAGTTATTTATAAAAGCAAAATGATATAATTAGTAATAAAAAATAGGAGTGCCAAATTTACTGTGCACGACCCAATCCAGAATTATTTCTGGGAGCAAATGGTAATAGTCTTAATAAAAAATCATCACTAAGACCGAAAACCTCGGTAAGTATAGTAACGCCAAATTTACTGCACACATGCCCGTCCAAAATTATTTAAAGAAGCAAATGATAATAGTAATAATAAACAATCATCATCGGGAGATCGGACACCATGGTAAATAGGAGGACCAAATTTTCTGTGCATGAGCCTGTCTAGAATTATTTATTGGAGTAAATGGCAGTAATAAAAAAATTCATCATTCAGAGACCGGATACCTCGATAAATAGAAACGCTAAATTTACTACACACGAGCCTATCTGAAATACTTTAGACTCTATGATAGAGTCTTCAATAAATATACTGCCACATCAGCAAAATACCATAAATAATATGTAATTAATTGTTTTGGACGCTGTGATATAGTCTTGCATTGTGAGTACCCTTAGGCCAGTCTCAATGCATAGTTTCATGACACTGTTATCAAGACTATAAACTAGGTAACCGTGTCATATGAGTTTCATGGGGATGAAACTTCTCTCTCATCTGATGAAACTCCTTCATTTAATGACCCTGCCAAATCAGCAATTTTGCTTATGTGGCACCCTATTTAATGTGCATGACACTCTCATGAAACATACATTGAGACTGGCCTTATAGAAGCAAATAATAATAGTAGTAATAAAACTCATTAACACCTCGGTAAGTACCAACATCAAATTTACTGCACACCTATCCGGAATAATTTATAGAAGAAAATGATAAGAATAATAATAAAATGCATCATCGGGAGATTGGACACTTTGGTAAATAGCAGCAAGAAATTGACTGCACACGTGGATGCCCATAATTATTTATAAAAGCAAATAATAATAGTAGTAATAAAAATTCATAGATCAGTATGGATTTTTTTATAAAAAAATATTTATAAAAGCAAATGATAATAGTAGCAGATGATAGAGAATTATTTACTTAATAAAAATATACTAATAGTAGTCATGAAATAGTGTGACTGGTGACCCAAACACACCGGTCACAACTCACAGTTTAGTATGGATTTATTGAAATAGCAAAATAATACAATTAGTAATAGAACTATTAGTAATAAAAAATATTATAACCGGAGACTAGACGCCCTATTGATGAAATTATTTAATTAGTTAACAAAATGATACTATATTAGAAATAATATTCTCATAAAAATCACACAACCCATTGATTATCACATGCAAATTTTACGGCTCACATGTCAAGATGAAATTATTTAGTTAACAAATTTATACCTTTAGTAATAAAAAATAATATGACTACAGACCAGATGACCCATTAGTTATCATACGCTTCATAGGTCGTAGACGGAATTATTTGTTTAACAAAATAATACTAATAGTAACAAAAATATTATGATTGGAGATCAGATGCACTGTTGATTATCACATGCAAATAGAGATGAAAACGGATCGGATACGAACGGATATCATCGATATCATATTTGTTTTTATATTTCCGGTCGGATTCAGATTCGGATACAGACAGTGTCAATCATGTCGGATAAGATACGATTGAATGTCGACATCATAAATATAAGATTTTAGTATTCGGATATAGATACGGTATCGGATGTTCAATATTCGGACTTCGATACGGACAGATATAAACCCCCCTAAACGAATTCGGTCTCGAATACGATCGGAAAATATCCGTACCGTTTTCATCCCTACCTACAAATTTGCCACTCAGATATAAGGACAGAATTATTTACTTAACAAAATGATATTGTTAACAACAAAAAATACTCAGATCGGAGACGGGACAACTCTTTGATTATCTCACGCAAATTTACGGCTCATAGGTCAAACAAAATTATTTAGTTAACAAAAAGATAATATTAGTAAGAAAAAATTATTCTGACAAGAGAGCGGACAACCCTTTGATTATCACACGTAAACTACTCATAGGTTAGAATGGAACTATTTACTTAACAAAATGATACTATTAGTAATAATATATTCTCACCAAAGACAAGACAACTTATTAGTTATCACACGCAAATTTTCTGCTCACATATGAAGATGTGATGGTCTACTTAACAAAATTATACTATTAGTAATAAAAATATTCTGATCAAAGAACCTGATAACCCGTTGATTGTACACAAATTTACTGCTCATAGATCAGACAGAATTATTTAATTAATTGCACGATTGTGAAGAAGTTTTTTGCACAATAATTATTACTGCAGGCCTGGCCTAAATTAAAACTGCAAATCCAATGTGTTTACCGTTATGGAAAAGTTTCTGCACAAAAATTACTGCACCATTTGATTTTATAGATGCAATTTCCCTCCAAGTAAAGGCACTCACAATACAAACTCTATCATAGAGTCTAAAGTTATTTATTACCTCGAACAATGTGGATTTTTCTTAGACTCTATCACAGAGTTCAAGACAATTAATTATATATTATTTATGGTATTTTGCTGATGTGACAGTATATTTATTGAAGAAAGAGGTAGAAAAAATAAGACTCTAAGTCTTATTTAGACTCCAAGTCCATATTATTCGAGGTAATAAATAACTTTGCATTGAGTGCCCTGGTAGAGTCGCATCGTGAATGCACACGGGCACTCGAGCAATCAAACCAATGCGAATATTGCTCAATTCTTTAAATACCTGCCATCACGTCTTGTCTTGGGCCATGCATGAACGTCAATACGGATACTGCTCAATTCTTTAAATACGTGCCATGACGTCTTGTCTTAAGGACATGCATAGAACATCAATGCGGAGTAATTTGCATGTCAGGCTCTCACCGGCATTGCAGTGCACCTAGGTCTTGTTTAAATCCGAAAAGTTTTTAGATTTTAACATTTTAGCACTTTTATTTTTATTTGACAAATATTATCCAATTATAGAGTAACTAGTCTTAAAAGATTCGTCTCACGATTTACAGATAAACTATGTAATTAGTTTTTATTTTTATTTATATTAATACTCCATGCATACGTAAGATTTGATGTGACGGGGAATCTTGAAAATTTTTTGGTTTTGGGTGATCTAAACAAGGCTTTATTGATCCCGCACTCGTCTCCTATTTAAGGCCTTGTTTAGTTTAAAAAATTTTAGAAAATCAATACTGTAGCACTTTTGTTTGTATTTGATAAATATTGTCTAATTATGGACTAACTAGGCTCAAAAAATTCGTCTCGTCAATTCCGACTAAATTGTGCAATTAGTTTTTATTTTTGTCTATATTTAATACTCCATACATACGTGTAAAGATTCGATATGATGAAAAATCTGAAAAATTTTGCAAAATTTTTTGGAACTAAACAAGACCAGTATGCATAGGCCTTGTTTAGATCCAAAAACTTTTTGGATTTTGACACTGTAGCACTTTCGTTTTTATTTGACAAACATTATCCAATTATAGAGTAACTAGGCTTAAAAGATTTGTTTCGTGATTTACAGGTAAACTGTGCAATTAATTATCTTTTTTATCTATATTTAATGTTCCATGCATGTGCCGAAAGATTCGATGTGATGGGGAATCTTGTAAAGTTTTGGGTTTTTGGGTGTATCTAAACAAGGCCATAGTTAATTAGAGTAATAAAAATTTAACTTTGTTTACTCAGCTACTCCCTCCGTCCATGTATATATAGTAATTGGATAAAAAAATATTCTATAGAAACTATCTATTGGGATTATAGTTTCTATAAATAGTGTCTATAAAAATTAATAGGTATAGAAAATATATAGTTTCTAGCTTTGAGAGTGCCCTAAGGTGTAACCACCTCAAGACAAGAACACATTTAATTCTCTCTTAGCACTAGTACTACTGCATTAATATTTATAAAAGAGCACGCCTTATATTATAGGTGTCACACCCAAATTTAAGGATAAATTTGAGTACAATAAACCTCATGTGCGCTCTAGGAATAGTCGCGCACACAAGTCGACAAATTACAAACGTATCATCACAAGTGTCTTACATAAAGTTATTACAACACAAATATCAAAGTCTGCAACAAGCGGGAATAAAACACATATCTAGCTAAGCTTGGTAGCTCCAATCACAGGGACGACCGACTGGTGGATCGCCAACCTAGAAGTCCTCAGGGAATTTCTCATAGTAGCTTTCATCTGTTACCCATCCGAGATTTTGTCCAAAAAAAATATAGAGACAAGCGTGAGTACATCTCGTATTCCGCAAGCATAACATAGGATTTTATGCGGCTCAAAAAGGTCAGACACTGGCTATTGCAGTTAGCATTTTAATTGGTCAATGTTTTAAGCCTATTTAATAATAAATTATGCTTAAGCTCCCGATTAGCTCAAATGAGTACATGATAATAACACCGTTAACCTTCACGGCTAACACCATCACCATCACGGTTAAACCGCATTAATCATCACGATCAATGCGTCAGATTTTCACAAGTCATTTCCCCCATAACCATCCACACCCAACTATTCCGTAAGGGTCCAAGGCCGCTCATGTCCGAGAGCACGGCTAGTATACCAGTTTGATCAAACTCTGCGCAGAGGTGTGCACTTTTCCCGTAAGTCGTGTTACCCATATGCCCGGGGTTTGCAAGACCCACTAACACTGCCAAGGTGAGCGGGCAAGGAACACTATGAAGCCTTCCATAGGCCACGTCTAACTAGTTAGGGCCGCGAGGTTTCCTCGGCAGGCAGATATAGAGAACCCCTTTTCTATGGCACATTTCCCTCACGGCTATACACATAGGAACAGAAGCAGTTCTATACCCAAAGTGGCAAGCCCCTCTTACGCCCTTTCGGGTAACCTCTATCCAGCTAGATGAGATCCTACTACTGAGCTAAAGTTAGAGCTATATAACCATCACAGTTGCACTGTATGTCCCGGATAGTCGCTTACAGAGAAGTCCTTACGGAGGGTCTAGGTCAACCTGACCGAAGTCAATTGCACCATAGCCCTTTTACCAACATTTGTCATCATATTCATTAAAGTCAGTGTGATAGTAAAGTCTCAATTAATTAGAGCACTAGCAAAGCTACCCATATGCAATCTACCCATAGGTGACATAAATATTGAATCAGGTAGCTAGGATGTCCTTAGGCTCATCATATTTAGACACATGCAGATGCGTAATTAATTAAGTGAATAGGTGTACAAGGGAAACCCATGTTATACTTGCCTTCGGTGAAGGGAAACTGCTGCTGGTCCTGCTGCTCCTCGGAGTAAAAGGGATCACCCACGGACACGTCACCGTCTGCGCTCGATCGGTACCACACAACAACACGCATTCCAAGTTCAATCATACAAGCAAACAATACTTTAGTTAGAACAGTACACCAACAGATCAAAAATGAAATAAAATATTTAAAAACAGAACCTACGTTTCTCTACGAACACATAGATACGAAGATCATGAAAATTAGAGCTAAAACGACCAAGTTACAAATTTACAGCGATTTCCTATAGGCATTTAATTAATTAAACCTAACCCTGAAAATAAAAAGTTGCAAACTACAGAAACAGTAGTACTAACATGTAGAGAATTTAAATACGAATCTAACGCAATTCGAACGGGTCAATTCGGAGATAAAACAAATATTTTATGGCCAAAACAATGCAATGGCAATCTTGTAAATAAAACATGATTTAATCAGATTTAAACAAATTCAGAAATTCTGGAATTTCTCTGGCCGAGGACTGCGGGTTGATTTACAAAAAGATGGGGGTCTCTTTAACAATTTTACCCACGAAGGGGTACGGGCCCTTCTCGGCCGTTGATCTCGCGATGGACGGCCGAGATTAGATCGCGAAGAAGAGAGGGGGGAGCGGCGCGCCTGGCTGGAGAAGGAGAAGAACGCGGCGGCGCCGCCATGGCCGCGGCGAGCAAGCTCCTCGGAGAACTCGCGTAGGCGCTACGGAGCTCGGTTTCGCGAACTAAATACACCGGAAGAGAGAGAGGAGATCACTGCGAATCCAACACGGGGCATAACGCGGCCAGAGGGGCGGCTTTCAAGGAGGCTGACGGTGGCGCCATGGACGGCCCCGTCGGTGCTCCTAGGACGTCCACTAGAGGCGCTAAAAACCAAAGAAAATGGGTCGGGGAAGAAGAGGGAGGTGGAGCGTGCTCACCACGACGAGGAACGGGAGCAGAGGCGGCTCGGAACGGCAGCTTCGCGCGGCCGACGAACAACTCCGGCGATGGTTCTCCACTCGCGTAGTAGAGGAAACGAAGGCGAGGAGAGGGGGAAAAATGAGGAGGGAAGAGGTGCGGGCGCGCGCGGGCTCTTCAAAAACCCGCTGAGGCGCGGGGGAGGGGGAGAACGTGGGAGCGGGGGCTTCGGCTTGGCGGTTTCGGGGAGAGAGAGAGAGAGAGAGAGGAGCGGGGGCGGCGGTTGGAGGAAGAGGAAAGACCTGACGGGTGGGTCCCACCCGTCAGCCGCCAGAGAGAGAGGGGGAAGGGGGAAAATCGGCCAGCTGACTGGGCCTCGCCCAAGAAGGGGGCGCGAGGCTGTTGGGTATTTTAAACGCAAACAGAAAAATCCGCAAGCGCACGGATACCGATGTAGCTTTCACCCGGGAGTATTCCAGAGTATCGATTTTCCACAGAGAACGTGAGTGTACTAATTAAGATCCAAGATCGCCCAAGGATAACTATATAATTATTTTTGGTGGGAAGAGAGGAAGTTTCCTGAGAGTTCTCTAGTTGATCTAAGAATCAAGAATTACTTCAAGATTATTTATATCGGGACATCAGAGCACTAACCACAGAAAGAGATGAGAAGGGGGCTAGGAAGGTCTGACTACGGTCCTACAAACACCGATCCGAACGAGGTGGAATACGTCGACCGTTAGGGCTGTCACTACCCTAAGGCTACCACAACAATCCGCAGGATTGGGTGCAATTCCAGGTAATTGCAAGACTAAACACCACTTCTAATCTATTAATTACTACTCTAGCGTTATAAAGACTAGAGCACTTGATGCAAGCGGGAATCCAATAAATAACTTGAATGTAAATAAAAGTAATTAGAGAACTCAGGAATTATGAATTGAAGAACCTGGAGAACGATGAAGAACGGACCAGTTGTTGCAAAAGTACAATGTTGAGGAAGATCCGACAGATCCGGCTCCTCCTCCGCTCTCCTCTTCTCTCTCCCTATTTTCTAGATTACAACTAGAACTAACTAGAACTAGAACTAGATGAACTAGAACTAGAACTAGATGAACTAGAACTAGATCTAGATGAACTAGAGGTAGAACTAGAAGAACTAGAGGGATCCTCTCTACTTGGATGAAGAATTGAAACCCTAACTTTGATTTTGTAGAAGAGGTATGATCTCTAGGGGCCAGGGGGTCTGGTTTTATAGTCCCTTCAAGTGAATCTGGGCCGTTGGATCAAACCGACATTGATTGAACGGTTATCCTTGATTCTTTAGGTCGGTGGAGCAATATCCCGAAAGAGAGTCCTGATTGGACTCTATGTGAGGGCGGGCGCCCAGGAGAGGAGGGCGGGCGCCCTGTCCCTGAGTCCTCTCGGCCTCCGCTTCGGTCCCATGGCTTCTGGAGTCTTCTAGATGATAGAAAATTGTGCGGCACGTTAATATCTCTATGTAAACCCGACGTGTGGGCCTTTCTTCCGTATTTCCTGATAACCCCCTGCAGAAATAGACAAACACCAAAACTCGTGGAATCTGTGAGATAAAACCCTAAGTCTAGGTGTTGGTTGCATTTGGATCCTTTTCTATGATTAGTTGACGGTTAAATGTGAGCTTTAAGGACCGTCAACAAGCTCCCCCAAGCTTAACCTTTGCTCGTCCCTGAGCAAAGATGGACTCAAGAGTTTCTACAGTTGTTTCATGCCTTAAAGATATACATGCGTTCAAACAAGATCTCATCTTTGGGTTAGGGTAAACTGTTAAGATTTAAACTTACCCATTGTACCTTCCACCATGGGGCTTGCAACCGTCACTTGTGTCTTGAGCAGTTAAAAGATAGAACGGTCTAGTCAAGCGCCATGTCTCTTGTTCTTCGATTAACTATAGCTCTGGAGTTTTTGTAGATTTTCAAATAAAACTCAGAGATTCCTTGTATGACTCTCTCTAGTCTCTCTTTTGTGGTATTTCTGGATCCTTACCAAGGCAGTAAAGGTGTATGCCTTCTCTCAAAGTATGTGGTATTTTTGGTATGAGGCATAGTGACATTGCCTTCTCTCTCACCCTACTCTAATAAGGTTTTGATATCTGGAGCTCATAGGTGGGAGACAGCTAATACATACTTACAAGACATTTATTGCATAGTCAAACCATGGATCCAGAAGAACAAGTCAATAAGTCAAATCAAGATGTGCATGTGTGGCGAATGAATGATGCATGGTAATGATGGTGATAACAATGGTGGAAGTCTAATTCTACTTATGCTCTTTTGAGGGGATACATACCTTTCTTGCTCTTTTGAAACTTTTTGAGGAGAATGAGATGCTCTATATTTTCTTTTTCTTTTCTCTCAGGTGGGTATCTTGTACCCCTAATTCTACTGTCGGACACTTGTCCATTTTTACCTCTCGTCTCACTTTTTCTTTTCTTTCGAGGTTCTGGGCACTTGCCCCTTTTTATTTCCTCGTATTCTTTTTCTTTTTTTCTCTTTTTTTAGAGTACTCATCTCCTGAAATAATATAGCAAGTGGTAGTAACAAGATAACTTGAGCATTTATTTCACAGGGGAAAAACAGAAATATTTTTGGCTATTCTCTCCCGGATTAGGAGTAGAATATTTTTGGGTGGTTCTGGAGATAGAAATGGATGGATATATGTGGATGCATACTTCCAAAGTAGAAGTAGCATGTATGAGTGAACGTGCAAGTGAATCTTGATTTAACCGCATGACAAGCTCCTAAGGGTCTACACAGCTTGACCACACTCAATGCTCATAAGTAGTAAAAAGTAAATGTGTGGCTCATAGTCTAGCAAGCATGTATATATGGCTATGGTAGGAATTTAAACTCTCATCATACAGGAACTCATCATGCAACATTTTAAAGATTTTCAAAGATAAAATTCTCCAAAATTCTAGCATCTTTAGGAACAGATAAACAGCAGCTCAACCTTCCCATATCATATCCATTAACGACTTAGACTTTAGATCAAGTACTCTTCCCACAATTTTAGGTTTAGAGCAAATCTTAATTAATAACAGTCATGCCTAAACTTGAGAGAGATTTCAATTTTGAGAACTAGTCATGGTAGAGCAACTATTCATCATTTCCATTTGAGAGCTTATCATGAGGGTTCATAGTAAATTTTATTTATTTATTTATTTAGCAAACTAAGCAAAGATATATATATATAAGCACAAAATCTTTATATGATTATGCATCTTTTTATTATTAGAGTAAAGTATAAATGTGAGTAGAATACTTAGCTGGATAAATGGGGGTGCTCTCCCCCAAGCTGGATTTTGACGCATTTTCTTCTGATGTAGCTAGCAGGTGGTGGAGGTGTATTTGAATGTCGGCAGCACCCTGACAGTGATTAGGATGTCCTCCGTCTACCAGTCTTCTTTGATCCTTGAATTCTGTGGAGCTCTAATAGACATCAAAGCTTTGTGGAACTAGTTAAGTGTTAGCATAAATATCTAGCCTTTATCATGTTGAGCCTCTTTAATAAATGTTACACTCTTTGGTAGGATCATAAATCTTTTTATAGGATAGGAATATATTTATTTTATTTTTACGCCACCACAGTGAATGTACTTATGGGTTTTATGCCATGAGCATACTCACATGGGGCTTACTATTTTTAATATTTTTATTTTCTTTTCAAGATGATATGAACCTGATTAACTAAGCAAACTATTTTAAATAATTGAAAGGAAAAAGATAACTACCAAGTTTACCTCTTGGCAAGGCTGTGGGGGTATAAACCCCTATGCCCTTACGGCTAGACTTGGGCCAGGAGACTTGGCCCATTACGAGACGAGTTCAAGGCTTGATCCGACAGCTTGGGGTTTCGCACAAGGAAACAAGATGTGGAGATCAAGCAGGATTCTAGTCGGTTAGAATAGGAATTGATATCGAATTATCCATGGCAATTGTAACCGACTAGGATTAGTTTCCAGATTTGTAACCTTGCACTCCAGACTATATAAGGAGGGGCAAGGGACCCTCCTAGGACACATTATTCTCTCAACACAAATCAATACAACCAGACGCAGGACGTAGGTATTACGCCAACTCGGCGGCCGAACTTGGATAAAAAGCTTGTCCGTGTCTTGTGTCACCGTCGAGTTCGTAGTTTGCGCACCGTCTACCGATAAATTACTAGCGTGGGTATACCCCAAGGTAGACTGCTGACTAGCTTTCGTCGACAGTGGCGCGCCAGGTAGGGGGTGTGCGTGCAACTTCTCCGGCGAACAAGATGGTTACGATCCCAGCTTCCGCGACCGTGCCTGAAGGCCTCACGTTCACCGTCGACCAGATCACGTGGACGACGTGCTGCGGCGGCCTCACGACCACGGTTTCGAAAGAAACTCAAATCCGATCTGAGATCACGCCGTCTCCGATCACTCGCGTGACGGCACCGAGCGCCCGACCACCGTTCCCGCTCTACAAGGGAAAGAAGATCGACTGCTCGGACCTTCTCCAAGCGCTTGATCGCGCTGACTCCAAGCTACTTGAAGCCTCCCAACTAGTGGACGGAATCCTGTGTCAGCCTGATCAAGCTGCTCCAATGGATTTCTTCAAATCCCGCCGGCCAACTCGTGTTGTTACACACGAACGGCTGGGAATGTCTCTGACGATAACCTCAACTCCCTCAGGACGATCTGTCAAGCTCAAGAAGGGAGACTATCCTTGCGGCCTGAACAACTCGGCCTCTCTCTACTCGCGGCACATCCAATCCGTTTTCAACAAAGCGGGTTGGCCGCCAAAAAGGAACGGTCGTCACTACGTCAACATGGTGACAATCCAAGAACTACGGGACGGCCAGACTTCCAGCACCAACTCGAGCACCAGTTCCGTCCCCACCGAAGTTATAAACACCGAAGACGAGGACTACGACCTGGATTGGCCTTCACACCCTCCGGGTTTTCCTCGTTTCCCGGTATTTCCCCCTCGGCGAGAAGATATTGTTTTCAACGTCAGCGCCGATGAGCCGGTCGTTGATGGAGAAACAGATGAGCAGAGGCAACTCCGCGAGCAGCGCAACGCTGATCGCGCCCGACGACGCGCAGACGAGCAACAACAAATTCCACCGCATAATCTTAACGACGCTTTTGACATGGTCGGGGACCAGCCGGTCTACAAGACGCCAAGCGCCAACGTGGCTGTCGCCATGGCTAATTTAGATCGGCTCCCTGATACCCCTGAGTGTCTGGGAGTCCGGACCAGCATCCGAGCACACCTGATGGCCGCAATGGGACAGACAACCACTCTGCTCAAGAGAGTCCAGGACATCTCTTATACCGAAGCCACCTCCGACCAGACTAATCATAGCCGGACCTCACCACCTCCCAGCAGGAGTCACCGCAGCCGCTCTCCCGACAACCGTCGAAACGATTCACGGCGTGACAATGGTGGTTGGGACACTGACGGTCACCGCGAGCAGAACCGCAGACGCGGTCAAGAAGTAAACCAGCACAGGGATCTCCGGCACAACATCCCTCCCAAAGATGCCCGGGACCGCATCAACAGGCGCGCCACGGAGAGAGCAGTCCACGAAAACCTGCGCCGTATCGAGTACGATGCAACGCACGGCCCCCCGGGCCTAAGACAGTTCTCCTCACACCTCCGCCAGGTCGTGTGGCCCCGCAATTTCAAGCTCGAAAAACTCAAAAAATACGATGGCAAGGAAAATCTAGAGAACTGGATCACTCTCTACGATGGCCGTCCGATCAGCAGCGGTAGATGAGCACGTCATGGCCAACTACTTCCCCGTAGTCCTCGACCAGGCTGGTCATCAGTGGCTTCTTGGCTTGCCCGAGGACTCCTTCGACTCTTGGGAAGAGCTACGCCAGGCTTTCATCGACAACTTCATTGCCACATGCGAGCAGCCTGGAAACAAGTATGATAAGGGACAGGAAGAACGAACCTCTGCGCGATTACATCCGGCGATTCTCGGATATGCGCCTTAAGATCCCGAAGATTTCCCACGACGAGGCCATCTCTGCCTTCATCAAGGGCCTGCGTTTCCATGAAGCGCTAAGGAACAAGCTGTTGCGTAAACGGCCAACAACGGTCGCGGAGCTCCTCGCCACGGCCAAAAATTACGCCGATGCCGACGACGCATAAAAACTAATCCGAGATGATGCAAGAGGTCCCGACCAGCCTCCCCGGCGAGATGACGGTCGCGGTCGCTACGACAACAGGAACCACCGCCGCCTCGACAACCGCGAACACAGAGAAGGTTGGGATCGGCGGCGCGACAACCGCGACGATTTCAGAGGAAAGCGCCCCCGCGACTACGACCACGAAGTAAATACGGTCAAGCGTCCCAACGGGCGGCGGGACTACCAAGAAGACTACAACAAAACGTTGAAGGGATCGTGCCAACTACATCCAAAGTCTAATCATACCATGGAAGAGTGCCACGTCCTCAAAAGCATCTATACACGGCGGGCCGCTCAAGACGACTCCGCCAAGAAAAACGGCAAGCGAGACGGGCACGACAACGAAGACGAGGATGAGGACCAAGATAGGGACCCCCGACACCAATACGTCAGCCCCACTGACGTGGTCCACTCCATCTTCGGGGGCAAGGTCTCCATTGAATCTAAGCGAGAAAGAAAGCTGTTAAAGAGAGCCTGCCTCAACATAGACAGCACGGACGGGCTGATCATAGACCCAAAATTTCCCCCGTGGTCGCACATAGAGATCTCATTCAGCAGGAAGGACCAGTGGGCCGCTATCCCAGAGCCAGGTCGTTTCCCTTTGATCCTGGACCCTTGCATCAACAGCATCAGATTCGAGCGCGTGCTCGTGGACGGGGGAAGCTCCATCGACATCCTCTTCCGCAACAGCCTGCCCGCTCTCAAGATATCTCCTGCACAACTAAAACCTTACGATGCCCAATTCTGGGGGGTTTTGCCAGGTCAGAGTTCAGTGCCCCTCGGACAGATAACATTGCCTGTCCAATTCGGCACACCCGACCACTTTCGGACGGAGTTCATCAACTTCGTGGTCGTGGACTTCGACGGGACCTACCACGCTATACTGGGCCGACCATCGCTGACAAAGTTCATGGCAGTCCCGCACTACTCATACCTGGTCCTTAAGATGCCTACGGAGAAGGGTGTCCTAACCATCAGAGCCAATGTCTACACCGCGTATACCTGCGAAGAAGAGAGCTTCAAGATCACCGAAGCAATCGACCTCTCAATCCGCATGGCAGAAACAGCAACCCAAGCCGCGCAGCTGCCTCCCGACCAGCTCCGATTACCCGAGCAGGAGACAGCTAGGAAGAATTCAAAATCCAAGGAGTACAAAGAAGTGCAGCTGGTCGACGGCAGCCCCGAGAAGACGGCCCTCATCGGGGCCAATCTGGATCCAAAATAGGAAGACGCGCTCGTGAGGTTTCTAAGGGACAACGTGAGCGTTTTCGCATGGAAACCCGCAGACATGCCCGGCGTCCCACGAAACCTGATCGAGCACTCCTTAAATGTCTCGAAGACCGCAAGACCAATCAAGCAAAAGCTGCGACGGTTCGCTCGTGACAAAAAGGAGGCTATTAGGACAGAAATAACACGGCTTCTAGCAGCCGGATTCATAAAAGAAGTGTATCTCCCCGATTGGCTCGCCAATCCGGTTCTTGTACGCAAAAAGAATAATGAATGGAGAATGTGCGTTGATTACACTGATCTCAATAAACACTGTCCTAAAGATCCTTTTGGTCTCCCTCGCATCGACGAGGTGGTCGACTCAACGGCCGGATGCGAACTCCTCTCTTTTCTAGACTGCTACTCTGGTTATCACCAGATTTCGCTAAAGGAAGACGATCAGATCAAAACATCTTTCATTACTCCTTTCGGCGCATACTGCTACACGACCATGTCATTCGGACTCAAAAACGCCGGAGCCACTTATCAACGGGCCATCCAACAGTGCCTCCACGACGAGATTCGTGATGACCTCGTCGAGGCCTATGTAGACGACGTGGTCGTAAAAACAAGGAGCGCGAGCACCCTAATTGACAACTTAGACCGAACTTTCAAGGCGCTTAATAGGTACAAGTGGAAGCTCAACCCCAAGAAGTGTATTTTCGGTGTTCCTTCCGGTCTACTGCTCGGCAACGTTGTCAGTCGTGACGGCATACGACCAAACCCTTCAAAAGTAAAAGCAGTACTCGACATGCGACCACCTAAGAACGTCAAGGATATTCAGAAGCTTACCGGATGTATGGCCGCCCTCAGTCGCTTTATCTCAAGACTAGGGGAAAAAGGCCTCCCTTTCTTCAAACTCTTGAAAGCGTCGGAAAAATTCTCTTGGACAGAGGAAGCCGACGCCGCGTTCACTCAGCTTAAGACTTTCCTCACTTCACCACCTGTTCTTACAGCGCCGCAGCCCAACGAAGACCTACTCCTTTACATTGCTGCAACCGACAGGGTTGTTTCCACGGCAATAGTGGTCGAGCGAGATGAACCAGGTCATGTCTATAAGGTCCAGAGACCCGTTTACTTCATAAGTGAATTCTTAAACGAGTCCAAGGCCAGGTACCCGCAAATACAGAAGCTCATATACGCCATTCTAATAACATCAAGAAAGCTGAAGCACTACTTCGACGGCCATCGAGTCTTGGTAACCACCAGTTTCCCTCTCGGGGACATTCTGCGCAATAAAGATGCCAACGGCAGAATTGTGAAATGGGCGATGGAATTATGCCCATTTTCCCTGGAGTTCCAGAGCCGCACCACAGTCAAGTCTCAGGCCCTGGTCGATTTCATTGCTGAATGGACGGATCCCAACGAGCCTCCCGTTCCCGATGTCTCCGACCACTGGTCAATGTTCTTTGACGGGTCCTTGAACATCAACGGTGCCGGTGCTGGGATACTGTTCGTGTCACCTAACAAGGACAAACTGCGTTACGTCCTTAGGATCCTTTTCCCGGCGTCAAACAATGTCGCTGAATACGAAGCATGCCTGCACGACATAAGGCTAGCCGTTGAGCTGGGAGTCAAACGCCTCTATGTCTATGGCGACTCCGCTTTGGTTATCAATCAGCTCAACAAGGAGTGGGATGCAACCCACGAGAAGATGGATCTCTACTGCAAAGAAATTCGCAAATGGGAAACCAACTTCTATGGCATAGAGTACATCCACGTGGTCCGGGATAAGAACCAGGCAGCAGATGCGTTGTCGAAGCTAGGATCATCTCGGGCCCAGATCCCGCGGGGTACTTTCGTCCAGGACATCCACGAGCCAAGCGTAGGCTCCACCCTGGTCGAAAAGCAACCCACCGAGGCAATGCTCATAGACGATGCCACTCCGACCACCGGTGGTCGTGATTGGCGTATCCCGTTCATCAAGTATATATCGGACGGGACAGGATTTCAGGACAAAACAGAGAACGAGCGCCTCATCCGACGGTCAAAGAACTACATCCTGGTCGACGGTAAACTCATGCGAAAAAACGCAAGCTCTGAAGTACTGCTCAAGTGCATATCCTAGGATGATGGTATCAAGCTCCTAGAAGACATACATGCTGGATCCTGCGGCAATCACGCCGCATCCAGAACGCTGGTCGGAAAAGCCTTCCGGGCAGGTTTCTATTGGCCAACCGCGGTCAACGACGCAGAAAAACTGGTTAGACACTGCGAGGGATGTCAGTTTTTTGCTAAGAGGACCCACGTACCCGCTCACGAAATTCAGACCATCCCGTCGTCCTGGCCCTTTGCTTGCTGGGGGCTTGACATGATCGGGCCATTTAAACCAGCTCCCGGCAACTTCAAGTTTGTTTTTGTGTTAATCGACAAGTTCTCCAAGTGGATCGAATACATGCCTCTGGTCAAAGCAACCTCCGAGAAGGCAGTGGAGTTCCTCAATCAAATCATACACAGATTCGGCATCCCGAACAGCATAATCACCGACCTGGGTTCACAGTTTACTGGCACCACATTTTGGGACTTCTATGATGACAGGGGCATAGTCATAAAATATGTGTCAGTGGCTCATCCACGGGCCAATGGTCAAGTTGAACGCGCAAACGGAATGATCATTGACGCCCTAAAGAAAAGGCTGTACACCGAGAACGACAGAGCACCGGGTCGATGGATGAAAGAGTTACCGGCAGTGGTCTGGGGCCTCCGCACTCAGACCAGTCGGAACACAGGAGTGTCTCCCTACTTCATGGTTTACGGCTCCGAGGCAGTCCTGCCGTCTGACATAACCTTCGGATCTCCTAGGATTGAACACTTCGACCAGGCGACAGCCGACAACGCCAGAGAACTCGAAATCAATTGCATGGAGGAAAAGCGTTTGAATTCTTGTCTCCGAACAGCAAAGTATCTCGCGGCAGTCAGGCGATACCACAACAGGAACGTCAAGGACCGTTCCTTCGTGGTCGGCGATCTGGTACTTCGGTGGAGAACAAGCCAAGAGGGAATGCACAAGCTATCCACTCCCTGGGAAGGACCCTTCGTGGTCGCCGAAGTCCCACGACCCACGTCCTACAGATTGGCATACCCAGACGGAACACGCGTGTCTAACTCTTGGCACATAGACAAACTGCGATGATTTTATCCATAAGTTCTAATAACTTTCGCTTGTAAATATCTTATAACTGTCAATAATAAAGTTTTCTATTTTTTGCCTATACTTTGCTGCACACAGAACTCGACAAACTTTTTGCAACGGAAGCTCTCAGTGACTACAAAGTCAAATACAGTGACACGTCACTCAGATAATTATGCAGCGCTCGAAATAACAGTCATGACAAAAGCAAACTTTATTACAACTTTACATACAAAGTTTACAATAAATACCCTGACGGGCAGACGCTAGTCTATTCCTACAGACTACCCTATCGGCCTAACTGCTCGGGCTAATCACCCGCTTGGCCCTGCTGCCCGGACGAAGGGGTCGGGGCCACCGGCGCCTGGCTGGTCGAGACCGCAGGCGTCGACCGCCCATCTCCCGCAATGGATGCGCCTGACAGCTCCCTGGCCGACCTGTCTGAGCCCAGCTGGTCTGGGGGAGTGGCCGTTCCGCACAGATAGATGTCGCCGATCACCGTCGACGACAAGTCCAGCAGACCACCCCGAAGCTCGTCCGCCTCCTGCGGGCCGACCTCCTTGGGGTACCCCTTCTCCAGCCTGGACAAGTCGACCAGGGGGTAGTGGGCGCGCACCATGCTAAGGACATGCGCGCCAGCAAACTCCCCAGCGTCCTTCATGAATTGCTGGAGCCAGTCCCACACCCGTTGCGCCTTCCCCACCGGAGTCAACCTCGGCGCGCGGGGCTGGCTCTCTGGGAGCTCGGGACTGATCAGATCCAGGACCGGGGATACTCCTTTCCAGATCTTGCAACAGTTGACCTTCCAGGAGTCCCGGTCCTTGACCAGCTCATCCAGGTGCTTCTTGGCGTTCACCTTGAGCACTGCAAATCAAGCAGGACGTTATTTTCGACATATCAAAAAACAAAGGGGGCGACAAGTGGCAGATAACGAGGCGGCGAGTATTACCAGATAACTCTCGGTCCTTCCGACCCAACTCCTCTCCTGCTCGGCGCCCGGTCTCCAGCGCACCAGCGAGCTCTTGGCTGAGCTGCTCCTTCTCCTGTCGGAGGCGCGCCACCTCCTCCTCCAGGTCAAAGTGAATCATAACCTGGTCAGTAAAGCAAACTACACGGCTACACGAAGCTACTCGGAGCGCGTGACTAACCTTCTCGCTGCCGGTACTGGTTGGCCAAGCGACGGGTAAGCTCGAGACGATGCTCCTCTTGGGCATTCATCTCGGCCACCTTCTCCCCAACCTCCGACCGCAGCCGGTCCACCTCCGTGGCCAGGGCCTTGTTCTCGGCCACGACGCCTTCTATCTGGTCGAAGCACCGTTTCCGGTACTTCGCCATTTTCATCGCGCCCTACAAAACGAACATATGACGACCAAGCAAGACAACGCACAGAATGTACAGCAGTACAAAGAGTCGCTTACCTTGACTTCGTCGACGAGGCGTTTGGCCGCGCGCTCCACCCTGGCGGCCTCCTCGGTCTCGGCGAGCTCCTCATGCCCGATAAAGTGATCCCCGCGTTGGCGCCACACATACACGTGTTGGCGGCCATCACGGGGACGACCTTCAATCTCCTCCACCTCGTCGTCGGAGGCCGCCTGGGTTTCCTCCTCCCTCGCTGCATTGCCCCCGGAAGTAGTCGCAGGCATTACTGGCCCCCGGACCAGACCCGGGGAGCCTGCAGTCGAAGCGGTCCCTGCTCGGGGCGGCGTGGGGACTTCACTCTCCTCGACGGGAGGAGGGGTCAGGGCTCTGCCCTCCCCTTCTATGGCGTTAGCTGGGGGAGGTGTCCCTGCAGCCTCCTCAACCCTGGTCGTGCTGCTCGCCGTAGTCGGTGCCGCGGCCGGGAGCTCCTCGGTGCTCACAGGCACGGCTGCAGCCGTAGGCTGCTCTGTGGTCTGCGGCGCCGCGTCTTCAGCAGCGCAGACAGGTTCACTCGTCCCCTGGCCGGCGGCATGGCCGGGGTTGACATCCGACGCCGCGCTAAAGGAACAAAAGTGCAATTTAAAAAAAATCACCGAAATACGTAAGTCGAACACTTACAGGTCTGAGCGACGGTGGGTCGCGGTGAACCTCCTCCTCGTCCGGCCAGTCGGCACCTGTGCCCCCGATTCTGCAACACGAGGCGCAGGAGGGTCGCCGGCCACACGATCAGCAGTGGTCGGCCCGCTGTCCGGACGGCTATGAGGCCTCCGGACTAACGACAGTACGGCCTCCTCCTCCTCGTCGTCGTCGTCGATCCGAACGAACCGACGTCGCTTTGGCGCTCGGCTGCTCTCTGCCGGCAGCGTCGGCGCCGGCGATGGATCCGCGGGCATTGGCCTTTTCCCCGCCACCCTATCCTCGGTGGTCGGGACGGGGCGGGCCTGGTCTTCCTCACTGCTGGTGTAATGAGTACACCGAGCAGCGTCCTCCTCTAGCGGATCTTCTCCCGCAGGATTCTCCATCCCCGGTGCCAGTGATACATACACCGTGCACCGGTCGACATCGCCGATCTGCAAAAGCAACAAAGATGAGCCAGCTGCAGACGATATACGAATGCTAAAACAAAATAATCTGTAACACACCTTTGGTGCTGGTCGTCCCAACTTGAAGGTTTGCACCCGATCACTGCCACGGATGAAGCCTCCATCCGCGAAGTTGAACAGCTCGTTCAACACCTGCTGTACCTCCGCCTTCTCCAAGATCTCAGGTCGCATCCTGGTCGGGTCAACGCTTCCGGCATACTCGTACGCCGAGTGCACCCTCTTCTGGCAGGGCATCACCCGACGACAAATGAAGTTGCCGACCACGCCAAGCCCGTCCAGGCGCGACCAGTCGATCAGCTTCATGAGGTCCGCCACTTGACCGTCGAACTCCGGGCGGTCGGTCCAGCTTACCCTCTTCTCGGGAATGTATCCCACGTCGCAGAACGTGGAGCTGCCCGGTTCCTCCCTGATGTAGAACCACTTCATGTACCATTCGGTCAGGGAGGTGTTCCATGGACAGTGCAGGTAGCGGTTCTTCATTCCGTCGCGAAGGTTGAGGTATACTCCACCTGCAACCTTGGAGCCTCCAACTGCCCCCTTCTTCCTTAAGCAGAAAAGATAACGAAAAAGATCGAAGTGCGGCTCTATGCCAACATAGGCCTCGCACAGATGGATAAAAGTGGAGATGAGAAGAATTGAGTTCGGGTGCAGATTGCAAATCCCGATCTCGTAATACAAGAGAAGACCTTGAAGAAAAGGATGAACAGGAATCCCAAAGCCCCTCTTAACGAAATCTTCGAACACGACGATCTCACCGGCACGGGGGTCGGGGAAGCTCTCTCCTTCCGGCGTTCTCCAGCCGCCAAGTTCCGAGCCGTGCAGAAGCCCCATGTCGACGAGGTCACCGAGGGACTTGGCGGTGCTGCGGGACTTTTTCCACTCCTTGGCCATCAGCTCGGCCCGCTTCTTGGAGTCGCTCTTCGCCATTGGAGGTGAGGAAGTGGATTTGAGTTAGCAAGATGAAGGTGATTGAAGGAGGCAAGAGTGGAAGGCTCGAAGGCAATGGCAGGGTAAGCAGTACAGGCGGAATTGTCGGGCTCTTATAACCCGCAACTCCACCTCTCCCACTTCCCGTATTCTCGGGAAGTGGGCGGGCCATGCGGCGGATGCGCCGTTTCGGTTTTCAATGATTATAGACAATTAATGCGGCGGAGTTTTCATACCAATTGATGGTTTCCTTTTCTCAAACCATGCAAAGGGCGGCTGCACAGTTGCCAGGCGCAACTTTTCATGCATCCATCCGACACCCCGTCAGGAGGTCTCGTCACGTCAACTTTAACTGGAAAAGATCTTTTCAAAAACAAGAAGACAAATATGGCAGAGAGTCAACAATCCGGGGACTGCACCGACCACCGAGCACTTGATGCTCGGGGACTGGTCGCCCAGTCTATCGACTCGGAACTTCAAAGACTGCACCGACCACCGAGCACTTGATGCTCGGGGACTGGTCGCCCAGTCTATCGACTCGGAACTTCAAAGACTGCACCGACCACTGAGCACTTGATGCTCGGGGACTGGTCGCCTAGTCTATCGATTCGGAACTTCAAAGACTGCACCGACCATCGAGCACTTGATGCTCGGGGACTGGTCGCCTAGTCTATCGATTCGGAACTTCAAGGACTGCACCGACCACCGAGCACTTGATGCTTGGGGACTGATCGCCCAGTCTATCAGCTCGGAACTTCAAAATATCGCACCGACCACCGAGCGCTCGATGCTCGGGGACTGGTCGTACAGTATAACAACGCAGAATTTCAAGGAGCGCACTTGGTGCTTGGGGACTGGTCGTCATATTATTGTACACCCGGGGACTGGTCAATTAGTCTATTCAATTGCAGACGGACTGGTAAATTTAATTTTTTAGACCTTGCTACAAGGCTCATACTTCGCCTTCCAGCAAGCTCGGGGACTACATCGGTACGATGCATCTGGCGATGCATCTTAGTTACAGAATTTCTTTGAGGATTTTTCTTTTGACCCTGGCACCACGTGCCTACGTCACCTACTACCAGGCTCGGGGATTAAGTGGGCACACTTCACCTAGCGGTGAATATGCTTGCTTTTTTAAGGCTTATACCTTTCAAAAAAAAGTAAAGTGGGCACACTTCACCAGGAAAGAAATCTTTTTTAATTTAGAGCACCATGCATTCTTCGAACAACCTGCTTCTTCGATGTCAATGTTGATCAACTGTCTTTTGAATTGGTCAAAGTATCGTTGCAACTGTTTGAGCGACTTTCCTGCTTATTGAAGACATCAAGCCTTACTGATCGAAGAAGCTCAAGACGGCGTGTTACATCACAATACATGGTGCTCGGGGACTAGCTGTGGGGGTATAAACCCCTATGCCCTTACGGCTAGACTTGGGCCAGGAGACTTGGCCCATTACGAGACGAGTTCAAGGCTTGATCCGACAGCTTGGGGTTTCGCACAAGGAAACAAGATGTGGAGATCAAGCAGGATTCTAGTCGGTTAGAATAGGAATTGATATCGAATTATCCATGGCAATTGTAACCGACTAGGATTAGTTTCCAGATCTGTAACCCTGCCCTCCAGACTATATAAGGAGGGGCAAGGGACCCCCCTAGGACACATTATTCTCTCAACACAAATCAATACAACCAGACGCAGGACGTAGGGTATTACGCCAACTCGGCGGCCGAACCTGGATAAAAAGCTTGTCCGTGTCTTGTGTCACCATCGAGTTCGTACTTTGCGCACCGTCTACCGATAAACTACTACCGTGGGTATACCCCAAGGTAGACTGCCGACTAGCTTTCGTCGACAAAGGCGTTCAGTGTTTTTAAGTCCTCCGAACGAGACTCTCCGTATTCTCAGTCGTCCTGGGATTCGCTGGATGGCGAAGTCGGTGGTTCCGGCGGCGCTTCCTCTTCATGTATAACTATCTTCTCTCTCCACACTTGACTGGTGCTACGGTCTTCTCAGGACAGTTCTGTTCAAGCTGTATGTCTTCAGACATTATCACTTCTCCTTCGTAGTCTGCCCATCCGTCCTTGATGATTTGCCTCCTCTGGTTGCGGTTGCGTCGTCTTCTTCTTGTCCTGACCTGCTTAGAGTCTTTAACTATATAGTTAGGGTCAGTAAAATAGCGGCGTACCTTCTCAAAGGGAAGTGCATGTGGACTTCTCCGGTTCTAATGTAGATGATTGTTTTAACGGTGCTAAGGAACGGTCTCCCAAGGATGATGGGTGGATCGTACTCGTCTTCTCCTATTTCAACCTTCCGGAATGTCTGATCTGCCATCTGGAGCTGAATGTATGTCGGTTTTAGGGGCATGGTTCCGAATAAGAGCTGATAGGTGACTGGGTCGTCCTTTGTGGTCAGGAACTGTGACTTAAGTCGACGATCTTGACCTCCTTGAACTACAGTGACCATCTTAGCTGACTCGGTCTACATTTGCTTGTTCCTGTTCCTCCTGTTGGTCCTCTTTCCTTGGTTCATGTCAGGATTGCTCTGAGATTTGTGTAGTCTTGTTCTTGAAGGAAAACATCTCCTTTCTCCCTTTGATGTAGAAACTGATCTTGGCAGCACTAGCGTAGATGACAGCTCCTGAGGTGTTCAGGAATGGCCTCCCTAGGATGATGGGTGCCCTCTCATCAGTACCAGTCTCTATCACCACGAAGTCTGCTGGAGCGTACAAGGTACCAACTCGGACACAGAGGTTCTTCAATATTCCATTTGGGAAACTTAGCGTACGATCTGCAGGCAGCAAACACATGGTTGTTTCTAGTAAAGGATGTATAAAGAATTTTTCATAGAGTACCCTGAGCATAATGTTGACGCTGGAGCCAAAGTCGCAGAGTGCTTCTGGGAAGTCCACCATGCCGATGGAGATCGGGATGACGGGGCGTCCTGGATTGTCTCTCTTGACCGGCAGAAAGTCAGTAATCACTTCCACAACAGGGTTACTCCAGTAGTTACATCCTCAAGCATCTTAGGGCAGTGATTGCATGAGTGTCTAGTATCTCCAGTGTGTTTGTGCTCGTAGATCTAGGTTCTTCACTTTGTGGAGTCTGGGAGTTGTAAAACTCCTTCATATTTTGCTCGAAGTGTACCTTGTGGAAGCTTTTCTTTCTTAGCGGTTGTGCATCGTGTTTGTGGTACCCTCCATGGATCATCTATTGTGAGCTATGCCTTCCTTGTGTAAATTGTTAAACTTCATGTGCCTCTCTCTTTGTCTCCAATGTGAGTTTGTCTCAGGACTTCCCAGGTCGATATTGAAAGTTTTCCTGCAGGGGTTAGTCCAACAAAATATCCAATATCTACTATAGCATACTATCGGCTCAAAGATCAACCTAGACACCATGTCTAATTTGATTTAGGAGGGAATTTTAACCTAAGCATCATGCTTAATTTAAAATCCTTTGGAAGTAAGATCATCATTCCTAAACTAAGCACCATGCTTAATTAAGAGATAAAAGAAACTACTCCAAACCTAGACATATACTAAAGCAAATAAAGGTAGCATGAGAGCATTTATAGAGATCTACTCAAGTGGAGATGAAGTAGTGTGATTAGTATTTAACAAATTGAGCATATCTCAAAGGTAGGGACAACCAACATAACAACATGGCAAATGATGATTTTATGTAAAGTACTCCCCCAAGCTTGAATTTTGCAAAATTCAAGTTTGGATGAATTTAATTCAATGTTGTATGATGATTGGTTGGACATACCTTGTGCTTGTCATTCATCCGATCTTCTTGCTCCAATCCTGGAAAGGTTAGTGACAAGAATACCCGAAGGAATATTTTTACAATTATCCTTATATGCTCAATACACAAGGTAATGTTGCAAATAATTAAAAGCTCATGTTATGATCTGATCAGTGCTTATTTTAGGATACTAAGCTTGTCCTTGGAAACCATCAATTTATGTCAGCGAAGTGGTTTCCCCACCAACACTGACCTATATCAAGATCAACTCAACAAGATCTGCAAAATTTATTATAGACATATGCATCGACAACCGCCCTGTTAAAGTTTTTATAAATAGAAAGGAAGTGGGGGTTGGAGAGACCAATGGATTGTGAAGATGTTGCATATGAGCATGGAGTAAATGAAGTGGCTACGAAATAATTTCCATGCTCATTAATGCTTAGAGTGAAATCTATGTGGTATGGTGAAAATGATAAGGTGAGTGTGGTAAAAAAGGAAAAGGATACACGGACGACTTGGTTTGAAACTAGCACAGCTACCGTTCCCCGGCAACGGCGCCAGAAAGCTTGTTGGGTATTTTAAACGCAAACGCAAGCGCACGGATACCGATGTAGCTTTCACCCGGGAGTGTTCCAGAGTATCGATTTTCCACAGAGAACGTGAGTGTACTAATTAAGATCCAAGATCACCCAAGGATAACTATATAATTATTTTTGGTGGGAAGAGAGGAAGTTTCCTGAGAGTTCTCTAGTTGATCTAAGAATCAAGAATTACTTCAAGATTATTTATATCGGGACATCAGAGGACTAACCACAGAAAGAGATGAGAAGGGAGCTAGGAAGGTCTGACTACGGTCCTACAAACACCGATCCGAACGAGGTGGAATACGTCGACCGTTAGGGCTGTCACTACCCTAAGGCTACCATAACAATCCGCAGGATTGGGTGCAATTCCAGGTAATCGCAAGACTAAACACCATGATTAATCTATTAATTACTACTCTAGCATTATAAAGACTAGAGCACTTGATGCAAGCGGGAATCCAATAAATAGCTTGAATGTAAATAAAAGTAATTAAAGAACTCAGGAATTATGAATTGAAGAACCTGGAGAACGATGAAGAACGAACCAGATGCTGCAAAAGTATAATGTTGAGGAAGATCCGACAGATCCGGCTCCTCCTCCGCTCTCCTCTTTTCTCTCCCTATTTTCTAGATTACAACTAGAACTAACTAGAACTAGAACTAGAACTAGATGAACTAGAACTAGATCTAGATGAACTAGAGGTAGAACTAGAAGAACTAGAGGGATCCTCTCTACTTGGATGAAGAATTGAAACCCTAGCTTTGATTCTGTAGAAGAGGTATGATCTCCAGGGGCCAGGGGGTCTGGTTTTATAGTCCCTTCAAGTGAATCTGGGCCGTTGGATCAAACCGACATTGATTGAACGGTTATCCTTGATCCTTTAGGTCGGTGGAGCAATATCCCGAAAGAGAGTCCTGATTGGACTCTATGTGA
Source organism: Sorghum bicolor (assembly GCF_000003195.3). Classification (NCBI taxonomy): domain Eukaryota; kingdom Viridiplantae; phylum Streptophyta; class Magnoliopsida; order Poales; family Poaceae; genus Sorghum; species Sorghum bicolor. The sequence goes on from NC_012877.2 coordinate 7,659,625, forward strand.
GGGCGGGCGCCCAGGAGAGGAGGGCGGGCGCCCTTTCCCTGAGTCCTCTCGGCCTCCGCTTCGGTCCCATGGCTTCTGGAGTCTTATAGATGATAGAAAATTGTGCGGCACGTTAATATCTCTATGTAAACCCGACGTGTGGGCCTTTCTTCCGTATTTCCTGATAACCCCCTGCAGAAATAGACAAACACCAAAACTCGTGGAATTCTGTCAGATAAAACCCTAAGTCTAGGTGTTGGTTGCATTTGGATCCTTTTCTATGATTAGTTGACGGTTAAATGTGAGCTTTAAGGACCGTCAACGGGGGCGCGGGGGTTTCGGGCCAAAATGGCCGAAAAGAAGGAGGGGGGATTCCATTTCCTTTCATATAATTTTTTATACTAAATTTCCAATTGAAATTTTGAGAAGGAAAAGAAAATAAATAAAACATTTTTTTTCCAACCAATCATCATAAAAGAAATGCTCCAGCATGAATGCAACAAAAATTATTATTCTAAACTTATATTAAATTTTAATTTCCCCAAATTTATTTATTTTCTTATATTGAAAATGCTCATAAAATAATTCATTAAATTCAATTCATCTATTTTAAATAAATAAAGTTTTTGGGTGTTACAATTCTACCCCCTTAAAAATAATCTCGTCCTCGGATTGGGATGATGCTTACTCAAAGAGATACGGATAAGATTGTCTCAGCTCATCTTCTCTTTCCCAGGTGGCTTCTTCTTCCTTATATCGGTGCCACTGCACTTTGCACATCTTTATAACCCGACTCCGGGTAACTCTTTCCGCGGTTTCTAAGATCTTGATTGGATATTCCTCATAAGTTAGATCTCCTTCCACAGTGAGTTCCTCCAATGGAATTTGTTCCTCAGGCACTCGCAAACATTTCTTCAGTTGCGACACATGGAATACATCGTGAATACCCGACATACTCGCAGGCAACTCTAACTGATAGGCCACTTCTCCACATCTCCTAAGAATTCTGAACGGTCCAACGTACCTTGGTGCCAATTTACCCTTCATATTAAACCTCCTGACACTTCTCATAGGTGACACCTTCAAGTACACATAGTCGCCTATCTCGAATGCCAAATCTCTTCTTCTAGTATCAGCATAACTCTTTTGCCGAGACTGGGCTACCCTCAAGTTGTCCCGTATTTTCCGCACTTGTTCCTCTACATCTCTAAGAACATCAAGTCCAAATACTTGACGCTCACCAGTTTGATTCCAAAACAAAGGTGTTCTACATTTTCGCCCATACAATGCTTCAAACGGTGCCATATTAAGACTTTTCTGGTAACTATTATTATATGAATTTTCAACGTATGGCAAACTAGTGTCCCAACCGGTACCATACTGTAACGCACATGCCCTCAACTGTCCTCTAAAATCTGATTTATCCTTTCGGTCTGCCCATCGGTTTGGGGATGATACGCGGAACTAAAGTTCAACTTTGTTCCCAATGATTCATGTACTTTGTGCCAAAACTGTGATGTGAACTGTGTACCCCGATCAGATACGATCTTCTTCGGAACCCCGTGCAGACTCACGATTCTATCCATATATATTTTGCCAATTTTTCACCATCATAGTTGGTCTTGACGGGCAAAAAGTGAGCAACTTTAGTGAGTCGATCCACTATTACCCAAAATTGAATCATACCCACGCTGTGTGCGGGGCAAACCAGTGATGAAATCCATACCTACTTCTTCCCATTTCCATTCGGGCACTTGCATTGGTTGCAACAACCCTGCAGGTCTTTGGTGCTCGACTTTCACCCTCTGACAAGTATCACAAATGGCTACATACTCTGCCACATCTCTCTTTAATCCATACCACCAATATTTTTCTTTAAGATCTAGATACATCTTGGTGCTTCCGGGGTGAATTGAATATGCAGAGTCGTGTGCTTCACGCAGGATTGCATCTCGGATGGATTTCACTTCGGGCACACATATTCTCTTCCCAAACCATAGTGTACCATTTTCATCCAACCTGAAACCTGGTGCTTTTCCAAGCACTACATTCTCTGAAATTTCTTTTAATTTCTCATCCTCCAATTGATCTTTGTGGATTTCTTGCTCTAGGGTGGGCTCTAACTCCAATTCAATAGTGTTGTTCACTAAACCCAAATTGAGATGCTCTATTTCAGCTAGCAACTCTGTGGGAATGAAGGTTAAGTGCAGCCCATTGGCATAACTCTTTCGACTAAGTGCATCGGCAACAATGTTTGCCTTTCCGGGATGGTAATGCACTTCCAGGTCATAATCCTTTATTAATTCTAGCCAGCGGCGTTGCCTTAGGTTCAGTTCCGACTGTGTGAAAATATACTTCAAACTTTTGTGATCCGTATAAATATCACACTTGTGTCCAATTAAGTAATGCCTCTAAATCTTTAGAGCATGAACCACAGCAGCTAGCTCCAAATCATGAGTAGGATAGTTCAGCTCATGTTTTCTCAACTGCCTAGATGCATAGGCCACTACTCTCCCTTCTTGCATAAGCACACATCCAAGGCCTAGGCGAGATGCATCGCAATAAATAGAGAAGGTTTTACTCAGATCTGGTAAGGTCAACACTGGGGCTGTGGTCAACCTTTTCTTTAGCTCCTCAAAATTTTCTTGGCACTTATCTGACCAAATAAATTTAGCATTCTTCTCTAGTAGGGCTGTCATGGGCTTTGCTAACTTAGAGAAGCCTTCAATAAATCTCCTATAATAACCAGCTAGTCCCAAAAAGCTACGGATTTCACTAGCATTGGTTGGAGGCTTCCAATTTAGCACATCCTGCACTTTACTGGGGTCTACGGCTATTCCACCGTTGGAGACCACATGTCCCAAAAATGACACCTCATCCAACCAAAACTCACACTTGCTTTTCTTGGCATACAATTTATTCTCTCTAAGCTTTTGCAAGACCAGTCTCAAATGTTCAGCATGTTCTTCTTTTGTTTTGGAGAAGATTAATATATCATCAATGAATACTACCACGAACTTATCCAAATATTCCAGGAACACCTTGTTCATCATATACATGAAGTATGCATGTGCATTGGTCAGCCCAAATGACATGACTGTATACTCATACAAGCCATACCTTGTGGTAAAAGTTGTCTTAGGTATGTCAGTTGCACGGATTTTCAACTGGTGGTAGCCAGATCGGAGGTCAATTTTGGAGAACACACATGCTCCTTTCAGTTGGTCAAATAAGTCATCTATTCTAGGTAGTGGGTACTTGTTTTTAATAGTGACTTCATTTAATGACCGATAATCCACACACATCCTCCTAGTGCCATCTTTCTTATCAACAAAGATTACCGGTGCACCCCATGGTGAAGAACTAGGACGGATAAGTAATTCCTTAAGCTGTTTCTTAAGTTCCTCTAATTCATTTACCCCCATTCTATATGATCTTTTTGCTATGGGTGCAGTTCTAGGTAAAAGCTCAATAAGAAATTCAATGTCTCGGTCTGGTGGCATACCTGGCAACTCGTCCGGGAACACATCTGGGAACTCGTCCACCACCTGGTCTTCTTGATTACCACCACTCAACTGATTCACTGTAGCAGTCGGCTGAGGTTGCACTGCCACATCCACACTTATTCTGTCCCCACCGGGTGATGTCACCACCACAGACTTCTCCTGACACTGAATTACTGCCCCATGTTGCTTCATCCAATCCATTCCAAGTATGAGGTCAATTCCCATGGTTCTTAGCACAATAGGTTTCACCTTGAAATCTACCCCCCCTTAAGGATATACTAGTGGAGGGACTCCAGTAATTAGCTGGCATGTTGCCTCCCGGTGAATTTACTAGCATGGAATTTTTCAGTGCACAAAGTGGGATGCTATGCACTCTAACAAATGCTTGGGAGATAAATGAATGTGAAGCACCAAAGTCAAACAGTACTGTAGCGGGGATGGAGTTGATGTTGAACGTACCCATCATAACCTCAGGTGCTTCGTGAGCTGTGTCAGTGGACACATGGTTCACTCTTCTAGAGAACGGAGGTCGAGCAGGCCTCTGATTGCTGTTCTGGTTTTGCTAGGCTGGTGGGTTCTGCTTCTTGGGGCACTGGTATGCATAGTGTCCCACCTCTCCGCAGCGGTAGCAGGCATTGGGATTGCCGCTGGGTGCTGCACAATTGCCAGGAGCATTGTTGGGCACTCCTTGGCGTGGTGCTTGGTTGTTGGCCTGTTGTTGGGGACGCTGCTGATTCTGATTGCCATACTGCTGCTGGGGACGTTGTTGGTTCTGGTGGCTGTACTGCTGGGGATATTGAGGACGCTGAGGAAACTGACCACGGTCCCACTGATTCGGTGGTCCTTGACTGCGCTGAGGGAATCCCTGATGAGGATACGCACGTGGGCGAGTGTTGCTGCCCGACGGCTGCCCCTGGAGCTTCCTTTTCTTTGCGTCCATTTCGTTGTGCTTGTTGTCGATGACAATAGCGCGGTTCACCAATTCTTGGAAACAAGGGTAGGTGTTGCTCATCAGCTGCAGCTGCAGTCCATCATACAAACCCTTCAGGAAGAGTCGCTGCTTGTTAGAGTCCCTGGCCACCTCATACGGAGCATATCGTGACAGTTGTGCAAACTTGTCACGATACTCACTGACTGACATCGACCCCTGCTTGAGAGACTGGAACTCTTCTGCTTTCAGCTCTATCAGGCCCTCTGGAATATGATGGGACCTGAACCCTTCAGTAAACTCCTTCCAGGTGACCGGCGGAGCATTGTTCGGGCGTCCATATTGATAGGACTCCCACCACTCCTGTGCAGGTCCTTGCAGCTGGCCTGAGGCGTACAACACTTTCTCTAGATCACTGCATTGGGCTATGTTCAGTTGCTTCTCGACTGCTTTTAACCAGTCGTCTGCCTCCAGTGGATCAGAGGCGTGGGTGAACACCGGGGGACGTCCCTTCAAGAACTCCCCACGCTTGTCACGGACTTGAACCGGCGGTGGTCCTGCTACTGGTTCATTGTTCATGCGGTTCATCATGGCTTGCATTAGATTAGCTTGCATACCCATGAGCTGCTCAATAGTCATCGACGGCGGTGGTGGTGGTGGATTCTCAGGTACACCACGTCCACGGCCACGACCACGGCCACGTCCACGACCAGCGCCTGCTCCTTCGGTGTCCATCTGCTTCCAACAAAGATTCACGGCTTTTAGTGATCTTCCAAAATAATTATTCATCGCTTATAATGAATAAAAACAAGACTAGCAGTTTTCTGGACAAGTTTCAAACTCAGCTGGTCAGTAATCCATGCTTATCTCAGAATTTATAGATCCAATAGGAACATGGTATATATCGTTGGAAATTTTAGGAAATTATCTACAAACTTTATTTAGACCACATTTACTGGTTCCAACAGTAACATAATCAAAATTGTGGTTTATCAGGTTCTGCTCTGGTTCTCAGTCTGCGCAGGTACAGCAGATTAAATCGGACAAATCTCATAGACCCGAACAGATAATGAGGTGGTTCTAGGTGGAGATAAAAGATATGCCAGTCTAGTTTTCACCATAAAAATTTCGTAATTTTTGACTGAACCAATTATGAGATACAGAATAAACATCACAGACTGCTCCAGAATCGGCATGACTGAGACAGTGATAAAGTAACCCAACCTCGCATTTAAACAACATTTACTTCTAAGATTAAGGTTTAGAAACATGTGGACAGGCCCACATGTTTCCACAATCATACAAAAACTCCAAATCATAATTGTTCATCATCACAAACAGCAACAAACTGAAAGTTCACATGCCACACATAACTGAAACACTCGTACTAACGTCTAACTAGAAAGTATTGAGCTCTATCCTGCAAAACGATCTTGCGGGGCTTCTTCTTATAGATGGGTGGCTGTCCAAGCTGACCACGCAACTCATCCACCTGGTGCTGGAGGCGCTTCCCCGCCAGCTGTGCAACACGCAGCTCCTGCCTCAGTGCCACATTCATCTCCTGAATTGCACTAACGTGTCTCACAGTCGTATCCAGGGTAGGGTCACCGGCAGGAGGTGCCAGGACATGCCATGTCCTGCCATATGGGTCGTTGCGGGGAAGGAACTGGTACCTATCCTCCTGCATGGCCTCAAAACGGCGGCCATGGTAGTGGAACTACGCAGCTTGGGCTGCATCCTCCATGCTCTCATAGGCGGAAGCACGCCTAACCTTGCTCTCATGGATGGACTTCACCTCATCCGAGTTGTCGACGTTGTTCCGAGCTGTGATGATCACCTCGGCCTTCCAGTAGGTGTTCTCCAACGGGTGCTTGTGCTCCGAACAGAGGTAGCGGACGGTGGCAGCAAACTCCGGGTAGTAGCTCGCCAGCACACCCGTGAGCAGAGTGTGGTAGTGAGCGTCATCGTCAGCTCCCATGAACTTGTTCCTGGAGGTCCATCCCATCTCTGGGACAACCTGTGGGTGCTGAGGCGTCGGTGCTGAACCCGTCGACGCGTGGGGTGCAGGCGCAGGTGAAGCAGGCACAGGTGGAGCAGGCGGAGCTGGAGCGGCGGCCTGCGGGATCGGTACCGCCACCGGAGTAGGCGCTGAAGATGTAGGCGTAGGAGACCCCGTGTCCATAGGCTCCTCCTCGCCGCCAGTAGAGGCGACGACCTCGGGCTCAGGTACAGGTGCTGGTGCAGGTACAGGTGCAGGTACTGGTGCTGGTGCAACTGGCGGAGCCCGGGCGGCAGTGAAGAGGGCACGGTACGCGGCTGCGCTGCGACGAGGCATCTATAAATTTTATTTTAAGAATTAGAATCAATATGTTTACATAAATAGAACAGTGGGTAAGAATATAAAATTTTAATAAAATAACAAGAAGGTAAAGTAAGCAGTGAAATAAATAAAGCGAAAAGAACCCTAAAGTCGACTGTTTCTACCTAGGTTTGCGTCCTATAGTCAGCCTTGCTTTGATACCAATTTGTCACACCTAAATTTAAGGATAAATTTGAGTACAATAAACCTCATGTGCGCCCCAGGAATACTCGCGCACACAAGTCGACAAATTACAAACGTATCATCACAAGTGTCTCAAAGTCTGCAATGAGCGGGAATAAAATACATATCTAGCTAAGCTTGGTAGCTCCAATCACAGGGACGACCGACTGGTGGATCGCCAACCTAGAAGTCCTCAGGGAATTTCTCATAGTAGCTTTCATCTGTTATCCATCTGGGATTTTGTCCAAAAAGAAATATAGAGACAAGCGTGAGTACATCTCGTACTCCGCAAGCATAACGTAGGATTTTATGCGGCTCAAAAAGGTCAGACACTGGCTACTGTAGTTAGCATTTTAATTGGTCAATGTTTTAATCCTATTTAATAATAAATTATGCTTAAGCTCCCGATTAGCCCAAATGAGTACATGATAATAACACCGTTAACCTTCACGGCTAACACCATCACCATCACGGTTAAACCACATTAATCATCACGATCAATGCGTCAAATTTTCATAAGTCATTTCCCCCATACCCATATGCCCGGGGTTTGCAAGACCCACTAACACTGCCAAGGTGAGCAGGCAAGGAACACTATGAAGCCTTCCAAAGGCCACGTCTAACCAGTTAGGGCCGCAAGGTTTCCTCGGCAGGCAGATATAGAGAACCCCCTTTCCTATGGCACATTTCCATCACGGCTATACACATAGGAACAGAAGCAGTTCTATACCCAAAGTGGCAAGCCCCTCTTGCGCCCTTTCAGGTAACATCTAACCAGCTAGATGAGATCCTACTACTGAGCTAAAGTTAGAGCCATATAACCATCACGGTTGCACTGTATGTCCCGGATAGTCGCTTACAGAGAAGTCCTTACGGAGGGTCTAGGTCAACCTGACCGAAGTCAATTGCACCATAGCCCTTTTACCAACATTTGTCATCATATTCATTAAAGTCAGTGTGATAGTAAAGTCTCAATTAGTTAGAGCACTAGCAAAGCTACCCATATGCAATCTACCCATAGGTGACATAAATATTTAATCAGGTAGCTAGGATGTCCTTAGGCTCATCATATTTAGACAGATGCAGATGCGTAATTAATTAAGTGAATAGGTGTACAAGGGAAACCCATGTTATACTTGCCTTCGGTGAAGGGAAACTGCTGCTGGTCCTGCTGCTCCTCGGAGTAAAAGGGATCACCCACGGACACGTCACCGTCTACGCTCGATCGGTACCACACAACAACACGCATTCCAAGTTCAATCATACAAGCAAACAATCCTTTAGTTAGAACAGTACACCAACAGATCAAAAATGAAATAAAATATTTAAAAACAGAACCTACATTTCGCTACGAACACATAGATACGAAGATCACGAAAATCGGAGCTAAAACGACCAAGTTACGAATTTACAGCGATTTCCTATAGGCATTTAATTAATTAAACCTAACCCTGAAAATAAAAAGTTGCAAACTACAGAAACAGTAGTACTAACATGTAGAGAATTTAAATACGAATCTAACGCAATTCGAACGGGTCAAATCGGAGATAAAACAAATATTTTATGGCCAAAACAATGCAGTGGCAATCTTGTAAATAAAACATGATTTAATCGGATTTAAACAAATTCAGAAATTCAAAAATATGGGGGTCTCTTTAACAATTTTACCCTCGATGGGGTACGGGCCCTTCTCGGCCGTTGATCTCGCGATGGACGGCCAAGATTAGATCGCGAAGAAGGGAGAGAGGGGGGAGCGGCGCGCCTGGCCGGAGAAGAAGAAGAACGTGGCGGCGCCGCCATGGCCGCGGCGAGCAAGCTCGCCGGAGAACTCGCGCAGGCGCTACGGAGCTCGGTTTCGCGAACTAAATACACCGGGAGAGAGAGGAGATCGCTACGAATCCAACACGGGGCATAACGCGGCCAGAGGGGCGGCTTTCAAGGAGGCCGACGGTGGCGCCATGGCCGGCCCCGTCGGTGCTTCTAGGACATCCACTAGAGGCGCTAAAAACCAAAGAAAATGGGTCAGGGAAGAAGAGGGAGGTGGAGCGCGCTCACCATGACGAGGAACGGGAGCAGAGACGGCTCGGAACGGCGGCTTCGCGCGGCCGACGAACAACTCCAGCGACGGTTCTCCACTCGCGCAGCAGAAGAAACGAAGGCGAGGAGAGGGGGAAAAATGAGGAGGGAAGAGGTGCGGGCGCGCGCGGGCTCTTCAAAACCCCCCCGAGGCGCGGGAGCGGGAGAACGTGGGAGCGGAGGCTTCGGCTTGGCGGTTTCGGGGAGAGAGAGGAGCGGGGGCGGCGGTTGGAGGAAGAGGAAAGACCTGACGGGTGGGCCCCAGCCGCCAGAGAGAGAGAGGGGGAAGGGGGAAAATCGGCCAGCTGACTGGGCCTGGCCCAAGAAGGGGGCGCGGGGCGCGGGGGTTTTGGGCCAAAATGGCCGAAAAGAAGGAGGGGGGATTCCATTTCCTTTCATATAATTTTTTTTATACTAAATTTCCAATTGAAATTTTGAGCAGGAAAAGAAAATAAATAAAACATTTTGTTTTCCAACCAATCATCACAAAAGAAATGCTCCAGCATGAATGCAGCAAAAATTATTATTCTAAACTTATATTAAATTTTAATTTCCCCAAATTTATTTATTTTTCTATATTGAAAATGCTCACAAAATAATTCATTAAATTCAATTCATCTATTTTAAATAAATAAAATTTTTGGGTGTTACAATAGGACATGAACAAAAGTGGTTACGCCTTATATACTACGATAGAGAGAGTATTACTCTAGGCTGACTCGCCGAAACATGTCTCCGGCCACCGGTGTTATAATAAGGCCATCCTCAATAGAGATTTCATGACTCAGTTTTCAACATATCTATATTTTAGAAATAGTGCAGAAAGAATTTTATGGGGATGAAACTCTTTCTATTTTTATGAAACTATTATCATCTCTTTCTTCATTAATATAGTGCCACATCAACATATTTAATGTGTATGAAACTCTAATGAAACTCCATTGAGACTGACCTAATATTTATATGCCACATGTCAAGACTTAGGCCTTGTTTAGATGTGAAAAGATTTTGGATTTCGCTATTATAGCACTTTCGTTTGTTTGTGGCAAATATTATCCAATCATAGACTAACTAGGATCAAAAGATTCGTCTCGCGATTTACAGTTAAACTGTGCAATTAGTTTTTATTTTTATCTATATTTAATGCTTCATGCATGTGTCGAAAGATTCAATGTGATAGGGAATCTTGAAAACCTTTTGGTTTTTGGAGTGAACTAAACAAGGCCTTACATATGATAATCAATAGATAGCCTGTTCGCTTGACTTTATCAGCCGAGGCCTTGTTTAGTTCACCAAAAAACTTTGTAAGATTTCCCGTCATATCAAATTTTGCGGCACATGTATGGAGCACTAAATATAGACAGAAATAAAAACTAATAGTATTATTTTGTTAAGTAAATAATTCGATCCTTCCATGTGAGTTCATTAATAGGGCGTCTAGTCTCCTGTTATAATATTTTTATTACTAATTATATTATTTTGCTATATAAATAAATTCATACTGAGCTATGAGTTGTCACCGGTGTGTTCGGTCACCGGTCGTCACACAATTTCTTTACTACTATTAGTATCTTTTTGTTAAGTTAATAATTCTCTATGATTTGCTACTATTACCATTTGCTATTATAAATAGCTTCTTAATAAATAAATCCATACTGACCTATGAATTTATTTTTTGTTACTACTATTATCATTTGCTTTTATAATTAACTATAATAGGACATGCTCGTGTGTAGTCAATTTCTCGCTGCTATTTACCAAAGTGTCCGATCTCCCAATGATGAATTTATTATAGCTATTATCATTTGCTTTATAATTATTGAGGATAGGTGTGCAGTAAATTTGGTTCTTCTACTTATCAAGGTGTTAGGTCTTCTAATGATGAATTCTTTCATTACTGCTATTACCATTTGCTCCCATATATTATTTGAGCTCATGCACAGTAAATTTGGTGCTCCTATACAACATATATCATTTCATTCGTATGATATACGGGATTTCGGGAGATCAAAAACAAATTGTATAAAATTAGCCGCTACAGCTGTAGATTGATCCGGGCATTGCACAACGGCGGCATCTTCTTTAGACAAACACAAAAAAAAATAAAAATAAAAAAAATCATCCATCAATCTATGCTAGTTTCTCTTAGGAGCATATGAACCTGAGCCGCATTTGAAGTACCACCGGGAGATTGATGACACGGATCAAGCCGTGGATTTTTTTTCCCTCCCAAACAATCAACCTCCACATCGAATCCATAGGAGAGGAGAACCTGGAAGCACCGGATGCACAGGGGAGGTTAGAACGGATGCCATCAGTGTTATAATCTATACCTATCTATAAAAAGTCAAAATTTCAGTATGTCCAATATTTTCTTCTGTCTTCTCCTGTCCGCGTTCGGTTTGCCGAATCGGTGGCCTCCTCCGTCTAAGGTTTGTAGAAGAGCAAAAAAATAATAAAAAACTTTCTAGGTCCCCAATGCAAAATCTCCTATTACTTTTCTGCGGCTCCCGTCGATCGCCTTTGCCGTCGGTCGGCCCAATTAGCCCACCTGGAATCGGTACGATGGAAGAGAGAAAAAAAAATTTCTAGGGTTCCCAATGTAAAATCTCCAATTTACTTTTCTTTTATTCTTTAAATCGGCTAAAAATTGATAAATGCGTAGTAATTCATAGAAAAATCTAAAAATTATAAAACAAATTTTGTTCAGCTCCACATATGTAGATCCATGCAGTAAACAAAAAATATCACAAATTTTAGTACACTTATTTTTGTTGGAAATGCTTGCCTATGCTTTTTAGTGTAAAATTAAAATTGTAGTTGTCTTGCTCCAATTATTATAAAAATTTTATGGTAGCCTATTTAATATGATGCTTGATTCATATTTCATAGCAATCCTAATCTAAATAAAAAAATAATGCTAGCATCAAACTTCTCATGTTGATATAATACTGAGTATATTAAGAGGTAATATTAGAGTGAGATAAGGTTTAACTAGTTTCTATTTTTATTATTAAATAAATATGTCTTCAAGCTACATATTATTGTAAATATTAACTATCTAATACCATAGATGTTATGGTTATCAATAAAATAAATTATGGACTTTAAATTTTATAAAAAGAATAAATATAAATAGATATGTAACATTATGTCATCACTTTCTAAGGTCATTTGATGTTTTTCTTCCGTTACAACGCACGGACATATTTGCTAGTAATATTTATATGCCAAAACGTGGTGTCTCCTGCCACCGGTGTTATAATAATATTTATAGGCCACATGTCAGGACTTACCTATGATAATCAATAGGGCGTCTAGTCTCCGGTCATAATATTTTTTATTACTAATAGTTTTATTATTAATTGTATTATTTTGCTATATAAATATATCCATACTTAACTATGATTTGTGACTGGTGTGTTCGGTCACAAGTCAAACTTTTTAATAAAACAATCCATACTGATCAATAAATTTTTTTTGTTACTAATATTATCATTTGCTTTTATAAATAACTATGGACATGCCCGTGTGCAGTCAAATTCTCGCTGCTATTTACCAAAGTATCCGATCTCCCGATGATAAATTTTTATATAACTAATATCATTTGCTTCTATAAATTATGCACCATAGGTGTGCAGTAAATTTGGTGCTTCTACTTATCGAGGTGTTAGGTCTTCTAATGATGACTTTTTTCATTAGTGCTTAGTACCATTTGCTACGATATATTACTGGAGACAGGCTCATGCACACTAAATTTGGCGCTCCTATTTTTTATTGTTACTATTTTCCATGGTGTCCGATCACGATGATTTTTTCTTACTACTATCATTTGCTTCTATGAATAATTTGGGATGGACTTGTGTGCAATAAATTTAGCGCTGCTACTTAGGGCACTCAAATGCAGACTTTATCTCATAGTCTAAAGTTATTTATTACCTCGAACAATGTGGACTTAGAGTCTAAATACGACTTGGAGTCTTATTTTTTCTACCTCTTTCTTCAATAAATATACTGCCACATCAGCAAAATACCATAAATAATATGTAATTAATTGTCTTGGACTCTGTGATAAAGTCTTGCATTGTGAGTGCCCTTATGGAGTTGTCTTGTCCCAGTGATGATTTTTTTATTACTACTATTACCATTTTCTCTGATAAAATAATTCTAGACAGGCTCGTGTATAATAAATTTGGTGCTGCTATTTACCGAGATGTCTAATCTCCAAATGATTGCTCTTGTAAATAATTATGGACAGACTCGTGTCCAGTAAATTTGTCGGTCGCAAGCAGCAATATATGTCAATAAACATCAAGGTGTCTAATCTTAGGTGGAGTATTTTTTTATACTATTTGCCTCATTGACCACATGAATTCAAAAAAACCAAAATATTCATATGTGGCTATAATAGTTTAATTTTAAATCTTTTGCAGTATTATTTTTTATTCTTTGCAACCAAAGTTATTTCGATTTGTAGTAGTTGTTTCAAATCAAGTAATAGCACTACTTTATTCACGTATTACTATAATATACCTGAACAACATGACAAGACATTCTCAGGGCCGAATCAAATAGTAATTAGAGAAAGATTCGTATAGTTTTCATTCAAATCAAATTCGCTAAAACAATTTTTAGATTCATTCAATATATATCATCTCATTCGTACGATATATGGGATTTTGGGAGATAACAAATTGTATAAAATTAGCCGCTACAGCTGTAGATTGATCCGGACATCTAGCACAACGGCGGCATCTTCTTTAGACAAACACAAAAAAAATCATCCATCAATCTATGCTAGTTTAGGACCGCACCTTTCCGTTGTTCTTCGGATACACACTCTCTCTGCCGGGACATGTATCGGGAGAACAGCGGGGAGGTGTTGCCGAAATTCTGTCTCGGACGAGAGCGGAGCATGGAAGCTAACCTCATCTACGCATTTTCGGGTGGCATTAGGACCTATCTTTCACCTATTAGATGGTAGGAACGCCTTGTAGATGCAAATGTTGGTTTTATTACTTGCTTACATTGGCGCATAATAGAGGATGGATGACCGTGAGTGGATGTACACTGCCTGGACAACTAAGAGGAAGAGCGATGAATGGGTTAGGGGACCAATAATTTCCTGGAGCAAGCATTTCGGTCGGATGCTCAAGGGTCGGATTGGACGTTGTGTCCCTGCAAAGAGTGTAAGAACCAAAAAAGAAAAGTAGAGAGAGAGGTCTACAAAGATCTTTTCAAGTACGGATTTGTGGAAAACTACAAGAGGTGGATCTTCCATGGTGAAGCAAAAGCACGTATTAGAGAGAAGGAGGTAAGAGCACGCCTCGAGGAGTATGATGGAGATGCTAGGGTGGCCGGCTTGGTGGTAGACTATAATGAGGCACATGGCAATGAAGGATTGATGGAGGAGAATCCAGAGGAAACCGCAAAGGCTTTCTATGAAATGATGTCTTCGGTGCAGAAGCCCCTTCACGAGAAGACAACAATGTTGCAACTGGATGCTGTTGGTCGCCTTCTAGGGTTGAAGTCGCAGTTGAGCCTGAGTCGAGACGGCTTCAATCTCATGTTGACAGTTTTGGGCACAATGCTTCCGAAGGATCACACGCTGCCGAAGAACACGTACGAGTCAGTGAAGCTCTTCCGTGCACTAAAGATGTCGTATGAATCGATCCATGCTTGTCCTAATGGGTGCGTCCTATTTAGGGGAGAAGATCTAAAGGTTGCAACACACTGTCCAAAGTGCAAAGCCTCTAGGTATGTGGAGGTAGATAGTGGTGATGGCAAGAAGGTGGAGTCTAAGATCCCCGAGATGGTCGTTCGGTACCTTCCACTCACCCCGAGGCTCCAACAGATGTTCATGACAGAGGAGTCCACGAAGCAGATGACATGGCATAAGGATGGCAAAAGATACAGTGACAAGATGATGCACCCATCGGATGCTGAGACATGGCAGTACTTTGATATGCAGTATCCTAACAAAGCTAAGGACGCTCGAAATGTACGTGTAGCCATAGCAATAGATGGGTTCAACCCGTATGGAACACATGCGGCCCTGTACACTTGTTGGCCCGTATTTATGATCCCCCTCAATCTTCCCCCCGGCGTCATGTTTGAACCAAAGAACGTGTTATTGTCACTGATAATACCTAGACACCCGGGCAAGAATATGGGTGTGTTCATGCAACCACTGTGGGATGAATTGGAACATGCTTGGGTATTGACATACGACCAAGCTACAAAGAAGAACTTCACAATGCATGTGTGGTATCTGTATTCAATGCATGACTTCCTAGCGTATGGCATATTCTGTGGGTGGTGTGTTCACGGGAAGTTCCCTTGCCCAGTATGTATGGAATCTGTGATATTCACCTGGCTGAAGAAGGGTGGCAAGTACTCTTCGTTTGACAAACACCGTCAATTCCTGCCTGAGGACCATGAATTTAGACGAGACACCCAACACTTCACTAAAGGTGTTGAAGTCACCGACCCTATTCCTGAGATTAAGAGCGATGCCTAGGTCCTTGCCGAGTTACAGGCTCTCAAAATCGACAAAGACACTGATGGTTTTATTCGGTACGGTCAGGAACACATGTGGACCCATATATCGGGCTTGACTAGGCTCCCCTACTTCAAGGACCTTCTGCTTCCACACAACATCGATGTGATGCACACAGAAAAGAATATCGCCGAGGCACTTTGGGGAACCCTCATGGACATAAAACGGAAGTCAAAAGACAACGTTAAGGCTAGACTTGATGTGGAGGCGATCTGCGATAGACCAAAGCTAGTGATGAAGACCCCTGCGTCGGGCAAGAATTGGAGAAGAGGGCCGGTACTTTCTTGCCCACAGCGTAATCGACCCGGCCACCGTTCCCACCCTTCGTGAGGTTCGTCGATCGGACAGCACGACCTCCTTGGACGTCCCCATACAGCCTCGGTGGCCAAGCTCTACACAGACGATGGCAATGGTTCAGGTAACTATTCGTCGTTTATTGGTTTTACATATGTAGCTTTTCTTATGCATTGTTTAAACATCACGGGTGTAGTATTGCAGTCCCAGCTGGCCGAGCTGCGGGTCCAACAAGCGGCCCAAGAGGAGGCCCATCGGTAGCAGCTGGCGGCCCAGCAGGAGGCCCATCGGCGGCAGTTGGAGGCTATTAATGAGCACTCGGCGCGTCAGATGAAAGAGTTTGCCAGCTTCTTTCAGGGCCTGGTGATCCCTGGTTTCAGATGTCCTCCGTTGACAGCTTCTTTCTTCGCTCCACCCCCTATTCTCGCTCCACCCCCTGTTCCTAGCCCTTTAGGGACTCCGGTGAGTTTCTAGCAGTCTGTCTATTGTTTTCGCTTGTACGGCTATCCCGTAGGTAATAATGAGATCGCTTCTCCTCTATGCAGCCACTGTTGGCGGGTTCAAACCCGACTCCACATGGTCTTTCTCCAGGCCAGGTGGGACTAGGTGGCGTTCCTCCTAGGCTTACGCAGGAGGGGGCCTCTGGGTGGGGTAGCGACCCTCCACCTGCCCAGCAGATCGGATCCGGGTGGGTGTACAGCAGCGCGCCGCAGGTTGGATCGTCCTCGTGTCCTTTGTGGCCAGCTGGGAGCTCTTCACACCACGGTGGCGACGGGTCGCAGGACGTGTGACTAGCTATGTGGTTCTTCTACTTTGTAGGACGTTTGATGTTTGTTTTGCACACCATGTTGGATGTTTCATGTTGGATGCTCGATTAGTACGTTTTGTTGGATGATGGACTTGTTGGACCCATTTGTTATGGTTTATGTGTGCTATATATGTGGATTTGTGTGATATATATGTGGATCTGTGTGATATATGTGAATTCCAGTTATATAATCATATTTGTGATTTGATTGCTGTGATGCAAAACAGAAAAAACAGACCAAAATTTTACTTATTCCAGCTTTGCCACCTGCCACGTGGAAAGCAGGTGGCAAAGCTGGAATCTCATGAACCATGGCACCTTTGCCACCTGCCAATAAAGGCAGTCGGCAAAGAATCATTTGCCACGTGTCAATACAGGCAGTCGGCAAAGAATTCTTTACCACCTGCCAATAAAGACAGTCGACAAAGAATTTCTGTTCTGAAAAAAATTAAAACAGCCTTTGCCACCTGCCCATCAAAACAGTTGGCAAAAAAATTCTGTTATAAAAAAATAAGAAAAGCCTTTGCCGACTGCCGCGCGGCAGTCGGCAAACGGGATGCGCTCTGTCATCTCACAACGGCGTACGTCTCCTTTACCGACTGCCATGCTGACAGGTGGCAAAGGCTTTGCCGACTGGTTTCCACTTGGCAGGTGGCAAAGGTTTATTTGCCGATGAATTTTTTGCTACATGTTCTTTGCTGATCGCCACGTGTAAAGTAGTCGGTAAAACCTTACCACCTGTTTTAGAGTCTTTGCTGACTGTTTTTGGTAGTCGGTAAAGAGGGACATTCCAGTAGTGCACGGTGCCGGAGGGAGGACGACTATGTCGTCGAAGGGAGGACATGGAAGCCACGACGCTCCACCATCCTCTGCGTCCGCGATGGATCCTTGGTGCTAGCTGGTAAAATTAACCGGTGAGGCCACACATAACTAGTAAACCTACTAATAAATGTTAGTTGGTGGAGCTATGCTAACAATTATAATAGTTGGTGGAGACACATTACTTTTAGCACGTGGAGCTATGCTAGCAATAGTATATTATAATAGTTGGCAGAGACACATTACTATTAGAATCGGCAAATAGTGGTTAGCCATTGTTAGTTAATATTAGATGGATAACTACTCGAAACCGACATATGATTATTCAAAATTACAGCATTGGCGCTGACTGCATGTCAAACACAGCAAGGATATCAATATCGGTGCATTGTATATGCTGTTTTTTTTGTGTGATATATATATATATATATATATATATATATATATTGCACATGTTAGTGTAATCATGCATACGGACCATTGATATTTTGACTGAAGATTGCTAGAGCCGTGTGGTGGTGGTGCTGCTGCTAGTATATGTACAACTGCTGTTAGTTGCTTCTCCACTTGCGTCGCGTACGTGTGGTGCTGCTGGTGCATCCGTGTAATAGATTTTCGTCTGCCACGTACGCATCTCGATCCTTCATCTACCTCGCCAGTCGCCGTCGCCGTCACCGATAGAACAGATGCTGCATGCGCATTGGGGCATTGTTGCCACCATGGTATTGGTGTTTCTGCTTCAAGCAACCGTTGACGCCGGCCGCCTCTTCCAGGACGGCGGCGCCATTATTACCCTTCCAAGCGACAACAAAGCAGGTGATCATATCGATGTGTACGCATACTATATACCAATGAAGGCATGCATGCCGGCCAGCCGGCGCAGCCATGAATTTCGTTCTACTTAGGCCTGGTTCAGTTCGCGAAAAGTTTTGGATTTCGCTACTGTAGCACTTTCGTTTGTTTGTGGCAAATATTGTCCAATCATAGACTAACTAAGGTCAAAAGATTCGTTACACGATTTATAGGCAAACTGTGTAATTAGTTTTTGTTTTTATCTATATTTAATGCTTCATCCATGTGCCGTAAGATTCGATGTGACGGGGAATCTTGAAAATTTTTAGAAACTAAACAAGGCCTAACTTCATGCATGAAATATTAATGGATATCTATCTATGATTATTTTCAGGTTGTGAAGACGGGTACAAAGCTGTGTGCGTTCAAGCAGCAATGGTAGCGGGGAAGAACCTGATCAGCTGCCCGCGAAATCAATGCATTGTCTTTCCTGGTATTTGTTTGCCATGCTAAGACAACCAAGTCGCCGTGTGCCAGGCTGCCAGCTGCTAGTATATATGTACGCTACGTACTGTTGTTGTATCGTTGTAATAAACTAAAGCTAGCTAGCTACTACTACGGTTGGTTAGCTAGCTGCTGCTGCTACTACAGCTGGGACAGTGGCCCGTCCGCGGTGTCAGGTGTCATCTCTATTTGAAGCGCTAGCTCCTCCATCAGCATATGTATGTGTTTTAGGGTAGTTGGGTGCCTGTAAGTGTGCAGAACATCGTCTCCACCGCCTCCGGCCTCTGCCGCGCGCTGAGGTGGCTACCCTCTATGTCGTTCAGTTATTTATATGTCGTTTTTCTTGTTGTTTTATGTACCACTGCAATCGTTGTTGTAACTTAATTTGTTTCTTTCAGTGAATCAAATAATGCGCTTCACTTATATACTTTACTGCCCTGGAATTAATGTTCGTGGCCTTGGCCAAACTGGAAACAAAAAATGTGATGTTGTGCGTGATGCTCTCTCTTCTCTCGCCCTCACGTCGTTTGCATGCAAGAATCGAATCGTAGATGGATTCGCTAAGCCAGGGGAAATAATGAACCGTAGATAGATTCGCTAAACCTTTCACCCCACCTATCTTAGCGATTTCCAAGCTACTACAGTTGTCTAAGCGATGGAGAGCACCTCGATCGGGGGTCGACTCCGATCGAGGACCCCCAACGATGTTGGAGTCCGGCGTTCCCATGATGCCGCAGTGACCACTCCGGCAACCCAGATCGCGTTGCCAGACCACGGATTTCTTGGTGGCTCGACGGCGCAACGACGACAGCGCACAGGAGTACGTACGAGGGAGTACGATGACTCCGACAAGCTAGGAGGTCGTATCCCAATCGCCATTGACGCCGGAGTTGAAATGCCGTGCTGCTGTTCCTCATGGCTTTACCGTAGACCAGTTGTTCAAGGCGGAGCTCGTGCTGCGTGACTCTTGGGTCCGCCGATACAACAACTAGTGTCTCCGGCGTCCTCGGACTCGAAAGTGAAGTTTGCAAGCCATGGTGAAGGACGAACCGCACCAGAGGGACTGATGGACGGACGACCCGCAACTACATGGCACTGCTGCGACGTATACGACTATATTAAGTCGTTCCTACTGTATTACACATCTAGTGGTAATTCCATGATATATAACTAGTAGTAGATCCTGTTTTATGGGGATGAAATTTTTATTTTTTGGCTAACATAGCATCCTCATATCTCTACAAAGCAAATATCTCTCACTCATCTCTTTCATATATTTACCATCTTTGTAAGATCGGGAGTGATTCTAAGTGTATTTGCGTGTGATATTGCAACTAATGGCACTTCGGGATCGTTGTGGCTACAGGGTTCTTGTTACTCTTGGTGGTTGCTATCACCTAGACAGCTTAGAGCAATAGAGGAGCATTGACACGAGTTAGTGATTGTTCGTGATCATCTCCTGGCGATTATGAAGGGTTCTTATGCCTTTCCGATGGAGCGCCAAAGACAACTCTAGTGCATTGCACATGTCATTGAGCTACCTTACTTGTGGGTAGGTTCTTGCAATTAATTATATAGTTGAGATTCCACTACTAGAGAACAGACCTTTCGTCGATGTGCCAAATGACATTTAGTCCCAGCATTTTTGGCGCCCGGGACAAACGTGATCTTTAGTCCCGGTTAGTAAAGCCAACCGGGACTAACGGTCCCTCCCCAACGGCTCCGGTCTCAGGGGCTTGAAAGGTCCTAATATGGCTAGAGGGGGGTGAATAGCCTATTTAAAAATTCTACAAAATCACTAGAGCAAGAGGTTAGTAAATAACAAAGCGAAGCTTTTTGCTCTAGCTCTAAAGGGGTGTTTGCAAGCCACCTATCCAACAATTCTAGTTGATATGATCACTAGGTACACAAGAGCTATGTCACTACTTACACTAGAGAGCTACCTAAAGTTTCTATACAAGTAAGTAAGTTACTCTAGTTTGCGGGAATGTAAAAGAGATGGTTTGATCTTTATACCGCCGCGTAGAGGGGATGAACCAATCAACAAAATGAAGTCCAATCACCGGGAGAAATCCAATGAACAATCACAATGGAGACACACAATTTTCTCCCGAGGTTCACGTGCTTGCCGGCACGCTACGTCCCCGTTGTGTCGACCAACACTTGATGGTTCGGTGGCTAAGAGGTGTAGCACGAACCTCGTCCTCACTAGGACACCACAAGAACCTACCCACAAGTGAGGTAACTTAATGACACGAGCAATCCACTAGAGTTACCTTTTGGCTCTCCGCCGGGAAAGGTACAAACCCCTCACAATCACCGGGAGATGGCCACAAACAATCACCAACTCGTGCCAATCCTCCTCCGCTGCTCCAAGCCGTCTAGGTGGCGGCAACCACCAAGAGTAACAAGAAAACCGCAGCTAAATCGATCCCCAAGTGCCACTAGATGCAATCACTCAAGCAAATGCACTTGGAATCACTCCCAATCTCACAAAGATGTTTAATCTATGAAGGAGATGAGTGGGAGGAGTTTGCTTAGGCTCACAAGTATGTCAGGTATGCTAGAATGCCAAGAGTGTGAGCTCTAAGCCGGCCAAACACGTATTTATAGCCCCTCAAACAAATAGAGTCGTTGGCTCTTTCACTGGGCGAAATACGGGGTCACCGGACGCTCTTAAAGGGGCACCGGACGCTCAACACCCGCGACCGGTGCTCCAACAACAGCCACGTGTCGCCCTTTGAAAAACTCGTGTCAGAGTCTAACGGTCACCTGCAGTGCACCGGACGCTGAGCAAGTTAGCGTCCGGTGCACACCGGACTCATGCGCAGAGAGTTTCGCAAACCTGCAGGTCACCGGACGCTAAGCAGCGGTAGCGTCCGGTGCTCACCGGACCCATGCGCAGAGAGGGTCGCAAAACGCCCGCACACCGGACACGCACCACCGGACGCTCAAGCCAGCGTCCGGTGCCTATCGTCCGGTGCCTTACCCTAGCTGGGCCAGGCACTGTCTGCACCGGGACGCTCAGACTCAGCGTCCGGTGCTCCAGAAGCTAGCGTCCGGTGAGTGTTTCTCAGCGAGGAACACTCCCGCGACTTCTCCAAATTTCCCACCGGCGCAATAGAAAATATGCACTTCATTTTCTCAAAAAGCGCCGAGGAACCCATCCTCTCTCTACACTTCAAACTACACCTCCTTCTCAAAGTGTGCCAACATCACAACGTGTATACCAACAAGTGCACATGTGTTAGCATTTTCACAATCGTTTTCTTTGAAGGAGTTAAGTTAGCACACTAGGTTCTAAATGCATGCACATGAACAATGACACCTAGTGGCACTTGATAACCGCTTAGCCAAAGAATTCCCCTCTTTATAGTACGGCTATCTATCCTAAATGTGATCACACCCTCTATGGTGTCTTGATCACCAAAATCAAAACTCTAAGCAATACCTTTGCCTTGATCTCCATAGGGTTTTGTTTTTCTCTTTCTTCTTTTCCAAGTTGAGTACTTGATCATCTTGTGGTCATCACCATCATCACCAAGATCATCACTTGCTCCATCACTTGGCATGTACCAACCTCATTAAGTCTACACACACTTAGTATAGAGGTTAGTGCTACGGTTTCATCAATTATCCAAAACCAAACTAGGGCTTTCAATCTCCCCCTTTTTGGTAATTGATGACAACCCTTTTTACAAAGATTTTCAATAAAAATTTCTTGGATTCATATTGCTTGCCCAAGCATTTTACCATGTGCAAAGATTATGGACAAGATTCATAAACCCAAATTGGTCTCAATTGCTCCCCCTACATATGTGCTAAGAGTTTGGATTTGAAAGGTTGCACATATGCTTGAATAGGAAATATAGGAGTCAATTTCTACCAAATGATGCTAAGGTGTAAAGAATAGACCTTTGAAGCGTGATACCAATCGGAGTTGCCAATATACACCATCCTTAGCACCATTAGTAACTAGACATTCACAAAACTAGAACACCCCGTGAGATCAACATTATAAACAATGTTCTAGTACCACTTGTGAAGAAAAAAAAATAAAGGTTTAGTTACACTACCTATGCATGCTAGTTCTTCATTTCATCAATCAAACCTATAACTAGCATACACCACACAAGCAAGGTATCAGAGAGAAAGCTTCTAAAGCTAATGCAAATGCAAGCAACCATATGTGATGCACATACAAATGCAACATACACGTTTATGAGCTTGCTCCCCCTACTTGTGTGCTTCAAAATTTTAATTGATCCCCTTCTTTTATTATGTTACTCCCCTATCTTAAATCTTTGGGAAATTCTCTCCCCCTTTGTCATCAATGACCACAAAAGGTGAGCTCAAATTTTAGATAGGTTAGTGTGAAACCATGTGAAGTGAGATCATTTTCCCAAATTGGTCCAATCTAGATTACTTGCCTAAGATATTTAACTCGGTTTGATCCAAGGACAAGCTTCTTCACACCTCCAAATAAGGGTTATCTTGTACCATGTTGAGTTAAACACTTATAGCTCATATTCTAGATCAAACACTAGGATTGCAAGCCCAAAAACATGTCATATGCTACCACTAGATCAAGTCAAGCATAGAAGCAATAGTGGTACCATACAAACATCAAATTCATTTGATTTCCATGAATGATCCTAATACATGTAAGGAATGACTAGATGCACTAAACAAGTCCTTAGTAAAGATGGATGACATGTCAATTAATTTCACCTTGCTTTGCTCGAGGGAGAGGCATGTCATATAGTGGGGGTGCATCAACACATATTTGAGAAATCAAGTACATTCAATTCATTCCTTAGCTTGCAAAACCTCTTCTCATCAAGTGGCTTGGTGAATATATCGGCAAGTTGATCATCGGTGCCTATGCTCTCAATGCAAATGTCCCCTTTTTATTGGTGATCTCTTATAAAATGATGGCGGACATCTATATGCTTTGTTCTTGAGTGTTGAACCGGATTGTTGGTGAGCTTCACGGCACTTTCATTGTCACATAGCAATGGCACTTGCTTGAAGTTGATTCCAAAGTCCTTCAAAGTTGCCTTCATCCATAGAATTTGTGCACAACAACTACCGGCCGCAATGTACTCCGCTTCGGCGGTTGATAGTGCAACACTATTTTGCTTCTTGGATGACCATGAGACAAGTGATCTACCCAATAGTTGGCATGTGCCTGATGTGCTTCTTCTTTCAACTTTGCATCCCGCGTATTCCGAATCCGAATATCGAACAAGTTCAAACTTTGCACCTTTGGGATACCACAAACCAACATTTTGTGTATGCTTCAAGTACCTCAATATTCTCTTTGTTGCTTTCAAATGACTTTCTCTTGGTGAGGCTTGGAATCTTGCACACATGCATACACTAAACATGACATCCGGTCTTGATGCGGTCACATAGAGTAGGCTTCCAATCATAGACCGATATAACTTTTGATCCACCATATTTCCACTTGTATCACTATCTAGGCTTCCATTTGTTCCCATTGGAGTGCTAATTGATTTTGCATCATCCATGCCAAACTTCTTGAGCATGTCTTTTATGTACTTGCCTTGACTCACAAATGTGCCATTCTTCAATTGCTCGATTTGAAGACCAAGGAAGTAACTAAGTTCTCCAATCATTGACATCTCAAACTCATTAGCCATCATGTTTCCAAACTCCTCACAAAATTCTTGGTTGGTTGATCCAAATATGATATCATCAACATAGATTTGCAACACAAACAAGTCTTTGCCAATCTTCTTGGTGAAGAGAGTGGTGTCAACCTTGCCCATCTTAAAACCTTTAGAGAGTAAGAAATCTCTCAATCTCTCATACCATGCTCTAGGTGCTTGCTTCAAACCGTACAATGCCTTTCTTAGCTTGTAAACATGGTTGGGTTTCTTGTCATCTTCAAAACCGGGAGGTTGCTCAACATAGACTTCTTCATTGATATAGCCATTGAGAAATGCACTTTTGACATCCATTTGGTATAACTTGATGTTATGAGCACAAGCATAGGCTAACAAGATCCTAATTGCTTCCAATCTTGCAACCGGGGCATATGTTTCACCAAAGTCAAGACCTTCAACTTGAGTATAGCCTTGTGCTACCAATCTTGCTTTGTTCCTTACAACTATCCCATCTTGATCTTGCTTGTTGCAAAAGACCCATCTAGTACCAATAACATTGTGATCACTAGGCCTCTCAACTAATTCCCATACTTGATTTCTCTTGAAATTGTTAAGCTCTTCATGCATAGCATTAACCCAATCAACATCTCTCAATGCTTCATCAATCTTCTTTGGCTCAATGTGAGACACAAAGGAGAAATGCTCACAAAATGATGCTAATCTTGATCTAGTTTGCACTCCTCTTTGAATATCACCTATGATATGATCCAATGGATGATCTCTTGCAATATTTGTTGGTTGGAGTATTTGCACTTGATTGCTTGCACTTGGTTGATCATGAGATGATGTACTAGCTTGTTGATCTTGCACTTGAGTACCACTTGTACTAGCTTGATTTTGATCATGAGAACCACTAGTTTGCACATTGGATGTAGGAAGCACTTGATCTTTGTCATCTTCAACATCAATCACCTCTCTTGGCCTTAAATCACCAATATCCATATTTTTCATTGCATCGGCCAATTGAGTGCCTCTCACATCATCTAGATTCTCATCTTCCTCTTGAGAGCCATTTGTTTCATCAAACTCAACGTCATGCACCTCCTCAAGAGTACCACTAGCCAAATTCCAAACTCTATAAGCTTTGCTAGTAGTTGAGTAACCAAGCAAGAATCCTTCATCACATTTCTTTTCAAATTTACTCAATCTAGTGCCTTTCTTCAATATGTAGCATTTGCAACCAAAAACCCGAAAGTATGCAATATTGGGCTTTCTACCATTCAAGAGCTCATATGGTGTTTTCTCCATCATTGGGTGACAATAGAGTCGGTTGCTATAGTAGCAAGCCGTGTTGATTGCTTCGGCCCAAAAGGAATGACTCACATTGTATTCACTCAACATTGATCTTGCCATATCAATCAAGGTTCTATTCTTCCTCTCAACAAGACCATTTGATTGTGGAGTGTACTTGGCCGAGAATTGATGCCTAATGCCAAATTCATCACAAAGCTCATCAATTCTTGTATTCTTGAATTCACTTCCATTGTCACTTCTCACTTTCTTGATGGTTGTTTCAAACTCATTGTGTATTCTCTTAACAAATGATTTGAAGGTTGCAAAAGCATCACTCTTGTCACTAAGAAAGAATACCCATGTATATCTTGTAAAATCATCCACTATCACAAATCCATATTTGTTTCCACCAATGCTTGTGTATGTGGTTGGTCCAAATAAGTCCATGTGCAACAACTCAAATGCCTTGCATGTACTCATGATGCTCTTCTTTGGATGAGTGTTGCCAACTTGTTTTCCGGCTTGACATGCACTACAAAGCTTGTCTTTCTCAAATGTGACATCTTTCAAGCCTCTAACAAGATCATGCTTGACTAACTTGTTCAATTGTTTCATACCAACATGACCAAGCCTTCTATGCCATAACCAACCCATACTAGATTTAGTGAGCAAGCATGTTGACAATTGAGCTTCACTAGCATTGAAATCAACCAAGTAAAGATTCTCATATCTAAAGCCTTTGAATATCAAGTTGGAGCCATCTACACTTATGATCTCTACATCATCAACTCCAAATATACATTTGAAACCAAGATCACAAAGTTGAGCTACGGATAGCAAGTTGAAGTTCAAGCTCTCTACTAATAGCACATTGGAAATGCTCAAGTCATTGGATATAGCAATTTTACCAAGCCCTTTGACCTTGCCTTTGCCATTGTCACCAAATGTGATACTATCAACACCATTGTCATCATTTGGATTGATTGAATTGAACATTCTTGAATCACCGGTCATGTGTTGTGTGCACCCACTATCAAGCACCCAATGCCTTCCTCCGGCTTTATAGTTTACCTACAAAACAAATCAATGTTTCTTAGGTACCCATACTTGTTTGGGTCCTTGGAGGTTAGTGACTAAGCTTTTTGGTACCCAAATGGCCTTCTTCTTTGGACCCACAATTGGTGTACCAACAAACTTAGCATGCACACCCTTCTCACCCTTGGTAAGCACATAACAAGAATCAAAAGGAATGTAAGATGCATTAGCAATTTTCTTGTTCTTATTTATTTTATTGCAATTAAGCTCTAAGTGCCCAACTTGCTTGCATTTGTTGCAATACCGACCATTGCTCTTCACGAAGCTAGGCTTGTGAGTTGCAAAGGCTTTCTTGCCCTTCTTGGGGGTATAGCCTAATCCCTCTTTATTGAGAGAAAACCTTTGGCTACCCAAGCACTTTAGCAAGCGGGCCTCACCACCATAGGCTTTGCCAAGGGCATGAGTGAGCTCATCCACCTCTCTCTTGAGAGTCTCATTCTCAACCTTTAGTGAGGTATCACAAGTGACACTAACACTAGAAGTAGAGGTAGAGTTGGTGGTGGTGGATGAAGACCTACATGAAGAGTTAGTGGCAACAACAATAGGTGGGTTTGGTGATTCTTTAGTTAAGTCACATGTTGTGCCCACATCACATGATACAACAACCTTTTCCTTGTTCTCTTCTAATAACAAGGAGTGAGCTTTTTCAAGCTTGGTGTGAGCCTTGCCAAGTTTCTCATGGGCTTCCACTAGCCTCTCATGATTAGCATTGAGCTCATCAAAGGATTGCTCAAGAGCTTTTAACTTCTTGGCCAATTCTTTGCACTTCTTGTTTCTAGATTGAATAAGTGAATCGGCTTGTTCTAGCATGTCCATGAGTTGTTCATTAGTGAATTCATTTTCATCATCACTATCACTATCATGTTCATTTTCACTTTCACTTTCACTCTCATCATATTGTACCTTGTGGCCCTTGGCCATGAAGCATGAAGGAGTGTCAAAGAGTGATGGTTTGTTGATAGCAATGCTTGCAAGCGCCTTCTTCTTGGATGACTTGTCATCATCACTTGAATCATCATCCGAAGAGGCGTCACTATCCCATGTCACAACATAGGATCCACCCTTCTTCTTCTTCTTGAAGACCATCTTCTTGTCCTTCTTTTCTTTCTTCTCCTTCTTGTTCTTCTTCTCATGCTCATCATGATCACTATTGTATGGATAATCCGCCACAATATGATCGGGGCTCTTGCACTTGTAGCATAGCCTCACATATTCCTTGTTCTTGGAGTTGTCCCTTCTCTTTCTTGTATGGTAGCCCTTCTTCTTCATCATCTTGCCAAACTTCCAGACGAAGAGTGCTAGTGCTTCATCATCACTATCATCATTAGAGCACTCCTCATCACTTGATTCTTCCTTCTTGGCCTTGCCCTTGTTCTTGCTCTTGGATGAAGAGCTAGCTTTGAATGCTACACTCTTTTTCTTCTTGTCATCATCATCCTTCTTCATGACCTCATCATCATCATTGTCATTGTATTGATCTTGGGTCATGACATCTCCAAGTACCTCATTGGGAGATACACCGGTCAATCCACCTCTAAAGATGATTGTTCTCAATGTCTTGAACCTCTTGGGCAAGCACATCAAGAACTTGTGAATGAAGTCCTCATCTTTCACTTTCTCACCAAGGCCCTTGAGATCATTGATGATGACTTGGAGCCTATAGAACATCTCCGGTATAGACTCATCATCCTTCATCTTAAAGTTGGATAGCTTGTCCTTGAGCATATACAATTTGGCACTTTTTACCATTGTAGTGCCCTCATATGTTTCTTCTAGCCTTGTCCACACTTCACTTGCTCTCTCAAGATCTTTGACTTGTTCAAATACCTTTGAATCAATGCCATTATAGATTGTGTTGAGAGCCATTGTATTGCATTGCTTGTTTGCTCTCTCATTGTCTGTGGGGTTGGCGGGGTCAAGGATCACAATGTCATTCTCCGTGACTTCCCACACTCTATCATTGAGTGATCCAAGGTACATCTTCATTTTTCTCTTCCAATAGTCAAAGGAACTTGTGCCATCAAAGAATGGTGGTTTGCCCCCAACATGGTTGAACACTATTTGAGCCATAATTTGAGCACCGAGGTTGTCAAGCCTTCACAAACGGTGACCACGGCTCCGATACCACTTGAAAGGTCCTAATATGGCTAGAGGGGGGTGAATAGCCTATTTAAAAAATTCTACAAAATCACTAGAGCAAGAGGTTAGTAAATAACAAAGCGAAGCTTTTTGCTCTAGCTCTAAAGGGGTGTTTGCAAGCCACCTATCCAACAATTCTAGTTGATATGATCACTAGGTACACAAGAGCTATGTCACTACTTACACTAGAGAGCTACCTAAAGTTTCTATACAAGTAAGTAAGCTACTCTAGTTTGCGGGAATGTACAAGAGATGGTTTGATCTTTATACCGCCGCGTAGAGGGGATGAACCAATCAACAAAATGAAGTCCAATCACCGGGAGAAATCCAATGAACAATCACAATGGAGACACACAATTTTCTCCCGAGGTTCACGTGCTTGCCGGCACGCTACGTCCCTGTTGTGTCGACCAACAATTGGTGGTTCGGTGGCTAAGAGGTGTAGCACGAACCTCGTCCTCACTAGGACACCACAAGAACCTACCCACAAGTGAGGTAACTCAATGACACGAGCAATCCACTAGAGTTACCTTTTGGCTCTCCGCCGGGGAAGGTACAAACCCCTCATAATCACCGGGAGATGGCCACGAACAATCACCAACTCGTGCCAATCCTCCTCCGCTGCTCCAAGCCGTCTAGGTGGCGGCAACCACCAAGAGTAACAAGAAAACCGCAGCTAAATCGATCCCCAAGTGCCACTAGATGCAATCACTCAAGCAAATGCACTTGGAATCACACCCAATCTCACAAAGATGTTTAATCTATGAAGGAGATGAGTGGGAGGAGTTTGCTTAGGCTCACAAGTATGTCAAGTATGCTAGAATGCCAAGAGTGTGAGCCCTAAGCCGGCCAAACACGTATTTATAGCCCCTCAAACAAATAGAGCCGTTGGCTCTTTCACTGGGCAAAATACGGGGTCACCGGACGCTCTTAAAGGGGCACCGGACGCTCAACACCTGCGTCCGGTGCTCCAACAACAGCCACGTGTCGCCCTTTGAAAAACTCGTGTCAGAGTCTAACGGTCACCTGCAGTGCACCGGACGCTGAGCAAGTTAGCACCAGACGCGTCCGGTGCACACCGGACTCATGCGCAGAGAGTTCCGCAAACCTGCAAGTCACTGGACGCTAAGCACCGGTAGCGTCCGGTGCTCACCGAACCCATACGCAGAGAGGGTCGCAAAACGCCCGCACACCGGACACGCACCACCGGACGCTCAAGCCAGCGTCCGGTGCCTATCGTCCGGTGCCTTACCCTAGCTGGGTCAGGCACTGTCTGCACCGGGACGCTCAGACTCAGCGTCCGGTGCTCCAGAAGCTAGCGTCCGGTGAGTGTTTCTCAGCGAGGAACACTCCCGCGACTTCTCCAAATTTCCCACCGGCGCAATAGAAAATATGCACTTCATTTTCTCGAAAAGCGCCGAGGAACCCATCCTCTCTCTACACTTCAAACTACACCTCCTTCTCAAAGTGTGCCAACACCACAATGTGTATACCAACAAGTGTACGTGTGTTAACATTTTCACAATCGTTTTCTTTGAAGGAGTTAAGTTAGTACACTAGGTTCTAAATGCATGCACATGAACAATGACACCTAGTGGCACTTGATAACCGCTTAGCTAAAGAATTCCCCTCTTTATAGTATGGCTATCTATCCTAAATGTGATCACACCCTCTATGGTGTCTTGATCACCAAAATCAAAACCCTAAGCAATACCTTTGCCTTGATCTCCATAGGGTTTTGTTTTTCTCTTTCTTCTTTTCCAAGTTGAGCACTTGATCATCTTGTGGTCATCACCATCATCACCAAGATCATCACTTGCTCCATCACTTGGCATGTACCAACCTCATTAAGTCTACACACACTTAGTATAGAGGTTAGTGCTAGGGTTTCATCAATTATCCAAAACCAAACTAGTGCTTTCACCGTTGTCGGGGAGGGACCTTTAGTCCCGGTGTGTGTTACCAACCGGGACTAAAGACCTACCTTTAGCCCCGGTTTGTGCCACTAACCGGGACTAAACCTTTTGTCCCGGTCTTTGGCACCAACTGGGGCTAAAGGTAGGTGTTTAGTCTCGGTTGGTAACACCAACCGGGACTAAACCCTCCCCACTATAAATTGAATCTCCCTCCTCCCTTCTTCCTCTCCCTGCCCGAGCCCGAGCTCCTTTGTTCTTGCTTGTTCTTCCATTGTTCTTCCTTGTTATTGCTCTCATCTCCCGCGATCGATCCATTTCAACGGTTCTACGCCGTCGTCGATTTGTTTGAAAGGTTGCTAGCTTCATCCTCCTATGTTTCTCACCGCCATATGTAATTTCATATTCGACATATGTCTATTTTAATTATTTCATGTTGCCATCTCTCCAATCATTGTCTTCTCATGTTTGAATTTTTTTGAACGATGCTAAGTGTGTGCCCGCTAAAAACTAGTATACACAAATCATTACTACTATGTATACATGAATCATGTTAAGTTCTATTATAGATATTATAGGATATTTTTACTTTAATATGTTCATGTTCTTATTTTAAAATATTAATAATATAATTTTTGTTGTAATTGTTAAATAAATTGTTTTTCACTTTAAAAATTCTTGAAATTAATTTTCTTTACTGATAAAATTATAGCTTTTAATAGAAAAATTATAATTCCATGATAATGCAGATAATGGCACGCCATTGGATGTACAATGCTGATCGCCGCTCCAACGAGTTCATTGAGGGCGTGCGAGAATTCCGCAGAGTGGCGGAGCAAAATAAGCGGGATGGTTTTATGTGCTGCCTATGTGCCGTTTGTAAGAATTTGAAGGAATTTTCAAACTCAAGAGAAATTCACTTGCACTTGTTTACGAATGGTTTCATGCCAAACTATATTTGTTGGACCAAACACGGAGAGTCCGGGGTTATGATGGAAGAAGGTGACGAAGAGCAAGCGTACCCTGACGATGTGTTTGCTCAATACTGCGACTTCGCAGTAGAGGACGAAGGTGAAGAAGACGGGGATGCAGGAAACAGTATCGTTGATGATGACGATGCTCTTGGTGATGTCATTCGCGACGTACAGAGAGATTGCGAAAGTGCAAAGGAGAAGGCTAAATTTGACCAAATGCTAGAGGATCACAAGAAGCTACTCTACCTGTCGGCCAAAGAGGGACAGAAAAAGCTAGGAACGACACTGGAGTTGCTACAGTGGAAGGCAGAGAATGGTATTTCTGACAAGGCATTTGGAAAATTACTGAAGATCCAAAAAAAGATGCTTCCGAAGCCTAATGAGTTACCCACCACTACATACGAAGCAAAAACGATCGTCTGCCCTTTGGGATTACAAATCGAGAAGATACATGCATGCCCTAATGACTGCATCTTGTACCGTGGCGAGCACGAGAAATTAGATGAATGCCCTGTTTGCCATGCGTCACGGTACAAGATCTTGCGAGATGACCCTAGCGATGTTGAGGATGAAGAACGTCCGAGGAAGAGAATCCCTGCCAAGGTTATGTGGTATGCTCCAATAATTTCACGCCTAAAACGTTTGTTCAGAAATAAGGAGCATGCAAAGTTGTTGCGATGGCACAAAGAAGACCATAAGGTGGATAACATGTTGAGACACCCTGCAGATGGTTCTCAGTGGAGAGGAATCGATAGAGAATTCCTGGACTTTGCAGAGGACGCAAAAAACCTAAGGTTCGCATTGAGTACGAATGGATTTAATCCTTTTGGGGACCAGAGCTCTAGTCATAGCCAATCGCCCGTTACTCTATGTATCTACAACCTTCCTCCGTGGTTATGCATGAAGCGGAAGTTCATTATGATGCCGGTGCTCATCCAAGGTCCGAAGCAACCTGACAACGACATCGATGTTTACCTGAGGCCATTGGTTGAGGAACTCCAGCTTCTATGGAGCAAACGAGGTGTGCGTATGTGGGATGAGTACAAACAGGAAGCATTCGACCTACGAGCATTGTTGTTCGTGACAATCAATGATTGGTCAGCTCTAAGCAATCTTTCAGGACAGACAAACAAGGGATATAATGCTTGCACCCATTGCTTTGGTGACCTTCAAGCTATCTATTTGAAAAAATGCCGAAAGGTCGTGTACCTTGGCCATCGTCAATTTCTTGCTAAGAACCACCAGTTGAGAAAGAAAGGCAAACATTTTAAAGGTACGGCAGAACACCGGTCCAAGCCAGGCAACCGAGATGGGGCAGAGGTATTCGAGATGGTCAAAGATTTGAAAGTAGTGTTTGGAAAGGGAGAAGGCAGGGAACCTGCTCCGAAAGACGCTTCAGGGCGTGCCCCAATGTGGAAGAAAAAGTCAATATTTTGGGAGCTACCATATTGGAAACACCTTGAGGTCCGCCACTCCATCGACGTGATGCACGTGACGAAGAATCTTTGTGTCAATCTCCTAGGGTTTATGGGTGTGTTTGGAAAGCCTAAGGATACCCTTGAGGCTCGAGAGGACTTAAAGCTCATGAAAGAACGAGACAACCTGCATCCAGAACAGACAGATGATGGACACCAGTATTTAAGACCTGCTAGCTACACTCTTAGCAATGAGGAGAAGGAAATCATGTTTGAGTGCCTAAGTAGCATCAAGGTCCCATCTGGATTCTCCTCCAACATAAAGCGTATAATAAATGTGCCAGAGAAAAAAATTTGTCAACTTAAAATCGCACGACTGCCACGTGATTATGACACAACTGCTTCCGGTTGCCTTAAGAGGAATTCTATCTCCACACGTCTGGCCACCGTGAAGTTGTGTGCATTCCTCAATGCAATTTCTCAGAAGGCAATCAATCCTCTTGATCTAGCTACACTACAGAACGATGTGGTTCAATGTCTTGTCAGCTTTGAGTTGGTGTTTCCTCCATCTTTCTTTGATATCATGACACATCTCCTAGTTCATCTGGTCAAAGAGATTCATATTCTGGGTCCTGTCTTCCTACACAACATGTTTCCCTTAGAGAGATTTATGGGTGTACTGAAAAAATATGTTCACCAGCGGGGTCGGCCAGAAGGAAGCATCATCAAGGGATACGGGACAGAGGAGGTCATTGAGTTCTGTGTGGACTTTATTCCTGATCTTGACCCAATTGGTCTTCCTGAATCAAGGTATGAGGGGACACTCGGTGGAAAGGGTACACTAGGAAAGAAAACATATATCAGCCAGGGTGATGATTTATTCAATAAAGCGCACTACACAGTCCTTCGAAACTCCATTGTGGTGGAACCCTATATTGAGGAACACATGGATTTTGTACGATCCGAGAATCCTGGAAAGAATGAGACTTGGGTTACGCGTCATCACATGGAAACATTCGGTGACTGGTTGCGAAAAAAATGCCAGGGTGATAAAGATATTGGAGATGAACTTTATTTGTTGGCTAGGCAACCAGCGTGGCACGTCCTCGCGTACAAAGGGTACAAGATAAATGGAAATACATTTTACACCGTATCACAAGATAAAAAGAGTACCAACCAAAACAGTGGTGTCCGTGTGGATGCCACGGACACGAATGGGGACAGGCACACATATTATGGTCGTATAGAGGAGATTTGGGAACTAGACTATGCACATAATTTTAAAGTCCCTTTATTCCAATGCCAATGGGTGAAGATGAAAGGAGGGGTATCAGTCGATAAGGAGTACGGAATGACAACAGTGGACCTCAACAATATTGGATATACAAACGATCCATTCGTCCTTGGTACTAAGGTGAATCAGGTGTTCTATGTGAAAGATATGTCTACAAAACCTAAGAGAGGGAACAAGATGAGAAGAACACCAGCGAGCCAAAGCGACACATCGTTCTTACAAGGAAAAGAAACATCGTGGGAATTGAAGACAAGTCAGACGTGTCAGAGGATTATGAAAAGGATGAACGGATCCCACCCTTCTTTGTGGCCAAAGACCCAAGCATCATGCTCGCTACAGAGGACACTCCATGGTTACGAAATGATCATAACCAAGGGCATTATGTTAAGAAAAAGTTTACCACTGTGCTAGCTTGATAATGGTAGTGATTTGTACTTGACATCTTGTGTAATATAATTGTAACATTATGTGTAATATAATTGTAACATCTTGATGTGGATTTTGAACTACACTTTGCCAACACTTTGTCAAATGCAAAAATGGTCTATATATGAAATGTAGATCTTGATGAGTGGAGCAATATTGGTACTCATGAGTTTTCCATTTGAGGCCATCCATGGTTCCGAAAATTAGCGTTTCGCTATGAATTTTTTCAAATTTAAAATTGAGTGGTCCAAACTTTTTCAAATAAAAATGTGACCATTAGAGAAAATATAGGTCTTGATGAGTGGAACAAACTTTGTATTCATGAGTTTTGTATTTGAGGCCATACAGGGCTCGGTCAAAGTGTGTGTTTATGAAACCCACTATTTTGACTTTGGTCAAATGACCCATCTGAGTACTTCAAATTGAAAACTATTGAATACCAAGTTGTTAGGTCTCATCAAGACCTACATTTCATATATGGATCATATTTTCATCCGGATAAATTTGATCGAGTCCGAGGCACATGTTTTCAAATTCGAAGACGGGCTTTGGTCAAACGATGGAGAAAATGACTTGGAATGAAAATCTTTTGAATACCAAGTTGTTAGAGCTCATCAATATCCAAACTTTTTATATAGACCATTTTTCCATTTGGGAAAGTTTATGTAAACAATACTCACCAAATCTTGAATCTCACACAAACTTTATGAAACTATACGTGGGAAGTGTGGATTTTGAACTACACTTTGCCAGCACTTTGTCAAATGCAAAAATGGTCTATATATGAAATGTAGATCTTGATGAGTGGAGCAATATTGGTACTCATGAGTTTTCCATTTGAGGCCATCCATGGTTCTTAAAATTAGCGTTTCGCTAAGAATTCTTTCAAATTTCAAAATTGAGTGGTCCAAACTTTTTCAAATAAAAATGTGACCATTAGAGAAAATATAGGTCTTGATGAGTGGAACAAACTTTGTATTCATGAGTTTTCTATTTGAGGCCATCCAGGGTTCCAAAATCCATCTTACAACTTTTGAAAATTTAAATTTCAAATTTATACAATCAATGTCGCGCATTTGTATAATGCAAAAGTTTAACGTCCAAATGACCCAAAAACAAAGTATCTGTCTAAAGCCAACAATTTTTTAAAATTTAATTGGCCATTATATTTTTGCATTAACACAATATTCATTATGAATAACATTTATTTTGAATAATATGAAATATTTGAAAAACAATTGTGTTAATAATTTTTATACTGATGACTAGAGCAGAATAAAATTAATGTGTATTTTTTAAACAATTTTATCAGATTTATTTAATTTACAATGCATTTAACAATGTAAAGAGAAAAAAAGGAAAAACCAAATTATGGCGCCTAAACTGGCGCCATAAATTGGTGAGAACCCTTTAGTCCCGGGCGCTAGCTCGGCCCGGGACTAAAGGTGCCCTGCCCTATAAAGGGTAGAGGCCTTCTTCCTTCTGCCCACTGCGCCCGCATCCGTCGTCTTCCTCCTGCCCTAACCGTCGCGCGCGCGACCCCTCGTCTTCTCCGCCGCAGCTCCGTCGTCGTTGCTCGAGCGCCGCGCTCCCCGAGGACGCCCCGCCGCCGTACGCCGTGCTCCCTCTCTCCTCTCTTTCTCTCCTTCTCGCGCGCGCGCCCGCCGTCACCTATGCCGCGCGCCCGCGCCGCCGCCGTACACCGACAACGCTGCGGGCGGGGGGCAGTTGCGCGGGCCCCACGCCGTACACCGTCGGGCACGCGCGCGGCCACGCGCGCCCCAACCGGCCGGCGGCGTAGCCGCGGAGCCCCGACCCCGTGCGCCCGAGCCCGTGGCGCTGCGGCCTTGTTTAGTTCCTAAAAAATTTTGATTCTCCGTCCCATTAAATCTTTAGACGCATGCATGAAATATTAAATATAGACAAAAATAAAAACTAATTGCACAATTTGGTCGGAATTGATGAGACGAATCTTTTGAGTCTAATTAGTACATGATTGGATAATATTTGTCAAATACAAACGAAAGTAGTTGCAAATAGACGAAAATAAAAACTAATTGCACTGTTTACCTGTAATTTGTAAGATGAATCTTTTGAGCCTAATTATTTCATAATTGGACAATGTTTGTCAAATAAAAATGAAAGTGCTACAGTAGCCAAAAACTGCAATTTTTGCGAACTAAACAAGGCCCGAGAAAATGAAAAAAATGAAAAAAAAATATGAATAAACAAAGAAATAAGTGATGTTCACGTAATATATATACGATGTTCTTTAATTTTTTTTCTTTGTTACATGTATTTATTTTTTTTCTTATGCTTTGCTCTAGTTATTATTTGTATTACATTATATATTTATTTATTTTCATGTATATTATAGTACCAATTTCTTATAAATCTAGAATATTGCCTCTGCCCTATAAAGGGCAGAGCCCTTTCTTCTCCTTCCGCACCGCGCGCGATCTAGCCCTAACCGCCGCATTTCTTATAAATCTAGAAATGTGATATAATATTTGTTCCCTATTTCTTCCTTCTTCCAGGTCGACGTCTCTCTGCCGTCGTCACCGAAGTCCCCATCGAGTCTCCGCACCGACCGCCGTCTCTCCGCCGTCAAACTACAGGTATGTCGAGATGGATCTATTAGTGGTACAATTAGTGCTATAATTAGTGGTACAATTAGTGGTCTAAATTAGTGGTACAATTATGATATATTTAATTTTTAGCAAAATGCTATACACTAAACCCTAAACCTAAGCCCTAAACCCTAAACTCTAACCCCTGAACCCTAAACCCTAAACCCTCAACCCTAACCCCTAAACCCTAAACCCTAAACCCTAAGCTCTAAACACATATACTCTCTCTCTCTCACTTATTTGTGATCGGTTCAGATCATGCCACTTTTGTTAGCAAATGATGTAAACCCTAAGCCGTAAACCCTAAACCTTGAAACCTAAGCCGTAAACCCCAAACCCTTAGCCGTAAACTGTTGCGGAAAACCCTAAGTTGTAAACCCTAGTTTTATATATTGTTTCCTTGTCAGGTATACACAATAGTGCTAGTAGTCATGTGTCACCAATTTCTTATAAATCTAGAATATTGCCTCTGCTCAAATTCATATATATTTATTTATTTTCATGTATATTATAGTACCAATTTCTTATTTATTTTCACGTAATATATATACGATGTTCTTTAATGTAATTAGTGATGTTCTATGGTGTATTTAGTTTTTTCACGTAATATATATTTGATGTTCTTTAACATATTTTAGCGATGTTCACATAGTATACATATAGTGTTCTGTGATGTATTTAGTGATGTTCACACAATATATATGCGATGTGATGTTTTATAATTTATTTAGTGATATTCTATGGTGTATTTAGTAATGTTCACTTACTATTAGTGGTAGAATTAGTGCTATAATTAGTGGTACAATTAGTGGTATAAATTAGTGGTACAATTATGATATATTTAATTATTAGCCAGTGATATACTCTAAACCCTAAACCTAAGCCCTAAGCCCTAAGCCCTAAGCCCTAAACCCTAACCCCTAAACCCTAAACCCTAGTTTTATATATTGTTTCCTTGTCAGGTATACACAGTAGTGCTAGTAGTCATGTGTCACATATTTCTGCAGAAATGGCCGATCCGAGAGAACACGAAGAGGAAATGATGAACCTGATCTGCGGTCCCACTGAAGAAGTTTATCACGATGATCGCGAAGGTGATGAGAACCCTGAGGGCATCGATGACTGCTCTCAGTATTTGGTCGACCCGAATGAGCAAGACAATGCTGGCCAGCAGGTCTATAATATGGCAGTCTCCTTTGTTTTTACAGATATAATTCAAAATAATATCTTGTATTAAATTGTCTTGTTTCTTTCTATATAGCCCTCTGGCTCGACGACAACCACGGGGACCAGCCGGAGAGTACGAGACCCAAAGAAGCCTATGGAGGGCCGGTTAGTAATATCAGAATTCGAGGAAGCAACAGGCAAGCCACTTGGACCCCATTCAAGGGCCTTCGTGAACCACTTAGGGTACCTTGTCCGGGATATGATCCCAATTAGCCGTGAATGGAAGGAGAACAAGAAACACCCAGAAATCAGTTATGTCTCTAGACATGACAAAGAGCTACTCTGGGGTGATGTCTTGCAACATTTCACACTGGAGACAAACGATGAACAGTTGAAGGAAAGAGTCCGAGATTGGTCTATGAAGAAGATGGCACCAATGTTCTAGGGCTATAAGAAGCGTCTATATTAAGACTACATCAAGAAAACATGACTCCAGATTTCAACTCTCCGAACTATGCGAAGCTACGGCCGTTTTGGGACGACTTTGTACGATTCAAGATGTCCGTAGATGCTCAGGAACGGGTGAGAAAGGACCAAGAGAATGCCCGGCGCAAGACCTACCACCACACGATAGGATCAGGTGGCTACCAAACCGTCGTTCCTAAGTGGGAAAAGGCCGAAAAAGAGTTAATCGACAGGGGGTTGGTGCCCGAATCCCTCGAGTGGCCTGAGCACGCGAAGCACTGGTTTTTCGCTCACGGAGGCTCACTGGACCTTGAGACAGGAAAGGTTGTGTATGGGGAATGCATCCAAGCTGTTGCGGAAAGATTCCATCAAGCCTGCTCCATCGCTGAAAGTGGAGAATGACAGCCGAATAGAGATAAAGATGAGTTGACATTCGCCCTAGGGAACCCTGAGCACGGTGGACGGATGAGAGGCTATGGCACCGTGTCGTGGGAACATGCCTTCCCTGCTGATAGGGAAACTTATAGAAGCCGCCAGAGAAAGAAGGAAGAGGACAGGGAACGGATACGCAGATTGGAGGAAGGACTCATAAAGACCCAAGAAGTGGCTCAACGGGCCCTTGTGCGGGAGCAAGCGCTGAAGGCCACAGTGGATGAGAAAATCCAAAAAGCCATGGAGGAAGCTGTAACTTTCCGCCTCCAAAGCTTGTCACAGCCACCGGCCGCCAACATCAGCCCTTGCTCAGCTCATCTAAAGAGCAGTTGTGCTTCTACGGAGGCGCCTGCGAGGCAAGTTGATGACGTAGGGCTGCGATTCCTGATGGATGACGTCACCGCTCCGTTGACGTCTTGTGAGCTCCATATTCCGGAGGGCGATGGCACAGTAAAGGTGGCTACCGGTGTCGTATCTCCTGTCGACCCCACCAAGACACCAAGGATCCACTCTGTCCCAGTACCAGCCGGATATGCTTGTGTCTCGGTGGATAGAGTGGTCAGAGGCCGTGAAAATGTGCCTCTCGATATCGAAGGCGGTGATGGAGAGAAGACACTTGCTGAAGCGGAGAAGACATTCATATGTTGGAGGAAACGGTACATCATTATTCCTGGGGTGCCGCCGCCACAACCGAACCCTAGCAGGTGCAGATTATTATGGACGCTACTGCTTTTTCTATAATTATATACTGTATCAAATTACATTGAGTCATGTATACATATACCTTATTTGTTTTTCTTCAAATCCAGGGCCTCCCCCCACTGAAGTCCGTCTGTCCATTCACCGCATGACCATAGTGCCGTGGGACACGACGACGACGACGTACAAGAGAAGGCCGCATCCCCACCACCGGCCGCCGCATCTCCTCCACGAAGGAATCCAACGCCGCCCGCGGTCGAATCTCCTCCACAACAGCAAGCTCCACCTACGCCGCTGCCTCCGCCAATGCCGACAACGGCCGCCGCCTCATCGGCACCGGCTGGTGCTGCATCGAGGAGGAAGAGGTCGTCCGCCGAGACACAGAGATCACTCCAACCACCTGCGGCAAAGAGGAAAGCTTTGAACACGAAGATCCCGAAGACGACCAAGCTTCCATATGAGAAGACCGATGAGGAACTGCTTGCTGCAAGCAAAGCGGAAGTCAAAGCATTCTTTGAAAAATGCAAAGCTAATAGAAAAGCAGAGCAAGAGCCGCCATACCTAATGTATCCTTGTTCAAAGCTACGTCAAGTGGTGCAGAAAATTACAGACGCGAACCGTGCTGCGAGTAAACAACCAGGGTCAACAATATCAGACTACGACCGTACTGTCCTAAAGAAAATCAAGGCAGACAAAAGAAAAGTCCAGCAAAGAGTTGCACAGCTCGGCGAACAAGCGCAACAATCAGTTCAGCCACTAGTGGTTGCGAATGAGTACGGTTCAAACGCCAACTTGCTGGCAATGACTATACGTGCTAATGTGGACTTAGATGAACTCGGGAATTGGATGGACGAAACTGGGCTGCCCCTAGAAGCACTTCTAGGCGTACCGATGTGCCAATCCACGGAGGTGTCGATGACTATCAGAGTCAATACATTTACGGCAGGAGTATGTGCCACCCTGAGAAGGTACGAGGACTTGGTACGCAAATATACAAGCTGCACGAGTACTACTTGAGAGTCAGCTCAAAACATATAGAAGAAGAATTGATTGTCGTCTGAGTCCGCGACCGACACTACTTCCATGGAGATGACGTCATATGGATAGATTTTAGTGAAGTACACCAACTTCTCCATATGAATGCTCTCGACAAATCTCTCATGAGATGCTACTATATGTAAGTGATTCTTCCTTTCAATCATTAATTGCATTATAGCATATGTATGTATTCGTAATAACTACGCTCACGATGTGCAGACACATGATGAGACAACAAAGATTGAAAAAAGACAATCGAATTGGTTTCATCGATCCATATGTCGTGTACAAGGACACTAAAACTAAAGATCCATTGAATCTGAAGCCTAAGGAAATGGAGAAGAACCTCCGGATGTTCTTTTATAACCAAAGGCATACGGAGAAGATACTCTTCCCTTACAATATGGGGTAAGTGTTGTGTTATATCATGTCTTAGTTAATCCGGCATTAAGATATACATATATAAGTTGACTCTAAACAAATGCAGAGATCATTGGATACTCATTGAGACTAAGATCACGGAACAAAAAATACATGTGTGGGACTCAATGAAAAAAGACCTGGCACTCTATCAAGACATAATAGACATGATCCAGAGGTAAGTATATATCATACTTTAAATATCGATGCGTGCTCCTTTACTTTATTATGCTAGCTATACCTAATCAACGAGCGTCTTATTGGGCAGGGCTTGGGCTTGGCTACAACAAAAATATCGTACGAATCTGAATGTGTCACTTCCTCCTCCTGTTCTACTCCCTTGGTGCCCACGCAGCTGTTTGAAATGAATCTATGTAGATACTATGTTTGTGAATTTATGCGGTGCACCCTATTTAAACCTGCTCAAAGTGTTCTAAAAGTAAGTAACATGCATGTGTATACAGTAAATTCATACCTTATTTATTTGTTGGAACTAAATAGATTTTATGTATATTAATATCTTTTTTAACTAATGCAAATGGAAGGAGTGGAATATGAAAGATAAAGTGTTCGAGTACACATTACTCCTTGGAATCCAGGAGACGATCGCCGGATTTATCAACGATCATGTCATACCGGAAGACGGCGAGTTCCACTTATACCCGCAGGGCTTCAAGCCCATTCCAAACAAGGACGAACACTTGTATGAGCTTTGAGTGGGCGGGCAAATATTATGTAATCATTAACCGGTGGCAGCACACTTGATTATTACTTGTACATAATATTATTATTGTAAATGTAATGTGTATGTACGTATGTGTATAGCTATATAATATATATTGATATATATATATTATATGGATAATATATATATGTAGTTTCATACTTTAATTGTGTGCAATAATGACGCTCTCGTATAGGTGCAACGTATACGGATAATTGCAGCATATACGATTAAATTGGAGAACATATACAATTGAAAACCAAAATCAATAAAGAAATAAAAAGGAAAAACAAAAAGAAAAACAAAAACAAAAACAAAAAAACCATTAGTCCCGGTTGGTAATACCAACCGGGACTAAAAGGGTGGCCAGGGGTGGCGCCACGTCACTGCCTGGCGCCCCCTGTAGTCCCGGTTGGTATTACCAACCGGGACTATATGTCCCCATTTAGTCCCGGGCCGGAGAGCCGGGACTAAAGGTGGGACTTTTAGTCCCGATCCCTTAGTCCCGGCTCGCCACCCGAGACTACAAGTGCTTTTCAACCGGGACAAAAGGCCTGTCCTGTACCAGTGTTCGTGCTACACTACTTAGCCGCCGAACCACCAAGTGTTGGCGGACACAACCGGGATTAGCATGCCAGCAAACACATGAACCTCGGAAGAAAAATTGTGTGTTCACATTGTGATTGATTGGCATTCTCCCAGTAATTGATTGGTTCATATCTTGTTGATTGGTTCTTCTCCAACACGACGGTATAAAGATCACATCCTCTCTATTTATATTTCCTCAAAGTAGTGTAATTAGCTTTAGTTGCTAGCTTTATCTTGTGTACCTTAGTTCACTAGTGTAGTTTGTAGTGACATAACTCTTATATGCCTAGCGATGTTACTAACTAGAATGGCTAGGATAGGTAGCTTGCAAACCTTCAATTAGAGTTAGAACAAAAAACTTCGCTTTGTTATTTACTAACTTCTTGCTCTAGTGAGTTTGTAGAAATTTTATTAGGCCATTCACCCTCCTTTAGCCATATATCATATTAGGACCTTTCAGACTAGCCTAAGTCTATCTCCAACAACAACACTTAAAATATAAGACCCATTTACCGTTCGGGTAGCGCTACAAGCAAAGGGTTCAATAACCATTCAACATATTCTCCAACAACAGGGCCCAAAAAAGAATCCTTTCTGCACATGGGTTTCCAGAAGAAAGGAAGAGACCTGATCGCGAAAAAAAGAAGAAAGGACACTCATATTTGGGTTGTGCCTCTTCCAAAATGAATCTCCCATATAGGTACTCTGTTGAAAGCCGATTTTGGATCTCCTGCCACCAATTTTAGATTTGGGTGCCTATATAGGTTGCGTGTTAGAGACGGTCTAAGCATGCTAATGGTTTGGAAATTGAACTGAACCTAGGACACAATCATTCATGAGGTCTTGATGAAGGTTTTATGAGAGTTTTACGGGTATTAAATGGGCTGATGTGGCACCGTATTTATGAAGAGAGATGATAATAGTTTTATAAGAATAGAGAATGATTTACAGAATGAAACTCTTCGGTACTATTTCTAAAATATAGATGTGTTGAATCAAAAAAATATAGATGTATTGAAAACTGAGACATTAAACCATCACTTAGACTGGCCTGATTAGAATTTTTTCCTCCAAACTAAATTGAACCAGACCACTTATATTCTTGGAACCGAACCAGTCCAGAGTTGCTTAACACCATGGTTCCAAACTGTAGGTAAGCCATTTAATTATCGTGGCTTGGTTACAGCTAAAATAGATTTCCACATGCTTTCTTCTATTTTGTTTAAAACAAGGGA
Organism: Sorghum bicolor; assembly: GCF_000003195.3. NCBI lineage: Eukaryota > Viridiplantae > Streptophyta > Magnoliopsida > Poales > Poaceae > Sorghum > Sorghum bicolor. The sequence goes on from NC_012877.2 coordinate 7,704,012, forward strand.
ACAAGGTTCCAGCCTTTATCATTCGTAGATGGTGCATAACTGATAGTCCAAATACAAATCGGAGTCAAGGCCACAAGTAAGATAAACTTTTTAATTAGCCCAGCTAGTGAGCACAACAAACAAGGGAAGAAACTAGTCGGCAACATGATTTCTAAAGCTACATCTAAACATTGCAAAGACCGCCATAATTAACGTCGCCCAGTCTCCGCAATGAATTTTCAAGTCTATCCTCCGCTCTATGCAGCGTGGACAACTATCGCAACTAAAATGTCGCCCTGAAAACTACATATATTAAAGTGTTAGAACTATCCTTCTTAAATACCACATCATTTCTATTCAACCTTATTGCCCAACAAAGTGCAGCAGAATTTTGTTTTTGAGTTTAGGAATTGATCCATGAATCAAAGAACCAAACAAATTAGCAAAGATATAATACTATACAACTAATTTTGCGAGGCGGTACCCTTTTATTAGCTGAGACGTTTATAAAATCTAACTGTCTCGGTTAATGTCTAGGGTTAGCGGAGGCGGACGTTTTAATTAATCGAGGCGGCCACAATTAATCACCTCACAAAATTGATTTATGAAGGCGGTTAAAAAATATCCGTCACCTAAAATCTATTAACGGAGGTGGATCTTATAAGAGGCCTGTCTTCAAAAAATACCTATATTTTTGGAGGCAGACCACTCCCTTAATGTACCTGAGCCCATTAACAGTATACCTCAGTCCATCTTGGCCCAACGGCAACGTCATAGTATATATATGAGATGAAACCCCAGCCCATCTTCAATCCCTCACTCACCTCTCACTCTCACACAGCGCCTCCCCTCCCTTTCCCTCACCCGAGCGTGAGCCCACAGTGGCGGCACCTCTCCCTCTCCCTCTCCCTCACCCTCACCCTCACCCTCACCCGAGCCTGAGTCCATAGTGGACCTGGATGCCGAAAGGAGGAGCTCACGGGCGCAGTGGCCTAGCAACCTAGCAGCGAAGCCTCCCAGGCACGGTGGCATGGCCTCGTGGCATGGCGGCCTAGCCTCGCCCCTCTTCCTCTGTGATGGCGCACCTCCTTCCCCACGCCCTCCTCCTCCACGATGACACCCCTCCTTCCCCATGCCCTTCTTCTTCGTGATGATGCCCCTTCTCTCCCACCCACTGGATCTGGTGGTGGAGCGGCTGATCTGGCCGCATGTGCTCCCATGATGATGGATCTGGTTTAGGAGGCGTGGATCCTATGGTGGAGTGGCCAGATTTGGCCGATGTGCTCTCCCGACGGCGATCTAGTTCTAGAGGTGCGGATCTGGTGCTGGTGCGAGCGGTGGCGGCCTATGATTGGGCTCGCTGAGATTTTCCATGTGTTTTCTTTTTTTGTTTTTATTTAATTTACCGAGGTGGATATTTGAACCGTCTCGGGAAAGATTTATTTATTGTGACCTTTCAACTGAGGTGATTGGGATATCCATCTCGGTTAATCCATTCCGTCGACCTCGGTTAAATTTACAGTTATGTATAAAATAGGGTAAACCTCTTTAAAATAATCTTCTAACCGCATATCCTCCCAAAACACACCTACTCCTCACTCTTCGCCTTAAAAGCACCACAGCTAGAAAATCGTCCTTTAATTTGTTAGATAAGACCAGCTCAGAAATGAGAATCCCCATGCCTATGTTGCACCTTTGTAAGGCAGTATTAGACAAATATTTCCTTCTTGGAGCATCTTCGGTTGTTTAGTAATAATCTACTTGCTAAACTAATAAATCTAACAAGTTAATAAAAGTAGTAACCTTAAATTTTATCCTTCTCCAACAGTTCCCCATAATAGCTTTTTGTGGGCGCTAGCAAGTAGGAAAAAAATAGATATGAGCTTTACTTTAATTTTTGAAAGCTATTATAGGGATCAGTTAGAGAAGAATACAATTTAAGGTTGCTACTTGTTTTATTAACTTGTTATATTTTTATTAGTTTAGCAAATAGATTATACCAAACTCCTGGAGATGCTCTTAGAACAAATCAAAATTCTCTCCCTCTCTTGTAGACTCACAATTAAGGATGCAATTCGGGTGGCAACGACTAACCCGCCCTACTTATGCCAAGCCGCAAAAGCTTCACGGGTTGATGTGGCGAGCCCACAACGGCCGCATGATATACGCTACAAGATGAGGGTTCTTCTAGCCCACTTATCTCCACGTCCAATCTTGTTCGTTTGCATGATATACGCCGCACCCATGGGTCTGCTGCACTGCACGGGCTTGGCCCCGTATGCAGCCTCCGTCCACCACCCACGCGTGACTGCCTCTGCCAACCTTTCGTTGGCTGCCCTCGACATGCTCACCGCATACATGCCGTCTCCCAGCTCTAGCGTGTCCTCCAGTGGCGCTCAGCGACTGCGCTGAGGTGGTCGCCGCCTCTGTAGAGTTCGCGCGGCCAAATGTATGGGAGGTGTCGAGTAGGCCGAGGGGCCTCAGCTGCTCTGGCGCGTGGACAGTGCTGCCATGACCTGCGAGGACACACGTGTGCCAACGACCTCAGGCAACCGGCTCCGGTGAGTACCGAGCTCCACACGAGGGTGCGCCGCGCCAAGGAGTATACCAGCATGGATCTCCCGCTTGTCAATAACCCGCGGCATATGTGCAAGCGGGATGTGGATTGGTGGTACGGTGCTGATGCAGAATGTGGGTTGCTGGCTTACCGCTTGGAATATGTGGGCTAGAGGTTTCAGCCAACTCTATATAACTGGATTAGGTTAGAGTGTTACATGGGTTGGTGGTGTAGGCAACCCAGCGGCTGGGTTGGCGCGGCAGCGCGCCCCACCTTGTATCCTTACTGCCAATGAATAAACTCAATGCCAGGCTCCACTCAATGCGAGGGTGCTCCGATCGGAACCAGGTCCTGAACGCAGTTTTTTTGCCCTCAAGGGCATATGCTCCCACTCTCTCCACCACTGGATTCGCATTGAGAAGTGTGCAAACACACATCTCAAAGCAGATTCACATTAAGATATGTATTTGCACACTTTTCAATGGGAATCCAGTAGTAGAGAGTGGGAGCACATGCCTTAAGGGCAAAAATAACTTTCCCACCGGGTCCTCTACAATCAAGCAAATCAACTGTTGTTTGCAATCAAGCATTTGAGCCGTGCATTTTAGATCCAACCGTGAGCCCACAAAATGCTAAAACCAAACCAAAGCCGGCCCATCTCAGCCCAGCCACGTGAAGGATACCCCCTGGGCGAGTCCTGGACTCCACCACGGTTGCAGCTGGACCTTGAACCCGTACATGAAGAAATCATTGCAATCTGGGCCCTTTGCAGGCAAAATTGATGAAAAACTAAACACGGACTTGTTTAGATCCAAAAAGTTTTTGATTTTAATAATATAGTATTTTTATTTTTATTAGATAAATATTGTTTAATCATGGAGTAACTAGACTTATAAGATTCGTCTCGCGACTTGAAAAGTTTTTGGTTTTTTGGGTGAACTAAACAAGGCCTTATTTATAAATCTTTGGTATATCCGGATTTATGGTCAAGGAGGGTAGATGCTGATGCCTCCAACTGAACGCTTCCCATCATTGACAAATTTTGCATGAAAAAATTTAGTAAGTATAATCCCACTAGCATCAACCTAGGACTTAACTTCACTGAAAATACTGAAATTCAATTAGGAACCAAAGTCAGGTTCGCTTGTCTAAAATGCCATGACTGAAATTACTGTTCACTGATTTATTATGAGAGAGAAAACTGCTGACTGGCAGAAAAACTACGACAAACGAACGCAACCTAATTAAGCAACAAGTCGTATCCGGTCCTATTCGCTTAAACTTATCTACCAAATCAGCTAGTCATGAAATAACATCAGCTTGATCACAATAAATCAGCATCATATTTTAATTTTTAAAGCTAGCAGTAACCTCTGATGCAATAAGTGCACATAACTTCTTAAAAAAATACACTGTAATTTTGAAATGAAGGGCTAGCAGTTAAGTAGTCTATTTGATTTGCTTTAACAAAATTACTGCACTACACACATACCATACTCCCTATGATTTACTTAATCATTGTCTATGCTCTTGGGCTGAAGTGTTGAGTGACCGCCGGCGGCGAGCTGGAGCTAGACGTCCCCGTCGCACGGCTCGTCGTCGAAGTGCATGGCATGGTAACAGAAGACCCGACGGAGGTGGTGGTGGTGTCGCTGAACTGCATGGTGGAGGCACCGAACGGCTGCAGGTACACGGCGACCGGCATCTTGGGCGGCAGCAGCGGCATCCTGAACTTCCTCGACCGCAGCGCCTCGGCGGCCTGCCGGATCCCCGGTCGCATTTTTGGGTCAGGGTGCGCGCACCAGAGCCCGACGGCGACCACCCGCTCCATCTCCCACGGGTCAAAGGCTCCACCAAGCCGCTCGTCGGCGGCGTCCAGAGCGCCGCCTCGGCCGTGCATGTCCCAAGCCCACTCCACCAGGCGGAACACCTGTCCGTCCTGCAGCTTCCCCTCGCCGCCGGCGACGCTAGTAGGCGGCGCCATCGGCCGGCGCCCGCAGGCGACCTCAAGCAGCACGATGCCGAAGCTGTAGACGTCGGACTCCGGGGAGGCCTTGCCGGTGATGACGCACTCCGGGTCCAGGTACCCTGGCGTGCCAGCGACGGCAGTCATGGTCTGCAGGCTCATGCCGTGGTCGATGAGCCGCGCCAGCCCGAAGTCGCCGAGCTTGGCGTTGAAAGACTCGTCCAGCATGATGTTGCTCGGCTTGATGTCGCCATGGACGACGCACTGGTCCCACTCTTGGTGGAGGTACAACACGGCGGAAGACAATCCAAGAATTATCTGGTATCTGAAAATTCAAAATTGAGGTGAAAATTAGGTATGCTTGTTCGATTTGATTCGATGAAAGGAAGTACTCCACGGATTTCCACAAAAAGAAAATGTACTTCAAGACTCAAGACAAGAGGAGTGCTCTAACTAGTCTATCGTTTGAACTTACGTGCCGAGTTTGTTAGCCATTCAACAGTATTTTTCTCTTGGTATTTTCAGTCATAGCTTATCAACCAAACAAATATTAGTTTTGCCGCACATATAGTACAGAGCTTCATTAATCTACAAGGTAATCATAGTAGAAAAGAACCCAACAAGTGAATGCTCTGTTCAAAGTTCACATTACTCCTACAAATCTCATGCACACTTTTGAGAGTCATTCTCATTTTCTATTTGAGTAAAGTCCATCACCGGTTCCTAAACTTGTTCAAGTGTGTCATCCCGGTCCCTATCACGAAACGACCGTTTAGGTACCCAAACTTGTTTGGTTGTATCATCCTGTTCACTAAACTTAAATGTCTCCATATAGGTCTTCAAACTTGTTCAGTTGTGTCATCCCGGTCCCTAAACTTGTTTTTAAGTCTCATCTTGGTCAAAACAGAGTGAATCTAAAAACTCTATATTGAATAATAACTCACAACTTTTCCATTTGAACTCAAATGAAGATAAACTTTATATCAAAATTGTAGTCAACAACACGATCTACAACTTTGTAGTTGAAAAGTGTTCAAATTAAAATCATTTAGGGTCCCAAAATATGTTTTTAAGTTTATAAATTTTGAAATTTAAAATTTAAAATTAAATTTTGTAACACTAAATGACTTCACATAAAAAACTTTTCAACTACAAAGTTGTAGATTGTGTTGAGGACTACAACTTTGATATAAACTTCATCTTCATCCGAGTTCATTTGAAAAAGTTATGAACTATTTTTTGATATAGTGTTTTTAGATTGCTTTGTTTTGACCCAGATGAGACTCAAAACCAAGTTTAGAGACTAGGATGACACAACTCAATAAATTTGAGGACTTAAACAGATGAATTCTAAGTTTAGGGACCGGGATGACACAAGTGAACAAGTTTGGTACCGAGATGACATATACGAACAAGTTCGAGGACCTAAATGGTCAATTTGCGAGTTTAGGACCAAGATGACACAACAGTACAAGTTTAGGGACCGGTGGTGGACTTTACTCTTTTTATTTTTAGCTAGCGAGAAATCTAGAATAGAAGATGACTATATTTCGTCTAGAAAAGCTGTTAGAGGATAATTTTTCACCAAAACCTTTATTTCTAACATTTAGGAAGGATTTAGAGAGTCTCTTAGAGTTGTTCTTACACCTATTTTTAGATGCATGCCAAATTGAGGCATGCCAAATTGCTAAATACGTCTAGAATCCATTTATAGAGACATTAAAACTCTCAGCCACCTCTAGAAATACCTTTATTTCTAGATGCAGCTAGAAATCATAGTCGCCTCTAAATATAGCATTTTTAAAGGTAAGTTGGAGTTTTCAGCCACCTCTAAAATTATAGGGTATTTCTATATGCGCTGGAATGTGTAGAAGTCTCTAAAAATCGATTTGTAAAGGAAGGCTAGCTAAGGAGCCATTTTTTATGGTTGATTTTGATAGAGCCGGGTCAAGCAAAAAGAGGACGCCCCTCTGAAAATCATTCATGTAGTACTATGAGCTAAGTTTCAAATATTATTGCCTCAGACTTTTTAAACCGCTGAGTGCCCAAAAATAAATGGAGAGAGACCGTATCAATCAAACTGTAAAAGATGCCAAACCGGTAGAACTCAAGGGTTTGTCGTGTCTGCGAACATAACTGTCTAATTTGACTTGAAATTTCCACTTGGTTGAATTGCTGGCTTTTCGACGTGGACATACATGTGTGCATTTTTTCTGCTTTCTTGGGTAGGACCGCGGGAGGCTTCATCTGCTAATTTTCCTTGGCCGATTCTAATCAGTGTAAAAGTATAGGTGCTGACAAAATTAATTAGCGTGCTACTGGCGGATCGCTACGTGCACCCATACAACAGAGTGAGAGTGAGAAAAGTAGTAGAGCAGAGCAGCAAAGACAAGAGGGTGTACGTACCTCGTCGGCCATGTCAGTGTCACCTCCGTGCTGTAGAGGTGGCCATCGAGGCTGCCATTGCTGACCAGTTCGTAGACCAGCATGAGCCGCCTCCGGCCATGGCACCAGCCGATGAGCTGCACCAGGTTCCGATGCCGCAGCCGGCTGATGACGGTGACCTCGGACCTGTACTCCTTCCTTCCCTCCATGGACGCCCCCCGAGCGAACACCTTGATGGCGACATCCAGGCCGGATTCCTTCAGGTGGCCGCGGTACACCGACCCCGACCCGCCCTGCCCCAGCTTCCCCTCCGCCGCGAACTCCTTCGTCGCCGCCGCCAGTTGCGCGTACGGGATCGGTCGGGGCCCCGTGCTGGACTCGAAGTCCCTATCATCGACCACGTCCAGGGAGTCGTCGTCGTCGCCGTCCGTCGTTAGCTTCTCCTCGTCGTATCGTTGCTTGCCCCTTCTCCTTGAACGCCGGACTAGTAACACCGCCACGGCGACGACGACGAGCAGGAGTACCAGCAAACCAGCGGCGGCCACTCCGGCGCCGAGTTGCAGGGTCGTCGTCGACTTCTTGGTGGTCACAGCGATGGAGGTGCTGTTCTTGGTTGCCAACGTCGAGCGGAACGAGAACGAGAGCACCGTGTGGTTTGCGGCGTGCTCGTCGCCTGTCGCCGCCGAGAAGCCAACCGCGACTTGCTCCGGCAGCAAGCTTCTCAAGTCCACGGTGGCTGCGGACGTGTAAGTGGCGCCGCTTCCGATTCCGACCATCATCAGGGTGACGTCGAGGCTGCGCGTGCCGTTGTCGTAGACGACGGTGGCGAACATCTCGCCGGCGTCGACGAGGCTGCCGTCGGGCAACACCGTGTAGTCGCCGCGGGAGTCGACGTTGTTGACGTCGACGCCGATGTGGTGGCTGCTGGCGTCCCAGATGTCCTTGTGGATGTCGAACTCGACGGCGACGAACCTGGAGTCGCCGGAGGCGTTGAAGCTGGCGTAGCTAGGCGCCTCGCTCTCGTCGAAGAGGCCGAGGCAGCCGTCGTAGGACTCCTGCGGCAGGTCCGGCGTGTACGGTGCGAGGAAGAACGCCATGCCGTGCCCGGCGCTTGCGGCGCCGCCCTTGCCAGGGACGGACTGGATGCTGAAGCTGAAGTTGGCGGTGAAGCTGGCAGCCTCGCCGGTGGTGCTGTCCCAGAGCTGCACCGGCTGCCTGTGCCACGCCCGCCCCCTGGCGCGCCCGGCGAACTCGTCGCCGAGCAGCTCGATCCTGCCATCGAATACGCGTGCGTCGTCCTCCGGCCTGAAGTCATCCGGGTTGAAGAAGGTGTAGCTGAAGGAGAGAGAATTGGCTTGGTAAGGGACATGCAGCAGTGAGAGGGCCAACAAGGAGAAGACGAAGAGAAGGAGAAGCTGCTGATGATGATGAGCTCTGCTGCTTGAGCATGAGCACAAGTTTTTTACAGCCATGGAAGTTAATTATTTGGGTGTGTTCGTCAAATTCGGTGATTATTGGACTGTCACAACAATATAATGGCATACTCACACAGTTGTGTGTGAGATACGTCGATCAATCATGCCTCATATATACTCAAATTAAATTTATAGAACTGAAGGTTGTCAAGTAGGTCCCATGCTTCGGGACGGTCCACACACAAGTTGCTAGCTAGTCAGATTTTTTATGAGCATGATGTCGACTAAATCTATTACACAGAGTATTTTTTGCGTAATGTTTTTAACATATAAATCTTAGAAACTATCTGAATAATCAGAGACCGCGCGCCACCTCCGGGATGGATCAAAATTAATGTTGAATGGTTCCTTTGTTTTGTAGACAGGCCAGACCGGGCCATCGTTTGAAGGCCCGTGGAAGGCTATACAAAGATGGCTAAGGCCTGGTTTAGTTCGTGAAAAAAAATAGATACAGTAGCATATTTATAATTATAGCAATTAGTATATAATTATAAATTAATTAGATTTAAAAGATTCGTCTCAAGAAATACATGTAAATTATACAATTAATTATTTTGGTGTCCAAATATTTGATGTGGTGACGAAAAGTTTGAGTGGAAACTAAACAAGACGTAACTCAAATCATCATTCAACCGGACTGTGCCCGTATTTATTTGGCAATGATAAGCGAAATTAGAGACAAGTTGAAGCAGGCTTCATCATAGAGGAGGCAAAAGGTCTCACGTATCTACTCTATGAATGGAAGATCTCCCAAGTGAAGAGAGAGAGTAATGAAGTACTCCTTCTATTTTTAAATAGAGTGCGTTGCAACGGAAATAAATTAATACCGAACATAAACTCTTCATATTGCCTGAACAACACTCCTTATGCAACTCCCACTCCAAAAAGCATCCGAGAGACTACGGTAACAAAAGCATTGTCATAAGCCAGCATCCTAATCATCTAGCTTCTACAATTCATTGTGCACATCTGCTAGAGGTGGCTTTCTTCTCCATGTAAAACCTTTCTAAGCAGAAGTCTGGGCAATTTGATCCATGTTCAGTCTATAACGAAGTGAGGAGAACAAGCACATTGTACACCCATCTTTATACCAATCCAATTACTACACCAAATTTTCTACTTCTACTGACAATTCTTATCATTGGCAAGTTAAGGATGCCTTTGTCTAAGAAGCAATCAACAATTCATACAGCTGCCAATTTCAGTGATTGTTAAGGGGAAGAAAGATCATGATTGGCATGGCACCAATGTTAAATTTATCAATTAATGAGAACACTTCATCTGTGCGCAAGTAATCAAAACACTTCCTGATATGCATTTTGTTGCTCCCTTAGGAGCTGGCGTTGATCCTGGTTCAGAAGCATTGTCGGCCAGATTCAATCCCTCTGTGAAGTCGTTGCAGAGGCACCATATGCTAAGACGATAAGATGCTTGTGCTGCTTGCTGCTGGTCATCTGCAGAGGCACCATATGCTGCATCCGTGAACACATTGCCATTAGCAATAAGACAATAAGATGCTTGTGCTGCTTGTTGCTGGTCTGCCCTTGCACGACAAACCTGCATCTGTCCATGAACACATGCACATCCACCATGATCCTAATGAACCAACAAAGATCATGTCCTTCTCGATGGTTCTGCTTTTCTTAGGAATTTTAAACCCATATCAATAGGAGCTAAGAAAATCACGAAAACAGATGTTGAAAGCTTAAAAAAACTGTCACGGTTCGCAATCAAGTGTTGATAATGTAGTTTACAAAGCACACACAATGATTCATAGTTTCATTATGATTTATTTCAGGCATTCATATATTAAGTAACAAAGGAATAAGGGCAAATTTTCTAAAATACATGTTTGCCCAGCCTGCCAAATATCGGCACAACATGAGCTCAGCTGCTCTTCACTGCCCACAAAGTCAGCACCTAGCAGCAATCTGCAATGCAGAGACCAAACCCACTTACTTCTCACGATAACGATCAGGGTGCTTGTATCAAAATCACGAAAAAATAAATAAAAATATTCTGAATCAAACAAAGTTCTTTAAAAAAACCCGTGGAGCCAGCTCTCCAGTAAAATTTATTAAAAAAAAAAAGAACCAAGACACCTTTACAGCAAGGTTAGGCAAAAACTAACCTGAAAAAGAGGGAGAGGTTTACCTATACAACAAAACACTACAAGCAAGGAGAGCAAAACAGATTTGATTGACCATACCTTTGTTTCAAACTGCAGAATCCGGATCTTTGCCGAGTGTTAAATACTTTGCTGAGTGTTTTCTTTCGGGCACTCGGCAAAGAAGCTCTTTGCCGAGTGTCAAAAAAATATTCGGCAAAGAAAATTTTAAATTGAATTTTGAAGCCCTAAACGAATTCAAATCAAAAAGTTTTCAACTTCAAAGTTGTATAGCTTCTCAAGATCTACAACATTTATTTTGGTCATTTTTTCATTTGACAAAGTCAAAATAAATTTGTTCGTAAAATTTACATCTCTCACATATATAAGATTTATGAAAAATATTAGAATAACTATATCGGATGAATAAATGATAAAAAAAACCAAAATAAACTATGTAGATCTTGATAAGTTATGAAATTTTATATTTGTCAACTTTTTCAATTGAGTTCATCTTGTCATGCAAAACTATGTCTTTAATTGAAAATTTTAAAATTTGAATTTTTTAAACGACCTCGGATGGAAAAACTCCCTAAATAAATTTTGTAGATCACAAAAAGTTATGAAACTTTGTAGTGATAACTTTTTGTTTTAGAATCATCTTATCATGCAAAAATTATATTTGAATTTCTCAAATTTGAAATTCAAATTTTGTAAACGACCTCGGATGGAGAAACTATCTAAATGAAAATTGTAGTTCCCAAAAAGTTATGAAACTTTGTAGTTGACAACTTTTAATTTGAAATCGTTTAGAATCTCAAATAATCAATTTATATGTGATTTAGTATAATATATGAGAAACAGAAATGCAATATAGTCACAAATGATAGTGTGGTGTAGTGGATAAGGAATTAGAGACGCGAGAGCGAGGTCTCGGGTTTGAATCCCACTGGCCGTAATGTCACGAAAAATTCTATAACTTGGACCTCGTTTAGTTCTCAAAAAATTTGTAAAATGTTGACAAATGTTGTCCCATATATTAATTAGGCTCAAAAGATTCGTCTCGCAAATTACAGATGAATTGTGCAATTAATTATTTTTTATCTATATTTAATGCTTCATGCATTTGCCGCAAAATACAATGTGGTGAGGAATCTTTGCCATTTTGCAAAACACTTCGGCAACTAAACACAGCCTTGAATAGCAGATAGAGTCGAGTGGGCGCAGGCCTCCTGTGAAAAAACAATTTTTTTCCTTTTTCCCCCTATTTTTTAGATTTTTTTTGGATTTTTTATTTTCTATCTTTGTCAAGTGTCAGCATTCGGCAAAGCCTTTGCCGAGTGTCTGAAAAATAACACTCAGCAAAGACCCCTTTGCCGACTAAAAATTTGTCGTGTAGTCTTTGCCGAGTGTATTTGGACCTTTGCCGAGTGAATTTGGGACTTTACCGAGTCTCATAGACACTCGGCAAAGTAATAGTATCCCGTAGTGGTAGTTTTAGAGCATTGACAATACAACATAACAATACTGAGATAGGGAACACCTGCATCTCGAATCCAAAGATTGCCAAAAAAAATGACAGAAATAAGGTCTATATGATATCTACAACTTTCTAATTATGAGTATTTAGAGAGAAAGAAAGAAACACAGTAGAATCTGCCTATGTGGAAAAGTTTAACGCCAAAACCCACCCTACAACAAGAATCTAGAAAACAAAATGCGTTCTAAATCTTGCACATATCAAGGGGGAATACTTACCTAGTGTTCATGAGAGAACAAGTGAGGAAAACAAAGAAATCATCACAACAAATGCACTTGTTCCAGTCCTCCTTATTCTTTATCATGGCCGTGAGACCACAGTAGCTAATCAGAAAATTGAATAAAGATTTGTGATCAAAGAAAGCACAGGCAGGACTGCACATTTGAGCATGCTGTAGCTGGCACATTGTTGGCGCTGGATCGAGCCAGAGAACTTCCCGGCGCGACGAACAGATGGCGGCGGCGCGGTGACCGCGGCGAGGGACCGAGTAGATGAAAACGAGAACAACAAAGATACGGGAAGACAATTTGTTCGCTGCCAATCGCAGCTTCTCTGGCCCCCTGATTCTCTTATTTATAGACTCAAGATGTTCCCCACGCCGTGCCGCACAGGTGCGCGCTACCCTTTCTACGTGGTGCGCGCCACATGCGCCTTGCACGCCACGGCGTGGCTAGACCGACTCAAACGGGCTGGACCGTGATCGCGCACGTCAACGATCACGCCGCCCAAATCTAACCGACGCTAAGCTTTAATTGAGACAAAGATTACATAAGATATCGCAACAAATTAGCTAACAAATCTCCCCCTAACTTGTTGCACCTCCATAACGCCGAGAGCGCTTCTGAGCTCCACGAACTTGACCCGGCCGAGTGCCTTTGTGAAAATGTCTGCAAGCTGATCTCCCGTTCCAACATGTTCCACCTCCACTCTGCCCTCTTCTATGCATTCACGAATGAAATGATACTTTGTATCAATGTGCTTGCTACGATCATGATGCACAGGGTTCTTGCTCAGCGCGATTGCGGACATGTTGTCCATCAGCAACTTCACCGGCGCCTCCTTTGTTCTCAGCACGTCAGCTATCAACCGGCTCAGCCACACGCCTTGACAGGCTGCTGCCGCCGCCGCCACATATTCAGCCTCGTAGGAAGACAGAGCAACAATCTTCTGCTTTTGCGATGCCCAGGTCACCAGGCTACCACCCAGGAAGTACACAACACCCGTAGTGCTCTTGCGATCCTCCACATCTCCTGCAAAATCACTGTCACTGTACCCGAGTAGAATTGGTTTCAGTCCAGTGCCCCTCTGATACTTGCAGACGTAGCCAATGGTGCCTTTTAGGTACCTCAACACACGTTTGACAGCCATCCAGTGAGCTTTTCTAGGGGCTTCCATGTACCTCCTAACCATCCCAGCAGCAAAAGCTAGGTCCGGTCTATTATTCACAATGTAACGAAGACTCCCAATAATGCTCCTGTAGGCTGTTGCTTCCACAACTTCTCCCTCCTTCGACTTGTAGAGTTTCAGTCTAGGTTCCATAGGAGTATCACAAGCATTGCAGGTCATCATCCCTGTGTTTTCAAGTATCTTCACTGCATATGAACCTTGACTGATCACAATCCCATCATCTCCTTGCTTCACCTCTATCCCAAGATAATAGCTAAGAAGGCCGAGATCGCTCATGCTGAATTTTTCTTTCATCTCAGACTTGAACTCCTCGATGTCATGGACATTCGGCCCTGAGATTATCAAATCATCAACATACACCCCTACCACAAGTGGAGAAGTTTTGCTCTTCCTTTTATACACTGCAGGATCCAGTTTACTCCTCATAAAACCAATATTCAGTAACTCTCTATCGAGTTTGGCGTTCCAGGCTCTCGGAGCCTGTCTCAAGCCATACAAGGCCCTATTCAATTTCAACACTTTGTCACCATTGCCCACAATGAACCCAAGAGGCTGCTTAACAAACACTGTTTCAGACAAGTCGCCATTCAGAAAAGCGCTTTTAACGTCCATATGATGCACTTGCCATCCACCCTGAGCTGCTAGAGCCAGGACCACTCTCACTGTTTCAATCCTCGCAACTGGTGCAAACACTTCATCAAAATCAACCCCTTGCACTTGAGCATACCCCTTCGCCACAAGCCTGGCTTTGTGTTTGACAAAATTGCCATCAGGATCCTTCTTCACTTTGTAAACCCACTTTAGCCTGATTGCTTTGTGGTTCCTCGGAAGATCACTGACCTCCCAAGTTTTATTTGCCTCAATTGCCTGCCTTCAGCCTTCATGGCATTCCTCCAGCAAAGTTCTGTCAGTGCTTGATCCACTGTACTCGGTTCTTCTGCTGCTACAAGACAAACCCCGTTGTACTCGAGCTGAAGCTGCTCGGTTGATTCCAGCAGATCCGGTAATGTCCTATACCGCGGAGGTACTCCCTCTGAATCTACTTCACCACCAGTGGGAGGAGTTGCCCACTGAATCACGTTGCCACCGTTTAATCCTCCGAATGGAGTGTGTGGTGGCGAGACATCTCCTTGTCCTCCAAGGGGTGGAATTGCATGAACAGGTGACCCCGGCTCAGGTTGATTAGCCAGCTCGCCTGCAGCTCCGATTTCTCCCGGCATCGGGCCATCATCGCCAATTGTCGGATCTGCTACAGTACCCTGCTCAGATTCATCATGATAGAACACATCGAAAGTTTCAGGCTCTCAACCTGCAGCCGCTTCTGTTCTCTCCCCCCAATTCCATCCCTTCCTCTCGTCGAATATTACATCACGAGAGATGATGAGCTTCTTGTTTACTGGATCAAACACCCTGTAGGCTTTTGTGCCCGGCTCGTAGCCGAGGAACACACCAGGGATCGACCTGTCCGACAACTTCGACACGCCTGGACCAAGTTTCTTTGCATAAGCCAAACATCCAAACGTTCTCAAATGTCGCACCCCCAGTTTCCTCCCAAACCAAGCCTCAAAAGGTGTTTTACTATTCAAGCTCTTCGTTGGTGCCTTGTTCAGCAGATACACTGCTGTTGACACTGCTTCCCCCCAGAACCTTCCAGGGACTTTCATGCTTTTCAGCAAGCATCGGGCCATCTCCACAACCAACTGGTTCTGCGTTCTACCACCCCATTCTGCTGTGGCGTCCAGGGAGCTGTAGTATTGCGCTTCACCCCCTGCTCATTGCAGTACACAGTAAACACAGTCGAGTTGAACTCGCCCCCTGTCTGTTCTGAACGCTTTCAGACGTTTACCAGATTCAGATTCAGCTGCCGCCTTCACTTTCTTGAAACTTGCAAAGGCTTCATCCTTCGTCTTAAACAATTCAATCCACATGTATCGACTGTAATCATCAACGATTAATAGGAAATACAGCTTACCACCAGGGGTTGCTGGAGTGATTGGCCCACCAAGGTCGCCATGCACCAGCTCCAGGCCAGCAGTCGCCTGGTACGCCGATGCACGTGGGAAGGGTGCTCGATGATGTTTCCCAATTGCGCAGGCATCACACACTTGCTCGCCATGTTGAATCAGTGGAATTCCAACCACCATCTGCTTCTTCCCAAGGTCTCCAAGCGATCTGAAATTCAGATGCCCGTAGCGTGCGTGCCACAGCCACGCCATGTCGTCCATCTTCGCCATCAAGCACACAGGAGCAGTGAGATTAACCTGCATCACATACAGCCTCTCCTTCCTCTCTGCCCTGATTAGGACGCTTAAATTACCATTGGAGCGCTCAAACACCTGCATCACACCATGGTCTATCTCGACCCGACAACCAACTTCTTCTAATTGGCCGAGACTGACAATATTACACCGAAGTGATGGTATATAGTATACCTTCGTGAGGACTCGATGCTCTTGGTTCTTGCCCGCGATCGTGACTGCACCAACTCCGCAGATCACCACCATCGACCCATCTCCAAACTGCACCGCTCCCTTGACTGACTCATCGAGCGATGCCAGCGCCTCACGACACCCGGTCATATGGTTTGTAGCTCCGGTGTCAAGGACCCATGCTCCTGCGTCGAATGAAGATGGGAACACGCGTTCCTGATTCAGGAACACTTGTTGTGTTGTTCTTGCCTCAGTCCGCACCACGTTGCAGACCCGAGCCACCAACAGTGCTCCATTCTCGCCATCGGCTTTTGCATGGTGTGCAACCTCCTGACATTCCTTCTTAACTTTGTTCTTGCACTCCTTGCCCCAATGGCCATATTCGCCACACTTGCGGCATTTACCTTTGCGACGAGGTGCGCCTGTGTCAAGGTTACGCCCATCTCCGCCACCAAAGTTCTTCTTCTTCCGGTGCTTCTCCTTCTTGCCATAGTTCCCACCGCCACCAGTGCCCTTAGAACTGGACACAGATGACTCTGACACCATGCGAGCCTTGTTCCTCTCCATCCACTCCTCCTCCGTCAAAAGAAGTTTCGAAGTCTTCTCGGTCACCTGCTCCACCAATTGCTCAAGCCTCTCTTCAGCTGCACGCAGGTGGCCAACCAACTCCTCAATGGTGAGAGTCTTCAGGTCCTTGGTTAACTCAATGGCTACCGCCACTTGGCTATAGCGAGACGGCACCACACGCAAGAACTTCTTCACCACGCGTGTATCAGTGACACTCTCCTCCCCGAGGCCTCGCAGATCAGTAACGAGTTTGGTGATCCTGATCGCAAAATCGTCAATCGTTTCACCCGGCTTGAACGCCATTGCCTCAAACTCGGCCAGTAGCTTCTGGGCATTAACTTCTTTGACACGATCGGCCCCAAGACGCATGGTCTTGATTGCTTCCCAAGCCTCCTTCACCGATTTCTTGTTCAGAAGCATAGAGTGCATCTCCTGCGGCACCCCTCGGAGCATGGCTCCCAGCGCCAACCGATCTCGGCGTCTTTCTACCTTCGCATCTTCGATCGCATCCCAAAGAAACATGCCTTCAAGATTGCACTGAACATGTGAAGCCCATCCCTGATAGTGCGAGTCAACATCGGCCACGTGAGATTTCCAGCAACCTAGTTGAACGCCCGCTCCATGCTATCCTTCTCCTTCTCGCTGCTGGATGGCTCACTCATGGCGGCTTGATCCGGCGATCTCAATTTCCCTCTTCTTCTCCCTGGTAGATCTCACCACCAGACCTCCACTACTCCTCCTCAAGCACCGACGATCGTCTCCTCCTCGCTCTGATACCACTTGTTGGTGCTGGATCGAGCCCAGGAACTTCCCGGCGCGACGAACAGACGGCGGCGGCGCGGTGACCGCGGCGAGGGACCGAGTAGATGAAAATGAGAACAACAAAGATACGGGAAGACAATTTGTTCGCTGCCAATCGCAGCTTCTCCGGCCCCTTGATTCTCTTATTATAGACTCAAGATGTTCCCCACGCCGTGCCGCACAGGTGCGCGCTACCCTTTCTACGTGGTGCGCGCCACATGCGCCTTGCACGCCACGGCGTGGCTAGACCGACTCAAACGGGCTAGACCGTGATCGCGCACGTCAATGATCATGCCGCCCAAATCCTAACCGACGCTAAGCTTTAATTGAGACAAAGATTACATAAGATATCGCAACAAATTAGCTAACACACATCAGGGCAACTCAGTCCTAATATGGGATATGCCATTAGCAATGGGAAACCAATGGACTGTGAAAAGACAATATATGATAGGAATGAACTGATATGATTACGGATCCTACTTGCTACGGTTCGTAGGTTGTATCGATGGATGACAGGAGAGCATGGGTGAGGTCGGTGCCTGGGCGCTGTGGTTGCGCGAGAGGAGGCACATGCGACGGCTAGGGCTTGACTAGAGGTCTCCCGGCGGAGTGATTGCTCTTGCTTGATTATATTAACAGAGTTTACAAATATTTATGTCCCTTTTACTCTATATATTTTATTAAATAATTTATCTAGGACTAATATAAATTGCAAATACAAATATAACTAATCTTAATAATACTATGGGCCTTAGGCTCCAAATCCCTGCGGCCAATTAGCCACTAATGGGCATTTTCTTCTGGCTATAAGCCAAGCCGGTCATAACATCTCTCCCCACCTATTGAAACAGCTCGTCCTCGAGTTGAAAGTCAGCGAACTGGTCACAAACTCCTGGAGAGACTCCCACGTAGCATCCTCAGCGGGCAAACCACGCCACTAAATCAAAATCCAGCAAGCGCCGCGTTGCTGCTATGCTTGAAGAGCATGTTCCAGCGTTGGAAGGATCCCCCCATCAAAGACCAGAGAAGGGTAGCCGACGATGCTAGAGGGTTGCCGCGGTGGCGCTTCAGCAGCCCCACATAGAAGACGTCGTGGATGCGAGCGTCGTTGGGAAGCTGGAGTCGGTAAGCCATGCGCCCGATGCGCTCCATCACCTGGAACGAGCGACGTAACATGGCCTGAACTTACACTTGGCTCGAGGGTCGATCGGTCGAGAGACTGCGCCATCCCATGAAGCAGGCGCAGCCAAACCTAGTCGCTGATGGAGAACTCCAAGTCATGGTGATTAGCGTCGTGTTCCTTGGACAGCTGTTGTGCCTGCAAGAGACGCTGGCACACCTCGACCAGGATCTCATCATGGCTACGGAGGATAGTGTCGACAGCTTCCATCCGAGCCATCCCCAGTCTGTATGGCAGGAGCAGTGGCCGGGAACGGCTGTAGACCACCTTGAACGGAGTAGCACGCAGGGTGGTGTGGAAGGCGGTGTCGTAGCAGTACTCCGCCCAAGCAAGCTACGCATGGGGATGGTCTCCTGTAACACAGTGCAGATACAAGGCAATGACTTTGTATACCACCTCGGATTGGACATTAGTCTGTGGGTGGAAGGTTGTGCTCATACGCGGCTTGACACAAGCCATTCGGAAGAGGTCGTGCTAGACATTCTCGGTAAAGACGGGGATCCTGTAACTAACAATGGAGGTTGGAAACCTGTGCAAGCGGACGATGTTGTCGAAGAAAGTGCGGGCGATGGATGTGGTGGTGTAGGGGTCGAGTGCAATAAAATGCGCATACTTAGAGAAGCGGTCGGCCACTGTGAGGATGACGGACTTACCGCCCCATCTTCGGAAGGCCCTCAATAAAATTCATGGAGATGTCCGCCCACACCTGGGTCGGAACCTACGGCGGCTACAACAGTCCTACTGGCTATAGTGTCTCCGTCTTGTTGCGTTGGCAGGTGGTGCAAGAGGGTACCTAGTCATATACCAACACCCGATCGTCTGGAATGTAGAAATCTACGCGCAGTCGGTGAAGAGTCGTTTAGACTTTGGCCACCCTCCTGGCCAGCTGAATGGGCCAACAAAAGCACTTGATGGCACAGGTCGTCATGGTCGGGCACAAAGAGACGGTTGTTGGGCAGAAGCAGCCTGTCCTCAAAGCGCCAGGGACACTACAGGTCGCCAGTCTTCAGGCGCCGCAAGAGCAGCCTGGTGTCCTCTGTCGTGGCCGTGGCACGGCGAATGTCGTCGATGAAGGCGAATGAAGGCCCCAAGTGTACGCACAGGGCTGCACCATCCCCGCTATCTGGTGCGGCTCCAAGCTCAACGTCATAGCGGGAGAGAGCGTCTCCACCGTGTTCAGGCGCTCCGGGCGGTACTCGACGGTGAAATTGAAGCCGAACAGCTTGTTGATCTACTGGTGTTGGGGAACCGTCAATAGACGTTGGTCCAAGAGAAACTTCAAACTGTAGTGGTCAGTACATATCACGAAATGGAACCCCCACAAGTACGGACGCCAATGGCGCACAGCCTACACCAAGTCGATGAGCTCCCATTCGTACGCCGCGAGCTTGAGATGGCGCGTGGCGAACGGCCTGCTAAAAACACAAGAGGAACAACGCCCTAGTGTAGGATGGTGCCGAACCCTATGCCTGACGCATCACAGTCCACCATGAACAGCTTATCAAAGTCGGGCATCTGGAGCACGGGCCTAGTGGTGAGGCCGCACTTTAGCACTTGGAAGGCCCCCTCCGCCTCGTCGTCCTAGGCAAAGGTATCATGGCGCAAGAGGCGTGTTAGGGGCACCACATTGAGGACGAACTCCTAGATGAACTTCTGGTGGTGCCGGCCACGCTGCCACGGCCGCCACCTTGTCGGCGTCTATGGTGACACCGTCAGCAAAGATGATGTGGCCCAGATAGGCCACATACATCACCCTGAACGAGCACTTAGGCACTGTAGATCAGAATGTCATCAAAAAGACGAGCACAAACCTTCATAGGTAGGGATGAAGGACGTCGTTCATCAAGGCATGAAATGTCGCGGGGGTATTAGAGAGGCCGAACGGCATCACCAGGAACTCGTAGTGGTCGTGGTGGCTATGGAACGTCCTCTTGGCCACGTCATCAGGGTGCATCCACACCTGATGGTAGCCGGAACGCTAGTCGAGCTTGGTGAAGAAGCGAGCCCCGTGGACCTCATCGAGAAGCTCATCCACCACAGGTATGGGAAACTTGTCCACAGTGACGCGTGCAGTTTAGCAACACTACGTTGGACGCAGGTCCATTGTCCGACGCTGCAGACCTTAGCATCCGACGACTCGTGGCTTCTTCAAAACTTTTCTCCGGCGCAATGAAAAATAGGCATTCCATTTCCATGAAAACGCTGAATCCCACCTCGCAAGCTCGATGGGAGGGAGAGAGGATCCCAAACCTCCCTCTGTCTCTCAAACTTTACCTCATTTGCAAATGTGCTAACACCACCAAGTTTACACCATCATGTGCATGTGTGTTAGTATTTTCATAAATATTTTCCTAAAAGAGTTAGCCCCTCAACTTGCCACACCACTCAATCCTAACATGTATATAAAGTTAGGTCGCTCAAGTGGCACTAGATGATCATAACCGGTGAAATAAAATGCCCTACAAATATATCTTTACCTTGCGTATTTTATTCCAACTCCTCCAATATTAATGCAACACATGCACCAACCGAACACCAAATGATATGATCCACTTCATATCATCACGTGACCGCATTGGTTCATCGATCTTGACCTCACTTGCTCTTCACCATTGCCTTGGTCCATCGGCACTAAGTCTTACTCAAGTTTCACCATCATACGTGGTCCCTTGCTTCAAAGCTTCCGACTTGCCATTCACACTTGCAACTAGTCCATCGAGTCAATCCTCATCTTGATCTTCTCCACCTTGGTCACATGACTCCATATCATGTCTCATGCAATGAGCTCTGCCATCATCATATATTCACCTGTAGACTAATCTCATGTGTATCTCATATAAACAATATTAGTCCACCTAAGTTGTCACTCAATTACCAAAACCAAACAAAGACCTTTCAACGTCCTCAAATGAAAAACTCAAAACTACAAATATATAGATCTCATCGAGGGCTATAATTTTTATATAAATTCCATCTTCCTATAATGTCATATTAAAGAGTTATGATTTTTTAAAGATTTTATCTTATCATGTCACTCCCGATGGCGCGACAAAACAATATCGTCATGTTAGAAACGTCACCTAATATGTCGTATGTTGCCGCGCCAATACATGTGGCGTGACAACATTATTTGATCGTCTCAACACTGTTGGTGCGACAAAAAGGTCAACTAACTTTTAGGAGCGATTATTATTAAAATATTAAATAAAAAAGATTAAAAAATAAAAAAAAATCTCTCGTATCAACAAGCAGATGCTCTTTATGTTCGTGTATTTACGTACACGTGCTGCATGACAATGGTCATGTTCGTGTATTTACGTACACGTTCTGCATGGCAATGGTCAGACCGTAATAGGTCAGCGGCAGCCTGAATATTTTTTATCAAGTTACCATTTGACTTTAGATCGTAATTCATACTTAGCCATGCTTTTTTTTGTCTAATCCATCGACCATCCTGGGCTGAAACTTTTTTGGAGCCTAAACAACATTCGGCCACAATAATCAGAACGCATTAGATTGAGATCCGTCTGCAATGCAGGGCAAGCAAATGTACGTGTTGCGCATTAGCGCAACATACCGCAGACCTGTCCGATGGATAGTGTTTTGAGTGTCTTCCCTTGTCAGAAATCCCTACCGTCCAAAAAGGCAAAACATCATGTTCACGTGTCAAACGCATGGCAAGTGATTATTGCCTAACTTGCCCAAAGTACATCAAAGAATTGCACAGAACATTCAGAACTCCACGGCAATCGGCAACTCGGCAAGTCACCTAAAAACACAAGCGCATATGATTATCGCCAAATTTTCCAAAGTTCATGTGCCAGCATGTAGGATGTAAATCCAGTAGGTCCACATGAAACCATTGCACATGGCCATCCTGAACAGAGGATGATTCAGGAGGCCATGCCCCTGAAAACCACTATCATTTTGTATTGGGCTCAATTACAGGTCAATGCTGTTTGTTCCTTGAGCCAGTCCTCTGAAATGTTAAGGTCAATGCTGTTTCTTGGGTCAGTCCTTACTGAAATGCCTAGCAAGTCAAAATCCAACTGATCCTTCCTAATCTCCTTCAACCACCATGGAATGGAGAATAAACTGTCATTGCCTTATGGGGCACGTTGTTGTACAAAGCCTTACATTCTCAATCTCACTTTTACCAACAATGGTCCAGACAACAAACAACTGTGCAGTTGGATTCAGAAAACAATTCAGCACAGAGAATCTGCAGACACATGGTAGATACGGACCAAAGTCAAATCATGCAAACTGTGATGCATATCATCTCAAGATGGATACTGATTTTCCACAGTAATGAGACTGATAATTGAGTCTACGAAGCAACTGAGGTTGAGAAATCATTGGTTCCTTTCGCTGGGCAACTTTGGATGGTACACACCCTTCCTCAACTTCCAACTAGCTGCCACATTGCACACACGGACATGGGTATTAAAAACCTTCAATTCCAGGTGAACCTTTAGTGAAGGTATCATTGCAAAAGCAAAGCACCATAAACATGATATATTCAATACATTATAAGCTTGCTGGTACCATGTTGTATGGGCAGGTCCTATGATTTGCATTTTTGTTTTGCCATGACACCCATGAGTGCGGTCATACCCACATCTTCTGAAAAGCATGGCATTACACCAACAGGATCACATTCTGGGCTTCAATCACATGGATTATGGACTCTGTTAAACTCATTCATGGGCTCTTGAATCATGCAAGTGACTGAAGTTCAACAACCAACAGGTTTGCTATATTCCAGATTGCAGAAGCTCAGATGGCCCTACTGATCTCAAGCTCCACTGTTGCATAAACTGGTAAGTTCATCCAAATACTGATCATAATAAATAACTAAATTAAGATACAAATTCATTTGGTCCAGGAGCAAAGGGACAGGCAGCTGAACACCCCGAAAATGTTTCAACTTCGAAAGTTGAAGGCCTGACACAAGTAAACCGACCAATGATCAAAACTGTAAGCTCTCACATTTTGCAACAGCCTGTTTTCATCTTTCTCAGAGGAAATCACACTAGACATAGAGCAAAGGTTTCCAAACAAACCAAAGTTTGGAAGCTTTGATGCACTGAAAAACATTTTCACATGCTCTGTTGATGCCCATGGTGTCACATTCATGTTCCGTCAAGTGTCGCAACAATGGGTGCTGTGCCTTCATATGGTTTCCCAGGCTTCTGCTCATATCTCCAATTGCTAAACCATTTGATTATTGAGTTCTTGTACACATATCTGGATGTGTGATTTGCCTGGTTCATGAAAGTTATCTGACAGACAACCTTTGGCATGAGCATTTTTTATAGTACTGCTCTTTTCGACTCACGAATTAAATCTTCTTTTTTTCTGGTGACAAGGACCAACTAAGAATTTCACCCTGCAAGGATAAAAACAAAAGAATTAGACATTTGTGCCTAAAGAAGAAGAAAATCATATGTACAGTTGCAGAATAATAAAGAAAATCATAAATCCGTAGTTCAAGCACTTATGATTCAGCACATCAACAAACAAAAAACAAGTAAAAGGGAATCAACTACATAACTAAAACAAAACTAACTACTTCATGGGTGAAAGACAAATATAGCCCAGAACAGGATACCCAGTAAACGAACACACTGGGTTTGGTGGCTGGAAAAATGACTAAGCCTTTTCTGTTTTTCTCTCATATATATATAGACAGCCATGAGCTACAATCATGGCTGAGATATCCTCAAAAGGGAATCAACAACAGAACTAAAATAAAAGTAACTACTTGAAGGATGAAAGGCAAATAGCCCTGAACAGGATACCTAGTAACTTGAACACAAGCACAAACACACACCAACACAGTCGGTTTGGTGGCTAGAAAATGACTTAGCTTTTCTGTTTCTCTCATATATAGGCAGCCAGCTGACTAATCTTCGTGTCCATGCCCCCAATTGTGCACTGGAAGTTGCATATCTAGCCCCATCTTGTTTAATAAAATAACATAAATGGGTTTTGCTGATATCTAATGTGTTTCAGACCTTGAGGCTAAGGCAATTTGTAATGGTTTCACTGCTAGCTTCAGGCTAAGGTAATTTGTAATAGTTTCGCTGCTATCTATTGTTTTTCAGAGCTTCAGGTTAAGGCAATTTGTAATTACTAACACAAAATCACAGACAAAAAACATCTAACCCTCATGGTAAAGGAAACATGACAATTAGATTTGATGGGGTGGCAAATTCAAAGAAACATGCATAGCCTCAATAGTGTTAATTGTGGTATCTAAATGAGTCATTTAACTATAGCAAACCTAAGGTAGAAATACAGAAAAATGATGAAAACAAAAGTAAAAATCATGGTCCAAGGCTTCAATAATTCTCTAGTGGATACAACACATCACTATATATAAAGCAATAATGCTATTTTTATTTCCTATCAGCATCTGCTCAAAACCTCCCTTAACTAAGTGAAACTATTCAATAATTCTCTAGTAGATACAACACATCACTATATATAAAGCAATAATGCTATTTTTATTTCCTATCAGCATCTGCTCAAAACCTCCCTTAACTAAGTGAAACTATGACAAGACTTATATTCTTCCATGGTACATACATCTCATGAAAGTAACATGTAGCCAAATATATTTCCAAATAAGATGGCAAATTTCAAGATGTAATAACTTTTTTTCCCCTATGATAGGGCAGTGCATACATCTCAAGTGTGATAGGCTGATAGCTAACGGAGAAACAACTAATATCAAATGTTTCTCAAAAACAAATAGAATGTAATAAGAAACAACAGTTAAGCATTGTTTCCTACTCCATTTATAAACGAACAGTGCCATAGAGCTATATTGTGACATCTTACTATCTCCAACAATCGTCACCCAAAATACAAGACCCATTTGTCCTTTAGGTAGCGCTACAGTTAAAAGGTTCCATACCTATTTTTAGTCTTCTCCAACAACAAGACCTAAAAGACAACACTCTCTACAAATGGGTCTCGAGGAGAGAGGATACCCAAATTTGGGTTATGCCTCTCCTGATACCCAAAATGGGTTTTCTGTATGGGTACTCTGTTGGAGGCTATAGGTATTGTGTTGGAAACCTATTTTGGATTTGGGTTTCCAAATACATATCCTATTGGAGACAGCCTGGAGTTACAGGCTTATAGCCATACTTCATCCTATGAATATGAATTGTACGCATTAAACTGCACCTCTTGAGAAGATCAGTAATTGTCTCTGGATTCTAGAATTGCTCAAGACACCTTATATTATAAGATAAAAATGATGATAACAAACATCCTAAAACTAAGCTAAATTAAGCTGCAGACTGATAAATTAAGGAGCACTATAAGAGTAGAAATGCAGCACAACATCTGCTTGGATAAAGAAATTACTTGCCTCGCTGTTCGATAAGCCATCACCAACTTGCCACTTCATTTTAAATACTTTGGAATGATCTTCACTGCTCAACCAATCCCAAGCTAAAAAAGCACTCACTTTCCATCACTAACATCCACTAGTCATGTTCATCTTATATGACTTATTTGGAACCTACTAAACTCTAACTAACTTCCATCAACTGCTGTTATAACAATAATACTTTGCTTTTCCAATCTCAAAGCCTGATCAAAAGAGTTTTTGCACTATAAACTTCCATGTGACACATAAAAGCACAAAGATCTTTCTACTGTCTTTGTGTCTTGGCAAAGGGTTCAGATGCCTTTGGAATTTGGTGATTTGGGTATACAGACCTTTGGATGGGCACTGCATATCTGCGAGACCTTGGGCTGGACTCCCAATTCAAGTTCCAAGAAATGCACAGGCTCTATTTGATGTGGCTGTGGATCATGTGTTGGCATGGTGAATCTACTCGCTTCTGGTCAGATCAGTGGCTGAATATCCATCGCTGAGTTGGCTCCAAATTGATCCAGTTGATTAAAAAAAGGGTTGCTAAATGCCGCACAGTGGCCCAAGCGCTCCAATATAACAGAAGCTGGGTGGCTGATATTAAAGGGGCCTTAACAGTACAGATTATCATTGAATATTGGTTGATCTGGCATCAAGTAGATGGCATCTTTCTTCAACCTGATGTTCAGGATCAATATCGTTGGAAATTCTCCCATTCTGGTACATACAGCAGCAAATCTGCATATGGCTGGCTATCACATAGCAATATTGGACAGCAGACTGCCTAGCCAAGTGAGGGCTGCCCCAGCCAGCCACTTGTCCATTCTGTGATCAGTCCGGGGAGACAATCCAGCATTTGCTTATCTCCTGTGTTTTGACACGGCAGGTCTGGGCCTTGATTCTTCAACATTTGAACTTGGTCCCTGTTGCGCCTTCGCCAATGACATCTAATTTCTCCAGATGGTGCAGGTTGGCTATCAGAAGGGCACCAAAGGAGATAAGGGCTTGAATTCCCTCACCATTCTTGTTTCCTGGGAAGTATGGAAACATCGGAACTCTTGTGTTTTTGAAGGGGCTTCTCCAAGTGTTCAAGAGCTTTTACAAACCATAGGGGATAAGTGTAGTCTTTGGTGCATCGCGGTTGCTTCGAAGCAGTGACCTCTTAGCTAGGTCACTGACCCGGGGGCACGGGTGGGTGGGTGGGGTGGGGGGCGAAGTAGCCAGTGCTGTGGAAGGATGGTCATGTTTTATGTTCTGTCACAAACATAGTCTGCCTTGAGTGTGTGTTGAGGACCTTGAATCCAGGTATTTGAACACCCTTGACAGACCATTGCTTGTGAAGCCTTTTCTCCTCTTGATTAACAGCTTTTCCTATATGAAGTCCTCAACTCAAGCAAAGGTGAATTGAAGTGCTTCACGATGAACAACCTTGCAACCTCTACCATCATCAAATCAGAGAAGCCAAATTCTAGTACTATCCAATGCTTTATCACATGAAACAACAACATAATTCTTCTAGTGAATGAGGGGAAATTCTAATCTAAGAACTTGTAAAGTTCAGGCATAGTACTTGAAGTATCATTAGTTGGAGACTCCTCCAGGAGCACAACATAATAAAGATCCATTTGTACCAATGTTTAAAGAATGACCAAACATCATTTCTCGGAGAACACTGATCTTCAAAACTAATGTCTCCCTCCTCATCCCTAATAAAGTCAAACCTTTCGATTATAGTCATTCACCACAACTCTAATTTCCTACTATTTACTCTTGTCCTACTTTGATTAACTAGCACAACATCGTCATTAAAAGGCATACAAAAAGGAATATCTCCTTATACACCCCATGTGATCACATCCATCATCAACACATATATAGATAAGGGCTCAGAGTTGATCCATAATGTAATCTGGAGCAAGGAGTAGATATGGGCACTTTGCGATTTGACAAATGATAGTTCTTGCAAACTTCAACTATAGTTGCATGGACCTAGAGAAGCTACGTGTTTTAATAGGTGATCAACAATGTGGGCCTATGTAGCTTCAAGTGACTAACTTATCCACATGAAGCTTAGACTAAAGTTCAACACCATTTCACCATCTCGAACTCAGTGTTCCAAATTCACTCGTAATCCAAGTTGAATTCAAAGTTGTGGTATCTGTTAACTTATATAACTTTCTTGGACTATATGGCCCATCCAAGTTGACGTAATCCAACTCTATAGTGTTAAGGATAAGGTCTTTTCACCTTGTTCTAGATTCTTCTCTCCTATGTAACATATGTTGCTCATCAGGGCTGGTGAATACACAAAACTTCGTAATTCATAACATGGTAATAGAGCCCAGTTTGTACATTGTTCTTATTTGATCCTAAGCATAGCTCCAGAATCGCCTCCCCCTCACTGTTCGCACCAGGTGGCCGAGGTACGCCTTGTACTCACTACCCTCAAGAGAAGCAAGAGCAATCTTTTCCCTAGGGGAGGGAACCACTTGGCCATAGTGCAATTGTAGTAAGTGCCAGTAGGGGCTGCTGCTGCAAGCTCACTACCATGCATCGAGCCATCTTCCTTGAGATATAAATCAAGGGCCACCACCTTAATTCAGGCCCCTGAGCCTCCATGCATGAAGCGCCCCATCTGTATAACAATCCACACACCTCGACACATTCATACCTAACCTGCCATGGCCCCTCAGCATTGTGTCACGTCGTGCTTTCGCACCCTATGCAATGCCGTGCCTCTATGGCCCTGCATGCATCATCAAGCTCCAACTCCTGCTGGCCTCTTGCACCGCTTCTTCTCCACCGAGTTGTTAGTTCCCTACTGGCCTGGTGGCCAAAACACGATGGCAAGCTCGAGGAGTCTCCCTACATGCAACAAGTGAGAGCATCTACCCATGGCACAATCATCCCTTCTCCAGGTTGCGCAAAGACTCCATGACCAGGTGTTGCTTCAACATTGCAGTCAGCCCTCCACTACTTAAGGCAAGCCTCTGTTGGCTGTGCGATAATTGGGAAACACTGGGGCCTGTTTGTGTGCTGTTGGGCTTCATTTTGAGCTAACATGATTGTTTTGCAATTGCTGCTGGCTTGTTTTTGTAGCTGTTTCTATCACCTACTTGGTATCCTAGCCCTAGTGTTGTTACCAAGTCTAGTTGAAATCTTGTTGCGTTGCGTCCATCCAAGTATGCTGGTCCTCTCCTTGAGTTTGTGTGCCGAGCAAGAAAACAAATTGCCATCACCAAGTTGTTTGAGTCTCATCACATGGCTACAACAACATTCTTCTTTGTTGCTGGTTCCGTTATCAGGACCTTTCACATTGGTCCTGGACCACCACAATCTTCTATGCATGTGATGGTCTCTCTTCTCTGAGAACATCAATCCCAACGCATGAACCTCTTGTTGGATGTTGGATGTGTAGGGAAGCCATGTGTTTCTTTCGTCCTTTACATGTCTTGCAACAAAACCCTTCTCTATTGTTGGTTCCATTATCAGCACCTTCCACATCAGCTTGGGACCACTAACCCTGCATGGAAGGATGTTCTCTTCTACATGTTTTTGGGACCCCGAGCATGACCCTTCCATTTGATTCGTAGGGAGCCACGTGTCTCCTCCCATCTCATCAGCTTGATTCTATGTTGATTCTCTGAAGTGATTCTCTAAAACGAACTAGGGGTCTAGGAACTAAAAAAATAGCTTCTCCTGGTTCACACCATGCATATGCATACTGTTTAGCATAGAGAATCATAGATAAACATAGTCAGAGAATCACTTCTCTCAAAGAATCAGCTTCTGAGATCTCGATGACAATCTGGACTAGGCCCTTCATCACCCTCCCTCATGTTGTTTCTGCCACTTCTCATGGCTACTAACATGACTTTGAGTGGAATGCGAACAATACAAACCAAGACAATAACATGCCGTCGGATTTGGATGTATTGTTTAATGTTTATCACTGTTGTATTGTGTCTAAGTCTAGTGTGCTTAGTGTCATACACCTACACCCATACTCTCTCCAAATGCAACGCTATTGTATATGCCTTGCATCTGAAGAGAGGGAGGGGCCTTAAGGTAAAAAGTTTTTTCACCTTCTTCTTGAGTCTTCTCTCCTATGTAAATATATATTGCCCTTCAGGCTGGTGAATGTACAAGCTTCACAGTTCATAACATCTTGTACTGTGTCTAAAACTAAAATTGAATGAGGTGCACAGAACTGTAAACAATTTATTTGATGCAACCATTTTTGCCAGCACGTCATATTCAACAATTCAGCAGTTAATATTAACTTCACGGTAGCTATGCCACATGGGGCAATGGGGCATGTATGACCCACTCTGGACATCTTGGTATCAACAACTTAACAAATTAGCCATACTTTAAGACAGTATGGGAAAAGTTGTGATTAGAAGCATTCAGAAAAGACAACTCATAATTGTAAAGCAAGCAGATATATATAAACCTTAGGTACTGTAAACGATGTGATATGACCATTAAAACCTAGAAGGTAACTCTTTCTCCAATGACAAAGTTCTGATCTTAGCGGTAATGAAGGCGATTCTTGTCATATGTCCCCCATGAACCAGATTCAGGAGGATGCAAAGGACCTTTCTCAGAAACCCCCTGGTAATATGACAGAAGGTTAAAGATAAAATAAGGAAGTATCCATATAGTTAACAGGGGAAGAACTTAATGGTCGCATATGCTATCTTTTAGAAGATCATACCGCATGGATATTGTAGCTATCTTCATATGGGTTCTTAGTGAAGGTCACATCAGGACTACCCATCAGCATCCCATATGTTCCACCTAAAATGTTACATAAAAGTAATAGCATAAGAATTCTGCCTTATATTAAGGAAATAAAAAATGACAAGTATAAAACATCAACAATACTGACAAGGTAAATACTGTATCAGGAAGTTGACTTTGAAGAAAATCAATGTCCATGCTAAATTTCAAATGATTCAGTCCTAACAAATGATTTAAGCATTCATTGTTGATGAAGAAGATTCCTGAGTTTAGTACAGGCAAAGTGTTGAACATGGCAGCCACCTAGCCTATCTAAGCAGCAGCATCTTGCCTAACCACCTAGCCTGACACTCTGCCATTCCGTGCTAGATGCTGATCTGACTCCAGATTAGCGCCTAGGGGAGCACTGATTATGGCATGCTAATACATCAATTTCACCATTCTTGTCACCCCATTACACAACACTAATCTTTGAGTAAGCCATATCGAGGAATCGAGGCCAATGATGGGAAGTATTAGACTGTCAGTCATTGATTCTGCATGTCCCAGGTTATGCTAAATCAAGATTAGAATAAAAGAATAGCCATGCACATAATATACATTTTAGAGCAAAGGATAATTCACAACATCAAGAAAAAAGACTATTCTTGCATCTATACATTTGGACATGTGCAAAAATAACACAGTACAAGTATTCTTTAATTTTTTGATCTATCATATTCAGTGTGATCAGCAAACTAACAAGTCTCAGTAAGCACACAGCTGAGTATTTTTGCCCAAGAATATGAACCTAAACCCTCAATGTACATTATTTAAAACATATATCATATGTATCCTTTATCAGTTAACAAATATGATTTCAAAGTTTACCAGGCGCCTCTCCCATTAGATTAGTAGAAATCAGTAGCCACTATCCACAAATGTAGGTCTTGCGATACAGCATTCTCCTATTTTCCAATGTGATAGTTTACAAAGTCGTAAGGGCATGAAGGTGTACTGAACTACTACTAACACTCATTAGGGCTGCATACATTGTTTTTGGATATGGATGTATTACATCATTGTGTTTATTGTCTCATTTTTAATGTGACATAATTTACACACCAACAAACAGCAGCTGGGCATGTTTAGGGCAAATGTGTTTTGCTCTTTTGTGCTATTCTGCAGCCTTTGCAATTGCAGCAAGATCTAATTGTAGGCTGTAGCTTCAAAATAAATGTTTTCAAAGAGTTATAATAGCCAAAATAGGTATTTAAAAAAAACAACTTCGAAAGCCACTGCAAATCTGCAATGCCAAAAGGGGACATGGTCCAGTTTGTAAAACACCAACCTTATGTAACTTGTATGTACTTAGCATTTCATTAGATCTTCTATAAATAGATTTCACACCTCAACTACTTAGTATTTTAAGAAAGAAAAACTGAAGATTGAACAAACGTAAAGACTCCTAGACAAGAATAAAAACAGATACAGTTCATATGCACAAAATTACTGTGCCCACAATAGCAAAAAAAAAAGAGTCATAAACTGATGCCCTACTCCTATAACCATGGCATAGTGATGGTAATAGTCCAATACAGAAATATGCACAGAAGGTCAGTCAAACAAACAGATTACCACAATAGTACAGCCTCCTGCCAA
Source organism: Sorghum bicolor (assembly GCF_000003195.3). Classification (NCBI taxonomy): domain Eukaryota; kingdom Viridiplantae; phylum Streptophyta; class Magnoliopsida; order Poales; family Poaceae; genus Sorghum; species Sorghum bicolor. The sequence continues at coordinate 7,736,191 of NC_012877.2, forward strand.
TGAGAGAAGGGTCTGTGTGCAACAAGGATAAGAAAATTTACAGTATTGTCAACAAATTAGTCCTAACATCATACCTGTGCCCCATGGTCTAACTTCAAATTTAGCTAATTCACCGCGCATCTGTTCAGTCTCTTGTGCCATAGAAAGCATATTCTTCTCCATTGCCTTCCTTTGTTCCAGCAATTCCAAATTCCCCTTCTGCTCTAGTCCGCAAGCAGTCCTGCAGAAGACAAATCAATGATCTTACAGTTACAGTACAAGCATATAAATATGAAAAAGACTAACGGGTACACCAGAAAATCAAATGAAGCAAACAAAACTGCAGAAGTACCTCACATGAATAAGTTCCTGTTGCAGACCATCAAGTTCTGTTTTCAGCACAGGTAGCTGCTGTTTAACGGACTGTTCCCTGTTCAGCTCTCCCATGAGAGATGCAGCCTCTACAGATAGTTCTTTCGTAGCAGTAACGAGCTTGTCAATTTCACCACGAAGCTGCCTGATCTCATCATGCAATTGCTCACTTGCTCCAAGTTCAGCTTCAAGCTTCCTCCTCTTGTCCACAAGCTTACTGATATAAGCTTCCTTCTCAGTGCTAATGTCTGCAAAGATCATGTTCAACTGGCGGACCTCATCTTTTCCAGCTTGTATTTCCCTGCTTAACACTTCACGGTCCTGAACCAGAGCCCAGTTATGTGCCAAAAGCCTCCGGAGTTCAACTTCCTGTAACTCGAGCTCATCCTCTAAGACAGCTGGGTGAGGGTGTGGAGCTCCCCTCATGCGTGGGCCTTCATGGATCTCAGGATAGGCCCTACGTTCATCAAGCCCACGACTGCCAGGATAGCCCCTATGATCATCAACCATACGAACACCAGGGTAGCCCCTGCGTTCCTCAAGCAGACGGGGGTCAGGATAGCCCCGACGTTCTTGAACCACACGGATGTCAGAGTAGCCCCTACGATCCCCAACCACAAGGACTTCAGGATAACCTCTGGGATCGTCAACTCGAAGGCCTTCATGGTACGCCCTGCGATCCTCAATCAATCGCCTTGGCAGGCGACCTCTTTCCGACATGATGCTTAGTGCCTTGACATGGAAAAAAAACATAAAAATAGAGTATTAATGGATCCATCATTACAGGAACATGAAAGCCGGCAAATTGATCAAATGATGTAACAGTGGTGATTAATCTGGCACTGCATATAACATTGGTAGGACGAAGTTCATATCCTTCCTATATGGACCTAAAATAATATTCCACTTAACACCAGGCATGGCATCGGCAGACCCGGTAAAGGACATGAGTGTACAAATGAACACCCGACAAATTTTTTCAAAATAATCTAACTTAGTAGGCATAATTCATGTATGCAATTGTAATTAGATCAGATCCGAAATAACCAAATAGCTTAAGTTAGGGTTTGGGTGCTCTATTTCGCACGACAGGAAGGAAAGCGAAGGGGTGGGCATAACTGGTGGGTGCTCGTTGCCGGCGACCGCGACGAAGGCTTGGAAACCTGGCGTAGGGTGGCGGCGTCGGCGGCGGTGGTCGGCCAGTCGTCGCCACGAGAGAGAGCGCCGCGGGATGGACGGGAGAAGAAAAGGCAGCGTGAACGGAGTCCGCTGCACCTAGACTTGGCCTGGGCCAGCGTTTCTAGGCCCAAGTGTCCAAAAGCGATATTGTGACAAAACCGCTTAGGCCGGGCCTTGTTTAGGCTTTGTTTAGTTTCCAAAATTTTTCAAGATTCTCTATCACATCAAATCTTGTGGCACATGCATAAAACATTAAATATAGATAAAAAAGATAACTAATTACATATATTATCTATAATTTGTGAAACGAATCTTTTGAGCCTAGTTAGTCTATAATTAAATAATAATCTATGTTACGCTAGGCGCCGGGCGGAATCTAGGCGGAGACCCCTTGCCTAGCGCCTAGGCGGGATTAATCGCGCCTAGGCGTTCCTAGGCGTTTTTCTAGGCGTTTTGGCAATATAGCCAATATATATATGTATATATCCTATATATTATGTATATATCTATTTATAGCACAAAATCTGAATATAGGAGACAATCAATATGAAAAGAGGGTGAGTAGACATACCTGATCCCTTGGTAGGTAATTCTTACATGTTCCTAGCACCTATAACACATTTGGAGCTAGTAAATACTAAATAGTGAATAAACAGCATGGTGTTCATAAAAAGAAAAATAGACAACAAGTTGGTCACTTATCTTGGGATTTCCGCAACCTCCCATCCATGAGCACACTGCACACCATATCAACTCCTAGTAATTACAAATTGAAAGCACAAGCATAGGCACATTTGCACAAAGCACTAGGACATTTGATTTATAAAGGACAGTACAATCAGTCAATCACATAGCTGCCCACAGCCCCACACACAAACACATAGATACAGTTCTTAGTTCTCACAAGCAAATTAAAGGACAACACAAGCAAAAGTCACAAAAGAACACAGTCACTCATAGACAGTCACACAAATGCAGTTCAGTAGGGTTCAGCATAGTCATCCTCATCTTCCTCAAAGACTTCTTCTTCAGACTCAAACTCTTCTCCTTCATAGAGGTCCCTCACTCTTGCACTTCTACGCCTCTCTAGCTGTTCTTCTACTCCTACTGCCTCTCCAATCACAGACCAAGGTATTCCTGTACCTTCCATCTCTTCCTCATCTTCCTCATCTCTAAAGTCAACTAATGCATAATCATCTCCACCCTCTTGGAGAAAACCTTGAGCTTCAGTAGTTTGACTAGACAAGAGAACATCAGGGAGTTTCTTTGACTTGATCCTTTCTCTCCTACTAAGTAGTTTGGAGTTGAATTCAATATAGACCAATTTGTTTAGGCGAGTTGTAGTAAGCCTATTTCTTTTCTTAGTGTGCACCTATGAACAAAAAACAACAGAATTTTCAGATCTGCAATTTAATAATAATGCTGCTGAAATGCTCATAATAGATAGGAACTAACCGCTTCAAATACACTCCAATTCCTTTCACAGCCCGAAGAACTTGATGTCAAAGACAGGATCCTTGTAGCCATCTTCTGTAAAGCAGGAACCTCTGTTCCATACAGCCGCCACCATGACGCTGAGAAAAAAGAAGAAACACAAACATAACTGTTAGTTTTACAGAAAACAGCCATGAGCCATGTTAGTTTTACAGAAAACAATCATGTATACCTCTACCTGGATTGTAGTCAAAACTCTCAAAAGTCCTTGCAAGCTTCTTATTAAATGGTCCTTCTCTATTCTGAAACATTTTCAGTTCAATGTTGGCAGCCTGATGTTGCTTGTCCTCATCGTGATAATAAAATTTCTCAACAGCAGCTATAAATCCTTCTGTTATTTTGGGCTCATCAAAGATTGCTGGGTTACTATAGCTGTAGTGTGGATTCAGCAAATAAGCTGTCAAATGCAATGGGGAATCAAGTCTTCCAGCCATCTTCTTTTCAATAACAGCTATGACTTCCTTGTATCGAGACTCAACATTGCCAAAGGCTTCTTTGATCTCTCTTTGCCTTTAGTAGTGAGCCATAAACAAAACCCATGGATGGCTTCACATCCCCATCAACCAAACGGAGCACTTTGAACAATGGCTCAAAAACAGCCAATGTGAGCTTCACATCCTTCCAAAAGGTTGGACTCAATATGGTTGCTGTTGCCTCTTTTCCTTTCTTTGATTTGACATCCTTCAATGAGTCCCACCTACTGTGCACCACTATCTTTCTTAACTGGTCCTTCTTTTCTTGTAAACTGGACAAAGTGAGAAAGTATGAAGCAAACCTTGTTACTCCAGGCCTCACTACCTCTTTCCCCTCTGTGAAGTGTCTCAGGCACTCCAATGTTCTTGTGTGTCCATAGACAAATATGGTAAATGACTTTGCTTGGTCAATCACTTTCCTGAACCGAGCCATATTGCCAATTCCTTGCAGCATCAAGTTGATTGTGTGAGCTGCACAAGAGGTCCAAAAAATGTGTGGTCTCTTCTCTTCCAATAGTTTCTTTTCTCCCATGTTGTTAGAGGCATTGTCAGTCACCACTTGCACCACATTTTCTGGACCAATGTCTTCAATTGCTTTGTCCACTAGTTCAAAGATTACTTCACTTGTGTGTGACACACCTGACATCTCATTTGAGCTGAGGAAGGTGGTTCCATCAGTACAGTTAGTGCACACATTCATAATGCTTCTTCTCTTCCTATCTGACCAAGCATCGGTCATAATAGAGCACCCATTTTTCATCTTCTCGGCTTCACGTTCCTGCAGCAAACTCTTCATTCTTTCATATTCTTCTTCCAACAATCTGTCTCTCAGTAAATCATGACTTGGAGGTACAAGTCCTGGACCAAACTGCCCAATTGCTTCACACATTTGCTTGAACTCATCATTGTCACATGCATTGAAAGAAATGCCTGCCAATGTTAAGAAATAAAGCCTAATTAGTGTTTTGTACAGAAATAACAGCATCTACTAAATTTTAAAATGCAAAAACAGAATAGTATACTAGCAGTTACCATGTGTATAGGCCCATCTTGCAATATACTTATGCACCTCATTTGTTCTTTGTTTCCAAAGTTCCTTGTTCAGCTGCTGTTGCTTCAAAGATTCAGCCTTGGTAGCTTTAGGATCAATAGCCCGAGTCCATTTGTCAAGGGGACCTAACTTGTGAGGCTCTGAAGCAGAACTCCCAATACAAGTGACTTCCTCTGACCCTCCAACTCTAGATACATCAACTTCCTGTCTAAGTTCTAACTCACGAATAGTTTTCTCCTCCCTCTTCCTTTTTGCCTCTTCTAGTGCTTTCTTGCATTTCTCTTTAGCCTCTAGAGCCTCCGGTGTTCTAACCATGCATTTCTTCACATTCTTGCCCTCGTGACCCACATGCTCCTTCAACCTATGAATCCCTCCACTCATCTCCTTATTACAAAACTTGCACCTCACCTTGTCCTTGTTGTCAGGATAAACAAGAACACCATACTCCCATCCAATATCATCCGAATTCCTTTTGAGCATATTCTCCTCACTGTTTCCTCCCTCAACTTGTGCAGACTCTGTTGGCGACATCCTGCATAGCATTCAGGCATCCCGCATCCATGCATTCAGAGGCATAAGTGCATAAGCATAACATTCATTCATTCACAATTTCACATTCACTAATCAAACAGGCATAGCATCCACGCAGAACAGAACATGAGAGGGGACCGTGGACTTGGAGCAGCGGAGAGGAGCTGGGGAGGGGGAGGGGAGTGGAGCAGGGGAGAGGAGCTGGGAGGGGAGTGGCCGGAGGGGGAGGGGAGAGGAGCAGGGGAGGACCTTGCGCTTGCGGACGAGCAGCTTCCAGGCCGGCGGGGAGGAGCTCGCTCGGCGGGGAGGAGGGCGTCCGGCGGCGGCGGGGAGGAGGATGTCCGGCGGCGGCGGGGAGGAGGGCGTCCGACGGGGAGGAGGGCATCCGGCGGGCAGGAGCTCGACCTGCAAGGGACAAATGGCAGCCACGCGGGAATCCTCGGCCTTATTCACGCCGCGCGGCCGCCTGGGCGCGCAATCGCGCGGGACAGCTCCCGCCCTCGACCGCGGCCGCCAAAATTTCCGCGGCCCCCGCGTGCGTCCGCCTACGCGCCGCCTAGCGCGCTTCAGCGCCGACTCGACACCGCCTAACGCCGCCTACGCGCCGCCTAGCTCCGCCCAGCGCCGAGACGCGCGACTACCCCCCTGGGCGCGGCGACGGCCTTCGCCCAGCGCCTACTCGCGACTAGGCGCCCGCCCAGCAGCGCCCAGCGTAACTTGGATAATAATTATCAAATAAAGTCGAAAGTGCTACAGTAGTGAAATTTAAAAATTTTCGCGAACTAAACAAGGCCTTAGTTCCAGAAGTATTTTGCAAAGAAAACTCAAAAACCTAAAATCTTGAGTAGCTCAGCAAAATTCTAACACCAAAATTTTTTGGTTTTGGTGTACTTCCCAAAAAATTTGCAAAATTTTTCAGATTCTCTGTTATATCGAATCTTGCTTACATGTATAGAGCATTAAATATAGATAAAGAAATAAATTTTTCGAGCCTAATTATTCTATTATTGGACAATATTTGTCAAATAAAAAAATGTACAGTGTCCATTTTGTAAAAAAAAGTTTGGAACTAAACAAGGCCTTATGTCCGTATTTAATTTTGCAAAAGGTTTAGGGCCAAAATATTTTGGGCATATTTTACTTCCAAAATGCAAAATAGCAAAAAAAATCATTTGGCCAAAATATTTTGGAACTAAACAAGGCCACTTCACTCAAAAAACCAAAAACTTTTCAACCGTCACATCAAATCTTGCGGCACATACACGGAGCATTAAATATAGATAAAAACAAAAACTAATTGCACAGTTTGTCTGTAAATTGCGAGACAAATCTTTTAAGCCTAGTTACCCTATGATTGGATAATGTTTGTCAAATAAAAATGAAAGTGCTACAGTGTCAAAATCCAAAAAGTTTTGGATCTAAACAAGACCTTAGTTTCCTACCAAAATATGCATGCCAAATATTGGAAAACAAAAACAGACAAATATAAAATGTTAGGCAAGTTCTTTAGTCAAAGAATGTGGAGTTTTACGAGGTACATGGTGGGAGCACCAACGAGCCTAAATAAATTACATTATTGTATAGTCACAAAGTTGTATATCCTTAGGCCAGTCTCAATGCATGTTTCATAGGAGTGTCATGCACATTAAATAGGGTGCCACATAAGCAAAATTGTTGACTTGGTAGGGTCATTAAATGAAGGAGTTTCATCATATGAGAGAGGAATTTCATCCCCATGAAACTCTTGTGGCTCGGTTACCTAGTTTATAGTCTTGGTAACTGTGCCATGAAACTATGCATTGAGACTGGCCTTAGCATACATCCTCAACTTATATCTTAACTTGGTGATAACACAATCTCAAGGGAATCTTAGAAAAGAAGCTCGCTCTAGCCAAATGATCAAACAATATATCAATTATCATTCCTTGGGAAGGATACTTATTTTTCATCGTCACTTTATTCGATGTCTCGTAATACTTCTTATTTATGAACAATACAAGACAGCTCTGCCAACTCTTTTGTGACAAACTCATAGAAATGAAATTAGGCCAAATAAATACTTTCTCCAACAATTGCTTCATTAGCTCTGCCAACTCTTTTGTGACAAACCCATAGAAATGAACTAGACCAAATAAATACTTTCTCCAACAATTGCTTCATTAGCTCTGCCCACTCATTTGTGAGCATCATATAGGGTTTCTTCAAGATGGGGAGCAATTCTAGGTAGAAGTTCAATCACAAATACCGCATCTCGATTGAGAGGCATTCTGGAAGTTCCTCATGTAGGGTTTCTTCAAGATGGGGACAATTCCGGGTATAAGTTCGATCACAAATTCCGCATTTCGATTAGGAGCACTAGCAAAACTCTATGTGCCCATCATTGTGATAACTAATAAGTTCAGATCTCATATTTTGCTCCATGGTTTTGTCATAGTTAATGGTGACACATTCACGGATGTGTCTGTGCCTCTTTGACGAAACGTTGATAAAAGGACTATAGCACAGACTTATGCAGTTCGGCCATGTTCATCATGTACAAAGTTGTTTATAAAAGCGACAAATATTTCTATCTGGCCTTGTTTTCACCCAAAAAACCAAAAACTTTTCAAGATTCCCCGTCACATCGAATCTTGCGGCACATTCATGAAACACTAAATATAGACGGAAATAAAAACTAATTGCACACTTTACCTGTAAATCGTGAGATGAATATTTTGAGTCTAGTTAGTCCAGGATTGGACAATAATTGTCAAATAAAAACAAAAGTGTTACAGTACACAAAACTAAAAAAACGAAACTAAACAAGGCCTCGGTATGTGAACTAGCAATCCCCACACCGGCGAGTAGATTTGTATCTGCGTGCCCCTGACCCAGATGGTGTGCAAGAAGAACATAAGCGATTTATACTAGTTCAGACAAAGGAGTGCTCTACGTCCAGTGGAAGGGAGAGATCTTGTATTATCTTGTACCGAGGTGCTTGTAGTAGGGATTACAAACTTGGTGAGAGAGGGAGTAGCTCCCAAGTGGCCAAGTCTCAGGGTGTATGTGCGTGTGTGTGGAGAGAGTGCTCTATTCTCAAATGAGCTGTCCTCTGTCCCTGTCTAGAAATAGCCCCTGCCCCTCCCCTTTATAGCTGCAAGAGGGCGCAGGGTTACATACATGCTACACTTATGGTGTATCTCTTTAGCAGGGAAGGGAGATCCGAGGCCCTGTAGCTCTGTCCTATGGAAGCATGGCGTGACACAATTGGAGGCATGGTCTCTTTTTTGCGGGCACTGGAGCGACGATCTAGGCGTGCCTGACCCTATAGGTGATGTAGATCTTCTGCAGGAGGCGTGCCGAGCCATGCCTGTTCCTGTGTGGGGCGTGCTCGTCCTATATGTTGATTGATGGGGAGATCTAAGGCCTTCTGGATCGGGAACCGCGCCCAGACTCCACCAAGTTCGTGGGTACAAGAATCTAGAAACAACGCCTACACGCCGCGCAAGCCTTGGCCGTACGTACAGTGTGGGAAGTTGGCAGCATAGTGGCGGGCAGCCCCTGTACTATGTCTTTTATGGTCGGAGTGGTGATCTGACCCGTCTTGTCCGGTCGTACCGTGGCACTGTCGTGGGTTCGTGACTGACGTCACGAGGAGTCTCAAGCGCACCAATGGCGGGGTAGCGCCGACTGCGTGGCTGCCCTTTTGAGCCGGCCTCGGGTGGATCAGAGAACGGTCGGCCTTGGGCAGCGTTCGAGTCCACCTTGTTAGGCCTCGGGCGAGGCGGAGAATAGCCCGTGGGTGTTTTAGCTTAGTCTCAGAGGAGCAAGTGGGATTTCTACCCTAATTTTGGGTACCTCTGATTATGGTACCCGCCAATGTCTACACAACAATGATGAGCATGCCACTAAAGCACAAGTACTCATATTTTTTTTAAGAAATCGGAGGGGCCAAAGCCCCAAATTTATTGAATAGCAGAAAAAAAACAAAACTGCACATGCAAAACACAAGGAAGAAAAGACTCACACCACTACAGCTTAAGAAACAAAGAAGGAAACGAATAAAATAAAACGGAAAGAGAGGCTTAAATCATTTCTAAGGAAGTTGTCCAAAAATAAAAATGCAGAGAAAGGCTTGACTTCACTCGCAGCCCCAGCAGCTTTAATTCTCTGAAGAAATTACCCTTACAGTCTTGCAAGCTAATATGATTGCCCTTGAAGATCAACTCATTCCTGGCTGTCCAAATTGTCCAACACATCAGGATGATTGCTTCCATAAAAAACTAGGATTGTAACTGAATTTTGATGGCATTGAAGTTATCAATGATGCCATCATCTGGAGAGACCATCAGGTTCAGATCCTTGATTGCAAAGCACACAATTGTAATCATCCAGATAAGATGTTTCTAGTGCTTAGTCTATCCTTCAAGAGCAGCTAGGAAAAGACCTTGTGCTTGGGTTGATAACAGCTTTTCCATATCCATTTGAAAGCTGGATCACTTGGATGATGCCCAATCAACTTTTTTTTACATCTTTGATGTGGAGAATTTGTTGGACCCCCCAATTGTATGCCCAAGTATCTTCTTCAGCTTCTAGACTTGTTTCTTCCATCATCTATGTTGGAGTGTTTGCATTTGATCATAGGCTATTTGAGATAGGGGGAAGTTGAACATTTAAGATAGTGTATGCAGACCAAAAGCCATGCTGACTGAGATTGATTTATCCTTGACAAATGAATAGCTTTAGGAAACTCCTGTTCCAGAATCTGACCTAGCCATTTGTCCTTCCAAAATATGCAGGTTCCTCCATTCTTTATCTGATAACTATCACCTCTTTGTAATGTGGTAGAAGTTTTAGGACATCTCTCTATCAGAATGATCCTTTCTTCATATGGCCTCGGAACTTTCTATTTATGTAATGTTTTTCCTAAACCATGTTTATCCAAGGAATGTCTTTTCTGTTAAAGAACATGTCCAGGATTTTTATTAATAAAGCTTGATTTTGGGATTCAAGGTTAATTACCTCCGGCCCACCTTCTTCTTTTGCACAAGTAGTATCCATTTTAAGCTGGGGATCGCTTGCAAGTTATTTTTCCAGTTAATTAACGACTGGACAGGACAACCTTGCACGTTGGTTGGGCGTGTTGCGCACGCACAATAACACAACAACAGCAACAATAATCAAAAGTGTATATGTCAAACACACACACACAAGATATTACACGACGACATGATTCCACTTCTATTTATGTACGTGGGTGGTCACTCACATATGTTTCATATATATTGCATTAACCTTGATAAGGGTATGTATATATACTCCATCATCATAAAATGAATGCGACTCTTCCTTTTTGAGGAGTTAATGACTTTCAAGTTTGACCAAATATATTAAAAAGATACCAATATATATGATGTGCAACTAAATCATATAATATATTCTGATAATAAACTTATCTACATATATACAAATGCTGATAATATTTTATATAAATCTAGTCAAACTTTTAGTTGAAGCATAAAATTACATTTTTTAGGACAACAGAAACAAATCCAGCTGCATCTTTCAATGAAGGAATCATAACCCTTATTGTAGCATGCGACCAAGAACACCACACTAATAAAGTTTTTTACAAGAACTTAATAAAACTCACATATATAAATAAAGGCTAGCCCAAAAAGACATGACGTCGTACTGCATGGCTACAGTTTGTGCAAGATGCACTCTCTCATGCATGTCCACGCCATTGAGCCCAATCGCGTAAACAGTGAGTCCCATTGAACAAAACTTACACAAGAGCTTTTGGACAAATCAGTTCAAAAAAGACAACATTTATAAAGAAAAACAATGCTCCTGTCAAAACCAACACTTGCGATCTCCTAGTACAATTTTTGTTTTTAGAAAGCTCCCATTTTTAACAAAGATGGATGATAAAGAAACTGTCCTTGAAAATCTATTTTCTAGAGCGATTTTGTTAAGAAAGCCGCCCCAGTGGAGTCTGTTTCATATGAGACTTTCTCATGTAAGTTCTCATCATGCTCCTCATGTTTATTTCAAACCTTAATAGTTTTTCATGAAACTCCTACGCATTAGATGAAAACATATCTGGTCGATGTTCTGAAACTGCTTTTGAGTTTTGCAATCAACACATGGGCAGTATCTATCACCTCGTACATTATTTGTCATATACACCATGGCAGCCTTCACAAAAGAATCAGTGCCTCCACAAACATGGCAGACATAGGTTCCAAGTAAATCCATCTATGGTTCATCTGTGAATAGCATACCATATATGACATAGCTAGGTCATACTAACTTATGTCATTCATTTTAATACAATTAAAGTATATGGTATATATTAACCATAAAGTAAGTTGGTGTATGTGCAACCATAAAAAATCAGGAGTTTCCATAATCAAGAAGAACTCTAAAAGCTTAACAAAAGGAACAAGCTAGGAAATTAAAAGATCGCTAGTTAACAACCTTAGAACAAGGAAGTGGTGTTCATCCTCTGAGAATTGACAGTCTTCACGAGCAATGTGGTAAAGAACGACCACAACAGTTGTCAAGGAAGAGTGGAGTCGCGGTTGAAGAATTTGAGGGAGCGATGAAGAAGAGGAGCAAAACCATGTTTTGTTCCGAGCAGTTTTCATCACCGGATCATACATAGAACCAACAATCATAGTTGCTTTCGTCACCGAATCATAGTAGGTGGAGTTCAGTGCTCGAACAAATCGGCTCTAAAAATTGGTATCACTACCGGCTCGGTAGAAGGTGCGACGGTGGAACAATGGTTGTTTTCACTGCCAGATCATACTCCGAGACAATGGTGATAGGCGATTTTCACCGCTGTCTCGGAAGTACACTGCATCTACCTTTCTAACCAGCAGTAAAACTTGTTATCATCACCGGTTTGTAAGTGTGTGGCGCAATGAGTGACAAACCAGCGGTGCTAAAGGTTTTTGCCGGTTCAGAGTATGATCCGCCGACGAAGACCACCATGGTTTTCTCTACTGGATCAAACGCTGAACTGATGCTGAAAACATTTATCAACACCGATTTGTCACCCCACTATTAAAGGGTCGAGATGGCGGACTAGAGGGAGTGAATAGTCCTTTCTAAAACTTATCACGCCGGCTAACCGAAACAAAGTGTGGAATGAAAACTATCGGTCTAGCCAAGACTACACCCATCTATCTAAGTTCTCCAACACCTTGTAAAAGATCCTAAACAAGCAAACAAGGTGCTACCTTAGCAAGAGTTTACCTAACTAATTCTAGAAGCAAGGTCACACAAACCTATGCCATTAGTACTTTGCAAACCGAGGAGCTCCTACACAACTAGTAAGCAAAAGCACAAAGCTCCTGAGCTCACTAGCAATGCTCAATAACAAGGCAACCAATGCCAAATTAGAGAGCGCAAATTACTTAGCTGCACAAACTAAGCAATGTGACTAACAAGGTTACGCAAACCAAATTAGTCACGCAAGGGGAACTACTTCTAGCTACACAAGCAAGAAAGTAACTAGCAAGCTATAGAAGCTAACTAATTACAAGAGCAACTACACAAACATAAGTATATGAATGTAAGAACAAGCTTGTGTTAGGGACTTGCAAACCAACGGGAAGAACAATGTTGACACGAAGATTTTCCCCTGAGGTTCTCTTGGTTGCCACCAAGCTATGTCCCCATTGTGTCGACCAACACTTGGTGGTTCGGCGGCTAAGAGGTGTCACACGAACCTTGTCCTCACTAGGACGCCGCAAGAACCTACCCACAAGTGAGGTAGCTCAATGATACGCACAATCCAATAGAGTTGCTCTTCGCGATCCCCATGAGGTGAGCATCGTACCCCTCACAATCTCTTCTCCGGAGCACCGCACAATATCCTTGCGTGCTTCGACGGAGTCACAAGCCACCAAGCTGTCTAGGAGGTGGCAACCTCCAAGAGTAACAAGCACCACCGGCTTGCAACACGAATATCTAGCGCCACTCGATGCAATCTCTCAGTGCAACGCACTAGAAACACTCACTCACACAATCGTATGATTACTATCAAGCATATATAAGTTAGAGGCTTCACTAGCACTCTCCAAGCATGGACACTAAGTCCCAAGGGTGCCCAACACCAGTCAAGGCTGGCCACCACTTCTATTTATAACTCCAAGGGCTAAACTAGTCGTTGCCCCTTCATTGGGCAAAACATGTGGGCATCAGACGCGCTACAAGGAGCCACCGGACGCTCGAACCCAGCATCCGATGCTTATGAAGTAGCCACGTGTCACTAGCCATTTGAACTAGACCGTTGAAGCCAATGGCTAACACGCGCGCTCGCCTGAAACAGTAGCACCAGACGCGTCTGGTGCACACTAGACCCGTACGCAGAGAGGGTATGTTTCGCATGGGATCACCGGACGCTCCCTCGAGTTTAATGCTTGAGCAGGCAAAAAACACCCGCTTGCGCACTTGCTGACGTCAGCTACACCGGACGCGCCAACAGTGTCTGGCACGCGTCCAATGCGAGCGTTCGATGCGCTCTTCTCACTCACGCCAGAAACTGAAAACACACCGGACGCTTGGTGCCAGCGTCCGATGCTACCAACACTAGCATCCGGTGAGTGTTTCTCAGTGAGGAACACTCCCATGACTTCCCCAAGATTTCCACCGGCACAATAGAACCCAAACCTCTCTCTACCTTTCAAACTCCACCTCCTTTGTAAATGTGCTAACACCACCAAGTGCCCACCACCAAAGTGCAAGTGTGTTAACACAATCATTTTCTTCAAAGGAGTTAGCCTCTCAACATGCCACGCCACTCGATCCTAACACGTATGCAAAGTTAGATCGCTCAAGTGGCACTAGATGACCGATATGCAAACAAGTTTGCCCCTCTTGATAGTATGGCCATCTATCCTAAATCCGGTCATAAACTTCTCTACACACCTATGACCGGTGAAATGGAAATGCCCTAGGTTATACCTTTGCCTTGTGCTTTTCATTCCATCTCCTCCGATGTTGATGCAACACATGTACGAACCAATCACCAAATGATATGATCCACTTCATATCATCACATGACCATATTGGTTCATCGATCTTGACCTCACTTGCTCTTCACCGTTGCCTCAGTCCATCATCACCAAGTATTGCTCAAGCTTCACCATCACACACGGTCTCTCGCTTCAAAGCCTCCGACTTGCCCTTCACTCTTGCAACCAGTCCGTCGAGCCAAGCTTCATATTGATCTTCTTCACCTTGGTCACATGATTCCATGTCATGTCTCATATGCAATGAGTTCCTCCATCATCACATAATCACCTATGGACTAATCTTCTGTGTATCTCACATAAACACTATTAATCCACCTAAGTTGTCACTCAATTACCAAAACCAAACAAAGGACCTTTCAACTATGCTCCATTGCCTCTGAATAGGCGGTGAAAATATTTGGCATCACTGGTTTGTGATCCCACTATGGCCCTGGCCCTCTCAACCCATGTTAAAAAGCATCGCCACTGTTTCTCAAGAAACAGGTGGTGAAAACACGATATGTAATAGTGTTTGTATCACTACTGGAAACTAAAAATTTCCTGTCGGTAGAAACAAGACCGACAGAAAAACTACAATTATCCTGTCGGGTTTTGAAAACCAACAAAAAAATTAGCAAACCGACAAAGAAATGGCTAATTACCTGTCGGTATACACGTTACGGATAGACAAATAAATAACACACAGAAAATATATGTGTTTTCCCGTCGGGTATGTTTTTTCTGTCGGTAATTGTCTTAACACATAGGAAATTGTTAAATATGTTCCAAATGAAGTTGCACATTATAAAGGCCGACTTCTGACGGAGCGAAGCGGAAGCTCGTCGTCGGAGGCTTAGACCGGAGCGAAGCAGAGGCAGAAGTGGCCCATTGGTGTATGCCCTCGTCGATACTTGGGGGTGCCAGGGGGGCTTGCCCCCCGCGGTATGGTGCATATACCTAAATTAGGGTTCTACTAATCACTACGATCTTATAAGCCGCTGCACGGTGTTGTAACTCAACTCTTAATAATAGTGAGGATACAATCTTGTCGTTTATCTACCGTCATTTACAACAGAAATATCATGAAAAAAACAAATCCGCATAGAATTGCCGCCAATCTAAATATCGGACGGGAAGCCAAAACCAAAAGAAGGGCTTCAGCGCCAAACCCAAACAGAAGGCCCACAAGCCCGTGACTCAAGTATTTCTCAGCAAAAAGAAAAAACTCCCCAAAATCCTCCCGCATCGTGACCTCGCCCCAGTTTGGGATTCAGCGACGAGTCGTCTTCTCGTCTGCGCGCCGCAACACAGCACGCGCGCCACATCCCCTCGCGTCTCCCCCGCACGGCGCCGCTTCCCCTCGTGCCTCCACAGCACGCGTGCCGCCAGCTTCCCCTCGCGACCCCCACCGCACAGACGCCACCCTCCCCCGCCGGACTTCTCCCGCCGCTTGTCTCGTTGGGCTCTCTGGCGTGGACCATTCTCGCGTCGCAGCCATACCTCCTCGGCTTCTTGCATGGCCTGCCTTGGGGCCCGATGTCATTTCCTCCCTCGGCTACCACACGACCCGGTGACATCCTCCACCTGTCTTTGCTCGCACCCGAGGTATTGCCCTCTTCTCTGTGCCCCTATTACGGTTGCCTCAATCCCACCCCCATGTTGCTAACACACATAACCCTAATCCCCAAATCTGATGTTGGAGGTGTATGTGGTCGCAGATCGGCTATGGGAGGAGCCAATGATGGAGACCTAGGTGGAGGAGGCGGCAAATCTGCAGCTGGAGGAGCCTGCAGCTGGAGGACCCCGTGATGGAGGCGTAGGTAGAGGAGGCCACGACAAGGAGTGCCTCTTTCCACCTGGAAGGTAAATCTTGTTTCTTTCTCCATGTGTTATGCTTAATTCGCTTATTAATTTGTATTCATTCCCTTATTTGATGGAATGGTTGAACCAAGAAACTGAAAAGCTAAGCTAGTTATCCTTTTTTTCATCTTTTGTTGCATTCAAGTAATGAAAATGTTATAATCTGTGTGCCTACCATGTGATTTATGGAAATGCTCTTGGGTGTCCATATTGGTCTAGCATTTTCTTTTGCACAAGTAGTTGATGCCAGTTTTTGGAAGAGAAATCAACCACAGATTTTGTAAAATTATTAGATGCAAGACCTATGGATATCTTATTTGTGTGGCCGTTGATGCAAGACCTAGGACATATTATTATGTAGCTGTGGATGCAAAAACTATGAGCATCTTAATTGTGGCTATTGATGCTAGCTGTGGGCTTCTAATATGTATGTCATGTGGATGATGACAAATTGATGCAATATATTTGTGTTCTAGCTGAATAGTATAGAATTGTGAATAAGATTCTTTTCTGGTCTGGTGAATGCAATTGTAAAAATATATTTTCTGTCAGTTTGTTTGAATTATCTTGTCGGTGGAGAGTCGACATGGAAAATTTTTATTTTCTGTCCGGCTAAGTTCGATGGAAAAATAAGTGTTTTCCTGTCGGTGTAAGTTTCTTTTTTTTGTCGTTCTCCAACCGATAGAGAATGTATTTCCTTGTCGGTATTTTTTTCCTATTGTCATCTTCCGACAAAAAAATTGATTCTAAACCTGTCGACAATGAATTTTTCTGTCGGTGGCCCACCGACAAGGCAAATAACATACCGACAGGAAAATGGTTTATCCAACAGAAAAAAAAACTTATTCCCTGTCGCGTTAGGCCTGTCGAAATTTTTCTGTCGGGTTCCCAATATTTTTCCTGTCGTTAAATTGAATTGTCCTGTTGGTGTGGGAACGGACAGGAAATTTTCAGTTTTCAGTAGTTATATGAAATCTGCTATGTCATCAGCTCACATAGATTTATGGGGACGTAGGATTACCCAGATGCAATTTTACCAAATCTTCTATTTCAGATGCACCTACCCTGTTTTTCAATACTATACCATTTCTGAAAAACAAGTCTACGCATGCCATGAAGGCACAATAATTTGTGAAGATACACGCTAGATTGCACTAATCAATGCAATAATGTATTGATGTCAGTAGAGAAGTTTTACAGTAGAAATACACGAATGGTGGTGCCTTCTGGATGATGCTGCTCGAAGAAGCTGCTTACTACCGGCCGTACGATTCCTACTAACTCTTCGCGATTTGGATTTCTACAATATGGATATCGTCCATCGCACAGATTGATGTAAACTTTTTTCAGATGTGGCAGGTGCTCGATGCCATGAAGTCCGACGACGCCACATGTCTGGACTTGTTGCACATCCAATCTAAAGCTGAGGGTCTCAACCTTGGGCATTGCTTCGGCCTGGAAATGGAAAAGTTAACAAGAGCCCTGAACACCGTGCTGCCGCTAAAGATAATACCTTGGACAGGGACACGATCTGCCCACACCCGAAGACGGGCGAGAACAGGTAACCCTGCAAGAACAGCAATAGCATCGTTGCACAGCCAGCCAAGGTTAATATCCATGGTGACGAGTGTGCTGAGATGACGAACCCACGGAGGTAACCGTGGGAGCCGTATCTGCAGGTTTAGTTGCTCGAGAACACAGCCAGCAGAGAAGCTTAAAGGCCTACAGGCAGCATAGTAAACTGTCAGGTTGTGCAATGTTAAACCATTTAAACGCTTCAGATTGCAACTAACTAGCTTCTCGATGGAGTAAAACAGAGCTTTCAAATGTGCTTCCTTATTGGCAAAACTGTAATCAGTAATATATAAGTCCAGCTCAATCAGATTTAGTAATTCCCCAAGAGCCCTTACATTATCCAATGACTGCTTGCTTGGATCGAAGGAATGTATAGTACGCAGTGATTTCATATTGCTGATTCCATCAGGATAAATTGTGCCCACAGGAAGCTTCAGATACGACAAAGAAGGCAAACGAATAATATCCCATGGAAGATGGGACAATTTCCCATGTATCATCAATGATTCAAGACGATGCAACCCGCACATTTGACTAGGTAGTTGAATAATGCTTGATCCAGGTTTACTTTCAACATATAAATACCTCAGCTGAAACATTTTCCCAATTGGAGTGAGATCCAAAATGTCAGCATTGCATACAAATAGAACTCGGATAAACTTCAGCTCCAACAGTTGAAGACTTTGGAGAGACAACCCAAAAGTAAATAGCGATCGTACATGTGGTAGATTCGCTCCAGGTGCTCTTTTATCAAGTACTGACTCATCAATAAGCTGCAGGGAGAGACGGCGAGTATTGTACGGCTGCCTAGTGGTAATTGTTTGTAGGTTTTGTACTACAGCCAAAAAATTCTCTTCTGCAGCCTTGGACACAATTAGGTCTAGAATCATATCATGCACTTTATAACATATAGTGCTCTTCATCCAACCATTAAGTTTTTCAAACTGGATGATCATGCTCCTATTCACAAGTTCATTGAAATAGCTCTCTACAGTTGACAAAATGCATCTCCCCCATCTAATTCATTGACAAAACCTTCAGCTACACATTGCCTAACTAAATGGTCCTTTTCAATTTGGTGATCTTCTGGATACATACCAATATATAACAAGCATGTCTTGATATGATGAGGAAGATGAGTGTAACTAAGGTTCAGTATCTGTCTCATCCCCTCCAAAGTTGGATTTGACCTCAGATCAGAGCTTAGAGATTTAAGGACGTAGTTCCACTGGTCCAATGATGATGTATTTGATTGACTAGCTAAAAGGCTAGCTATACTTATGATTGCTAGAGGCAAACCACCACATTTCTGCAGAATTTTCTCAGATGGTTCTTCAAATGGCTGAGAACATGCATTTCCCAACCCAAAAACTCTACTATAAAACAATTGCTTGGAATCATTGTCATTGAGAGGTCTCATCCTGTAAACAAATTCCCGATGAAAATTGCAACATGCCACAGCCACACTTTCATTTCGTGTAGTTATCAACACTTTGCTACCAGAGTGGCTCTCGGGGAAAGCACATTTCACAATTTCCCATGAAGATGCATCCCATAAATCATCAACTACTACCAAATACCTGCAAAATATGTATGTTCCAATACATCTATTAATATGGCACACTAACTAAAAATCTTGTTTTGAATAACGTCAGTTGAACTCTAACCCTAGCTCCAAAGTAAGTTCATGTAACATGTCACTTTTTATTTTTCAAAAACGCACCACAGATTGTTGGACGAACATTTGAATTAGCTTGACAAAATTCTAAGATTTAAGTTTTAATGATTCCAACATTATTACCTGGATGAAATGTACTGGAGATTGTCACAATATATAGATGAACCTTAAAACCTACGCACATGCTGTTTTGCAGATGGTCAAAGGTACTACGGGTATTGCATTAACTGTCTCTACTCAACGATGGGTGATGCATAGACCAAGGGCGTGGTGATTCCGTCTCATCTTTTGCTTGTGGGATTGATGAGAACCTGACACTAATTTGAACTAAGTGCATGTGTGGTTTCGAGACTATTTGCTTCCACTACTTCTTTAAAAGACTTGGTATTGTAATAACGTATTTTGAACTCCGATGTAATTGACTATGTGTGAACTTATGTAACATGTGGATGGTGACTGTTGAACTTATTACGATCTTGGTTGAATGGTTGAACTTAAAAACTTGTTGTACTTGGATTGGCAAAGTTAAATAAATAAGTAAATGTGAGTGCATGCTGATATGTATGAAATAGCATATGGATGTGTTAAAAAGAAACTTCAGGGATTATAGGACAAGCAATAGCTAACTACCTTTTGTCTTTTAGATACGTTCGAAGATTGTCTATGATCTCTTTCGGTTCATAAGTATGAACACCTTGTCCTGAGATCTCTTTGACCAAATTTTTTAGAAGCATCTTCATCTCAGGTCTTTGAGAAACTGATACAAAAGCCTTACAACCGAAACTTGGTCGAAGCTTGTCATATACTTCCTTTGCAAGTGTAGTCTTTCCTAGACCTCCAAACCCAACAATAGATACTACTCTTAGATCTTGCACCGGCACATCATCCACCTTTCCAACCAATTCAAATAGAAGCATGTAAATTGGCATGTTTTGTTATAAATTTATGGTAAAAATAAATCAGCAATAAGAAAGTACAAACCAAACCAAACCAAACCAAACCAATGACGGTAGTATACCAACCTGCTTTGTCAACAAATTGATGACCTCTTCCTTGGGGCCATCGATGCCAACAAGTTTTGATGATTCCACGTAGAGCAGTGATCCGAGGGTCGACAACAACATTACTAGATCTAGATGCACAGCCATCTAACTTGTACCGTATGCGACGTTCACTAGCCTCTTGAACATGGGTCTTTAGATCTTGAATTTGGTTGGCTAGTTGATGCCTTGCTCTTATTGTCCGAAGACAACGCAACAGTCCTTCACCTTCATTAGAACCTCCAACACGGTGCATAAAGTCATCAAGACAGTCCTCAATGTCGTATGACATTTCCCTCACTTTATTCCTCCACTGCTTGGTTTGGTTGTCCATCCCCTCCTTGTAAGCCAGATCCTCAAGAAGAGCACCCATGGTGCTCAGCTCATCATTGAGGAACTTCACCTGCAAGGGGTTGGGCTTTATAATTAGGATGAAAAGAGGCAAAAAAAAAACGCTAAATCGCATCACCATATATACACACTGGAACACAAGTTAAATCAAAGGATGCATGGAAAACATTTGATCATCATCAGGCACCTCTTTCCTCACACCCTTGAGCTTGGCATACTCTTTCCCCATGATAGTGGCTAGTTTTCCTAGGAGCGAGTTCATTACTCCCATCGAAGCGCTCACCAGTAGCTTCACCTCTGCCATATCAACTGTCACTTGTCTCTCTTAGTTTTCTCTCACACAAAACACAAGCAGTGCAGAGCTTTTTCTTTAAAAAAAAGAACACTGTGGTGCTCTGTAGGTTGAATTCCTGGAGCTTGTGTGCCTGAACAAACGATGGCAGAACTGTCATAATAAATCGAAGTAGACATTGTTGCTTTCATGCAACGGGGCATCACCGATGCAAGCTGAGATACCAACAGGTAGAGAGGTCGTTCATGGGACCATACATACCGTGCGATTGCAACAGGGTCCTGCAGCTGGCGTGCCTGTTTCGGCTCCGGCAGGTCCGTCTGGAATAAAACGGCGACGCGATGCTATGCCATGGAGCAGCGAGGACATCAACTACATATAGGCCTTGTTTAGGCCTTGTTTAGATGTGAAAATTTCGTTGGTTTGTGGAATCATAGACTAGCTAGAATCAAAACATTCATCTCGCGATTTACAGGTAAACTGTGCAATTTGTTTTTGTTTTCGTCTATATTTAATGCTTCATGCATTTGCCATAAGATTCGATGTGACGGAGAATCTTGAAAACTTTTTGGTTTTTAGGGTGAACTAAACAAGGCCATAGCACGGCAGTGCTAATATAAAAGTATGAAGGACAGACTGGACAAACAGCTGTGGAATAGCCTGTTCACTTAGAGTTATCTGTCGAATCTACCGGTCATTCAACAGTGTTTTTATCTCATATAAATCAGCAAATAATACTTTTAGGTATGACTTTTTAGCCAAACAAATAGGCTGTTAACATTTCGGAGTGTGTGTGTGAGGGGTGAGGGGAGGGGGTGAGGGGAGGGAAACTACTTAGCAACTTGGCAGACCAAATGTACTAATCATAGGCGGACAACCTGTGGAAGGGACGACTTGTTAGCCACACCTCACACAGATCCCACTTTTTTTTTATTTTATTAACCCAATCCTTTTTTTTAACCTTTTTGGCCATGCCACTACCAAGAAGAAATCACGCTACCACATCAAATGTGTTGGCACATCAAAATATACCACATTGAGCGGCGAGCACCTAGAAAATCTTGACACGCTTTACCGATCTCAAATGGAAAATCAGAAACTAAAAAAGTTATATCATTGAGAACTATAATTTTTTCATCTAAAAATAGTTTTATTTGACAACATATAGGAAAGATATTGTGTTACACCCTTGGTGTTAACATCTACTGCTTGGCAAGTGGCAACCACAAGTCAACACCAGGATGGTGCATGTGAAACAGGGTCTTCAGTGAAGAGAATGAAGCTTTGTTGGCAAGATGACGACAGTACAGAAATGTCCTTTCCACGCCAGCCCGTATAGGTGCTCGATGCCAGCAGGTTCTGCATCCCATCCACTAAATATAGATAAAAAAAATAACTAATTACATAGTTTACTTGTAATTTACGTGACGAATTTTTTAACCCTAGTTAATTAGTCCATGATTAGATAATATTTGTCATACAAACAAAAGTGCTACTATTTTTATTTTGCAAAAAAATTTAGAAGTAAACAAGGCCCAATTGAGAACCTCTTCCCATCGTGCCACAAAGTCAACCCCAACTCTAAGGTTGTGGAGCCTTGGGTAGAGCCCCTGCTTCCAAGGGTAGGAGCGGTTGACAGCAAAACTTGAGGGTAGGAGCGGTTTAGGACAGCAAAACTTGAGGTGCTTGAGAGCTGGAAATGCCACAGCAGTGCCGGATGTGCCCAATTTTTTATTTTTTGGCCTTTTTTAAAAAAAAATCACGTTTAGCCTCCTCTGGAACTTAAACTCATATTTGGACCCAGTGGTTCGGCGCCAGGACTCGTGGCTCCGAGGTTACACATCTCGGCGCCACAAATCTTGACTCCGAGATGGTTACTCGCGTACAACCTAGCAGCCTATGTGGCGTTGACGTGGCTGGTAGCTCGACGCCACAGATCTGGGCGCCGAGCTCGCACAATTACACTCTAGCGCCCGTGAATCCAACTCTCTGGCGCCCGTGACCCCAAAGAAATTTTGCTTGTCCAAGCTGTCGGCGCCGTCGCGCCCCCACCGTCGCGCGCGCCGGCGTCGCGGCCACGCCGTCGCGCCCCCGGCGTCGTGGCCCCGCGCGTCGCGCCACCGGCGTCGCGGCCCCGGCGTCGCGCCCCCGCCGCCCGTCACTCCTCCGTCTCCGCCGTCGCGCACCCGCCGTCGCGCACCCGTCGCGCCCCTGGCGTCGCGGCCCGCGCGTCGCACCCCCGTCGCCCGTCGCTCCTCCGTCTCGGCCGTCACCCCATCTGGGCGGTCGCCCCGTGGAACCGGCGTCCACGGCGGCCCCCGCTGCTAGCCGGCGTCCACGGCTGCCCTCCAACCAATTCCCGCCTGTGTAGGTATTTGTAGAATGTAGCTAATTATTTTATTTGTTTATATATATATAGGTAATTCAATTTTAGCTATTTAGTTTTATAGTCGGCGCATATATTTAGTTATATGCAGTTTTACCAAATTGAGATAATTATTTATTGATATAAGGATGTTTCCCAAATTGATATAAGGATGTTTCCCAAAATGAATCAGCCCACTTTCTGCAGTTTCATCATATAAAACTGCAGCACCAAAAATAGTAGTTTTTTAATGATTGTCTGCAACCACTTTAGAATCAGCCCAGAAAAAAAGTAGTTTCTCTAAATATTCCAGATGTTTGTTGATTATACACAAAAATGCTGAATTGGGAAACATGCTTAAATTACTGAATTGGGAAACATGTTTTAAGCCTACAAGTTTAAATTGTGTTCATAATATTTTGACTATTTACTAGCAGCAAACCATGTACTACACTATTTTAAATTATTCGCATTGGAATATTTGCTGAATTATTTTGACCGGGGAGCTTCCATGATGTTGATGCGCCATCTAATACAATATTTGCTCTGCATGTAATCAGGAATGACCTAATTTATTTCTATACAACTCAGAGGCTAGCACGTAGGCTAAGGCGCGCTGCACGTCGTTGTGGTTGTGGCACTAGCACGACGATGGACATACACGAGCCACATGCACAGCAATGGGAACGATGGCCTATCACCAGTTCTGCTCAAGGAGGTATATTTTCATTAGATGTTTTCTTCAATTCAACAGTGCTACATTATACAATCATGACATCATTTGATCAGTCATTTCAACATCTCATTTCAACTTTTGTCTAAAGGTTCTGGAGGACAAAGCTCTTCCCGGGGAACTGTCGACACTTTTCAAGTCAACAGACTTGAGGACGACGAGGAACAAGATGAGGAGACCGAAGACCATGGCTATGATGAGCTTAGCGACTCTGAGCTCCCGGACGCTCCTACGGATCATCCAACGCAAGGTGCAAAAATGAGGCGACGCCGTCCGCCTTCGAAATACACTCCAGGAACCGGAGCTCTTGGCCATAAGGGAAAGGGTAAGAGAAGGCTGCGTTCAAGATGACTTGTTGGTTCATACTATATGGTCTTCTTGTACTGTCATTATTTTGGGTGTCTGGAAAGTGTGGTAACTTGTAGGGACTACTGGACTATATGCATTATGCTTATTATTTGGTTATCTTGCTACATTGGAGAGATGGACATTATTCAGTATGTTGTAACTATTTGGGACTTTATGGACATTCTAAAACATTGTTTCACATGTCATGATTGTTCAATCCAAAATTTTGGTTGTGATGGTTTATTTGGATGACTAAATGTTTGGATTATATTATGATGTATGTATGTAATTGTGGATGCTCCTAAAACAAGGGAGGCTCTTGCAATTTTTTTCCGTCAAACATTCAGAAGTATGCTATTTTCATAGCGTGTGGTCTTTTGCTTTGGAGTTGGGCCTTCTACATGATGTCACGGAGCTGTTGTTTTTTGACAACATGATCGGATTTTTTTACAGCATTATGTTTCGGCGAAAACTGTTTGTGGTTGAGTTTGTGGTTGAGCCTCTGGTTTCTTAGTGCAACCAGCATTTCCCCTTGCTTTTCTCGAACTGGCGCCCAAGTTATCTTTGTTTTGTTGTTACCTAGCAGCCTTGGATGTGGCGCCTCACTTTTTTGGTAGCCCTGAACATAGGCAGTTTGTACATGAATATAGACTTTTCAGAAACAGTGGATGAATCTAGGCTTTTCATTGAATCATCACGTATGAAACAGTGGACGAATCTAGCCTTTTCAGATGACCTTTCAAATAGACTTTTCAGTTTTTAACTAGGCTTTTCAGTAATCGAATCTAGGCTTTTCAGGTGCATTTATTGCACTGCACAATGGCTACTGAGTCTCGAGGTTCCATATATACGCAGTAGTGAGAGCGTTGCAACTCACTTGAGCTAGTTTAGTTAAAGAAGAAATGTCTGGAGGGTCGTCTAGAGGAAAGGGAAAGGGAAAGGGGGTGACGAAGGGAAATCCCTTTCTGTGGGAGGGTCCTCTTGGTCCTGAAGACTTTGAGGAAGCACTTTATGATAGGTTTCCGCTTGAGAGCGAACATGATTTTACTAAAGAGGTACCACTGAGAGGATATGATGACCGGAAAGAAGAGTGGCCAAAATGCATGCATGATGAGGATTGCTTGGTGCAGATGTACATGGATGGGATAGATGGAGGACGTCGTTTCTTCAAATGCCCGCGAGGATGGGTAAATCATATTACTAATTCAACCTTCAATAGCTTACTCTCTTGTACTCAGCTTATACGACATAATTATTGCAGTCATCTTTGTCAAAAGAAAATTGTGGCTTCACCAGGTGGGTCGATCCTAGACCTATTCATCCGCATGCAGAGTACATCTACTATCTGCAGGACCGTATCTTTGATTTAGAAAGGGAAGTTAGTAGCGGTTACAAGGACGACGAAGAGGACGACAATAGCAATGGTACTGGCTCACAAAATGCACTATGCAATGATCCATACTGCACCTGCCCTAATCACAAGAACAAGGGCCCTCCTTCTCCACCACCGCCACCACCACCAACAACAATGGGAGGATACTATGGAGAAGGGGCAACACAGTTTGCTATGTGGCCACACTACTAGGTCAAAGCGAACTCATTCAGAGGCCACATCAAATCGTTTGTTGTTTCATAAAATTACCTAAGGCATCTTTGGGTTAGTCAAAAGAACTATGTACCCTTGTTTGGTACATGTTCTCACATGCTATTTCATGTGCTTGTTAATTTCTTGAATTACCTAAGGCATGTTTGGTTTAGTCCAGAGAACTCTGCACCCTAGTTTGGTGCATGTTTTCACATGCCATGACATGTGTTGTGTGCTATGAGTTATGTAGTCTGTTAGTTCGTTAAATTTCATTTCAGCTACTTTGACTCCTTTCATTGCCTCTTCAATATTTAACTCGATATAATGATTACTAAAAACAAAACCATTAACCAAAGTGATAGGTCCAATAACATTCTACATGGAAATAAAACAACACATTCCTAAAGTGCATTACATGATAATAAATTGCAAAGTCCAATAGTAAACAATATTATTCATGAACCAAACATAGAACTAGTAATGAAAACTACTGAGTGCAACGAGGCCACTTTCCCTTTCTCTGGGCATTGGGGTTCTCCTCCATCGCTGCCTTCGCTCGACGCACGCGCTCAAGCTTCTTCTCCTTCTCCTCCCTGTATGCAGCAACACGCCTCCTTTCCTCCTCTTCCTTATGCTCCTTCTGTAGAGCCTCCTCTCTGCGTCTCTTCTCTAATTTGGCTTAGAAAGAGATAGGGACTTCCTTTCACTCTAATTCTTCTTGTCCTTTTTCTATTCACATCTCTGAAATGTGTGTCCAGCAAAACTCTACTCTCTCCGTCCTAAAAAAAATAACACTTACGAGATATGTGTTGGTCAAATGCAATATTATATCACTAAATAAATTTATTATGAAAATATATTGAGTGATTCATCTATTGGTATAATTATGTATTATAAATATTAATTTATATATATAGATGGTCAAAGATATTTGACTTCTCAATAAGTTTTTTTTAGTAGAGACTTTTGGATAAGTGAGAATGACATTCTTTATGAGAAGGAGTATGCATTTAACCATGCTCTTCAAAATTTATACATTTGCACACAATGGGGTTGGATCCCGTAGGTCGACATTGTACCATTCTAGCAGTCCAGTGCTGCTAATAATATTATTTGTTTTCTCATCAAAAAAATTATACATTTGCTACTCACTCTATATGCTTACATGAAATTTACATGTATCTATTTTTCACCATTTTAGCTACTATGTGTTCCATGGCTCCGTCTTCGTGAAAAGTAGTTATGGCTTGAGCCACCAAGGATGATCTTTGACCAATAGCTACATAAACACATATTAAATCTTGCCCTTTTTATTGATAATTGTATTGTGGTAACTGTTGTTTTGTCGGTCTGTCTATCCCCAATAATTAACTCTCGCTGACTATGGCCTATGAGGATCATCGAATTGATAGAAATAAGCCCTATTTGAAGGGTTTGATATACAAAACACCTAGGAATTATACGCAGGAGATTCAAATAAGTGAGATTCTGGAAAATTTAGTCTCTTCCATCAATAGGTTTAGCGATAGCATTTCTAACACGACCCAAGTAAGCCTCACGAGTATCTAAGGGCTCAAGCAGAGGATGGAAGAACTATTTTTAGGACTTTATATCAACTTGATGTAATGTGCTTCAAAATTTAATAAAATATTTCTTTATTAAAAAACATTGTGGATCTTCTGAACTACGATGGCCTGTTTGGATCATTTTATTTTGGAGGAAATGGAATCTACTTTATGGATTATGTTGTTTGGCTTAGAATTTTACATTCTTGAATTTTTCAAAGTTTAGATATAACTCTTTCTAAAATTCATAGGGTGAGATAAAAAAAATATCATCCCATGCTATGTTTCTACTCTACAACTTATACCACATTCTTCTGCTCATTCACCTGTAGCAAAAGTGCAGCACATAAGTTTCTTCCCCTATGTGGCTAACAACAGTATACAATTAAATTGATTTTGTATGTGCCCCTGTTAACTTAATTAATTTGTGCTCAAATTGTTATTATTAGAATAGATTACAATTTTAAGGATCCAAACAGGCATTGAATGATTTCATTTTATTTCTGCCTTGTTGCTCTTTTTTGCATTCCAAGCTAAAGTGGGAGTTACATTGACTCCGCCAACTCGCAAGGACAACGGTGAGAGCTGAGGGATGGACATGGCTTCAAAGTATCAGGAACGTGACAGGTAACTTGTCATTTGTTTATGGCCAAACTATATGGATAGTTTATTGAAGTTAGCTTTGTTCATTTAGGGCCTGTTTGCAAGAACTAGCTTTAGATCTGTAAGAAACAACTCTACTCCACGAAACCCGAAAGATAATACATACGTACGACAAGAAAATACTAGCCGAAAGATAAGGAGTTTGAATTGTTCTTTTTTTTTAAAAAAAAAATAGCTGTTGATAACACGAAACCCAAAAGGACAATGCATAACAGCATAATAGTATAGTATACTATACTTACAGGCTACAGCAGAAAAGAATAATACATACATACGACAAGAAAATACTAGCCAAAAAATAAGGAGTTTGAATTGTTTTTTTTTGAAATATAGCTGTTGATAACACAAAACCCGAAAGGACAATGCATAATAGTATAGTATACTATACCTACAGCACAAAAGAATAATACATACATACAATAAGAAAATACTAGCCAAAAGATAAGGCCTTGTTTAGTTCCAAAAAGTGCCAAAAATTTTCAAGATTCCCCGTCACATCGAATCTTACGACCTATGCATGGAGCATTAAATATAAACAAAAATAAAAACTAATTGCACAGTTTATCTGTAATTTGCAAGATGAATCTTATGATCCTAGTTAATCCATGATTGGACAATATTTGTCAAATACAAACGAAAATGCTACAGTAGTGTTTGCCAAAAAATTTTGGCAACTAAACAAGGCCTAAGGAGTTTGAATTTTTTAATCTTTTTTTTTTTTGAAAAATAGCTGCTGACAACATGAAGCCCGAAAGGATAATGCATAATAGTATAGTATAGTATACTATACCTACAACACAAAAGAATACTACATACTACAACAAGAAAATATATTAGCCAAAAGATAAGGAGTTTGAATTGTTCTTCTTCTTCTTTTTTGAAAAATAGACAACACGAAACATTAAAGGACAATGCATAATAATATAGTATACTATACCTACAGCACAAAAGAATAATACGTACATACAGCAAGAAAATACTAGCCAACAGATAAGGAGTTTGAATTGTTCTTCCTCTTAAAAAAAAGAAATAAAATAGCCAGGTTGCTTCACCCATAGCATTATATCCTGCTTGGCAACCACAAGTCAACACCAGGATGGTTCGTGTGAAACAGGCTCTTCAGTGAAGAGAATGAAGCTTTGTCGGCAAGGTTACGATGACAGTACAGAAATATCCTTTCGAGGCCAGCAGGTAAGTGCTCAATGCCAGCAGGCTCCAACCAATTGAGAACCTCTTCCCATCCTGCCACAGTCAACCGCAGCTCAAAGTTCTGAAGCCTGGACAGAGCCCCTGCTTCAAAGGCTAGGAGCGGTTTAGGACAGCAAAACTTGAGGTGCTTGAGAGCTGGAAATGCGACGACAGTGCCGGATGTGCTGGGGATGACAATTGTTCCCTCTGGTTCTTGTTTGATCACCAACCAGAGGTGTACAAGGGAGGGCAAAGCTGCGATTGTTGGGCACCACCTCTTGTACCACAAGCTCCAAGTTGTAGAGGTCATGGAGCTGAGATATCCACTTGGGGATCCTGGGAAACCAGAGACCCCAAAGATGGAGCCGTTGAATATGGCACGGGAAACCAGACAATCTGCTGAGCCAATCAAAGTAACGTATATGACTGTTGATAACAAAGCTCTTGAGGTTGCTGCAGTGGGGAAGTCCTTCAAGCAAAGTGTACAAGGCTTCCATGGTCATTTCATCCATGTCTAAACGATCATAATAGAGTTGAAGATCTCTTAAGTTGGTCAGCTTGTCAAGAGACTGAAAACTTTCCAGCGAGCTTCTTGAGAAATCAAACTCCTGCAGGGTACGCAGGAATTTCAAGCTGCCAATCCCATCCTGAAAAACCATACCACCTGGAACAATCAAATGTAATAACCGGCACAAGCGAACAATATCTGATGGAATATATAATTTCATCGGACTCTCGAGAACCATAGTATCCAAATACTGTAGACCCCAAAATTGATTAGGAAGCTCTAAGTCGCCATCAGTTACAATCTTTAAATATCTCAGTAGAAATAATCCACAAATACTGGTAAGGTCCATTTTGTGTGTACGAGCTTCCTTAAATTCAACAAATAGAACTCGGAGATACTTGCACTCCTGAAATGATGGTAGCAAAACCCTTGTGAAAGCCACCACAGATCGAACCTGACAGAGTGATCCATTTAATGTTGTTAGTGCCACATCATGCCCTGCACCATTGTATTGGATGGAGGCTCGACGGACCTTCTTGTGTGATGACATTGTGGCCTGAGGACCATCTATTATATCAAAGAAGTTCTCTTCTGCAGACTTGACTGTGATTAGATCAAGCATTATATCATGTACTTTGCAGGACAACACCTCACCGTTATAGTCTGTGTTCACAGGTTGAATCATGCTCATATTCATTAACTCATTGAAGTAGCTTCCAGCAACAACATCTTCATCTAGCCCATGGATTCTACTCACGAAGCCTTCGGCTATCCATTGCCTCACCAAATCATCCTTATTAATGATAGAGTCCTCTGGATACATACCAACATATAACAAGCATGTCTTAAGATGGTGAGGAAGATTTCTGTAGCTAAGGTCCAGTATGTGCTTCATGTCTTCTAGACAAGGATTCCCTTTGAACATGGAGCCCAGAGAACTCCATACATACTCCCATGCCATCTTCGATTGACCAGCTAGAAGGCTAGCTATACTGATAATGGCGAGTGGCAAACCACCACATCTTTTTAGAATATCAGCTGAAAACTCTTCAAATACGTCAAGGCAAGCATCACTGGAGCCAAATATTCTACTAAAAAATAGCTTTATTGAGTCTTGCTCACCAAGTGGCCTCATGTTATAAACATAATGTTGACTATAACAGCAACAGGCAAAAGCAATAGAATAAATCCTTGTAGTTGTCAGTACTCTACTACCACAATTATTTGCTGGGAAAGCACATTTGATAACATTCCAGGTTGAGGAATCCCATAAATCATCGATCACAATGAAATACCTGTTAAAAATAGCAGGAGTTATATAAGATGAATTCAGGAAATAGTAAAGCCCCCTTAGAAAAAGATCTTCCATATCTATTTGAAGAAATATAAGATTATATATTATTTGGAGTAATTTAAGTTGAGGTTGAAAATTAGACCATCCTGATAGTTGAGGGACGAAAAATGACACTGAATCTTTAAAATAACATAATTTTAAGTATAAACCTTTTATTATATACAATTTGATTTAAACTGTCAGAATAAGTAGCAATTTGGCATCAATGCACTCTAGATTTCCACGGGTATTGAACATTGTACGCAGATTACATTGCTAATGGACACTTGCATTTCTTTGGCATTATGAAGCTGCTCACTGCCAACATTTATGTGAAATCTACAGTGACCATCATTACAAGGAGAACAGGCAGCATGAAAAATCTTAAGAGGAGGAATTAGAGGGACCTATAAAAGGCTAGTGCTACAAAGTTACGCAGAAAGAGGAGATCATACAATTCCATTTGTTATTTTTACTTAGTAATGGTTATTATAATACGTTTATTTATATAAAAGGCTCAAAAAAGATAACACCAATCTATGTATAGCAAACTATTTTGTGACAGTGCTAAAACAAAGGTGCCATGCATAAAACAAATTAATACCTCTTATCCTGCAGTTGTTCTGTGATCTTCTTGAGAAGGTCATCCAACTCGCTGGTGTGAGAGACAGAGCCACCAATTTGTATTAGTATTTTATTGAGAAGCTTCAGTATGTCAGGTTTTTGAGACACTGTTACGAATGCACGGCACTTAAAATTCCCTTCAAGCTTGCGGTAAACTTGATTAGCAAGTGTGGTTTTGCCCAGGCCCCCAAATCCAACAATAGAAGCCACCCTCAAATCTTGTTCTTCGCCCATGAGCAGTGCAGTAAGCTCAACAGTTGGGACATCGATACCCACAAGGCCAGCAGCCTCCGCATAGATTGACAATACACGTGGATCAACAGGCACATAACTAGGCTTGGAGGTGTAGTCATCAAGCTTGTACCTCATTCGTCGTTTGCTTATCTCTTCCACACGAATCTTGATCTCCTGGATCTTGCTGGCAATCTGATGGCGCACTCTCAACTTCTTTAGAAGCCTAGCAGTCTTCTTCACCAACCCTTTAGTTGCATCATTCTTTTCAAAGTGGTGTATGAAGTCATCAATGCAGTCTTCGATGTCATATGACATATGTCTCACTTGGTTCCTCCACTCCTTGGCTGGAGCATCGAGGTCATCCATATCTGCCAACTTCTCAAGAAGGGCCTTCATGCTTCTGAATTCTTCCTCCAGAGATTTCATCTCCTTATGGACCCCTTTGAGCTTGCCATACTCCTTACCCATCAGTGTGGTGAGTTTACCAAGGAGGGAGTTCATAGCACCAGTGGAGGCACTCACCATGGTTCCAGACATCTCTTCCCCCTGTTCGTTCTATGCTCGATTTTTCCTCCCTTGGCTAGCTCACGTAATGATTGGAGAACATTTCCTTTTTATTAAGAACACATGTTAAGTAACATGGATCCTTTCCTCAAATCCGCATACTCCCTTTGCAGCAGCAAGAGGATACAATCCATTTTCCTTTCGAACCATGGGGTTCTGTCCACCGGAATAAAGATTCAATTCAGATTAAAAATTGAAGTAGTTGGAGGTTGCAGAAGATGTACATAGCAACTACATAAGATGAAGTGGAAAAGAAAATTTCCCTTGAAGATCAAATTCTTTTTGTGGCAAGTCTTCAATAATAAACTGCAGCTAGCTACTTCTCTAGTGAAAAGGGGTTGGAAAGGGGACAGTCATTGCTGCTTATGTGGAGAATTAGAGACTAATTGACCATCTATTGTTCAAATGTCATTTAGCTAAGCTTGTTTGGAGTCTGGTACTGGAGGTCTTCAGTTTAGATGCTTGTCCATCTTCTTTGGGGGAATTCTGAGTACTTGGTCACAAGGCAAGGGGGATCATTTTCTTTTTTGCAGGTTTTGCTTGGGCATTATGGACGACAAGGAATAAGATGGCTATAGAGAAATCTTTACCTAAAGCTCCAACCAATGTGTTATATGTTGCCATATCGTTGATGCGGAGATTGTTGAAGGAGAAGGAGAAGGAGAGCATCACACAAAGTTTTGGAGTCGTTTTTGGGGTGGCTGAAGAACTTTAGGCCTAGTATGATCATGATTTCTGATGTGTGTGAGATCTGATGTACTGCTCTGCTCTGTTGTGGCATGGTGTTATAACTGTGGCTGGTAACCCCAGCGAATTCTGTGTACTTGTTAATTTCTTAAAGCAAGTTTTTTTAAAAAAAAAACTACAGAAGATGAAGGTAAAAATGTCAAACAGGGGGAAAAGATCAGTGAGGCTGCTAAAATTTTGACAAAGAAAAAGAACGAGAATGGTACTCAGGCTATGTCAAAGAAAAAAAAAGACTTTTGGTTTCTCCCCCCTCGAGCATTTGGTCGAACAACTCGTAGGCAGGAAAAACGCTGAAACCACGGCAGCAGTACAAGGACAAGGACATGGTGGCGACGGCAGGCGGAACCGAACTATACCTTGGCCGAAGCGACCGTCGAGCAGCGGCAAAGCAACAGCCAGCGAGCAGCGCACCCCGTGCCAACAAGGCAAACGGCGAGGACTAGAGTGAGTCGGTGATGTCTTCTCACCTCGTCCCCCGCTGCTGCTGCTGCTGGCACGCGCTTTCCGAGCAAGAATTGCAGAAGAACAGAGATTTGATGGGAGAAAAAAAAGATGGAGGGGGCCATTGGTTTGTACGCTTCGAAGAAGAAGGCCAGAATTGGGATCCCACTTTCAATAGCCGGTCAATGGTCAACTTAATGCCCCTGTGACTTTGACGCGGGAGGCCAGGAACAGACGGTGCCCAATGGCCAATGGTCAACTCGACAACTCAGAATCCCACGAGGCATGGGCGGATACACTGGTGGTATTCCTAGAAATACCTAACTTTTTTATGCACTAAGTATATATAGATATATTTATATATATATATATCAAATATATTCGCATTTCTATATTTAGCAAATAAAATTTATTTCTCATTCTTTTTAATCTATACTTGTATTCATTTTTTCACACAGGTTGTTAGCTCGATTACCGAAATTATTCTATTTTGTTGTTTCTACAAATAATAACCTAATTATTTATCTTCAAACCATATACATATTGACTCATGTCACTAAATATTAGTATAAATTATATCTTATTTCTAAACTCTTTTCCAAGATAAGGCCTTGTTTAGTTCATCTTAAAAACCAAATTTTTTTATCTAAACAAGAGAATATGCACATGGCAACATGTATAATAAAAGTATTTTTTTCCATGTGAGTGAACGAGGCATGAGTGGGAGTCAATTTCATAATCCTCATTTCTAAATCTCTGACCCTAGCCGACCAAGCATGACGAGGTGGCGACACTGCTGGTTTTCAGTGTCCTAAGCTCCTCTGCTCCTGGCAGCGTGGGACATGCAACGCGGGCGCGGCCTTTATCTCTATGCTATACTTACATGGTGACTGGTGAGGGCACATGTCAATCATATGGTTAGAGGCAACAGCTGAACAATGACTCACCAGACACTAACAAAGGAACGCCTCTGTGGCACGTACAGTGTGCTACATCCGTCCTATGGATAGGTGTAGGATCGATATCTCCTAAAATAGCTTAAAGTTTGACAATTTTACAATGACATTTAGTCTAGTCTCAATGGACAATGTCATTATACGGTTTCACATACCAACACGTCATCAAGATTGAAATGAAACCATCTATGAAATAACCCCAGCAATAAAGCATTTCACTTTGTTGTTTCTAAGGCTAAGCAAAGCATTTAATTACTGCAAAATGATTGGATCACATACAAGATGGTGAAACGATTTAGCCCTCAGTGGAGATTTCATCCCGTTTCAACGCGTGGGAAACAACGTCCGCGGTACTTCCTTCTCTCTCCTCTTCGTTTCATGCAAAAAGTGCAGTTTTGTTGATATGACGCTCTAATAAATATGCATGACATCCTGATGAAACCTCCACTGAGACTGGCCTTATGTCCCTGAATGAGTTGTATGAAAAGTTATTTCATAGTTAATTTAATAAATACTTATTTTATATTATAAATGTTAGTACTTTTTATAAAATTTGATTAAATTTACTGTATTTTGTTCTTTGAAAAGTGTCTCTTTTTCTTGAACGGAGTGAGTAGAAATAATCTAGATCAATTCGTTGTTATGATAATAGACTGCTCATAGCCTTGTGCACAGTGAACATATGGGTGGTAGATGGGCCGTGGGATAGAAGCCCAAGAGTTTTGGCTTTAGCGTACGATATGAAAAATCTGAAATGAAATCAATTATGTATAAGTTTTGATATAGAAAAATTGATCTTTAAAATTTGAAAATATAGTTTATTTTTTATGAATATACGTATCAATCAACCTACGATAGAATCATGCGGAAATGTCATCTACAGTGGGTGAATGATATAGGGCGGTAGCTGTGAATTTTTTTAATTATCTCATTGGCTGCGTCAAGCACCATGGCGTGCCACATGCGCTGGTGCGATAAGGCTAGTCTCAATGCATAGTTTCATGGTAAATTAGGTAACCGAGCCACATGAGTTTTATGTGGATAAAACTCCTCTCTCATTGGATGAAACTCCTTCATTTAATAACTCTGTCAAGTCAGTAATTTTGCTTATGTGACATCATATTTAATGTACATGACACTCTCATAAAACATACATTGACACTAGCCTAATGCTACCATCATGACATCCCTCTAGCTTGGGTGTCCAACGTAGCATGCATGGCCTAGCCTGTCACGCCAATCCGCCTACTGCGGCAAGAGGCTTTGCCACGCCAACATGATCCGAGCTGGCTCCCTCCTTCCTCTTTTTCTCTCTCACTCACTTCCTCCCTCTTCCCAGCTGCCGATGGTGGCCCAAATCTGATGATTTGGCATCGAATTATCATTTAGGAAAACTATCCTCGCCCTTCAGCAAGGTATGGCCTCCTTAGGGTCTATGTAATGATTTTGAAACTATTAAATAACAACTTATGTATGTTGCTTAATGTTAATCTAGTAAGTAGACTACTTATCACAAAAAAATCATAACGTTCCTTACTTTTACTTGCGCATATTCCTTTGGTTTTCTGCATGTTAACTACATAGTTGTACTAAAAAGCCAATCTACTTTCATT
The DNA here is from genome assembly GCF_000003195.3 of Sorghum bicolor. Taxonomy (NCBI): domain Eukaryota; kingdom Viridiplantae; phylum Streptophyta; class Magnoliopsida; order Poales; family Poaceae; genus Sorghum; species Sorghum bicolor. The sequence goes on from NC_012877.2 coordinate 7,772,541, forward strand.
TTCCCTTGTATTAGCTAGGATGTTCCTTGGAAACCAAAATCCTTGATTTTTTTAAGAAAATCGTATTGATAAGACAACAATCAAGATAGTTGTGTCAATCATAACTTTGAACTACTGCATTTCATTATTTGCATATGACTATAACTCTTATGTTTGTGATATTCTTGAGCAATACACCAGCATCTACTAACATATGAAATGGTTTATCACTAATGAATTTCTTATTTTGTATCAAACATTCATGTCTTTTTACTTAAGTTTGTTGTACCCCCTCCTCCCTATAATAGCATTCTCTCCTATTTTAATTCAAAAAAATGTAGTTATGGGTTATAATCTATTCCCTTCTTGATACTTATGCAAATCAATACCTGATCCTAAGAACTAGAGGCTCAGTAGTACAACAACATTTCTATTTAACTCTAACATTGAACTTGTATTGTCCTTTTCAACAATGTTCACAAATCGTATAGTCAAACCTAGTCATCATGGGACTGACTAGGTGACTGATCGTGATTAGTCATCGACAAGACCAATTAGTCGAGCCTAGTCTTTGAAAAGATCTAGATGGCTAGAGAGGGATGAATATTCTATAAACAAATTCTCTACAAACTTACAATCATTAGAGCAAGTAGTTAGTAAAAATAACAAGCCTAATAGCCACTACTTTTTCTAGCTCTATTTCCCTCAAGCAAGCCCCTACACGATTCTACTAGTAAAATAATTCTACACTAAAGCACTCTGCCACACAAGAGCTACTAGCTAAACAAGGCTACTCTAGCTAGATGCAAGACACTCATCAATCTTACGAATAGCATCTAGACACTCTAGATCCATGACTAGACGTATCTAGACATTTTAGACCATTTTGTACTACAACATAAAAAAATTCATACAAATATCAAAGAAATGCACATTTAGTTAGCTAATTGTACTCTAGCATCCAAAGCACAAAAACTATGATAAGTTGATAACATATGAACAACTTAGATTTAAAAGACAATATTTCCCAATACTTGGCTTCTCACACATCTACTGTAACATCTCTCTAACATAGAAACATGACAATTGGCAATTTAGAAACCAAAAGAAGCAAAGAAAATCATGTATTGTGATAGTAACATAGTTCTCATTTCTCAATTCTTACTAGAACGTACTAAATAATTGATATGATATGGTAATTAAGTAAACTATAAGCTATATCATTATCAGATCAGATAGTTAGCTATATTATAAGGTATATCTAAAGGCAGAACTAGGAGGGCCCAGCAGGGGCCGTGGTCCCCAACACAATGAAAGTTTGTTAATTATCCCTATAAAGTTTGTTAATTTACAGCACAAAAACGTGACAATTCATCTATTTTTAATCATAATATTGTGAAAACAATTCATGTTTCGTTATGAATACTAACTACACATGTAAAAACACTAAACAAGTTGTTGAAATATACACTTATGTGTCTCATCATATTTGTCAAGCCTCCCTTAATAAAAGTTGTTGGTTCCACCACTGGCTATATCATTATATGATATGATACTTAACTAACTTATAGGCTAATCAATTTGCATGGGATGGTGGAATGCATCCCTATGCACTACTCGAGTGAGGTTTGGGATGTCCATTGCCTAGACTTATGTCTAGGGACACCTAATCAACTATATAATGTCGTCTAGCGCTTGTCAATATAGCAACCCTCACATCTAGATGGTCTTTGACTAGAGTTTACCATCTAGACGGTCTAGGTGAACACTATGAGCAACTAAACTAGCTACTCTACTATAAGGCTACAAATAACTAGAGAGCTACACTAACAAGCAATATATGAATGTAACTGAACAAGTGTGGAGCTCAATACTAAACTTGGCAAGAGATGGACACAAGATTCACCCTCATGATTCAGTTTGCTAATAGCTTTGATTTGGTGAAGTGGATTAGACTAGAATTCAAACACTACTAGAATTGTGTAGGAGCTTGCTTTGGGTGAAAACAGAGCTAGTATAAAGTAGTTTCTATTAGGGTCACATTTTGTTCTAATCAACTTTACTCTAGTCTTGTGAATTTGTAAGAAAAAATTTACATGCTATTCATGTACCCCCTCTAGCCATCTAGATCCTTTCACCTAGACAGATTGGTGATGATCAAATGGCTTGGTAATCTTCTGAAGGTGAATGTGGGAGAGGCTCAAGCAATTTTGTATGCGGTTTGGTGTCTGCCATTTTAGAATGAAGAAGAATCAACCACTAGAGAGCACTTGGACCATGAGTGAATCAATAGAGAGCTAGCTTGTTGAGCAGGTGCCCCAATAAAAACTAGTAGAGAGCATCAATTCTATGTTGGTATTTCTTACGTTCACATATAAATTCACAATCGCTTGGAGTACCTTTGTAGTTCTTTCACCGAGAGTATTCCAGATATCATATCCACAGGGAAAACATGTGAGATTAACAACAAACTAACTTAACCAGGGATAGCAACAAGGTTAAAGATAAACATGAGTATAGAGAGGACTTCTAATGTTCTTAACTTCTAACTTAAGGTAGAGTTGTATTCTGGTGTTCACCTAGGGACATTACTAAGAAAAAGTATAACAAAATTATACTTCTTTTGTCACAATATAGGCCCTACTAGGCCTATAAATGGGAGGTGGACTATAGAGGATCAACGAGACTGTCACTCTCATGATCTACCACATGTTTTGGAATGCAGGGTGCATCCACGAGTAGCCAAAAGTCTAAGCACCATGCTTATACTAACGATGACTACTTTAATCCCAATGTCAAGGATTAAAGCACTCTAATGAGTTAGTGATCCTAATGAACACAAGAACACAATGCTGACTTTGAATTAGAAATTAATTAGATGAACATAATGCTGAGATATCTCTGGGGCAAGCTCAAGCAGAACTTGAATATGCGAAGGTATAAGTCAAAGAGGGAACACCAACAAACCCCATGTCTTCTCCAAACTCTTCCCTCACTATCTATCTCACTATTTTCTATGTACAAAGGATATATCCTACTCTAGAGGACTATTCTTCTCTTGAATTGTGATGCCTTCTAGAGGGGGGTTTGGGGGTCCTTTTATAGGGGCACCAGCCACCCTATGGGCTCATGAATCCATGGCACGACTTAATCTCGACTCTCCATCCAAACCGACCTTAATAAATGGTGGAGATTGATCCTTAGAGGCGGTGAAAGAACTCTGAAGCCGACTAGTGGGACAATGGGGGTCAACTGACCCCACCTCTAGCTCCTTTTGATGTGAATATTTATCATTATCTCTTGGACAGTGGATTAGAGCCCAGTGGAATCGGTTTCATTGTGAATGGACTTGATTTATCGACTTGCGGAAATACTTAGTTTAAACCACTACACCTATGTTGGTGATTGTTTATAAGAATAAATATAAGTCATATTGATGGTTTATCATTGACATTTGTTGGGTATTCTTAACATCATTACCAAAAGTAGACTAGTTTTCTAATTCTGATAACGGTGCCAAAAATGCCAAACCTATCCCTCATACCACTTAAGCCAAGTTGTCATCCCCAGCATGACATGAGAGACGCGGTATTGAAATATGCAATTGCTCTTCTAAATAAATAATGAATGGGATCTGCAAGCGCACAGATTAATACCGATGTAGCATTTTAACCGGGAAGTATTCCAGGTATCGTTATTTATATTTTTACCACTGGGAAGGGATTAACAATCATCAATATTGATTACAGAATGGAATATGAGATTGAGTATCTATCATTGCATGTATAATTGAGAACATTTATCTAACTCTTTCATACAGGGATAAGTGTCACATAAAAGATATATGAAGTAATGAATAGTGACAAAGATAATTAATCTGATCATAACTTAGCCACATAATAAATATGATAAGCACCTCAATTAGATACTCTAGAAAGTCATTAGCATGGTATTAGAACAAACTACAAGAATATTTCCTAAGTTATTCTCAATTATATAGTCTAGCACTATCATAATTAGTGCAAGCATACTTAGCAATCATTGTGAGACAAGACTACGCCCATGCATAGTGATATTAGCAAGGTAAATGAGAAACATAGCAATCACTCCCCTGTAATAATATTGCTCTGCCAGCCCAATACACGAGAGGGGGACTATATAAGAATCAATGAAGCTGTCACTATCACGAACTACCCCACGATCTGGCATATTGGGTACAATCACAGATAAATACGGTATAAGCACCACGCCTACACAATATCTATCATTTACCCATGGATCCGATAGATAAATGCTATACGATCCTAAGCATGTATATAGATCCAATCTAACTAAGCCAAGTACATAACTATGATAAACTAAGAACAATATAATCTTGAATATAAGCAAGTAGAGCAAAGTCATAAGCAATATATTGAAGTAGAACAAAGTCATATTCATAATATTGAAGAACAAAGATAATTAGAAGAACAATTAGAAGCACAACTAGAGAATTACCAAGAATCCTCTTGACAGATCCGGAAACCAATCGAAGATTGACTCCTTCTAGTTCTAATCCTATGTAGCTATGCTAATCTAGATGTCTAATTGATGTGGTGGCTCTAATCTTAATCAGAGGCTTCTTCTCCCTTGAGGAATAATGAATTAGGGTTGAGACGCTCTCTCCTCAAGGGGCCAGGGGGTCTAGTTTTATTGTCCCTTCAAGTGAATATGGGCCGTTGGATCAAACCGACATTGATTGAACGGTTATCCTTGATCCTTTAGGTCGGTGGAGATCTCTCCCGAGACAGAGTCCTGATTGGACTCAGAGAGGGGGCGGGCGCCCAGTGCCTGGCCTCGTTCGGCCTCCGCTTCCTTCCCGTGGCTTCTGGAGTCTTCTAGATGTAAGATAATTGTGCGGCACGTTAATATCTCTATGTAATCCCGACGTGTGGGCCTTTCTTCCTTATTTCCTGATAACCCCCTGCAGAAATAGACAAACACCAAAACTCGTGGAATTCTGTCAGATAAAACCCTAAGTCTAGATGTTGATTTCATTTGGATCCTTTTCTTTGTTTATTTGATAATTGAATTTGATACTTAAGGACCGTCAACAAACTCCCCCAAGCTTAACTCTTGCTCGTCCCTGAGCAAGGATAGACTCAGTGATGGATCAGAAGTTGTTGCAATACTTTTAAAATTTGACGGTACACATGCTTTTTTAAATAAAGTCTCATCTCTGTGTTAGAGTAAACTGTCAAGACTTAAAACTTACTTACTTTACCTTCACCATGGGACTTGTATCCGTCACTTCTGTCTTGAGTGGTTAAAAGATAGAACAGTCTAGTCAAGTGTCATGTCTCTTATTCTTGATCAGCTATAGCTCTGAAGTATGACTCTCTTAGATCTCTCTTTTGTGGTATTTCTAGATCCTTACCAAGGCAGTGATGGTATATGCCTTCTCTCAAGATATGTAGTATTTGTGGTATGAAGCATAGTGACATTGTCTTCTCTCTCACCCTACTCTAATAAGGCTTTAATATCTGGAGCTCATAGGTGGGAGATAAAATATACATACTCACAAGATATTTATTGTATAGTCAAACCATGGATCCAAAGAAACAAATCATTAAGTCAAATCAAGATGTGCATGTGTGGCGAACGAATGGTGTATGGTGATGGTGGTGATAATAATGGTGAAAGTCTAATTCTACTTTTGCTCTTTTGAGGGGATACATGCCTTCCTTGCTTTTTGAAACTTTGTGAGGAGAATGAGATGCTCTATATTTTCTTTTCTCTCAGGTGGGTATCTTGTACCCCTAATTCTACTGTCGGACACTTGTCCATTTTTACCTCTCGTCTCACTTTTTCTTTTCTTTCGAGGTTTCGGACACTTGCCCCTTTTTATTTCCTCGTATCTTTTTTTTCTCTTTTTTTAGAGCACTCATCTCTTGAGATAATATAGCAAGTGGTAGTAACAAGATAACCTGAGCATTTATTTCACAAAGGAAAAACAGAAATATTTTTGGCTATTCTCTCCCGGATTAGGAGTAGAATATTTTTGGGTGGTTCTGGAGATGGAAATGGATGGATATATGTGGATGGTACTTCCGGAGTAGAAGTAGCATGTGTGAGTGAACGTGCAAGTGAATCTTGATTTAACCACATGACAAGCTCCTAAGAGTCTACACAGCTTGACCACACTCAATGCTCATAAGCAGTAAATAGTAAATGTGTGGCTCGAAGTCTGGCAAGCATGTATATATGGCTGTGGTAGGAATTTAAACTCTCATCATACAGGAACTCATCATGCAACATTTTAAAGATTTTCAAAGATAAAATTCTCCAGAATTCTAGCATCTCTAGGAACAGATAAACAACAGCTCAACCTTCCCATATCATATCCGTTAACAACTTAGACTTCAGATCAAGTTTTCATCCCACAAGTTTAGGTTTAGAGCAAGCTTCAAATTATAACAGTTATGTCTAAACTTGAGAGAGAACTTCAAATGTGCAAATTAGGCAGAGCAACTATTCATCATATCCATGCTAGAGTTTTATTTAGATACAGATTAGCATAGCTACTTTATTTATTTATTAAACGCACTAAGCAAAAGATATATATATAAGCATAAAATCTTTATTTGGTTTTCCATAGTTATGTATATCTATATTTTAATATAATATAAGTATAAAGATAGATAGATAGATAGACTTATCAGGATAAATGGGGGTGCTCTCCCCCAAGCTGAATTTTGACGTAATTTCTCTTGATGTAGCTAGCAGGTGGCAGAGGTGTGTTTGAAAGTCGGCAGCATCCTGACAACGATTAGAATGTCCTCTGCTAGTCTTCTTGATTCTTGAATTCTGTGAAGCTCAAATAGACAACAAAGCTTGTGGAACTGATTAAGTGTTAGCATAAATATCTAGCCTTTATCATGTTGAGACTCCTCAATAAATATTACTCTGTATTTTTATATTTTCATTTTATAAAGCAGAAAAGAAATTTTTATTTTATTTTTATGCCACCACAGTGAATGTACTTATGGGTTTTATGCCACTCGTATACTCACATGGGGCTTACTGTTTTTTCACATTTTTATTTTCTTTTTAGGATAGTACGAACATGATTGACTAAGTAAATTGTTTAAAATAATTGAAAGGGAAAGGATAACTACCAAGTTTACCTCTTGGCAAGGCGTTCGGTGTTTTTAAGTCCTCCGAACGGGACTCTCCGTTTTCTCAATTGTCATGGGATTCGTTGGGTGGCGGAGTCGGTACTTCCGGCGGCGCCTCCTCTTCATGTATAGTTATCTTCTCTTTCCATACCTGACTCGGTGCTACGGTCTCTTCTGGATAATTCTATTTAAACTCTACGTCTTCTGACCTTATCACTTCTCCTTCGTAGTCTGCCCATCCGTCCTTGATGATCTGCCTCCTCTGGTTGCGGTTGCGTCGTTTTCTTACCTGCTTAGATTCTTCAAAGATATAGTTAGGGTCAGTAAAATGGCGGCGTACCTTCTCTGAGGGGAAGTGCATATGGACTTCTCCGGTTCCAATGTAGATAATTGCTTTAACGGTGCTGAGGAACGGTCTTCCAAGGATGATGGTGTATCGTACTCGTCTTCTCCCATGTCAATAACCTGAAAATCTGTGTAGACAAAATGATCGTCTATTTTGACTGGGACATCAGTTACTATTCCTTTAACTTCTCAAAATGTCTGATCTGCCATCTAGAGCTGAATGTATGTTGGTTTTAGGGGCTTGGTTCCGAACAAGAGTCGATAGGTGACTGCGGCCATTATGTTGACGCCCGATCCGGTGTCACAAGTCGTCTTGTAGAAGTTGTATCCATTTATGGAGCAGTAGATGTTTGGCATTCCTGGGTCGTCCTTTTTGTCAAAAATGGTGACTTAAGTTGTTGATCTTGGCCTCTATGAACTGCAGTGACCATCTTAGCTGACTCGGTCCACACTTGCTTTGTTCCTGTTCCTCCTATTGGTCCTCTTCCTTGATTCACGTCTGGATTGATCTGGGATTTGTATAGTCTTGTTCTTGAAGAAAAACGTCTCCTTCCTCCCTTTGATGTAGAAACTGATCTTGGCAGCACTGGCGTAGATGACAGCTCCCGAGGTGTTTAAGAATGGCCTCCCTAGGATGATAGGTGCTCTCTCATCATTACCGGTCTTTATCACCACGAAGTCTGCTGGGGCATATAAGGTACCAACTCGAACACAAAGGTTCTTCAATATTCCTTTCGGAAAACTTATCGTCTGATTTGCAAACTGTAAACACATGGTTGTTTCTAATAAAGGATATGTAAAGAATTTTTCATAGAGTACCCTGGGTATAATGTTGACGTTGGAGCCAAAGTCGCAGAGTGCTTCTGGGATGTCCACCATGCCGATGGAGATCGGGATGACAGGGCGTCCTGGATCACCTCTCTTTACCGACAGAAGGTCAATAGTGAATTCAGTGACGGGGTTACTCCAATTATTACCTGCATCAAACATGTCTACAAGATTTGCAGATTCTAATTCTTCCGGTTGTGATGGTATACCGGGGTTAGTAGTAGGAACAGTAGCAGCTATTTGATTTAACTGAGATTCAATCATTTTATTAAAGCTAATTTGATTCTTGATGGCAGTAGAGAAATTATCCATTCTATTATTTATATTTTCTAGCATTTTATCATTAGATGACAACTTCTTAGATAGGTTATCCATTAGCTTTCCTTGATTAGACACTAACTCTCTCAGAGGTGGAAAATTATTATTATTGTTGTAAGAATTGTTACCTTGATAATTACCTGAGTAGTTAGGCCTCTGTTGATTCCAACCTTGATTTTGTTGAGGACGGTTGTAGTAGTTGTTGTTGTTATTGTTGATGTAGTTCACATCCTCAAGCATCTCAGGGCAGTGATTGCCTGAGTGTCCAGTATCTTCACACTGCTCACAAGTCATGTGAGAGTCGTAGATGTGCATAACTTCCTTCTTATCTCCAGCTCTATCATCGAGCTTCTTCATGAGCAGGTCTAGCTTTGCAGACAGCATGTCTACCTCCTTGAGCTGATACATACCTCCACCTTTCTTGCGTGTCTGGGTCCTTTCTTCATTCCAGCCTTGATTGGACGCCATCTTCTCCACAAGAGTTGTGGCTTGTGGTATGGTAAGTGATAAGAATGCTCCTCCAGCTGCAGCATCCATGGTCTCTCGAGCACTGTTGCCGAGCCCGTGATAAAATGTCTGCATCAGTAGCCAACTCTCCATTCCATGATGGGGACATTCTAGGATGTAGTCTTGGAAGCGCTCCCATGCTTCTGGAACAGATTCGTCATGTTGTTGCTGAAAACTTGTAATCTTCCCACGGAGAGCATTGGTCTTGCCCATGGGAAAGAACTTAGCCAGGAAGTTTGTTGAGCAGAGTGCCCACGTAGTATTCTTCTCCTTTGTAGCGTAGAACCACTGCTTCGCTCTCCCTAACAGTGAGAATGGGAAGAGGTGAAGTAGTATAGCATCTCTGGGGACTCCTGATATGGTGAATGTGCTGCATATCTCCAGGAAGTGTTGGAGATGAGCACTAGCATCTTCATGTGCCTTCCCACAGAACTGGTTGGATTGCACCATGTTGATAAGTCCAGGCTTGAGCTCAAAGTTGCCATCGATCTCTGCAGCAGGTCCAGTGCGGATGTTGTCCGTAGTGGGAGCTGAGAATTCATGGATCGATTTGTTCGCCATGGCTTCGAACTCTAAAGACAAGTTTCGGTGATCTTCTTGATTGGATGAAGCTTCTTGCTGAAGTGTTGATGATCTCTTCTTGAGCTTGGCTCTAGTTCTTCTGAATAACGCTTCGGGATTGTCAACAAAATTTCCTGGAATATGTCTTCTATTCATACATTCCCCTGCATAAGATAAAATAGAAAAATATCGGGGTAAAACTGTATGAGAGAATAGATAAGCTCAATCATATTAGTGATGCGAATGATAACTCAAAATCCTTTATTCATTCCAGATTAGTAATCAACCTTCCCCGGCAACGGCGCCAAAAATGCTTGTTGGGTATTCTTAACATCATTACCAAAAGTAGACTAGTTTTCTAATTCTGATAACGGTGCCAAAAATGCCAAACCTATCCCTCATACCACTTAAGCCAAGTTGTCATCCCCAGCATGACATGAGAGACGCGGTATTGAAATATGCAATTGCTCTTCTAAATAAATAATGAATGGGATCTGCAAGCGCACAGATTAATACTGATGTAGCATTTTAACCGGGAAGTATTCCAGGTATCGTTATTTATATTTTTACCACTGGGAAGGGATTAACAATCATCAATATTGATTACAGAATGGAATATGAGATTGAGTATCTATCATTGCATGTATAATTGAGAACATTTATCTAACTCTTTCATACAGGGATAAGTGTCACATAAAAGATATATGAAGTAATGAATAGTGACAAAGATAATTAATCTGATCATAACTTAGCCACATAATAAATATGATAAGCACCTCAATTAGATACTCTAGAAAGTCATTAGCATGGTATTAGAATCAACTACAAGAATATTTCCTAAGTTATTCTCAATTATATAGTCTAGCATTATCATAATTAGTGCAAGCATACTTAGCAATCATTGTGAGACAAGACTACGCCCATGCATAGTGATATTAGCAAGGTAAATGAGAAACATAGCAATCACTCCCCTGTAATAATATTGCTCTGCCAGCCCAATACACGAGAGGGGGACTATATAAGAATCAATGAAGCTGTCACTATCACGAACTACCCCACGATCTGGCATATTGGGTACAATCACAGATAAATACGGTATAAGCACCACGCCTACACAATATCTATCATTTACCCATGGATCCGATGGATAAACGCTATACGATCCTAAGCATGTATATAGATCCAATCTAACTAAGCCAAGTACATAACTATGATAAACTAAGAACAATATAATCTTGAATATAAGCAAGTAGAGCAAAGTCATAAGCAATATAGTGAAGTAGAACAAAGTCATATTCATAATATTGAAGAACAAAGATAATTAGAAGAACAATTAGAAGCACAATTAGAGAATTACCAAGAATCCTCTTGACAGATCGAGAAACCAATCGAAGATTGACTCCTTCTAGTTCTAATCCTATGTAGCTATGCTAATCTAGATGTCTAATTGATGTGGTGGCTCTAATCTTGATCAGAGGCTTCTTCTCTCTTGAGGAATAATGAATTAGGGTTGAGAGGCTCTCTCCTCCAGGGGCCAGGGGATCTGGTTTTATAGTCCCTTCAAGTGAATATGGGCCGTTGGATCAAACCGACATTGATTGAACGGTCATCCTTGATCCTTTAGGTCGGTGGAGATCTCTCCCGAGACAGAGTCCTGATTGGACTCAGAGAGGGGGCGGGCGACCAAGGCAACTGGGCGGGCGCCCAGTGCCTGGCCCCGTTCGGCCTCCGCTTCCTTCCCGTGGCTTCTGGAGTCTTCTAGATGTAAGATAATTGCACGGCACGTTAATATCTCTATGTAATCCCGACGTGTGGGCCTTTCTTCCGTATTTCCTGATAACCCCCTGCAGAAATAGACAAACACCAAAACTCGTGGAATTCTGTCAGATAAAACCCTAAGTCTAGATGTTGATTTCATTTGGATCCTTTTCTTTATTTATTTGATAATTGAATTTGATACTTAAGGACCGTCAACAACATTAACGATCGTCAACACTCTGTAATACCTCGAGGAAACACCGTCATGTTTCTTTCTTCACTTTCTGCATTACTTCCTTGCAATTACTTTCCTAGAATTGTCTTGCTAGATTAGGATTGAAAGCTAGGGTGCAAGACTTCTGTGCGTTAGTGGCTAGGACAAACATCTAGGCATATGGGTTAATTTGGCTGGTGTTAGGTTTTTAATTTCCACAAAATTTAGTTAGCCCAATTCACACCTCTCTTGGGCATCTTAACCCTTTCACTGTTTGGTGAAGCCATCTGATCTGAAAGATACCCTAACCACCATCCAACGTCCATCCCAACTCCCAGTCTGATCCATTTAGGGTAGTCCCAACCATTATTGAAACTACTAGTAGTTCCCATAGCTACCATGTTAGTAAGAAACTACCCCTAGAAATGAGAGTACACAACCAAGGTTTCTTCATGTGGACCCTTTATTAATTATCTGTAACACTCTGGTGTTAAACAAACTAAAAACGGATCATGTCATCATGAGCATTGCATAGCATTTTGTTAAGCACACCCTGATGCATTAACTTAAAACAAGTTTAAATATGGTTGAATGTGCTTAGGAATTAAAGTGTACTTATATTGTGTATGGATGCTTGTGTTGGTGTTTAAAACCCTTGGGTAAAAATTTTCCGAGAACTTAAAGGGGGGAAAACCCTGATTTTAAAACCCTGGATTTGTCCCCTTTTGTGCAATTCAAAAACCAAGCACAATTTGAAGTTGAGTTCAGAAGCAAAGTTGTAGGTCTTGTCAAGATGTACAACTTTGGTGTTTTGAGTTTTTGGAGTTTCAATACAAAATTCAAAGTAATTTTGAAAATACAGATTTCCGGAAAGTGTCCCCTTTTCTAATTTAAATCTCCAATTCAAAATCTATTTGGAATTTTGAAAAATGGTCAACATGAAAGTTGTAGGGCTTGAAAAGTTGAACAACATTCATGTTGGGAGTTTTTCAAGTTGTTTTGGAAAATCAAAAGTAATTTTGGAATTTCTAATCTGCCCCAATTCAAAATTTGAAATTTTTCCCAATTTGAGATTAGGATTTCAAACTGTTTGGCTCAAATTCATCCCTTTCCATTTGAAATCAGCCTTGGACCCTTAAAGATGTTTTGTAGTATTCAAAATTCTGAACAAGTTTTATTTTGGCAGAAATTTGACTTCTGTTCAAATTTTGGTTGTTTTTCGCAAAAGGCAGAAGGGGCTTTTGGGGAAGGGGGGGATAAGTTCTAGCCCCTGTTCAAGGCGGTGGACCGCCGAGCTTGGGCCGGCGTTTGCCAGCGCGTGAGCACCGTGTCACCTCGTCCCAGCATGCATCCATCTCCGTGGCATCGAGTAGCAGCTGCTAGCGCCTCTGCTTGCTTCGTGGCGTTCCATCCTGAGCTTGCCGAACTTGTCTTGCCACCGGAGCACCGACGGGCAGCGGCTCATCCAACTCCAGATTCACCGCAGCGGTTGATCCTCATCCAAATTCACCGTGGACATAAAGTGGTTACCTCCTTGCGCACCTCCCGAACCCATCCTTCCCTTCCCTTTCACACCAGAGCGCCGGAGTTCGCTGTTTTCCTCTCCGCCGGTGACAGAGCGCCGCTGTGGAGCTCTTCCCGTGGCCACGGTTTTCTAGTCGGTATCATGCTTCTCTGGCAGCTGTTTCAAGTTCTATTTGTGTTCTAGTAGCTCATGCGCTCGCTCTTTTGCTTTGGGCACGAACAGAATCGCCGGAATGAGCTCACCGGAGCCGGAGCGTCCGCCCGACCACACGGCCAACGACGCCCGAGCTTTCTACTGCTTCTTCCGCCATGGTGACGTGAGCATCGTGTTCCCTAAACCTCCTTGAAGCTCCCTGTTCCTCTTGTTTACGCTCTACCGAGCTCTAGTGGCCGGTCTACGGGTGACCGCCACGGCCGTCCGCCATTCGCGCGGCCGAGGTGGAAAGAGAGGGGTGGAGCGTGCTTGGAGCCTAGCAGTAGGGTCGCGGGAGCGACGCGACGCTGTTGCGCACCTCAGCGCGAGCTCAGACCCCGCCGGCGGTGACCGGAGTCGCGGCCGAGCCGCCGTGCGTGTGGGAGAGAGAGCTGACGGGTGGGGCTACCCCGTCAGCGGCTGTGTGAGAGAGAAAGAGGGCGCGGACGCGCGCGGCGCGAGTATGGGCCGGCCTGCGGGCCTTTTGGCTGGGCCTCGCCCAGTTTCATATTGTTTTCTTTTTCCTTTTTGTTTAAAAATGTTGGATGTTTGAATTTGTATAATAAATTATTTGCTGATCCAAAAATTATGAAAATTTTTGTGTAGGTCACATAAATTTATTAGAACACAGGAAAAATGTTAGACTTTATTTTATGATAGTTTGCATGTATCTATAAATTGCCTCTGTTTATTAATAAATAAACCTTCCATGATTTTTAATAATCTATGGGTATATCCAAAAATCATGAAATTTAATATGGGAACTGGGGTTACTGTTATCTAGCTTCAAGAATAATTTCAGCTCTTTTTGATAAAGTATGCTCTGTTCCTTAATAAAGCTATTTAAAATAATTATAAAAGAAATAGAAATAATTAATCCTTTTAGGATTTAAGTGGTATTTTGGATTGATTGGCAACCAGTGGTCATTTAGCATAATATGCTCCCTGGTTATGATTTATTTTATATAAATGATCTTTGTTGTTTGATAGATACCCAACACTGCTTAATAAAAATGATAAAGTTTGTTTAGTGATAATCTATGCTTTGATAGCTAGCTTGGTTTGTTTCTTTACCATGAAGGTAAATTGTACTCGAGGTAGTTATGTTGTTGTTGTCATCCAAGAACATGTAACCTGTCTTTATCATGCCATGAGTATCTCATAATCATGCATATGCATTTTTACGTATAGAATACGCTCCGGAAGAATCTGATCCTCAGTGGGTTGCTTCCGAGTTTGTGAATCCTTCTGGTGTTGCTGAGTTGTCGGACTTCCCTTCCGGTCAAGGCAAGCCCCGGACATTAAACCCTATCCTTGTATTTTCATAAAGTTATTTATATCACTTGAGTTAATATGATGCATTAGGTGATTAGGAGTTGAATGAATCCTATTTGCTGCATTATCTACCTTGATGATTTCAATATTAACCTTGATACTTGTTTTATGAAAATGCTTAGTATGCTTAGCCCTGCTTATTAGATAGGTTTTCAAATGAGAAAGTTTGAAGGGTTGTTGTGGAATACTTTTATGGTTAATGATGTTCAACTTGAGACCGGTCGGTGGACTTGCTTTAAGAATGGAGTCTTAAAGTAGTGTCTCCAACTGTGTCGATTAAGGACCGTACCGTTGTTGGCCTGCTGTGATTGAGACCTTTGAGTACAGCCCACATGCGATGGTAAGCCTTACCTATAGCTATTCCGATACTTGAGAACGGCTAACCGCGTACTGGGAGTGGAGAGATGGCGAGAGTAGCGTGTACCCACCTTACGGATCTGAGATGACTGGGAAACATCTAGATTGGCTGTAGGATGGTGGTGTACTGTACTCTCGGGTGACGCTGGACCCGTTCTTGTATGGGAGGATCTATAGAAAAGGTTGACATATGCAAGATTAAGTTCTACATATGTCGTGTGGTACTGAATCCCCAGCTGGGTTTAATCGATTCGAATCGTCGTGTTTCCTCGGATATGGAGCCTCAATCCTCACCCCATCATCGTAGTAATAAGTGAATCTTTGGCATAAGAAAGATATGGTTTGCTTATGAAAGTTTGATAATAATTTGGTTAGTCATAAATGATAATTTTGAGTTAAAACTTGAAAGTAGGTTTTAATCTTAGTAAGCTTCTATGCAAAAGAAATGCTTTGATCTTGCTAAAGCTTTACCTTGAATCCCTATAGCCTGCATACCTGAGTCTTCACCTCTTTTATAGTCGGTTAAGTCTTGTTGAGTACTTTTGTACTCAGGGTTTATTAACCCATGTTGCAGGTGAGCCTTTTGATAATCCTTTTGATGGTCGTTGTTACTTTACTCTTGTGGAGGAGAGTGATGATGATGAATCTGATGTGTGACCTTGGGCAAGTAAAACTTGTTGTGTGATCTATGGTTTATGTAATATAAAGTTCCGAACCTTTTATGTACTAAATACTTATGGTTTGTAACCGCTGGACTTAAGTTTCAATCTATGTTATGTAACTTTTCCGCTTTTACTCTGATTTATCTTATCTATGAAAATGTTGTAATACTATAATGCTTGATGAGGGAATTCCTGGAAAGAATGTAACGTGGATGATTCGGGTTTCCCGAGGACACCCGACAGACTTCTTGAGTCATTTGGAACTCGTGCACGTCGATCAGAAGTCTTTGGGACAATGATATGTGCATGTGGGCCACTTAATTCAGGAGGTTCTGCCACATTATCATGACTCTCTATCTCTTTTCCATGTTCTTCCATTTGTAGCACAGTGGCATGGGGGCGAGCGCGGAGTAGGATCAGGTGCGCAGAGATGCAATACGTGAGAGTGAGTGGTACATAGTGGCGTGCGGGCGAACATAGGCATAGGCGGTGGCGCGACGCGCGACATGTAGGCGAATGAGCGCAACACCACAGGTCGTTGCATGAGATGTGGGCGAGCGACAAGTATGACATGTGCCATGGTACGTTGGTGGCTGACGAGCGTTCTTAGCGGCGCACGAGGGCTAAAGGAGCTAGGCACAATGAGCACGTGCGGCCTATGGCACTGGGCATGACAAAGCACCGATGAGTAGCGTCACGGGTCGTGGATGGGCGAATGCGACGACACAAAAATATATCGACAAGCAATACAAGTGGCGGTCCCACAAAAGTCTAGGTAAGAAACGACTGATTTGGCCCCCCAATGTGAAAGTTATTGTTTCGTGAAGCATTGTACGTTGAGAAACAGTTTCTTCTCTTTTTTTCGTATCTGTCATCGTCGCAATAGTATTTTATTGACATGACAGCCTAATTTAATTTTATGGAAAATTTGATTTGGAAGTGCCTTTAAGTTAATCTCGGTATAAATGACATAGTATAAAAAAAAGGGTTTTGTGGATATTAAATTAAATAAACTGATAACATAGAATGAGGTTTCATGTCTCTGTTTTAAAAGTGGAACACGAAATCCGCAGCCCTTGTCTTTCTATCATAGCTGTTGACAACACGAAACTGAAAGAACGACAATGCCGCACAGCACCAAAGAAAAATACACACACGTAGGCATTGTTTAGTTCACGAAAAATTTTGAATTTAGCTACTGTAACACTTTTGTTTATATTTAGCAATTATTATTTAATCATAGACTAACTATGGTTAAAAGATTTATCTCTTAAATTACAATAAACTATGTAATTAATTATTATTTTATGTATATTTAATGTTTTATATATGTGTCCAAAGATTCGATATAACATGAAATTTGAAAGTTTTTGGAACTAAATAAGACCATACATCAAGAAAATAGCCAAAAGAGGAAAAAGAAAATAAAAAACAGATACAGCACACGTGCATGTAGCCTAGTGGGGCGGCGGCGGCAGCTGGATCTCGAGCTGTCCTTGCGTTGGCGCCGCTGTTTTCCTGTTCGTTCCCTGCTGGCCGTGCCTGCCCTGTTCCCCTGCCCCTCCACTACCTGGACGGCTGGACCTGGAGCTGGAGCTGGAGCTGGAGCAGGCAGGCAGGCAGGCAGGCAGACAGCTCGACACGGCCGCGTCGGCTTGGCCTTGTCGCCCGCTCGTACCAACAACGCCCCCAACACCTCCGTCCCTCCCTCCCCACATCCACATGCCGTGATGCACGCTAGCTACTAGTCCTCATCTTCTCCGCTGCAGCCTGCAGCATGAGCATGATGGTATAGCGATGCCGCTTTTGATAGCCCCCGGCTCTGGCCTTGTTTATAGTTGACCCTAAAAACCAAAAACTTTTTAAAATTTTCCGTCACATCGAATCTTGCGGCACACGTATAGAGCATTAAATATAAATGAAAATAAAAACTAATTGCATAGTTTACCTATAAATGAATCTTTTAAGCCTAGTTACTTTATGATTGGACAATGTTTGTCAAATAAAAACGAAATTACTACAATTCCGAAAACCAAAAAAATTTCAAAACTAAACAAGGCCTGTTTTGGAAATGTTTTGCCATTCTGAGTCACTACCAGTAGTTTCCTTAAATATGACCATCTTTTTTTTTTAACCTCATCATGACTAAAACGATAATTTAGAGGGTGATGATTTTGTTGTCAAACCTCAATGCTGTAGTAGCGCTGGACCATGCCCGTTCGTTTGTCTTATAAGCCATATTTTTTTCTGTCAGTCAACAATATTTTTCTCTCACAATAAATTAGCGAACAATATTTTTAACCATGGTTTTTGAGATCAGCGAATAGGCTAACCTACCGAGTGTTATCTCCAATCATATTTCACTTGACCTTGAGCTATACTCCACTATCCGTCGTTCTCATCTCTTAAGAAGTCAGGCATACTTAACCTTTTATTAAATATGTGAAGAATATTCGTATCACATAATTAGTATTATTAGGTATATCATTGAATCTATTTTCATAATAAATTTAATTATATAACATTTTTCAATAAACTTAATTTAATTGGCGCAAAACACACGACGACGACACTAAAATAGGAACAAAGGGAGTATTATACTAGGAAGTTGGCTTATTTTCTTGTCTCAAATGTTTTCTATACTTGACCGGAGATACTATGGCCCTGTTTAGTTCCCCACCCAAAAATTTTTCATCCATCCCATCGAATCTTTAGACACATGCATGGAACATTAAATGTAGATAAAAAAATAAACTAATTACACAGTTTAGTTGAGAATCGCGAGACGAATCTTTTAACCCTAGTTACTCCATGATTAGCCTTAAGTGCTACAGTAACCCACATATGCTAATGACAGATTAGTTATGCTTAATAAATTTGTCTTGCAGTTTCCTGACGAGCTATGTAATTTGTTTTTTTATTAGTTTCTAAAAACCCCTCCCGACATCCTTCCAACACATCCGATGTGACACCCAAAAAAATTTTGTTCCCAATCTAAACAGGCCCTATGTATGATTATTGTCTTTCAAGAAGGTTACATTGGAAGTTAGCCAGCTGATACAAATGGCACGCCACCTTTTTGCCGCCTCAATCGTTAATGGCTAGGGCTATGTACTTCACCACAGCAGCAACAGCACATTTCTCCTGGAATTTTTTCTGGTCATCAACTTTCCACTATTTTTACGTTTCTTATAAATAAAATCATATACTGAACTATGTAAAAACTCATGCGTTCCAAACGACCATCTACGTACCAATCTGGTGCTATGGGCATTGTCTTTTCCCTAATTTTTTTCTTTTGTACAAACAGTGTCAACATATTTTAACTCACAAGCCTACAATCTTGCTGGTGGATATAACTATAATCTAATGAACCCAACCAAAAGTTTGCACATGTGATTGATCTTCATCTCACAACAACATGTTACCTTAGAAATTTTAACCTTTTTCCCCCATCCACAAAGAGTATCCAAAGCAATTGGTCGGACTACGCGATGCAACGGCCAGGATGGATCGATCTGGATGAGTCGCGTCGATCCCAGCCGTCAAAACCCTGGAAATTTCTGCCGTTATAAATAGTACCTGTGCGTATTTGACTTTTCTCTCCCCGTCCTCTCTATCTCGCCATTTTATCCACCTCCCCCCCTCTCTCGTCTCTCCTATCCTCCGAGCTCGCCGATTCCTCCAGGATTATTACCAGCGACGACAGGAGCCTGTGATTCGGATTTAGGATTGGGATTCTGGCGCAGGAATCGAAGCGGCCACGCGCTGGAGCCGGCCGAATTGGTACGCGCTTTTTCCCCTACCTATTTTTTATGGCCAATTTAGTGTTACGGTTCTTGTATGTGGAATTGCCGTGTCTTGATCCGGTACAATTGGCGCAATTCGAGCCGGATTCCCGTTTCCCCCATCCCCGTGCTAATTTCTTCTCTTCGAGATTGGTTTTAGCTTCGTCTGTTTACCGCCGTTGATTTTTCTCGCTTCCATTCCTGGGAAAGCTTGGGACTTTCTTGCGACTATTCAATGCCATTGTGCCCGTGGACATGGCGTCCTTGATGCGAATTCGCCGTAATTTTTTCGATTTTTTGGCGCGTGCGGTGGTTTCTGGACGAGATCTGTGGCTGGAGCCGCAGCAATCCCGCCTGAATTTTAGCTTTTCGTCGAGGTAGTTTAAGTGCCACGGTTTCTCGAATCTTGGCGATTTTTTGTTTTTGCTCACCGTTTTTTCTCTGTGCAGTTTGGGTGAGCACGCCAACGCCATGATGGCGAACGGGAGGCTCCAGAAGCAGGCGTTGCTCCCGCCGCGGAGCCCGTTCCCGGTGGCGGCGGCTGCGGGGGCGGCGCCGCACGCCGAGCTCGGCCCGATCGCGCGGCCGCGGGACGCGCACCACAGGCACGGCCACCAGCGCACGTCGTCCGAGAGCTTCCTCGCCGACGAGCAGCCGTCGTGGCTGGACGACCTGCTCGACGAGCCCGAGTCGCCGGCGGCGCGGGCGCACGGCCGGCCCGGCCACCGCAGGTCGTCCAGCGACTCGTTCGCGCTCTTCGAAGGCGGCAGCAGCGCTGCTGCGGGGGGCATGTATGACAATGTGCTCGATGGCATGAGGGGAGGAGGAGGAGGGCAGGTGGCTTCTTGGGCTGGTGCGCCCGAGTTCTTCCCTGAGCCAACCTCATTTGGGCGGCCTCAGGGCAGGCCCTGGGAGTCCAGGCCGATGTACCGGCAGGGTGGTGGCATGCCGATGCCAGGGAGGGAGAAGAACGCGGGGCGCCATGGTCCGTCCAGCTCATTTGCTGATCATGAGCATGGTCATGTGCCCAATGGGGTGGACAGGAAGGGCCATGGTGATGTGGCTCATGACCAGAGGATTGTGGCAGAGAGAAAGGAAGGCCTGAGGCACTCGCAGTCGGAGGCCGACACCAAACGAGCCAAACAGTGAGTTGGATTGATATTATTGTCACAGTCAATTTGAAGCATTATTTTACTCCCTCCATCCCGAATTATAAGACATTTTGTTTTTTTTTCTAGATACATAGATTTTGCTACGCATTTAGATATACACTATGTCTAGATATAGTGCATCTAAAAAGCCAAAATATCTTATAATTTGGAATGGATGGAGTAGTTTTGTGGACTTTGTGTTCTTGAAACATCAGTAGTGGTAATAAGTGTGATTGTAGAAAGCAAACACTTCAGTGAAACCAGAACTCTAATTTGCAATTATAATTTGAGACTAAAATGTGAGCGCATAGCTATACCACATGCTGCACAGTTGGTTCATTTCTCTTATGATGTGCTCTGTTTTAAGAACTGAATTAAGCGTGCTATTAAATAGCAGAAATGTGCTTGTTCTGGATTTTTTTGTCTATGTATTTGGATAGACATTTTATTGGTGTATCTGCTGTGGCAATTCCACATGAGTACAAACTTAAAGCGGAAAACTCTACTCATGTGGAGTAGAGTCCCTAAAATGCAAGTGACTATGATTTCAAAACAAAACAGAATTTGGATGTAATGACCACTGACCAATCAATGTGTAAATAGATTTTGTGGGAAGTTCTCCAGCTCCTTAGGATGTTTAAGTCCTAATAAGATGGCACTGTACCTGTGGAATGTGTGTGTCAATGTTTGCCATCTTTAAATTTGAAATACACTTCAATGCAATATAGGTGCACATGTTCATGTGCATTGAGCTTCATTTTGTTGTCAGTATATGCAGACTTAAGTTTACACAATGAAGGTGTCATGTCTGTTGTGCATGTAGATATATGCTGATAGACCATGAATTTTGAGTTTTATTTATTTATTTTTACTTTTGATGACAATTGCAGACAATACGCTCAGAGATCTCGTGTCCGTAAACTCCAGTATATTGCAGAGCTTGAGAGAAGAGTTCAGTCCTTACAGGTAATCTTTTTTTTCCAAAACAAACCATATTAGTCATTTATTGCACAAGTTAGTTAGAAACCTTAAACATCTGAGAGAATTCTTAAATTTTTATGCTTGCAGACAGAGGGGATAGAAGTAACTGCTGAAATGGATTTTCTCGGTCAGCAAAATATCATGTTAGACTTGGAAAATAAGGCCTTGAAGCAACGGCTTGAGAGTCTGTCTCAGGAGCATCTCATTAAACGCTGTAAGTATTCCTCTTTCTTTCCCCTGGAGTTTCTTCAGTGACTTTCAGAACGTCTCCTCTGTTTATGTACTTAGGAATTATGGTAGCAGTCAGGTTTTGGATCTCTGAGTTTGGTAAAAAAAGAGCTTATGGATGTTATATGTTAAAATTATATTTTGGAAATGATTCTTGTGATTGACCAGTAGATATGTTAGGAACCTGTAAAAGAATGTTTTTGTTGTAAACTAAGTGCCAACTATATGCGTATACAGTTAACATGTTCTTATAATGTTTTAGTTCCAGCTAAAAACAGAGAGGATTACCATATTTCACTTCCATGTTTCTGTCATAGGTTGTCATTCTTTTTTAATTTCCTGACATTATAATAAAATATACAGGGGACCTATTCAAACATAGCTGTTAACTACCAAATATTTTGTAACAAATTATATTGTCTTATGTAGCATACAAAAAGGAGAATATCTTCCATAGTTGCTTTGCTAAATTCTAATAGACAATAGCTGTAGCTAAAACATTATTATCTTGATAAAAGACTACTGCATTACCATTTTTATGAGAACAATGAGATTATCTGGACAGTTCCCTTTAAATTATACAGTGTAGCAGCATAGTTGCATTTCAGCAGGTGTTACTTCAGAAATTGTTCAGTAGGAAAAGTTGACTCATCAATCATCAGAAGCTCATCAATCATCTTTTCAAAACAATTGACTCTCCAATTTTAATGTCTAATGTTGCAGATCAGCAGGAGATGTTTGAGAGGGAAATCGGTCGTCTCAGAACATTGTTCCAGCAACAGCAGCAGCAACAACAACATGTACCACAGCAGCAGGCTCCTAGCCATAGCCGTAGTAACAGCAGAGACCTGGATTCACAATTTGCAAACCTATCTCTGAAACACAGCGATCCCAGTTCAGGGCGCGACGCTGTCTCTGGCCTTCGCATTTAAGATTCCTTTGTTCCAGCTTTTGGTTCTCTGAGCTTCGCACAACTTGCTGCCCCCTTTATGCCACTCTTTGTGGTTGTTAGTAGCATCAAGAGAGGAGCAGCATCGGTGAACCGGGAATCTCATCCCATGGTGAATAAAGCTGGAAAGGTTAATAACTGTGGATCTGGTCTTTAGTTCTTTCAGAATGTGCACCTGACGGTCATCCTTAGCTCATGTCCATTGTTGATGCTTGACTAGTCGGAGGTGTTTAGGATCTGTTTGCAGATTGATGGCTTTCATGGATCCTTGTATCCGTTTGAAGTTAGAACACTAAGGTTCTAATTCATTCCTTTTTAGTTGATTCTCTGTTGAGTTTAGGCGCCATCTGGTGCTTGTATTAGTTAGTTTGGCACTTGAATGGAATGTGAGCTGGTCCTCTTTAGGTTATGCCACATCCTGGAAGACCGTTGCATCACTAGCATCAGGCATGTCCAATAAGATAGTGAGGTTGAAGGGCTGATGTAGTTCAGTTTCGTTTTGTTTGTGATATGTGCAGAACAAGATACTGGATACTCTGGGTTCTCATTTATTTGAGCGCTGTATTTTTTTTTCATGTTATGATGACAAGTACATGAAATCCTGCAAGTTCATTTTTAACTTCCAAGTTTCTGCTTGTGTTCGTTCTAGGCTCTATGAGATTGACTGGGTTATTGTTGTATTGTTATCCATGCAATGTGGCGTTAACAATGATTTGGATTCATCTAACTGTTCACAACTCACAAGTAGTTGTAGATGTATTCTGTTGTTTCTTGCTCGGGCATTTGCAATATTGTGCAGTCTAAATATCCAAGCTTAGGATACTTCTGTGAAAGAGAGTACCTCCCACACAACTGTCGCTGGATGTGATTTTCATATGGCACACACACACACAAGAAAAAGGAACAACAGAATAGGTGCACGAATTTTACTCAGACAAGTACCCCAGTGGCAATGCCATTTCGTACTTTGGTTTAAGCCTACTTGAAGGACTACATCCCATACAACTGAATAATTTATAACTGAGTTGCACACTAAGGTCTAAGGATACGCGGCCATATGGGTATTTCTGCAATTTGCTAATGACCATATGGAACCTTCTATTTTTTGTTCAAATCGATGTCCATGGCTTCTGCTGTTTTGTTCCCTCGAAAATCAGCCACTGCAGTGTCAAGTGTCCCCCTTATATGCTGGCACATCACCATCAGGTCTTGCAATGCATCTTTCAGAACATCCTTGGCTGGATCTCCTGCCAACATATCCAACATCATGTATCAGAACTTAAGCCAAGCGCAGCAGCTATTCAGAATCACTTTTTTTTTACGGTAGACAGCAGGGATCACAATTCGCAATAGTCTCTTATTGTTTCAAATAATAATATTGGTAACTATACATCACAGGATTGCAGGTACCACAACATTGTGTGTATTGGTAATTACTCGTTTTGCCAAAACAATTCAGAAATACTATTTTGTATTGTACAATAGGGAATGAAAATAGCCTCTCTGGCATTTCAATGAACAGTGTTGGCAGTTACAACTCACTGTGGCAGATATCACAAATTCACATATCCTTCTTACAATACAGCATTTGGCTCAACAGAAACAAAGTAAAAGGAATATCAATTCAAATTCTTAAAACCTCCATTCAAGAAGTGTTAGAAAGGAAGGGGGGAATTTGGGATCATATGCTATTGTAAAGTACCTGTAGTCTGAACCCGTATGTTAACTTTGTTCTCAGCAGGATGAGGAATGCTGTATCCACAAAATGCGACCCTTGGGCTGCAACATCGCAGAAGCAATTATAATGAGAAAAGCTATATACACTACACTTACTAAAATGCACATAATTTGAGAAGTTTGGTCCAAATCTCCAAATACATACAAAATTATAACGACCACAATTTAAATTCATCATATGATCATCTGAACCAGTCAAATATTTAGTGCACATGATTTAAACGTAATTAATCTAATGCAGGCATCCATAGTTCCTTAATGGTTGGATACATAGAAGATACAACCAAAGTACCAAACATTTCAGGTTCTTCTTCCCCGTTTCTCACTCAGGTGCCTAGGAGTTCCAGAAATTATTATCGCATCAACAAAGAAACTGAATTTTTGCATGCTAAGGCTTATATGTTATAAGCTGCCATCTTGTACCAGCAGAACATGCTCAATAGTGACAAAACAAACATTTATATAAGCACTAAGGTATTCAATTTTCTGATAGTGATAGTCATCTCAAAGCAACATCATTGCATGCTAAAGAAGACTAATGACTCCTGCTGCTCACTGCATACCATTTAACAAAGCAAGGTCAAACAATCTTAAATACTGGCATCAACAAAACATAATTGTCTTCAGTGAATATTTTTCTATAAATTAAACAGAACCAGCACGAGTGCAGGCTCCTATCTATCCTCACAATGCCTGAATATGCTATATCCTTAAGAGAACTAATATAAAATGATCATTTAAACTCATCTAAATTGACTTCAGACTTGTATTACTTGCTCAAGTTTTAATTGTAGCTGTTTTCAGCGCATGCATAAGCCCGTAAAGAAAACATGAAGTGTGAGGCTTCAATTACAAAATAGTTGCAACCATGATTGAACCCCAATTATTCTAGGTTATTAGTAACTTCCCAACCAAATTTTACTGAATGAAACTAAAAACTCCATTGTGTTGCTGGTGGCAACATCAGTTTCCCCAATTCATTGTAAAAACTGATTTGACGCAAGTTTCTACTGTATCCTCTCATAAGCAATCCATGACTACAAAACTGTCTAACTGATGGATAAGTGACAAGGTCGCACATCTATGATATTACCATCAAAAGTTACTATACTATTAATTAATATGCTCCCTTCTTCCAAATTCTAATTCACTTTGGCTTTGCCCTAAGTCAAACTTATCTAATTTATTGAAAAATGTAGCAAGATCTACAACACCAGATTAGTTTCACACTTCCACTAAATTCTTCTCCATGAAATATGCTTTGATAGTATAATTATTTGAACCCATAGATACTAAAATATTTTCTAGAAATTGGTCAAATCTAGAGAAATTTGAATCAAAACAAACCCAAAATGATCTAGTTTATGAGTTATAACGGATGGAGTACAAGAAACAAAGACAAAAGAAACGATAAATTGCCACTCACTCCTGGTTGAGGACGAATCTGACAGAGTTGGCCAGGGTATGGTCCTCCTCCATGATAGAGAACGTCGACGAGCTCGAATCGTCCAACGACCCGTGCTCCATCGCTCCCCTCCTTCAACAACGAATGCGCCTTTATTCCTTCGCCAAGAAACCCGCCGGGTAAGGCCGTAAGGGGCAACAACAAAGCCCGAGTGAATCAAACTCCGAAACAACGAAGAGAGCAGGGCCTTTCACGGTTCTACCTGATGCGGAAGCAGAGAGGGGACGAGGCGAAGCCGAAGGAGAGTTCGACGGCGGGAGGCGGCGGCGCTGCGTGGCTGAAGAAGGGCAGAAATTCCACGTTATTAAGACGAAGGGGAAAAGTCACATTTGCCCTTGGTTTTTTGTTTTGTTTTGTTTTGTTTGAAAACAAGTCAATCCCTTTTTTATTTCTAGAAGAAGAGAAAAACATTCATATTTCAACCCAAATAGGCAAATCAATTATGAATTCTCAGTGGTGATACTAATTATTTTGTAACCGCACTCTCCGATAAACATAAGTTCATCAATATAACAATATGACACGCTGACCAATATGCACATCCTTACTTACTAATTTCTTCTAGAAAGCATATTCTTAGAATCATTTCAAATTATGAAAAGTTTGTAAGTATTCTTGGGTATAATTCTACACATGATTATAGGAAATTAAACTAATTATTATTGTTGGTAGAATAACTTATATGTTATTTTCTTAAAAAAATTAAGTAATTATTGTTAGTAGTATTCCAAAGAAATTTAAAGTAATTATTGTTGGTATTATAAGTTTACTTCAAGACAACATTTTAATTAGAAGTATTTGTCAAACTACCAGAAAAAAGTAATTTATGATTTTGAAAGAAAAGGACACTTCAACAGCTAGTTTGTGTTGGATTTGTGAAATTGAGAGCCTGCTCGTTTGTCTTAATAAGCTGTAATTTTGTTTGTCTTATAAGTCATATTTTTTTAACTAGTATATTGCCCGTGCTAACGCTACGGTGATATTTTGTAATACAAATCGAACAACCAAACTATAATTTGGTGCAGAAAAAATTCAAATTCAATTTAGCAATTTGGTACAAAACATCCTAGTTTTCAATGCCACCACTAATCACAAACCATATGCATATCTCAAATTAATGTATAGAATACAAACATCATTCAAATAATTCCTCAATGTGATAGAAAATGGAATTGACATATCTGGTGCAAAGGTTACCTGCTATTATTCTTAGCCTCCTTAGATTCAAGACATGAATCACAAAACAAAGCAAATTTCCCACTGTGGAGTGTGCTGAATGAACCTGAGTGAAATATTATATATATCAACATATGAGGAATTAATAAGAAAGCTGATCAGGGTAGGGATGAGTGGAGGAATAACAAATTTTGCAGGCTTTGCATCTAATTGTTCTCTTCTGAGGTGCTGGGCCTATTGCCTTCCATATTGCAGACTGCAACATGTCTAACATAGCATTTGTATGAAGAGAAATAGATCACTTACCATTGCATGAAGAGTAGCAGACTACAACATGAGGAGAAAACTCACTTTTCGACCATTGCATGAAGAGCATGAGCACAATATACCGATGCGTTTGATAACTTCCCGGAGTATCGTTCGCTGAAATCAGAAAAGAAATATATCCCAGAGCAAAATTACAGAGGTGACGAAAAGACAATACAAGTGCATTGTAGGCTCAATTGGGCTCCTGAAAATGAAGAGAATGGCAAGAATTAAAAGGGCATGCCATTCTATATCTTGCAAATTAATAAATTAGTTAAAAAACCCAACCCATGACAGTTCACAGGGATCTTCTTTAGATACACTAATAAAATCTCCCTGTTCATCCTACAGAAGAAACATTGCAAACAACTACTGCAATAATCTTTTGTTAGTACGTTTCAAATTTAGAGAACGGATTTGAATAATTAGAGAGGAAGAGAGAAATAAAAAAGATTAGTTCAATGATGGGTTCATATGGGCGATGTACCTGGTGACCACATGGAGTGAGTAGCACAAATAACGCGTACATGCATGCCCGCACACGCACCATGCACGCACATATTTGGATGGGCACCGTGTCCATGTAAGGCGGAGCACGATGACGTACGGGTGGGTGGTCGGTGCGAGCGTGGCGACGACGCCGGTGCGTGGAACCTAGTGGCAAAACCCGATGTCCATGGCGTCCATCTCGTCACGGACCAGGTGGCTGGTCTCCACCTCCTCGCATGCCAGGGCCGCTTATGGATCTCTCTTTGCAGCAGGCGCAGCCGTGCAGCCACGCCGCCAGCCCCACGATTCTCCTTCTTCCACGACGCCCATGTCGTAGCAGTCGTGCTGGTGCCTCCTAGCATCGCCCCCGCGGTGGCCTCCTATCTGCGTTCGCGTCCGCGGCGCTCTTGCCGCCGTCGTGTGTAAGCCCCTGGCCGCCGGTGATCACCGAGACGTGAGCATCGCAATGGAATCGAGAAGTGAGCACGAGGACGAACAGAGGAACACCTCTGCACGCGACTGCGTTTTTTATTTCAATTTCTAATATGTCTTAGTCTTACAGCAACTGGCATCTTATATGCCTTAAGACCTGACAACTGGGTCCCACATGTCATACTGAAATAAACCGACACTATTACATATTACGCTTAACGAATAACAGAAACGTAACATGCGAATACGCCTTCAGCCACGGGTTGTGACATCTCCCCCCGCCGAAGATCCTGCTGGTCCCCAGGCAGGCGCCGATGGAAACCTGTCCCTGAGAACATTGTAGTCTTCCCATGTCACCACCGTGTCTGGTAAACCAGTCCATGTGACTTGAATTTGTGGGACAGCAGTACTCCCCTTGCGCACCAGACGACGCTGCAAGATTGTCGCCGGTTCAGCATCAGTAGCGTGCAGATCAGTGACAGTGGGTAGTGTCGAGTAAACAGGTGAGAAATTGGGAGTGAATGGCTTCAACTGGGATATGTGGAAAACTGGATGAATGTCACTGTGACTTGGAAGTTCCAGTTTGTATGCGACCGCTCCAATCTTCTCCAGAACACGATATGGACCATAGTACTTGAAAGCCAACTTCGGATAAGGCCGACTGGCAACAGATGATTGGGTGTAAGGTTGAAGCTTCAGAAGAACTTGATCACCCACTGAGAATTCCTTGTCCAGCCGATGTTTGTCCGCTTGCACTTTCATTCTGTTTTGTGCTTGCAGCAGACGCTGTTTCAATAGCTCCAAATGTTCAGCTCGATGGGTAATGACTTCTGCAACCTCTACTGGGGTATCCGGGGTGGTTAATGGATAGCCACCCAGATTAGGATCAATGCCATACAGAGCTTTTGTAGGAGAACAGCCCAGAGCAGAGTGATGAGAAGAATTATACCAAATTTGAGCCAAAGGCAACCATGCTTTCCAAGTAGTGGGGGCATCCTGA
The DNA here is from genome assembly GCF_000003195.3 of Sorghum bicolor. Classification (NCBI taxonomy): domain Eukaryota; kingdom Viridiplantae; phylum Streptophyta; class Magnoliopsida; order Poales; family Poaceae; genus Sorghum; species Sorghum bicolor. The sequence goes on from NC_012877.2 coordinate 7,801,981, forward strand.
ACTGCACAGCGCAAATACATCTCCAAACATTGGTTTAGCCTTTCAGTTTGGCCATCAGTCTGAGGATGATATGCTGTGGACAGTGATAATGTGATTTTGTACTTAGTGAACAGGTGCTGCCAGAACCGGCTTGTAAAAATTCGATCCCTGTCACTAACTATACTCCTTGGTAAGCCATATAATTTGACAATGTTGTCTAAAAAAGCATGAGCAACTGTGGTAGCTATATAAGGATGCTTGAGAGGAATAAAATGGCCATACTTGGTCAATCTGTCAATGATCACCAGGATGACAGTATAACCTTCAGACTTTGGAAGCCCTTCAATAAAGTCCATGGAGATATCCTGCCAACCCAGCAGGAAGAGTAGTAGAGTGTTTACCCTTCTGGCAAATCTCACATTGCTTAACAAAGTTGTCGACATCAGCCTTGAGACCCTTCCAGTAAAATAACTTCCTCATTCTGTGATAAGTAGCCCCTACTCCAGAATGACCCCTAATTGTTGAAGAATGAAAAGCAGCAATTAACTTTGTTTGGAGAGCTGAATTGTTACCTACCCATATTTGGGTGCCCTTCTTGATAATGCCCTGATCCAGGTAGAAACCTTGACTGTTGGGACTAGAAATGGCCAGTTGTGCCAACAATTCTTGAGACTGAGTGTCAGTTGCATAAGAGTTAAGCACTTCTTGAAGCCATTGAGGTTGGAGCAATGAAACTGCATGAAGGGCCAGGAGATGAGGCATCCTGGACAAACCATCAGCTGCTAAATTCTCCTTCCCCTTTCTATAGATGATTTTGAACTGAAGTCCCATGAGTCTGGTCATTGCCTTCCTTTGCATGTCACTATGCAGGTTCTGCTCATTGAGGTAGGAAAGGGACTTGTGATCAGTCAGGATCTGGAACTCTTGTCTCTGAAGGTAGGGCCTCCATTTCTCCACTGCCAGAATCAAAGCCAAGAATTATTTTTCATATATGGACATGTTTTTGTGTTTCTCCCCCAGAGCTTTACTGAGATATGCAATTGGCTGGCCTGACTGCATGAGGACAGCACCAATACCATCAGCACATGCATCTGTTTCCACCTGAAATGGCAGTTGGAAATTGGGCAAACTCAGGACAGGAGTGGTAGTCATGGCAACCTTCAGATTATCAAAGGATTCTTGAGCTTGAGCATTCCACTGAAAAGTTTTGAGCCTCAAGATGTTGGTTAATGGTTTTGCAATGATCCCATACCCTCTCACAAATCTTCTGTAATATCCTGTGAGACCTAAGAATCCCCTGAGCTCAGTCATTGTAGTGGGCACAGGCCAAGCAAGCATGTCCTTTGTTTTGGCGGGGTCAGTAGCTACTCCAGCATCAGAAATGATGTGACCCAAATACTCAATGCTAGATTGAGCAAATGAGCACTTAAGAGCCTTCAGATACAACTGATTCTTCCTGAGGACTTCAAACACTTGCTGAATGTGCTCCAAATGATCAACCATGTTTGCACTATAAATCAGGATGTCATCTAAGAATACTAACACAAATTTTCTCAAGAAGGGTTGGAAAAGTTGATTCATGAGACACTGAAAGGTTGCTGGTGCATTAGTCAAGACAAAAGGCATGACCTTATACTCATAATGTCCTTGATGTGTTTTAAAGCTGTTTTGTACTCATCAGCTGGACACATTCTGATTTGGTGATACCCAGATTTCATATCAAGCTTAGTGAACAGCTTAGCTCCAGACAGTTCATCCAAAATTTCCTCCACAATGGGCAAAGGGAATCTGTTTTTAATAGTCATAGCATTCAGCTTTCTGTAATCCACACACATCCTCCAGCTACCATCTTTTTTCTTGACTAGGAGAACTGGTGAGGCAAAGGGACTGTGACTGTGTGTAATGAGGCCATCAGTCAACAGCTGCTGCACCTGGGACTCAACTCAGATTTGTGATGTGGGGAATAGTGATAAGGGCGAGCATTGATTGGTATGGCATCAGGGTATAATGGAATGGCATGATCATATACCCTCTGAGGAGGCAGTTGTTTGGGATCCTGAAAAATGTCAGCATATTGGACCAATAGATCCTGCAGTGCTTCCTGATTCTTGGTTGAAGGAGGTACTGCACCCACTGGAGGGTCTGACACTGGCCTGATCACAGCACATGCCCAAATATCATTGGCTTGCAAAGACTTGCACACTTGTTTGGCAGAAATTGCCTGAACAGCTGAAGTTGGGGAAGGAACTGTCTGAATTGTAATGATCTGTCCCTGATGAGGAAACTGTAGTGATTTGTGCTGCCAATCACAGTACATGGGACTAACTGTTTTGAGCCAGTCCATACCCAGAATCTATGTTACCCCGATACTTCTCTGAATCGCCGTACCGGTATCGCGATACGTATCCGATACGGCGATACGCCGATACGGCGCCGATACGGTATCGGAGAAGTATCGGGGAAATAGAGAAATAAAAATAAATAAAATAAATCCGATACTTCGTCGATACTAGACCGATACTTTCCCGATACTTTCCAGCCCATAACATCTCAAATTGAAGTCCATCAAGTTAGCAGCTCATTTTTGTGGCCCATTTACACAACACTAAAACCCTACTAGCCACCACACGTACACAATAGATGTAGTAGCAGACTTAGCCTAAAACTTGTAGTATCCTAATATTTATTATTCTGCTGTAAGGATATTAAAAACAATATTTAGTTTTCTGCTAGTGTGAAACCAAGTATCTTAAATGCTTCATGGTACTAGCCATGTCTATATTTTGTCATATCTATTTGTTGATTATTCTACTAGAATGAAAATTATTCTTAATAGGAGTATTGTGATTTTTTTGGTATATTTATATACTTGCCGTATCGGCGTATCCTTGTTTTCTGAAAATGCCGTATCAACGTATCGCCGTATCGGTATCGCCGTATCCGTATCCCGTATCGGTGCAACGTAGCCCAGAATGCCATCATAGGGCAATTTATCCAACACAATCATGTCAGTAACAAATGTATGACCCTGCAAATACCACTCCAAATCTTTGACCATTCTATTAGTGTGCATTTGTTGATCATTAGCTAATGACACTTGGTGAGTGGCAATTGGAATAGCAGGTAGCCGAGTAAGATCAACAAACTGGGAACTGATGAAAGAGTTGGTACTACCAGAATCTATCAGAATTAGCATGGTTTTGTTTCTGACAGTTGCCTTTAATTTCATAGTATCAGGTTCAGTAGTACTAGCCATAGCATTGATAGCTAAGTTACCAAAACTCTCAGTCAACAGTTCATCCACAGCAAATTCATTAAGGATTTCATCACTCAATGGTCTATCAAGATCATTAACAACCAGAGCATTGAGTTGTTTGTTACCTCTTTTACTGCAGACCTCGGCATGACCAGGTTCATATTTCTCACCACAAGAATAACAAAGGTTGTTGGTCTTTCTATAGTCCCGGAGTTGCTTGTCTCTCCAAAGATTGGTATATGTAGTGGCTTGTTTAGCTTCAGGTTTGGCAGCAAAAGGTTTAGGAGCCATGGGCTTAGCTGGCCCCTTAAGCTTGCTGCGATCCACAACTTTCTGTTGAATTTTAGCAATGATGACAGCTCTATCCACAGTTGTAGGTACTTGAGGCTCTACCACTACTCTGATGTCCTCTCGCAGACCTTTGACAAACTGAGTTGCAAAGAATACAGGATCATCATGACCTCCATGCATAGTAACATCATACTGCAAGGACTGAAACTGAGAGGCATAATCCTCAACAGTAGTGGTTTGCCTCAAATCCAGGAGCTCACTCATTGCAGATCTGTGATCCTCATTGCCAAACTTGGACTGTATATCCTCAGCAAAATTCTTCCACTTGACATCAGGATGTTGAAGCTGATATACTTGCCACCACTTAGCTGCATTCTCCTGAAGATGCAAAGAGGCTGCTTCCACCCACAGTTTCTTCTCCATGTTGTAAATCTTGAAGTATCTGGTGCACTTGTCCAGCCAAATTTTTGGTTGAGTGCCATCAAAGAAGGGAAACTGCATCTTGGGAATAGCATGATGAGGCATAGAGTTCCTATCATTGTGAGGACAGTGATGTCGATAAGAGCCTCTATGTCTGCGATGAGAAGGTCCACTGCCAGCAGCAAACTCATTCTGGAATGAGTCCACATCCTCCTCCTCCTCAGAGATACCAGAACTGCTGTTGACAGACTGCAGTGGTGTTGGCCGCTCTCTTTGAATCAAGCGAGAAATAGCATCCCCATTAGCCAACACTTGCTGAGCCACAAGCTTCTGATCATCCAGACACTTAGCCAGTCGAGTGGTGGTGTTGGTCATGTCTGATTTCATCTCCTGTTGAATTTTACCCAGATCATTCATCCTGGCAAACATAAGATTAAAATTCTCCTGCATATCCTCACGGAACTGCCGCTCAGCCTCAGCGTTAGCAGCCATTTGAGTCAACACAAACTGAGTTTGAGTAGAGGGAACAGGATTAGCCGCCTGTCGCCTGGGAGCCGTGATGACTATTTGGAACAGCAACAATACAAAACACAACAAGGACCGAACAGCTGGTTTGGCCTAGCCTCCCCACAAGTGTTCCGCCCCAAATCACCGCCGCCTGGAACGGAGGCGCGACCTCGGGATTTCACACGGAGACTTGCTCCGCAACCTGGGTCGACGGACCGTTCCTCACCACACGCCACCACTAGCAAATCGAAGCCGACTTACGGAATTTTACACGCAGACAATTGCTACGCAACCCTAGGTCGAAATCGACGCTAGTATCACAGAAAGTAGTGAGCGAAGAGGAATAAGCTCACAGTGGTTCACGCCGCCGAACCCTAGTGTCGATGCAGACCCCAGTCGATGAAGAGACGCCGACGACGACGCTGGTGGAGGTGGACGCGTCGCCGTAGAGAATGGTGAAGAAGCCGCCGCCGCCGATGGGGAAGACGACGCGCGCGAAGAGAGATCCGGACCTCGATTTGGTGGGTGGGGTGGGTGGGTAACGAATCGAAGGTGAGACAACCAGAAATCGACGCAGAAGCGAGGTTAATTCGCGGCGGCCGAAGCTGCTGCGAGAACTCGTTCCGCCTCCGACCTGCTGCTCCGATGAACTCCGATTCGCTACGGGAGGGTGGGTAGGGATTGTGAGGCCGAGGATCGATAAGCTTCTGATACCACTGTAAGCCCCTGGCCGCCGGTGATCACCGGGACGTGAGCATCGCAATGGAATCGAGAAGTGAGCACGAGGACGAACAGAGGAACACCTCTGCACGCGACTGCGTTTTCGATTTCAATTTCTAATCTGTCTTAGTCTTACAGCAACTGGCATCTTATATGCCTTAAGACCTGACAACTGGGTCCCACATGTCATAATGAAATAAACCGACACTATTACATATTACGCTTAACGAATAACAGAAACGTAACATGCGAATACGCCTTCAGCCACGGGTTGTGACATCGTGGTGCATCGCACTCCCCATGGTGCCCAGGATCATGTCCTCCTCCATGCCAGGGCGTGGAGGCGGCTGCTGGCGGGATCTGCGGAGCCGAGAAGCCGCGTGGAATGGGGCGGAGTCGAGGAGTCGCGTGGCTGGGGTTCCGCGCCTAAAGATGCGGAGGTTGACACACTCAATCTAGACTGTTCGATTTGAGTGAGTAAGGAGAGAGAAGTCTTAGAAGTAAATCTGCGCCGTTTATTTTAAAGGTGTGATTTTTTTGGGTACATTTTTCTTGGTGGATGGATGAGAGCCTTCTCAGTGGGGTACACTTTTTAGGTGGCTTTAGCAAAGAAATAGTTGGTGAATTAATAGGGTAGACTAGTACTCAATCCATCCAAATTATAAGTCGTTTGACATTTTTAATATCAAGTTTGACCACTCGTCTTATTCAAAGTTTTGTACAAAATATCATCTTTTTTTATTGTGTATTGGTTTATTAATAAAAGTTCTTCAAGAATGACTTAAATTTGACTATATTTACACAAATTTTCTGAATAAGACGAGTGGTCAAACTTGGAGTAAAAAAAGTCAAAAGAATGAAGTATTTTTCTCTCCTAATAAAGCCGTAGGCTCAAATCACTTCTTGTTGCCGGTCTCCCAGACCCCTACCAAAACCTCGCTTCCTCTCCCCCGCATGCCACAGTCGCCATGAGCGACAGCAACCCCGCCGCCGCCGCCTCAAGCAAGCGACCCTGTGACCCCTCCCTCGACGACCCCACGCCGTCGGCCAAGCTGCAGCGGTCCTCCGAGCCGTCAGACCCAACGCCGGCGGTGAAACCGAACGGCGGCGCGGAGACGGGAGAGGAGAGCGAGGTGATGGCCGGCGCACGGAACCCTAGGGCGCAGAGGTACCTGGTCGCCGTGGAGTACATTGGCACCCGCTTCTCCGGCTCCCAGCAGCAGCCCAACCAGCGCACCGTCGTCGGCGTCCTCGAGGTAAGGCGCTTGCTAATCTGAGATGTAAGATCAAAAGTAGTAGCCCAAGATGTTAGTGTAGTGCAAATGCAAATTCTGAAAATTAGTTTTGCTGAAACGCTGATGCCCTTGAGTTGCTAGAGAGAGCCTTGAAGATAATGGGATAATAGATAATTGCAGGGACAGGGTGAATATCTGGTCTGAATGTCTTGGATGTGACCTAGCTACCTTGTTTGGATGGCACTGGAGGAATTACTGCTTTAGCTATGGTTGTGAGTTGTGATAGTTCTGTATGAATTGGTTACTGAATTAGAGGCTGCAAATGTTTTCGATCCATTCCTTAATATCAGGTGGTTCATGCCCTGTGTAGATATGTTGTTGAAAGTTGAAACATCCATTTTATATTTTGTTAACTCAGGGCATCTAATTTAATTTTGTTGTGGGGCATGAAAAATGGTTCCAAGGCTTTTTCCTGTCACTTGTAAACTGGTAGCTGATCAGTACAAATGACCACGTGCTTCCTGTTCCCAAAGGCTTTTTATGCCCTCCCTTGTCACCCTTTACTGGCCCATCTACATGATTAAGATTATGTAGCTGATTATTACCATGATCATGCTATCCATGCTAGCAAAGATTTCAAAACATGCCTTTTTTATTGTGTGTGTGTGTCTATGCCTATATCCTTCCAAGATCAGTGTGTTTAATCCTCACCCTTTTACTGAAGTAGTGAACATATAATCCCCAGTTATCCCCACCCTGGATAAGTCTTTAGACTTCTACACTTGAATGCACAAAACATGAAGTTACAGAAATTGGAGTTAAAGCCACTTGATGCTGAGATTTCTTCAATTTGGAGATGGCTAACCTTGTGGGTTTTTAGTTTTTACATGTTTAAAATTTAGATGTAGTAATAGGAAAATTTGTGACATTTGAACTATTTTTTTGCTCATATGATCTGATGCTTTAGGACAATTGGCTGATGATAGTTGAGCTTAGTGATCGACCTAGGATTAGCGGGAATCATAATCAGAATGCACGTAAGGTAAACGAATTCCTAGTTTCTGGTGCTTGGTCAGTAAACTGGGTGGAAGAATGCTGTAGATTTGTGGCTCCCTAACAGATTGGGAAAATTGCAAGGTTAGATAGTCAGAAGGTATAAAAAGAGTAACTGCTCTCCAGTCGACAACTTTCTTACAGCTCATTTGATTCCATGGATTAAAATGGTCTGCCTCAATTAGATGCTGTGCCCTCTGCCTTCCACAAATCTCCAGGGGAAACTAGAGAACAAACAGTTTTTAGGGATACATTAGGATCAGTGCTATTGTTTTCTGTTAGTCGTCCCATGTCATCACATTGGCCTACAAAAGCAGTGAGGCTTCTGTGTATACATCACACGGTATTGCAGCTGTAATACTAAAACACAATGCCTGCCACTACCAATCCACTAATATGTTAGCAGCAAGCCTTCTATTGGTTTTTTAGTGTCACCATCATTATCACCATCACCTGCAAGTCTGCAACATAGTTAATCATAAACTATTGCCTCTTTGTCAACTACTTAGTATTTATATAGCGTTTACTTAGTTGTAGAGGCTAGGGAGTGGATGTTAGATCTAGCTAACAGTTTATCCTTTTTCTTTCTATTATTTCAGGAGGCATTTCACAGATTTATTGGGCAGCCAGTTTCGATATTCTGTTCTAGCCGAACGGTATGAGAACTTGCTTTAATGCAAATGTGTATATATTTAGTGCCTTCTAGGTTAGCATGTATCTTTGCCTTCTAGGTTAGTATCAGAACTTCCTTTAATGCAAATGCGAAGGCAAAAAATTTTTTAATGGCCTTCTATCTTGTTTACATTTTTGCTTTGAACTTACGATGCTTTACTATATCCGTTCTGAGATGTCCTAGAATACCTGCTTTAATATTTATTTTGTCAACAAAATGTTGTCCTAGCATACGGACTACCAGCCACAAATGCGTATATTTGTAAAATCTAAAATGTAATGATACTAGCAGATTCATCAAAAGTACATCTGCATTATTATATTTTCAAAATCATAGCTAAACTACCAACGTAACCAACCACAAATGCATATATTTGTAAAATGGAATGATACTAGCAGATTCATCAAAAGTACATCTGCATTATTATATTTTCAAAATCACAAATGCTCAAAGGTGTGGGATGGAGACTATGCTGGTGTCCAAACAATAAGTAAAAGAGAAAGGAGGTGGTATTCGAATAAGCGTCAAATATGGAGTTAGGATTGAATCTTGCATGACATGCTATACGAGGCTTTATTTATCTACTCCTTAGTTCCAAACATACTTTGCTGTGTAGGAAGAGTTCATCAGATCATTGCCGTGGTCTGAGGCCTGATTAGTTGTTTTACTGATCTGTGATGCATACTTTTTTTTTTCAGTACTTTATTCTTGTAATGGTTACACTTCTCTGGACTCTGGGGATCTATTTTAATTTGTTTAATATCCTTTGCTTTTATTCAGGCTACTTTATCCTTGTACTGGTCACACTTCTCTGGATTCTGGAGATCTATTTTAATGTGTTTATAATGTCCTTTGCTTTTGTTCAGGATGCAGGTGTTCATGCTTTATCAAATGTTTGTCATGTTGATGTGGAGCGGATAAGTAAAAGGAAGCCTGGTGAAGTTGTCTGTACACAAAACCCATTCTTTTTTTCTTAACACTGATTACCCACCAGGCCTTATTTCATTTTTGATCTCTGCATGTTAAGTATATGTATAATAATTGTTGTTGTGCCTGATTTACATCTTCTATGTTTTCCAAAATAGAACCTTACAAGCAATAGAATTACATTTTCTTCTGACCTTGACTCCAAATCGCCTACTTTGTCCGTTCCAAATTGTAGGTCACTTTAGCTTTGTCCTAGGTGCTTCTCCAACTTCAAATTTAACCAGGTTTAAAGAAAAACTTGTTTGAGCTTATATTTCTATATGAAATGTATTGATAGTGCTTCTCCAACTTTAGCTTTGTCCTAGGTGCTTCTCCAACTTCAAAGTATATGTATTGATAGTGCACTTATTTGAGATGTTAATATGTTTTTCTAAAAACTTGTTCAGTTAGAGGCGTTTAACTTAGAACAAAGCTATAGTGACCTATAATTTGGAACAGAGGAAGTAAATAGAAATATGTTTTCTAGAACAGCAGTACCTCTTATAACTTCTACTACTGATTAGCTTTTCCCTTTTTGCAGTTAACACCTCATGAGCCTGGAGTTGTAAAACGTGCTGTGAACCACTTTCTACTGGTAAGTTTTGGACTAAATGAAGTGAATCTATCACTCATGGAAAACAAAATGAAAAATTTGCATTGAAGGTTTTCTTTTCATTTTGGTTGGATTGATCTGTTTTACTGAGTTGAATAAACACAAATTTCTTTACTTTTTCTTGAACAAGAAAAAAGTGTTGCTGATTAAATTTGATTTGCCTAGGTTTCCATATTTGCTATAATTGGTGTCCTGCTGTTTATATTTATGCATTCCACTTTTTTGTCCTTGCAGAAGAATGAAGGTGACATAATGGTGACTGATGTTCGCTGTGTTGCACCAGATTTTCATGCTAGATACAAAGCTCTAGAACGCACGTAGGTCGCAGAGTATATAATACAATATGAGCATGTTTAAAATTAATCTTGTTCATATACTAATTTAAGTCTTGTGTCCAGTATTTATAAATGGCTTGCAGCTTTAAAATACGTACTAAAATGCTGAAATGCTGAAATGTTCATACTACATGTTTACTCATTTTTTTGAAGATATCACTATCGCTTGCTTTCTGGACCTGAATCAACATCTGTCTTTGAGACAAACTCTGCTTGGCATATATCTGAAGATTTGGATATTCAGGCAATGAAGGTGAAGTCTGTAGCTGTATTTTACTTGTTTGCTGATGTAAAATTGTGCTGCTGTTTTACTGATGGTATCTCTTCTTCAGAAAGCATGCAGCATACTTGTTGGCCATCATGATTTCAGTTCATTTCGAGCAGCTGGATGTCAGGTGATATTTACTTCTTAACTATTGTGAATCATCAGGTTTCTGAAGTGCACGGAGTTCATAAAGAAGTGCATCGTAGAACAAGGCACATTTTTATCCCTTTATCATGATGTTTAGGACTTCTGGTACACTGCAACCACATTGATAAACCAAATGGGTTGGTCAGATTACAAAGTTGTGAAGTACACTTTTCTTAAAATTTCCTTTATAGAAGTTACTTTTTCAATAACATAATTTATGTTTGCCTTTTTTTGGTTGCGTCTCAAAAGGACAAATGAAGTCTTTTGAAAATCAAAGTTGCTTGGTAGCCGATGGGATAGGGCCTAGGTGGGCTAAGGTGGCAAAGAAACTAGACGGAAGGGTGTTGCCTAGCACAGATGCACCTGTGCAGCCATTTTTTAAGCTAGTGCAGATTTTGTGTCCAGGGGTGTGGGCATCCCCATTAGTGAATAAATCATGCACACATATCTGCAACAATTCAGTTCCAAATTCATTCTACATGTCAAGAAACAAAATAGACATACATGATTTTTTGGGGGTGGTGTGTGTGTGTGTTTTGGGGGGGGGGGGGGGGGAGATATTGCAACATGTTGGATTAACTATTTGTTGGTTAAAGCGGTTGCCCAAACCCCAGGACACCAATGAATTATGCTTTTAAACAATATAACAGAATGAAAAATCTAAACTACACCTCTTGTTTCCACAAGTGCTCTTGGGTTATAACACTGTTTGCTTGCCATTGATGTCTCTTAATAACTATTGCTTGCAGGCAAACTCTCCGATGCGAACTCTGGATGAACTTAGCGTTACAGAAGTATTCCCTTTCATGTTTTTTCCTTCAAGTGTAGAAAGATCACAGTTGGAATCATCAAATGGTTCTCTTGTTTATTCAAGGACACCAGACATAGAATCTTCTGGGAAAGGATCTGATCTTTGCTGTACCAGCAGTGTGAAATCAGAACTCGAGAATGGAGAAGACTTTGGAAAGAGATCAAGGCACCGCTGCTTTGTTGTTACTGCAAGGGCACGGTCTTTTCTTTACCATCAGGTTAATTTGTTTTTTGAACGTCATAGATTTCTTAGTTACTCTTGGCATGTTTGTTCTTGATTTGTAGAGTGTTAATTAACACCAAACTCGTGATTTGTGCTGGTGTATATTGATTACAAGTACTCTTATTCTCTACCTGATGTGATGCTCAGTTTATCTACTTTCTTCATCATTGTTTATATATGCATTTTGTTAGAAGCAAAGGCGGAAATATTAATAAGATCTCTAGTGGATATTGGGTCAAATTCTGATCTCTCTGTTATGTCCTAGTAATTGAGGATCTCCAAGTTGCATCTGAAGTTCGTCACATCTTATCTATGTATAGTTAAATGTGATGGTTTTTGTATTTGATGAGTGCCTTTAGAGTAAAATGCATTGAGATCACTTTTACCATTTGTGTTGGGAGCCACACTTTCTTTATTTTATGACTTGATGGATGCTGCTGTTACAGTATCCACATGGGAAGCTGTATGCTCTATCCATTTGTTATTACTATTATGCTTTTGTGGCTAGTTCTCTGATGCCCTATTTGACACAGGTAAGGTTGATGGTCGGTCTTCTAAAATCTGTTGGAACGGGAGATCTAACAACTGCAGATGGTCGGCTTTTATGTTCTTCAACTTCTCTGAATACCTTTTTTTTGCTTCATGTTTGATGATGGTGCATTGAAGTGAATATTTATTACATTTAATGCAGTTGAGAGAATTCTTGATGCAAAGACGGTGACTGCTGCACCCCGTATGGCACCTGCTTATGGTCTGTACCTTGCTAACGTGAAATATGATCTGAATGCTTGAAGGCAAGTTTTATCTAGTGGCTTCTGTTGATGGGCCTCCAGGTTTTGTCAGCTGTTGGCTATCAAAGGTATACCTGAATCCAATTTATGAATAGTGCACCTCAGTGACTACAACTTTGAAGATCTGTACCAGGCCAAATAAGACATCCAAACATGTCAAGAATGATGTATCATTATACACCTTATCGTAATCTTTAATTTTACAGTAGTTTGATCAGGAATTGTATGCTGCCACTTGCCAAAGCTTTCAGTTGCCTGTTCTGTCCATTGAAGCTTGCATGGTGATTGAATATTTTGTCCGCCAGCAAAATAGTTGGCTTCATTCTCTTCTTAATATAATGATGATATGTGGTGTTTGAGAGAAAAAAAATAGCTGGCTTCATTCTAGTTAAGTTCAACTATCCAGTCTTTAAACTTCAGTTGGATTCACCTGATTACTTTGGGGTAGGTAGTGTTGAACTGAGAGGTGCAAAATTTTATTTCTTCTTGGTTTTCTCATGATTACCTGGTTCTAGGTATATAAGTAGCCAAATGTGCAGAGTGCAGTATTGAAAGTACCCTTTTCTGTTCCTTAATAAATTCTCATGACTGCAATAGAACTTTCTTCAAGGACTCGAGAACAACTTTTCTTCTAGTTTTCTTGCTAGCTAGCTAGAGTTCTCTTGTGTTAAGCCATGTATAGAAACTGATGCATTTTGTCCATCTCCACAGGATTAGGTTCAATCTTCATGAATCCGGAAGTTCGCAATCAGAAAAGCAAATGCTTTATTCTCGTCAGTTTCTGTTGTGAATTCAGTTGATCAAATCTCAGTGACATGAACCTTCTTTACAAGATTATACTAGGCAGGCTTTATCTTACGGCATTTTCTTACTGGAGGATAGGATCCATTTTTCTGCCATTTAGATTATACTAGGCAGGCTTTTATCACTACTCTTAGAATGAGAGGCTGGGATTGACCAGGACCTGTTCTCTGGGAACTTCCGCCTCTAGCCAATCCACTTATTCAGTATAGTTTGGGTATGAATGGTAATCTCTAGACATTTTCAGAACTTAACACAGCTTAGCTAATAATCGCACATTCCAACAATTCCTAGTCCTGTGTTCTATCTGTTATATTGGTGATGATGGAATTACAACTGATTACACGTATATCCATTATGCCTTCCAATTGATGTGATCTGCTAGAGTTCATGAATCACCTACCTTTGTGTGTATTGGCTGAAAACACTATTACTGGTCTCTTCAATTCTGTGCTTCCCTTTGTGATCTGGTCCGTTGTATACTTGTATGTAAGATGTAATGTGCGAGTTCCGAGCCACTATGGTCTGCACTCTGCAGATCTATATGATGCGGAGCTGCTTAAAGGAGTCTGCTAAGAAAAGAGGGCACAAGGGCAGATCTCATGGTGATGGCCCATCAGTCCATCACCATCTTTGCTGAGAATCTATCAGGTTTCTTTCCGCCATTTACACAGAACCTGTGCTTTCGGGTTGACAAGCGTGTCACGTCCTTAGTTCGTATCTGGATCACGGAGGGATTGCCCCCATTCGTCTAGCTGACACGTTGGTTATCCTCGGGCTTTTCATTCTGCCCATCAGGGAAGGTGTATTGCTAGTAAGGCTAGACGAAAAACTCTAATTCGTTAGCTTGTTCGACTTGCTTGTTAATAGCTCGGCTCGAGCTTGACTCGTTTTATAATGAGCTAGCTCGACTTATAATAAGCCAGCTTGAATTAGCTCATGAGCTGCTTACGAGCTATAACGAGCCAGTCAATTATCATGCTAACAACTAAAATTGGCTTGGCTATATGTCCATATATTTTTTAGTTTCGTGAATCCTAACTTTATCCTTCAATGGATGATGCTTAAACTGTATGAGTATGACTATTATGTAGTTACAGTCGTGATCGTAGTGGGCTGGCTAGACAAAACTCTAGTTTGTTTGCTAAATTGTTAAAGCTGTAAGTACTTTGTTTAGTTTATTTTAAGTATACATGTGATGTATTTGTTGCTCAATTGCTTTTATAAATTTATAATCTCTATGTACTGTGTTTTTATGATTTGGCTCGCGAGCCAAATGAGCTTGCTCGAGCTCACTAACGAGCCGAGCCGAGCCAGCCTTCTAGCTCGTTTGTATAACGAGTTATAACGAGTCGAGCCATAAAGAACGGAGCTATAATGAGCTGAGCCACTAACGAGCGGAGCTAGCTCGATATCTACCCCTAATTGCTACACGTCAACTGTCTCATACATTGCCAAGTGTCCAAGTAAATTTTTTGCTGATGCAGAGGAAAGAGAGAGGAGAGAGAAAAAGGGATCATTGTTTTGTAAAACAGCCACCTCATGAACTAAAATTTAGGATTATAAGAGAACTAGTCTACCATTGTATGATTTGTTATTAAGCTGTCTTAAAATTATGTGGCACTACATGACATCACCTACGAGGTAAGACCGATATACTTACCCTTACACGTGTTGCCGTGGCTTGAGCCTAATTTGGTTTAACGTGGCCCGTCTGAGTTTGGGAATGGCCCAATTCGAAGGGTTGATTTTGCGTTGATGGAGCATCACCGCTGATCCGCTATTCCATGGCCGCTGCGATCTGGACCGGAAGGACGGGATGTGTCTCACGATGCTGCTTTTTTTTTTTTTGACAATTCTCACGTCGCTGATTATATATATATACTATATATATATATATATATACGGAAGCAGTGGGATGTTTTTTTAACGACTATGAAGATACGTATGCAAACCTACTTCTATGAGAGGTATCTCGTTGTCGAGAGAGACATTGTCTACCACTGAAAGCATATAGCCATTAAATTATAGAACAAAAATTGCGAGCACCTATGCCAAGTTAAAGACTTAACCAAGGTGAGTAGATTCCACCATGAGAAACCCAACCAGCTGATCTATGATCAGTTCACGAAGTAATGGGATGTTAGAAATAAGATAAATGACCGGAAAAAAGCAATGACATGTCTAGAAATTGTACATTCAGGCCTTGTTTAGTTCTATTTTTTTTTGCAAAATGGACAATGTAACACTTTCATTTGTATTTGACAAATATTGTCCAATTATGGACTAACTAGGCTCAAAAGATTTCTCGCAAATTACAGACAACTGTGCAATTGTTATTATTTTTTATCTATATTTAATGCTCCATGCATGCGCCGCAAGATTCGATGTGACGGAAAATCTGAAACTTTTTGCAAATTTTTTTGGAACTAGTCAAGGCCTCAGTCCTCTTGCTGTTGCTGACAAGTGAGATTGGTAAAGAACCAAAGGAGAAGCATCCATCAAACTTGCCGGCCTCAAGATGCAAATGGATGTGCAAGGCTTACTAAAAGTTGACTCTGATGGTGTGTTTTGTGCAAGATGCAAAGGGTGGTCTGGGGCTTCGTGACCAGGGTCCAGGGACCATGCCGGTTGCCGGGATGTGGTCTTGGCAGGGGCTACCAGATTATCCAAGGTCTATGATGCAGTGATGGCGGAGGCAGTGGCTTGCTTAATGGCGCTAGAGTCAGCTTCAACAAATGACATTTCACGGGTGCAGCTGGAAACCGATTCTGCACTTCTGAAGAAGGCAGCAGTTCGGTCCTCGGAGATGAACCTGGCTACGGAGGGTAAGCTTTTTTTAGTGATATTCGCTCCCTTGATTTGTGAAAAGTAGTTCTTTGAATGTTTTTTCATTCCTACGAAATCGTGTAACTTGTCTGCATACGAGATGGCAGTTTAGGTTTGAGTTGGTACCCGGATCATCTCAGAGTTTAGAAGAATCCTCTCCCAGAGTTGGTGTTTAGGTATGAAAAGTAGTTCTTTGATTTTGTTTAGTTCACAGAAATTTTGGGTTCGGCTACTGTAACACTTTCGTTTGTATTTGATAATTATTGTCTAACTATGGACTAACCAGGCTCCAAATATTCGTTTCACAAATTATAGATAAATTATACAATTAATTATTTTTTATCTATATTTAATATTCTATGCATGCGTTCAAAAATTCGGTTGATGGGAAATATTAAAATTTTTTAGAAACTAAACGAGGCCTAAGCTTTGTGTTGCTCGCGATGCCGTTGAGCATTTTTTTTTTGGTTTTAAAAAAACAGAGGATGAAAAAAATCCCCGCCCAGAGTTTGTTAATGAAAGGCCCTAGAGCCTATCGTGAATTATTAAAAAAAAAAATAATTAAAAAAAAAAGGACATGACGAGCCTCCTCCGCAAGCCCACAAGCGGCAGCTGAGTATGCGGATGTGCACGGCAGCGGCCCGCAAGGCCGCAAGAGGCACCTGAAACCTGCATAGGCGTGGTCGAGTTCCCTATCGAAAGAAAATAAAAACAAACAAGAACAAAATTTGTGCTGCCTATATTTTCGATAAAATATTGATTATTTTAATCCAAAAAGGATAAATATTTTTATAGTACCATCTATTAAATTAATTTTTCAGAAGCTAGCCTTTTTTGCTGCCACAAGACAGGGTGTGAGAAATAATTAAATATATGTTCATGCATTAATTTATCTGTACAAATGGTAGGTACCCCATGGCGTAAAAAAATTTGGTTTATGAAAACTTAATTCACCACATGCCATTATTAAAATATTAGTTTTTAAGCTAAAAATATATTGGTTTTCCTGGCACAAGAAATTAAAGCAGCAAGCATAGAACTGAGGTTATATCTTCAATCAACTATATTTGTCCTTCCCAAATCAATTAATCTTTCTATAATAATAAATAGTTAAGTACAATTTCTTTGAAACAACACAAAAACACAGTGGCTCATAACATCAATTTCAATCCAAGTTCATGGGAGGTAGATTTTTATTGTTCACACTGGACAAGATTTTCGAGCATCAGATATATACAAGGTCAAAGAGCACTAGAGCAGTTTGATAAATCAATAATGAATAGGAGAGCAATCATAATGATATGCAAGACATCACTATTTGCTCCTAAAATACAATGGTTAGGGAATGTGTGAAAACAACGGCTAACCACGAAACTGATCACTTTACATGCAGACGGTCATAGATTTACCGCCTATGTACTGACGGTTTACCAATGCTATATATGTTCTAAAACAGTGGTTTGTTTTATGTTAAATTCATATATAAACACCTAGTCAATAACATGATTAAAGTTACCCAGCAAATTTGACATATGAATGTGCCTTTGAAAATTAAGATTTTTCATTGGTCCTTAAAAAAAGAAGGTAATACTTACAAAAGCCAACATAGCTATAAGAGACTAGCATTAGTTAGTAAGACTTGTTATTTCGCAGCAAATCTGAAACTACCCTGACTTGTTATTTGATTATCATTATGCCATTTTCTTTGGCGTGTCGTGTTTGTTTTGTTTGGCATCAAACCACCAAGAAACAGCAACCATTTTTCAAAAAATTGGTCAGAACTAGGGGTTGCAAACATAATTATCTTTTATTGACTAGGGTTGCCCCCTTTTTCTCAGAAATATGGATCATAAGAAACAACATGGTCTTTGATGAAAGACACCCGGAAACTTTTTTGTATGTTCTTTTTAGGGAGATACACTAGCCATAATTTTTTACTCTATTGTTATGCTCGGATGAAGGCAAAGAATGGAATATTGACGCTTGCAGGCTACTAGAATTAAGAGCCATGTAGTTGTTTAGTTACCATCTTCCACTTTAGTTATGAACCTATAATAAGTTTAAATTCTAGGTGTGTTGTTGTAATAGGTTTGGGGTGATGCTTTTTCTTCTTATAAGAAAACTGAAGCAAAATTTTCTATTATCTAAAAAACTATAGTGATGATAATAATGATTTTTTAACAATATGTAGCACATCCCTCAATTATTTTTAGATTATAATAGAAAGAGATATATGGGAAGCCATTCCTTTTAGGCGACAATGGTGCTTTTTTTAACCTACCCCTTATTATCCACCACTTTCATTCTTCTCATTCCCACGACATGCTGTTCTTTTTGGTTTTGGTTGACAACACCACTAGGTAGTGGTGGATCTAGGATAGCTGGTAAGAAGACCTTTACTTCATCTTTCTCATCTTTTCTCCCTCCTTTTCTCTTTGTTCTTCATCTTCATCTATTTTTTTTCTTCCTCCTCTCCATTTGTGCATAAAACTTGTAGGAAGGGGGGGTTGGTGCTCTATTGTCCATGCAGGGGCAACGGCCAACATGGCTGGATGAGCTCCAGCCCCCATGCTGGATTCTCCCCACCACCACGTGACTTAGGCTATGTTAGGTTCAGTTTTTTGAAAAGTATTTCTGCTACAAAAAAAGAATAACACCAACAAAACGGGTAAAACTAGAAGTTGGTTGCGTGAAATATAATTTTCGTAGCACCTTGGAACCTACTTTCAGCTTTTAGTTTTCTGCTTCTCCAGTTGTTGGAAATAGAGAGGTGTTTCATGCTAGATAGATGAAGGGGTAAGAGTTCATAGTTGTTTCAATCAAATTGCTTATAGCTTTTCCACGACACATAGTTCGCAATAGCTTTTGCACAACTTATGGCTGTTTTTTTTTTCACAACTCACAGCTAAACCAAACATCCTTATACTGATAAGGTCTTTCTAATGCCTTCAAACCCAACCTACCCATGGGGCTCAACCTTCTAGTTTCTCTCCATAGAAGAATGCGTTGAGTTTGTTGGATTGTGGCACACGCTATCTTATCTTTGGCACAACATCCTAGCTCACTCCTAATGAACAGAATGTTTCTATATATTGCAAGAATTGATTCTTTTCCTAATGAACATAAAGTCTGAATTTGATGTAGCACTAGCTGTGAATTTCCCTCTTAAAAATCGAACATGATGTGTGTTGCAACAGAGCATGGCCTTCATCCATATCTATAGCACAATCCGCTGTCACCAAAGTAGCCCAGCCGCGTGAGAAGTGCCTTGACGTCTGTGCTCACCGACGCAAGTGGCCAGTAAAACAAGTACAACCAGACGCTGTCCAATCAAAACGGATTTACACAGATTAAAGAGGATTGCAACAATAATCTTCAGACAAGACTAGAGTGGGCCGACCTGGTCTGCCATTGGTGCAACCCACCAGGGGCCCCGGGCCCACCCCTCAAAAGCACCTGGATCTGCCTGTTTGAAAACACCCTACTGCATGCCACTGGACTAGACCAAGACTTGCAAATTAACACAAATGAATGAATTCCCTTCCATCTTCTGAAAAGAGATGATGGTGAGGATAAAACTGAGACGAGAATAATGCTGGTTGATCCTGAGTTCTCAATAATATAAATGGACCACATTTTAGGTGTCAAGTCCACAAGGACTCTGGTTTTCTAATCTGAATCTTTTCAGTGCAGAGTGACGTGATGTTGAGTATCCATGATACGGATTAGTTTGTAAAGCACTGATAACAAGCTTTGCTGAAAAACAAACATATGGCAGTGGAGGTCCTGCCACATAAAGGGTGTATGTTCCAATAGGTATCCAGCGCGGACTGCACCGAATTAATCATGGAATATATATATATATATATATATATATATATATATATATATATATATATATATGCATATCCATTTCAACATGTAGCATTCATTGAAGAGATTGATTCAGTAGTGATGTAAGCCAGTGATAAGTACTCCCTCCGTCCCCGAAAGAATCAATTCCTAGGATCCGTGCCAGTCAAATTTTTTAAAGTTTGACTAACTTTATAGAAAAGAGTAACAACATCTATAATATAAAATACACATTATATGAAAATATATTCTATGATGAATCTAATAATATTAATTTGATACTATAAATCTTAGTATTTTTTTCTAAAAATTTGGTCAAAGTTTAAAAAGTTTGACTTAGGACAACTCTAGAAATTGACTCTTTCATGGACGGAGGGAGTACATGATTTTTTTTACATCCTAGTAACAGTGAGTTCTAATATATTTTGCAATGTTTTTTTAAGATCACTGTTTCTCTTTGTTACGCACATTTTGGTTCGAACCAATAAACTGAATTTCTAGGTGATTTAGGAATTTTCTAAAAGTTACAGTTCAACAGTTCAATTTTGTGGGCCATTTTTGTAAACACCATTAGCCTAAATATGTATATTATTCAACTATCACCCAAACTTCTCACCTTGAGTCTGAAGGTGTTATTACAAAATAGATAACATACATATGCAAGGGAAAAATGATAATTTAGGAGAATATCTAATAAATCGTTTGGCTTATATATGAGCAAAAAATAAGGCAACATTTTGATAAGGTTGTAGGCTAGACCAATCAGGTGGAAATGGATTAACCTTAATGGTTTCTTTGTCAGTTATTATGCGCACTCATCCAAAGCACTGACAGCTAAATGTCATGTCCAATTTCTTTATCCAGCATATAGATTCTTTTTTGCATACATTTGTTGCAAACTCTCTTCTCGTAGCCTTTTTCTAACCCCCTCCTATAGATCTTTTCTTGCTAATGCAATTTTCAACAAAAACAGCAAGAATTTTAATGATTTGATTACGGTCCCCTTTGTCCTGGCTAGAGATAGTGCCATGCTTAGTGGAACGCATATAGGTCGTCATGTCCATAAGCTTTTTCTTTCCCTTGGACAGGACCATTCGTATACGAATCCTCAGATTGATATATACATGGATGATACTGTTCTTTCGGCAAACAAGATCCAGAAAGTTCTCTCTTCAGTACTTTTCTTTTACTAAAAAAATCAGATTCCATAGCTAGTCTATCTCTCCAAAGAGTTAGTGATGCTGGAATCTCCCTCACTTTATTTTAATTGAATTAGCACTGTAGCTACAATATGATGCATCGTGAAGTGCGAGTCCTCAGTTTTCAAACACCCCACCACCAGCATCTCTCACTTCCTGATGATAGTCTAACAAATACATGCAAGTTTTATGTGTTTTTATTTTTATATTCCCAAATGGACGTCTACAGTCTTTTGGCATCAAGTATATGTAAATATTTATATATTTTAATAGTTGAGTCAAACTACACATGTTTGAGCCTAATCCACCGTGAAAAGTTGTCATACAATTCATTGATTCATCCGAACTTAACTCAAGCTAGATTTCCCTCTAAAAGTTCCTTCTAAAATATACAAGTTGAAACATCTTTCCTGCGGCTTAGCAAACCTAGTTTCAAAATCCTATGCCCACCATTCTCCACGCATGAATAAATTGTGCCAAAACTCAAGAGAGAGTATGAGAACACGTAGTGTAGCAATTGTACCCAAACTCTTAAGGAAAACTAAGATCAGGAGAAAGTGAGCCTAGATCAACTTGTTGGGTGGAAGGTGTGGATGTATACCCAACCACCTAGGTTCAAGTCTCCTCTTGACTTTTGGGTGTCTATTTTCTCTCGTTAATGATTGATGATTATTAATGAAAACTATCTAATTCCTCGCCTAAGTTGAATCTCTCTCTCTCTTTTTTTTAAAAAAAGTGGGCTCAGGCATAATAATAAGTATTCCAAACTGTGATAAAATGTTTAATCTTGTTGTTTTACAAAAGGTGGGATAAGGCATAATAATAAATATTCCAAACTATGATAAAAGGTTGAATCTTTTTTTTTACAAAAAGTGGGATCAGGCATAATATTAAATATTCAAAAAACTCTCTGGCTATACAAAACTACATTACAACAGTTGATCAATGGATGACGCATGGGGATTTAAAAACAAATACGACTTTCAGGTGTTAGACTATAAGAAAATAAGTTGCATATAACGGATATTTGACAACCCCATAGTAATTAGACTCCAACAGAACAAGGAGTATGCATGGCTAAGAGCACTCACAATGTAGACTCTATCATAGAGTCTAAAGTTATTTATTAACTCGAATAATGTGGACTTAGAGTCTAAATAAGACTTGGAGTCTTATTTTTTCTACATTTTTCTTCAATAAATATGCTGCCACATCAGCAAAATACCATAAATAATATGTAATTAATTGTTTTGGACTCTGTGATTAAGTATAATTACTTCGAAACAATACAAAATCACGGTGGCTCCTGGCACACAACATGGTTTGCATGTCATTTTCGGAGTTCTCATATGCATTTTTTTTTGCCAAGTGGAATCAAAGACATAAATAAACCCTTGGAATGGCATAAAAAATGAGTTCAATGTAATATAGCCCTAGTCTAGACGAACATACGGATCGCCTAGTTCGGTGTTAGGATGAACAAGGCTCGAAAGATTTCCATGGCGGGTGAAACTGGGCTACCTGGTTTTCATACCGTATCACCTGGTTTCATGCCTAACTAGATCACCCTATTTGTACTACGGGTCATCATTCAATTCTTGCAATCTGAGAGTAGAGTTGGTAGATATGTTCTGGGTCAATTTGAAGCATGTTTTGGGTGTGATTTCAGACCTCTCTGAGTGTCGACGAAAGCTAGTCGGCAGTCTACCTTGGGGTATACCCACGGTAGTAGTTTATCGGTAGACGGTGCGCAAACTACGAACTCGATGGTGACGCAAGACACGGACAAGCTTTTTATCCAGGTTCGGCCGCCGGGTTGGCGTAATACCTACGTCCTGCGTCTGGTTGTATTGATTTGTGCTGAGAGAATATGATGTCCTAGGGGGGTCCCTTGCCCCTCCTTATATAGTCTGGAGGGCAGGGTTACAGATCTAGAAACTAATCCTAGTCGGTTACAATTGCCATAGATAATTCGATATCAATTCCTATTCTAACCGACTAGAATCCTGCTTGATCTCCACGTCTTGTTTCCTTGCGCGAAACTCGGCTTGTCGGATCAAGCCTTGAACTCGTCTCGTAGTGGGCCAAGCTTCCTGGCTGAAGTCTAGCCGTAAGGGTATAGGGGTTTATACCCCCACAGCTAGTCCCCGAGCGCCATGTATTGTGATGCAACACGCCGTCTTGAGCTTCTTCGATCAGCGAGGCTTGTCGTCTTCAATAAGCGGGGAAATCGCCCAAGCAGTTGCAACGGTTCCTTGTCCAACTCGAAAGACAGTTGATCAACGTTGACATCGAAGAAGCAGGTTGTTCGAAGAATGCATGGTGCTCTAAAAAAAAATTTCTTTCCTGGTGAAGTGTGCCCACTTTGCCTTTTTGAAAGGTAGAAGCATCAAAAAAGCAAGCAAATTCACCGCTAGGTGAAGTGTGCCCACTTAGTCCCCGAGCCTGGTAGTAGGTGGCGTAGGCACGTGGTGCCAGGGTCAAAAGAAAATTCCCCAAAGTAGTTTTGAGACTGAGATGCATCGCTAGATGCATCGTACCGATGTAGTCCCCGAGCTTGCTGGAAGGCGAAGTATGAGCCTTGTAGCAAGGTCTAAAAAATTGAATTTACCAGTCCCCGAGCATGTCATGCTCGTCTGCAATCGAAAAGACCAATCGACCAGTCCCCAGGCACTTAGTGTGCTGCTTGGAATTATATGTTACTATACTGTACGACCAGTCCCCGAGCATCGAGTGCTCAGTTTCCTAAGCATGCTTTAAAGCTTTGAGCTGATAGACTGAGCGACCAGTCCCCGAGCGTCGAGTGCTCGGTGGTCGGTGCAGTCCTTGAAGTTCTGAGTTGATAGACTGGGCAACCAGTCCCCGAGCGTCGAGTGCTCGGTGGTCGGTGCAGTCCTTGAAGTTCCGAACTGATAGACTAGGCAACCAGTCCCCGAGCGTCGAGTGCTCGGTGGTCGGCGCAGTCCTTGAAGTTCCGAGCTGATAGACTGGAGGACCAGTCCCCGAGCGTCGAGTGCTCGGTGGTCGGTGCAGTCCCTGAAGTTCCGAGCTGATAGACTGGACGACCAGTCCCCGAGCGTCGAGTGCTCGGTGGTCGGTGCAGTCCCTGAAGTTCTGAGTTGATAGACTGGGCAACCAGTCCCCGAGCGTCGAGTGCTCGGTGGTCGGCGCAGTCCTTGAAGTTCCGAACTGATAGACTAGGCAACCAGTCCCCGAGCGTCGAGTGCTCGGTGGTCGGCGCAGTCCCCGGATTGCTGACTCACTGGCGTATGTGTCTTCTTACTTTTGAAAAGATCTTTCCAATTAAAGTTGACGTGACGGGGTCTCCTGACGATATGTCAGACGGATGCATGAAAAGCTGCACCTAGCAACTGTACAACCGCTCTTTGCATGGTTTGAGAAAAGGAAACCATCAATTGGTACGAAAACTCCGCCGCATTAATTGTCTATAATCATTGTAAACCGAAACGCCGCGTCCGCCGCATGGCCTGCCTACTTCCCGAGAATACAGGAAGTGGGAGAGGTGGGGTCGCGGGTTTATAAGGGCCTAATAGGACCGCCTGTACCGCTTCTCCTGCTATTGCCTTCAAACATTCCGCTCTCATCTTCTCCAATCTCCTGCATCTTCCTAACTCCAGCCCACATTCGCACCTCTAATGGCGAAGAGCGACTCCAGGAAGAGGGCCGAACTGATGGCCAAGGAGTGGAAGAAGTCTCGCAGCACCGCAAAATCTCTTGGTGACCTCGTCGATATGGGGCTTCTGCACGGCGCAGAGCTCGGCGGCTGGAGGGCGCCGGAGGGGGAGAGCTACCCCGACCCTCGCGCCGGTGAGATCGTCGTTTTTGAGGATTTCGTTAAGAGAGGCTTTGGTGTTCCTGTTCATCCTTTTCTTCAAGGTCTTCTTTTGTACTATGAGATCGGGATTTGCAATCTACACCCGAACTCAATTCTCCTTATTTCCACCTTCATCCATCTGT
Organism: Sorghum bicolor; assembly: GCF_000003195.3. Classification (NCBI taxonomy): domain Eukaryota; kingdom Viridiplantae; phylum Streptophyta; class Magnoliopsida; order Poales; family Poaceae; genus Sorghum; species Sorghum bicolor. Next base: position 7,826,924 of record NC_012877.2, read on the forward strand.
GCGAGGCCTATGTTGGCATAGAGCCGCACTTCGATCTTTTCCGGTACCTTTTCTGCTTGAGGAAGAAGGGAGCAGTTGGAGGCTCCAAGGTTGCAGGTGGAGTATACCTCAACCTTCGTGATGGGATGAAGAATCGCTACCTGCACTGCCCATGGAACACTTCCTTGACCGAATGGTACAGGAAGTGGTTCTACGTCAGGGAGGAACCGGGCAGCTCCACGTTCTGCGACGTGGGGTACATTCCCGAGAAGAGGTCGAGCTGGACCGACCGCCCAGAGTTCGACGGTCAAGTGGCGGATCTGATGAAGCTGATCGACTGGTCGCGCCTGGATGGGCTTGGCGTGGTCGGCAACTTCATTTGCCGCCGGGTGATGCCCTGCCAGAAGAGGGTGCACTCGGCGTACGAGTATGCCGGAAGCGCAGACCCGACCAGGATGCGGTCGGAGATCTTGGAGAAAGCGGAGGTACAACAGCTGTTGAACGAGCTGTTTAACTTCGCAGATGGGGGCTTCATCCGTGGCAGTGATCGGGTGCAAGCCTTCAAGTTAGGACGACCAGCACCAAAGGTATGTAGCAGAGTCTGTTTGATCATTCGTATATCGTCTGCAGTTAACTCATCTCTGTTGCTTTTGCAGGTCGGTGATGTCGACCGGTGCGCAGTGTATGTATCACTGGCACCGGGAATGGAAGATCCTGTGGGAGAGGTCCCGCCGGAGGAGGACGCTGCTCGGTGTACTCATTACACCAGCAGTGAGGAAGACCGAGCCCGCCCCGTCCCGACCTCCGAGGAGAGGGTAGCGGGGAAAAGGCCATTGCCGGCGGATCCCTTGCCGACACCGGAGCTGCCGGCAGACCTACCGGCGGAGAGCAGCCAAGCGCCGAAGCGTCGTCGGCTCGTGCGGATCGTCGACGACGACGACGACGACGAGGAGGCTGCGCCGTCGTTGGTCCGACGGCCTCGGAACCGCCCAGACACTGCGCCGGTCGCCACTGATCGAGTGGCCAGCGGCGCCGCTGCCCCGCAAGTTGCCGAGGTGGGGGCACAGGCGCCGACCGGCCGGGCGAGGAGGAGGTTTACCGCGACCCATCGTCGGTCAGACCTGTAAGTGTTCGACTTACGTATTTTGGACTCCTCTCTTTTTTTTTTAACTTTTGTTCCTGTAGTGCGGCATCGGATGTCGACCCTGGCCAAACTGCCGGCCAGGGAACGGGCGAGCCTGCCCGCGGTTCTGGGGATGCGGCCCCCCAGACCACAGAGCAGGCAACAGCTGCAGTCGCGCCTGGGAGCACCGAGGGGCTCCCGAGCGCGGCGCCGACTACAACAAGCAGCCCGACCAGGGCTGGAGAGGCTCCCCCAACTGACTCCTCGGAGAAGGGAAGATCTCCGACCGCTCCTCCTGCCGGGGGGAGTGAAGTCCCCCCGCCGCCCCGAGCAGGAGCCTCTTCGGCTGCGGGCTCCCCAGGTCTGGTCCAAGGGCCAGTGATGCCTGGGACCACCACCGGGGGTGACGCAGCCCAGGAGGAGGAAACCAGGGCGGCCTCCGACGACGAGGTGGAAGAGATCGAGGGTCGTCCCCGTGATGGCCGCCAACACGTGTATGTGTGGCGCCAACGCGGGGATCACTTTATCGGTCATGAGGAGCTTGCCGAGTCCGAAGAGGCCGCCAGGGTGGAGCGCGCGGCCAAGCGCCTTGTCGACGAAGTCAAGGTAAGCGGCCTTTTGTGCTGCTGCGCATTCTTTTGCCTTGTCTTGCTTGATCGTTATATGCTTGCTTTGTAGGACGTAATGAAAACGGCAAAGTACCGGAAACGGTGCTTTGACCAGATAGAAGGCGTCATGGCCGAGAACAAGGCCCTTGCCGCGGAGGTAGACCGGTTGCGGGCGGAGGTCGGGGAGAAGGTGGTCGAGATGAGCGCCGAAAAGGAGCGTCGTCTCGACCTCGCTCGTCGTCTGGCCGACCAGTACCGGCTGCAGGAAGGTTAGTCACACGCTCCGAGCAGTTTCGCGTACTTGTATAGTTTGCTTTGCTGACCAGTTTAGGATTCACGCAGACTTGGAGGAGGAGGTGGCGAGCCTCCAACAAGAGAAGGAGCAGCTCGGCCAACAGCTCGCCAGTGCACAGGAGTCCGAGCGGCGAGCGGAAGAGGAATTGGGTCGAAAAGACCGGGAGTTAGCTGGTAATGGGTGCCGCCTTGTTGGTTGCTGCCTGCCCCTTTGCTTGTCTGGTATGCCGAAAGTAACGTTTCGTTTCGTTTGCAGTGCTCAAGGTGAACACCAAAAAGCACCTGGATGACCTGATCAAGGACCGGGACTCCTGGAAGGTCAACTGTTGCAGGATCTGGAAGGGAGTGTCCCCGGTCCTGGACCTGATCAGTCCCGAGCTCCCGGAGAGCCAGCCCCGCGTGCCGCAGTTGACCCCGGTCGAGAAGGCGCAACGGGCGTGGGACTGGCTCCAGCAGTTTGTGAAGGACGCCGGGGAGTTTGCCGGCGCGCACGTCCTCAGCATGGTACGCGCCCACTACCCCCTGGTCGACTTGAGCAGGCTGGAGAAGGGGTACCCGAAGGAAGTCGGCCCACAGGAAGCGGACGAACTTCGGGGTAGTCTGCTGGACTTGTCGTCGACAGTGATCGGCGACATCAACCTGTGCGGAACGGCCACTCCTCCAGACCAGCCGAGCTCAGATAGGTCGGCCAGGGAGTTGTCGGGCGCGTCCGTTGCTGGAGATGGGCGGTCGACGCCTGCGGTCTCGACCAGCCAGGCGCCGGTGGCCCCGACCCCTTCGTCCGGGCAGCAGGGCCAGGCGGGTGATCAGCCCGAGCAGCGAGGCCAATAAAGTAGTCTGTAGGAATAGACTAGTATCTGCCCGTCAGGGTATTTATTGTAAACTTTGTATGTAAAGTTTGTAATAAAGTTTTCTTTTTTGTCATGAGTGTTGTTTTGAGCGCTGTAAAAATATCTGAGTGACGTGTCACCGTATTTGTCTTGGTTGTCGCCAAGAGCATCCATTGCAGGAGTTTTGCCGAGTGCTGTGTATGACAAGGTATAGGCGAAAAATAGAGAATCTTATTATCAAAAATTATAAGATACTTACAAAAGAAAGTCATTAAAACTTTATGGATAGAAACGTCGCAGTTTGTCGATGTGCCAAGAGTTAGGCACTCGTGTTCCGTCTGGGTATGCCAATCTGTAGGACGTAGGTCGTGTGACCTCGGTCTCGACGAAGGGTCCTTCCCAGGGAGTGGATAACTTGTGCATTCCCTCCTGGCTTGTTTTCCATCGAAGCACCAGATCGCCGACCACAAAGGAACGGTCCTTGACGTTCCTGTTGTAGTATCGCCTGACTGCCGCGAGATATTTTGCTGTTCGGAGACATGAAACTAAACGCTTTTCCTCCATGCAATTGATTTCGAGTTCTCTGGCGTTGTCGGCGGTCGCCTGGTCGAAGTGCTCGATTCTAGGAGATCTGAAGTGTATGTCGGACGACAAGACCGCCTCTGCGCCGTACACCATGAAGTAGGGAGACACCCCTGTGTTTCGACTGGTCTGAGTTCGGAGGCCCCAGACCACTGCCGGCAATTCTTTCATCCATCGACCGGGTGCTCTGTCGTTCTCGGTGTACAACCTTTTCTTTAGGGCGTCGACGATCATTCCGTTAGCACGTTCAACTTGACCGTTGGCACGTGGATGTGCCACTGACACATATTTTATGACTATGCCTCTGTCATCGCAGAAATCCCAAAAAGTGGTGCCAGTAAACTGAGTGCCCAGGTCGGTGATTATGCTGTTCGGGATGCCGAATCTGTGTATGATTTGATTGAGGAACTCCACAGCCTTCTCGGAGGTTGCCTTGACCAGGGGCATGTATTCAATCCACTTGGAGAACTTGTCGATTAACACGAAGACAAACTTGAAGTTGCCCGGGGCTGGTTTAAATGGTCCGATCATGTCAAGCCCCCAGCAAGCAAAGGGCCAAGACGACGGGATGGTTTGAATTTCATGGGCAGGTACGTGGGTCCTCTTAGCGAAAAACTGACATCCTTCGCAATGCCGAACCAGTTTTTCTGCGTCGCTGACCGCGGTTGGCCAATAAAAACCTGCTCGGAAAGCCTTTCCGACCAGCGTTCTAGATGCGGCGTGGTTGCCACAGGATCCGGCGTGTATGTCCTCCAAGAGCTTGATACCATCGTCTTGGGGTATGCACTTGAGCAGTACCTCGGAGCTTGCGTTTTTCCGCATGAGTTTTCCGTCAACCAGGATGTAGTTCTTTGATCGTCGGATGAGACGCTCGTTCTCTGTTTTGTCTTGAAAACCTGTCCCGTCTGAGATGTATTTGATGAACGGGATACGCCAGTCACGCCCACCGGTTGTCGGAGTGGCGTCATCTATGAGCATTGCCTCGGTGGGTTGCTTGGCGACCAGGGGGGAGCTTACGCTCGGCTCATGGATGTCCTGGACGAAAATACCCCGCGGGATTTGGGCCCGAGACGAGCCTAACTTTGACAACGCATCTGCTGCTTGGTTCTTATCCCGGACCACGTGGATGTACTCTATGCCATAGAAGTTAGTTTCCCATCTGCGAATTTCTTTGCAGTAGAGATCCATCTTCTCGTGGGTTGCGTCCCACTCCTTGTTGAGCTGGTTGATGACCAAAGCGGAGTCGCCGTAGACATAGAGGCGCTTGACCCCCAGTTCGACGGCTAGTCGTACGCCATGTAAGCAAGCTTCGTATTCGGCGACATTGTTTGACGCCGGAAAAAGGATCCGAAGGACGTAGCGGAGTTTGTCCTTGTTTGGTGATACGAACAATATCCCAGCGCCTGCACCGTTGATGTTCAAGGACCCATCGAAGAACATTGACCAGTGGTCTGAGACATCTGGAACGGAAGGCTCGTTGAGATCCGTCCATTCGGCAATGAAATCGACCAGGGCTTGAGACTTGACAGTGGTGCGACTCTGGAACTCTAGAGAAAATGGACATAATTCCATTGCCCATTTCACGATTCTGCCATTGGCGTCTTTATTGCGCAGGATGTCCCCGAGAGGAAAGCTGGTTGTCACCAGGACTCGATGGCCGTCGAAGTAGTGCTTCAGCTTTCTTGACGTTATCAGGATGGCGTATATAAGCTTCTGTATTTGTGGGTACCTGGCCTTGGATTCGTTTAAAACTTCACTTATGAAGTAAACGGGTCTCTGGACCTTGAAGACGTGACCTGGTTCATCTCGCTCGACCACTATTGCCGTGGAAACAACCCTGTCGGTTGCAGCAATGTAAAGGAGCAGGTCTTCATTGGGCTGAGGCGCTGTGAGGACAGGCGGTGAAGTGAGGAAGGTCTTAAGCTGAGTGAACGCAGCGTCGGCTTCTTCTGTCCAGGAGAATTTTTCTGAGGCTTTCAATAGTTTGAAGAAAGGGAGGCCTTTTTCTCCCAGCCTTGAGATGAAACGACTGAGGGCGGCCATGCATCCGGTTAGCTTCTGAATATCCTTGACGTTCTTCGGTGGTCGCATGTCGAGTACGGCTTTGACTTTTGAAGGGTTTGGTCGTATGCCGTCGCAACTGACGACGTTGCCGAGCAGTAGACCGGAAGGAACGCCGAAAATGCATTTCTTGGGGTTGAGCTTCCACTTGTACCTATTGAGTGCCTTGAAGGTTCGGTCTAAGTTGTCGATTAGGGTGCTCGCGTCCCTTGTTTTTACGACCACGTCGTCCACATAGGCCTCGACGAGGTCATCGCGAATCTCGTCGTGGAGGCATTGCTGGATGGCCCTTTGATAAGTGGCCCCGGCGTTTTTAAGTCCGAAAGACATGGTAGTGTAACAGTATGCGCCGAAGGGCGTGATGAAGGATGTTTTGATCTGATCTTCTTCCTTTAACGAGATCTGGTGATAACCAGAGTAGCAATCTAGAAAGGAGAGGAGTTCGCATCCGGCCGTTGAGTCGACCACCTCGTCGATGCGAGGAAGACCAAAAGGATCTTTAGGACAGTGTTTGTTGAGATCGGTGTAATCAACGCACATTCTCCATTCATTATTCTTTTTGCGTACAAGAACCGGATTGGCGAGCCAATCGGGATGATACACCTCTTTTATGAATCCGGCTGCTAGAAGCCGTGTTATTTCTGTCCTAATAGCCTCCTTTTTGTCACGAGCGAACCGTCGCAGTTTTTGCTTGATTGGTCTTGCGGTCTTCGAGACGTTTAAGGAGTGCTCGATCAGGTTTCGTGGGACACCGGGCATGTCTGCGGGTTTCCATGCGAAAACGCTCACGTTGTCCCTTAGAAACCTGACGAGCGCGTCTTCCTATTTTGGATCCAGGTTAGCCCCGATGAGGGCTGTCTTCTCGGGGTTGCCTTCGACCAGCTGCACTTCTTTGTACTCCTTGGATTTCGAATTCTTTCTGGCTGTCTCCTGCTCAGGTAATCGGAGCTGGTCGGGGGGCAGCTGTGCGGCTTGGTTTGCTGTTTCCGCCATGCGGATTGAGAGGTCAATTGCCTCGGTGATCTTGAAACTTTCTTCTTCGCAGGTGTACGCAGTGTAGACGTTGCCTCTGACGGTCAGGACACCCTTCTCCGTGGGCATCTTAAGCACTAGGTATGAGTAGTGCGGGACTGCCATGAACTTTGTCAGCGATGGGCGGCCCAGTATGGCGTGGTAGGTCCCGTCGAAGTCCGCGACTACGAAGTTGATGAACTCCGTCCGGAAGTGATCGGGTGTGCCGAATTGGACAGGCAATGTTATCTGTCCGAGGGGGACCGAACTTTGACCTGGCAAAACCCCCCAGAATTGGGCGTCGTAAGGTTTTAGTTGCGCCGGTGATATCTTGAGGGCGGGCAGGCTGTTGCGGAAAAGGATGTCGATGGAGCTTCCCCCGTCCACGAGCACGCGCTCGAATCTAATGCTATTGATGCAGGGATCAAGAATTAGTGGGAAACGACCCGGCTCTGGGATAGCGGCCCACTGGTCCTTCCTGCTGAACGCGATCTCCCTGTGGGACCAGGCGGGAAATTTCGGATCTGCGATCAGCCCGTCCGTGCTGTCTATGTTGAGGCAGGCTCTCTTTAACAGCTTTCTTTCTCGCTTGGACTCAGTGGAGACTTTGCCCCCGAAAATGGAGTGGACCACGTCGGTGGGGCTGACGTATTGGTGTCGGAGGTCCCTGTCTTGGTCCTCATCCTCATCTTCGTGGTCGTGCCCGTCGCGTTTGTTGCTTTTCTTGGCGGTGTCTTCTTGGGCGGCCCGCCGTGTATAGATATTTTTGAGGACGCGGCACTCTTCCATGGTATGGTTAGACTTTGGGTGTAGCTGGCACGGTCCCTTCAACGTTTTGTTGTAGTCGTCTTGGTAGTCCCGTCGTCCGTTGGGACGTTTGACCGTGTTTACTTCGTGGTCGTATTCGCGAGGGCGCTTTCCTCTGAAGTCGTCGCGGCTGTCGCGCCGCCGATCCCAACCCTCTCGGTGATCGCGGTTGTCGGAGCGGCGGTGATTTCTGTTGTCGTAGCGACCACGACCGTCATCTCGACGGGAGGGCTGGTCGGTGCCTCTCGCATCGTCTCGGATTAGTTTTTCTGCGTCATCAGCATCGGCATAATTTTTAGCCGTGGCGAGGAGCTCTGCTACCGTTGATGGGCGCTTACGCAGCAGCTTGTACCTCAGCGCTTCATGGAAACGCAAGCCCTTGATAAAGGCTGATATGGCCTCGTCATGAGAAATCTTCGGGATTTTGAGGCGCATATCCGAGAATCGTCGGATGTAATCGCGCAGAGGTTCATTCTTCCTGTCTCTTATCCTTTCAAGGTCATACTTGTTTCCGGGCTGCTCGCATGTGGCGATGAAGTTGTCGATGAAAGCCTGTCGTAGCTCTTCCCAAGAGTCGAAGGAGTCCTCGGGCAAGCCGAGAAGCCACTGATGACCAGCCTGGTCGAGGACTACGGGGAAGTAGTTAGCCATGACGTGCTCATCTCCTGCCGCTGATCGGACGGCGATTTCGTAGAGGGTGATCCAGTTCTCTGGATTTTCCTTGCCGTCGTATTTTTTAAGTTTTTCGAGCTTGAAATTGCGGGGCCACACGACCTGGCGGAGGTGTGAGGAGAACTGCCTTAGGCCCGGAGGACCATGGGTCGCATCGTACTCGATGCGGCGCAGGTTTTCGTGGACTGCTCTCTCTGCGGCGCGCCTGTTGATGCGGTCCCGGGCATCTTTGGGAGGGATGTTGTGGCGGAGATCCCCGTGTTGATCTTCTTCTTCTTGGCCGCGTACGCGGTTCTGCTGGCGGCGGCCATCGGCATTCCGACCACCATCGTCGCGCCGTGAGTCCCCTCGACGGTTGTCGGGGGAGCGGCTGCGGCGACGCCTGCTGGGTGAGGCCCGGCTACGATGAGTCTGGTCGGAGGCGGCTTCCGTATAAGAGACGTCCTGGACTCTCTTGAGCAGAGTGGCTGTCTGTCCCATTGCGGCGATCAGGTGTGCTTGGATACTGGTCCGGACTCCCTGGCATTCGGGGGTGTCAGGAAGCCGATCCAGGTTGGCCATGGCGACAGCCACGTTGGCGCTTGGCGTTTTGTAGACCGGCTGGTCCCCGACCATGTCAAAGGCATCGTTGAGGTTACCTGGTGGCGTATGTTGTTGCTCGTCCGCACGCCGTCGGGCGCGCTCGGCGTTACGCTGTTCGCGGAGTTGCCTCTGGTCGTCTGTTTCTCCGTCAACAGCCGGTTCGTCGGCGCTGACATTGAATACAATATCCCCTCGGCGGGGGGGGGGGGGGGAATATCGGGAATCGGTCGAAACCCGGAGGGTGTGAAGGAAAATCCAGGTCGTAGTCCTCGTCTTCGGTGTTCACAACCTCGGTGGGGACGGAGCCGGTGCTTGAGTTGGTGCTGGAAACCTGGCCGTCCCGTAGCTCTCGTATGGTCACCATGTTAACATGGTGACGATTGTTCCTTGTCGGCGACCAGCCCGCTTTGCTGAAAACGGATTGGACATGCTGTGAGTAAACAGAGGCCGAGTTGTTCAGGCCGCAAGGATAGTCTTCCTTTTTGAGCTCGACGGATCGTCCTGAGGGGGTTGAGGTTATCGTCAGGGACGTTCCCAACCGTTCGTGTGTGGCGACACGAGTTGGCCGGCGGAATTTCGAAGAATCCGCTCGAGCAGCTTGGTCGGGCCGGCGCAGAACTCCATCTATTAGTTGGGAGACTTCGAGTAGCTTGGAGTCAGCGCGATCGAGCGCTTGGAGGAGGTCCGAGCAGTCGATCTCCTTTCCCTTGTAGAGCGGGAACGGTGGTCGGGAGCTTGGTGCCGTCATGCGTGTGGTCGGAGACGGCGTGATCTCAGATTGGATCTGGATCTCTTTTGGAACCGTGGTCGCGAAACCGCCGCTGCACGTCGTCCACGTGATCTGGCCGACGGTGAACGTGAGGCCTTCGGGCACGGTCGCGGAAGCTGGGATCGTGACCATCTTGTTCGCCGGAAGAGTTGCACGCACACCCCCTACCTGGCGCGCCACTGTCGACGAAAGCTAGTCGGCAGTCTACCTTGGGGTATACCCACGGTAGTAGTTTATCGGTAGACGGTGCGCAAACTACGAACTCGATGGTGACGCAAGACACGGACAAGCTTTTTATCCAGGTTCGGCCGCCGGGTTGGCGTAATACCTACGTCCTGCGTCTGGTTGTATTGATTTGTGCTGAGAGAATATGATGTCCTAGGGGGGTCCCTTGCCCCTCCTTATATAGTCTGGAGGGCAGGGTTACAGATCTAGAAACTAATCCTAGTCGGTTACAATTGCCATAGATAATTCGATATCAATTCCTATTCTAACCGACTAGAATCCTGCTTGATCTCCACGTCTTGTTTCCTTGCGCGAAACTCGGCTTGTCGGATCAAGCCTTGAACTCGTCTCGTAGTGGGCCAAGCTTCCTGGCTGAAGTCTAGCCGTAAGGGTATAGGGGTTTATACCCCCACACTGAGTCACAGGACAGACCTCTATATATATCAGTATAAAAAAAACCATGGTAAAAATGGCGTGGGTATTTCTCGGATCCAAATCCAAATTTTGAAGATACGAAGAAAAGCTTTTAATATCCACATGTACTTCAGTATTGTAACGCTAACGGCAAATACACACCTCAGGGAGTTTACCACTTTACCAGTTCCAAGGACAACCTAATCTTGGAAGTTGCTGCTAGCTGATCCAATTCATTCAAGCATTTCTTGCAAATAACAAAAGCACGCAGTGTGCTTTGAAACAACAAAAGTCAAAGCAATAGGTTCACACAGCCCAGAGGAAGCTTTGGACACTAACAGTGGACTATCAAAAGGCATGGCAATCAGGACTAAACAAACTAACCGACAGCACAAGCTTGTGTTAGCTTGTTCACAAATAAATAAATTAAAATAATAAGAAGCTTGTGTTATAGCTTATTAGTTGTCTCTAATCAACATAAATCCAACTAAAACATGTTTCTGATGATTTGTGGGTAATAGCTTAATTGTGCCATTGATCACAGTAACATATATAGATTAGGATCTACTAATGATAGACACTACCCTTGTCCCAAAAATACATATCACTCTTTTGTCCTAAGTCGAGATATTTTATGTTTGACAAAGTTTATAAAAAATATTATCATTTATGGAATCAAATAAGTATATTATATGCAAATATGTTTCATGATGAATCTGATGTACTTATTTGGCAATATAAATATCAGTATTGCTCCGTGTGAACTTGATAAAACTTAATTTGACTTATGTAAAAATTAGAATGCCATTCATGTATTTTTCGGGCAGAGAGCAGTAACATATTAACTTGCTAGCATCATTTAGTCAAGACTAAATCCTTGTGGTGTATTAGGTGGAATCGGCATACCTAATTAACTAGCCAACATCTGAACATAATCAACTTACTGGAAAGTGTAAACATATAGGTTGCACCACATATATAAACAAAGTGGTGGAAGCAGCATCAGCTGGATTTCGCTCATCAGCACCTCAGTTTGTTGGACTCGACAGCGGTAACATCTCTAGCATATGGCTTCACTTGATCCTCAGCGTTGTCACCCATCTAGAGGCCACCCATGAGTGTGAGTACCTTTTCTTGTTCCTTGATGACTACAATGATATGGAAACTTCAATTAAGAAAGGAACAAAAAAAAATTCTTGTCTTACCATACCCTGCCTGAAAATTCATACTTTTTTCTCCTCTCCAAGTTCCGGTTGTGAAGCTTTGATGAATCGAGCACCTAAAGTAATGGAGAAAGCACATGATTTATTCTTGTCATCTTCTCTTGTGTACCTATTCAGATGATCAGATCTTTGGTGTAGACACATCTTATATATATATATATATATATATATATATATATATATATATATATATATATATATATTCAGAACTTAACACAGTGAGGTTAGCTTATATTATATTCATGCCAACACTCCTAGCCCTTTGCTCTCTTAAAAAATATAGTAGTGATAATAATGCATGGAAGAGTAATTGTATACCTTTTTATAGGATCACCTTCTTTTTTCTCCTTGAGTACCAAAACCATTATTGCACTCCCCATCTTTGTTCATCCCTTTCCTTGGAGGCTTGGTTGGATGTAGAGAGTAACGTGCGAGAGGACGCTATGGTCTGCAGACCTAGATGATGTGAGCTGCTCAAAGAAGTTTGCCCTTAAAAGAGAGCACAAGGATGTGGAGGGAAATCAAGATTCCCATGAGTTGCATTGATGGCCGCCATTTGCCCAACTCCAGCCTTGGCCTTTGGGGGAGACAGGGTACGGTGAAATGTATATCAGCTTCCTTTCTGCAATTTCAACGTGCTCGTGCTTTTGGGGAGACAAAGACACCATCTAAATGTGGGCATGTGGCACGTTGCCTCTTTCTGGCTGTCACGATTGGTTTCATTGCCTAATAGAAGACCTATACATACATTGCCTTTGCTTGACCTATTTGGTGTAGCCTGGACCGTCCCAATTCAAAGGATGCACCTTGTTAGTTGTTATATAGGTTTGTGGGCAGTGCTGCTTCAGTGCTTCGGTTGGTGACATAATCTATAATGGTTGCTAGGGATGAACACACGACGGATACTTTATGTCCGCCTTCCATCCAAAGGGATTTAGAACCCAAATGGACTGGATAGTTCGTATCCAAATTCAAGGGCTTCGGATATTAAATGGACAGTCCGTATGTGATCATGTTATTCAATGCCTAATAGCATATCTTTTTTTTCCCAGAAAACAGAAAATTTTCGGTCTCTTCGACACTGGTACGGACAGGCCTTTAGTCCCGGTCGAAAACCACTTGTATTCCCGGGTGGGGAGCCGGGACTAAGGGATCGGGACTAAAAGTCCAACCTTTAGTCCCGGCTCCCAGACCCGGGACTAAATGGGGACCTTTTGTTCCGGTTGGTAACACCATGTAACACCCAAAAATTTATTTTCAATCAATAGGAATTAATTTGATTTAATTAAGCATTTTTTTTTGTGAGCATTTAATGTAGTAAATAAATAAATTCTGTTGAAAATAAAATTTATCATAAGTTTAGAGACATGGCTGTGCATTCATGCTGAAGCATAATAATTTTTGTGCTGATTGTATTTTATTTTATTTACTTTATGCTCAAAAGCTCTTTTAGAAAATGCTTTGAAAAGAAATAGAATAAAGAAAAGAAAAAAAAAGAGAAAGAACTCACCTGTGCTCTCGGCCTGGTGGCCCAATCAGCCAAGGTCCAGTTTCTTTTCCCCCACGCCCCGGCCCAGGTCGCGAGCGGCCCAGCTCGCCCCAACCGCGCGCCCCAACCCTTCTTCCTCGCGTGGCCAAACGGGACTCTCTCCAGGACCGAATCCAATCCCAGGAACAGCGCGATTTTCTTGCTGTTTTGCACGAACCGAGGCCCTATAAAGCATCCCGTAGCGCCTCGCATGTTCCTTTCGCATCCAAACCAACTAAAACCGTGCCCTAGCCACCTCTATCGGCGTTTTGGATCTTGCCGAGGACCGCATCCTTTTCCCGTCGCGACGCGAGCTTCTCGCTCCCTCTCGGCCCGAGCCAAGCCCCTAGCTACGTTCGCGGTGAGCTTCTCGCCCTCCCGGTATTTTCCTTTCAAAAAACGGTGCTCGGAAAGGAGAAGTCGAGGAGCTCCGGCGAGCTTCGGCTCTCCGGCCATGGTGGCCACCGCAGCCTGCTGGCCGGACCACCGCCTGGCGCCCAGACGCACTCAAGCCGTCCAGATCGAGATCAAGGGCCCAGAAATAAGGATACCCCTTCACTCGCTGTTTTGCTAAAGAGTCCCTAGAAAATTTACATATCAACCCGCGGTCCAAAGCGTGTTTCAGGGAAATACGTCTTCTCTTTCTGAAAACGTAAACGTAAAATCTGCCGATTGAATTTAAAATACGTTTTCAGCTATTTACAAGATTGCCACTGATTTTATAATGCTCATAAAATATTCGTTTTAACTCCGTTTTTGTCCATTCAAATTCCGTTGGATTTGTATTTACGATCTCTACATGTTAGAAATATTAGTTTACTGTTTTGAAACTTTTTAATTCTGCAGTAGCATTTAATTAATTATTTCTTTATAGGAAATCTTAGAAAATTCATATCTTTCACGTTTTAATTCCGATTTTCGTGAACTTTACGTTTGTGTGATCGTAGCGCTGCGTAGAATATTTTGATAAACTTTTATATTTGTTTTACCACTGTTTGGTGTAATGTTCTAATTATACCTTGTTTGCTTTGTGTATGATTGTCTCCATTGGATTGCGTGTTGTTGATTGATGTTTGGGAATAGACGGTGAGCTGTACGTTGGTGATCAAGACCTAGCTTTTGAAGACCAGCGGGCTCAGGAGAGCTTTGGTCAAGGCAAGTATAACTTGGGATCATCCTTGTTACCTATTCACTTATAAATACATATATATCATATGCATGCTATCACCTTGTCGACCTTAGCAAAATCATAGATGATTGTTACCTGTATTCCTTGCCTACCTACTTGATGTGCATTTGTTGTAGATGTGCTAGTGCTTGATATAATCCATGATCTTGTAAGATGATTAATAGCTATGCAATGAACATAAAAGAATGACACATATAACTGTATGAGATCTTGTATGTAAGTGATCACCGGGACAACAGTGCAACCATGAGGGCTATAATGGCTCTGGCTTTAGCTAAGTATGAAGCACTTTTCTAGCTTGTTAGAGGTTACTCGAAAGAGCGGAGGGGCTGAACCGTTTTGGGTATAGTGTGGCCTCTGTCTGTATGAGTATAGGCTGCGAGTCATTGTGCCATCGGAAGGGGGGCTCTATATCTGCGCGCAAAGGAAACCTTGCGGCCCTAACATGTTTGACGAACTTTTGAAAGGCTTCATAGTGATCCCTGCCGACCTCCCTAGGAAGGGGGTTAAGAGATTAGCTACCTCGGGCGAAAGGGTAAATCATGACTCATGGGTAAAGATGTACAACCTCTGCAGAGTGTAAAACTGGTATACTAGCCGTGCTCACGGTTATGAGCGGCCTTGGGGGTTCTTGCTGCGACGACGATGAGCTTATTAAGTTGTTATGTTAATTTGATTATCGTTTATGCTATGAGATTAATTATGCTTACACATGATCATGGGATTAATGGATTATTTATGCTTCCTTGACAATTGCTATTTAATTATGAACATGCTATCCACTATTAAAAGCTAAATGCAGTCAAACCAGTGTCAGCTATTTGAGCCTCATGAACCCCTGGTTATACTTGTTGAGTACGATATGTGCTCACTCTTGCAATTTCCCAACACCTCAGGGTATGATAATGAAGATGACTGGAATGAGGATTATCGGTATGAGTACTAGGTTTGGAGTCAACCAGTCAACAGTGTCCCTGTGTGGAGCTTCCGTCGAGAGCGTTGTTTACTTTATGCTATCATTTTGTATGAGACTATGTGATATATTATATTCCGCTATGTAATAAACACTGCAATGGTACATTTGAGATTTGTCTACTTATGTGTGCGACTATTCCTGGGGCACATATGAGTCTTTTATGCATCCTATTTTGTTCTTAAAATATGGGTGTGACACACCAACCGGGACTACAGGGGGCACCAGGCAGTGACGTGGCGCCACCCCTGGCCACCCCTTTTAGTCCCGGTTGATATTACCAACCGGGACTAAAGGTGTTTTTTGTTTTTGTTTTTTTTCTTTTTCCTTTTCATTTCTTTATTGATTTTGGTTTTCAATTGTATATGTTCTCCAATTTAATCGTATACGCCGCAATTATCCGTATACATTGCACCTATACGAGAGCGTCATTATTATTGCACTCAAATAAAGTATGAAACTACATATATATTATCCGTATAATATATATATATCTATATATATTATATAGCTATACACATACGTACATACACATTACATTTACAATAATAATATTATGTACAAGTAATAATCAAGTGTGCTGTCACCGGTTAATGATTACATAATGTTTGCCCGCCCACTCAAAGCTCATACAAGTGTTCGTCCTTGTTTGGAATGGGCTTGAAGCCCTGCGGGTATAAGTGGAACTCGCCGTCTTCCGGAATGACATGATCGTTGATAAATCCGGCGATCGTCTCCTGGACTCCAAGGAGTAATGTGTACTCGAACACTTTATCTTTCATATTCCACTCCTTCCATTTGCATTAGTTAGAAAAGATATTAATATACATAAAATCTATTTAGTTTCAACAAATAAATAAGATATGAATTTACTGTATACACATGCATGTTACTTACTTTTAGAACACTTTGAGCAGGTTTAAATAGGGTGCACCGCATAAATTCACAAACATAGTATCCACATAGATTCGTTCCAAACGGCTGCGTGGGCACCCAAGGGAGTAGAACAGGAGGAGGAAGTGACACATTAAGATCCGTACGATATTTTTGTTGTAGCCAAGCCCAAGCCCTGTCCAATAAGACGCTCGTTGATTAGGTATAGCTAGCATAATAAAGTAAAGGAGCACGCATTGATATTTAAAGTATGGTATATACTTACCTCTGGATTATGTCTATTATGTCTTGATAGAGTGCCAGGTCTTTTTTCATTGAGTCCCACACATGTATTCTTTGTTCCGTGATCTTAATCTCAATAAGTATCCAATGATCTCTGCATTTGTTTAGAGTCAACTTATATATGTATATCTTAATGCCAGATTAACTAAGACATGATATAACACAACACTTACCCCATATTGTAAGGGAAGAGTATCTTCTCCATATGCCTTTGGTTATAAAAGAACCTCCGGAGGTTCTTCTCCATTTCCTTAGGCTTCAGATTCAATGGATCTTTAGTTTTAGTGTCCTTGTACACGACATATGGATCGATGAAACCAATTCGATTGTCTTTTTTCAATATTTGTTCTCTCATCATGTGTCTGCACATCGTGAGCGTAGTTATTACGAATACATACATATGCTATAATGGGATTAATGATTGAAAGGAAGAATCACTTACAGACAGTAGCAGCTCATGAGAGATTTGTCAAGAGCATTCATATGGAGAAGTTGGTGTACTTCACTAAAATCTATCCATATGATGTCTTCTCCACGGAAGTAGTGTCGGTCGCGGACTCGGACGGCAATCAATTCTTCTTGTTTATGTACTGAGCTGACTCTCAAGTAGTACTCGTGCAGCTTGTATATTTGCGTACCAAGTCCTCGTACCTTCTCAGGGTGGCACATACTCCTGCCATAAATGTACCGACTCTGATATTCATCGACACCTCCGTGGATTGGCGCATCGGTACGCCCTAGAAGTGCTTCTAGGGGCAGCCCAGTTTCTTCCATCCAATTCCCGAGCTCATCTAAGTCCACATTTGCAGGTATAGTCATTGCCAGCAAGTTGGCATTTGAACCGTACTCATTCGCAACCACTAGTGGCTGAACTGATTGTTGCGCTTGTTCGCCGAGCTGTGCAACTTTTTGCTGGACTTTTCTTTTGTCTGCCTTGATTTTCTTTAGGACAGTACGGTCGTAGTCTGATATTGTTGACCCTGGTTGTTTACTCGCAGCACGGTTCGTGTCTGTCATTTTCTGCACCACTTGACGTAGCTTTGAACGAGGATACATTAGGTATGGCGGCTCTTGCTCTGCTTTTCTGTCAGCTTTGCATTTTTCAAAGAATGCTTTGACTTCCGCTT
Organism: Sorghum bicolor; assembly: GCF_000003195.3. Taxonomy (NCBI): domain Eukaryota; kingdom Viridiplantae; phylum Streptophyta; class Magnoliopsida; order Poales; family Poaceae; genus Sorghum; species Sorghum bicolor. The sequence continues at coordinate 7,844,097 of NC_012877.2, forward strand.
TGCTTGCAGCAAGCACTTCCTCATCGGTCTTCTCATATGGAAGCTTGGTCGTCTTCGGGATCTTCGTGTTCAAAGCTTTCCTCTTTGCCGCAGGTGGTTGGAGTGATCTCTGTGTCTCAGCGGACGACCTCTTCCTCCTCGATGCAGCACCAGCCGGTGCCGATGAGGCGGCGGCCGTTGTCGTCGGCATTGGCGGAGGCAGTGGCGCAGGTGGAGCTTGTTGTTGTGGAGGAGATTCGACCGCGGGCGGCGTTGGATTCCTTCGTGGAGGAGATGCGACGGCCGGTGGTGGGGATGCGGCCTTCTCTTGTACGTCGTCGTCGTCGTGTCCCACGGCACTATGGTCATGCGGTGAATGGACAGACGGACTTCGGTGGGGGGAGGCCCTGGATTTGAAGAAAACAAATAAGGTATATGTATACATGACTAAATGTAATTTGATACATTATATAATTATAGAAAAAGCAGTAGCGTCCACAATAATCCGCACCTGCTAGGGTTCGGTTGTGGCGGCGGCACCCCAGGAATAATGATGTACCGTTTCCTCCAACATATGAATGTCTTCTCCGCTTCACCAAGTGTCTTCTCTCCATCACCGCCTTCGATATCGAGAGGCACATTTTCACGGCCTCTGACCACTCTATCCACCGAGACACAAGCATATCCGGCTGGTATTGGGACAGAGTGGATTGTTGGTGTCTTGGTGGGGTCGATAGGAGATACGACACCGGTAGCCACCTTTACTGTGCCATCGCCCTCCGGAATATGGAGCTCACAAGACGTCAACGGAGCGGTGACGTCATCCACCGAGAATCGCAGCCCTACGTCATCAACTTGCCTCGCAGGCGCCTCCGTAGAAGCACAACAGCTCTTTAGATGAGCTGAGCAAGGGCTGATGTTGGCGGCCGGTGGCTGTGATAAGCTTTGGAGGCGGGAAGTTACAGCTTCCTCCACGGCCTTTTGGATTTTCTCATCCATTGTGGCCTTCAGCGCTTGCTCCCGCTCAAGGGCCCGTTGAGCCACTTCTTGGGTCTTTATGAGTCCTTCCTCCAATCTGCGTATCCGTTCCCTGTCCTCTTCCTTCTTTCTCTGGCGGCTTCTATAAGTTTCCCTATCAGCAGGGAAGGCATGTTCCCATGACACGGTGCCATAGCCTCTCGTCCGTCCACCGTGCTCAGGGTTCCCCAGGGCGAATGTCAATTCATCTTTATCTCTATTCGGCTGCCATTCTCCACTTTCAGCGATGGAGCGGGCTTGATGGAATCTTTCCGCAACAGCTTGGATGCGTTCCCCATACACGACCTTTCCGGTCTCAAGGTCCAGTGAGCCTCCATGAGCGAAAAACCAGTGCTTCGCGCGCTCAGGCCACTCGAGGGATTCGGGCACCAACCCCCTGTCGATTAACTCTTTTTCGGCTTTTTCCCACTTAGGAACTGCGGTTTGGTAGCCACCTGATCCCATCGTGTGGTGGTAGGTCTTGCGTCGGGCATTCTCTTGGTTCTTTCTGACCCGTTCCTGAGCCTCTTCGGACATCTTGAACCGTACAAAGTCGTCCCAAAACGGCCGTAGCTTCGCATAGTTCGGAGAGTTGAAATCAGGAGTCATGTTTTTCTTGATGTAGTCTTGATATAGACGCTTCTTATAGCCCTGGAACATTGGTGCCATCTTCTTCATAGACCAGTCTCGGACTCTTTCCTTCAACTGTTCATCGTTTGTCTCCAGTGTAAAATGTTGCAAGACATCACCCCAGAGTAGCTCCTAGTCACGTATAGAGACATAACTGATTTCTGGGTGTTTCTTGTTCTCCTTCCATTCACGGACACTGATTGGGATCCTATCCCGGACAAGGTACCCTAAGTGGTTCACGAAGGCCCTTGAATGGGGTCCAAGTGGCTTGCCTGTTGCTTCCTCGAATTCTGAGATTACTAACCGGCCCTCCATAGGCTTCTTTGGGCCTCGTACTCTCCGGCTGGTCCCCGTGGTTGTCGTCGAGCAAGAGGGCTATGTAGAAAGAAAAAAGATAATTTAATACAAGATATTATTTCGAATTATATCTGTAAAAACAAAGGAGACTGCCATATTACAGACCTGCTGGCCAGCATTGTCTTGCTCATTCGGGTCGACCAAATACTGAGAGCAGTCATCGATTCCCTCAGGGTTTTGGTCGCCTTCGCGATCATCGTGATAAACTTCTTCAGTGGGACCGCAGATCAGGTTCATCATTTCCTCTTCGTGTTCTCTCGGATCAGCCATTTCTACAGAAATATGTGACACATCACTACTAGCACTACTGTGTATACTTGACAAGAAAACAATATATAAAACTAGGGTTTAGGGTTTAGGGCTTAGGGCTTAGAACATCACTAACACTATAGAACATCACTAAATACATCAAATATATATTACGTGAAAAAAACTAAATACACCATAGAACATCACTACATTAAAGAACACCGTATATATATTACGTGAAAATAAATAAGAAATGGGTACTATAATGTACATGAAAATAATTAATTATATATGAATTTGAGCAGAGGCAATATTCTAGATTTATAAGAAATTGGTGACACATGACTACTAGCACTACTGTGTATACCTGACAAGGAAACAATATATAAAACTAGGGTTTACAACTTAAGATTTTCTGCAACAGTTTACGGCTAAGGGTTTGGGGTTTACTGCTAATAATTAAATATATCATAATTGTACCACTAATTTAAACCACTAATTGTACCACTATAGCACTGATAATTGTACCACTAATAGATCTCGACATACCTGTAGTTTGAAGGCGGTGAGACGGCGGAGAGACGGCGGTCGGTGCGGAGACTCGACGGGGACTTTGGTAACGACGCTAGAGAGACATCGATTTGGAAGAAGGAAGAAATAAGGAACAAATATTATATCACATTTACATATTGTGGCACATGCATGAAGCACTAAATACAGAAAAAAACAAAAACTAATAACATAGTTTGTCTGTAATTTACAAGACAAATCTTTTGAGCTTAGTTAGTTTATAATTGGACAATATTTGCTACAAATAAACGAAAATGCTACAATACCAAAATAGAAAATCTTTTCGAAACTAAACAAGAACCTAAGAAAAAATATATAATGTAATACAAATAATAATTAGAGCAAAGCATAAGAAAAAAAAATACATGTAACAAAGAAAAAAATTAAAGAACATCGTATATATATTACGTGAACAGTGCAATTAGTTTTTATTTTCGTCTATTTGCAATTTAGGAATAGTACTACTTTCGTTTGTATTTGACAAATATTATCCAATCATGTACTAATTAGACTCAAAAGATTCGTCTCGTCAATTCCGACCAAATTGTGCAATTAGTTTTTATTTTTATCTATATTTAATACTTCACGCATGCGTCTAAAGATTTAATGTGACGGAGAATTAAAAAATTTTACAAAATTTTTTAGGAACTAAGACCTTGTTTACTTCCGTTTGTATTTGACAAATATTGTCCAATTATAGACTAGCTAGGCTCAAAAGATTCGTCTCGTCAATTTCGATCAAACTGCGCAATTATTTTTTTTAAACTATATTTAATACTCTATGCATATGTCTGAAAAAATTTTGTAAAATTTTTGAGAACATGGCGCCCTAAACAAGGCCGCCAGCGCCACGGGCCGGCTCGGCGGCTGCGCCGCCGGCCGGTGGTGGCGCGCGTGGCCGGTGGGGGCTCGCGTGGGGGCACGCGCGAACGGTTTACGGCGGCGGCGCGGGCGCGCGGAGGGAGCGCGGCCGGCGTGCGTACGGCGGCGGCTCGGGCGCGCGCGCGGCATTAGGCTACGGCGGCCGAGCGCGCGCGAGAAGGAGAGAAAGAGAGGAGAGAGGGAGCGCGGCGTACGGCGGCGGGGCGTCCTCGGAACGGCGGCGGAGGAGACGGAGCGGCGGCGGAGGAGCGCGGCGGTCAGGGCAGAGGACGAAGACGGACGCGAGCGCAGTGGCAGGAGGAAGAAGGCCTCTGCCCTTTATAGGGCAGGGCACCTTTAGTCCCGGGCTCTGTCTCGGCCCGGGACTTAAGGGTTCTCACCAATTTATGGCGCCAGTTTAGGCGCCATAATTTGGTTTTTCTTTTTTTTCCTCTTTACATTGTTAAATGCATTATAAATTAAATAAATCTGATAAAATTGTTAAAAAATACACATTAATTTTATTCTGCTCTACTCTTGAGTATAAAAATTCTTAACACAATTGCTTTTTAAATATTTCATATTACTCAAAATAAATGTTATTCATAATGAATATTTTGTTAATGCAAAAATATAATGACCAATTAAATTTTAAAAAATTGTTGGCTTTAGATAGATACTTTGTTTTTGGGTCATTTGGACGTTAAACTTTTGTTTCTTTAGTAATAATTATACAAATGCGCGACATTGATTGTATAAATTTGAAATTTAAATTTTCAAAAGTTGTAAGATGTATTTGGGAACCCTGGATGGCCTCAAATGGAAAACTCATGAATACAAAGTTTGTTCCACTCATCAAGACCTACATTTTCTCTAGTGGTCACATTTTCATTTGAAAAAGTTCAGACTACTCATTTTTGAAATTTGAAAGAATTCATAGCGAAACGCTAATTTTCAGAACCATGGATGGCCTCAAATGGAAAACTCATGAATACCAATATTGCTCCACTCATCAAGGTCTACATTTCATATATAGACCATTTTTGCATTTGACAAAGTGTTGGCAAAGTGTAGTTCAAAATCCACACTTCCCACGTATAGTTTCATAAAGTTTGTGTGAGATTCAAGATTTGGTGAGTATTGTTTACATAAACTTTTCCAAATGGAAAAATGGTCTATATAAAAAGTTTGGATATTGATGAGCTCTAATAACTTGGTATTCAAAAGATTTCCATTCCAAGTCATTTTCTCCGTCGTTTGACCAAAGCCCGTCTTCGAATTTGAAAACACAAGCCTCGGACTCGATCAAATTTATCCGGATGAAAATATGATCCATATATGAAATGTAGGTCTTGATGAGACCTAACAACTTGGCATTCAAAAGTTTTCCATTGGAAGTACTCAGGTGGGTCATTTGACCAAGTTTGACCAAAGTCAAAATAGTGGGTTTCACAAACACACACTTTGACCGAGCCCTGGATGGCCTCAAATAGAAAACTCATGAATACAAAGTTTGTTCCACTCATCAAGACCTACATTTTCTCTAGTCGTCACATTTTCATTTGAAAAAGTTTAGACCACTCATTTTTGAAATTTGAAAGAATTCATAGCGAAACGCTAATTTTCAGAACCATGGATGGCCTCAAATGGAAAACTCATGAATACCAATATTGCTCCACTCATCAAGGTCTACATTTCATATATAGACCATTTTTGCATTTGACAAAGTGTTGGCAAAGTGTAGTTCAAAATCCACACTTCCCACGTATAGTTTCATAAAGTTTGCGTGAGATTTAAGATTTGGTGAGTATTGTTTACATAAACTTTTCCAAATGGAAAAATGGTCTATATAAAAAGTTTGGATATTGATGAGCTCTAACAACTTGGTATTCAAAAGATTTCCATTCCAAGTCATTTTCTCTGTCGTTTGACCAAAGCCCGTCTTCGAATTTGAAAACACGAGCCTCGGACTCGATCAAATTTATCCGGATGAAAATATGATCCATATATGAAATGTAGGTCTTGATGAGACCTAACAACTTGGCATTCAAAAGTTTTCCATTTGAAGTACTCAGGTGGGTCATTTGACCAAGTTTGACCAAAGTCAAAATAGTGGGTTTCACAAACACACACTTTGACCGAGCTCTGGATGGCCTCAAATAGAAAACTCATGAATACAAAGTTTGTTCCACTCATCAAGACCTATATTTTCTCTAGTGGTCACATTTTCATTTGAAAAAGTTTAGACCACTCATTTTTGAAATTTGAAAAATTCATAGCGAAACGCTAATTTTCAGAACCATGGATGGCCTCAAATGGAAAACTCATGAATACCAATATTGCTCCACTCATCAAGGTCTACATTTCATATATATAGACCATTTTTGCATTTGACAAAGTGTTGGCAAAGTGTAGTTCAAAATCCACACTTCCCACGTATAGTTTCATAAAGTTTGTGTGAGATTCAAGATTTGGTGAGTATTGTTTACATAAACTTTTCCAAATGGAAAAATGGTCTATATAAAAAGTTTGGATATTGATGAGCTCTAACAACTTGGTATTCAAAAGATTTCCATTCCAAGTCATTTTCTCCGTCGTTTGACCAAAGCCCGTCTTCGAATTTGAAAACACGAGCCTCGGACTCGATCAAATTTATCCGGATGAAAATATTATCCATATATGAAATGTAGGTCTTGATGAGACCTAACAACTTGGCATTCAAAAGTTTTCCATTGGAAGTACTCAGGTGGGTCATTTGACCAAGTTTGACCAAAGTCAAAATAGTGGGTTTCACAAACACACACTTTGACCGAGCCCTGGATGGCCTCAAATAGAAAACTCATGAATACAAAGTTTGTTCCACTCATCAAGACCTACATTTTCTCTAGTGGTCACATTTTCATTTGAAAAAGTTTAGACCACTCATTTTTGAAATTTGAAAGAATTCATAGCGAAACGCTAATTTTCAGAACCATGGATGGCCTCAAATGGAAAACTCATGAATACCAATATTGCTCCACTCATCAAGGTCTACATTTCATATATAGACCATTTTTGCATTTGACAAAGTTTTGGCAAAGTGTAGTTCAAAATCCACACTTCCCACGTATAGTTTCATAAAGTTTGTGTGAGATTCAAGATTTGGTGAGTATTGTTTACATAAACTTTTCCAAATGGAAAAATGGTCTATATAAAAAGTTTGGATATTGATGAGCTCTAACAACTTGGTATTCAAAAGATTTCCATTCCAAGTCATTTTCTCCGTCGTTTGACCAAAGCCCGTCTTCGAATTTGAAAACACGAGCCTCGGACTCGATCAAATTTATCCGGATGAAAATATGATCCATATATGAAATGTAGGTCTTGATGAGACCTAACAACTTGGCATTTAAAAGTTTTCCATTTGAAGTACTCAGGTGGGTCATTTGACCAAGTTTGACCAAAGTCAAAATAGTGGGTTTCACAAACACACACTTTGACCGAGCCCTGGATGGCCTCAAATAGAAAACTCATGAATACAAAGTTTGTTCCACTCATCAAGACCTACATTTTCTCTAGTGGTCACATTTTCATTTGAAAAAGTTTAGACCACTCATTTTTGAAATTTGAAAGAATTCATAGCGAAACGCTAATTTTCAGAACCATGGATGGCCTCAAATGGAAAACTCATGAATACCAATATTGCTCCACTCATCAAGGTCTACATTTCATAATGTTACAATTATATTACACAAGATTTCAAGTACAAATCACTACCATTATCAAGCTAGCATAGTGGTAAACTTTTTCTTAACATAATGCCCTTGGTTATGATCATTCCGTAACCATGGAGTGTCCTCTGCAGCGAGCATGATGCTTGGGTCTTTGGCCACACAGAAGGGTGGGATCCGTTCATCCTTTTCATAATCCTCTGACACGTCTGACTTGTCTTCAATTCCCACGATGTTTCTTTTCCCTGTAAGAACGATGTGTCGCTTTGGCTCGTTGGTGTTTTTCTCGTCTTGTTTCCCTCTCTTAGGTTTTGTAGACATGTCTTTCACATAGAACACCTGATTCACCTTAGTACCGAGGACGAATGGATTGTTTGTATATCCAATATTGTTGAGGTCCACTGTTGTCATTCCGTACTCCTTATCGACTGATACCCCTCCTTTCATCTTCACCCATTGGCATCGGAATAAAGGGACTTTAAAATTATGTGCATAGTCTAGTTCCCAAATCTCCTCTATACGACCATAATATGTGTGCCTGTCCCCATTCGTGTCCGTGGCATCCACACGGACACCACTGTTTTGGTTGGTACTCTTTTTATCTTGTGATACGGTGTAAAATGTATTTCCATTTATCTCGTACCCTTTGTATGTGAGGACGTGCCACGCTGGTTGCCTAGCCAACAAATAAAGTTCATCTCCAATATCTTTATCACCCTGGCATTTTTTTCGCAACCAGTCACCGAATGTTTCCATGTGATGATGCGTAACCCAAGTCTCATTCTTTCCAGGATTCTTGGATCGTACAAAATCCATGTGTTCCTCAATATAGGGTTCCACCACAATGGAGTTTCGAAGGACTGTGTAGTGCGCTTTATTGAATAAATCATCACCTTGGCTGATATATGTTTTCTTTCCTAGTGTACCCTTTCCACCGAGTCTCCCCTCATACCTTGATTCAGGAAGACCAATCGGGTCAAGATCAGGAATAAAGTCCACACAGAACTCAATGACCTCCTCTGTCCCGTATCCCTTGATGATGCTTCCTTCTGGCCGACCCCGCTGGTGAACATATTTTTTCAGTACACCCATAAATCTCTCTAAGGGAAACATGTTGTGTAGGAAGACAGGACCCAAAATATGAATCTCTTTGACCAGATGAACTAGGAGATGTGTCATGATATCAAAGAAAGATGGAGGAAACACCAACTCAAAGCTGACAAGACATTGAACCACATCGTTCTGTAGAGTAGCTAGATCAAGAGGATTGATTGCCTTATGAGAAATTGCATTGAGGAATGCACACAACTTCACGGTGGCCAGACGTACATGTGGAGGTAGAATTCCTCTTAAGGCAACCGGAAGCAGTTGTGTCATAATCACGTGGCAGTCGTGCGATTTTAAGTTGACAATTTTTTTCTCTGGCACATTTATTATACGCTTTATGTTGGAGGAGAACCCAGATGGGACCTTGATGCTGCTTAGGCACTCAAACATGATTTCCTTCTCCTCATTGCTAAGAGTGTAGCTAGCAGGTCTTAAATACTTGCGTCCATCATCTGTCTACTCTGGATGCAGGTTGTCTTGTTCTTTCATGCGCTTTAAGTCCTCTCGAGCCTCAAGGGTATCCTTAGGCTTTCCAAACACACCCATAAACCCTAGGAGATTGACACAAAGATTCTTGGTCAGGTGCATCACGTCGATGGAGTGGCGGACCTCAAGGTGTTTCCAATATGGTAGCTCCCAAAATATTGACTTTTTCTTCCACATTGGGGCACGCCCCGAAGCGTCTTTCGGAACAGGTTCGCTGCCTTCTCCCTTTCCAAACACTACTTTCAAATCTTTGACCATCTCGAATACCTCTGCCCCATCTCGGTTGCCTGGCTTGGACCGGTGTTCTGCCGTACCTTTAAAATGTTTGCCTTTCTTTCTCAAGTGGTGGTTCTTAGCAAGAAATCGACGATGGCCAAGGTACACGACCTTTCGGCATTTTTTCAAATAGATAGCTTGAAGGTCACCAAAGCAATGGGTGCAAGCATTATATCCCTTGTTTGTCTGTCCTGAAAGATTGCTTAGAGCTGGCCAATCATTGATTGTCACGAACAACAATGCTCGTAGGTCGAATGCTTCCTGTTTGTACTCATCCCACATACGCACACCTGGTTTGCTCCATAGAAGCTGGAGTTCCTCAACCAATGGCCTTAGGTAAACATCGATGTCGTTGCCAGGTTGCTTCGGACCTTGGATGAGCACCGGCATCATAATGAACTTACGCTTCATGCATAACCACGGAGAAAGGTTGTAGATACATAGAGTAACGGGCCAAGTGCTATGACTAGAGCTCTGGTCCCCAAAAGGATTAAATCCATCCGTACTCAATGCGAACCTTAGGTTTCTTGCGTCCTCTGCAAATTCCGGGAATTCTCTATCAATTCCTCTCCACTGAGAACCATCTGCAGGGTGTCTCAACATGTTGTCCACCTTACGGTCTTCTTTGTGCCATCGCAACAACTTTGCATGCTCCTTATTTCTGAACAAACGTTTTAGGCGTGGAATTATTGGAGCATACCACATAACCTTGGCAGGGATTCTCTTTCTCGGACGTTCTTCATCCTCAACATCGCCAGGGTCATCTCACAAGATCTTGTACCATGACGCATGGCAAACAGGGCATTCATCTAATTTCTCGTGCTCGCCACGGTACAGGATGCAGTCATTAGGGCATGCATGTATCTTCTCGATTTGTAATCCCAAAGGGCAGACGATCTTTTTTGCTTCGTATGTAGTGGTGGGTAACTCATTAGGCTTCGGAAGCATCTTTTTTTGGATCTTCAGTAATTTTCCAAATGCCTTGTCAGAAATACCATTCTCTGCCTTCCACTGTAACAACTCCAGTGTCGTTCCTAGCTTTTTCTGTCCCTCTTCGGCCGACAGGTAGAGTAGCTTCTTGTGATCCTCTAGCATTTGGTCAAATTTAGCCTTCTCCTTTGCACTTTCGCAATCTCTCTGTACGTCGCGAATGACATCACCAAGAGCATCGTCATCATCAACGATACTGTTTCCTGCATCCCCGTCTTCATCACCTTCGTCCTCTACTGCGAAGTCGCAGTATTGAGCAAAAACATCGTCAGGGTACGCTTGCTCTTCTTCACCGTCTTCCATCATAACCCCAGACTCTCCGTGTTTGGTCCAACAAATATAGTTTGGCATGAAACCATTCGTGAACAAGTGCAAGTGAATTTCTCTTGAGTTTGAAAATTCCTTCAAATTCTTACAAACGGCACATGGGCAGCACATAAAACCATCCCGCTTATTTTGCTCCGCCACTCTGCGGAATTCTCTCACGCCCTCAATGAACTCGTTGGAGCGGCGATCAGCATTGTACATCCAATGGCGTGCCATTATCTGCATTATCATGGAATTGTAATTTTTCTATTAAAAGCTATAATTTTATCAGTAAAGAAAATTAATTTCAATAATTTTTAAAGTGAAAAAAATTTTATTTAACAATTAAAACAAAAATTATATTATTAATATTTTTAAATAAGAACATGAACATATTAAAGTACAAAATATCCTATAATATCTATAATAGAACTTAACATGATTCGTGTATACATAGTAGTAATGATTTGTGTATACTAGTTTTTAGCGGGCACACACTTACCATCGTTCAAAAAAATTCAAACATGAGAAGACGATGATTGCTCAGATGGCAACATGAATTAATCAAAATAGACATATGTCCAATATGAAATTACATATGGCGGTGAGAAACATAGGAGGATGAAGCTAGCAACCTTTCAAACAAATCGACGACAGCGTAGAAGCGTTGAAATGAATCAATCGTGGGAGATGAGAGCACTAACAAGCAAGAACAATGGAAGAACAAGCAAGAACAAAGCACCTCGAGCTCGGGCAGGGAGAGGAAGATGGGAGGAGGGAGATTCAATTTATAGCGGGGAGGGTTTAGTCCCGGTTGGTGTTACCAACCGGGAGTAAATACCTACCTTTAGCCCCGGTTTGTGCCAACGACCGGGACAAAAGCTTTAGTCCCGGTTAGTGTCACAAACCGGAGCTAAAGATAAGTATTTACTCCCGGTTGGTAACACCAACCGGGACTAAAGGTCCCTCTCCGACAGCGTCTGACACCATAGCCGTTGGCGAGGGACCGTTAGTCCCGGTTGGCTTTACTAACCGGGACTAAAGATTTCTTTTGTACCGGTCGCCAAAATTGCCGGGACTAAAGCTCATTTGGCACATCGACGAAAGGTCTGTTCTCTAGTAGTGCGACCGCATACAGCCAAGTCATACAATGTTGCAAGCTTATTTGCTTTGAGATAAATAAAAAGAATGTACACAAATAGGAGAAAATCATAAGCAAAGTCTATTATTACTTTGCCATCCATTCTTGGCAAAACCAAGTGGAGCGATAATCTCAAACACTTTGCTTGCACATGAAACATCTCCCTTTTATCTTCATGCTGCAACAGTGCCCAGAATTGCAACCAATATGCTTCTCTGAAAAATAGCCTGCATAAAATAAATATTTTATTTTTTATCAAAAACAATATCATTACGAGTACACCAGTAACCCCCACAAAAAACTGTTTTTTATCCTCCCTCCCAGTGCCCATGAGCCAGCCTCCAAGCATGTGAGTAGTTGATCTAGGCGGGGTTAACCAAATAGCAATATGAACAATATTCCAAATAGTTTTGGCAACAATAAAAAAAAAGGTGCTTTATTGTTTCATTACGGTCGCAGAAACAACCCTTTTGGCTACTGGTCCAGTTCCTCTTACCTAAATTGTCCTTTATTAAGATAATGCCTCTTTGGAGGTAGCATATCTAAATCTAGATAATCAATGTTAGATACTGGTCCAGCTCTATGTTGGGTTGAGGGATAGGTTCAGCCAAGTTTTTTATATGGTACAAGGGATTGAGTGGGACAAAACAATGTTTGCCATTTTTTAATACAATTGCAATAGTAATTGCTGGCTGCACCAATGAACTATGGCCTCCAGGTGCCATATTCCTAGGCTATCTTTTTCCTTTTTCATATGGTGTTATCTTCTCACTCCATCTGCCTCTTGCTCATTGTTGCAATATGGTGTATCAGAGCAAGCTGAGCTCGAGCTATCCACGGCAGCGTCAGAGCATGAGCCTAAGGTGGGACTGACAAGCAAGGCTGACTATGCAAAGTAGGAGGAGATGTGGGTTGAAGCAGGCCAGGGTCATCGATGCGAGGTTGTCATGTATGGAGTGGTTGGTCATGCTAGGGTAGAGAGGGCTTGTGTGGTTGGAATAGACAAAGAAGGTGGGGCAAATGAGGTCAGGCGAGGTGAAGTATATCAAGGCTGATATGGCTAGGCCAACCATGGCAGGGCTAGTGAGGTCGGTTATGGTCAGACCATACTGGAGTCAACAAGCTCAGCCCCCACACAGAGGGGAAGAGGAGTAGTGGCATATTGTGGCTCGCCACCTGTGCGAAAGAGAAGAGGCACTCACTGCATAGTAAAGAAACAAGTGTGTGATGCTGTGATCGAGGGTTGCGCCATCCCCTTGATTTGGAGAAACGTGTTGGCCCTGAATAAATAATAGGGAATATTCCCCTATGGGGATGATCCCTAATGTCTCCCAACCAAAGATCTAAAATAAGAGGACTTTGATCGAGGGTTGCCCCATCCCCTCAATTTGGAGGGACGAGTTGGCCATGAATAATAGGGAATATTTCCCTATGGGGATGATCCCTAATGTCTCCCAACCAAAGATCTAAAACAAGAGGATTGCCCCATCCTATCTTAAGTGATGCCTAAAACCAAACACAATTTATCTACCTTATCCCTAAAATTGTGTCACTATAGTTTTAGATACAATAAAAAATAATTTGTAGGATAGCCTTGCAGATTATTAATCATGGCCCATGAGCTATCTATAAGACAAAATGCAATGTAGATCTTCTTGCTTGTTTAGGAGGAAAAGGACCATAAAGCACAAGAACTAAGGAAGAGGAAGAAAACGGTGAAAGGAACCAAAGGACCAAGACTCAAGATGGGTAGATGGTAAATTGGGTTTAATCTATGGCTTTCTTTAGATTGGAAAAGACATTAAACTAGCTATCAATATGTGCACCTATGTTTTCGAATTGCTTACTTCCTACCTAAAACCATAAAGAGTTTAGAAACTAGAGCCAAACCTAGCAACTACCATAATCAATTATATCTAGGAAAGGTAAAGGTCATCCAAACAAGCATAATATGAAAGCTTCAATACATGTAGAAAAGAGATCAAGTCAAGAAAGCATACTCATAAAGAATAAGTGATGTATCATGTGGTATCAATTGCCATAATGCATACTTATTCCACATTACACCCCACAAAATATGCTCCACTTTTCACCAAGGCTTCCTCCAGTCAAGGTGTTCAGCATGCCACAAAGGCTTGCACAATCATGGCTACTACCACAAGCCACAAAGTCTCATAATAGCCACCAACTCTTTTGGTCACCTAGTGTTGTCTACTATGGGGTCTAGAAATGAAGGAGTCTCTTAATGCCCCATACACCAAGTCGATGCTACTCCACACAAAGATTGAAGGGTAGATGTAAGTGAAGAGTCACCAAGGCTCCATGTTTTCAGGGTCACCAAGATAACAAAGGAAAAACAGCCTAAACTCATAAACTATCTCTAGATACAAGGCCTAACTCCCATAGAGAAGAACTATAAGCTCTATAATATTTTGGAAGTGATAAATATGCTTAAAAGTAGTGGATGTAGTGTTCCATTGCTTCCTCTAGATTCTGATGGTCTTAGCTATATCGAATAGCTAGTGAAACCAAATATATAGCACATCCACCTCCAATACCAAATATTGAACGATTATAAAATTGCCTCCGCTGTTGAATTGTTTGACCCATTGTAGCCATTGGATTAACCATTACCACCCCTTAGTGATGTCATTGTTAGATGCTTCACTTCTTTACCCAATGGAATGTTAGGTTTATTTGTTTGTACAGTGCTCAATAAGATCCTTCCTCCTTTTTTGTTGATCATTGTTTGGCCAATCCTTAATATTCCAGCCATCAAAGTTGTTGTTTCTTAATTGAACATTGTTTACACCTACACTATTAGGCACTACATGGCTAGACGCTTGATCCAATTGTTTAGTGTTCTCATTTTACTATGATGCGGACCGTCTGGTGCACATTGCTTTTCCTAGTTTCTTTATTTCTTCATGGTTCATTCTTAGGTCTTTGTGCCATTTTTTCCTTTCATCCATAAGACCTAGTAGAACTTGTTTAATACCTATTAGCACACATGTAGTCCTTTCATAAAACTACAATAAGACTTGGCCATAAGCACATGATCCTTAAAAACATTATGGATGAAGGGTTTTGCATCCACCATCCATTATTACAATGTTCCAGACAAAAGTGAAGGGTTTAAAAGAGACTAATGACAATTTAGGAATTAATCCAATTAAAATACAACCATCAGTTGTCACAATCTTCATAACCTACATACCCCTTTCAATGTTTATTACACATTTTCAATTATCCAGTGCATTATTTCCTATCAACCATACAAAACAAAAGATTTCACTTTCCCCTACTTCAATATAAGATTGCAATTTTGGTTCAACTTATTGAAACCATGCTTGAAAAAAAACTTAGTAAAATTTAATGGCCGTTGTAAGCCAAATGCTAAGTGAACAAATCCTTCAAACAAATCATTCTACATGACACATGAAAAACAAATCTAATGTTAATTTATTATATTGGTAATTCTGAACAACCATCATTTACTTGCATAACTATTTGGATTGTGTTGCCAAATGGAATCATAGAGCGAAGACACAACTCTAGCAGAAGCCATCAAATAAGGGCCCTAATTTTAATATGAAGGCTTTCCCAACTTTTTTGGGCTTGCTGCACTGTAGCCGTGGCTATCAAAGCATGGCTCCTGCTCTACATTTCTGCCATTTCTTAACACAATATAATAAATATGCATTTGACAACATCAGAATAGATAATAAATTGTTATATTCATTTGATTCCTCTTTCTTCCACCATTGCTCAATAAAATCATGTTCATTGTCTATAAGCACCATATATAGTTTCATTATCAACATAATCACATTGAAGAAACATAATCATCATATTGAAAAAAAGGGTAAAGAGAGAAGCATACCTCACTTAGGAGAGGAGGGAGTTCATACCAAGGGAGAGTGCGCACGCTAGGGGAGGAGGCATGTCAGGGGCATGAGCCACTGCGGTTGACGAGATGTTAGAAAGTAGCCATGTGACAGAGGAGGCGATTGGGAGGAGGCACCACCCTAAGAGGGGAGGAGCCGCCCGAGGGAGGATGGGTGGGGCATTGGTGGTGTGGAGGTGGGGCGTGCTGATGGAGAAGGACTGCAGGTAGGACGGAGAACATCACGTGTGGGAAACTATAGAAACAATAGCTAGTTTGAGGGTCCTCGGGGAACCGACTGTTTGGATACCACTTTTGAGAGTCGACTCAAATTTGAGCGTCAGGTTGGGGGCTCTGTTGTACCATGTATTATTTTTCTCTGGCTTTTCAAAAGTAATTTGATGGTCCAAGTAGGAATACTGCTGATAACGCTCTAATTGCAGTTTGTTTCTCCATCACTGTTGACTTGTGCAGTCTTACGCATGGAAATCCAATAGGCTTCAAACCCATTAGTTTCTCCTGAAGGAACGAGTGGTCTTACTGGATCCATTTTATCAAACCATCTTATCACGCATTCCATTTCTCTTGAGAGTACGTCGCACGATTGATTTGTGATTTTTTTTCAAACTTCTTTTGAATATTTTAGATCATGGACTGTAAACAACAACCTGCATCCAACGCAAATCCGTGGCCGTTGTCAGTCTTTGAGTTTGCAAATTGCAACAACGTCACCATTCACCAAAGTAGACAAGCCGAGTGAGCAGTGCCTTGACGTCTGTGCTCACCGCGACGCAAGTGGCCGGCCGGTGTCATATTAATTGGCGACCAGACGCTGTCCAACCAAAAGGATGCTGAGAGAGATACGGATTAAAGACTCGTTTAGTTTCCAAATTTTTTTCTCTGTCACATCGAATGATATCGAATCTTTGACATATATATAGAGTATTAAATATAGATAAAAATAAAAACTAATTATAATAGACAATAATTATTAAATATACTAAAAAATTTCATGAACTAAACAAGACTGAAATGCACGATTCCTCCCACAGATCAGGGTGCGAGTCGCCAAAAAATAAAAAAGAAAAAGGATCAGAGTGTGGGTCCGAATCCCAGGGGGGCCACCCTGTCTAATAAAGCTCTGTGCTTGTACCAGGACAGTGGACAGATGAACAAAGGCGTACTACTTCTCTTGCAAATGCAAATGAATTCCAGTGCATACTGAAAAGGGAGATTATGAAGTTAGAACTGAGACGAGGGTGTCTATTATTGATTCTGAGTTTTTTTTAAGAAAGATTCTGAGTTTTCAATAGAACAAATGGATCACATTGCGAATGTTAAGTCCACGGAGACTCTATTTTCTTAATGTATATATCTTTTGTGTTGTTTCTCGCAAAGTGACCTGATGTGTGCGTATATATTATATATAGTTCGCAGAGCACTGGTAGGTGCTGCTAAAAATATAAACATGTGGCAGTGAAGGACTTGACACAAAAGGGTGTTTCTTTCAATAGGTATCCAGCGCGGACTGCACCGAATCATGGCATGCATCTCCCTTTCTCCCAATAACCTCCATTGATTTGAAGCTATCATTGGGTAGCGATGTAAGGGGCTGTTTGGCCATTACCAGTCTACGGAGATTAAGGGGTTGTCTGGAACCATTAGCACTAGAAATTAGCTAATAGCTAATAGCTGCTATTCTAGAGATTCAGGCATTGATCATAGCAGATTGGGAAATATGGATGATCAGAAATGATAGTGTTCAATAACAGGGCTATTCATGTTGGCACCTGGTTTAGGAACTTTAAGAATGAATGTTTACTTCAATCCCTCCGTTTTAAAGATGAACTTAGATCAGCCTTTTGCTTTTGGCTAGATGGTTTTAGTTAACCATAATGTAAGTCCTCTTATAAACTCTTTGTTTAAATATAAATACAAAATGAAGTGCTTTGGGGATCTCCCCCACAGTTTTTGCCTTAAAAAAAGTGGCTGGATTGTAAGTTGAAGGTGTAATGAACTATTAGCACCTAGTATTAGCAACTCTAAACCTGCTAATACAACTAATAGTTAGTAACCCTGCAACTAATAATTAGTAGGTCTATTTGCATCCACTAGTACTAATTTAGCTGCTAATTTTTAGTGCTAATGAATCCAAACAGCCCTAACTTAAATTGTTTCCTTGTCAGTTATGCATACACGCTTCCTAGGAAGAATTGATTCTTTTTACTGCTCATTGTGCTAAAGTGTATTCTTTAGCCAAATGGATTCTCTTGCTTAAATGAAGAACACGATGAATCCGCTGCTACAAAAACACATCGACAAAAGGTGGTCGCCATGTCGAATTGCATTTAGAGAGGCGACTAGTCTAACTGTCTCTATCTTTTTCTTTGGCAAGGAACCACATCTATAAATGCTTTAGGACTTAAATTAGGTGAGCCACTTATGCTGACCGTCTCTGATTATGGGTTTGTAGAGACGGTGCACCAAAGAAGCTGGCCATTGTTAAAAATACAAAATATAGTTGAAAATATTTTGCTCGCAAAAAAAAGCTGAGAATATATTAATCTCCAGCTAGGGAGCCTATTGGCTAAGCACGCATATCTTGAATTTCTTGAAATTTTGCCATATATAAATGTAGTGTAAATACATAGTCTCTTTGTCCCTAAAAAATTACAATTCTCTCCTTTTTGAGGATTCAAGCATTTTAAAGTTTTACTAAATCTGTAAAAAAATACTAATATTTATGATACCATACTTTTTACTTTTTAATAAGGAGTTGAATATTTTTAGGTTTAGCCAAAATACTACTAGAAAAAGAATTTTAAGAGACAGCCTCTCTAATGAGAATATAGATGGACATATCTAGAAGTCACCTATGTAAATAGTCGATGGCCTCCGGACAACGCCCACCTCTACTGATCTTTTGAAACAACAACCTTCATTACTCATCAATTTACAAATGTGGTCATCTTAGATGCTTGACTCAGTAAATCTATTAACAAAGATACCCATCTCTGGAAAACACTATTAAAGAGACACACATTCTTGTCTGTCTCTAAAATCATGTAACAGAGGCAGCATCTTGAAATGGCCGGATCTAGAAATAGTTGCATCAAAACATATTTTAATAACTTTTTCATATGAAGTCACCTAAAGATAAAATTTATTTCAAATTGAAGCTCTCGACATTATCTACAACTTTGCGGTTGAGAAGTTTCTGATATGGAACTGTTTAGAGATCCAAACTATTTTTTAATTACATTCTGAATTGAAATTTGAAAGCATTGAACAAGCTCAGATATTGACACGGCCTATAGCAATGTGTAGTCTGCAATACCTATGACTTCGTAGTTGATTTTTTTAAAAAATGATTAATGTCCAAAACATATGTTTTAAGTTCTTAGATTTTCAAATTCAGAATTTGGATTTTTCTAATGACCTTGAATGTTCACATGGTTAATATCAAGTTTATAGTGGCTGATCTGATTTACATGTTTATTGTTGATAGGTTTTTTATTTTAAGTTGCTTAGAATCTCAATTATTTGTTTTAAATTCATATATTTTGATATTTATTTTTCCATATTTTCAAACAATTTCATATGGAGACACATCCAAACTAGAGTTGGAGTGCTTGACAAGACTTAAAGCATGTTACTTGAAATATTTTTTATTTGAGTTCATTTAGCAGCTAAATATTGAATATAAAATTAAGAAATGTTGATATAAAAATAGTATCATATACTAGGTTAATGCTCGTACGTTGTTACGGGTTCTAAAATCCACATACTCTATGTTTCTTCATTGTTATTTTATTTTTTCTATCTATACTCTCCCTTTTTCATTTCTTTTCAATTTTCGTTTTTCAATTTTATTTTATTTTATTTTCTGTCCTTTCTTTATTCTTTTCTTGTTTTAATTTTACCTTTTATTTTCTTTTTCTTTTGGTTTTATTTTTATTTTTTTTCCTTGCTTTTATTTGTTTTTCTTTTTCCTTTTCAGGTTTTCTATGTTTCTTCATTCTTATTTTATATTTTATTTCCTTTTAATCTTCTTTTTATCCTTATTTAAATTATTCATTTATTTTATTTGCTCTATGCACTTTTTATCATTTGTTAATCATGTTTGTTTTTATATTTTTCTTCTTAGTAATTTTATTTTTTATTTTTATTATATATATATGTGATATTTATGTAGTATATATTTAGTGTTCTATGTTGTTGTGTTATGTCATGTTTACGTAGTATACATGTGATGTTCTATGATGTTTCTTATGGTGTTCACTTAGTATACATGTAATCTACAATAGATGTGATGTTCTATAATATATTTAATGGTGTTCTATGATGTATTTACTTATGTTAATGTTCTATAAATATATTTACGATATTTGAAAAGTAACCCTTTGTCATTATTTAAAATTTTTCTCCATTTTGTGTTTTTATTTTTCTTATGCTTTTTACTTTAGATTTTATTATTATTTTTATCTATGTCATGTATTTATGTATTTTTATGTATATTATAATATCAGTTTCATAAACCTAAAACTAAAATACTATTCTTCTAAATCGATAACATTTTTTTACAAAGACAGAACACTGTCTGTTGAACCTAGAAAATTTTCTCTACTTAATAAAAGAAAATATTTTATATTTATAAGATAAATATTCATTAATAAAATTTTATCTAAATATATTCATGTGTGATCTTGTTTTGAAGGATTTGTTATAAGAAATTTAATGGTACAATCAGAATTTAATTTATATCTCTGGTCTAGGAGTTATGACTTTTTAAATTCGCTAAAACAATTTTGCATGCATGGGTGAGTGGGGTCTGGATTGATGGAATAGCCTATCATGGCACAGTAAAAAGACGGAAGTTGTGGCTTCTTCATGGTGTGGTAGATGGGTCCTCTCTATAATTTTTAGTTGTAGAGATATACTTACAAATCAGTGTTTCGTTCATTAGTGGGGAGGTTTTGATTGAGGATTGGGATGTGAGTTTGAGTTCTGAGAAGCACCTTTTTTCTATTTTCTCTATAAATGGCCATTAGTAAAGACTATTTATTGTTAGAGGCGGTTGACTTACCCACCTCTGAAATCTGAAAAAAAACACCCATCTCTAAAAACCTTCTCTGCAGTAATGAGTCTACACAAAAACTTCTAATATTTATGGTAACAACTAAGTGCCAGCAGAAATATATTTTTATTGTAAAACTATTTGATACTATTTTCTATAACCTTGACTAATAAACATAAAAAATGATTTGTCTCAAACCTAGAATTGTTTTTTTTTGACGCAGAGAGTATGCCATGTAGTTTTGTTAGGGGTTTATGCCATGTAGTTTAAAGTGAAAACACACACAGTAAAGTCAGTAAGTCTATTGAAAACTCAATTACGCTGAGTGGAAATGATGTCATAATAATTTCCTAATGATTCAATTACTGCTGTCCCCTCGTCGCAATAGTGCCAAGCATACTGGACCGCATACAAGTCATGTCATAAGCTGTCTTTCCCTCGAGAATCACTTGTGTACCTACATATCCTCAGATTGATATGAATAATACCCTTCTTTCGAAAAACAGGACCCAGAAAATTCTCCCAGTACTTCCTTTAGGCATATATATAATATCAGATTATGTAGTCTGTCTCTCGACAGAATCAGTGACGAAGGAATCTCGATCCCCCTCTTTATTTCCAATTAGTATTAGTATTATTGCTGCTCCATGATTCGTAGATCCTGTTCATGCATGATTATGCGTCGTGAAAGACTATTACTACTTTGCGCCTTGTTTAGATGTGAAAAGATTTTGGATTTCGCTACTGTAGCACTTTTGTTTGTTTGTGGCAAATATTGTCTAATTATGGATTAACTAGGATCAAAAGATTCGTCTCGTGATTTACAGTTAAACTATGCAATTAGTTTTTATTTTTGTCTATATTTAATGCTTCATGCATGTGCCGAAAGATTTGATTTGACGGAAAATCTTGAAATTTTTTTGGTTTTCTGGGTGAACTAAACAAGGCCTGGTTGCTTGGGTGGGGCCCTTAAGATAAGCTATATTTAAGCAGGTATGTTGTATGCAATATATATTTGTAATTTCGAAGCACCTGAAAAAAAGTTCTAAATTATACCTTACACTCATCCTCTGACACATGCATGCGCATCACTATGAGCAACTAGCAATAGAAGAAGGCTAGCATACTTCTAGATACCGTTGAGAGAATAATTAGCCACAAATATTAGCACTTGCGTCAAATCAAGGATTTAAGCCTTAGTGGATATGGATATATATTCCACCATATGGAAACCAAATCATAAGTTATGCTTACTTCTTTACAATTTGGTTGGGGTCCAGGCCTTCGGAGATCCCCTTTTCCACCTTGAGCTTCTTTGCATCGCCATCACGAAGGTATGCTATACTCCACATGTGCAGCTTACAAATCTCAGCAAAAGACCATCCCCCGAATACATTGGGAATATATATAGTAGGTACTTGTAATTTTGGGAGTGAGCATTTGCCTCCCTGTGAATACAAAGGGTTCCTAGAGACTTATGATGAAGTGGCCTTCGTTTCAAAACACAGCATCACGTATGAGTAGTTTTTTAATTTTTAATGTGCCAAACCTAAAGCCCCTAAGTATGTAGGGCTTACACTATTTTTCTCAATTACGTACGTAAAAGATTTATGTATCATTGTAATTAAGAAGAAGAGTTTAACTGTACAAAGGACATGCTACTGATGAGCGCGCTAGTGGTCTTACAATAGTGACTAGATCTTCCTAGCAGATTGTTATAAACTTTGATATTACATAAATCGTAAATAACCGAATGAAGAGCACCACAACAACCTATGGAGTTGGGCTTCTCCACTGGTGGCTGTGCAACCCTCCTCCGCCATCCGAAAAGAGCACTCTTCTATTAGCCCTACTGTTGGTCGTTGGGAACAGCTCGTCCAGAGCTGACACCACTACCGGAAATAGACATGTTGCTGACGGCCTAAGGCTTTGCCGAGAGCCGACCATCGGCAAAGCCTTCGTTGCTGATCAGCACAGTGCCGACAGGCCTTTGCCAAAAGCTACAGTCGGCAAAGCCTTTGTCGAGGGCAAAGCCCTCTTTGCCGAGCGTGTCGAGCCCTCGGCAAAGGACCTGGATCCAGTAGTGCACATGGCTTCGTCTCAAGGTCCCTGTAAATATGTCATCGTATATTTCCTTGGACGCAGATGAAACTAGAGTTGTAGGAACCATGATGCTCATCCTCTGAATAAGGAGTACCTCGCCCCGCTTGGAGGTCGGTACATGTGCCATCGGTTGAGGCGGTTATCTCAGAAACCTTAGCCGCTTATGAAGAAAGCAAGTGTTCAAGTAATCAAGCGTTCAAACCATAAGTTAAAAAGAAGTGTGCTCTCTAAATTAGTCAAATTGTAGCAAAGTAAGAGTTCTTTAAAAAATATTTTTTTTTTTGAAAACAAATAAGTAAAACATACAAGCTAAGGCGCATTTCCTGTTTTATTTAAAAAGAAATAAGTAAAACATACACGCTAAAAAAATAAATTTATGCATGCTAATGAATAAATGAAATCTCTCATAGTCTCATTTTCACACTCTTTATTTTACACCTTTCTCAGGAAAGGGAGCTCTCCTGTTGCTCCAGATTATATTGGCCCCTAGCTATCCGAATAGGCAGTATACCTACACGTAGTTTTCCAATGGGATCCACACGACGACACCCAAAGAAAAGGGACCCCTTTCTAAAAGGCAGTACACTGGGGATAAATTTATCTTGTTTATTTAATGTGATCCTTTATTTTTTGTTCCATAAAAAAATGTGTGCATGACATTTTTCTCTATGTACCTATGATCCAAATATTTTTTTTGAAGCTGCACGTACAAATTGCAAGATCCATTTTACTTCTCTCTCTATCTATTTTTTTAATTCAAAAAAGAGTACGTGAAATTGGCTAATTGCTGGCGCCTAGCATATATGTACGTATATATCAGTTTGCAAAATAGTACTAGGAAAGCACGGAACCGTGTGGAAACCATAATAAGGAACTTCCTAGCTAGCGCTTGCAGAATTAGAAACGTTTCCACAAAAACTTGAGCATATACTAGTTATATATCATCAGTTTGCAAAATAAAAGTACTAGGAAAGCACGCAACTATGGAAACCATAATAAGGAACTTCCAAGCGCTTGCAGTTAGAAACGGTTCCACAAAAACACTTGAGCATATATATACATAGAGTATACATATACTTGCTCACACGTTCAGTTCTGGAGTTACCCCTGTTCGCCTAGAAAGAATTCCGGCCGGAATTGTTAGTCAATTTATATATAAGTTTTCATTAGCCGGATGCCATTTTGTCCAAACCGAGAATATAATGAGCCAGCAAAAACCGACAAAAACAATGCACCGTCGTACGTCATCCGCAAGTGCATCGGTGGACCGATATGCATGCATGGTGTGTGTGGTCATATATGCATGTCAAAGCTGCATGCTCTCGTGTCAAAAAAAAAAAAAGAAGCTGCATGCTCTCCAGCGCAGCCGAGACACGACTTGTTCACTCATAATTGAGCCAATAATAACCCTGATCAGCAAACTAAAGCCGACCCATGGATGGAGACTGCACCCCGCAAATAATTTTACCTTTTGCCGAATATTATTGCTGCCTTTTTATCTTTCCATTTTCACTACTACAGTTTCGTGAAAAGCAGAGAAATTGAAAAGAAGAAAAAAAAAGGTGGACTACTACTCATGGTCATGCATGGCCAGCATCACACTGCCTTCTCTCTCTGCTGGCTGCTTTAGTGTTCGTGGCCTATATATATAGCATATCTCTGGTGGCTCCTGGCTCGGCACGCACTCACTCGCCCATATAGAGCAGTTGCAGAGAGCTAGAGGAGTCAGAATCCCTGAGAGCTAAGAGAGGTTAGAGACACAGAGAGAGAATGGCCGCCGACAGGAGAACCGTAGTAGTGTACGATGCTGAAGCCGGCGATGACCATGAGAGGCAAGGTACGTTATGTTGTTCATACACGATGAATCATGCATGATGCATGCATGTTACTACATTCAAGCCATATGAGATATGCATGCTCTGATATAGAAAGCTTATATATATATATATATATATATATATATATATATATATATATATATATATATATATATGATGCAATATATAATAATCCTGCTGTGTGCACGTACTACAGGGACTGTGTGGACGGCGACGTCGCACATCGTGGCGGCGGTGGTGGGCTCCGGCGTGCTGGCGCTGGCGTGGACGGTGGCGCAGCTGGGGTGGGTGGTGGGTCCCCTCGTCCTCGTGGGCTTCTCCTGCGTCACCTACTACACCTCGGCGCTGCTCGCCGACTGCTACCGCTACCCGGACCCCGTCGACGGCGCCGTCAACCGCGAGTACATCGACGCCGTCCGATGCTACCTCGGTATATGCACGCACGCATAGAAACCTTCATCATCGGTCAATCTATCATATGCATGCATATATCTCCATATATGTATGTATGTATATATATATATACTACAAGAACATGCTAGTAGCTTAGCTCTGGGGATTTGTTCGTCTGATCTGATCTTTCAATGTTTCCATGGACGACGATGATGAAGACCGGAAGAACGTGGTGCTGTGTGGGTGCGCCCAGTACGTCAACCTGTGGGGCACTCTCGTCGGCTACACCATCACCGCCAGCGCCAGCATGATGTAAGTTACTAGTTCATTTTCCGCTAGCTACGTGTGGCACTCAACAAAGACTTTACACCTTTACGAGTATCTTTGGGCCTTTTGTCGAGTAGTGTACAAAGTTTTATTTTGAGGAAAATGAGCTACCGAGTGTTCATCGCTTGTACTTCTACTCACTCCTCAGTAAGGTTATCCTGACATGATTTGCAAAGTATAGCTCTCGTGACGTGTTGCGCGCGCCAGCCTTAATTTCCGTGAGAGTAGTAGCCGTTTGTTTGTGTGTCGTAGCTAGATTGCTTTGCTTGTCCATGGTGCACTCGTACTCACCTGATGATGCACTTTGCCGGGACGCAAGCAAGAAACCACCGAAACAAGGGGACATCAGAAAGGTGGCGGGATACGTGGCTTTCACTACCTTTTTCTGCCCCAGAAACCAGGGCTACATCCCAGAATCCGTTGCAATCACCCACCCCAATCTGCATGCGTCTCCATGCATCTACTGTGTTATATGTTTGCCGATGCGGCACGCATCAAATGAACCCCCTGGCACGTATCCGGCGTGACTGCGACACACATGTCTCCAGTGAACTCCGCATAGTATGTCTGCCATGGTGTCACATGTAACTTGACGCATGCATGCAGCGCGGTGAAACGCGTCAACTGCTTCCACCGAGACGGGTACGGCGCGGCGGGTTGCAACCCATCAGGGAGCACCTACATGGTGGTCTTCGGCGTCTTCCAGCTCCTGCTCTCGCAGCTCCCCAGCCTCCACAACATCGCCTGGCTCTCCGTCGTCGCCGTCGCCACCTCCTTCGGCTACTCCTTCATCAGCCTGGGTCTCTGCGCCGCCAAATGGGCCTCCCACGACGGCGGCCACGACATCCGCGGCACGCTGGCGGGCGCCGCCGTCGACGTGCCCCGCGACAAGGCCTTCAACGTGCTCCTCGCGCTGGGCAACATCGCCTTCTCCTACACGTTCGCCGACGTGCTCATCGAGATCCAGGACACGCTCAGGGCGCCGCCGGCGGAGAACACGACGATGAAGAAGGCCTCCTTCTACGGCCTCGGCATGACCACCGTCTTCTACCTCGCGCTCGGCTGCACTGGGTACGCCGCCTTCGGGGACGACGCGCCGGGGAACATCTTGACTGGGTTCGCCTTCTACGAGCCCTTCTGGCTCGTCGACGTCGCCAACGTCTGCGTCATCGTGCACCTCATCGGCGCCTACCAGGTGTTCGCGCAGCCAATCTTCGCCAGGCTCGAGTCCTGCGTCGCGTGCCGGTGGCCCGACGCAAAGTTCATCAACGCCACCTACTACGTGCGCGTGCCGCCGTGCCTCCGCTCGTCGTCGAGCTCGGCGCCGGCGTCGTCGACGACAGTGGCCGTGGCGCCGCTCAAGCTGGTGCTGCGAACCATCGTCATCATGTTCACGACGCTGGTGGCGATGCTGCTGCCATTCTTCAACGCCGTGCTGGGGCTCATCGGAGCGCTCGGGTTCTGGCCGCTCTCCGTCTACTTCCCCGTCAGCATGCACATGGCCAGGCTCAAGATCCGGCGAGGGGAGCTCCGGTGGTGGTTGCTGCAGGCCATGAGCTTCGTCTGCCTGCTCATCTCCATCGCCGCCAGCATCGGCTCCGTGCAGGACATCGTGCACAACCTCAAGGCCGCCGCGCCATTCAAGCCCGGAAACTGATTCTTCATCATATCATATCATTAGTAATTTAATTAATACTGCTGATGAGGAGTGATGAATTAATTAACTCGCTGTTAATTAATTTGTTAGCTGTGACTACTGTGATGACGATCGAGAGGGCCAGCCGGGTCGCGCCTGGCCTTTTTTTTTTTTGTTATTTGGCAAATTTGATCTCTGTCGAGCAGATTTTCTTGCTGCTAATTCGGACGTTGAAGTAGTAAAGTATGTATTATATATGTAATGTAACCCCAGCTTATTATGGAGGAGCAATGCAAGAAACAACAATAATATTTACCAAAACTCGTTGTTGTTGTTGTCATTAACTCAATACGTACTCTTCTTAATATAACGATATATAACTCTCCATGTGTGTTCGAGAGAGAAAAAACTCAATATCCGATAGTGCTCACTCACTTAAATAAACAGATAAAATTATCAATTGGCATGTCTACTTTTGTGCCAACCAATGCAGGGACAATGTTCCCTGACTGTGATTACCACTAAATTGCTTAATGTACTTGCACTGCCACAAAAAGTCCATTAGTGACATGTTGATGTTGGACACTAAATATATAGTTGCATAATGAACAGTTCCTTCTATAGGAGTATTTAAAAAAGGGTGGCAACAAAGGTAGCACAATTCTTTTGGAAATGGGTGAAAACGATATGATTAAAGCAATTCATTTCTGCTGTGCGATGCTGATGTGATATGACTGCCGATCGATTCGAGTTGCAGGCGTAGTCATCAATTCATAATAGTCAACACCATTTTAATTTTGTGTACGGGAAAAGAGGGAACACATTGCACTCTCTGTCGCCTTCACGGTTATCTCTATCATGGATACCGACTCGACCATGTTGCATAATTAAGGATAAATTTGCTCTCACCTCCCTCAGTCCCAAAAAGTGTCGTTGGTGAAACTTTTTTAAATTTAACTAAATTTATAGAAACTACTAGCAATATTTGTATCTCCAAATAAGTTTATAACTATGAAAGTATATTCAGCGATTTATCTAATGATATTTATTATGCACAATAAATATTAATATTTTTTACATATATTTGATCAATATAATGTTAATTTTTTTGACTTCTGGAGAAATGAGAATGACATTCTTTATGATGCGGATGGAGTAGGGCGATATCATTTAAACATGGCAGCTAAGGAACACTATTAGTCAATTGTATCTTTGCTGGTAGACAATGCCTGAATCAACACATACCCCCTCCTTACCTCACCACGCTTCAAGCTGTCGGCAAAGAACCCGTTCCCTGTAGTGCCTATAGAGAAAGTCATTTTGGACAAAGTTTGAGTCAAATATTGGGAATAAAAATTATGAATAACTTTTAAGTTGTTGAGTTTGAAAATGTAAAAACCATATATGAATAGATTTGTCTTGAAAAAATACTTTCATAAAAATATACATATACCACTTTTTGATAAATATTTTTATAAAAACAATAAGTTAAAGTTAGGCTTTTAGAGACCGTGTCGTTATCCGAAATGACTTTCTTTATAGGTATAGATGAAGTACTTCCTTTGTAGCTTTCATACGATTATCTCTTGTGCTGCTCGTCTTAAGCACAGACTAGGCTACCATTTTCAGTCTTATTCAGACCCAACAGTGAAATTTCCCTAGCAAATGGACCATGATCTGCTCTTTTCTCAGCTTGGGGGAAAAGAAGGAAGAATGTCACCGAAGTGGACTTCGAGAGAGATGGACAATAGATACACAGATGCAAGTCAGGGATGAGATAGCTGAAATGAAGGTATGTGAGTGAGGCTCATGTCACCAAGGCAGTGAAAGGAGGAAAGAAGCGAGCACCATAACCCCTTGTTATTTTTCTGCAGCTCGGGGATCCACTATGGATTATTATAATCGAAGTGTTTGGATCCATGGCTTATTGTTTTTGCACTTATAATCTTAAAAAATCAGGTCTTATTATAGACAGATTTAGGATTGTAATATGGCGTTTTGAATATAATAAATCCACCATATAATTTAGCTTGTTTGGATCACACTCCGATTGTTCTTTTATCTGATTTTTTAGATAATGGAAAATTTTCAGCTTCAGCCTTTTTCTAAGAAGAAGAAGCATGTAACACCCAAAAATTTGCTTCTTTTAAATAGATGAATTTGAATTAATTAAGTAATTTTGGTGGAGCATTTCAATATAGGAAAATAATAAATTTTGGGAAATTAAAATTTAATCTAAGTTTAGGAAACATTTTATGTTGCATACATGCTGGTGCATTTTATTGTGATGATTATTTTAAAAACAAAATGCCAATTTGATCAAAAATCCAATTAGAAAATGTATTGAAAATTTATTTGAAAAAGAAAAATAGCAAAACCCTTCCCCCTCTCTTTCTCTCGGCCTTTTGGCCCAAACCCCCGCGCTCCCCTTTCTCTTCTTGGGCCAGGCCCAGCTGGCCAATTCCTTCCCCCTTCCCCCCCTCTCACCCGCTGACAGGTCAGGCCCGCCTGTCAGCATCATCTCCTCAACCGCCCCCGCCCCCGCCCCCTCCCTCTCTCCTGATTCTGGAACCGCAAGCCCCACCGCAAGCCCCACCGCTCCCCCATGATCCCCCTCTTCCACCCGCGCCTCGGGACGTTTTGAAGAGCCCCGCACGCGAGCCGCCCTCTCCCTTCCCCATTTCACCCTCTCCTCGGCTCTGCTCTCGTCCTTGAACGCTAAAGAACCGGCGCCGGATAGCCACCGTCGGCCGCGTGACGCCCGGCGTTTCGAGCCGCTTCCGCCCCCATTTCTCGCCGTGGTGAGCACGTTGCATCCTCCTCTTCTTCCCCGACCCTTTTCCATGGTATTTAGCGCCTTCTAGTGACCTTCCCATGGGCACCGTCGGGGCCGGCCATGGCGCCACCGTCGGCCACCGCGGTAACCTCTTTCCCCGGCCACATTTTAACCCAGGGCGAGCTCGCCTCGCCCTCCTCTATCACCCTGTGCAATCGGATTTCAAAACTGAGCTCTGTAGCGCCCGGGAGACTTACTCCGGCGAGCTTTGGCCGGTCGGCCATGGCTGCGCCGCCGCATCCCCCCCAACTCCGGCCGGCAGCGCCACCTCCCTCTCCCCCATATGTTATGCGCCGTTGAAATCTAATCCAACGGCCCCAGAGCGCACCGTACCCCTTCGGGGTCACTTTTGTTAAAGAGACCTCCACCTTCTCTCTAATTGCACCCGCAGTCCTTAGCACATTTGATAGAATTACGCCTTGCTGCGTTGAAAACGTATTTCCCATCGGTTAGCTCAAATTATGTTTTCAGAAAGTTACAGATTTGCCACTGAGTTTGTTTTGGCCATAAAATATTTGTTTTAGCTCTGATTTGACACGTTCGAATTGCGTTAGATTCGTAATTAAATTCTCTACATGTTAGTACCACTGTTACTACAGTTTGCAACTTTTTATTTTTAGGTTTAGGTTTAATTAATTAAATTGCTATAGGAAATCGCCGTAAATTCGTAACTTGATCGTTTTAGTTTTGATTTTCGTGATCTTCGTATCTATGTGATTGTAGCAAAACGTAGGTTCTGTTTTTAAACATTTTATTTTTTTGTGATCTGTTGGTGTACTGTTCTAATTAAAGGATTGTTTGCTTGTATGTTTGAACCTGGATGCGTATTGTTGTGTGGTGCCGATCGAGCGCAGACGGTGACGTGACCGTGGGCGATCTGTTTTATTCCGAGGAGCAGCAGGACCAGCAGCAGCTTCCCTTCACCGAAGGCAAGTATAACATGGGTTTCCCTTGTACACCTACTCAATTAATTACGCATCTGCATGTGTCTAATTTTGATAACCCTAAGGACATCCTAGCTACCTGACTATATATTTAAGACACCTATGGGTAGATTGCATGTGGGTAGCTTTGCTAGTGCTCTAATTAATTGAGACTTTACTACCATTCTGACTTTATTAAATATGATGACAAATGTTGGGAAAAGGGCTATAGTGCAATTGACTTCGGTCAGGACAACCCTCCGTAAGGACTTCTCTATAAGCGACTATCTCGAACATACAGTGCAACCGTGATGGTTATATGGCTCTAACTTTAGCTCAGTAGTAGGATCTCATCTAGCTGGTTAGAGGTTACCCGAAAGGACGCAAGAGGGGCTTGCCACTTTGGGTATAGAACTGCTTCTGTTCCTATGTGTATAGCCGTGATGGAAATGTGCCATAGGAAAGGGGGTCCTCTATATCTGCCTACCGAGGGAACCTTGCGGCCCTAACTGGTTAGACGAGGCCTATGGAAGGCTTCATAGTGTTCCCTGCCTGTTCACCTTGGCAGTGTTAGTGGGTTCTGCAAACCCTGGGCATATGGGTAACACGACTTACGGGAAAAGTGCACACCTTTGCGCAGGGTTTGATCAAACTGGTATACCAGCCGTGCTCTCTGACATGAGCGGCCTTGGACCCTTACGGAATAGTTGGGTGTGGATGGTTATGGGGGATGACTTATGAAAATATGACACATTGATCGTAATGATTAATGTGGTTTAACCGTGATGGTGATGGTGTTAACCGTGAAGGTTTAATGACGTTATTATCAGGTACACATGTGGGTTGATCGGGATCTAAGCATAACTAATGAATTATTTAGGGTTAAAACATTGACCAACTAAAATGCTAACTGCAGTAGCCAGTGTTTGACCTTTTTGAGCCACATAAAATCTTGTGTTATGCTTGCAGAGTACGAGATGTACTCACGCTTGTCTCTATATTTCTTTTTTGGATAAAAATCCCGGATGGAATTCTCGGAGGACTTCTAGGTTGGCGATTGTCGACGAAAACTAGTCGGCAGTCTACCTTGGGGTATACCCACGGTAGTAGTTTATCGGTAGACGGTGCGCAAGCTACGAACTCGATGGTGACGCAAGACACGAACAAGCTTTTTATCCAGGTTCGGCCGCCGTCTGATTGTATTGATTTGTGTTGAGATAATCTATCCTAGGGGGGTCCCTTGCCTCTTCTTATATAGTCCATAGGGCAGGGTTATAGATCTGGAAACTAATCCTAGTCGGTTACAATTGCCATAGATAGTACGACATCAATTCCTATTCTAACCGACTAGAATTCTGCTTGATCCCCACGTCTTGTTTCCTTGCGTGAAACTCCAAGCAGTTTGATCAAGCCTCGAACTACCTCGTGATGGGCTAAACCCTCCTGGCCCAAGTCTAGCCGTAAGGGTATAGGGGTTTATACCCCCACAGCTAGTCCCCGAGCACCATGTATTGTGATGTAACACGCCGTCTTGAGCTTCTTCGACCAATGAGGTTTGACGTCTTCAATAAGCAGGAAAGTCGCCCAAACAGTTGCAACTGTATTTTAACCAACTCAAAAGACAGTTGATCAACATTTACATCGAAGAAGCAGGTTGTTCGAAGAATGTATGGTGCTCTTAATCAAAAAAGATTTCTTTCCTAGTGAAGTGTGCCCACTTTACTTTTCTGAAAAGTACATATTTTCAAAAAGCAAGCATGTTCACCGCAAGGTGAAGTGTGCCCACTTAGTCCCCGAGCCTGGTAGTAGGTGACGTAGGCACGTGGTGCCAGGGTCAAAAAAGTTTTCATAAAAATTCTAAAACTGAGATGCATCACCAGATGCATCGTACCGATGTAGTCCCCGAGCTTGCTGGAAGGAGAAGTATAAGCCTTGTAGCAAGGTCTAAAAAATTAAAATTATCCAGTCCAATTCATACGTAACTAAGAAAAGCAGTCCCAAGATGTGGTCGGAGAGTGATCGAAGCAAGTCCCGAGCACAGCGCAGGGAGTGACTGATGAGTCTCCGAGCACGATCAGTAGTCAGCACAGTCCCCGAGCACGGCATAGAGCATGATCGATCAGTCCCCGAGCATGGTTGGAAACGTAAACGTGCTCGGTGCAGTCCCCAGACTTTCAGAAGAGTGTTCTAAAAAGCCAATCTCCGATCGTATCATGCTCGGTGATCGGTACAATCAATCGAGATATCGAATTAGCACACTGATCGATCAGTCCCCGAGCATGTCATGCTCGTTGGTCGGTGCAGTCAACCGAATTGTCAAATGAGCAGACTAGTCGACCAGTCCCCGAGTATGTCATGCTCTGTGGTCGGTGCGGTCAACAAGTATGTCTTGTCCGTTCTACCAACTGTTGACACCGTTTTTGGACACATGCACGGGGACCAGTAGAGTACAGGTCGGCAGGCAGAGCAATGGTAACTAGATTGCAGAGGAGTTGCCGATGATGGGAGCTGCCGATGAAGAGACGAGTGAATGTGACCAAGTCCAGGGGTGGTGACGTGTTCTTGCCGATGATCAATATTGGTGCTTGCCGATGGCCATAACAAGGAGAGTGCCGATGACTCTGAAAGGAAGCTTGGAGGTTGCCGATTGATCTGTGGCGGTGTTCCGGTCGGTTACGAGGGGATAGTTCTATGTTTTCCTTAGTTATTTAAAATTGTTTTGTATACGGATTCTGTTTAGTTTGGAATTCGAGTCCTAGTCGTGTCTGATTGTAGCTCTTTGAGCAGGGTATAAATGTAGACCCTAGGGCCTTGTAATGAAGAATCAATCAATCAATCAAACACAAGTTTTTACTCATATTCCAGCATCTACTTTTTCGACGACTTCGTCACATTTTCCTTTTTATTACGAGTTCTTAGGAGTTCGTCGACTTAAGCTCGGCGTATTCTTGAGTTCCGCGTGAATACCTCTTGGCCGTGACATCCGGGCGCATCGCTGTTGATGGGACCAAAGTATTCGAGTTATCACCTTTGCCGGTAGTAAGGTCAAATCGGCTGGCACGCCTTAACGTTTGAATCGGGTATTAGCCCTTTGTGTTTGTAGATCAGCTTTTGCATCAACACATCTTTTGGCATGCCCAGTGGGACTTGAAATCAAGATCAAGATCAACATGTCGACTACTGAGTTTGACTTGGAAAACGTCATCTCCGTGACAGAAGCCAATCTCAGAGATGAGCAGAAGCAAGCTATTGCAAAAGCCATGGAGGACTACAAGCAGCAATGTTTGAAGTCTTTCAACATCAACAGGAGTGGCGAGGTGATCCAGAAAGAAGCACTGCCGGCACCTCGGCAGGTTACTTTTGAAGCCAATCCTGGTAAACTTCAAGACATGGTTGATGGTGCTGTTAACCGTGCCTTGATCAATCAAGCTGGTGTGCTGTCCAATACGGTTTTCAATGCCGTGGTTAGAAATTTCAAAGAAGGACAATTGCCACCAAATTATGTGGGCCCTTCTCATCATCAGCCAGGATCACCGGTGGTCACAGCTCCATCGGCTGCAGCGGCCGCTGCGGGCACAGAAACTACTGTTCCTCCAAGCACGTTAGGAGTCACTAACGTGCAATCTACGCCGATGACGACCAATCCATCGACTTCAGATGAGCAGATCAAGCTTGCTACAGGTCTATTGGCATCGGCGATGTCGGGATCGGTCCCTCCTCCTAACTGGTGGGGTTATGGTATGCCTCCAGAGTTGACGTTGAAGACACCTAGCATATCTCAGACGGCTGATGTGACAGGCAAGGCTCCTATGGCATCGGCACCTCCAAATATGCCGATGAATCAGAGTCCCCAGTATACTACAACTACTACTGCAAGGACTTACACTGGGAATTCTCAAGCTCCAACGTTCTAGATGCCTAACGCATCGGCAGATTCAATGCCGACGCAGCAGAGGTTTATGACTCAGTCAGGGTATGTCAATTCAATGATGATGCCCAATTACCAGACATCGGCAGGGTCTATGCCGATGAATGCTAATAGTGGATGGCCTGGGCAGCACGTCTTTCCACAAATGCCCCAACAGAATCATCAGGCTACAGGGTTTCAACAAGGCCAGATCTACCCTGGGTTCCAGATTCAAGGGTTGCCCAACCAGCCGATGAATCTTGGTCAACAGTTTGGTGGTCAGACAATCAACCCCATGTTCCATGCGGATCGTGCACCTCAACGACACGTGGAAGTGTATCAGGAGACGCCAGATCCACAACCACCCCATCGGCAAGATGCCGATGCTTATTGGGCCGATAAGATTGTTGAAGTAATGAGAGACCAATTTGGAATAAAACCCAAAGTCAACACTTACTCTTATCGGACACCGTATCCTCCTACATACGATTTGATTCCACTTCCAAATCGGTATAAGGTGCCAGATTTCACTAAATTTTTTGGACAGGATGATACGTCAACCATGGAGCATGTCAACAGGTTTATCATCCAATGTGGAGAAGCTGCTAACAGGGATGAATTGAGGGTTCGTTTGTTTTCATCGTCTTTGTCTGGATCGGTTTATACATGGTTTATTTCGTTACCTCCCAACTCAGTGATTACTTGGGCTGATCTAGAGAAGCAGTTCCACAAGTACTTCTTTTCTGGAGTTCATGAGAAGAAGATTACCGATTTGGTCAGATTGAAACAGCGTAATGATGAATCGGTTGAAAGTTTTGTGTAGAGGTTGCGGGTGGTCAAGAATAAATGCTATAGTCTGGTTTTAGATGATCAGCAGCTAGCTGATTTGGCTTTCCAGGGTTTATTGCCACGTGTCAGGGACAAGTACGCCTCTCAGGAGTTCGAAAGCTTAAGTCATTTGGTGCAGAGAATTTCTGATCAGGATATCAGGCCTTTTGAGCCCAAGAGAGCATGGAACAAAAAGGTGTCATTTGTTGATGAAGCAACAAGCTCGAATTCTAATGAGGAGCCAGTCATCGGCTTGGCAGAATGGGTAAAGAATAAGAAGCCGATGTCTTGCCCTTTCGGGCATAAAGAGCCAGAGAAGTTCGCATTTGATATCACTAAAGCCGATAGGATATTTGACTTTCTACTTCAGGAAGGGCAAATCAAGTTGTCACCCAATCATGTGATCCCATCGGCTGAGGAATTGAAGAAGATGAAATATTGTAAGTGGCACAACGCAACTTCTCACAGCACTAATGAGTGCAAAGTTTTTAGACAACAGCTGCAATCAGCTATAGAATTTGGGAGAATCAAATTTGATAGTTCCAAAGCCCAGAAGCCGATGAAGATCGATCAACATCCTTTCCCAACAAATATGTTGGATGCTAAGGGAAAAACCAAGGTCTTAACATCGGAAGCAGCTGAGAAGAGTGCATCGTAGATCCCCAGCAACAAATTACTGTTGCCGATGCCAAAGGAAAAGGCTTAATCCAAGAGGGAACTAACTCAGGAAGGCCTCCCCGATCCGGTATTGTGATAACTCATAGAAGGCCTCGGGAAACTTGGCAGCAGCGTGAGGATCTGTATCGGCGCCAGCAAGAGGATTATCGTCGGGAAGAAGAAAGACGCCGTCGAGAGTGGAATCGGCACAAGGATCATTGGAATTGCCCGTTCTTTATCCATTGCTGGGAGCAGAACATCAAGCTGCCCACTGTTAGAGATTGCCCTGAATATAATGGTTATGATCAGTATGACAGATCCGACCGGCACTATCACGATGACGATCGGCGATTTAATGGGCCGATTAGGGGGAGAGCGTCCATTCATGATCGGCTGGGGGGCAGACTCAGTGTGCATGATAGGCTTGGTGATCGTGTTGAATATTTTCCCAGGAATCAGGAAGAGCTTGAGGAGATGGCTAATGCACGAGTTCCCAATGAGTTCATATTTTGCAGGGACGCCAATACACATCGGATGGAATCAAAGGAACATCATCGTCCATCCGCAAAGCAGTCACCCCTTCCCCCATGGTGTCCAGAGGGGTTGACTAAGACACAGAAGAGGAGACTGCAACGCGAGAGACGGGAAGAGCTAAGTAAGGGTGAGAATTCTGGTCAGTCTGGGGATCAGCGACCATCAGATCCTAAGGGGAAAGGGCCATCGGCAGATGTTAACATGGTATTTATGTTGCCGATGGAATTCCTGGCGCCATCCAGTGATGACGAGGAGTTGGAGTTTTCGGACCAGATAGCTCAGTTGGCTCTGGATCTGATGACAGCCATCTTTGAAAAGCCTGCCGACAATGAAAGGCGGCATCTTAAGGCTCTGTTTGTCAAAAGGAGAGTTGATGGTCAACCGATGACCAAGATATTGATTGATGGTGGAGCTGCTATCAATATCATGCCATATGCAGTTTATCAGAAGCTTGGAAAAGGAGATCAAGATTTGACCAAGACTGATATGATGCTAAAAGACTTTGAGGGAAATGTGTCTCCGGTTAAGGGAGCAATATGTGTCGAGTTGACCATCGGCAGCAAAACCTTGCCGACAACTTTCTTCGTGATCAGTGGAAAGGGTGCTTATAATTTGCTACTAAGGAGAGATTGGATTCATGCTAATTGTTGCATCCCGTCTACAATGCACCAATGCTTTGTTCAGTGGGTAGGTGACAAGATTGAGATTGTCCCGAGAGACTCTTCTTATGTCATTGCATCGGCAGAAGCAGATACCTATGAAAGAACTAGGTGTATCTCGGGAGAGATTTGGGAGAAGGATTTCCTCCAAGTTGTCGATTATAAAATTCCACCGATCCAAGCAGTCGGTTCTGATGAGGAGTTTTAATGGATAGGTTCGCTGATGATGGAAAATTAGGCCAGGGATTCACATCGGCCGATGACTTGATAGAAGTAAATATAGGTAGTGGTGATAAACCTAGACCTACTTTTATTAGTGCTAAGTTAAATTCTGAGTGTAAACAGCAGTTAACCGATTTGTTAAAGGAATATAAAGATTACTTTGCTTGGGATTATACTGAGATGCCTGGTTTAGACCGATCAATTGTTGAACATCGGTTGCCTATCAAGTCTGGATTTCGGCCACATCAGCAGCCAGCTCATCGATGTAATCCTAATATCCTTCCTGATATTAAGGCCAAAATAACCAAGCTTATTGAAGCTAAATTTATTTGGCAATGCCGGTATGCCGAATGGATTTCCAATGTTGTTCCAGTCTACAAGAAAAATGGGAAGCTTCGGGTTTGCATTGATTTCAGGAATGTTGATAAAGCTACACCGATGGATGGCTACCCAATGCCAGTTGCCGATCTGCTAGTTAATGCTGCAGCTGGGCATCAGATCATCAGCTTTATGGATGGCAATGCAGGATACAATCAAATATTCATGGCTGAAGAAGATATTCCGAAGACAACATTTAGGTGTCCTGGTCATGTTGGGTTGTTTGAATGGATAGTCATGACTTTTGGTTTGAAAAATGCTGGTGGTACTTATCAGAGGGCCATGAATTTTATCTTTCATGAGTTCATCGGCAAGCTGGTGGAAATTTATATTGATGATGTGGTGGTTAAGTCTGGAGATTTCACAAAACATCTTGCCGATTTGCGAAAGGTGTTGGAATGCACAAGAAAGCATGGTTTGAAGATGAATCCTAACAAGTGTGCATTTGGTGTATCGGCAGGACAGTTCCTTGGTTTCATGGTGCATCAAAGGGGGATTGAAATTAGTAGGAGATCTATTGATGCTATCAACAAAATAGTTGCTCCTACCAATAAAACTGAGCTCCAGTCCTTGATCGGCAAAGTAAATTTTATCAGGAGATTTATATGTAACTTGTCTGGTAAAATTCGTGCTTTCAGTCCTTTACTCAAATTGAATGCCGATCAAGAGTTCGTATGGGGGAAAGAACAACAGTTGGCCTTAGATGAAATCAAGAATTATTTGGTAAATCCTCCAGTTCTGATTCCACCTCAGCAAGGAAAGCCCTTTTCAGATTGTATTTATCTACCGATGGGATGGTCATTGGTTCGGCTTTGATTCAAGAATTTGAAGGGAAGGAGCGTGTAATTTACTATTTAAGCAGAAGGTTGATTGATGCTGAGACCAGGTATTCGGCTATTGAGAAATTATGCTTATGTTTGTATTTCTCCTATATTAAGTTAAGACATTATTTGCTATCGGCCGAATGCACTGTTGTTTGCAAAGATGATGTGGTCCGATACATGCTATCTATGCCGATCATGAGTGGTAGAATTGGTAAGTGGATTTTGGCACTGTCGGAATTCGATCTGCGTTACGAATCGGCTAAAGCGGTTAAAGGACAGATTATGGCCGATTTGGTGACTCAACATTGTGGTGCAGTGGAGACTTTGGAAATTATACCTTGGACGCTCTTCTTTGATGGATCCACGTGTGACCGAGGGGCAGGAATCGGCATAGTGCTAATTTCCCCTCAAGGAAGGAAATATGAGTTCTGCTTGTCGATTGTTGCCACGTCAACAAATAATCAAGCCGAATATCAAGCTTTGATAAAAGGGTTAGAATTATTAAGAGAAGTTCATGCTGATGCTGTTGAAGTCTTCGGGGATTCTATGCTGGTTATAAATCAATTGGCTGGAAGCTATGAATGCCGCAGCAAAGTCCTGATAACTTATCACGAAAGGAGTATGCAGTTATTAAGGGAGTTCAAGGATTTCCGATTAGAGCATGTTCCTCGGTTGCATAATGAAGAGGGCCGGGATCCAATCTGATAGATCAGCATCTGTATCGGCATTTGGTGGCAGTTGAGCTATTCTGGTCCACTCGAGAAGACTAGTGATGGTCTCCCTGGGTTTTATCACATCGGCATAACAAAGTGCAATCGGCAGCTGACCGAAAGCTAGTTGACGGGCTAATGCCGATGGGTTGTAAAATTCATAAGTCTGGTTGGAGGCTTTCCGACTGTCAAAAAAGTTTACTGGTATAGCTCTTGGAGTGATAAGTGCCATCATTACATCATGATCTTTATTGAGAGCATCGTCGAAGGGGTGAAAGGTCAGAGGAAATCTTGTGTCTGGATCTTCATAAGACATCCACGCTCGTTGTTCTTTGGTCAGACCCTCATAAAGAGTCTGAAAGAATTGGCTGACTTGATCTCCATTGCCTCCAGTACCAGGCAAGGCTATGACAGCTTCACCATAGTTTAAGGGAGGACGGGTTGCCGATTCTTCTTCATCCAACTCATGATCCTCTGCTATATCCTGGGGGAAACGCTGTGCAAAGAGGTCGAATCCCAGTTGCTTGTGCGTATGGAGGCTAAGCCACATGTTGATGAACCACCAAGGCCCCCTAAGTTGCCGATGGATTGACCAAGCAGTAGTTTCTGGGCTACTTGGTGGAGAAGATGATAGGCAGAACCAAGCAGGTATCGGCCGAGGGGAAATCGGCCACCATTGGCTAATCTCTCTGCTGCCGATAGGTAGATAGAGGTTGGTCCTTCCGATCGACCGCAGAATACAAATTTGTCTAACCACATGTTCAGGAAGGTGGTCTGTTCCTTTATGTTGACAGGCCCTGTTCTACGGTACTTCTGAATGTACCTGGACCAGCCGCCGATAGAGCGAGTTTCCACCTTAGCGCTAGGTTGGGTGTCAAATATATGACTACTATCGGCAGTGGATACATCTAAGCCAGTGAGCATAAGCACATCGGCAAGAGTGGGAGAAGTAGGGCCATGGCCGAAAACAAAAGCATTGAGTGTGTCTGACCAAAAGTATGAGGCAGCTATCAGTAACGACTAGTTTCTCTCCATATCGGCAAGAGACAATCTGATGCATTGATCCAGTTTCCGTTCACCCCATTGGACCTCATTTGAGTTACTGACTCTCAGGAACCAATCCTTCCATCCCTTGGTAGGATTGGGCCAGGAACGGAAAGCATCCTTCCATAGATCTAAAGAGAAATTCACGGCTCTAAAGGGGATTCTGTTTGTCTCTACGCTGATCAGATCGGCAGGATCTGGGTTCCCTAGCGGACCGAGACATTGGAGGTGTTGTTGATCGGTAGGGATGACGATTCTATTAGACAGATCCTAGAAGTTTTTGGGGGTAAAAAGAAGAGCAAAAGAAAGAAAAAAAGTATTTAGTAAGATGAACTGCGGATGAACAGGAGTGCAGTGAAAATACAGGAGAGAAGTAGAACTGACCTTAGGTACGATGATGTTGATGGCCATTTTCTCGTAGGGAAGAAGGTCGAAAACTCGAGGGTTGTTGGAGGAAGTTCTTGCTAGAATTCTTGGAGTCCTCAAATGGTGCTGCCGCCAAGGAAATGGATTTTGGGGTTGTAGAATGACAGATGAAGAAGGAGTACACGAGAAGGAAGTATTTATAGGACAAAACGGGCAGGGGCAGATCTGACTTATCTCTTTGCTGCATCCGTGAAACCCGAGGGTGCTCAGGTAGATATGGCAACTGTTTGCATGTAATGAAGGGATTGTGCAGGTGATTTGACAGCAAGCGGTCATTTGGAAATATTTCACTGTGCAAAGATTTCCTGGACGGTCCATCGGCAGCTCTTTCTAACGGTTATATTGCCGATGGACGAATAAAGTGGGGTGTCCAGTTTGGGAGGTTGAGAAATTCGAGGAATCTGCGAAAGAATCGGGCCAGGGTTGTTCGGCTTTAACGGTCGGTTGCCAAATTGGGAGGATTAACTGCGGAAAGGCGTCATTAATGGAGAGAATTTCGGAGCATTAAGAAATTCATACTCCAAAACTGGGGGGCATGTGTTGACACCATTTTTGGACACATGCACGGGGACCAGTAGAGTACAGGTCGGCAGGCGGAGCAACGTTAACTAGACTGCAGAGGAGTTGCCGATGAGGGGAGCTGCCGATGAAGAGACGAGTGAATGTGACTAAGTCCAGGGGTGGTGACGTGTTCTTGCCGATGATCAATATTGGTGCTTGCCGATGGCCATAACAGGGAGACTGCCGATGACTCTGAAAGGAAGCGTGGAGGTTGCCGATTGATCTGTGGCGGTGTCCCGGTCGGTTACGAGGGGATGGTTCTATGTTTTCCTTAGTTATTTAAAATCGTTTTGTATACGGATTCTGTTTAGTTTGGAATTCGAGTCCTAGTCGTGTCTGATTGTAGCTCTTTGAGCAGGGTATAAATGTAGACCCTATGGCCTTGTAATGAAGAATCAATCAATCAATCAAACATAAGTTTTTACTCATATTCCAGCATCTACTTTTTCGATGACTTCGTGACATTTTCCTTTTTATTACGAGTTCTTAGGAGTTCGTCGACTTAAGCTCGGTGTATTCTCGAGTTCCGTGTGAATACCTCTTGGCCGTGACATCCGGGCGCATCGCTGTTGTCGGGACCAAAGTATTCGAGTTATCACCTTTGCCGGTAGTAAGGTCAAATCGGCTGGCACGCCTTAACGTTTGAATCGGGTATTAGCCCTTTGTGTTTGTAGATAAGCTTTTGCATCAACACCAACAGACCCACCTCTCTTTTGAAAATAGCATATCGTCGACTTAATGTGCGATGTGACGGAACGTCCTGGCACATTGTCAGATCGTTGCGTAAAAAGGCACGCCTGGTAACTGTGCAGCCGCTCTTTGCGCAGTCCAAGAAAAGGAAAACATCAATTATTGTGATAATTATTGAAAACCGAAACGCCACGACCGCCGCAAGATCCGCCCACTTCCCCATAACGCAGGAAGCGGTAGAGGTGGAGCCGCTGTTATAAAAAGCACGATGCGGCATCCTTCTTCTTTACCCAGCCTTTGCCTACAAGCCTTCTGCCCTTGCCATTACTGCCTCCTTCCACTTCCATTCTAGCTCAAAGTTCTTCCTGCAGCGTCAATGGCGAAGAGCGACTCGAAGAAAAGGGCCGAGTTGATGGCCAAGGAGTGGAAGAAGTCCCGAAGCAGCACGATGTCCCTCAACGACCTCGTCGAGATGGGTCTGCTGCACAACCAGGAGCTCGGCGGCTGGAGGGCGCCAGAGGGGGAGAGCTACCCCGACCCCCGCGCCGGTGAGATTGTTGTTTTTGAGGATTTCTTCAAGAGGGGTTTTGGGATTCCTGTCCATCCTTTTCTTTAGGGCCTCCTTCTGTACAATGAGATCGGGATCTGCAATCTGCACCCGAACTCCATTCTCCTCATTTCTACCTTCATTCACTTGTGCGAAGCCTATGTTGGAATAGAGCCGCACTTTGACCTCTTCCGTTATCTTTTCTGTTTGCGGAAGAAAGGAGCAGTTGGAGGCTCCAAGATTGCAGGTGGATTATACCTCAATCTACGCGATGGAATGAAGAATCGGTATCTCAGCTGTCCGTGGAACACTTCCCTCACCGAATGGTACAAGAAGTGGTTCTACATCAGGGAAGAACCAGACAGCGCCACGTTCTGCGACGTGGGCTACATCCCCGAGAAGAGGGTCAGCTGGACAGATCGTCTAGAGTACAATGGTCAAGTGGCAGAGCTGATGAGCCTGATCAACTGGTCCCGCTTAGACGGGCCAAGAGTGGTC
Organism: Sorghum bicolor; assembly: GCF_000003195.3. Classification (NCBI taxonomy): domain Eukaryota; kingdom Viridiplantae; phylum Streptophyta; class Magnoliopsida; order Poales; family Poaceae; genus Sorghum; species Sorghum bicolor. Next base: position 7,887,280 of record NC_012877.2, read on the forward strand.
GGGAACTTCCTTGTGCGACGAGTGATGCCTTGCTAGAGGAGGGTGCACTCGGCGTATGAGTATGCGGGGAGCCAAGACCCGACCAGGATGTGCCCAGATGGTCTGGAGAAGACGGAGGTCCAGCAGCTCATGAACGAGTTGTTCAACTTGTCTGATGACAACTTTGTTCCAAGCGATGATCGGATGCACGCCTTCAAGCTAGGACGACCAGCTCATAAGGTAAACGAGCACTGTTATTGAGTTGTATTGCTATGTGAATACTGTTGTCTCTTGGTTTGATGAATTGACGTTGGTTTCATTCCAGATTGGAGATATTGACCGGTGCTCAGTGTATGTATCACTGGCACCCGGTATGGATCAGCCTGCTGGGGTGGACCCGACAATGGACGATGCTGCTCGGTGTCCCCAATACACCAGCAGCGAAGAAGAGAAAAACCGACCGGCGCCGACCACCGAGGACAGGGTGGCGGGGAAGAGGCCGATGGCCGTAGAGCCATCCCCTACGGAAGCATTGCCGGCGGAGACCAGCCAGGCTCTGATGCGTCGTCAGCTCGTGAGGATCACCGACGACGAGGACGAGGCTGCGCCATCTTTGGTCAGGAGACCGCGCAGCCGGCCTGACATTGCGCCGATCGCCGCTGGTCGGGAGACCAGTGATCCTCCGGCCCCGCACACCAGGCCGACGCGACATGGGGAGGCAGAGGCAGCAGCAGCGACTGGTAGGACTAGGAGGAGGTTCTTCGCAGCGACGCATAGGCGCTCCGACCTGTAAGTTCTACAACCTATCTTCTACACTTCCTCCTTGTTGTTGTTTTTTTCTTGCGAGTTATGACGTCGGCATGCTATCTACTTTTGCTAGTGCGGCGTCGGATGTTGATCCGGGCAACGTCGTCGGCCAGAGAATGGCCCAGCCGGCGGTTGTTGTTGAAAACGCTGCCGAGCAAACCACCCTGGAGCAAACCGAGGAGCAGCCCGCGGTTGTGACTGCGGTGGAGACTACCGAGGAAGACCCGGCTCAGGCGAGGACCGGGGCGAGCACCCCGACAAGGGACGATGAGGCTACGAGGACACCTCCCCCGAGCAGTGTCACGGAGGATGGAGACAGAGCCCCGACTCCCTCACCCGCTGAAGAAAGAAGGGCCCCAACTCTGCCCCGGGAGGAGGCTTCTTCGCCAAAGGGCTCCCCTAGTCGGGGTAAAGGTCTTTTGATACCTATTACCACGGCTGGGGTAGCGCGGAGGGTGAGGAGGCCCAGGCGACCTCTGACGATGAGGTGGAGGAGATCCAGGGGCGCCCCCAGGATGGTCGCCAACACGTTTTCGTGTGGCGCCAATGTGGGGACCACGTCATTGGTCACGAAGAGCTCACCGAGACCGAGGAGGCGGCCAGAGTAGAGAGCGCTGCCAAGCGGCTCGTCGAAGAAGTCAAGGTAAGTGTTCTTGTGTTTTGCCCAAAATGTGTATGTATTGTTGTTTGTTTGCTTCACAATATGTGTAATTCCCGCAGGGCGCAATGAAAACAGCGAAGTACCAAAAGAGGTGCTTATTCCAAATTGAAGGGATCGTGGCCGAGAATAAGGCCCTGACCACGGAAGTGGACCGCCTTCGCGCAGAGGCTGAGGAGAAGGCGGCCGAGAAGGCAGCTCAGGAAGAGCGCCTGCTCGATCTTAATCAGCGACTAGCCGACAAGGATCGGGAGAAGAAAGGTAAGTCATGCGTTCCGAGCAGCTGTAGTTTCACTGCGCGATTGGTTTTGTTGACCAGCGACTATTTCTGTAGATCTGGAGGAGGAGATTTTGCGCCTCTGAGAAGAAAGGGAGCGACTCGTCCAGGAGCATACCGGCGCACTGGAGGACGGGCGCCACGCTAGCGAGGAGCTGAAGAACAAGAGTTGAGAATTGGCTGGTAAGAGCTGTTTTGCCCTTTGTTGACTACGCAATGTTCCTCTTGTCGTGTTTGATCTGACTTCTGGCTTGGTTCACTTTATCATAGTGCTTAAAGTAAACACCAAGAAGCACCTCGATGAGCTGGTCAAGGACCAGGACTCCTGGAAGACCAATTGTATCAAGATCTAGAAAGGAGTAGCCCCGGTGCTCGACTTGATCAGCCTCGAGCTCCCCGAAGACCAGCCCCGCGCACCGAGGCTGACCCCTGTCGAGAAGGCGCAGCAAGCGTGGGGTTGGCTGCAACAGTTCGTCAAGGATGCCGGAGAGTTCACTGGAGCGCACGTCCTCAGCATGGTACGTGCCCACTACCCTCTGGTTGACCTGTCCCAGTTAGAGAGAGGGTATCCTAAGGAGGTTGGTCCGCAGGAGGCAGATGACCTTCGTGTCAGCCTGCTCGACCTGTCATCGACAGTGATCGGCGACAAACCTCTGTGGGATGTCAATTCCCCTCAACCAACCCGGATCAGACAAGTCAGCCAGGGAGTTGTCGGGGGTGTCCATTGCAGGAGATGGGCGGTCGACGCCTGCGGTCTCGACCAGCCAGACGCCGGTGGTCCCGACCCCTTCGACTGGACGGCAGGACTGTGCGGGTGATCAGCCCGAGCAGTAGACCTGTAAAGTAGTCTGTATGAGTAGACTAGAGACCGCCCAGAGGGGTATTTATTGTAAACTTTGTGTATAAAGTTTGTAATAAAGCTTAATTTATCATGACCATGGTTTTGAGTGCTGTAATATTGTTTGAGTGATGCATCACTGAGTCGAGTTGACGACCTTTGAGGACCTTTATCCTTTGTAGCAATTGTAGCATTTGTCGAATACTCTGCGTATAAAAAATGTACATAGTAAGAAAGACAAATTTTATTATTACTCATCATAAAATATTTACAAATGAAGTGTACTGGAGCTTAGGGGTAAAAACGGCGCAGTTTGTCTATGTGCCAGGAGTTGGACAAGCGTGTTCCGTCTGGGTACGCCAGTCTGTAAGATGTAGGGCGTGTAACTTTGGCGACCACGAAGGGTCCTTCCCAAGGTGTAGATAATTTGTGCATTCCTTCCTGGTTTGTTTTCCATTTGAGCACCAGATCACCGACCACGAAGGAGCGATCTTTGACGTTCCTGTTGTGGTACCGCCTAATAGCTTCGAGATACTTCGCTGTTCGAAGGCACGAGATTAGGCGCTTTTCTTCTGTGCAGTTGATTTCGAGCTCTCTAGCGAGGTCGGCTGAGGGCTAGTTGAAATGTTCAACTCTTGGGGATCCAAAGACCACGTCCGAAGGGAGCACTGCTTCGGTGCCGTAAACTATGAAGTAGGGCAATACACCCGTGTTTCGACTAGTCTGTGTTCGGAGACCCAGACCACAGCCGGTAACTCTTTCATCCATCGTCCTAGTGCTCTGTCGTTTTCAGTATACAGCATTTTCTTCAAAGCATCGATAATCATTCCGTTTGCTCGCTCCACTTGACCGTTGGCCCGCGGGTGGGCTACCGACACGTACTCTATGACTATGCCTCTGTCATCACAGAAGTCCTAGAATGTTGTGCCGGTGAACTGGGTGCCCAAGTCAGTGATTATGCTGTTAGGAACCCCGAATCTGTGTATGATTTGATTGAGGAACTCCACAGCCTTCTCGGAAGTTGCTTTAACCAGTGGCATGTACTCGATCCATTTTGAGAATTTGTCGATTAGCACGAACACGAATTTGAAGTTGCCGGGGGCCAGCTTGAATGGCCCCATCATGTCGAGGCCCCAACAGGCGAACGGCCAAGACGACGGAATCGTCTGGATCTCGTGAGCAGGTACGTGGGTCCGCTTGGCGAAGAACTGGCATCCTTCACAATGCCGAACTAGTTTCTCAGCGTCGGTAACTGCTGTTGGCCAATAAAAACCTGCTCGAAAAGCTTTCCCGACCAGTGTTCCGGAGGCGGAGTGGTTGCCACAGACCCGGCATGTATGTCGTCCAGTAGCTTGATGCCATCGTCTTGGGATATGCACTTCAGCAATACTTCTAAGCTTACGTTCTTATGCATAAGTTTGCCATCGACTAGTATGTAATTCTTAGACCACCGAATAAGGCGCTCGTTCTCCGTTTTATCTTGGAATCCCGAACCGTTCGATAGGTACTTGATGAAGGGAGTGCGCTAGTCGTGGTTGCTGGTTGTCGGAGTAGTATCGTCTATGAGCATCGCTTCATTGGATGTCTTGTCGACCAGGTCTGTACCGACGCTTGGGGTGTGAATATCTTGGACGAAAACACCTTGCGGGATCTGGGCCCGGGATGATCCTATCTTGGACAACGCATCTGCTGCTGATTCCTGTCCCGGACCACGTGGATGTATTCGATGCCGTAAAAATTGGATTCCCATTTCCAGATTTCTTTGCAGTAGAGGTCCATCTTCTCGTGAGTTGTGTCCCATTCCTTATTTAACTGGTTGATGACTAGGGCGGAGTCACCGTGAACGTAAAGACGTTTGACTCCCAGTTCGACAGCCAGTCGGATGCCATGCAAGCATGCTTCGTATTCGGCGACGTTGTTAGATGTCGGGAAAAGAATCCTAAGGACGTAGCGGAGTTTGTCCTTGTTTGGTGATACAAAAAGTATCCCGGCGCCGGCGCCATTGATGTTTCGGGACCTGTCGAAGAACATTGACCAGTGGTCGGAGGGATCCAGAGGGGGGGGGGGCTCGTTGAGGTCCATCCATTCTGCGATGAAGTCGACCAGGGCTGGGACTTGACGGTGGTGTGACTCTGGAAATCCAAGGAGAATGGGCATGATTCCATTGCCCCTTTTACAATTCTACTGTTGGCGTCCTTGTTGCACAAAATGCCCCCTAGAGGAAAACTGGTAGTTACTAAGACCCGATGGCCGTCAAAGTAATGCTTCAGCTTCCTTGAGGTTATTAGGATGGCGTAGATTAACTTTTGTATCTGAGGATACCTGGTCTTCGATTTGTTTAGGACTTCGCTTATGAAGTAAACAGGCCTCTGGACTTTGTAGATGTGGGCTGGTTCGTCCCGCTCGACCACCTTTGTCGTGGAGACAACGCGATCGGTTGCTGCTATGTAAAGGAGCAGGTCCTCGTTAGGTTGAGGTGCTGTGAGGACGGGTGGTGAGGTGAGGAAAGTTTTGAGCTGGGTGAACGCGGCTTTAGCTTCCTCTGTCCAGGAGAATTTTTCCGACATCTTTAGAAGTTTGAAGAAGGGGATGCCTTTTTCTCCCAGCCTAGAGATAAACCGACTGAGAGCGGCCATACATCCGGTGAGCTTTTGAATATCCTTGACATTCTTGGGTGGTCGCATATCGAGCACCGGCTTAACCTTTGAAGGATTCGGCCGTATGCCGTCACGGCTGACGACGTTGCCGAGTAATAGACCAGAGGGGACCCCAAAGATACACTTTTTCGGGTTAAGCTTCCACTTGTATTTATTCAGTGCCTTAAAAGTTCAGTCTAGGTTGTCGATTAGAGTGCTCGCATCCCTTGTTTTGACGACAACGTCATCGACGTAAGCCTCGACGAGGTCATCACGAATCTCGTCGTGGAGGCATTGCTGAATGGCTCGTTGATAAGTGGCTCCAGCATTTTTGAGTCCGAAGGACATGGTGTAGCAATATGCTCCGAAAGGAGTAATAAAGGATGTTTTGATCTGGTCATCTTCCTTTAGTGAAATCTGGTGGTAACCAGAGTAACAGTCTAGAAAAGAGAGGAGTTCGCATCCGATCGTTGAGTCGACCACCTCGTCGATACGAGGGAGACCGAAAGGATCTTTAGGACAGTGTTTATTGAGATCAGTATAATCAACGCACATTCTCCATTCATTATTCTTTTTCCTTACAAGAACCGGATTGGCGAGTCAATCGGGATGATAGACTTCTTTAATGAATCCGGCTGCTAGAAGCCGTGTTATTTCTGTCCTAATAGCCTCCTTTTTGTCACGAGCGAACCGTCGTAGTTTCTGCTTGATGGGTCTTGCGGTCTTCGAGACGTTTAAGGAGTGCTCGATCAGGTTTCGTGGGACGCCGGGCATGTCTGCGGGTTTCCATGCGAAAATGCTTACGTTGTCCCTTAGAAACCTGACGAGCGTGTCTTCCTATTTAGGGTCCAGGTTGGCCCCGATGAGATTCGTCTTCTCGGGGCTGCCGTCAACCAGCTATAGCTCCTTGTGCTCTTTGGACTTTGAGTTTTTCCTCAGAGTCTCCTGCTCAGGTAGTTGGAGCTGGTCGGGTGGAACTTGCGTGGCTTGGGCTACAGTTTCTGCCATGCGAATCGAGAGATCGATTGCCTCAGTGATCTTGAAGCTTTCCTCCTCACAAGTGTATGCGGTGTAGACGTTGCCTTTGACGGTTAGGGCGCCCTTCTCTGTTGGCATCATGAGGACCAGGTATGAGTAGTGTGGAATTGCCATGAACTTGGTCAGCGATGGTCGGCCTAGAATTGCATGATAGGTGCCGTCGAAGTCGGCGACCACAAAGTTGACGAACTCTGTGTGGAAGTGATCCGGCGTTCCAAACTTGACGGGCAGCGTTATCTGTCCGAGGGGTACTGAACTTTGGCCTGGTAGGACGCCCCAAAACTGAGCATCATACGACTTTAGTTACGTCGGGGTTAGCCTGAGGGCAGGCAAGCTGTTGCGGAAAAGGATGTCAATGGAGCTGCCCCCGTCAACGAGCACGCGCTCGAATCTGATGCTGTTGATGCAAGGATCCAGGATCAGAGGAAAACGTCCTGGTTCTGGGATTGCGGCCCATTGGTCTTTCCTGTTGAAGGAGATCTCCCTGTGCGACCAGGGGGAAATTTTGGGTCGGCGACCACGCCGTCTGCGCTGTCCACATTGAGGCATGCTCTCTTCAGGAGCTTTCTCTCTCGTTTAGACTCGATGCAAACTTTGCCTCCGAAGATGGAGTGCACTACGTCGGTGGAACTGACATACTGGTGTCGTGGGTCCCTATCCTGGTCGTCGTCTTCGTCTTTGTGACCATGTCTGTCCTGTTTCCCGTTTTTCTTGGCGGAATCCCCTTGAGCAGCCCGCTGTGTGTAGATGCTTTTGAGGATACGACATTCTTCCATCGTGTGATTGGACTTGGGATGGAGTTGGCATGGTCCTTTCAGCGTCTTGCTGTAGTCTTCCTAGTAGTCTCACCGCCCATTGGGGCGCTTGACTGTGTTCACCTCGTGGTCAAGGTCACGAGGTCGCTTGCCCCTGAAATCATCGCGGTTGTCACGTCGCCTGTCCCATCCTTCTCGGTGGTCGCGGTTGTCACCACGGCGAGGGTTCCAGTTGTCGAAGCGTCCACCACTGTCGTCTCGTCGGGGAGGCTGGTCGGCGCCTCTCGCATCTTCTCGGATGAGTTTTTCTGCATCATCGGCATCAGCGTAGTTTTTTGCTGTGGCGAGGAGCTCGACAACCGTGGTCGGCCTTTTGCGTAGTAACTTATTCCTTAGTGCTTCGTGGAAGCATAGACCTTTGATGAAGGCTGATATGGCCTCATCGTGAGAAATTTTTGGAATCTTAAGGCGCATATCCGAGAACCGTCGGATGTAATCGCGCAAGGGCTCGTTCTTCCTGTCCCTTATTCTCTCGAGATCGTATTTGTTCCCAGGCTGTTTGCAGGTAGCGATGAAATTGTCAATAAACGCCTGGCGCAGCTCTTCCCAGGAGTCAAAGGAGTCCTCGGGCAGGCCGAGGAGCCACTGATGGCCAGCCTGGTCAAGGATGACTGGGAAGTAATTTGCCATGACGTGCTCGTCTCCTGCTGCTGACCGGACTGCGATCTCGTAGAGAGTGATCGAGTTTTCAGGGTTTTCCTTGCCGTCATATTTTTTAAGCTTCTCGAGCTTAAAGTTGCGGGGCCATACGACTTGGCGAAGGTGTGAAGAGAACTGTCTTAAGCCGGGGGGGCCGTGTGCTGCATCGTACTCAATGCGTCGCAGGTTTTCGTGTGCCGCTCTTTCCGTAGTGCGCCTGTTGATGCGGTCGCGGGCATCCTTGGGAGGGATGTTGTAGCGCAGATCCCTGTCCTGGTTTATTTCCTGACCACGCCCGCGCCTCTGCTCGCGGTAACCGCACGTGTCCTGACCATGGTTGTCGCGTTCAGCGACCTTCCTACGACCGTTGGGGGAGCGACTATGATGGCGCCCGCTGGGTCCTGGTGAAGTCCGGCTGCGATGAGTCTGGTCGGAAGAAACCTCCGTGTAGGACGGCTTGGACCCTTTTGAGCAAGGTGTCTGTCTATCCCATTGCGGCGATCAGATGTGCTCGTATACTGGACCGGACGCCCTGGCACTCAGGGGTATCAGGGAGTCGGTCCAGGTTTGCCATGGCAACAACCACGGTAGCGCTTGGCGTCTTGTAGACTGGCTGATCTCCGACCATATCGAAAGCATCACTGAGGTTGTGTGGCGCAAGTTGTCGTTCCTCATCCGCGCGTCGCCGAGCACGATCGGCATTGCGTTGCTCGCGGAGTTGCTTCTGCTCGTCTATGTCGCCGTCGACAACCGGCTCGTCATTGCTGACGTTAAAGATAAGATCGCCTCGCTGAGGTGGAAAGACTGGGAAACGAGAAAAACCCGGAGGATATAGTGGTAAATCCAGGTCGTAATCTTCGTCCTCGGAGTGTAAAACCTCGGTAGGGACAGACCCTGTGCTGCAGTTCGTACTGGTAGCCTTATCGTCCGGCAGGACTCGGATGGATACCATGCTGACGTAATGGCGAGCTGCTTGGCTGCTCTGTCTCGGCGACAAGCCCGCCCTGCTGAAAAGAGATTGGGTGTGCCGCGAATAGTGGTCGGCCGAGTTGTTTAGACCATAAGGGCAATTCTAGTCTTGAGTTGTCCTGAGCTTGACGGACCGTCCCGTGGGGGTCGACGTTATTGTTAGGGATGTCTCCAGCTGTTCGTGCGTGGTGACACGAGTTGGCCGGCAGGAGTCGAAAAAGTTTGTTGACGCCGCCTGATCGGGTTTGCGCGAGGTCGAATCCACCAAGTTGGAGGCTTCGAGGAGCCTGAGGTTGGCGCGATCAAGGGCTTGGAGAAGATCCAAGTTGTCGACCTTCTTTGCCTTGTAACAGGGGAGTGGGGGTCGAGTGCTCGGAGTCGGCGTGATCAGAGTCGACGCCTCTGCTGCCCTAGATTGAATCTGGGTTTCCTCCGAAGTCGTGGTCGCGAGGCCGCCGCTACGAGTCGTCCACGTGATCTGGCCGACGGTGAACGTGAGGCCTTTAGCCACGGCCGCGAAAGCTGGAACGATGACCATCTTGTTCGTCGGGAGTGTTGTACGCACACCCCCTACCTGGCGCGCCACTATCGACGAAAGCTAGTCGGTAGTCTACCTTGGGGTATACCCACGGTAGTGGTTTATCGGTAGACGGTGCGCAAGCTACAAACTCGATGATGACGCAAGACACGGACAAGCTTTTTATCCAGGTTCGGCTGCCGTGTGGGCGTAATACCTACGTCCTTCATCTGATTGTATTGATTTGTGTTGAGATAATCTGTCCTAGGGGGGTCCCTTGCCTCTCCTTATATAGTCCAGAGGGCAGGGTTACAGATGTGGAAACTAATCCTAGTCGGTTACAATTGCCATAGATAGTACGACATGAATTCCTATTCTAACCGACTAGAATTCTGCTTGATTCCCACGTCTTGTTTCCTTGCGTGAAACACCGAGCAGTTAGATCAAGCCTCGAACTGCCTCGTGATGGGCCAAACCCTCCTGGCCCAAGTCTAGCCGTAAGGGTATAGGGGTTTATACCCCCACAGCGATCCACCAGTCGGTCGTTCCTGTGTTGGAACTACCAACTTATAGCTACATATGAGTTTTATTTCCGCTTGATGCCAGACTTTGATGTTTGATGTTCGTGTTATAATAAATGTTATGTAAGACACTTGTGATGATACTTCTGTAATTTGTCGACTTATATGCGCGACTATTCCTGGAGCGCACATGAGGTTATTGAACTCAAATTTATCCTTAAATTTAGGTGTGACAAAGCATCAGTCCAAACTTATGACAGTAGCACACCCATAATTAAAACTTATTACAGGTTCAGAACTAATGTTTAAGACGGTAAATGAAAGACCATCCATATGATGTGAAGAATTCCATGGCTCTAGATTCGAGTAGCATGCAAGCGTCAAGAATCCGTTCCTTGTCGTCATCCGAGCGCTGCAACAGAACCCAAAGAACCTGCAAAAAAGTTTTTGGGTGACCTTTATCAAAAACCACATTGTTCCTCGAGATCCATATTGCCCAGCAAAACAATATTAAGAGGGGTATGTGAATAGGCCAAACCTGAAATTCCAAAATGAGCGGCAGATTAAATACACATGTAGTGGAAATTTGGGACCTACTACTCGAAATTTTTGGCCGTGATAGGAAATTCTGCCGCGGTCCAAATTGCTGGAACAATAATAAAGATCCAATACGAGATCGATGAAATTAGCCATTGAAACTTAGATCTAAGTTTATTGTACGTGTAGAGGAGTATAAATAGTCATTGTGTTCCACAAGATATATGCAGCTTCCACCTAAAACTTGACAACAAGTAGATCATGTAAAAATAGCGAATAACATGATACAAGCTAAAAACACACAAGAACACATGATTGGCCTTAATTTGGACTTAAGTCACACACCACTAAAGTATGCCTATATCGTCTCTCTCTCGCGCGCGCGATAGAAGTGTGCCTACAGTCATCGCATTTGTTAAGGAGACCACAAAGGTGTTGAGTTTCATATTTCCAATTTTACATATGCCATGGCAGATACCGGCGAGGCAAGACGCCAGCATCTTTTTTATTACCAGGATAAGGTGGGTGTTGCAATGCTCCGTCTCTGAAAAAAAATTCTTTTCATAGGAGACGAGTACAACTGTCGTCGTCTCTGTGAAAGCTATCATTAACACAACTGTTTTCTTAGAAACGAACAATACGTGTAGTCGTCGTCCGTGCGTGAAAAAAGGCTATTTACCTGCCTCTTAAAATAAAAATCATCGCAGTAGTGACAGTCGATCGACCACCTGTTTTTCAGTTAGTAGGTTTGTTTTTCATACAGGAATATATATATAATACGGACTTTACAATCCTACATCGACCAACTGATTAGCAGTTGTGGTGGGGCTGAGTACTATTCTGGTACAGTGGTACTCGATCGTACTCGAAAGCAAGCACCTCTCTCTTTCTCTTGTGAGGAATTATAAAGGAATCATCAAATAAAGGAGACGTGGATCTTTCTTTAATTTTGCGAAAGGAAACGAACCACGTACGTTGTGCCATTGTGATCGATCGAGTACTATATACGGGTTGGGTACACAGGCATGGTACTTGTACATGGAAATATAATTCACCGTCTGCTACTAGTGCTGCTAGCTATTAGGCAAGCCATACGTACGGGCGATGAGTTGAGATGGCTCCCGGCTGCTGCTGGGCTCGCTCGGGAACAATTAAATTCACCGTCGAAAGCAACAAGGAGCCAAGTACGCGCAAGTGTTTGAATTTCTGCCATACATAGTACATACACGTCTGTCGCAGAAACTAAGTGCACCATCACCATATAAGTCACTGTAAGCAGTGGTACGTCAACCCTGTTACGGATAAATATCTGGTGATGATCGTTTCCTCGGATTCTCCCCTCAGTCGTATTCTATAGCCCGAACGTGGAGAGATTCTCTTCATGAAAACTGGTTCCCCTACCTATGACTTCTCCACAACTTTGATCGTGGACTGTTTACTTAGGCTAGTCTCAGCGAAGGTTTTACCATGATGTCATGCATATTTATTAGAGCGTTATGTCAGCAAAACTATAGTTTTTGTATGAAACGAAGATGAGTGAGAAGGAAGTAGTTTTACCATGGTGAAACCCCGCGGGCGTTGTTTTCCACGCGGTGAAACGAGATGAAACACAATTGAGGGCCAAATCGTTTTACCATGTTACATGCAATCATTTTGCAGCAATTAAATGCTTTGCTTAGCCTTGAAAACAATAAAGTGAAATGCTTCATTGCTGGGGTTATTTCATAGATAGTTTCATTTCAATCTTGATGACGTATTGGTATATGAAACCGTGCGGTGAAACTGTCTATTGAGACTGGCCTAAGAGAAACCGTGTATGTGAAATCGTGCAGTGACATCTAATAAATGTGCATGACACCGTGATGAAACCCCCACTAAAACTGGTCTAACAGAAGAGTTTCCTCTTTCCTCGTACTTGTATAAATACAGGATTAATGACTTGATGCCAGCTAGCACCTCTCTTGGACGTACTGTTGGAGGCCCTGCGGCCAAAACAAGGCCTTGTTTAGTTCACCTCAAAAACAAAAAGTTTTTCAAGATTCCTTATCACATCGAATATTTCAGCACATGCACGTACTGTTGGAGGCCTTCTTGGTGCGGTTGGACCCTTTTTCTTGCACCGTGGGGCCGGACCCTTGTGCCTACTCCGTGTTTTCACTTGGAGCAGTCGTCATTGCGAGATTCTAAAGCATATATGTTATCAGAAATGCTATATAGTATAGTATGAACAATGAAGATAAAACTCTAAGTGCTAAACCCTAAAGCATAAACCCTAAAGCTAATAAGTCTACTATTGATTTATAAATAGTTGACTTATAGATAATTGCATCACAAACCTAAAAGAAATAATAAGTCAACCATTGACTTATAAATAGTTGACTTATAAATAATTACATTATAAAAAATAAATAATAATTACTTAGCATATGCATCATGCATATACATGGAACTTAGCCAAATGACATGGAACTTTACCACAAGATAGATTAGTAAGTTATCTACATCTTTGCTACATCTTTTCTAGAAAGCTTAAATTGTCAACAAATTTGTTATAAACATCTAGGGCTAAATCTATAACTAACAGGGTCTTACATAACAAACAATGCAACCCTATCTCATTATAGATAGAAAATGAAACAGTATTTTAAACCACTATAATTACACATGTGCTTAACCAAAAAATTATGCTATTTAGCTTTTGGGAAAGCTTATGAAAAGTACTACAACTCATATATTTACCTTAAGGCAAGATTCACATCTTAACTAATTGCATTATAAATCTTGCATTATATAAATAATTGCATTATATATATAAATAATTGCATTATATAAATAATTGTATTATATGAAAAGTATTACAACTCATATATATATTTTGCATTATAAATAATTGCATTATAAGTCTTGCATTATAAAAAAGAAATATATTGTGACAATTATATTTATTTATATATAAATAATTGCATTATAAATCTTGCATTGTAAAATAGAAATATATGCATCATGTATACACATAGACAATTATATTTATTAATTATTAATTATTTATTTATTTATATGAATATATATAAATATATTGTGTCAATTATTGCATAACAAATTTTTTAACTAGCCCCTATCTACTCACTAACGTGTGGGCCCCACACGTCAGGATCTTCTTCAACCTGGCCGACATGATTCTGTGCCCGTGCGCAGGGGAGGGTGGGGGACCTTCAGTGGTGCTTAGGGGAGGGGAGGGGGTGGGGGATGAGGAGGTGGGGGTGGGCGGCGGCGGCGGCGGGGAGGCCGTGGAGGGCGGCTGGCGGCAGCGGCCGCACAGAGTCGAGGGGTCGGTGGAAGTCGGGGTCAGGGTCGGAGAAGAGAGAGGGGCGGGCATACCTGGTGGGGTCGGGGTCGGAGAAGAGAGGGGCGTGGAGGAACGGCGGCGGCGAGACCAGAGGTGGCGGTGGTGGAAAATCGCGTCAGCCAGACGGCGTGGATTTGAAACTACGTGGCGCCTCAGACTTGAAAATTTTTGGGGTCTGGGCACGACCTATATAAGGGCGACATCTCTATAGGCGCTTGGCATTTAAAACCGCCTATAGAAACCCTTTCTATATGCGGTTCTCAATGCCAACCGCCTATAGACATGCTTTTGTACAGGCAGTTGGCATTGACCACCGCCTATACAAATGGATTTATATAGGTCAATGCCAACCGCCTGTAAAAAATATTTTCTTTGTTTTAATGTTATATATTATTTGTATATTCATATTATAATATGATTATATTGTTTCTAAATTATTTGTAACATAATTTTTCTATATTCTTTATTTGTAACTAATTATATTGTTTATATATTATTTGTATATTGACCACTCAAACTTTCATCTGAGAGCGTTTGGACCATTCAAATTTTAAAATTTCAAATTTTCACGAAGTTTCATATAGTTTTATAAAGTTTATGTGAGATTCAAGACTTTGTGACCACAGTTTACCAGCTCTTTCTCAAACACAAAAATGTCCTATATATGGAATGTGTATCTTGATGAGCTCTAGCACCCGTGTATTCAAAAGTTTTTCATTTGATGTCATTTAGTGCCTTGTTTGACCAGGTTTGACCAAGTCAAGCCTTGATTTTTAAAACATGTGACTAGAGTTTACTAAAACTTTTCCAAATTCAAATATGGACTATGTATCAAAGGTAGACCTTGATGAGCTCTAACTCCTTTGTATTCAAAATTTTTTCATTTGAGGTCTTTTATTGCCTCGTTTGACCTAGTTTGACCAAGTCAAATCTTAGATTTTTTCTAAAAAAACACTTTGACTAGACCCGAGATGGTCTCAGCTACTAAAGTCATAAATACAAAGTTTGTCCATCTTATCGAGATACACATTTGGTGTAATGGTCAACTTTTCATCTAAGAGGGTTTGGACCACTGAGATTTTGAAATTTCAAATTTTCACGGCTACACGCACGTTTTTGGGACCCTAGACGGCCCCAACTCGAAAAGTCATGAATAGAAAGTTTGTTCCACTTATCGAGATCTACATTTCATACATAGCACATTTTTCTATTTGACAAAGCGTTATAATAGTGTAGTTCTAAATCCAAAGGTCTCACATATAGTTTCATAAAGTTTGTGTGAGATTCAAGACTTTGTGGCCACAGTTTACCAACCCTTTCTCAAACACAAAAATATCCTATATATGGAATGTGTATCTTGATGAGCTCTAACATCTTTGTTTTCAAAAGTTTTTCATTTGATGTCATTTAGTGCCTTGTTTGACTAAGCCAAGCCTTGATTTTTAAAACATGTGACTAGAGTTTACTGAAACTTTTCCAAATGCAAAAATGGACTATGTATTAAAGGTAGACCTTGATGAGCTCTAACTCCTTTGTATTCAAAATTTTTTCATTTGAGGTCTTTTATTGCCTCGTTTCACCTAGTTTGACCAAGTCAAATCTTGGATTTTTCTAAAAAGACACTTTGACCGGACCCGAGATGGTCTCAGCTACAAAAGTCGTGAATACAAAGTTTGTCCACCTTATCAAGATACATATTTGGTGTAATGGTCAACTTTTCATCTAAGAGGGTTTGGACCACTCAGATTTTGAAATTTCAAATTTTCACGGCTACATGCACGTTTTGGGACCCTAGACGGCCCCAACTCGAAAAGTCATAAATAGAAAGTTTGTTCCACTCATCAAGATCTACATTTCATACATAGCACATTTTTGCGTTTGACAAAGCATTACGAAAGTGTAGTTCTAAATCCAAAGGTCTCACATATAGTTTCATAAAGTTTATGTGAGATTACATGATGACCAGAGTTTACGTGATGAATGACAAATACAATCTAGGCAGTTACTATTCTTTCTTGTCCATGAGGGCGCACCCAAGGCAAAGAACTTTGTGGGATGCTTCGCTCAACATTTCTTATCTTTGCAGGATGGTCGTCTACAAAGAGGGACATGTCGCTGAACTGGTTAAAATCCTCCAGATCCGCTACACCATCAACTCCTATTGCTTGTTGCTTTCCTAGAAAAACTACATGCTTTAGCTTGTCAGTAGTTTTCTTCTCATTCTTAGAAAGGATCTGTTCAGCATAGAAAACTTGTGCAGCACGGTTACCAAGGATCCACGGGTCATCTTTGTATCCCACCTTACTTAGATCAAGAACTCTGACCCCATAATTATCCACTATGACATGTTTATCTTCTACCCATTAACATCGAAACACGGGGATGTGAAATGTACCATAGTCTAGTTCCCATATGTCCTCGATGAAGCCAAAGTATGTAATAATATCACTAGTTTTGTCGTCTATGGCCTCGCATCGAACACCACTATTTTGTGCCATGCTCTTTTTGTCCTTGGACTTGCTATGAAATGTGAATCCACTTATGTCACAAGTTTGCCATGTTGTCACTTGGCGTGATGGTCCACATGCCAAAGCTTTGATGGTTTGTGCCTCAATTGTTTCCCTAGATTGAATATCCTACTCCCTTAGCCATGTGTACAATTGTTTCTTGTGTTCCTTCATTACCCAATCATTGGTTTGCCTAGGATTATGTTCTCGAAGCTCATTCAAGTGTTGATCAAGCAAATGCTCCATTATCGAGAGCTGATGTAAGATGCTGTGATGTGCCTCAAGGACTGTATTGTAGTCTGGTGGGATGAATGATTTTTGTCCAATCCTCCCAATTCCATGCAACCTACCCTCATGCCTTGACGGAGGCAAACCTATTGCGACCTGGTCTTTTAGGACACTATTGCAGAAGGGTCCTCCGGACTCAATTGTGTCTTCAGTACAGTACCCCTCTATCATGGATGCCTCAGGACGGGCACAAGTTGATACATAGCCATTTAGTATTGCCATGAAACACTCGTACATCCACATTTCATGCAGGTACATAGGACCCAATGCTTGTATTTGTGGAACCAAGTGCACCACAAGGTGCACCATGATATC
Organism: Sorghum bicolor; assembly: GCF_000003195.3. Taxonomy (NCBI): domain Eukaryota; kingdom Viridiplantae; phylum Streptophyta; class Magnoliopsida; order Poales; family Poaceae; genus Sorghum; species Sorghum bicolor. Next base: position 7,903,967 of record NC_012877.2, read on the forward strand.
GAAGAATGATGGGGGGAAACACATCTCAAACTATGACACTGTCTCCACTGCGAATTTCTGAAGGGATTCTAACTCATCATGGCCAATTACCTTTTGTGTGACCTTATTAAAAAAGTAGCACAATCGTGTGACTACCATCTTAAAAAACACTGGATTTATAGCACTTATTGCAATAGGGAGGAAAGTAGTCAACATTACATGACAATCATGTGAGTTGTAGTTGGTGAGTGTAAGGTCTTTTATTGACACAATACTCCGTATACTAGAGTAGAATCCAGAGGGGACTTTCAAATTCTTCAACCACTCATACATCACATGTTTCTCGTCTATGTTGAGGTTGTAGCTTGTTGCTGGGAGATGGTACTTTCCATTTTCTTGAAGAATAGGATGAAGCTCTTTTTTATACCTAACTGTACCACGTCGAAGCGTGAATCTTCTGGACGTGCATACCATCGATCGCGTGTAGTATGTCCAAGTCTTTCCAGTATGGCAAATACTCGAAGAAAATGGACTTCTTCTTGAATTTGCCCCTAGAGTTGGTTTGACATCTTTTCTTGGTTTTCCATCCTTTGTCTTCTTTCCGAACACAAAGTTGATGTTGCTCGCTATTTTGAAAACACTATGGCCTTTGCTATTACCTGATGGTGCATCTGAGTTCCTTTCATCATTATTGTCGAAGTATTTAACCATCTTTTTCAGGCGGTACCTATGCCCTTTTGATAAGAAGCGTCTATGCCTCATGTAAACTATTATCTTAGATGCATTAAGGGACACGTAATGGGTTCCATCTATGCACACCACACAACCAACCTTTCCCTTGAATTGCCCTACAATGTGAAGAGAGCAGGGTAATCGTTGATCGTAACAAAAATAATTGCTCTCAGTGTGAATGAATCTCTGCGATACTCGTCCATCATTTGAACACATTGTATCCATAACATTTTTATCTCCTCCATTAAGGGCTCCAAGAAAACATCCATGTCAACTCCAGGTTGGACTGGTCCAGAGATAAGTTTGGTTAGCAAAAGGTATTTTTGCTTCTGCATCAACCATGGAGGAAGGTTGTAGGTGGTGAGAATCACCGGCCATGTGCTATGCTTGCTGCTCCTCTCAGCAAATGGATTCATTCCATCGGTACCCAGTGCAAACCTAACATTTTTTGGTCCACTGGCAAAATCTTGATGGTTCTCATTAAAAATCTTGCCACTGCTTTACATCGACTAGATGGAGAAGCTTGCCATCATTTTTGTGCTCATCCAAAGCATGCCAACTCATAAGTTTTGTATCCTCAGGGTTAGCAAACAAACTCCTCAGTCGATCTACCACTAGAAGGTACCCCATCACTAAAGCAGGAATCTTTTTTTGCGCATAATAATTAACCTCTTCTTTATCTTTGCTGGTGGGTTTTGAACTCTGCTGGGTCTTCTTTTGGGTCTTCTTTTGCTTCTTCCCTGCTTTACACATGGAGGCAGCACAATCCTCCTGTCGATAGTCTTTATTTGTCTTATATCGACTTGCACCACACTTTGGACACCTATCCAAGTCCTTGTATTCATCACCGCGATATAGGATACAATGATTCCTACACGCATGGATCTTCTCGGCACCCATAGTGAGCGAATTGATCAGCTTCTTTGCATAGTACGTGTTAGCAGGCAATTTGTTCTCCTTTGGAAGCATGTCTCCGATGATACTTAAGAATGTATCGAATCCAACATAAGACAGATCATACCTGGCTTTTGCCATCAATAGTTTTAGCACAGATCTCAGCATCGTAAACTCTTTGGTACAACCCTTAGACTCATCATACAGAGGCTCTTCAGGTGCCTTCTTCAAGGCCTCCATCTCTTTCATTAATAACATTGATGGTTCAGTATGACGATGCAACATTGCCTCTAAGAATTCAAAATATTCCGCAGCTATATCATTTGGTAAGACATGAGTTCTGTCATCATCATTTCTCCCAGCAAAACCATCAGCAATAACATTTGGCACAATAAGTTCACTTTGGTGTGTGTTGTGGAAAAACTAAAATCCTTTATCAGGGATGCCTGGACCATCGACATCAATATTCGCAGGGTCCCCAATTGTATAAGGCACCGAGCTACCCTCTCCATGCTTCGTCCAAATCAAGTAATCCTTCATAAATCCTCGGTAGACCAGATGAGAAATGATTGCTTCAGTATCTTCATAAATGTTAATATTTCTGCAGTCGATGCATGGACAATATATGTGCTTCGTCTTTGTTCTCAAAGCATGGTTCTTAGCAGCATCAACAAACCTATGGACCTCGGGTATGTATGATGGATTTAGTCTTGATAAGTTATACATCCAGAAGGACCGCTCCATCATGAGCTGTGGAAAAATTAGTAAATTAATTGATCTTAATGCAAAACCAGTAGTCTAGGAATATTGTCATCTAACCTTTCAAACAACAACCTATGAAGATGAAATCCTCCCACTTGTATATCTATCCAATTTGTAGACCTCGGAGCTAACATTAAAAATAAAGACAAAACCCTAAGTAATAATTCAAAAAAGAACACCTAACAACTAAATCAAATTGACAAGGTAGAAAAACACCATTGATGGAATCTACTAAATATATACCTTGATTCACTAAAATAAATTTGAGAAGGAAGGTGAGAGGAGAGGCATCATCTTAAGCAACCTCATACATAAAAAATTCATATTACATAATGAAATCAAATTTACATTAAAAATAACATCATAAACAATATAATTTAAAAAACTAAAAAGAAAACTTATCTCTCTCTCTCTTCCCAAGCATGGAAACACCATTCATAGAAACACTACATATATATTTCTTGGATTCACTAATTAGAGAAGAAAACATAGAAAAGGAGATATGAGAGACATCATCTAACCATCTTAAGCAACCTCATTTGAGCAAATATAGTCCATACCTAGCTATTCTACTCTCTCCCTCTCATCATGGTGAAACCCTAGATCCAAAAAGTAGCGCAAATTGAGCAAGAGGGCAAAAAAGAGTCATTAGAGGCATCGACTAACCTTTCTTAGCCACCTCCTTCCAAGAAATGAAGATCAAACCTCCTCCCTTGTATTTTGAAAAAACTAGACCTCCAAGATGGGCTCCAATGGAAGGTGGTTGCGAGCTATGGTTCTGCCCGAGGAGGAAGAAGGGGGCTGGGAGGTAATTATAAAAAGAATAGCACATGCGGTTTGCTTAAGAAACCGCCAGTGTAAATCAATTAACACAGACGGTTCACATAAGTGAACCGCCTGTGTTAATGCTCCATTTACACAGGCGGTTCAGTTATGTGAACCACCTGTGTTAATCTATTTACACAGGCGGTTCACATAACTGAACCGCCTGTGTAAATGGTTCATTAACACAGACGATTTTCTTACAACAACCGCCTGTACTGACCTAATTACACAGGCGGTTTTTAATTCTGGCCGTACAAATTTACAACACAGGTGCATTACAACTAAAACCGCCTGTGCAAAGTTTTTGCCCCCGCCGGCTTGGAACATCTGTGTACTAGTGGTAATAGTATTTGTAACACCCTAAATTTTGGTTCTTTGGAAATAGAGCTAAAATAATTTAATTTTGTATTTTTGTGCTCATGAAAATATAGGAAAAATAATATTTTTCATTAAATTAAAATTTATCATAATGTTTAGCAATATTATTGTGCATACATGTTGGTGCATAAGGTTTGGTGTAATGTTTGATTGCTGCTCTTTTGTGTGTTGATAGTGAGAAAATATTTAAAATATATTTATTAGATCTTTCTTCCTTCTTCGGAACGTATTTATCTTTTTCTACAATCAAATTTCTTGTCTCTCTGCTCAAGGTTTCATTCAGAGTCTCTCAGAATCTTTTCTTTCACACCTAAGTCACTCCTTTCAGTTTCTCGTCCATCAAGCAATCTCTACAAAACTTCTCAGAAAGTTATCCGGTCTTTTCTGTGAGCATAATCTAATTTTAGATGCTCCAAATTATCTTATCATGTGCTCCAAATACTTTATTTGGATTCCACATGTTCCATTTTGTCTCTGAGAATTTTTGCTAAATTTTCGGGGCGTTCGAAGTATTTTTAGTGGCTTAAATAAAAATTCTAGATTTTTTTCCGAAAATTATTAATTGATTTGGAAAATTAAAAAAATCTGAGCATAATTTTCCACCGAGCCCATGCCTATACTTACTAATGGGATTCAATAATTAATTAGGCCTATTAGTAAAGACAGAGGATACAACATCAATTTAGTACCATATTACTAATTGATGTAGATGTTGAGAGTTTTTCTCGCTATATATATATATATATACCAACCCCTTAGATAAAGCACACAAAAACTACCGTATGAGAAGCCCATAGTTTGGGAAATTTCTCATGTAGTAAATTAAAATCTTTTTTCTCTTCTTATAGCTGCCGACGCACATCTACGACCGACCAACCTATGTGGAGATCGATCGCCTGGTTATGCAGCAAGGCTAATGAGCTGTGCAGGTTGCCGGTGCGCGAGCTGCTGTCCAAATCACGTGGGATTAGCAGCAGGTGTTTCTCTTCTCTGTCCAATATTTTTTTATGATGCAAGTTCTATTCTTATGATGCAAGTTCTGATCCTATGTTCTTGTTAATTAGCACCCTCGTAAACCACCCTTTGTTAGGTCTAATTATTTTCCCCCATCATGGTTAACTAGATACACCATGATCTCCTCGCAGTTCAGTCCTAGCATCTTTAATCTTGTATTGTTTAATCTTTTTAGCCATGTCTCATGTCCTTTTTGCGTTAGATTTGCGGCAACGTAATTTCCGTTGTTAGTATCAATGTCCGTCGTGTTACTTGTGGACATTATAAATTGAACGAATATTATTTTGGTTAATAAGCATCAACTACTTCTCTAATTTTAAAGCATGTGATTTTATACCTCATCGTTGATATATATAGAAATATTGATATGATTAATTGCTAATATTAATATTTTTCTAAGATATAAATTTGCATAGTCTAAACACGCATATTAAATTCAAATATATGCTTTCACATATTTATATTTTTTTAAAAGTAAATAACAAACGTGTTTGTAAATAAAATATGACCAGTAGCTTTAACTCTACTTTTTAACTAAATATAAATTGACTAAATTAATATTTGTCACATGGTTTTATAAATAAAATAAACCGAGTTTATAGCCTTTACTCTTAAATTGAGGTAAATCTCCGTTAGTTATTTATTTTTCAATGTAACTCCGTTTAGCGTGTTTTTCATGTATATGTATTCGTAGCAATACGTAGATTAATTTTCAAAGCTTTTCATTGATTGGTGTACTGTCCTAATTGTAGCTTTGTTTGCTTCATGTATGTTTGGTCCCGATTGTGTGTGTTGATGATTGGTGACTGAGAATAGATGGTCAATAATCTGTGGTGATCAAGAGTGTAACAACAAGCAAGATCAGTACTTGGACAATTAGCAAGATCAACAAGAGCATTTGGATCAAGACAAGTATAGCATTTGGATTTTAATTCTATGGCCATGATCCTGTGACTAGATTAATGTTAAGTAATAAACGATAAAAATGACTTTTTAGCAACTTGATGATTTGTCTGTACGTGATCACCCGGTACAACAGTGCAACGATGAGGGCTATAATGGCTCTAGCTTTAGCTCAGTATGAAGACCTTTTCAAGCTTGTTAGAGGTTACCCGGAAGGGCGCTAGAGGGGCTGAACCGACACGGGTATAGTGCGAGCCCCTGTCCCTATTTGTATAGGCTGCGCGTCATTGTGCCATTCGGAAGAGGGGTATCTATATCTGCTCGTGAAGGAAACCTTGCGGCCCTAACATGTTAGACGAACTTTTGAAAGGCTTCATAGTGATCCCTGCCGACCTTCTTTGGTAGTGGGTTAAGAGGTCGACGGGCCTCGGGCGAAAGGGTAAATCATGACTCATGGGTAAAGATGTAAAACCTCTGCAGAGTGTTAAAACTAGTATACTAGCCGAGCTCACGGTCAGGAGCGGCCTTGGGGACATCTACATTAAGGACGATGAATCTTGTGTGTTAAGTATACTCATTGTTTATTGTTTAATGCTCTACATAATTTATGTCACATTTGATCATGAGATTGTGGGATCTATATAATCTAGTTGATATACTTGTGGAGTTCGACATGGACTCACTCTTCCTATTTCCCCCAAACCTCAGGAGAAGTTTAGGCTTGTGATCAACCAGTCAGTTGGATCCTGTAGAGAGAAGTTAATACCCGAAGTTCGGAGTTGTTTATCCGCTGTTGCTACCACAGGTTACCTCTTTTATACTAAGTACGTTATATTTTTGTGCATTGTCTTTTGATATTACCCCTTATTTGTAGCTATATGTGAGATTTGGCTTCTAAGACTCACATATGGTGCATATCTGGTTTTGTCCTTAAAATCGGGTATTACAAAGTGGTATCAAAGCAATGCTGGCTGTAGGACGCAAGCCTAGTTAGAAATTGGTCGTCTTAAGGTTTTGGAATTATCATAAATTCCTTGCTCTATATACCTTGGTATTTTCATCCATACTATATCCTTATCGTTGCTATTTGTCTCTAGCTTGTTGCTTATTTTAAAAGTACTTGTTCTCATATTCACTCCTTGATTTGGTATGCTATTAGAACTTTTCTTACCACCTTCTTGCGTCTTTTAAATATAAGTTTTAGGATCTCTACCGTTACTATGAAGAGAACGATAGTATCGCAAGTTAAGTGAAGTGTGAACCTTCAATGCTTAATTGGTTGTTATTATGTTTATGCTTGATTTGGATCTTTGTAATGAGTGAAATGATCTTGTGTATTTTCTTCACAATTTTATTTAGTTTATAGGCCTAAGGCATAAGGATTAATGAACTAAGTAGTTGGGTTCGGCTATCTCTTGTTTCTATCCCTTGCTGATTTCTAGAGCAGTCTGCAATAATCATGGTGTATCTCAAGTTCTGATCGTGCAAAGTTTGTCAAATTTTTCTGGGAATAACTAGACTTCAAGATCTTTCTCTGACCGCAAGAATCACCCTCATAGCTATTATGGTTTGGAAGTTACAAAAATCACAAGATGATACAGATGTGCTGTCAAGAAATCTGGACCAGTTTCGGGTACTTGCTGTTTGAGACAAATATGACTATAGAATTTGGAAAAGTGTTTTATAGAAAAGTTATAGACAATTTTCTAAGCTTTCCAACAGTTTAAGATGGAACTTATTCGGATAAGTAGATCCTGAGATATGATATTTACACTTGGATGTTTCTGTTCTGTTTCAAAATCTGGACAGATCTGGTATTTCCTATGTTCAGACAACTTAACTTCAGAATTCGGGAAAAAGTTGTATACGAAAGTTGAAGAGGATTTCCTAAGCTTTTCAAAAATGTAAGGATCATCTCCAGTTGAGTTAAGTAGCTTGAGATATAACTTCTGGAAGTTACTACACCTTTGCTGAGACGTTGAAAGGATGGATATTAAGTTTGGTTGTTTTACGTAAGCTTAAAGGCAGAACCTAAGGAGGTCTTCTACATGAAAGTTGTAGGGAATTTCATAAGTTTTCTAACAGTATAAGCTGCAATGCTATTGGATTAACAGAATAAGAGTTATACCTGTTTTACTACACTTGTGTTTTCATATGATGAGAAAATTTCAGGATACCTGTTTGTTCTCTTGCACATAAGTTCTTTGGGATGTCAGAAGACTTTAAATGCTAGTTAAAGAAGTTACAAGGAGAAGAAGTGGTTAACGACTGGAACATTTATAAGGACATCAAGTGCTTGGTATGTTTGGTTTGTTTCAAGATATCATTCCATTAGGAGTGTGATAATACCAATGGAGGTTTATGTCGTGGCTAATACTCATGGATTGAGAGTTATGTTTATAAGCATCAGATGACACCAAAGTTTACGAAGTTAAAAGTGGGATGCGAGAGTGAAGCAACTTAATTATGACAAAGGTACCGATAATTGGAACTTAGTGATGAAACTAACCTTGGATCAAGAGACTCGGTACAACGAATTTAAAAGACTATGATGTGTAGCATCCAAAAAGGATAGGAGAATTAGTCCCTAATGTCCCACAACCAACCTCGTCTTAAGGGGGTAGTACCTTGATATCACGAGTGGATGTCTTTTCAATCTATCTTGGAGTGATAATAGTCTCTTGAGATACCCCATGGTTATGATCATCTATCCTTGCTCATGTTATTGACGTTGGTCACTTAATGACAAGATATGGTTTGAGGTTTATTGGAGGCTTTAAAGTTAGGGGAGTTACCTTCGTGATGCATTCCATTAAAACTAGGTTATGTTCTTGTGTAAAAAGGAAAAGTGGACTAGTGATTGGAGTATCTGAGTGAGTAAAGTGGAATCCTTACCAAGACGATGCAACCACACAAGGAAGAGAAGATTTAAAGACGGGGTATAGACATCTCTTTGATCACCATCTTCCGAATCTCGAGGACGAGATTCATCTTAAGGGGGTAGAATTGTAACACCCTAAATTTTGGTTCTTTGAAATAGAGCTAAAATAATTTAATTTTGTATTTTTGTGCTCATGAAAATATAGGAAAAATAATATTTTTCATTAAATTAAAATTTATCATAATGTTTAGCAATATTATTGTGCATACATGTTGGTGCATAAGGTTTGGTGTAATGTTTGATTGCTGCTCTTTTGTGTGTTGATAGTGAGAAAATATTTAAAATACATTTATTAGATCTTTCTTCCTTCTTCGGTACGTATTTATCTTTTTCTACAATCAAATTTCTTGTCTCTCAGCTCAAGGTTTCATTCAGAGTCTCTTAGAATATTTTCTTTCACACCTAAGTCACTCCTTTCAGTTTCTCGTCCATCAAGCAATCTCTACAAAACTTCTCAGAAAGTTATCCGATCTTTTCCGTGAGCATAATCTAATTTTAGATGCTTCAAATTATCTTATCATGTGCTCCAAATACTTTATTTGGATTCCTCATGTTCCATTTTGTCTCTGAGAATTTTTGCTAAATTTTCGGGGCGTTCGAAGTATTTTTAGTGGCTTAAATAATAATTCTAGATTTTTTCCAAAATTTATTAATTGATTTGGAAAATTAAAAAAAAATCTGAGCATAATTTTCCACCGAGCCCATGCCTATACTTACTAATGGGGCTTCAATAATTAATTAGGCCTATTAGTAAAGACAGAGGATACAACATCAATTTAGTACCATATTACTAATTGATGTAGATGTTGAGAGTTTTTCTCTTTATATATATGTACCAACCTCTTGGATAAAGCACACAAAAACTACCGTATGAGAAGCCCCTAGTTTGGGAAATTTCTCATGTAGTAAATTAAAATCTTTTCTCTTCTTATAGCTGCCGACGCAGATCTACGACCGACCAACCTATGTGGAGATCGATCGCCTGGTTATGCAGCAAGGCTAATGAGCTGTGCAGGTTGCCAGTGCGCGAGCTGCTGTCCAAATCACGTGGGATTAGCAGCAGGTGTTTCTCTTCTCCGTCCAATATTTTTTTATGATGCAAGTTCTGATCTTATGATGCAAGTTCTGATCCTATGTTCTTGTTAATTAGCACCCTCGTAAACCACCCTTTGTTAGGTCTAATTATTTTCCCCCATCATGGTTAACTAGATACACCATGATCTCCTCGCAGTTCAGTCCTAGCATCTTTAATCTTGTATTGTTTAATCTTTTTAGCCATGTCTCATGTCCTTTTTGCGTTAGATTTGCGGCAACGTAATTTCCGTTGTTAGTATCAATGTCCGTCGTGTTACTTGTGGACATTATAAATTGAACGAATATTATTTTGGTTAATAAGCATCAACTACTTCTCTAATTTTAAAGCATGTGATTTTATACCTCATCGTTGATATATATAGAAATATTGATATGATTAATTGCTAATATTAATATTCTTCTAAGATATAAATTTGCATAGTCTAAACACGCATATTAAATTCAAATATATGCTTTCACATATTTATATTTTTTTAAAAGTAAATAACAAACGTGTTTGTAAATAAAATATGACCAGTAGCTTTAACTCTACTTTTTAACTAAAATATAAATTGACTAAATTAATATCTGTCACATGGTTTTATAAATAAAATAAACCGAGTTTATAGCCTTTACTCTTAAATTGAGGTAAATCTCTGTTAGTTGTTTAATTTTCAATGTAACTCCGTTTAGCGTGTTTTTCATGTCTGTGTATTCGTAGCAATACGTAGATTAATTTTCAAAGCTTTTCATTGATTGGTGTACTGTCCTAATTGTAGCTTTGTTTGCTTCATGTATGTTTGGTCCCGATTGTGTGTGTGTTGATGATTGGTGACTGAGAATAGATGGTGAATAATCTGTGGTGATCAAGAGTGCTACAACAAGCAAGATCAGTACTTGGACAATTAGCAAGATCAACAAGAGCATTTGGATCAAGGCAAGTATAGCATTTGGATTTTAATTCTGTGGCCATGATCCTGTGACTAGATTAATGTTAAGTAATAAACGATAAAAATGACTTTTTAGCAACATGATGATTTGTCTGTACGTGATCACCCGGGACAACAGTGCAACCATGAGGGCTATAATGGCTCTGGCTTTAGCTCAGTATGAAGACCTTTTCAAGCTTGTTAGAGGTTACCCGGAAGGGCGCTAGAGGGGCTGAACCGACACAGGTATAGTGCGAGCCCCTGTCCCTATGTGTATAGGCTGCGCGTCATTGTGCCATTCGGAAGGGGGTATCTATATCTGCTCGCGAAGGAAACCTTGCGGCCCTAACATGTTAGACGAACTTTTGAAAGGCTTCATAGTGATCCCTGCCGACCTTCCTTAGTAGTGGGTTAAGAGGTCGACGGGCCTCGGGCGAAAGGGTAAATCATGACTCATGGGTAAAGATGTACAACCTCGGAAGAGTGTTAAAACTAGTATACTAGCCGAGCTCACGGTCAGGAGCGGCTTTGGGGACATCTACATTAAGGACGATGAATCTTGTGTGTTAAGTATACTCATTGTTTATTGTTTAATGCTCTACATTATTTATGTCACATTTGATCATGAGATTGTGGGATCTATACAATCTAGTTGCTATACTTGTGGAGTTCGACATGGACTCACTCTTGCTATTTCCCCAAACCTCAGGAGAAGTTTAGGCTTGTGATCAACTAGTCAGTTGGATCCTGTAGAGAGAAGTTAATACCCGAAGTTCGGAGTTGTTTATCCGCTGTTGCTACCACAGGTTACCTCTTTTATACTAAGTACGTTATATTTTTGTGCATTGTCTTTTGATATTACCCCTTATTTGTAGCTATATGTGAGATTTGGCTTCTAAGACTCACATATGGTGCATATCTGGTTTTGTCCTTAAAATCGGGTATTACAGTATTTATCACAAACATGAAATTTGTAATGGCATCAATCCAATTAACTCTTAACTAAATGAACAAAATTACTAGCTTATCTTGTTAGAGCCAATAATAAGCCGAGTTGAGTGAGTTATCAACCCATGAGTTTTTCATCATCCAACCCTAAGTAGAACCATTGCTTCGCCTTTCTATGTTTGGTTTGGGAGCCTAAGCTAGGCAGCCGTAGCCAGACATCCACTAAACCCCAAATGTGGAAAATCCAATGTTTTGGGGTGATGCTTGGGCCAAACTACTTCAGTCAGTCCTCAACCGGGCATCAAGCTCATATAACCTCATGTTGCAAAAACATTTCACGTCATTTTTCTATATATAGGTGCCTACTCATATCGAACTATGCCTGATGGTGTTTAAAATCTCCTGCTACTGCGTGCTATTAGGTATCATTATGCCAATCCATTGCAGATAAAGTTTATTACTAGTTCAATGGAAGCTAAATAGGTTTGACAGGTAAACAAATTAAATTCTTATTATTATACATTTGTGGACCAGATATGGTTAATAAATGTTTAGACGTATATATAAAATATTTTAGTACCGATTCGGAGTTAGCGGTCTGCCATGTGTTCGTATGCGTGATCGAGGTGCCCACAAGTGAAATATGGTGGGTGGTTGCACCAGAATGACCAGATATCATTGGTTTAGTGCCTGACCTTATCCTAGACACACCGAAATGTAGTTGACCGACGATGCTAGACTTCACTTAAGTGAATATATACAAACACGTACTACCAGAGCAAATGAACCTACCAAATCAAATTTGGTTGTAATAAACTGATTAGTTCCACCGATTTTGAATAGAGTGTAAGGATCGGATGTGTTTGCTCACGTCGGACGTACGCGTGGTAAGCTGAACTGCTGAAATGCAAAGCTACCACATTATGAAGGAGTGTCGATTAGTCGTATCGAAATTTTAACAACGCAAGCCAGATTTATATATGGTGACACAGGCAGGAAAAATGTTTATACATGCTGCTAGGAAAATATGAAATCGCCGATTTCCATTATACTAGGAAAAAGTAGCTGTGCAGCTGGGTAAATATGCATTTACACAAATAGCTCTCTTGAAGAGAAAAAGGATAGTCGCCCAAAGGTACAGACCTCCAAAAGACTAGCTATTCCCCCTCCATATAATCCAGTTTGTAAAATAGATCTCTAACAGATTTTCTGTCTCATCATCTAAAAATAACTACTAGGTGTTCTTTATTTTTCGCTAGCCATAAACAGACCTGCGTACATTGGGTAGTGCAAGTGGAGTGATGTCACAAGGCCCCCAAAAAATTAGAGCCCCAAATTTTACTTAAGTGCATTGTAACTCTTATTATAAAACCTATGTAATGTTTTATGTTGTAGTAAGGTTAGTTTCAAGCATATGTGATATACCGCCATGGAAAAACATCTAGAAGGGCCCGCTGCCTCCTCCACGTATCACACCGTCCACCACCCTCGGAGATTACCTCCGGCCGGCGATGCATCATGGACTCTGACATCGGCGCTACCGCGATCCGCATCGGACGGGGTTCGAAAATTTGAATTGTCGACCGAGTGTCACCGTGGCCAACCGGACCGGATCGGATCGGCGCGACCGAACTGGGCTAGACCGGACCGAGACCAATTTACCAACATCAGGACCTATCCCGGTTTCGACCAAATCATCGGCCGAGCGTCTTCGAGGACCTACTCGACGCCTGGTTAACCCTACACTCGCCATCGCAGCCGCCGCACCAAGACCCTCCTACCGAGACATTCTCATGGCAGGGGGTGAAGTGGGGAGGAAAGGAAACCGAGGTGCTCCAAGCCGCAGTGCTCTGTCGGATCGCCGCCGTGGTCGCGGACGGGGCCATGCCGACGACGCCATTGGACGGGGTCGCGAGGATCATGGCCGCGATCGTGATCGTGATCGTGATCGTGATCGGGGTCACGGACTCGGTGGACGTGGAGGGCTGCCGCCAGCTGGGAGTCGTGGTCCTCCGCCAGCCGGTGCCGGCGCAGGAGCCCGGGGTCGCGGTCGGGGTTACCTTTGGCCGTCCTCGGGAACCGATCAACAGGCTGGCACGGGCGATATTGAGGTTGTCGAGGACACACACGTCTATCCTGCTGCCGACCCCATGGGAGAGGGCCGTGTCCGCGGCGGCAACAAGGCCGATGCAGAAGACATGCAAGTCAATAAGAGGAAGCGTAAAGACCTGCCTGTGAAGTTGGAGTGCTCTATATGCACAGAAGAGCACTACACCAACCAATGCCCACTGCTGCGAGGTCCCAAACCAACGGTCGCTTACTGTGGCGCAGCTGAGGATGGGCTAGGTTTCTTTCAGATTCAGACCGCAAGAAACAATCAGATAGTTATATTCAGTCGACAGTCTGTTGACACCATTTTTGGGCACGTGTCTAGGATGGCAGGATAGGGTGACAGTACGATGCGGGTTGCTGATGAGGATGGTTGCCGATGAGGGAGAGGTTGAATGTGACTAAGTCCACAGGCAGTAATATGGTGCCGATAGCTGGATAAAAAGGTCTGCTGATGACTATGGCAAGGGAATTGCCGATGATGCGAGGGAGGAGTCTGGAAGCTGCCAGTCGTCATGTGGAGGAGTTTCGGTTTGTCACGAAGGGTAGTTTTATTATTTCCTTAATTATTTGCATCGTTTTGTATACGGATTCCGTGTAATTTGGAATTCGAATTCTAATCGTGTCTGGTTGTAGCTCTTTGAGCAGGGTATAAATATAAACCCTAGGACCTTGTAATAATCAATCAAGAAATCAATCAAACACACGTTTTTACTCATATTCCAGCATCTACTTTTCGACGACTTCGTCATACCTTTTTTCTTTTATTATGAGTTCTTAGGAATTCGTCGACTTAAGTTCGGCGTGTTCTCGAGTTCCGCGTGAGTACCTCTTAGCCGTGACATCCGGGCGCATCGCTGTTGTCAGGACTAAAGTATTCGACTTATCACCTTTGCCGATAGCAAGGTCAAATCGGCTGGCACGCCTTAACGTTTGAATCGGGTATTAGCCCTTTGTGTTTGCAGATCAGTTTTGCATCAACACATCTTTTGGCACGCCCGGTGGGACAGATTCAAGATCAAGATCAACATGTCGATCTCTGACCTCGATCAAGAGAATGTCATCCCCGTGACGGAAGCCAACCTCAAGGATGAGCAAAAGCAAGCTATTGCCCAAGCCATGGAAGAGTTCAAGCAGCAATGCCTGAAGTCTTTCAGCATAAACAGGAGCGGCGAAGTGGTCCAGAAAGATGCACTGCCGGCACCACGACAGGTCACCTTTGACGCCAATCCTGGCAAGCTTCAAGATATGGTTGACAATGCCATCAATCGAGCGTTGATTAACCAAGCTGGTGTACTGTCTAATACGGTTTTCAACGCCGTGGCAAGAACTTTCAAGGAAGGACAAATCCCGCCAGATTATGTGGGGCCCTCCCATCATCAGCCAACGGCACCAGAGGTCACGGCTCCATCGGCTGCCTTGACGAATGCAAGTGCACAGTCTGCCGTCCCTCCAAGTACATTGGGGACTACTGGTGCACTATCTATGCCGATGGCAACCAACCCACAAATTTCAGTTGGGCAGCATAAACTGACAACAGATATGTTGGCATCGGCAATGTCAGGGCTAACTCTTCCTCCCAACTGGTGGGGTTATGGTATGCCTCCAGAGTTGACGCCGGGAACATCACAAATAACTGACATGAGGGGCAAAACTCCTATGACATCGGCACCTCCCAATGCGCTGGTGAACCAGAGTCCTCGGTATACCACAACTACTACTGCAAGGCCTCACACTGGGAATCCTCAAGATTCAATGTTTCAGATGCCCAACGCATCGGCAGAGTCAATGCTGATGCAACAGAGGCCTATGGCCCAGTTGGGGTATGTCAATTCAACGACGGTACCCAATTACCAATCATCGGCAGCACCTATGCCGATGAACGCTAATAATGGATGGCTTGGACAGCAAGCCTTTCCACAATTGCCCCAGCAGGGTTATCAGACTACAGGGTTCCAGCAAGGGCAGGTTTATCCCGGGTTCCAAGGACAGGGGATTCCCAACCAGCCAATAAATTTTGGGCAGCAACTCGGAGGACAGCCAATCGGTGGACAGCAGTTTGGTAGTCCGCAGATTGGAGGACAGGTGACCAATACAATGTTCCATGCAGGTCACGTCCCAAACAGACACGTGGAGGTTCGCCACCAGGTACCAGATCCGCAGCCGCCTCATCGGCAAGATGCCGATGCGTATTGGGCCGATAAGATTGCTGAAGTAATGAGGGAACAATTTGGGATAAAACCCAAAGTCAACACTTATTCTTATCGGACACCGTATCCTCCAGCGTATAATTTGATCCCGCTTCCACATCGGTACAAGGTACCGGATTTTACAAAGTTTTCCGGACAGGACGACACGTCAACCATGGAGCATGTCAACAGGTTCATTATTCAATGTGGAGAGGCTGGTAACAGGGACGAATTGAGGGTTCGTCTATTTTCATCATCATTGTCTGGATCGGCCTTTACTTGGTTCATATCATTACCTCCCAACTCAGTAATTACTTGGGCCGATCTAGAGAAGCAATTCCACAGATACTTCTTCTCGGGGGTTCATGAGAAGAAGATCACCGACTTGGTCAAGTTGAAGCAACGTAATGATGAGTCGGTTGAGGGATTTGTGCAGAGGATACGAGAGGTCAAGAATAAATGCTATAGCCTGGTTCTGGATGATCGGCAGCTAGCCGATTTGGCTTTCCAGGGTTTGTTGCCACATATCAGGGATAAGTATGCCTCTCAGGAGTTCGAAAGTTTAAGTCATTTGGTGCAGAGGATATCTGATCAAGACATCAAGCCTTTCGAGCCTAAGAGGGCATGGAATAAGAAAGTGTCATTTGTTGACGAAGCAACAAGCTCAGATTCCGATGAGGAACCAGTAATCGGTTTGGCAGAGTGGGTAAAAAACAAGAAGCCGATGTCTTGTCCCTTTGGGCAGAAGGAACCAGAGAAGTTTGCCTTTGACACCGCCAAGGCCGATAGGATATTTGACTTTCTACTTCAGGAAGGTCAAATCAAACTGTCACCTAATCACGTGATCCCGTCGGCAGAAGAGTTGAAGAGGATGAGATATTGCAAGTGGCATAATGCAACTTCACATGACACCAACGAGTGTAAAGTATTCAGACAGCAGCTGCAATCGGCTATAGAGTCAGGGAGAATCAAGTTTGACAGTTCTAAAGCCCAGAAGCCGATGAAGATAGACCAACATCCTTTCCCGACAAACATGTTGGATGCTAAGGGGAAGGCTAAGGTCTTAACGTCAGAGACAGCTGAGAAGAGTGCATCGGTAGATCCTCAGCATCAAGTTACTACTGCCGATGCAAGAAGTAAGGGCTTGGTCCAGGAAGGAACTGGCTCAGGAAGGCTTCCTCGATCTGGCATCGTCATAACTCATAGGAGGCCTCGAGAAAAATGGCAACAACGGGAAGATCGGTATCGACGCCAACAGGAGGATTATCAACGAGAAGAAGAAAGACGCCGACAGGAGTGGAATCGGCACAGGGATCATTGGAATTGCCCATTCTTCATCCATTGTTGGGAGGAAAATATCAAGCTTCCTACTGTCAGAAACTGCCCTGAATGCAACGGTTATGATCGGTACGATAGGAACGATCGGCGTTATCATGGTGATGAACGGCGAGCTAATGGGCCGATCAGAGGAAGAGTGTCAGTTCATGACCGGCTGGGGGGCAGATTCAGTGGGCACAACAGACTTAGTGACCGTGTCCAGTATTTTCCCAGGAACCAAGAGGAGCTCGAAGGAATGGCTGATGCGCGGGTTCCCGATGAATTCATATTTTGCAGGGATGCTAACACGCATCGCATGGAGTCAAGGGAGAACCGACGTCCGACGGCAAGGCAAAGGCCACTTCCTCCATGGTGCCCTCAAGGATTAACCAAGACACAGAAAAGGAGATTGCAACGAGAAAGGCAAGAGGAGCTAAACAAGGGAGAAAACTCTGGAAGTCGGCAGCCGTCAGACACCCAGAGGGAAGGTCCATCGGCAGGCGTCAACATGGTCTTCATGTTGCCGATGGAGTTTCTTGCACCAGCCAGTGACGATGAGTTGGAATTTTCTGATCAGATAGCTCAGTTGGCTCTGGATCCGATGACGACTATCTTTGAGAAACCTGCCGATGACGAGAGGCAGCATCTTAAAGCTTTGTTCCTCAAAGGAAGGGTTGATGGGCAGCCAATGACCAAGATCCTAGTTGATGGTGGAGCTGCTATTAATATTATGCCGTATGCAGTATATCGGAAGCTTGGGAAAGGGGATCTAGATTTGACCAAGACCGATATGATGCTCAAAGACTTTGAAGGAAACGTGTCTCCAGTCAAGGGGGCGATATGTGCAGAGTTGACCATCGGTAGCAAAACCTTGCCGACAACTTTTTTCGTGATCAGCGGAAAAGGTGCCTACAATTTATTATTGGGGAGAGATTGGATTCATGCCAATTGTTGTGTCCCATCTACAATGCATCAGTGCTTGGTTCAGTGGGTAGGTGACAAGATTGAGATCGTCCCAGGAGATTCTTCTTATGTTATCGCATCGGCAGAAGCGGATACTTACGAAAGGACCAGGTGCATTTCAGGGTAAGCTTGGGAGAAAGATTTTCTCAAAGTTGCCGATTATGAGATTCCACCGATCCAAGCAGTCGGTTCTGACGACGGTTTTTAATGGATAGATTCGCCGATGATGGAAAATTAGGCCAGGGATTCACATCGGCCGATGATTTGGTAGAAATAGATATAGGTAGTGGTGATAAGCCTAGACCTACTTTTATTAGTGCTAAATTAGATCCTGAGTGTAAGCGACAATTGATTAGTTTGTTAAAGGAATATAAAGATTGCTTTGCTTGGGATTATACAGAGATGCCTGGTTTAGACCGATCAATTGTCGAACATCGGTTACCCATCAAGTCTGGATTTCGGCCACATCAGCAACCAGCCCGCCGATGTAATCCTAACATTCTACCTGATATTAAGGCCGAAATCACTAAACTTATTGAAGCTAAGTTTATTCGGCAGTGTCGGTATGCCGAATGGATTTCCAATGTTGTTCCGGTTTACAAGAAGAACGGGAAGCTTCGGGTGTGCATTGATTTCAGGAATCTCAATAAAGCTACGCCGATGGATGGATACCCAATGCCTGTCGCCGATCTACTGGTTGATGCTGCGGCTGGCCATCGGGTCATCAGCTTCATGGATGGTAATGCGGGTTACAATCAAATATTCATGGCAGAGGAGGATATTCCAAAAACCGCATTCAGGTGTCCTGGTCATGTTGGACTATTTGAATAGATAGTCATGACTTTTGGGTTAAAGAATGCTGGTGCTACTTATCAAAGGGCTATGAATTTTATATTTCATGAATTCATCGGCAAGATCGTAGAAATTTATATTGATGATGTGGTGGTTAAGTCTGGAGATTTCTCAAAGCATCTTGCCGATTTACGAAAAGTGTTGGAGTGCACAAGGAAGCATGGATTGAAGATGAATCCCAACAAGTGTGCATTTGGCGTATCGGCAGGGTAGTTTCTTGGTTTCATGGTACATCAGAGGGGTATTGAAATTAGTCGAAGATCTATTGATGCCATCAATAAAATAGTGGCCCCTACCAATAAAACCGAGCTCCAATCCTTGATCGGCAAGGTGAATTTTATCAGAAGATTTATATCGAATTTATCTGGGAGGATTCGTGCTTTCAGTCCTCTTCTTAAATTGAAAGCCGATCAAGAGTTTGTTTGGGGAGAAGAACAGCAGTTGGCTCTGGATGAAATCAAAAAGTATCTAGTAAATCCTCCAGTTTTGGTTCCACCTCAACAAGGGAAGCCCTTCAAATTATATTTATCTACCGATGGATCGGTTATCGGTTCAGCTTTAGTTCAAGAATTTGAAGGGAAAGAGAGAGTAATTTATTATTTGAGTAGGAGGTTGATTGATGCTGAAACCAGGTATTCGGCCATTGAGAAATTGTGCTTATGCTTATATTGTTCATGTATCAAGCTGAGACATTACCTGTTGTCGGCTGAATGTGCTGTTGTTTGCAAAGATGACGTGGTCCGATACATGCTATCTATGCCGATTATGAGTGGTAGGATCGGTAAATGGATTTTAGCGCTGTCGGAGTTCGATTTGCGTTACGAATCGGCTAAGGCAGTCAAAGGGCAGATTATGGCCGATTTTGTGACTCAGCATTGCGGTCTAGTGGAAACCTTGGAAATTGCACCCTGGACGCTCTTCTTTGATGGATCTACCTGTGACCGGGGGGCAGGAATCGGCATTGTATTAGATTCTCCTAAGGGGAGGAAGTATGAGTTTTCCTTGCCGATTGTTGCTACATCAACAAATAATCAGGCTGAGTATCAAGCTCTGATCAAGGGATTGGAGTTGTTAAGAGAAGTTCGTGCTGATGCTGTTGAAATATTCGGGGACTCTATGTTGGTTAGAAATCAATTGGCCGGAAGCTATGAATGCCGAAGTGAAGTTCTCATAACCTATTTCGAGAGAAGTATGCAACTGTTAAAGGAGTTCAAGAACTTCCGATTGGAGCATGTTCCCCGATTGCATAATGAAGACGCTAATCGGTTAGCCCAGCATGCCTCGGGATATCAGCCAATGATTAATGCGACATCGGCAGTCAGTGCCGGTGATTGGAGGAAAGAAATTATCGATTATCTAAAAGATCCATCCAAAAAAGTTGAAAGACGGGTTCGATTTCAAGCGACCAAGTATGTGCTCCTTGAAAATGATTTGTATTATCGAACTGTCGAAGGAATTCTTCTCCAATGCTTGGGTGATGATGAAGCCAGAAGTTTGATGGGGGAAATCCATGAAGGAGTGTGTGGAGCGCATCAGTCAGCTTTTAAGATGAAGTGGATGATTCGAAGGAATGGATATTTTTGGCCAACCATACTTGAAGATTGTTTTAAATATTTCAAGGGATGTCAAGGTTGTCAAAAATTCGGTAATATCCAGAGAGCACCCGCATCGGCTATGAATCCTATAATAAAACCTTGGCCGTTCCGGGGATGGGCCATCGATCTGATCGGCCAGATTTATCCACCATCTAGCAAAGGGCATAAGTTCATTCTAGTTGCCACTGACTATTTCACTAAGTGGGTCGAAGCTATTCCTTTGAAGAAAGTCACATCGGCCAATATGATTGATTTTGTGAAGGAGCATATTATTTACCGATTTGGGATTCCCCAAACGATTACTACCGATCAGGGCACCATGTTCACGTCAGGGGAGTTCGATGAATTCGCAATCGGTATGGGAATTAAAGTGTTGAATTCTTCTCCTTACTATGCTCAAGCCAATGGGCAGGCCGAAGCGTCTAATAAAGGAATTATCAAGCTTATTAAACGAAAGATTGAAGAAAATCCTAGGCGGTGGCATACATTGTTAAATGAAGCACTATGGTCTTATCGGATGGCTTGTCATGGATCAACCAAGGTGTCACCCTATCAATTGGTGTATGGACATGATGCAGTGTTGCCTTGGGAGATTAAGGCTGGATCTAGGCGATTATCTTTTCAAGATCAATTGGCTGCCGATGATTATGCCACTTTGATGACCGATGAGTTAGATGATTTAGCAGGGCATCGGTTAAAAGCTTTAATGAGTATAGAAGAAAATAAGAAGAGAGTTGCTAGATGGTATGATAAGAAAGTAAAGGCTAAGGAGTTTGCCGATGGGGATTTGGTATGGAAGTTGATTTTGCCAGTCGGGACTAAAAGTTCGAAGTTTGGGAAGTGGTCTCCTAATTGGGAAGGTCCTTATCGGATAAGACACTCGGCTCCTGGTAATGCCTATATTCTAGAAACTCTCGAAGGAGTTGAATTTCCCAGAGCATTAAATGGCAAATATTTAAAGAAGTACTACCCCAGCATATGGGTCGATGCATAAAAGTTTAAGTGCCGATAACACTCATATCGGCTGGATTTAAATGTTTGGGGGCAGACTTAATGTTTCAAAAGATGCCGATAACAGTCTTATCGGCTAGACTAAAAGCTAAAAGCGGGAAAACAAAGGTGTGTTGCCGATAAAAGCTTCAGATGTTCAGCAGCGCTTGGATTGCCGATATGGCGCGCAGCCGGATCTGATTGGCTGTCTCTATCTCTTTGATATCATATCGGCAGAACCTTCTATCGGCTTCAGCTTCCTCTTCAGCTGCAGCGCTTTGCGGCCGTGGACGTTTCGTTCTTGTTCAAGGTGCTTGATGGTCTCCGGCAGTTGACTCTCTTCTTTCTGGGCTTGGGACAGAGCATCCTCTACTTGCTTGAGTTCGGCCAGCAGAGCTTCTCTTTTTGCCGATAGATCAGATACTTTCTGCTTCAGTGCATCACCTGAGGACTTTAAGGTGCCGATGTTCTTATGTTTCTCGTCGGCTAAGAGTTTTTCTTTCATCATCTCCTCAGAAAGCTGGATCTGAGCGGCTCTATCGGCAAGGCGTCGAGTGGCTCTCTGGTACTGTAGCTGGCGGCTTTCTAGGTATGCAGCATGGAAGAGGGTTTCTTCAGCATCGGCAGGAATTTGGCCTCTAAGGGTTTTGAACAGGGCCTTGGCTGGGTCAGAATCGTTGACCAGTTGAGCAGTGTCTTGATGAAGTATGGCCGATAGCTCCTCCAGCTTAGCCCTGGTTTCTACCGATACAGTCCCAATTGCCCGAGAGGAGCTTGCTTCCTCACCTTCTTCTTCGAAGATATCAATGGCGAAGGAGAATAAGCTATCGGGAGAATCTTGTTCCTGAAAATGAGAATGAAATAAGTCATTTTTATGGTCAAAGCTTCGGCAGACGATGCTGGTGGAAAAATTGGATGACTTACTTGTTTCAGGGCAATTTCTTGCCTTTGACTCAAAGGTACCGATGGAGCTACAGGTTGATCGGCAGATGTTGCCGATGGAACGATATCGCCTGAAAGAAGACAGGAAGGGTTATGAGACTAAATGAGAATAAGTTTATCGGCGGAAGTATTGTTGAGATATGTTACCCGGAGGAGGAACAACAGTTGTCTGAATCGGGGAAACCGCCGATGATATAACTGGACCTGCCGGGCCAGTTGTTTGTTCACCCACGTCAGCTGATGTACCTTCTGTTTGAGGTTCTTCCTGCTGAGGTTCTTCCATCTGTGGTGCTTCCTGCATTGGTTGGGGAGATGGTGCTTGCTGTGTCTGGACTTCTGGAGAAGAAGGGGAAGATTCCACCGGGATTGGAGACACCGGAGGAGGAGGGGGAGTTGCCACTTTCTGGCGCTTTGTTCCAGCCTTAGCACCTTGGGTGCCCTTCCTCTTTGGCTGGCTAGACTGGGGGGCATCGGTACCTTGGCGTTTGGCTTTTGCCGATGCACCAGTTTGCTGCAACAACAAAAAGGAGTTTATGAGCATAGATAGCCGATACAAAGATAGTTAGCATAAATGAAAAGGGTTTGACAAATTGCCCTGAAAGCTTGCGCCAGAGTGGAAGCAGCTACCGTTGGCGATGTCTGAGTTTTCCTGGTGGTAACTTTCTTGAGGCGCGCACCCCGATGCACGATGGAAGCCAGAGTGGGAGCATTATGGCCGATTGAGGAGATCGGGCCTGATGGGAACAAGTCGATCGGTTTCCCACTCCTGCTAACCGATGGGGGGGGTGTTGTCAACCTGCAAAAGGAATACAGGGGTAAGTTACCGATGGAAATAGTATTGGAAAATGAGACATCGGTTTAAAATACTTACAGTGTCATCAGGGACTTCGTATTCGGGGTCGATCATGCCGCGGTATGAGAGGGCCGATCTGCAGAATAGATTCTCTTTCCATTCTGCCCACCATAGCTTGTATGCCTGAGTGGTAAAGGCAGCTGGAACCCATTCCGACAGATCTACATCTGTATCGGCATTTGGTGGTAGCTGGGCTACTCGAGTCCACTCGAGAAGGT
This sequence comes from Sorghum bicolor, assembly GCF_000003195.3. Classification (NCBI taxonomy): domain Eukaryota; kingdom Viridiplantae; phylum Streptophyta; class Magnoliopsida; order Poales; family Poaceae; genus Sorghum; species Sorghum bicolor. The sequence continues at coordinate 7,927,374 of NC_012877.2, forward strand.
TGGCGATGGGTTCTCTGGGCTTTATCACATCGGCATAAGGAAGTGCAATCGGCAACTGGCCGAAAGCTAGCTGGCGAGCTAATGCCGATGGATTATAAAATTCATAGGTTTGGGGAGAGGTTTTTGTGCTACCGAAGAAATTCACTGGTATGGCTCTGGGAGTCACAATTGCCATCATCACCTCATTGTCCCTGTCGAGAGCTTCATCAAATGGATTGAAGGACAGAGGGAGCATGCTATCTGGGTCGTCATAAGCCAGCCATGGTCGTTCATCTCTGGCCAGACCCTCATACAGAGTCTCAAAGAATCGGCCGATCTGATCCGGATTGTTCCCTGAACCGGGTAAGACTATAACGGCTTCGCCAAAGTTCAAGGGGGCACGCGTTGCCGATTCCTCTTCACCCAACACATGATTTTCGGCTATATCTCTTGGGAAGTGCTGTGAGAACAAGTTGAAATCAAGGCGCTTATGCAGGTGCAGATTGAGCCACATATTAATAAACCACCAGGGGCTTCCCAAGTTGCCGATGGATTGGCCAAGCAGGAGTTTCTGGGCTACCTGATGAAGAAGGTGGTAAACAGCGCTGAGCAAATATCGGCCGAGAGGAAATTGGCCACCGCTAGCCAGTCTTTCTGCTGCCGATAGATAGACAGAAGTCGGTCCTGCCGATCGACCACAGAATACAAACTTGTCCAGCCACATGTTCAGAAAGGTGGTTTGCTCCTTTATGGTGACAGGCCCTCTCCCGCGGTAGGGCTGGGCCAAGAGCGAAAGGTGTCTTTCCACAGATCTAAAGAAAAGTTTTCGGCTCTAAAGGGAATCCTATTGGTTTCTGCATTGATAAGGTCGGTTGGATCTGGATTCCCTAAAGGGCCGAGGCACTGAAGGTGTGGTTGATCGGTAGGGATGACAATTTTGTTGGACAACTCCTAGTGTTTTGGAGAATAAAAATACAAAGAAAAAGGAAAAGGAAGATATTCAGTAGGATGAATCGCAGATGAACAGGAATGCGAGAAAAAGGTACAGGAGATGAGATGGAAGTCTGACCTCAGGGACGACGAAGCCAATGGCCATCTAGTCGTGAAGAGGACGTTGGAGGGCACCGGAGTTGATGAAGAGGAATGTTTGTCGGAGATCTTGAGGGTTGCAAATGGCGCCGCCGCTGGAAAAGCAAAGTTGGATAGTAGAATGGTGTAATGGGGGAGGAGTACCCAAGAAGGAACTATTTATAGGACAAGACGGGCAAGGGCAAATCCGACTTATCTCTTTGCCGCATCCGAGAAGCCCGAGGGTACTCAGGTAGATATGGTAACTGTTCGCACGGTAATCCAGGGATTGTGCAGGTGATTTGACGGGAAGCGGTCATTATCTAAAGATATTTTACTGTGCGAGATCTCCTGGTCGGTCCATCGGCGATATTCTATAACGGTCATCTTGCCGATGGGCGGATAGAGGGGAAGTAACCGTTTTTGCGAATATCCTGGTCAGAGCATCGGCAGATCTTTGTAACGGTATTGTTGCCGATGTACGACCAAGAAAGATGCCCGTTTAGGAAGTTGGGGATTTCGAGGAATCTGCGGAGGATTAGGATCAGAGTTGTCCAGATTAAGGTTGTCGGTTACCAGATTAGGAGCATTAATTGCGGAGAAGGCATCATTACTGCAGAGAATTTCGGAGCATTAATAGTTTTATACTCCGAAACTGGGGGGCATGTGTTGACACCATTTTTGGGCACGTGTCTAGGATGGCAGGATTGGGTGGCAGTACGATGCGGGTTGCTGATGAGGATGGTTGCCGATGAGGGAGAGGTTGAATGTGACTAAGTCCACAGGCAGTAATATGGTGCCGATAGCTGGATAAAAAGGTCTGCCGATGACTATGGCAAGGGAATTGCCGATGATGCGAGGGAGGAGTCTGGAAGCTGCCAGTCGTCATGTGGAGGAGTTTCGGTTTGTCACGAAGGGTAGTTTTATTATTTCCTTAATTATTTGCATCGTTTTGTATACGGATTCCGTGTAATTTGGAATTCGAATTCTAATCGTGTCTGGTTGTAGCTCTTTGAGCAGGGTATAAATATAAACCCTAGGACCTTGTAATAATCAATCAAGAAATCAATCAAACACACGTTTTTACTCATATTCCAGCATCTACTTTTCGACGACTTCGTCATACCTTTTTTTCTTTTATTACGAGTTCTTAGGAATTCGTCGACTTAAGCTCGGCGTGTTCTCGAGTTCCGCGTGAGTACCTCTTAGCCGTGACATCCGGGCGCATCGCTGTTGTCAGGACTAAAGTATTCGACTTATCACCTTTGCCGATAGCAAGGTCAAATCGGCTGGCACGCCTTAACGTTTGAATCGGGTATTAGCCCTTTGTGTTTGCAGATCAGTTTTGCATCAGGGTTTAGCCCAGCCTCTAAGATGTTGCCTGAGCCTGCGGATTTTGAACTGCAGATCAGCAAACACAAAGGGCTAATACCCGATTCAAACGTTAAGGCGTGCCAGCCGATTTGACCTTGCTATCGGCAAAGGTGATAAGTCGAATACTTTAGTCCTGACAACAGCGATGCGCCCGGATGTCACGGCTAAGAGGTACTCACGCGGAACTCGAGAACACGCCGAACTTAAGTCGACGAATTCCTAAGAACTCGTAATAAAAGAAAAAAGGTATGACGAAGTCGTCGAAAAGTAGATGCTGGAATATGAGTAAAAAAGTGTGTTTGATTGATTTCTTGATTGATTATTACAAGGTCCTAGGGTTTATATTTATACCCTGCTCAAAGAGCTACAACCAGACACGATTAGAATTCGAATTCCAAATTACACGGAATCCGTATACAAAACGATGCAAATAATTAAGGAAATAATAAAACTACCCTTCGTGACAAACCGAAACTCCTCCACATGACGACTGGCAGCTTCCAGACTCCTCCCTCGCATCATCGGCAATTCCCTTGCCATAGTCATCGGCAGACCTTTTTATCCAGCTATCGGCACCATATTACTGCCTGTGGACTTAGTCACATTCAACCTCTCCCTCATCGGCAACCATCCTCATCAGCAACCCGCATCGTACTGCCACCCTATCCTACCATCCTAGACACGTGCCCAAAAATGGTGTCAACACATGCCCCCCAGTTTCGGAGTATAAAACTATTAATGCTCCGAAATTCTCTGCAGTAATGATGCCTTCTCCGCAATTAATGCTCCTAATCTGGTAACCGACAACCTTAATCTGGACAACTCTGATCCTAATCCTCCGCAGATTCCTCGAAATCCCCAACTTCCTAAACGGGCATCTTTCTTGGTCGTACATCGGCAACAATACTGTTACAAAGATCTGCCGATGCTCTGACCAGGATATTCGCAAAAACGGTTACTTCCCCTCTATCCGCCCATCGGCAAGATGACCGTTATAGAATATCGCCGATGGACCGACCAGGAGATCTCGCACAGTAAAATATCTTTAGATAATGACCGCTTCCCGTCAAATCACCTGCACAATCCCTGGATTACCGTGCGAACAGTTACCATATCTACCTGAGTACCCTCGGGTTTCTCGGATGCGGCAAAGAGATAAGTCGGATTTGCCCTTGCCCGTCTTGTCCTATAAATAGTTCCTTCTTGGGTACTCCTCCCCCATTACACCATTCTACTATCCAACTTTGCTTTTCCAGCGGCGGCGCCATTTACAACCCTCAAGATCTCCGACAAACATTCCTCTTCATCAACTCCGGTGCCCTCCAACGTCCTCTTCACGACAAGATGGCCATTGGCTTCGTCGTCCCTGAGGTCAGACTTCCATCTCATCTCCTGTACCTTTTTCTCGCATTCCTGTTCATCTGCGATTCATCCTACTGAATATCTTCCTTTTCCTTTTTCTTTGTATTTTTATTCTCCAAAACACTAGGAGTTGTCCAACAAAATTGTCATCCCTACCGATCAACCACACCTTCAGTGCCTCGGCCCTCTAGGGAATCCAGATCCAACCGACCTTATCAATGCAGAAACCAACAGGATTCCCTTTAGAGCCGAAAACTTTTCTTTAGATCTGTGGAAAGACACCTTTCGCTCTTGGCCCAGCCCTACTGTAGCATGGAAAGATTGGTTCTTGAGGGTCAGCAATTCTTATGAAGTCCAGTGGGGTGAGAGGAAGCTAGCTCAATGCATTAGGCTATCCATTGCCGATATGCACAGGAACGAGTCACTGCTGATAGCTGCATCCTACTTTTGGTCAGACACTCTCAATGCCTTTGTCTTTGGCCGCGGCCCTGCTTCTCCTACCCTTGCCGCTGTAGCCATGCTTACTGGGCTAGATATATCTTCTGCCGATAGCACCCACTTTTTTGATACTGCCCCCAGTGCCAAAGTGGAGACTCGCGCTATCGGCGGTTGGTCAGGGTACATCCAGAAGTACCGCGGGAGAGGGCCTGTCACCATAAAGGAGCAAACCACCTTTCTGAACATGTGGCTGGACAAGTTTGTATTCTGTGGTCGATCGGCAGGACCGACTTCTGTCTATCTATCGGCAGCAGAAAGACTGGCTAGCGGTGGCCAATTTCCTCTCGGCCGATATTTGCTCAGCGCTGTTTACCACCTTCTTCATCAGGTAGCCCAGAAACTCCTGCTTGGCCAATCCATCGGCAACTTGGGAGGCCCCTGGTGGTTTATTAATATGTGGCTCAATCTGCACCTGCATAAGCGCCTTGATTTCAACTTGTTCTCACAGCACTTCCCAAGAGATATAGCCGAAAATCATGTGTTGGGTGAAGAGGAATCGGCAACGCGTGCCCCCTTGAACTTTGGCGAAGCCGTTATAGTCTTACCCGGTTCAGGGAACAATCCGGATCAGATCGGCCGATTCTTTGAGACTCTGTATGAGGGTCTGGCCAGAGATGAACGACCATGGCTGGCTTATGACGACCCAGATAGCATGCTCCCTCTGTCCTTCAATCCATTTGATGAAGCTCTCGACGGGGACAATGAGGTGATGATGGCAATTGTGACTCCCAGAGCCAAACCAGTGAATTTCTTCGGTAGCACAAAAACCTCTCCCCAAACCTATGAATTTTATAATCCATCGGCATTAGCTCGCCAGCTAGCTTTCAGCCAGTTGCCGATTGCACTTCCTTATGCCGATGTGATAAAGCCCAGAGAACCCATCGCCAACCTTCTCGAGTGGACTCGAGTAGCCCAGCTACCACCAAATGCCGATACAGATGTAGATCTGTCGGAATGGGTTCTAGCTGCCTTTATCACTCAGGCATACAAGCTATGGTGGGCAGAATGGAAAGAGAATCTATTCTGCAGATCGGCCCTCTCATACCGCGGCATGATCGACCCCGAATACGAAGTCCCTGATGACACTGTAAGTATTTTAAACCGATGTCTCATTTTCCAATACTATTTCCATCGGTAACTTACCCCTGTATTCCTTTTGCAGGTTGACAACACCCCCCCATCGGTTAGCAGGAGTGGGAAACCGATCGACTTATTCCCATCAGGCCCGATCTCCTCAATCGGCCATAATGCTCCCACTCTGGCTTCCATCGTGCATCGGGGTGCGCGCCTCAAGAAAGTTACCACCAGGAAAACTCAGACATCGCCAACGGTAGCTGCTTCCACTCTGGCGCAAGCTTTCAGGGCAATTTGTCAAACCCTTTTCATTTATGCTAACTATCTTTGTATCGGCTATCTATGCTCATAAACTCCTTTTTGTTGTTGCAGCAAACTGGTGCATCGGCAAAAACCAAACGCCAAGGTACCGATGCCCCCAAGTCTAGCCAGCCAAAGAGGAAGGGCACCCAAGGTGCTAAGGCTGGAACAAAGCGCCAGAAAGTGGCAACTCCCCCTCCTCCTCCGGTGTCTCCAATCCCGGTGGAATCTTCCCCTTCTTCTCCAGAAGTCCAGACACAGCAAGCACCATCTCCCCAACCAATGCAGGAAGCACCACAGATGGAAGAACCTCAGTAGGAAGAACCTCAAACAGAAGGTACATCAGCTGACGTGGGTGAACAAACAACTGGCCCGGCAGGTCCAGTTATATCATCGGCGGTTTCCCCGAGTCAGACAACTGTTGTTCCTCCTCCGGGTAACATATCTCAACAATACTTCCGCCGATAAACTTATTCTCATTTAGTCTCATAACCCTTCCTGTCTTCTTTCAGGCGATATCGTTCCATCGGCAACATCTGCCGATCAACCTGTAGCTCCATCGGTACCTTTGAGTCAAAGGCAAGAAATTGCCCTGAAACAAGTAAGTCATCCAATTTTTCCACCAGCATCGTCTGCCGAAGCTTTGACCATAAAAATGACTTATTTCATTCTCATTTTCAGGAACAAGATTCTCCCGATAGCTTATTCTCCTTCGCCATTGATATCTTCGAAGAAGAAGGTGAGGAAGCAAGCTCCTCTCGGGCAATTGGGACTGTATCGGTAGAAACCAGGGCTAAGCTGGAGGAGCTATCGGCCATACTTCATCAAGACACTGCTCAACTGGTCAACGATTCTGACCCAGCCAAGGCCCTGTTCAAAACCCTTAGAGGCCAAATTCCTGCCGATGCTGAAGAAACCCTCTTCCATGCTGCATACCTAGAAAGCCGCCAGCTACAGTACCAGAGAGCCACTCGACGCCTTGCCGATAGAGCCGCTCAGATCCAGCTTTCTGAGGAGATGATGAAAGAAAAACTCTTAGCCGACGAGAAACATAAGAACATCGGCACCTTAAAGTCCTCAGGTGATGCACTGAAGCAGAAAGTATCTGATCTATCGGCAAAAAGAGAAGCTCTGCTGGCCGAACTCAAGCAAGTAGAGGATGCTCTGTCCCAAGCCCAGCAAGAAGAGAGTCAACTGCCGGAGACCATCAAGCACCTTGAACAAGAACAAAACGTCCACGGGCGCAAAGCGCTGCAGCTGAAGAGGAAGCTGAAGCCGATAGAAGGTTCTGCCGATGATGATATCAAAGAGATAGAGACAGCCAATCAGATCCGGCTGCGCGCCATATCGGCAATCCAAGCGCTGCTGAACATCTGAAGCTTTTATCGGCAACACACCTTTGTTTTCCCGATTTTAGCTTTTAGTCTAGCCGATAAGACTGTTATCGGCATCTTTTGAAACATTAAGTCTGCCCCCAAACATTTAAATCCAGCCGATAGGAGTGTTATCGGCACTTAAACTTTTATGCATCGACCCATATGCTGGGGTAGTACTTCTTTAAATATTTGCCATTTAATGCTCTGGGAAATTCAACTCCTTCGAGAGTTTCTAGAATATAGGCATTACCAGGAGCCGAGTGTCTTATCCGATAAGGACCTTCCCAATTAGGAGACCACTTCCCAAACTTCGAACTTTTAGTCCCGACTGGCAAAATCAACTTCCATACCAAATCCCCATCGGCAAACTCCTTAGCCATTACTTTCTTATCATACCATCTAGCAACTCTCTTCTTATTTTCTTCTATACTCATTAAAGCTTTTAACCGATGCCCTGCTAAATCATCTAACTCATCGGTCATCAAAGTGGCATAATCATCGGCAGTCAATTGATCTTGAAAAGATAATCGCCTAGATCCAGCCTTAATCTCCCAAGGCAACACTGCATCATGTCCATACACCAATTGATAGGGTGACACCTTGGTTGATCCATGACAAGCCATCCGATAAGACCATAGTGCTTCATTTAACAATGTATGCCACCGCCTAGGATTTTCTTCAATCTTTCGTTTAATAAGCTTGATAATTCCTTTGTTAGACGCTTCGGCCTGCCCATTGGCTTGAGCATAGTAAGGAGAAGAATTCAACACTTTAATTCCCATACCGATTGCGAATTCATCGAACTCCCCTGACGTGAACATGGTGCCCTGATCGGTAGTAATCGTTTGGGGAATCCCAAATCGGTAAATAATATGCTCCTTCACAAAATCAATCATATTGGACGATGTGACTTTCTTCAAAGGAATAGCTTCGACCCACTTAGTGAAATAGTCAGTGGCAACTAGAATGAACTTATGCCCTTTGCTAGATGGTGGATAAATCTGGCCGATCAGATCGATGGCCCATCCCCGGAACGGCCAAGGTTTTATTATAGGATTCATAGCCGATGCGGGTGCTCTCTGGATATTACCGAATTTTTGACAACCTTGACATCCCTTGAAATATTTAAAACAATCTTCAAGTATGGTTGGCCAAAAATATCCATTCCTTCGAATCATCCACTTCATCTTAAAAGCTGACTGATGCGCTCCACACACTCCTTCATGGATTTCCCCCATCAAACTTCTGGCTTCATCATCACCCAAGCATCGGAGAAGAATTCCTTCGACAGTTCGATAATACAATTCATTTTCAAGGAGCACATACTTGGTCGCTTGAAATCGAACCCGTCTTTCAACTTTTTTGGATGGATCTTTTAGATAATCGATAATTTCTTTCCTCCAATCACCGGCACTGACTGCCGATGTCGCATTAATCATTGGCTGATATCCCGAGGCATGCTGGGCTAACCGATTAGCGTCTTCATTATGCAATCGGGGAACATGCTCCAATCGGAAGTTCTTGAATTCCTTTAACAGTTGCATACTTCTCTCGAAATAGGTTATGAGAACTTCACTTCGGCATTCATAGCTTCCGGCCAATTGATTTATAACCAACATAGAGTCCCCGAATATTTCAACAGCATCAGCACGAACTTCTCTTAACAACTCCAATCCCTTGATCAGAGCTTGATACTCAGCCTGATTATTTGTTGATGTAGCAACAATCGGCAAGGAAAACTCATACTTCCTCCCCTTAGGAGAAACTAATACAATGCCGATTCCTGCCCCCCGGTCACAGGTAGATCCATCAAAGAAGAGCGTCCAGGGTGCAATTTCCAAGGTTTCCACTAGACCGCAATGCTGAGTCACAAAATCGGCCATAATCTGCCCTTTGACTGCCTTAGCCGATTCGTAACGCAAATCGAACTCCGACAGCGCTAAAATCCATTTACCGATCCTACCACTCATAATCGGCATAGATAGCATGTATCGGACCACGTCATCTTTGCAAACAACAGCACATTCAGCCGACAACAGGTAATGTCTCAGCTTGATACATGAACAATATAAGCATAAGCACAGTTTCTCAATGGCCGAATACCTGGTTTCAGCATCAATCAACCTCCTACTCAAATAATAAATTACTCTCTCTTTCCCTTCAAATTCTTGAACTAAAGCTGAACCGATAACCGATCCATCGGTAGATAAATATAATTTGAAGGGCTTCCCTTGTTGAGGTGGAACCAAAACTGGAGGATTTACTAGATACTTTTTGATTTCATCCAGAGCCAACTGCTGTTCTTCTCCCCAAACAAACTCTTGATCGGCTTTCAATTTAAGAAGAGGACTGAAAGCACGAATCCTCCCAGATAAATTCGATATAAATCTTCTGATAAAATTCACCTTGCCGATCAAGGATTGGAGCTCGGTTTTATTGGTAGGGGCCACTATTTTATTGATGGCATCAATAGATCTTCGACTAATTTCAATACCCCTCTGATGTACCATGAAACCAAGAAACTGCCCTGCCGATACGCCAAATGCACACTTGTTGGGATTCATCTTCAATCCATGCTTCCTTGTGCACTCCAACACTTTTCGTAAATCGGCAAGATGCTTTGAGAAATCTCCAGACTTAACCACCACATCATCAATATAAATTTCTACGATCTTGCCGATGAATTCATGAAATATAAAATTCATAGCCCTTTGATAAGTAGCACCAGCATTCTTTAACCCAAAAGTCATGACTATCCATTCAAATAGTCCAACATGACCAGGACACCTGAATGCGGTTTTTGGAATATCCTCCTCTGCCATGAATATTTGATTGTAACCCGCATTACCATCCATGAAGCTGATGACCCGATGGCCAGCCGCAGCATCAACCAGTAGATCGGCGACAGGCATTGGGTATCCATCCATCGGCGTAGCTTTATTGAGATTCCTGAAATCAATGCACACCCGAAGCTTCCCGTTCTTCTTGTAAACCGGAACAACATTGGAAATCCATTCGGCATACCGACACTGCCGAATAAACTTAGCTTCAATAAGTTTAGTGATTTCGGCCTTAATATCAGGTAGAATGTTAGGATTACATCGGCGGGCTGGTTGCTGATGTGGCCGAAATCCAGACTTGATGGGTAACCGATGTTCGACAATTGATCGGTCTAAACCAGGCATCTCTGTATAATCCCAAACAAAGCAATCTTTATATTCCTTTAACAAACTAAACAATTGTCGCTTACACTCAGGATCTAATTTAGCACTAATAAAAGTAGGTCTAGGCTTATCACCACTACCTATATCTATTTCTACCAAATCATCGGCCGATGTGAATCCCTGGCCTAATTTTCCATCATCGACGAATCTATCCATTAAAAACCGTCGTCAGAACCGACTGCTTGGATCGGTGGAATCTCATAATCGGCAACTTTGAGAAAATCTTTCTCCCAAGCTTCCCCTGAAATGCACCTGGTCCTTTCGTAGGTATCCGCTTCTGCCGATGCGATAACATAAGAAGAATCTCCTGGGACGATCTCAATCTTGTCACCTACCCACTGAACCAAGCACTGATGCATTGTAGATGGGACACAACAATTGGCATGAATCCAATCTCTCCCCAATAATAAATTGTAGGCACCTTTTCCGCTGATCACGAAAAAAGTTGTCGGCAAGGTTTTGCTGCCGATGGTCAACTCTGCACATATCGCCCCCTTGACTGGAGACACGTTTCCTTCAAAGTCTTTGAGCATCATATCGGTCTTGGTCAAATCTTGATCCCCTTTCCCAAGCTTCCGATATACTGCATACGGCATAATATTAATAGCAGCTCCACCATCAACTAGGATCTTGATCATTGGCTGCCCATCAACCCTTCCTTTGAGGAACAAAGCTTTAAGATGCTGCCTCTCGTCATCGGCAGGTTTCTCAAAGATAGCCGTCATCGGATCCAGAGCCAACTGAGCTATCTGATCAGAAAATTCCAACTCATCGTCACTGGCTGGTGCAAGAAACTCCATCGGCAACATGAAGACCATGTTGACGCCTGCCGATGGACCTTCCCTCTGGGTGTCTGACGGCTGCCGACTTCCAGAGTTTTCTCCCTTGTTTAGCTCCTCTTGCCTTTCTCGTTGCAATCTCCTTTTCTGTGTCTTGGTTAATCCTTGAGGGCACCATGGAGGAAGTGGCCTTTGCCTTGCCGTGGGACGTCGGTTCTCCCTTGACTCCATGCGATGCGTGTTAGCATCCCTGCAAAATATGAATTCATCGGGAACCCGCGCATCAGCCATTCCTTCGAGCTCCTCTTGGTTCCTGGGAAAATACTGGACACGGTCACTAAGTCTGTTGTGCCCACTGAATCTGCCCCCCAGCCGGTCATGAACTGACACTCTTCCTCTGATCGGCCCATTAGCTCGCCGTTCATCACCATGATAACGCCGATCGTTCCTATCGTACCGATCATAACCGTTGCATTCAGGGCAGTTTCTGACAGTAGGAAGCTTGATATTTTCCTCCCAACAATGGATGAAGAATGGGCAATTCCAATGATCCCTGTGCCGATTCCACTCCTGTCGGCGTCTTTCTTCTTCTCGTTGATAATCTTCCTGTTGGCGTCGATACCGATCTTCCCGTTGTTGCCATTTTTCTCGAGGCCTCCTATGAGTTATGACGATGCCAGATCGAGGAAGCCTTCCTGAGCCAGTTCCTTCCTGGACCAAGCCCTTACTTCTTGCATCGGCAGTAGTAACTTGATGCTGAGGATCTACCGATGCACTCTTCTCAGCTGTCTCTGACGTTAAGACCTTAGCCTTCCCCTTAGCATCCAACATGTTTGTCGGGAAAGGATGTTGGTCTATCTTCATCGGCTTCTGGGCTTTAGAACTGTCAAACTTGATTCTCCCTGACTCTATAGCCGATTGCAGCTGCTGTCTGAATACTTTACACTCGTTGGTGTCATGTGAAGTTGCATTATGCCACTTGCAATATCTCATCCTCTTCAACTCTTCTGCCGACGGGATCACGTGATTAGGTGACAGTTTGATTTGACCTTCCTGAAGTAGAAAGTCAAATATCCTATCGGCCTTGGCGGTGTCAAAGGCAAACTTCTCTGGTTCCTTCTGCCCAAAGGGACAAGACATCGGCTTCTTGTTTTTTACCCACTCTGCCAAACCGATTACTGGTTCCTCATCGGAATCTGAGCTTGTTGCTTCGTCAACAAATGACACTTTCTTATTCCATGCCCTCTTAGGCTCGAAAGGCTTGATGTCTTGATCAGATATCCTCTGCACCAAATGACTTAAACTTTCGAACTCCTGAGAGGCATACTTATCCCTGATATGTGGCAACAAACCCTGGAAAGCCAAATCGGCTAGCTGCCGATCATCCAGAACCAGGCTATAGCATTTATTCTTGACCTCTCGTATCCTCTGCACAAATCCCTCAACCGACTCATCATTACGTTGCTTCAACTTGACCAAGTCGGTGATCTTCTTCTCATGAACCCCCGAGAAGAAGTATCTGTGGAATTGCTTCTCTAGATCGGCCCAAGTAATTACTGAGTTGGGAGGTAATGATATGAACCAAGTAAAGGCCGATCCAGACAATGATGATGAAAATAGACGAACCCTCAATTCGTCCCTGTTACCAGCCTCTCCACATTGAATAATGAACCTGTTGACATGCTCCATGGTTGACGTGTCGTCCTGTCCGGAAAACTTTGTAAAATCCGGTACCTTGTACCGATGTGGAAGCGGGATCAAATCATACGCTGGAGGATACGGTGTCCGATAAGAATAAGTGTTGACTTTGGGTTTTATCCCAAATTGTTCCCTCATTACTTCAGCAATCTTATCGGCCCAATACGCATCGGCATCTTGCCGATGAGGCGGCTGCGGATCTGGTACCTGGTGGCGAACCTCCACGTGTCTGTTTGGGACGTGACCTGCATGGAACATTGTATTGGTCACCTGTCCTCCAATCTGCGGACTACCAAACTGCTGTCCACCGATTGGCTGTCCTCCGAGTTGCTGCCCAAAATTTATTGGCTGGTTGGGAATCCCCTGTCCTTGGAACCCGGGATAAACCTGCCCTTGCTGGAACCCTGTAGTCTGATAACCCTGCTGGGGCAATTGTGGAAAGGCTTGCTGTCCAAGCCATCCATTATTAGCGTTCATCGGCATAGGTGCTGCCGATGATTGGTAATTGGGTACCGTCGTTGAATTGACATACCCCGACTGGGCCATAGGCCTCTGTTGCATCAGCATTGACTCTGCCGATGCGTTGGGCATCTGAAACATTGAATCTTGAGGATTCCCAGTGTGAGGCCTTGCAGTAGTAGTTGTGGTATACCGAGGACTCTGGTTCACCAGCGCATTGGGAGGTGCCGATGTCATAGGAGTTTTGCCCCTCATGTCAGTTATTTGTGATGTTCCCGGCGTCAACTCTGGAGGCATACCATAACCCCACCAGTTGGGAGGAAGAGTTAGCCCTGACATTGCCGATGCCAACATATCTGTTGTCAGTTTATGCTGCCCAACTGAAATTTGTGGGTTGGTTGCCATCGGCATAGATAGTGCACCAGTAGTCCCCAATGTACTTGGAGGGACGGCAGACTGTGCACTTGCATTCGTCAAGGCAGCCGATGGAGCCGTGACCTCTGGTGCCGTTGGCTGATGATGGGAGGGCCCCACATAATCTGGCGGGATTTGTCCTTCCTTGAAAGTTCTTGCCACGGCGTTGAAAACCGTATTAGACAGTACACCAGCTTGGTTAATCAACGCTCGATTGATGGCATTGTCAACCATATCTTGAAGCTTGCCAGGATTGGCGTCAAAGGTGACCTGTCGTGGTGCCGGCAGTGCATCTTTCTGGACCACTTCGCCGCTCCTGTTTATGCTGAAAGACTTCAGGCATTGCTGCTTGAACTCTTCCATGGCTTGGGCAATAGCTTGCTTTTGCTCATCCTTGAGGTTGGCTTCCGTCACGGGGATGACATTCTCTTGATCGAGGTCAGAGATCGACATGTTGATCTTGATCTTGAATCTGTCCCACCGGGCGTGCCAAAAGATGTGTTGATGCAAAACTGATCTGCAAACACAAAGGGCTAATACCCGATTCAAACGTTAAGGCGTGCCAGCCGATTTGACCTTGCTATCGGCAAAGGTGATAAGTCGAATACTTTAGTCCTGACAACAGCGATGCGCCCGGATGTCACGGCTAAGAGGTACTCACGCGGAACTCGAGAACACGCCGAACTTAAGTCGACGAATTCCTAAGAACTCATAATAAAAGAAAAAAGGTATGACGAAGTCGTCGAAAAGTAGATGCTGGAATATGAGTAAAAACGTGTGTTTGATTGATTTCTTGATTGATTATTACAAGGTCCTAGGGTTTATATTTATACCCTGCTCAAAGAGCTACAACCAGACACGATTAGAATTCGAATTCCAAATTACACGGAATCCGTATACAAAACGATGCAAATAATTAAGGAAATAATAAAACTACCCTTCGTGACAAACCGAAACTCCTCCACATGACGACTGGCAGCTTCCAGACTCCTCCCTCGCATCATCGGCAATTCCCTTGCCATAGTCATCGGCAGACCTTTTTATCCAGCTATCGGCACCATATTACTGCCTGTGGACTTAGTCACATTCAACCTCTCCCTCATCGGCAACCATCCTCATCAGCAACCCGCATCGTACTGCCACCCTATCCTGCCATCCTAGACACGTGCCCAAAAATGGTGTCAACAACACTGCAGGGTCCTACAAGAAAGAAAAAAAGACACTGCTAGCTCGTTTAGAGGCTCTTGATAAGAAAGCTGAGTGTACTCAACTATCTGATCAAGAAATCAATTTTAAACACTATCTAAAAGAGCGATTAGTTAGTCTTCTGAGAGAGGAGGAACTGAAATGGTATGAGCGTGCCAAAGTTAAAACTCTCTTGGAGGGGGATGCTAACACTCGGTTCTTCCATCTCGTGGCTAATGGAAAACACCGTAGACAACATATCTACAAACTTGAAAATGATCAAGGGACTGTAGTTGGAGATGAGTCCCTTAAAAGCCATATTACAAGATATTACAAGAACCTCTTTGGGCCACCTGAAAGCTCTGAGATCACACTTGTGGAAGATCATAATCTCAATGTTCCTCAAATTTCTCCGGAACAAAATGATATTCTAATTAGTCCGTTCACCGAATCTGAGGTGAGAGATGCAATCTTCCAAATGGAACATAATAAAACTCCGGAACCGGATGGTTTTCCTGCGGAATTCTATCAGGTGTTTTGGGGAATTATTAAAGAG
Organism: Sorghum bicolor; assembly: GCF_000003195.3. NCBI lineage: Eukaryota > Viridiplantae > Streptophyta > Magnoliopsida > Poales > Poaceae > Sorghum > Sorghum bicolor. Next base: position 7,942,720 of record NC_012877.2, read on the forward strand.
GATCTTTTAAGCCTCTTTGCAGATCTCCATAGGGAGGCACTTGATCTCTTCGGCCTAAATTTTGGAATCATTACCTTAATCCCAAAAATTCAAAATGCTACAAAAATTTAGCAATATAGACCAATTTGTGTCCTCAATGTGAGCTTCAAAATCTTTACTAAAGTGGGTACAAACAGACTGAATATGGTTGCAAAAATAGTGGTGAGCCCAACACAGACTGCCTTCATGCCTGGCAGAAATATCATGGAAGGAGTAGTTATTTTGCACGAAACCGTCCATGAGTTACACACCAAAAAAAGAGATGGGGTCATTCTCAAAATTGACTTCGAAAAGGCATATGATAAAGTGAAATGGTCTTTCCTACAACAGAGTTTACGCATGAAAGGCTTCTCCCCCAAGTGGTGTAGGTGGGTTGAGAGTATGGTAACCGGGGGAAGTGTGGGGATCAAAGTCAATGACGATACTGGCCCCTACTTCCAAACCAAACGAGGACTTAGGCAGGGAGATCCTATGTCGCCAATCTTATTTAACATCGTCGCTGATATGCTAGCTCTTCTTATCGATAGAGCAAAAGCCGATGGTCAAATAAGAGGAGTCATCCCCCACCTCATTGATGATGGTCTGTCGATCCTACAATATGCAGATGACACCATTATCTTTATGGACCACGATCCAGAACAAGCAAAGAATTTAAAACTATTGCTATGTGCCTTTGAACAATTATCTGGGCTTCAAATCAATTTCCACAAGAGTGAAATTTTCTGCTATGGGGCAGCCAAAGAGATGGAACCTTATTATACTACTCTCTTTGGATGTAATGCAGTGGAATATCCTTTCAGATATCTAGGAATTCCAATGCACCATAGACAACTCCTAAATTCTGAATGGAGAAAGGTTGAAGAACGATTCCAACAGAAACTCTCTTGCTGGAAAGCAAAATACTTATCTTATGGGGGAAGATTAGTTCTACTCGACTCTGTCTTAAGCAGTCTACCTATGTTTATGATGTCCTTCTTCGAGATTCCTAAGGGAGTACTCAAAAAGCTTGATCATGTCCGATCAAGATTCTTCTAGCAAGGATCTAGTGACAAACATAAATATAGACTTGCCAGATGGGACATCTTATGTCGTCCTAAGGACCAAGGGGGTTTAGGAATCCTAGATTTACAGCTACAGAATAAATGCTTATTGGCAAAGTGGCTGGTAAATCTACTTAACACAGAGGGCATGTGGCAGTCCCTTCTAACGAATAAATATCTAACATCGAAAACCCTTACCCAAGTGACAGCTAAACCTAGTGATTCACATTTTTGGAGAGGCCTCATGCGCATCAAAGATGAGGTCTTATCTAAAGGTTCTTTTGAAATTAAAGATGGGACCAAGACGAGGTTCTGGGATGATACATGGGTAGGAGACAAGCCTCTAAAAGTTAAATATACCCTTCCCTTTACAACATAGTGCATGATCACCACGCAACTGTATCGAAGGTGTTGGCTTCTAGTCCCCTAAACATCTCTTTTCGTAGGGCTCTGGTGGACAATAAACTTTTACAATGGCTAAATTTAGTAGCACAGATTTCTAATGCTCAATTGGTGGGTGGTTCAGATTTTTTTAGATGGAAATTAACCAAATCTGGGTTATTTTCTGTCCGTTCGCTGTATCTCCATCTCATTGATACACAACCACCTTTTCGTCATAGGACTCTCTGGAAAATAAAAATTCCCCTCAAGATTAAAATCTTTCTTTGGTTCCTACAAAAGGGTGTTGTCCTAACCAAAGACAGGTCGCTAAGAAGAATTGGAAAGGGAGCCAGAAATGTATCTGTTGTAATATGAATGAGACTATCCAACAATTATTCATAGATTGCCCCTTTACCAAAATAATTTGGAGAATTATCTCCTTTGCTGCAAATTTAACTCAACCAAGATCTATCAGCCATATGTTTGGCACTTGGCTTCATAATCAGTATAAGAGGCTTAGAGGTGTGATCTTGGTTGGGGTGGCTGCTATGTGTTGGGCCATCTGGCGATGCCGGAATGATGTTATATTTAACAAACTCAAAACTAACTTCATTATGCAGGTTATTTTCAGGGGAGCGTATTGGCTCTGCTTCTGGCCCCACTGCAGCGTGGTGAGCAAGCCAAGAACATCCTCACATCGATAAGCAAGAGATTGGAGACAATTGCTTTGGAGATTTCTAATAAAGGATAGAAACATGTTTACTGTTTGCTTTAATTTCCTGGTCAATGTTTAAGACCATGGCTTGCTCTTTCTCTTTCTTTTATCCTAAACGTTGTAATAATTGGCTGTGTACATCCTCGGATGTAGAGACCGGATATTTATATATCCCTTATCTAAAAAAAAGTTATTCCTCTATCCTAAAATATAAAGTCATCTGTTTTGTCTATAAATACCCATGCATCTTGTATAGCCAACGCACGCACGCACCACCTACACTACACGCTAAATACACGCAGCACCCTCACGGCCTCACCGCACTTCGCAAAGCTACGTCGTCTCTCGTAGCAGCCACACACGCACCACCATGGCGACGACCATCATCACGGTGACAAGGAAATCCCAGTCGTTCGTCGTGCCGTCGTCGTCGTCCGCGCCGGTGCCGACGACGGCCGAAACGCTGGAGCTGTCGGCCATCGACCGCGTGCCGGGGCTGCGCCACACGGTGCGGTCCCTGCACGTGTTCCGCCGCAAGGCGGACGACGACGCCGCCGCCGCCGCCGCTGCTGCCAGCAGGAGGCCTGCGGAGGTGATCCGGGCAGCGCTGTCCCGCGCTCTGGTGGACTACCGTCCGTTCGCCGGCCGCTTCGTCGGCTCGCTGTACGCCGGGGAGGCGTGCGTCGAGTGCACCGACGAGGGCGCCTGGTTCGTGGAGGCCGTCGCTGACTGCAGCCTCGATGACGTGAACGGCCTCGACGACTACCCGCTCATGGTCTCCGAGGAAGAGCTGCTGCCGGCCCCAGAGGAAGGTGTTGACCCTACCAGTATTCCCATGATGATGCAGGTATATATGTACACTTTCATTTCAACACATGCATTCCAAGCTATTCGATGACAGTTTTTCTTTTATTTCTAGTATATCTTCTAATGATTATTAAGCTTACTATATATCCACCCGATGGAACGACTAGATTATTTTTGCTGTCAAAAAGCATGTAATGTTTTCAAGCATTTCACATATAACTCAATTTGATGCATGGTCTCAATGATTTTGGAGTACTGTAGCAAATGACATATTTATATATACTACCACAAAACTGAATACCCTTGAGGGTCAAAAACCCTCAAGGAAACCCCTAAAACCGCCAAGGAAATCAATATTGGCGGCTAGCACTCAAGGAATGGCCGCCAAGGGTAGAGAGACAAGGAAATACTATTTCCTTAAGTGCCGGCCGCCACAAATCAATTCCTTGAGGGTTAAACTGTCAAGAAAATAAATCAGTGGTTAGATTTTTAACATCGTCAAGAAAATATAACGACACCCAAGGATATAGGTTTCCTTGAGTGCCAATGACACTCAAGAAAATGTAAAAACACCCAAGGATATAGGTTTCCTTGAGTGCCGATGGCACCCACGAAAATGTAAAAACACCCAAGGATAAATGTTTTCTTGAGTGCCGATGACCCAAGGATATGCATGAAAAAAAAGAGAAACAATCTCATATTTGTTGTAGGTGAGAATCGAACTCATAACCTGATGTTCCATGTGAAACTAACTTACCACTACACCACAAAGTCTTTTGTGACTAAGTGAATGTTTCTTTCTTTTTGTTTTCACTTTAGTGGATCTTGTAATGAATATTTGAGAACCGAAATGATTTCAAATGAAAAAAGTTTGAATTATAAAGTTTTATATCTCATCGAGTACTTAAAGTTTAAAGTTCTAATTATTTAAAACATATTTTATGGACCTCAAATAATTTCAAATGGAAATTTCATCAACTAAGAAGTTGTATATCTCTTCGGGCTCTATAACTTTGATATAAACTTTGCCTCCATACGATATTATGTTACATTTTAGCTTTAAAATAAGTAGGCATCTCAACCTAAGTGCTAGTATATGCATTCTCTAATGCATAGCAACACAAAATTATAACTTTTATTGGATTAATTTACTTACAAAAATTATATATCATTTTCCAAACATGTCAATGGAGCGTTTATGTCTATAAAATGCAATGTCTAACTAACAAGACTGCAATGAGTTCACTATATCGGTGGTTAAGAGAAATATGACTATAAACTGTTTTTTCCTTGGCAGCTACAATAATTTACTTGAGGGTTTACACCCAAAGAAACTAGAACTTCCTTGGCGGTTTCTAGTTACACCCAAGGAAATGTGAATTACTTTTGGTGGTTTATAATAACACTTAAGGAAACATAGAATTACCTTGGCGGTTTCAACTAGCACTCAAGGAAATATAGATTTAACTTGGCGGTTTGGTTCAGCACTCAAGAATATGCATTTTCTTGGAGGTTTTATACAACCCTCAAGGTAATTGTATATCCTTGGGGGTTTAATTTCGCCCCTCAAGGAAATTGCTGGCCCTCAAGGATACTCAGTTTTCTGGTATTGTGTTTTCACTATATATATACTAGTTGGGGAAACTAACATCCTTTTTCCATGCATGTATGGCCCTTTATTGTGTTTTCATCATTAATTTTCACAGATGCACACTATAAGTAGGTAGTTTTATAAGATTAATATTGAAGAATTCAATACTAGTAGCATATAATATGCACTTTGTATATGTTATAAATTTTCCAATGTTATTTTTTATTAAATTAACAGTATTTTGGGAAGAAACTTGATGATGTTGACTTTAAAATGGGCCGCAGCCATATTCTATGAATAAATATAGCTCCCTTTAGCTAACAAATGGAGACACAATTTTAATCTGGGCTTGTTATTTTATGTAGTTCCTAATAAACTTATAATTTCTTAATTTGAATAAGGAAATCGTGGACGTAATAACAAACAACTGCTCACACTAAGATATTTTTTGCTCCCTTTATTCCAAATTATAAGATATTTTGACTTTTCTAAATCAATTGATTTTACTATGTATATCTAGACATAAGTGAATATCTAGATAGCATAGAAAAGTCTATGGTATCTCAAAATATCAAAACATGTTGTCGGTGTCTAGACTCGCGGTCTAGGCACTAACAAGTATAAATCTGCGTGACTGACCAAGCTTGGATGGTGATGCAAGTGAGACACAGAGGGTTTATACTGGTTCGGGCTAAGAATGCCCTACGTCCAGTGTAGTGGTGGATTCTGTATAACCTTGCACCCAAAGGTGCTTGCAGTAGGGGGTACAAGCTGGTTGCGAGAGAGGGCTAAGTCCCAGGTTTCGGCTTGGTGTGGATAGAGTGCGGGCTGCTGCTCTGTGATAAAGTGTTGTGTGCGTGTTTTGGTCCTGTGTCCCTTCCAGTTGTGAACCCTGGCTCCCCTTTTATAGTCCCAAGGGAAGGCCAGGTATTTACATGAGTAGATTTCTTTTATTGAGGGGTGAAAACACAGCCCCGACCCTGTTGAGGCTGGTCCATCTCGTCCTTGTGGGATGGTTGACGGCATAGCTGTTCCTGTAGAGGGTTACCGAACCCTGTAGGGGTCGCGGGGGTAGGATCACCAGTACTGCTGCACATCCTGTCAACAGTGGAAAATGACCACAAACAGTGGTGCTGATTTACCTCACCCATTCCCTTTCTACTGTGCGGTAGTGTGCTACAGTGAACAGGGGTAGGGGTGTATAGTGACAGAGGTAAGGCTGCAGTGACTGGGGTGGTTGAAACAGTTGTCGCCTTGCCCTGCCGCGTTATGGGGGCCGTCGCATCCGTCATGTCGGGGGAAGTCTTGTTGCCCAGGCGGAGTGGGGTCCGGCGCCCGAGCCTGGACGGGGTCGGGCGAGTCGGAACTTGCGTCCGAGGCCCTGAGGGGTCGGGCGAGTCGGAACTTGCGTCCGAGGCCCTGAGGGGTCGGACGAGTCGGAACTTGAGTCCGAGGCCCTGAGGGGTCGGGCGAGTTGGAACTTGAGTCCGAGGCCCTAAGGGGTCGGGCGAGTCGGAACTTGCGTCCGAGGCCCTGAGGGGTCGGGCGAGTCGGAACTTGCGTCCGAGGCCCTGATGATTGTGATTAGTATGTTTCTTTGCGTTTTTTGTTGCTCTGATTTGGGTATCCCTTATTATGGTACCCAACACATGTTATAAGTTATTAGAATAGAGTGTATAAAATAATGTTTTAGTCTTGATTAAGAGAAAGTTGGTATATTTAACCAATCAATATATAGTATATTAGTATGTGATTTTTGCACTTGTGTCAAGAAGAAAAAAAAATAAAATGTGCAAAATTACCTCTAGAAATAGTTTCATAATATCTTTAATGTATGAGGATTCATAGTAGACTACAACCTAGCTATGTGTGAATTCTGAAATTTCCACTGGGGACCAAAGATGCAATTCTCTTGGCGTGTTGCTGATGATTATATTGCTGGCACTTGTTGAACTTTCAAAGTTGTTGATAGGAATGAACTTCCAAAGTTGTGAGCAATTGTGTCCTTGCAAAAAAAAATTCAAATAGTTCGTGTTACTACTGACTCCACCAAAAGTGGAATAGTTATACATGTTAATTTACGCCCTCTTTTTTGATTCCTGCATTCAGTTGGTAAACTACCACTTGAACTTCCTTAAAAAAATAAAATTCATACAGAGAAAGCTCTGCATTGAACACGTATACAAAATGAAAACTTCCAACATTTTAGGGTTACAAAATGAAATTCCATATTCTGCTCAATAAATTCGATGTTCCAACTTCATATAAGCAAAACCGATCCTTGGTAAACCATGATATTTTCTCTACTCAATACACCAAGTCACACTCAGAATAAATATTTCAACTTCATGAGAATGACATTGCTGGTTTTCATGAAAAAAAATCATCCGTGGAAAAATCTTGTTCCAGCTAGCTCCATGAGAAAAATATTCAAGATTACAATATATGGAAATTGTTCAGCTTAATAATAAAAAGCTACAACCACAGAAGATTGTTCTGGTCAATAGAAAAATATTCCTCTCCATAAAAAAGTTCTAGTTGATAAAAATGCAATGGTAAAATATAAATACCTAGATATGTTTTAGGGGATAACATAATTTAAGACATGAATAAGCTGATTTGCACAGCTCAGTGTGCATCTAAATAATAGTATAAAAGGGTGCAAGACTGCAAGACAGCTGTGAGGACATATATAGAGATCCATACCTATTTTTGTAGATTATGATGATGCAGTGAGGGATAATTATATTCACACTTTTTGAACACATACCTAACATCCCCTCATGCCTTAATACTAATTTAGTAATCCAGATATCTACTTCACTTGATGTGGCATATTTATTTCGTCCTGCTCGTTGTATGTTTCTAGTATGATGACACATGAAATTCCCTAACCAGTCCACCACCAAAAAGTTAATTAAAAAATAATGAATCATTGTGTGACGTGTTGTTAGTCGTTGACAGGATTTCATCACCGTACTCGCATAAAAATGTAGGTACTTGAATTAGCTGATGTCACATGAAACTAAATACGACCCTCCTATAGTCTAGGGTGCACACACAGTTACATCGATGTCACACACAGTAAGTAACACTGATGACTCAGACGACTATCAATTACAGGACGGTAGGTATGGTAAAGACAATATTCCCAGTTATTCATACCTGTACTGTGTGGTATAGAGAACTACAGTGACTTGTTGACTTGATGATAGTTAATGAATTGAAGCTCAGTAGCATGCACTGCAGCTTTCACTTATACAGTCAACACACCTTCTGGGTGATCGCTTTGTGAACAATGACAAATAATGTTTGATTTTTCGTCAAATTGAAGCGCAACGGGTATAGTACGTTACATCGATCAACAAGACCTTAATTTGCCAGTTTTAAGTGTGTGGTAGTGGCATACAACTTCTAGATGCAATGGGAGATGAATGTGATAATTTCAGGCACTATCCAAATAGTCCATGATCACAACCTTTATTTCCTAAACTAATGAGAGTGATGCACTGGCTCCTAGTGATTTTTCTGTCTTCTCCTCCGGCAGTAATAATTTTTGCGTAGAAGAAAAACTGACCAGTGATGCATGGCCTTAGAGGTATTGCATACTAATTATATCAGAGAAAAGTTATGAAAATTAGAATGAGACGTGCTTTTGCATCCATATAATGCCGACCATCATGTATTCCAACATATGTATTGTGGCACCCGACAAAATGTTTTGCTATATAGTCGTGCAAGCTTTGTCAAACCTCACTTTTCAATGTGCTCGTTCTTTTCTCATATCCATTGAGCAAAGTGGTAGCATCATTCAACAAAATGTCAACACATCCACAGTATTTGTTATTAATTTCCCATTAGACTGTTTCATATAAGCTTGAAATATTTCTAGCCCCATGTTTCTAGCAATGTTTCCTTGTGGTAGTTTGAAAGTCCGAGTGCATAATGCCATGTTTCTAGCCCCATGCATGTTTCTAGCAAAAGAAGAAGTATAAAGTCGTTGCTTTAGGTAGTGTACCTCCTGTCTCCTGCTTCTAGTGAAATCCACACAACCACTACATCTAAACAATGATGAAGCAGCTTCTCCATATCTTATCCTAATCATACAATAGGTCACAAACTTCCAATTACTTGCAAAATGTTGCATACTTCCCGAATCTTATATATATTCATTAGTTATTAGTATTACATAATTTTCAAGTAGTACATTTATTAAGTCAGAACGCCAAAGTACGTAGTAAACTTAATTTTCCACACTCAATTATTTTAAGCACCCATGCCACCAAGATCTATTAATTAATGGAACCTACTAACTGTGTACCAGGTCACGGAATTTTCTTGTGGAGGATTTGTGGTGGGGCTGGTCGCAGTCCACACCCTTGCAGATGGGCTCGGTGCAGCTCAATTCATCAATGCAATTTCCGAGTTTGCCCGTGGACTAGATAAACTTACAATAGCACCTGTGTGGGCTCGGTCGTTAATACCAAACCCACCTAAGCTGCCTCCTGCGCCGCCACCATCCTTTGAGTCCTTTGGGTTCAAACATTTTGTCATGGATGTTACTTTTGACAATATTGCACATGTCAAGACTGAGTACTTTCAAGCCAATGGACAATACTGCTCTACATTCGATGTTGCCATTGCCAAGGTTTGGCAAGCTAGGACCAGGGCAATCAAGTACAATCCAGATGTCAAGGTCCATGTTTGCTTCTTTGCCAACACTCGCCACCTCCTCACACGGGAGCTTCCAAACGATGGGGGCTTCTATGGAAATTGCTTCTATCCGGTGACTGTAACAGCAACTGCTGAGGGTGTTGCTAGTGGAGGATTGCATGATGTGATTAGGATGATACGGGATGGGAAGGCTAGGCTGCCTTTGGAGTTTGCCAAATGGTCCATGGGTGATGTGAAGGTAGACCCATATCAACTGACATTCAAGCACAATGTTCTGTTTGTGTCTGATTGGACGAGGCTTGGATTCTTTGAGGTTGACTATGGGTGGGGTGTACCAAACCATATCATACCTTTCACTTATGCAGACTACATGGCTGTAGCAGTTCTTGGGGCTCCACCTACTACAGTGAAGAACAAGGGGACTCGAATAATGACACAGTGCGTGGAGGAGAAGCATCTCATGGAATTCAAGGATGAGATGAAGGCCTTCTTTTAGTTGCTTGGCTTTTATTAGTGTGGAAATTATGCATTTAAGTGTTTGATTCAAATAAAAATGTTGTTGACCAGTAGCCCTGATTGGTCATACAAAATGTAACATTTCTATTTACCTAGACTAGATGTGCCATGAAGCATATATCTAGCTAGAAACCAGTGGCCAATGGTGTTCTATCTTGAGAAAAGTAATGAGAATAATGTGGATGTATATGTGTGTTTCGGTTGTGAAATATGCTTGAGGGGAAAACATAAATTAAGTCACTTAAACAAGTTGATTTGGACAGTGTTGGAATGTGCTTGGGGCACTTCCAGACAGAACGGTGGGACAAAGCCTGCTCACCGCAGCTGTGAGCGGCTTGAGTGTAATGACCAACGAGCTCGCTGCCCTAGAACAGGTGGTACAATAATAAATGATCTTAACTCTCTCTCCTCATGAGCATTTACATCCTTTATATAGAGCGTGGATCCTGACCTAGGTCAGTTACAAGATTACCCCGTGACGGTGATAGAATATTCCAACATATTCTACCACTGCATTCTACAGTTCATAAGGTCACTTAAGTAATTTCAAACCGTGAGCTCTACGCACGCCTTCAGATCAGAGCCTTGATCCTGCCGGAGCTCGAACCTTCGGCCAACCTATGCTAGAAGCTACGGATCCTCCGCCACAAGAGCGCCGAAGGTCATTCGTCTGCTTCCCCTTGGTCTCCCGGTTCTTACTAGGTCGTACTCGGCACATCCTTCGTCATGTGGAATCTGAAGGGTGCGCCCCTCTTCCTTCGTGATCCCCAACGCCGGTTTGGTCCCTGCATGCATAACTTGCCGCAAAAATCGCATTAGCGTTAGGTCTGCTCGGGACCTTCGTCCCTTTATCTCCGAAGGTCCGGTGCACGTAGGTTTTTGGTGGTAGCAAACTCCTGACGCAACTGAAGGGGGGGAAGCATGGCCGAGTCCCCAATAGTTCCCCCCCCCCCTTTTGAGTGTGGGGGCACTCCTACGGGCCATATGCTCAAAAACTCATTTGGTAGCGGAGGCCCTAGGCGGAGCTCCCGCCTCCCCCCTAGTGCGTAGGATGTCTTATTGATATTCGTTTGTTTAATAGTTTATTTTGTTTTGCTCGACTAATTGCTTTGATTTGTGCGGTTAAGATTCTTCAGTTTCCTTTCCGTAGGTTGCATGATGCGGTTTGTGTGGGTAGCCATTGAGTTTTCCTCCGCTGATTGCGCCCTGGAGTTGCCACATGTAGCCGTTGAGTTTTCCTCCACTGATTGTGCCCTGTAGTTGTTGCAGGTAGCCGTTGCATTTTCCTCCGTTGATTGCGCCCTACAGTTGCTGCAGGTAGCCGTTGTGTTTTCCTCTGCTTGCAGTTGCTGCTTTAGGTAGCCGTTGTGCACCAGGAATCGCAACCGACGTAGGCTCCCCCTATGTAACGGAGGGTGGGGGTGCTCGTTGTCTCACACTGTCGCTTTCGCTCATTTGACTTATAGCCTTCGCATTCATTTTTGGCTGAGATATTGCTTTTGCAGTGGCTTCCACTCCTTCGCCCATCCTGTCCGGCGAGCCTTGCTGGTCCTTTTCGTAATGTGCTTAGTGTGAGGTCTAGTGGGTGGTTCAGGCGGTTCGAAGACTGCGTGCTGGAGATTGCTGTTGTTCAAGACCTGGATGAGACCTTGTCTGACATGGAGGTTTCTGTTGGGGATTTGGTTAGTGTGGAGGATTTTGCCTCAATGGCCGGTCCTACGTTTGAGTTTGGTGAGTCCCTTATCATAGCGGAGGATGTTGCTGAAATGGTGCGAGCTGGATTTTTCAAGGATGGTCGGGCGAAGGTCCCTCCCGCTGGGCAAACAGTTCCTAAGCCTGATCCAGGGTATGCAGTGATTTACAGGGACTATTTTACCTGAGGTTTGCGGGTGTCGCCCTATGCTTTCCTCCGCTTGGTCATGGAAGCCTTCAACCTGGAGTTGCGTCACTGTAGCCCAAACGGGATACTTACACTGAGTATGTTTTGCTAGGCTTGCGAGTCTTATGGGTCTACGCTCCATATTGATAACTTCTGCACCTATTTCGAATTTCAACGACAGCCGAAGAAGATCAAGACTGCCGAAGGAAATTTTATAGCATACTTTGGGAGCTGCGCCTTTATTCCTTGAAGGACGCAGCCTGGTGAGTGACTAGAAATGTCATTTTGCCAGAAGAACAAGTGGGATAAGGACTGGTTGAAAATGTGGTTTTATGTGAAGACTCCTGGCACTATGCGCACTCTTGAAGATGAGAGCACAGAGACGATGCATCCGTATGCATCGAGGATGAGGGAGATGAAGCCTTTGTCTAAGGTGGATACTTCGTCGGAGATATTGGAGGAGTGCATATCGTGCGACAAGGCTTTTACGCTTGCATGCCGCTATTCAGGTGGGCGCGATCTTGTGGAGGAGATGGTTTCCTCTGACTTTTGGCCGCTTGGTCATCGGAATGAAGATTTCACGATTAAGATGGTGGGTTTTGGGGCCTCCGAAGGGACTTATCCTCGATTCGGTAGGATGCGAGTATGTGATTCCTTTAGATGTTCTTCTAAGCCTCGAGAAGAATAAGGATGCTACTGTGAAGAATGTGACCGCGACAGCAGAGGCCAGGAAACGTAAGGGTGGTGGGGTGTCTAAGGCTTTAGCAAAGAAGGCCCATGTTGATGTGCTGGAAGAGGTTTCTGCTAGTTCTTCTTCTGGTGGTAGTTCTTCTAGCGCTAGTTCCGGTTCATCGAAGCCTGCTGGAGGTTTAGTTGCTCCAGAACCTATGTCGGTGGTTGGTTCTCCTGCTGTTGTGGAGCCCTCGCCTGTTGCCCCGCTTCCTTCGCTGCTTGGAGGAGATTCTTCCGACAAGGAGGCCCCTGTTGGTGAGGCTGTGGCTTTTGAAGTGCCCGCCCTTAACTTGGAGAGAGACTCTAGGGAGGCAGAGTCTGCTCCTCTTGTTGGGGCCTCTTCCCCTGTAGGAGGTTTTGCTAGGCCGTTGGGCCTTTTCATGGGTATTATCGCTACTCCCTTCTTTTTGATTCCTTACATTGCTTTGTTTTGCATGTGACATGAAGTTCTTGTTCTTTTTTAGGTGATGCTTTCTCTAGTTTGGCTAGTGTGGAGGAACTAGCCAGAGGTGCGAGCATTGCTCACGAAGGTCTTTCTCTAATTTGGTAGTTCTTCTGGCCTAGCGCCTCCGGCCGAAGTTAGTGCTTGTACGTGGCTTTTTTCCTTGGGTTACTTGTCTTTTCTTTTCATCATTGGCTGACATGTTTGTTGTTTTGTTTTTCCAGCAACCTCCAATTCGACGATTTGAGGTTGGGCGAGCACTATACATGAAGTGCATAGCGTTATCGGATGTTTGTTTTTTGACCTGCTGGTATTTTTCTAGTTTTTCTTATGTTTTCTTACGTCTTTGTTCTCTGCAGAACGCTTCCGGCGGGAGCTTCGCTATATGGATTATTTTACCCTTCTTCATGTGCAGTTTGAGCACCACAGCCTTGTGAGTGTTTGTTTGTTTTATTTATTATTTGCTTTCATTGTGGAGGTTACATTATTGCTACTTTTTTAACTAGGGTCACCACATGGCTGCGGCCTTGGAGGAACGTTGCTCCCAAGAGGTTTAAGCCATGATGAAGCCATCAAGGTGCAGAAGGAGGAGAATGAGACTGGAGGCTGAGAAGGCTCGCCTGTCAGAGGATGCAAAGCTTCTGCCTGCTGCGCGCAAGGAGGTTACCCTTTTGAAGAGGGAGAAAGAGAAGCTAGAGTTGGATGTAGCTGGCCTGTGGAAGGACATCTCCGACACGGTGGCGGCCAAAGACATGGCTATGCGAAAAGCTGAGAAGGCTGACGAGATTTTAGATTGCCTTCGTCAGGAGCTGGAAGCTGAGCGCGAGTCGGTGGTTGTCCTATGGGACCAACTGAAGGAGGTGGAGGCTCAGGCTTCGACTATGGTGGGGCTGTACCGTGACGCCCTAAGCCAGTTTGGCGGCAACACCTCCGCCCCTCCTGGGTGCGGGGATGTTAGTGTTAGTCTGGCCTAGTTGAAGTCCCATATCGGGAAGCTGCCCAACTTTGTTGGTGGGGCTATTGATTTTGGGGCTTTGGCTGCGGTGACCCCTTTGGTCGCCTCCTCCGACATGAGGGTTGCAGCCATATTGAAGCGGTTCAAAAGGAGAACCTTTCCTCCACCGCTGACGTTGGCGACAACACCTTTGGCGTGCATAGGTCTGTCCGGAACTTTATCAGCTCTTTTTGGGCTAAATTCAGGCATACTGAGGCCAAGAACATGGCTGAAGCTCGCCATCTTGAGGTATTTGGATTTTCTTCTTGTCTTCTGTAGATTCGGTGGTGTATCTTTGTGTTTCTTTGTTTTGACTTGCTGTCTTTACAGGAGGTTGAAAAAAACAAGGCGAAGGTTGGTGCTGCTGGTCCTACGGTCCTACCTTCCTCTGGCCCTCTGCCTGCGGGCACTGCTAGGGCGTATCAGAGTGTGGCCGAGGCTGACGATGCAGAGGATGTCGGCCCTTCGGATAAGCCTCCCTCTTAGGTGTGAGAGTCTATGTAGTTTTAGGGGCTTACGTCTTTGAGACGTTTTGTAAAAAAGACTATTGATTGTAAGCTTTGTGATTGTATAAAGTTTTAATATGTTTGCCAAAATCTGAGTTTGTTTGTTTTGCTTATTTGCGGTTTGCGCTTTACCCTACGCAGGTCTCTCATGGAGTTGCTGCGCAGGATGTTGTTGATGTACCCCCGTTGTCCATTTTTTCAATAGGATTTACGTTCTGCCAGATTTATGGGAATATTGGCAAGTTGCATTTCGAAATAGGAGTGTTGTTGTCGAGGATATCAATAAGGGTGTACCCATATGTATATCCCAAAAGAAATAAAATCTCCACCCGCTCTTATAGGTGAAAAAAGTCCAATGTGCAAATCATCTTCGGCCGGCCCAGGAGGAAGCCTCGACATCCCAAAGAGGCGCTACATGTTATGCCCTCTACTCGACGTACCATAAACACAGCCAACACGCCGATCGACATGCGCCTCGATGGCGGAAAGTGGCTTGAGCAAATGCTAGGATGATGGAGTCCATACACCCCTCAATCACGGAATCAGGGTCGAGCAAAATCACACTGCCTCGAGCGTGGGACGCATCTCGACTGCCTGCCACCGGTACGGGATCCAGTGCATTTAATGCACCTGACAGGCTCCCACCTAACACCATGGCAACTATAGTGGGGATGATGGATCATACCCCCGTCCCATCTCACTTTTTCCTAGCTTTGACTTGGAAGTTGGGGAAAAGTACGAGGCAGTTCTGTCACGCCCTGTGTAACATCCCATCGGACGACCCCATGGGGCATAATTGTCAACGCTTTCCTTGCACAAAACATGCCCAATCCGCCCAGCCCTCAAGGTCACAGGTCAGCGCTCCAACCACTCCTAATGCGACGCTAGAAGGTTTGTACATGCGTGCGTATTAGTACAGATCTGTTACCACGCCGGTACGGAGGCCTTGAGTTGACCTGCGCCCTCACCCCTACTGTAACCTACACTAACCCATGCATCGTGTAACCCTATGTCTCCCCTTAGCCTATAAAAGGGGACGCCAGGGCTTAGAACAAGCAGGCTACTTCACATAGAAACCACACTCACATACACAACACCGCCAATGCCCTAGCCACAAATAGCTAAGCCCTGAGGACTTAGAACCTCACGCCCATTCATACTTGTATTCACCCCTATACAAACGCTTCGGTGCAAGATAATACGAACTCCCCCCTGCTGGACGTAGGGCCTTCTTTTGCCCAAATCAGGATAAACCGCTGAGTTCTACTTACATCACCATCTGGAAGAGGAAGCACAGACATAAATTCACTCATTGGTGCTACCCCCCCCGGGGGGGTAAAACAACGACAGCTGTAGATAGGCTTGATTTTGTTGAGTTTGATATTGATGATGAACGATATGAATTTGTACATTCGCTTGCACATTGCGGGTCTTGGCCTCCCTCCTAGGTTATTGTTTCAGCCTCTCTTTTTTCCTACTTGATTGTGCTTTGTATGTTTTAACGTTGTTTGTTTGTTGGTGCAGCCTTCGTATCCGATTCTACGTATCTTTGTCAAAGACGAAAAGGTGTTTCGCTTGCTGGAGGATGCCGATCTTTTGGTGGAGCTTTATCTTCCTGGCTGTCCGGAGGTTTATTGGTTTTACTTGAAAAAGTACAAACTATGTCGTATGGCTTTTTATGTTTACTTGTCTTTTATTCTCAGGTTGTTCGGTCTCCTCCTAGACGTGATGTTCTTCCCCCAGGCTTTGAGGAGGGATCATACATGTCTCCTGTCACATTTAAACATGGAGATCTTTATGTTAAAGGATGGGTTCTAGATTGGTGGCTCCATGATTTCCTTTCGCGGACGGTTGATGATCTCGTGGAGTTCCTCATCCGGATTACTGTAGTGAGATACCGATGTTTGGTCCTTCTGATGTTAGATTTGTTTGGGATGTTTAGATCCTTCATTGTTTAGGTTGACGAAGGATCTTAGCTTAGCTAGATTTTTGATTTGGCTTTTCTTTTCCTTTGTCCCCTCTGAATGTAAAGACTTGTCCCGGAGTTAGCATGAATAAAGTTTGATTTTATTTTGGATGCTCTATTACAATTTGCGACCTTGATTATTTCGTATTAAGCTTTTGAGTACTTGCAGCACGCTGGTTGGTTACATTTGTGTATTTGAGTGTCACTGTGGTGTTGATCCTAAGGATCTTTGTCTTGCTGTTGGAGTGTGCTCCTTCACGCTTGATGTAGCGGAGGCGTTGGTCGCTCTTGAGTTTGTGAAGATTGGTTTGTTTACATCTTGAGTGCCTGTCGATAGCTTCCTTGCTTGGTGTCTTTGCTGGTTTGGTTGAGCTGCTCCCATTGAACATGGGTGAGGTTAGCCTTCGCGGTTGAGTTTTGGCGATTGCGGGGGGATCTTACGAGACTTCATGCAATACCCTTCCATAACATCCAATACTTGCATGCAGTGCTTTTGTTGCAGTTGTGCACAACCTTGTGGCAGTTGTTCATCACAGTGCCGTGGACTGTGTGCTAAGCTTTTGGGCTATGATTTTCTTTTGCTAGGTTTTGACATTACGGGACTTTGTGCTGTACCAGGAATTTTGGCGATTGGTGGGCTCACTCGAGCTTCCATGTTGCTCTAGTATTTGTTTTCTATGATTTGGGTTGTGAGGTTGCTTGTTTGGCTTGTGGCGGACTACTCCCGACTGGGGCTCATGCTGCTGGAGCGTTGGTTTTATAGTAGTGGTTGTATTCATTGCGTGTATGTTGTTAGCTGAAACTTTAGTGTTATGTGTACTTCGGTTGTTGTGGTTGTTGAGACTAGCATGATTTTATGATTTTTGTGCTTTTCTATAACATTAATGTTCCGAGTATGTTTTGAGAACCTTCGCTATCTTTGGGCGAAGGTAAGATGTGAATTTTGCTCTGCGTTTCCTAGTGCCCGAAGTTCTTTTAGGTCTTTTTTAGGAATGTCTAGTTAGTTGACGGGTCAAATTCCGATGCCTGATGAGGATAGGACTTTGTCATTTTTGACCAGATTGACCATGCTGCCTGGCTGCTTGCCAGGTCTTTTGCAAAGGCCTTGGTGTCTTTTTCACCGTTTGAGGACGTTACGAGCATTTTAAGCCTTTGGCTTTATGCTGCGGAGGGTCCTTGTTTCGCGTGATGCTTTCTTGTCGAATATGATGGCCCCATTGCTGGCCATTTTTTAATTTTAATGTGGTGTTCCTATGGGGTGATTCCTCTTTATATTTTAGAGGGTTTTACATAGGTTTTGCTTCATTAAAAACCTCACCTCCGCTAGGAGTACCCCTATGAGAAAAAGAGTGCAGACCTTGGTTTTACAGTAATGAACGAAATAATTGCTTATATTTCACAGAGGTCGACCTTACATTTAAATGTAAAACCTACGTAAGTTATCTATGTTCCAAGTGTGTGCGGATGTTCTTCCCTAGTGATCGTGCAGATGGAATGATCCTGGCCTCCCTACTTGCCTCGCCGTGTAGGGTCCTTCTCACTTGGGTTGAAGCTTCCTAGAGTTTGTAGAATTCCCGTTTCTCCTAAGGACTAAGTCTCCGTCTTGTATGTTCTTTTATACGACCTTGTGGTCCCTCCATCTTTTGGTTTCTTGTTGGTACTTGCTGATGTTTTCCACTGCTTCTAGCCTTGACGCTTCTACTGTTTCCTTGCAATAGCCTTCTATTCTTCAGCCATTAGTTGTTTCATAGAGCGGAGGCTTTGATGCTTGATCTCCTGTGGTAGCACTGCTTCTTCGCCATACAGAAGTGTGAAGGGGGTGAACCCAGTAGCTCTTGAGGTGGTTGTGTTGTGAGACCACACAACTCTTGGTAACTTTTTAGTCCATTTTCTGTTGTGGAGGTTCAATAGAGTTTTGGAGATTGCAGAGAATATTATCCTGTTTGCTCTTTCTACTGCCCCGTTTGATTCTGGGTGGTATACTACTGCGAAGGCGGTTTTAGTGCCTATACTTTGGCAGAATTCTTTGAACTTTTTTGAGTCAATTTGCTTTCCATTATCGACTGTTAGTAAGCTTGGGACTCCAAATCTACAAATGATGTTCTGCTAGAAAAACTTCCTGATTGTTTCTGAGGTGATCGTTGCAAGCGGTTTTGCCTCGATCCACCTTGTGAAATACTCTATGGTGACAACAGTGAACTTGTTTCCCCCCCCTGGGCTGTTGGTAGAGGGCCTACCAAATCCATTCCCCATCTTTGCAAGGGCCATGTTGGTGCTATAAGTTGTGTGGGTGTTAAAGGTTTTACTTGGTGTGGTGCGAAGGTCTGGCAAGCCTCACCTGTTCTCGCTATGTTTCCCACGTCCTTGATATGAGTTTCCAGTAGAGTCCTTGTCTTAGCGCTTTGGCTGACAATGCACGTAGACCTATATGTGATCCACACATTCCTTTGTGTATTTCATGCAGGAGTTCTCTGCCTTTGGTTTGTGATATGCATTTCAATAGGGGCTGCACTACTTCTTTCTTGTACAAGTTTCCATCAATGATGGTGTAGTTCCTTGCTCTTGCTTCCATTCTCTTTGCTATTGCTTTGTCCTCTATGCTTGCCCTGTCATTTATGGAGTCTATGATTGCTTGCCTCCAATCTTCACCTTCTGCTAGAAGTACAGTGCAAAATGCCTTCGGCGATGATTTTGAGAACCTCGTAGAAGGATTCTGGTGGTATGGTTAAGTTGTTTGCAGCGGCCTTTGCCAACTCATCTGCTTCACTGTTCTCAGATCTTGGGGTGTGGCGAAGAGTGAATCCCTTGAACCTTCGTTCTAGTCCTCTTACAATTGTCAAGTATTTTGCAAGTTCTTAATTATGGGCTAGATATTCCTTTTCGACTTGCCATGCTACTACCTAGGAATCTGTCTTGATTTAGTAAAGTTTTGGCCCCTGACGCCTTTGCGTTGTTAAGTCTGAGGATGAGTCCCTCATACTCCGCTATATTGTTTGTTACCTTGAATTCTAGCCTTGCAACATACCTTGACTTTGAGTCGGACAGAGCAATCAAAACTACTAAAGCTCCAGCTCCTGCTTGTCCTCATGCTCCATCTTTGAATAGTGTCCACATTTGGTTGTTTTCGTTTTTCTCTATTTGTGCTGAAGGTATCAAATCTGCCATGAAATCAGCTAGTGCTTGGGATTTGATTGCGGTTCTGGGGACATAGGTGATGTCAAACAGAGACAAATGAGCCACCCATTTGCCTATCCGACCGGAGGCTTCCTTGTTTCTGAGGATGTCACCTAATGGTTGTGACGTTGGGACTTTTATCTCATGGCTTTGGAAATAGTACTTCAGTCTCCTTCATGTAGTCAGTACTATGTCGGCAATTTTCTCAATTTCTGTGTAGTTTAGCTTGGCTTCTAACAAAGCTTCAGACATGTAGTAGACGAGCCTTTGAATGATTCCTTTGGGCTCCTTTTTTTCATGCACTAGGACCATGCTGATTACGTGTTTAGAGGCCACCACATATAGCAATAGCAGAGTATCTGGTTCTGGCACGGTTACCACTAGACTGGTTGCAATGTAGTTTTTGAGTTGCCTGAAGGCCTCCGACTGCTCTGGACCCCATTCCACTTTGTCTCCTCCCCTCAAGACTTTGAAGAATGGGAGGCTTCGTTCGGCGGATCTTGATATGAATCTGTTGAGCACTGCTGCTCTGCCAGTAAGTTTCTACACCTCTTTTTTGGATGAAAGGTTGTGCCATTACCATGATTGCCTTGGTTTTATCGGGGTTGGCCCTAATTCCTTTGGAACTGATGATGTAGCCAAGAATCTTCCCCTTGCTAACCCCAAAAACACATATTTCTGGGTTGAATTTGAGTCCTGCCGACCTTAGGTTGGTGAAGGTTTCTTTCATGTCTTGAATGTAGTCTTTCTTATTTTTGCTCATCACCATGATGTTGTCAACATATGCTATTATGTTTCTCTACAGCCGACTGACTAGGACCTTCTTTATCATTCTGGCGAAGGTTGCTCCTATGTGTTTGAGTCCTTCGGGCATCCTGGTGTAACAGTATGTTCCAAATGGTGTTGTGAAGCTTGTTTTGCCTTCATCTTCTTTCTTGAGCTAGATCTGATGATAGCGTGAGAAGCAGTCCAGTAGTGAGAATCTCTAGCAGCCAGCGGCCTTGTCGACTGAGGTGTCTATTCTCAACAAGGGGAAGGAGTCCTTCACACAGGCTTTGTTGAGGTCTGTGAAATCTATGCACATTCTCGATTTTCCATTCTTCTTTGGGACCAGAACCACATTCGCTATCCAATCTGGATACATGATCTCTCTGATGACATTAGCGTCTAGAAGTCTCTGCACTTCTGCCTTTGCTACAAGTATCCGTTCTTTTGACATCTTCCTTTGCCTTTGCTTTCTAGGTCTCATTTTTGGATCGATATCTAAGGAATGCTAGACTATATCCCTACTGACTCCTTGCAGGTTAGAGGCACTCTAGGCGAAAATGTCAGTAAGATTTCTATGCCAGAACTATGTCACATTCCACAACAACTTAGTCAATATGATTTCTCTATCATAATATTTTTCCCACAATCATAAGTGTATGTATATGAAACCATCTTCATGCAAGCTTATATTTCAATAATGTCATCATCCTGTCACTCTTCAAATTTTTAATTCTAAATGTGGATCTTGGTTTTTTTAATTTGCAAGGTAATGCAAGTGCATAACAAATGTAAAACTCAGTAAGCATATGAGTGAATCAAGAAAGATCAAACCGAGTTTTAGTACTTGTACGCAGACTCCCCCATCAGTCCATGATTTGCTCAGCATATTTGTTCACAATGGGGGTTGGCACCTCCTCCACACTTCTTCAAAATTGTACCTGGCTTTTCATTCATAGAAAGAAAATGGTGAAAATAAAAGGGACTCTCCGGTGTAGGACACCAGAAAGTCTAAATTCTAATCTTAGTGTTTCAATTATTATTATTATTATTATTATTATTATTATTATTATTATTATTATTATTATTATTATTATTATTATTATTATTATTATTATTATTATTATTATTATTATTATTATTATTATTATTATTATGAGGTATGAATTTACTGAATGATTTCTAAGAACTCAATCACATCAAGTTCTTCAACCATTTTAATTTGTGGCTCAAGGTAAACATTTAAGCGTTGACCATTTACCTTAAATGTGTTACCTGTACCATCTTGGATGGTTATGGCTCCATGAGTTGAAGTGTCAATGACCTTGTAAGGTCCATCCCACTTGCTTCGTAGTTTACCATGTCCGAAAAGCTTGACTCTTGAGTTGAAAAGTAGAACCTTGTCTCCAGGATTAAATTCTTTATGTTTGATTCTCTTATCGTGCCATCTTTTAGTTCTTTCTTTGTAGATCTTAGAGTTGTGATAAGCCTTTTCTCTCCATTCGTCGAGCTCAGAAAGTTACATTTGACGATTCTTGTCAGCTAGGTGGAGATCCATGTTCCACTTCTTAATTGCCCAATGGGCCCTGAATTCTAACTCAACAGGCAAATGGCATGTCTTCCCATATACAAGCTGATAGGGTGACATACCAATAGGCGTCTTGTATGTAGTTCGGTAAGCCCAAAGTGCATCAGGGAGTTTGTCCTTCCATCCCCTACCCATTTCATCTATGGTCTTTTGTAAAATATTTTTAATTTGCCTGTTAGATGTTTCTGCCTGACCGCTAGTTTGAGGATGGTATGGCGTTGCAATGTTGTGACGCACTCCGTGATCCGCTAGGTACTTTCGGAAGATTTTGTCTATAAAGTGGGATCCTCCATCACTTATAACCATCCGGGGTGTACCGAAGCGAGGAAATATGATTTTATGGAACATTCTCTTAGCATGATTGGAATCAGCATTTCGACATGGTTGGGCTTCTACACATTTGGATACATAGTATACAGCCACTAAGATGTACTCACAATTTGGATTTAGGGAATAGCCCCATGAAATCAATCCCCCATACATCAAAGAGTTCAACATGGAGATTGTTTGTGAGTGGCATGGCATCTCGTGAGTTGATGCTCCCATGTTTTTGGCATCTATGGCATCTCCTGACAAACTCCTTTGTATCTTGATACATTGTTGGCCAGAAAAAGCCACTTTGCCAAATCTTGGCATGTGTTCGAAATACCCCATAATGCCCTCCATATGGCGAGGCATAGCATCTTTCCATAATTTGAATGGCCTCCGCCATATGGACACATCTTCTGAGCAATCCATAAGAGCAAACTCGATATAGATAGGGATCATCCCATAGGTGAAGACTGCTTTCATGAATCAATTTTCTTTTGTCCATACCATCTGGGACATACCCGCTACCATAAAATTCACGATATTTGATTACCATGGATCTGAGTTTGTTATCACGAGTAGGGTTTCATCCCTTAGGTAATCATTAATGGGTAATTCATGTGGTTCCTTGTATTGAAGTCTAGACAAGTGGTCGGCTACTGAATTTTCTACTCCTTTCTTATCTTGTATTTCTATGTCAAACTCTTGGAGTAGAAGAATTCATCAAATTAGCCGAGGTTTAGCATCTTTCTTAGTGAGGAGGTACTTAAGAGCAGCATGATCCGTATAAACAATTACATTAGCCCCCACTAAGTAAGATCTAAACTTGTCTATACCAAAGACAACAGCCAACAATTCTTTTTCAGTGGTAGCATAGTTGAGCTGAGGTCCAGACAAGGTTTTGCTCGCATAAGATATGGCATAGTGCTTTTTATCTTTGGTTTGGCCTAAAACAGCTCTAACCGCAAAATCACTAGCATCACACATGAACTCAAAAGGAAGCTTCCAATCAGGTGGTTGGATAATTGGAGTTGAGATGAGTGCTTTTTTAAGAATTTGGAAAGTTGTATGGCACTCATCATTAAAGATGAAAGGTGCATCTTTAGCAAGGAGACTAGTTAGGGGTCTAGCTATTTGAGAAAAATCTTTGATGAAGCGCCTATAGAACCCTGCATATCCAAGAAAACTGCGGATGTCTTTCACATTTGTGGGAGGTGGAAGTTTTTCAATAACTTCAATCTTGGCTCTATCCACCTCTATCCCACGTTCGGACACCTTGTGCCCTAGCACTATTCCTTCTCGGACCATAAAATGGCATTTCTCCTAGTTTACGATTAAGTGCTTTTCTTCACACAATTGTAAGACTTTGTCCAAATTCTCTAAACAATCATCAAAGGTTTTGCCATATACGGTAAAATCATCCGTGAATACCTCCATGATTTTCTCAATCATATTGGAAAAAATAGACATCATGCACCGTTGAAAAGAAGCTGGAGCATTACATAACCTGAACGACATTCGTCGGTATGCGTAAGTTCCATAGGGTCATGTGAAAGTAGTCTTACTTTGGTCATCGGGGTGGATCGGGATTTGATGATATCTGGAATACCCTTCAAGGAAACAAAAGAACGAGTGATTTGTAAGCCATTACAACATTTCATCAATGAAAGGTAACGGGAAGTGATCTTTCCTTGTGGCCTTGTTGAGTTTTTGGTAGTCAATGCACATACGCCACCCAGTGACAGTTTGTTGAGGGATGAATTCGTTCTTCTCATTCCTAACAACCGACATTCCTCCTTTCTTTGGCACAACTTGTACCGTGCTAACCCACTCACTATGAGGAACGAGATAAATAATCCTAGCGTGTAAAAGCTTAAGGACCTCTTTTTTAACAACTTCTCGCATGGCATGGTTAAGCCTCCGCTGTGGCTCCCGTGAAGGTGTGCAATCAGGATCAATAGGGATGCGATGAGTGCAGAGAACGGGGCTAATGCCTACAAGGTCTTTGAGTGAGTAGCCGATAGCTGGTTTATGTCTTTCTAAGACAGTGACAAGTTTATGGGTTTCTTCTTGGGAAAGCTTGTCACTGATGATCACTGGGGTTTCTTGATTATTGTTGAGATAGACATACATTAGGCTAGCAGGAAGAGGTTTTAGCTTGCTTGAAGGAACAGGTGGTTGCTCACTTTTGTCTAGTTCAATGGGCTCTACCAACTCTTCCTCTTCTTGAATAAAGTGTTCATCATCAAGGATTGGTTGGGCCATGTTTTCTAGAGATGCCATTAAAACTTCTTCAATAGAGTCTTGCTCGTATTTGGGTTCCACTATTGTGTTGATAGAACGGGCAAGAGGAATATTTATAGTGGAATTCCCAACCTTAAAGTCTAAATGACCTTGTAAAGGTTTTCCTGTAAGAGTCTCATGATTGGTCTACCAATCAAGAGAGTAATCTCCAAGGTGTCGTACATGTGAAAATCTAGGCATATCTCAAAGTTGTTAATGCTGATAGGAATAATCCTTAATGCCCCATTGCTCTCAAGAATAGTTCCCAAAGAGGTTTGTAAACGCTTTTGTGATGGGGTTAAGGATGTGTTGGGATAAAGGCTATTAGCTAATGTCTTTGAAATAAGGTTTATCCCAACAGATGGACTGTAGTGTATTTTCATAGCAGACCCCCCTAATTTGGCATAAAAGAATGGTTGGGGATCAGTGATTCGAGCTACCTCAGGAGATAACTCTACTTTTGTAAGCCATTCATAACCCATGATTGATGAGAGGCTTTTAATTTGTTCTATGATAACAGAGCCTTCATGTGGATCAGAGTGTGTAGTGTGTGCTAGAGGTCTTGGTTGGATAGGAAAAATCGAGGTATTTTCATAATCTTCAAAGATATCTTCCTCGAATTCAAAGGGAAACTCTAAAGGAGAATCATTATCCTCTAGTTGGGTTTGTGTTCCCTTTTCAGGAGGTTTTTCAACAACCAATTCATGAGATGAATCAAGTGGAGTTTCTAATTCGGTTGCTAGTGTTTCCTCTTTTGGCTTGGGGCTTGTCTCAACTTGTTCATCAGGGAATTCATCATAGACACCAGTGTATGGGGTGTTTTCTAGAATTTTGTCAAGGATTGCTTTCCCCTCACTAACGGTTTTATGTGAAAAGGACTCTCCCGAAGAAGTATCGAGAAAAAGGGCAGCTTCTTTGCTAAGGCCATAGTGAAAGTGTTGTAACAGGACATGTTCAGGCATAGACAAATCTGGGCTAGATGCAATTAAATTTGAAAATCTTGCCCAAGCTGCTCCTAAGGCTTCCTTCTCTTTTTATTGGAAAGTGAAAATTTTAAGACGAAGAGGAATAATCTGGGAAATAGGAAAGAAAGTGAGACAAAATTTATCTCGAAGTTTCTTCTAATCTCCCTCTACACTCCTAACGGTATGAGTATACCATTGTTTCGCCCTCTCAGAAAGAGAGAACAGAAATAACTTCCATTTTAAGGTCTCATGGTTCATGCCAGAAATATTCAGACAAGAACACAGTTGCTTAAATTCTCGGAGGTGAATGTATGGATTTTTGTCTTCTTTTCCAGAGAAGGTTTGTTCCCGAAGCATGGCTATGAAAGCAGGGAAATTTGAAAGCCATCCGTAAGTATAGGATGTGATGATGGTGGAGGCTCTAATAATTCAACCCTTGGAGTGGAAAATTGGTAGATGGGTGTGGAATCCATGTAGGGGTAAAGATAATGGTAAAAAAAGAAAAAGGATAAACAGACGAACTTGGTCCAAAACTAGCACAACTACCGTTCCCCGGCAACGGCGCCAGAAAGCTTGTTGGGTATTTTAAACGCAAACAGAGAAATCCGCAAGTGTATGGATATCGATGTAACTTTCACCTAGGAGTATTCTAGAGTATCGATTTTCCATAAGGAACATGAAGTGTACTAATTAAGGTTCAAGATCGTCCAATGGTAAAGGTCAGAGTATTTCTTTAGTGGGTAGAGAGGATGTTTCTAAGGTTTCTCTATGGATCTATAAATCGGATTGACTTTAAAGTCTACTTATTTCGGGACATGAGAACATTAGCCATAGACAGATGAGAAAGGGGACTAGGAAGCTCCGACTACGGTCCTACAATACCAATCCAAATGTGGTGGAATACGTCAGCCGTCACAGTTGTCACCACCTGGGGCTACCACAGCTATCCGTAGAACTGGGTGTAATTCTAGGTAATATATAGACTAAGTACCATGCCTAACCTATTAATTACTACTCTAGCGTTGCAAAGACTAAAGCACTTGATGCAAGCGAGAAATTAATAAATGAACTTAAAGTACTGAAATTAAATAAATAAAGAACTTAGAATAGTAATTAAGGCACGTGAAGATTGCTGAATGATGAACCAGATACTGCAAAAGTACAATGTTGAGGAAGATCCGACAGATCCGGCTCCTCCTTCGCTCTCTCCTCTTCTCTCTCCCTCTTCTAATTACAACTAGATGAACTAGAACTAAAACTAGAAGAGCTAGAACTAGATGAACTAGAACTAGAACTAGAAGAGCTAGAACTAGATGAACTAGAGGGACACTACTAACCCTAATTTGTGTAGAGAATATGAAGCACCGGGGTGTAGAATGCCTCAAGGAGGGGGCCTTGGGCGTCCTTATATAGGCCGAGGTGGAGTAGGGGGCAAGGAACCACCACGTCAGTGATCCGCGTCTTCATCTTGTGTGCACCATCGGATCAAACCGATTTAAAATCGATGGAGGAATACTTTGCTTGGCTTCCAAGGAGGCGTAGGAGGAAGACTCGAGAAGGCAGCAGCCATCGGGCGCTGACCAGCCCCAGGGTGGGGCCGGCCAGCCCCACCTTTTCTCCTATGCGGGTCTCGTTCCTTCGGGTGACTTCTAGACCCTTCCTAAGCCTAATGACGATATTTTCCATCACCGATAAGTTTCGTGATAATTATGCACTCTAATCCTTCTTTTATGCTTTTCTGGAATAATCATTGGGAAATACGAAACATGCAAAACTCATGGAAATTGTCAGCTAAAACTCTAGCCTAGTGGGTATTCATATATCCTTTCATGTCTAAAGTTCTAATAAATGTTGACGTTATCCATAGTCAACAACCAAGCCGAACTCAGGTCCGCTCCGTTGGCAAATCCCGATTCTCCCGGGAGTTTCGAGTAGGACATCATCCTGAGTACTATAAAGTACCCAGCAACGCCCACGCGTCTTGTTTTCCCACATTGACTGCAAAACCGAGCCCTAGCCACAACAGCAGCCGCGGTTCGGATCTCGCCGAGCTTGAATCCAAGCGCCACCACGGCAAGCTCTCCTTGCTCCCTCTCGTGCCGAACCAAGCGCATAGGTGAGTTCGGGCTAAGCTCCTCCTCGGCCTGGCGTATTTCTTTCGCTTCCTAGCGCTCCAATTCACCAATACGACAACTCTGGCGAGCCTCTCCCATGGCGACGCCACGCCAGACTTCGGGGAGACGGCTGGCCCGCCGTGGGTTCCCCTGGGATCGATCTCGGCCGTCGGATGGAAAATCAACGGTCCAGAAAAGAACTTACCCTTTCGGTTGTCATTTTGCTAAAGAAACCCCGATCATTTTCCTAATATAACCCACAGTCCATGGCGCCCCTGGGAAACTACGTTTTTCAATTCTAAAAGCGTATTCTCCGTCGGTTTTGTTGAAATACGTTTTCTGATAATTACAAGTTTGCCACTAAAATTGTTTTGCTCATAAAATGCTCATTTTAAATCTGATTTGACCCGTTCAAATTGCGTTATGTTCATAGTTGCGAGCTCTACATGATAGTGGTACTGTTTCTTCAGTTTGAAACTTTTTAATTTAATGATACTATTTAATTAATTATTGTTCTTTAGGAAATCTTAGAAAACTCTTAATTTCTACGTTTTAATTCCAATTTTCGTGATCTTTACATTTATGTGATTGTAGCACTGCGCAGAATATTTTTATAAAATTTTATATTTGTTTTATCATTGTTGGTGTATTGTTCTAATTATAGCTTGTTTGTTTTGTGTGTGATTGTCTCCATTGGAATGCGTGTTGTTGATTGATGATTGGGAATAGATAGTGAGCCGTACATTGGTGAGCAAGACCAAGCCTTTGACGACCAGCAGCAGTCTCAGAAGAGCTTTGATCAAGGCAAGTATAACTTGGGACTATCCTTGTTACATATACACAATTAAAATAATTTATATCATATGCATGTGTCCACCTTGATGACCTTAGCAAAATCATAGATGATTGTTACCCTAAATTCCTTGTTACCTATTTGATATGCATTTGGTGTAGTTTATGCTAGTGCTTGATGTATTCCATGATCTTGTAAGATGATTAATCACTATGCAATAAGTGTTAACAAATCTCTGATAACCATATGAGATCTTGTCTGTAAGTGATCACCGGGATAACAGTGCAACCATGAGGGCTATAATGGCTCTGGCTTTAGCTCAGTATGAAGACCTTTTCTATCTTGTTAGTGGTTACCCGAAAGAGCGCTAGATGGGCTTGCCGTTTTGGGTATAGTGTGACCTTTATGTGTATAGGCTACGCATCATTGTGCCATTGGAAGGGGGGCTCTATATCTGCGCGTCCGGGAAACCTTACGGCCCTAACATGTTAGACGAACTTTTGAAAGGCTTCATAGTGATCTCTACTGACCTCCCTAGGAAGGGGGTTAAGAGATTAGCTACCTCGGGCGAAAGGGTAAATCATGACTCATGGGTAAAGATGTACAATCTCTGCAGAGTGTTAAAAACTGGTATACTAGCTGTGCTCACGGTTAAGAGCGGCCTTGGGATTCTTATATTAAAGATGACGATGCTTATTAAGTTATTATGTTCATTTGTTTATCATTCATGCTTTGAATTAATTATGCTTACACTTGATCATGTGGTTATGGGATTTATTTATGCTACCTTGACACTTGCTATTTAATTATGAACATGCTATCCACATATAAAAGCTAAATGCAGTTAGACCAGTGTCAGCTATTTGAGCCTCATGAACCCCTGGTTATACTTGTTGAGTACGATATTGCTCACTCTTGCAATTTCCCAACACCTCAGGTTATGAAAATGATGAAGATTGGATTGAGGATTATCGATATGAGTACTAGGTTTGATATCAACTAGTCAACAGTTGTCCCTTGTGATGCTTCCATCAAGAGAATTTATTCATTATATTTATCTTTAGTGTATAAGACTATGAGATTATTATTGTTCTGCTATGTAATAAACACTGTGATGATACTCTTGAGATTTGTCTACTTATGTGTGCGACTATTTCTGTGGTGAACATGAGTCTTTTATGCATCCTATTTTATTCTTGAAATATGGGTGTGACAAAAGGAGAGGTAACAAGACATGAAGATTTGTTTCCAGAGAAGGACACCATAGAAGAAGTAAATGAAGACATCATTAAAGACAAAGCTCCCTCATCGAAGTCTGCCTCGCCAGCCAATAAGCTATGGGTTCAAAGAGCTGTACTTATTTCTGACTCACTAGCGCAGGAAGAAGAGCCATTGGAGTCACCAGAGAAGACATCCGGAGTGGCCGAAGAAACTGAGTGAAAGGAGATGTCCTGTTAGGAGGACTCAAAACACCAAACCCTCGCCAAAAGGTATATTTGGCAGTTATCCATATTTCCCTTTTCAGTGCTGCATTAGTTTCCTTTAGAAGCATGTTTAATTTCCTCACAATCATACTCATTTAGTTCAACACCTTTTTGCATTCAGAAAAGAAAATAAAAATTCATCATGCATAGTTTCCAAAACCATTTACAAAACCTTGAAGCCCCATGTTACTCCTTTGGTGGTACATCCCCAAGGTACTCACTGTGGTGGCATAAAAAAATATTTAGATCCCTTTTGTTCTAGTTAGATTTTTCCTTTACTTTGAAAACATAAACATTATTGCACTATTTTTTTAAAGAGAATTAACTCTGCTTTTAAGAAAGCACAACGTAACAGGTTCGCTGGGGTTACCAGCCACAGTACAAAGCAAGTCTAACTCAGCCCACAACTCGGAAGGAAAGGACAACAGTTTTTATAACTAAAATGGAGCTGCTAAATTTCGACGACATCCGTAGCAGTGGAGGACTTGGGTTGGAAGTTCTTCAGCCAGCTTCTAATTGCCTCCAGAACCTGCCACACGCGCTCCTTGTCCTCTTCCTTCAAAAGGATACTCCATCTCTGCAAGAATGATATCGCCACATATATCACATCAATTGGCATTTTAACAAAGACCCTCTCAATTGCCATCTTGTTTCGCGTAATCCATAACGCCCAGGCAAAACCCGCGAAGAAAAACATCATCAACCGCTTAGGTAAAGGCCCCGTGCCATATAACCAGGTCATAGACATATCTTCTATGGACCTAGGAACAGATTCTAGTTCAAAGATATCCTGTAGAATCCCCCAAACTAACCGAGCCAAGTGACAACCAAAAAACAAATGGTTGATGGTTTCAACAATGTCACAAATATAGCAATTTATATCACCCTTCCAACCTCTCTTTATGAGATTACCAGCCACCTGGAGTTTATTATGGAAAATTTGCCAAAGGAAAAACTTGATTTTCAAAGGAATTTTGCATTTCCAAATAACTCCAGCAACTCTACTAGGCATACCTCGATCTGTTTGGAACCTATAAAGAGATTTCGTAGAGTACTGTCCCTTTGTCTCTAAAGCCCAGGACACCACATCAGAATCATGGGTCTCCAAGCAAACCCCCGGTAAAGAGTTAGTAAGATCTACCCAATTGATATACTCTTCTGTGGTTAAGGCACGCCTAAAATCCATAACCCAATCCCCTTCATCCCAGCAATCTGAGACAGAACAGCCAGGATCTCTCACCATCCTGAAAAGGTGTTCATGGCTAACAGCAAGTGGAACCTCCCCGGCCCAGCAATCTTCCCAGAACTTGCAATGATTCCCATTTCTTACCTTAAAAACAGCACCCCATTTAAAGAGATTTTTCACTTTATGTAGTCCTTGCCAGAATTGGGAGACCCTTTTTGTCTTAGATTTAAAGAAACCCCCTTCACCCATATACTTAGCTTTGACAATTTTGAACCAAAGTTCCTCGGGTTCCTGAAAAATCTTCCAGATCCACTTAACTAATAGGCAGTCATTCATAATTCTAGTATTTATAATCCCTAGACCTCCTTGGTCCTTTGGTCTACACACCATTTCCCATTTGGCCATGTTATATTTAAATTTGTCCTCGGCTCCTTGCCAAAGGAATTTAGCCCTAATGCTATCCATTTTCTTGTGAATCCCATCCATGAGCCAGTAGAAGCCCATACAATAAAGAGGAATACTGCTTAGACAGGAATTAGTTAAAATCTGTTTCCCCCCAGATGTCAAAAATTTCCCTTTCCAGGGATCAAGTTTGGACATCATCTTTTGTGGAAGAAAGCTGAAGGCCCCCATGGCTAAGTAGTGATCACTGATAGGAATCCCTAAATATTTCATAGGAAGTTCCCCCAGAACACAATTCAACATATTGGCCATTTCTTCTTTCTCTCCTTGAGAAACTCCAAACCCATACACCTCACTCTTGTGGTAATTGATTTTTAGGCCAGTCAACCATTCAAAGCAGTACAAAATTAATTTCAGGTTAGTAATAGAAGAAAATTTATTGCACTATGGCCTTGTTATTTGCTAAAGATTTTTTTTATGCTTCTCAATCTTATTCTATTATGAAATTCTTGCATCTATCTGATCTATGTCTAAAAACTTTTTGTAGATGTCACCCCATACCCGTAGTGTTGCACGCATGTCTGCTGAGGAGTATTGTGCCCTGTTCAAACCAAGGGGACAGCATATGGAGGGTGTTCCTGAGCTGGCAGATGAAGAATCGTAGGTGAGAGGAGCTCAGGAGGAAGATGTGCCTGAGGATGAAGAGATGCAGGATCCAACCCCACTCCAACCTGCTCAACTAGCTAATATATGGATGGGTTGGACATTAGTGGTGTGTGGAAACTGAACTACTAGTGCTGGCATTGAATAGCTACTACCCAGATCTGTAAGCCACTCTAGAGTATTGCTGCACAGAGCACAGGCATCCCCTGAGGAGATCACATTGGGACACAGAGCTGTTAAACAAGACACTAGATGCTACTAAGGGGATTCACAAGGTGGAGTCAAAAAACCTCTCTCGAGTCAGCCGGGCTACTACAAAGGATAGTATGGCTGATGCAGCTTACCAAGCATTGGTCTTTTATCGTGGTAGACGCTTTGAGGAGGCACAGTATGACGCGACATATCATTATCCTTGCTTCATGCTAGAGGAAAAGGTTTGAACCATAGAGGTTCCGGATGTTACAGTACCGAAGCTTCAGGCACAAGTATTGCTGAATTGTACATGGAGAGAATTGTCTATTTGCATGGGGTTTCTGTGCAGACTAGAATTCTGGAACGGTTTTGGTTGTGCCCAGATTTGACTAATTTAACTATGGAATCTGTTAATATGATCTAAATAGAAGTTGTAGATAATTTCTTTATCTTTCCAACAGTGTGCAAAATATCTCCTTTTGAAATCTGGAACTCCAGATATGACTGATTTTTCGAACTGCTGATGTTGGATGTTTCCTAGAAAAATTCAGATTCAATTATCTCTTATAATTATCATGTTGGATGTTACTAAGACATGTTTTTGTACCTTGGAATGCAGATGGCAGCAAGGGAAAGAGGCAGAGGCAGATGCCGTGGCAGGGGTGCCAATGCCCCAATTACTGTGGAAGAGGTCATGCGGACTCAGAATGAGATGATTCATGCTTTTATGCAACACCTTCAGCACCAACCTACACCACCGCCACCATCACCACCGGTTCATGTGAGGGACAAGCGTGGGGAATTTATGAACGGAAGACCTCCAGTGTTTACTCAATCTACAGACCCTATGGAGGCAGATGACTTGTTTGCGTGCTGTAGAGAAACAATTGAACATAGCACAATGCAATGATTTGGAAAAAGGTGTTGTATGCTTCAGGACAGCTGCATGGGGTAGCTCAGACATGGTGGGAGTCTTCTCAAGCTGCTCATCCCAACCATGCTCCTGCTGTCACCTGGCAAGAATTTTGCAGAGATTTTAGAGCACGACATAACAATGAAGGAATGATGGAGCTTAAGCAGGAGGAATTTAGATCTCTTAGAATGGGCTCTATGATTGTGGCTGAGTATCATGATACATTCGAGCAGTTGGCCCGCTATGCCCCAAATGATGTCATAGAAGATGCTGATAAGCAACGTCTTTTCATGGGAGGTCTTTACGATGAACTCAAGTTGTAGTTGGCTGAAAATACCTATCCTACCTTCCAGGCTCTTGTGAATCGTGCTATTGTATTAGATAACATGCGCAAAGGCCAGGATAAGAAGAGGAGGATGCTAGCACAAGGTTCTGGTAGCAATAACCGTTAGTGCTTCAATTCTCAGCAGGGCTACTAGCAGATGTTCCAGGGACCAGTTAATCAGTGGACCACAACCAACAGCATCAGCGTTTCTAGAACCAACCACAATGGAAATCAGCACCCTCCATTCCAGCAGTGTAATCCTAATCAACAGTAGAGTGGTCAGCAGACACCCCGTTTAGGAAATTCAAATGCCACCCCTATGAAGAGAAGTGCTCCCAATACCCATACTAGGTGCTTTCACTGTGGGAAGGAAGGACATATGTCATATGACTGCCCAGAGAAGTTCAACCAGCAGAATAGCAATCAGAACTCTACTTGTTATGCGGAAAAGGTGAACCATGTGGCTGTAGAGACAGTTCAAGAGGGACCAGAAATTATGATGGGTATGTTCAGCATCAACCCTATCCCTGCTACAATTTTATTTGGTTCTAGAGCTTCGCATACATTTATTTCACAAGCATTTGTTAGAGTTCATAGCATTCAACTAGTTGCCATGAAAACCCCTATGCTAGTAAATTCACCGGGAGGGACTATACCAGTTTCTTATTGTTGCCCCTCAGCAAGTCTTTCTTTAAGGGGGGTAGATTTCCCTATCAGTCCTATGGTTATGAGAACTTCACGCATAGATGTGATTTTGGGTTTGGTCTAGATGAAGAAAGATTAGACAGATATTAAGTGCAGAGAGAAAGTAGTGGCTGTGACAACACCACTACAATAAATCTGGGCTTCTGTGACGAATACCAGATGACAGAACACCTATTTGTCACAAACAGAGATTGTTTATGACGACTGTTCGCAGGATGACAACTGTTTATGACCAAGCTATGTCTCTGTCATAAACATCGTCATAGTATACTCTGCATCAGCTTTGTAACGACAGATCAATGACAATAGTTGATCATCATGAAATATAAAACTTTATTTTTTTCAAAAGGCAACCGCTCCGGTACTCCCTTTTTTTATAATTTACACGAATCTCAAAGCACGTGATTAAAACAATTATTTATTTTATTTTGCATCTGGGTCTCGCCTGGGCTCAGCCCGTCCAACCCAAAGTCCCGGTCCAGCCCGTCCAAGCCCATCCCGTGGCCTCCGAGACGGCATCCGACGGCATCGGCAGAAAAAAAAAACTCTACTCGTATACCGGGGGAGTCGCCGGCACTCACCCGCCGCGGCACCAGCGGCAGACGGCGGCTGGCCGCGACTAGCCGCGACACTGGCGGATGGAGGAGGACCGACTTTAATTTTTATTATTTTATAATAATATTTAACCAAAGTTTTTATATGTTTTCATATAATTATATAATATATTTTCGTATGTCCTTAACCAAATGAGCAAACCAATGCAACCGAATCGGACAAGGAACCAAAATTTTTTATATGTTTAAATAAAATTTTATATGCTCTTTATATTGTATAATATATTATTACTTCTGACATTATTACTAAAAAGATATGTAGCAATGCCCCTTTCTCTAGGGGCGGCTCCCTATAAGTTGACACCGAATAGTATAAGCACTAAAATTTAAATTTTGCAAACAATCTCGGATGGAGAAATGACCAAAATAAAATTTGTAGATCTCGTAAAGTTATGAAACTTTATTTTTCAAAATTTTTTCATTAGAAATTATTTACTAAATCAAAATGCTATGTGAAATTTAATTTTGAAATTGTTGAAGAACTCATTTCACTTTTTAATCTCTGGCTGAAATTTGTAACTAGCCTTTCTCTCTTGTACTAGCTCCAAATTTACTGATTTTTCCCTAAAAATTTCTAAAATCATGCTCTATCAAACTGTTGTGTTCTTACAGTTATAGAACTTTGTAGTTTAAAAAATTTTAATTTACATTCCTTTAGGTCACTTATGATACTATAAAAGTTTCCTATGCAGCAAAACAACCTCAAAATTGGTTCCCGCGCACACTAAAATTTCGAATCCCGTGCACACCAAAGATTGGAATCCCACGTGCACCTTCGTGTATAGCTAAAAAGCAAGAAAATATATAAAAATTAGGTGTTGAGCCCAATAGCCCAACTGTCTTTTGATACTGGCCTGTTCGGCCCATAAATTTATAGCCATTGATTTACGATCGGATGGATAGAAATACGCCCATGCCTAATATATAAGAACTTGGCTATCGAAACCCTAGCCACAATTCCCTTTCCTCAGCCACCGCACCCCATCTCCCACTCTGAGCTGCACCCTATCTCCCGGTCCTAGCACTCTAGCAGTGAGGGAGGAGAGCATGGTGGCCATGGTTGGCAGCGCATCGAGTAGAGTGGCCGGCCTCCTTAGCGATGGTGGCGTGAAGGGTCGGCGGCTCGGCTAGGGCGGCGCGAGGGTTCACCACTCCAAGCCTCGTCCACACCATCTATGATGACAGGATGATGCTTGTAGCGCTGACGGCTCCCTCAGTGATGGTTTTGCAGGTTCTGGAAGACGGATCCGGCTGTGGTGAGGTGGCACCGGCGAGCACAGCCCAGATCCACACGAGAGAAGGCCGGACCTGCGCTAGGAAGTTTCCAACTCGGCTCCTTCATCCTTAAGGCCATCACCATCAATGGCTCTGGCAAGATCCATGGCGCATTCATGGCTTTGAGGGCCCAGTGTTGCAGGTTGCGGGCGTGTGGATGCTGCCCCAGTGGACGTGAAGATTGTCCAGTGTGCTTCGGCATGGCACCATGGTCCAGGTCTTTGACTTCATCTGCAACACCAGCACAATCAGTAACTGCAAGTGAAGGGCTCCCGTTCATTTCTACAAGCCATTTGGACTAGCTATGCATTTTTTGAACATGCACGCCATGGAAAGTGGTGAGGCTACATACTAGCAGTGACCCTCTGTTATACTTTTTAATGTTATATCGACAAGATAACATGTGTATATAGTTGCAAACAGTAAACTTCGTGATAGTGTTCAGATAGACAAAAGATAATCATAGTAGACACTACTGCCCTGTAAGTGAGAAACAAGCTAACACCATGGATTGAACTGTCAGCAAGCTTTTCCTTGAAAGCTACTATTTTAGAAATTTAAATACTATTGCAAACTGAATTTATGTGCTAAAATTGCAACACTAAAGCTACTGCTTTTACGTGAGATGGATATATTCTGCATCTTGAATTGTAGATAGCTTAGTAAAAACAAATTTCATTTTCTTTGTTTGGTTGCTTCATGACTAGAAGAATTACTTGATTTGTGTTGTATGGTCATTCTATAGAGGGCAACATAGATCGATGGCCTGTTTTATGTATATGTACATTTATTAATTGTTTCACCACCTGAATTTGTTGCAGTTCAGAGTTCAGATAGTAACGATCAAATCTGATGTGCTATTAGTTCAGCATTGTACCTACTGCTTTCTGATTTTTTTCTAAGTGAATGTGCTTTGATTTTACCCCAAGCTGAATGTCATCTTCACATATATGTTACTTGATCCCGGCGCCAAGTATATGTGTCTCTATGCTTCTCTAAAATAATCTGCATGCTTTTTTCATGAATTGCAAAGTCATCCACCTACACCATGGCAGCTAGTAGGGGGGAAATCATATACTATTTAGATAACAGTTCTAGTGACTGCTACAAATTGCTTTTTAGCACTTGACTGCATAACCAGTATCATATTACAAGTTCTGCACTTCGTATTATATATCTACTAGCTGGTGTCTACTAATTGCAGGCATGAATAACGAGTTTGTCTGCAGCGACTGCAAGCTGTCTTCAGTGGCGCAGGGTGGCCACAGAAACGTGTCCAGCGGCTGCAAGCTGCCTTCAGTGCTGCAGGGTGACCACAGAAATAGCTGGAACAAATTAACTTGTTTAGTGAACAAATATAGCTAGTACTGTATGTTAGTTTATGGAGCCATTTTGTATGCCCATTTATGATACATATATGAAATGTTATGTTTGGAGCACCCATTATGTATGGTCATTATTGTGTAATTAGTAATTGTTATTATATTGTTTGTGACTGTTTTTTAAATGGGTCAGCCCAGCTTTGATTGTAACAATATTGGGCTTAAAGGAAGAAAATGCCGATTTGTAACTAGGCCAAGAAGTTTTGCACAACATGTGGGCCAACTAGGTTGGTCCTAATTAATGAGAAAAGCCCATTCCTAATGGGTCAAATGTTTTCTGCCACGTCATTAGCCATGTCATCATATATGTGATGTTACTCTATTCGATTTGTTATGACGATTTAGTCTCGTCATTGTATCAATGACATGAGAACTATTGTCACTGTATCAGTGACGAAGTCCTCTGGTGGTCATAGAAGGTGATTAGTGACCCACCTTCTGTGACGACAGTCACTTCGTCACTACAGGCAGGTAGTGACAGGAAACAGGCTGTATTCGTCATAATCTAGAAAGGGAGAATGAATCAATGTTGATGTAGCAGTACAGGCACCACCCACAGTTACAGTGAACCAACTAGATAATGATGTTGATCCTTAGGACTGTGTAGTGAATGAGTTTCCAGATGTTTTTCCAGATGAATTGCCAGGTATGCCACCTGACCGAGAGATTGAATTTATTATTGAATTTCTACCTGGTACTGCACCCATAGCTAAAAGACCATATAGAATGGGGGTTAATGAATTAGAAGAACTTAAGAAACAAATAAAGGAATTGCAAGATAAAGGGTTCATTCGTCCTAATTCTTCACCATGGGGTGCACCAGTTATCTTTGTTGATAAGAAGGATGGTAGTTAGAGGATTTGTGTTGATTGTCGGTCACTTAATGAGGTCACTATCCAGAATAAGTATCCCTTGCCTAGAAATGATGATTTATTTGACCAGTTAAGAGGTGCTTGTGTGTTCTCTAAGATTGATTTGCGTTCCAGTTATCATTAATTAAAGATTTAGAATTCAGATATACCAAAGACAGGTTTCACAACAAGGTATGGGTTGTTTGGGTATACAGTTATGACTTTTGGTTTGACCAATGCACCAGCTTACTTCATGTACATGATGAATAAAGTATTTATGGAGTATCTTGACAAGTTTGTGGTGGTATTTATTGATGATATACTGGTATTCTCTAAAACAAAAGAAGAACATGCTGAACATCTAAGATTAGTTTGTAGAAACTTAGAGAGCATAAGTTGTATGCTAAGCGTAGTAAATGTGAGTTTTGGTTGGAAGAAGTTTCTTTTCTTGGTCATATTGTCTCTAATGGTGGTATTGCAGTGGATCCTAGTAAGGTGAAAGATGTGCTAAATTGGAAGCCACCTACAGATGTAAGTGAAATTCGTAGCTTTCTTGATCTAGCTGGTTGTTGGGTATTCTTAACATCATTACCAAAAGTAGACTAATCTCTAAATCTAGTAACGGTGCCAAAAATGCCAAACCTATCCCTCACACCACTTAAGCCAAGTTGTCATCCCCAGCATGACATGAGAGACGCGGTATTGAAATATGCAATTGCTCTTCTAAATAAATAATGAATGGGATCTGCAAGCGCATAGATTAATACCGATGTAGCATTTTAACCGGGAAGTATTCCAGGTATCGTTATTTATATTTTTACCACTGGGAAGTTATTAGCAATCATCAATATTGATTACAGAATAGAATATGAGTTTGAGCATCTATCATTGCATGTATAATTGAGAACATTGTATCTAACTCTTCATATAGGGATAAGTGTCACATAAAAGATATATGAAATAATAATAATGACAAGGATAACTAACCTGATCTAGCCACATAATAAATATGATAAGCACCTCAATTAGATATTCTAGAAAGTCACTAGCATGGTATTAGAACGAACTACAAGAATATTCCCTAAGTTATTCTCAACTATATAGTCTAGCATATCATAGTTAGTGCAAGCATACTTAGCAATCATTGTGAGACAAGACTACGCCCATGCATAGTGATATTAGCAAGGAATATGAGAAACATAGCAATCACTCCCCTGTAATAATGTTGCTCTGCCAGCCCAATACACGAGAGGGAGACTATATAAGAATCAATGAAGCTGTCACTATCACGAACCACCCCACGATCTGGCATATTGGGTACAATCGCAGATAAATACGGTATAAGCACCACGCCTACACAATATCTATCATTTACCCATGGATCCGATGGATAAACGCTATACGATCCTAAGCATGTATATAGATCCAATCTATCTAAGCCAAGTACATAACTATGATAAACTAAGAACAATATAATCTTGAATATAAGCAAGTAGAGCAAAGTCATAAGCAATATATTGAAGTAGAACAAAGTCATATTCATAATATTGAAGAACAAAGATAATTAGAAAGCAATTAGAAGCACAATTAGAGAATTACCAAGAATCCTCCTGACAGATCCGGAAACCAATCGAAGATTGACTCCTTCTAGTTCTAATCCTATGTAGCTATGCTAATCTAGATATCTAATTGATGTGGTGGCTCTAATCTTGATCAGAGGCTTCTTCTCCCTTGATGGAACAATGAATTAGGGTTGAGAGGCTCTCTCCTCCAGGGGCCAGGGGGTCTGGTTTTATAGTCCCTTCAAGTGAATATGGGCCGTTGGATCAAACCGACATAGATTGCATGGTTTAGATTCATCCTTTAGGTCGGTGGAGATCTCCCACGAAGCAGAGTCCTGATTGGACTCAGGAGGTGGGCGGGCGCCCAGGGGAACAGGGCGGGCGTCCAGGATCAGGCCCCGTTTCGCCTCCGCTTCGGTCTCGTGGCTTCTTGAGTCTTCTAGATGTAAGATAATTGCACGGCACATTAATATCTTTATGTAATCCCGACGTGTGGGCCTTTCTTCCGTATTTCCTGATAACTCCCTGCAGAAATAGACAAACACCAAAACTCGTGGAATTCTGTCAGATAAAACCCTAAGTCTAGATGTTGATTTCATTTGGATCCTTTTCTTTATTTATTTTATAATTAAATTTGATACTTAAGGACCGTCAACAAACTCCCCCAAGCTTACCTCTTGCTCGTCCCTGAGCAAGGATAGACTCAGCTATGGATCATAAGTTGTTGCAATATCTTTAAAAATTGACGGTACACATGCTTTTTAAATAAGATCTCATCTCTGAGTTAGAGTAAACTGTCAAGACTTAAAACTTACTTACTTTACCTTTCACCATGGGACTTGTAACCGTCACTTCTGTCTTGAGTGGTTAAAAGATAGAACAGTCTAGTCAAGTGCCATGTCTCTTATTCTTGATCAGCTATAGCTCTGAGGTTTTTGCAGATTTTCAAATAAAACTCAGAGATTCCTTGTATGATTCTCTCAGATCTCTCTTTTGTGGTATTTCTAGATCCTTACCAAGGCAGTGATGGTATATGCCTTCTCTCAAGATATGTAGTATTTGTGGTGTAAAGCATAGTGACATTGTCTTCTCTCTCACCCTACTCTAATAAGGCTTTAATATCTTGAGCTCATAGGTGGGAGATAAAATATACATACTTACAAGACATTTATTGCATAGTCAAACCATGGATCCAAAGAAACAAATCAATAAGCCAAATCAAGATGTGCATGTGTGGCGAATGAATGGTGTATGGTGATGATGGTGATAATAATGGCAAAAACAATGGCGGTGGAAGTCTAATTCTACTTTTGCTCTTTTGAGGGGATACATACCTTCCTTGCTTTTGGAAACTTTATGAGGAGAATGAGATGCTCTTCTTTTTCTTTTCTCTCAGGTGGGTATCTTGTACCACTAATTCTACTGTCGGACACTTGTCCATTTTTACCTCTCGTCTCGCTTTTTCTTTTCTTTCGAGGTTCCGAGTACTTGCTCCTTTTTATTTCCTCGTATCTTTTTTTTCTCTTTTTTTAGAGCACTCATCTCTTGAGATAATATAGCAAGTGGTAGTAGTAAGATAACTTGAGCATTTACTTCACAGGGGAAAAACAAAAATATTTTTGGCTATTCTCTCCCGGATTAGGAGTAGAATATTTTTGGGTGATTCTGGAGATGGAATGGATGGATATATGTGGATGGTACTTCCAGAGTAGAAGTAGCATATATGAGTGAAAGTGCAAGTGAATCTTGATTTAACCACATGACAAGCTCCTAAGGGTCTACACAGCTTGACAACACTCAATGCTCATAAGCAGTAAATAGTAAATGTGTGGCTCAAAATCTAGCAAGCATGTATATATGGCTGTGGTAGGAATTTAAACTCTCATCATACAGGAACTCATCATGCAACATTTTAAAGATTTTCAAAGATAAAATTCTCTAGAATTCTAGCATCTCTAGGAACAGATAAACAGCAGATCAACCTTCCCATATCGTATCCGTTAACAACTTAGACTTCAGATCAAGTTTTCATCCCACAAGTTTAGGTCTAGAGCAAGCTTTAAATTATAACAGTTATATCTAAACTTGAGAGAGAACTTAAAATTAAGCAGATTAGGCAGAGCAACTATTCATTATATCCATGCTAGAGTTTTTATTTAGATATAGATTAGCATAGCCACTTTATTTATTTATTAAACACACTAAGCAAAAGACATATATATATATAAGCATAAAATCTTTATTTGGTTTTTTCATAGTTATTTATATTTATATTCTAAAATAATATAAGTGTAAAGATGTAACACCCACAAATTTTGTTTCTTTTAAATAGATGAAATGAATTTAAATGAATTTATTTTGTGAGCATTTTCACTATAGGAAAATAAATAAATCTGGAGAAATTAAAATTTGATATAAGCTTAGAGGAAGCTTAATTGTTGCATTCATGCCGGTGCATTTCTTTTATGTGATGATTGTTTTAAAAACCAAAATATTTGCGCAAGAAAATAATTGAAGAAAAGAAATTCATTTGGAAAAGGGGTAAAAAAAAAAGAGAATCTTTTTTTTCTCTCCCTTCCCCTTCCTCTTTTCGGCCTGGAGGCCCAGCAACTCTCCCCCGCGCCCCATCTCCTTCCTGGGCCGCGGCCCAGCTGCCTGCCCCTCTCTTCCCCCTCTCTTGCTGGTGGCTGACGGGTGGGGCCCACCCGTCAGGACCATCTTCTTCCCCAACCGTCGCCCCGACTCTCTCTCTCACTCGGTTGGAAAACCGCCAGGCAGCGCCCACCCCGCTCCCCCCACGTTCCCTCCCCGCGCCTCGGCTTTAAGTTGGAGAAAACCCCGCGCGCCCGAGCCATTCTCCTCGCCCACTTCGCGTTCTCCTCGCCT
The DNA here is from genome assembly GCF_000003195.3 of Sorghum bicolor. Classification (NCBI taxonomy): domain Eukaryota; kingdom Viridiplantae; phylum Streptophyta; class Magnoliopsida; order Poales; family Poaceae; genus Sorghum; species Sorghum bicolor. The sequence goes on from NC_012877.2 coordinate 7,985,433, forward strand.
CTGCTCCCTTCCGCGAGCGCGCTGCGAGAAACCGTCGCCGGAGTTCTTCGTTGGCCGCGCGAAACCGCCGTCCCGAGCCGTTTTCGTCGATTCTCGTCGCGTTGGTGAGTTTCCCACTCCTCCCCGCTCCCTCCCCGTTCTTTTTCTGAGCAAAACGAGGCTCTCTAGCGCCCCGGCCGCGCTCGCCGGAGCAGTTCGTCGCGGCCGGCCATGGCGCGGGCCTCCCAGGCGTTCTCCGGCCGCGTCATAGCCGGGGATGAATTCCCCTTGCCCTCCTCTCTCTCCCGGTGGTCTCGTTTTGGAAAACCGCGCGCTGTAGCCTCCCCTTGATGTGCGCCGGCGACCTTGCTCGCCGCGGCCATGGAGCGCCGCCGCCGTCCTCTCCCCCTCCGGCGGCCGGCCCCCCTTCTCTTCCCTTCCCCCTCCCAGGATCTAATCCTGGCCGTCCATTTCAAATCGGACGGCCAGAGACGCCCGATACCCCTTCGGGGGAGAATTTGCTACTTCCAAATTCGGCCGCAGTCCTTAGCGCCTTCGAGCGAAATACGTTTTGTCTTTTAGAAAGCGTAAATCCCGTCGGTTAGGTCAAATTACGTTTTCAGAAAACTACAGAATTGCCACTGAACTTGTTTTGGCCATAGAATATTTGTTATAGCTCCGATTTGACCCGTTCAAATTGCGTTAGATTCGTAATTAAATTCTCTACATGATAGTACCACTGTTTCTGTATTTTGCCACTTTTTATTTTCAGGGTTAGGTTTAATTAATTAAATTGCCTATAGGAAATCGCCGAAAAGTCGTAACTTGGTCGTTTTAGCTCTGATTTTCGTGATCTTCGTATCTATGTGATCGTAGCGAATCGTAGGTTCTGTTTTTAAATATTTTATTTCATTTTTGATCTGTTGGTGTACTGTTCTAATTAAATGATTGTTTGCTTGTATGAATGAACCTGGATGCGTGTTGTTGTGTGGTACCAATCGAGCGCAGACGGTGACGTGTCCGTGGGTGATCCATTTTTCTTCGAGGAGCAGCAGGACCAGCAGCAGTTCCCCTTCACCGAAGGCAAGTATAACATGGGTTTCCCTTGTACACCTATTCACTTAATTAATTACGCATCTGCATGTGCCTAATTTGGTAACCCTAAGGACATCCTAGCTACCTGACTATATATTTATGACACCTATGGGTAGAATGCATGTGGGTAGCTTTGCTAGTGCTTTAATTAATTGAGAATTTACTATCGCTCTGACTTTAATGAATATGATGATAAATGTTGGGAAAAAGGGCTATGGTGCAATTGACTTCGGTCGAGTTGACCTAGACCCTCCGTAAGGACTTCTCTGTAAGCGACAATCCGGGACTTACAGTGCAACCGTGATGGTTACTGTAATAGGATCTCATCTAGCTGGTTAGAGGTTACCCGAAAGGGCGCAAGAGGGGCTTGCCACTTTGGGTATAGAACTGCTTCTGTTCTTATGTGTATAGCCGTGATGGAATTGTGCCATAGGAAAGGGGGGTTCTCTATATCTGCCTGCCGAGGAAACCTCGCGGCCCTAACTGGTTAGGCGTGGCCTATGGAAGGCTTCATAGTGTTCCCTGCCCGCTCACCTTGGTAGTGTTAGTGGGTCTTGCAAACCCCGGGCATATGGGTAACACGACTTACGGGAAAAGTGCACACCTCTGCGCAGAGTTTGATCAAACTGGTATACTAGCCGTGCTCTCGGACATGAGCGGCTTTGGACCCTTACGGAATAGTTGGGTATGGATGGTTATGGGGAATAACTAATGAAAATCTGACGTATTGATCGTGATGATTAATGTGGTTTAACCATGATGGTGATAGTGTTAGCCGTGAAGGTTAACGGTGTTATTATCATGTACTCATTTGGGCTAATTGGGAGCTTAAGCATAATTGATGATTAAATAGGATTAAAACATTGACCAATTAAAATGCTAACTGCATGTTGACACCGTTTTTGGACACGTGTCTGGGATGATAGGATAAGGTGGCAGTACAATGCGGGTTGCCGATGGGGGTGGTTGCCGATGAGGGAGAAGTTGAGTGTGACTAAGTCTACAGGCAGTAGTATGGTGCCGATGACCAGGTAAAGGGATTGCCGATGACGTGAAAGAGGAGTCCGGAAGCTGCCAGTTGTCATGTGGAGGAGTTTCGGTTTGTTACGAAGGGTAGTTTTATTGTTTCCTTAGTTATTTGCATCGTTTTGTATATGGATTCCGTGTAATTTGGAATTCGAGTTCTAATCGTGTCTGGTCGTAGCTCTTCGAACAGGGTATAAATATAAACCCTAGGACCTTGTAATAAAAAATCAAGAAATCAATCAAACATACGTTTTTACTCATATTCCAGCATCTACTTTTCGACGACTTCGTCATACTTTTTTTTCTTTTTATTACGAGTTCTTAGGAATTCGTCGACTTAAGCTCGACTTGTTCTTGAGTTCCGCGTGAGTACCTCTTAGCCGTGACATCCGGGCGCATCGCTGTTGTCAGGACTAAAGTATTCGAGTTATCACCTTTGCCGATAGTAAGGTCAAATCGGCTGGCACGCCTTAACGTTTGAATCGGGTATTAGCCCTTTGTGTTTGCAGATCCGTTTTGCATCAACACATCTTTTGGCACGCCCAGTGGGACCAGATTCAAGATCAAGATCAGCATGTCGATCTCTGACCTCGATCAAGACAACGTCATCCCCGTGACGGAGGCCAACCTCAAGGATGAGCAAAAGCAAGCTATTGCCCAAGCCATGGAAGAGTTTAAGCAGCAATGCCTGAAGTCTTTCAGCATAAACAGGAGCGGCGAAGTAGTCCAGAAAGATGCACTGCCGGCACCACGGCAGGTCACCTTCGACGCCAATCCTGGCAAGCTTCAAGATATGGTTGACAATGCCATCAATCGAGCGTTGATTAACCAAGCTGGTGTACTGTCTAACACGGTTTTCAACGCCGTGGCAAGAACCTTCAAGGAAGGACAAATCCCGCCGGATTATGTGGGCCCCTCCCATCATCAACCCACGGCTCCAGAGGTCACGGCTCCATCGGCTGCCTTGACGAATGCAAGTGCACAGTCTGCCGTCCCTCCAAGTACATTGGGGACTACTGGTGCACTATCTATGCCGATGGCAACCAATCCGCAAATTTCAGTTGGGCAGCATAAACTGACAACAGATATGTTGGCATCGGCAATGTCAGGGTTAACGCTTCCTCCCAACTGGTGGGGTTATGGTATGCCTCCAGAGTTGACGCCGGGGACATCACAGATAACTGACATGAGGGGCAAAACTCCTATGACATCGGCACCTTCCAATGTGCCGGTGAACCAGAGTCCTCGATATACCACAACTACTACTGCAAGGCCTCATACTGGGAATCCTCAAGATTCAATGTTCCAGATGCCCAACGCATCGGCAGAGTCAATGCTGATGCAACAGAGGCCTATGGCCCAGTCGGGGTATGTCAATTCAACGACGGTACCCAATTACCAATCATCGGCAGTACCTATGCCGATGAACGCTAATAATGGATGGCTTGGACAGCAAGCCTTTCCACAATCGCCCCAGCAAGGTTATCAGACTGCAGGGTTCCAGCAGGGGCAGGTCTATCCCGGGTTCCAAGGTCAAGGGATTCCCAACCAGCCAATAAACTTTGGACAGCAACTCGGAGGACAGCCGATCGGTGGACAGCAGTTCGGTAGTCCGCAGATTGGAGGACAGGTGACCAATACGATGTTCCACACAGGTCACGTCCCAAACAGACACGTGGAGGTTCGCCACCAAGTGCCAGATCCGCAGCCGCCTCATCGGCAAGATGTCGATGCGTATTGGGCCGATAAGATTGCTGAAGTAATGAGGGAGCAATTTGGGATAAAACCCAAAGTCAATACTTATTCTTATCGGACACCGTATCCTCCAGCGTATGATTTGATCCCGCTTCCACATCGGTACAAGGTACCGGATTTTACAAAGTTTTCCGGACAGGACGACACGTCAACCATGGAGCATGTCAACAGGTTCATTATTCAATGTGGAGAGGCTGGTAACAGGGACGAATTGAGGGTTCGTCTATTTTCATCATCATTGTCTGGATCGGCCTTCACTTGGTTCATATCATTACCTCCCAACTCGGTAATTACTTGGGCCGATCTAGAGAAGCAATTCCACAGATACTTCTTCTCGGGGGTTCATGAGAAGAAGATCACCGACTTGGTCAAGTTGAGGCAGCGCAATGATGAGTCGGTTGAGGGATTTGTGCAGAGGATACGAGAGGTCAAGAATAAATGCTACAGCCTGGTTCTGGATGATCGGCAGCTAGCCGATTTGGCTTTCCAAGGTTTGTTACCACATATCAGGGACAAGTATGCCTCTCAGGAGTTCGAAAGTTTAAGTCATTTGGTGCAGAGGATATCTGATCAAGACATCAAGCCTTTCGAGCCTAAGAGGGCATGGAATAAGAAAGTGTCATTTGTTGACGAAGCAACAAGCTCAGATTCCGACGAGGAACCAGTGATCGGTTTGGCAGAGTGGGTAAAAAACAAGAAGCCGATGTCTTGTCCCTTCGGGCAGAAGGAACCAGAGAAGTTCGCCTTTGACACCGCCAAGGCCGATAGGATTTTTGACTTTCTACTTCAGGAAGGTCAAATCAAACTGTCACCTAACCACGTGATCCCGTCGGCAGAAGAGTTGAAGAGGATGAGATATTGCAAGTGGCATAATGCAACTTCACATGACACCAACGAGTGCAAGGTGTTCAGACAGCAGTTGCAATCGGCTATAGAGTCAGGGAGAATCAAGTTTGACAGTTCCAAAGCCCAGAAGCCGATGAAGATAGACCAGCATCCTTTCCCGACAAACATGTTGGATGCTAAGGGGAAGGCTAAGGTCTTAACGTCGGAGACAGCTGAGAAGAGTGCATCGGTAGATCCTCAGCATCAAGTTACTACCGCCGATGCAAGAAGTAAGGGCTTGGTCCAGAAAGGAACTAGCTCAGGAAGACTTCCTCGATCTGGTATCGTCATAACTCATAGAAGGCCTCGAGAGAGATGGCAACAACGGGAAGATCGGTATCGGCGCCGGCAGGAAGATTATCAACGGGAAGAAGAAAGACGCCGACAGGAGTGGAATCGGCACAGGGATCATTGGAATTGCCCATTCTTCATCCATTGTTGGGAAGAAGATATCAAGCTTCCTACTGTCAGAGACTGCCCTGAATGCAACGGTTATGGTCGATACGATAGGAACGATCGGCGTTATCATGATGATGAACGGCGATTTAATGGGCCAATCAGAGGAAGGACGTCAGTTCATGATCGGCTGGGGGGCAGACTTAGCGTTCGCGATCGGCTCGGTGACCGTGTCCAGTATTTTCCCAGGAACCAGGAAGAACTCGAGGAGATGGCTAATGCGCGGGTTCCCGATGAGTTCATATTTTGCAGAGATGCTAACACACATCGTATGGAGTCAAGGGAGAACCGACGCCCGATGACAAGACAAAGGCCACTTCCTCCATGGTGCCCTCAAGGATTAACCAAGACACAGAAAAGGAGATTGCAACGAGAAAGGCAAGAGGAGCTAAACAAGGGAGAGAACTCTGGAAGTCGGCAGCTGTCAGACACTAAGAGGGAAGGTCCATCGGCAGGCGTCAACATGGTCTTCATGTTGCCGATGGAGTTTCTTGCACCAACCAGTGACGATGACCTGGAATTTTCTGATCAGATAGCTCAGTTGGCTTTGGATCCGATGACGGCTATCTTTGAGAAACCTGCCGATGACGAGAGGCAGCATCTTAAAGCTCTGTTCCTCAAAGGAAGGGTTGATGGGCAGCCAATGACTAAGATCCTAGTTGATGGTGGAGCTGCTATTAACATTATGCCGCATGCAGTATATCGGAAGCTTGGGAAAGGGGACCAAGATTTGACCAAGACCGATATGATGCTCAAAGACTTTGAAGGAAACGTGTCTCCAGTCAAGGGGGCGATATGCGTAGAGTTGACCATCGGCAGCAAAACCTTGCCGACAACTTTTTTCGTGATCAGCGGAAAAGGTGCCTACAATTTATTATTGGGGAGAGATTGGATTCATGCCAATTGTTGTGTCCCATCTACAATGCACCAGTGCTTGGTTCAGTGGGTAGGTGACAAGATTGAGATCGTCCCAGGGGATTCTTCTTATGTTATCGCATCGGCAGAAGCAGATACTTATGAAAAGACTAGGTGCATTTCAGGGGAAGTTTGGGAGAAAGATTTTCTCAAAGTTGCCGATTATGAGATTCCGCCGATCCAAGCAGTCGGTTCTGACGACGGTTTTTAATGGACAGATTCGCCGATGATGGAAAATTAGGCCAAGGGTTCACATCGGCCGATGATTTGGTAGAAGTAGATATAGGTAGTGGTGACAAGCCTAGGCCTACTTTTATTAGTGCTAAATTAGATCCTGAGTGTAAGCAACAATTGACTAGTTTGTTAAAGGAATATGAAGATTGCTTTGCTTGGGATTATACAGAGATGCCTGGTCTAGACCGATCAATTGTCGAACATCGGTTACCCATCAAGCCTGGGTTTCGGCCACATCAGCAACCAGCCCGCCGATGTAATCCTAACGTTCTACCTGATATTAAGGCCGAAATCACTAAACTTATTGAAGCTAAGTTTATTCGGCAGTGTCGGTATGCCGAATGGATTTCCAATGTTGTTCCGGTTTACAAGAAGAATGGGAAGCTTCGGGTGTGCATTGATTTCAGGAATCTCAATAAAGCTACGCCGATGGATGGATACCCAATGCCTGTCGCCGATCTACTGGTCGATGCTGCGGCTGGCCATCGGGTCATCAGCTTCATGGATGGTAATGCAGGATACAATCAAATATTCATGGCAGAGGAGGATATTCCAAAAACCGCATTCAGGTGTCCTGGTCATGTTGGACTATTTGAATGGATAGTCATGACTTTTGGGTTAAAGAATGCTGGGGCTACTTATCAAAGGGCTATGAATTTTATATTTCATGAGTTCATCGGCAAGATCGTAGAAATTTATATTGATGATGTGGTGGTCAAGTCTGGAGATTTCTCAAAGCATCTTGCCGATTTACGAAAAGTGTTGGAGTGCACAAGGAAGCATGGATTGAAGATGAATCCCAACAAGTGCGCATTTGGTGTATTGGCAGGGCAGTTTCTTGGTTTCATGGTACATCAGAGGGGTATTGAAATTAGTCGAAGATCTATTGATGCCATCAATAAAATAGTGGCCCCTACCAATAAAACCGAGCTCCAATCCTTGATCGGCAAGGTGAATTTTATCAGAAGATTTATATCAAATTTATCTGGGAGAATTCGTGCTTTCAGTCCTCTTCTTAAATTGAAAGCCGATCAGGAGTTTGTTTGGGGAAAAGAACAGCAGTTGGCTCTGGATGAAATCAAAAAGTATCTGGTAAATCCTCCAGTTTTAGTTCCACCTCAACAAGGGAAGCCCTTCAAATTATATTTATCTACCGATGGATCGGTTATCGGTTCAGCTTTGGTTCAAGAACTTGAAGGGAAAGAGAGAGTAATTTATTATTTGAGTAGGAGGTTGATTGATGCTGAAACTAGATATTCGGCCATTGAGAAACTATGCTTGTGCTTATATTTTTCATGCATCAAGCTGAGACATTACCTGTTATCGGCCGAATGTACTGTTGTCTGTAAAGATGACGTAGTCCGGTACATGCTATCTATGCCGATCATGAGTGGTAGGATCGGCAAATGGATTTTAGCGCTGTCGGAGTTCGATTTGCGTTACGAATCGGCTAAGGCAGTCAAAGGGCAGATCATGGCCGATTTTGTGGCTCAGCATTGCGGTCTAGTGGAAACCTTGGAAATTGCACCCTGGACACTCTCCTTTGATGGATCTACCTGTGACCGGGGGGCAGGAATCGGCATTGTATTGGTTTCCCCTAAGGGGAGGAAGTATGAATTTTCCTTGCCGATTGTTGCTACATCAACAAATAATCAGGCTGAGTATCAAGCTTTGATCAAGGGATTAGAGTTGTTAAGAGAGGTTCGTGCTGATGCTGTTGAGATATTCGGGGATTCCATGTTGGTTATAAATCAGTTGGCTAGAAGCTATGAATGCCGAAGTGAAGTTCTCATAACTTATTTCGAGAGAAGTATGCAACTGTTAAAGGAATTCAAGAACTTCCGATTGGAGCATATTCCCCGATTGCATAACGAAGACGCTAATCGGTTAGCCCAGCATGCCTCAGGATATCAGCCAATGATTAATGCGGCATCGGCAGTCAGTGCCGGTGATTGGAGGAAGGAAATTATCGACTATCTAGAAGATCCGTCCAAAAAGGTTGAGAGACGGGTTCGATTTCAGGCAACTAAGTATGTGCTCCTCGAAGATGAACTATATTATCGAACTATTGATGGAATTCTTCTCCGATGTTTGGGTGATGATGAAGCTAGGAGTTTGATGGGAGAAATCCATGAAGGGGTGTGTGGAGCACATCAGTCGGCTTTCAAAATGAAATGGATGATTAGAAGGAATGGATATTTTTGGCCAACTATACTTGAGGATTGCTTTAAGTATTTCAAGGGGTGCCAAGGTTGTCAAAAGTTTGGTAACATTCAAAGAGCGCCCGCATCGGCTATGAATCCTATTATCAAGCCTTGGCCGTTTCGGGGTTGGGCTATTGATCTGATCGGCCAGATTTATCCACCATCCAGCAAAGGGCATAAGTTCATTCTAGTTGCCACTGACTATTTCACTAAGTGGGTTGAAGCTATCCCTTTGAAGAAAGTCACATCGGCCAATATGATTGATTTTGTGAAGGAGTATATTGTTTACCGATTTGGAATTCCCCAAACGATCACTACCGATCAGGGCACCATGTTCACGTCGGGGGAGTTCGATGAGTTCGCAATCGGTATGGGAATTAAAGTATTGAATTCTTCTCCTTACTATGCTCAAGCCAATGGGCAGGCCGAAGCGTCTAACAAAGGGATTATCAAGCTTATTAAACGAAAAATTGAAGAAAATCCTAGGCGGTGGCATGCATTGTTAAATGAGGCACTGTGGTCTTATCGGATGGCTTGTCACGGATCAACCAAGGTGTCACCCTATCAATTGGTGTATGGACATGAGGCAGTTTTGCCTTGGGAGATTAAGGTTGGATCCAGGCGATTATCTTTTCAAGATCAATTGGCTGCCGATGATTATGCCACTTTGATGACCGATGAGTTAGATGATGTAGCAGGGCATCGGTTAAAAGCTTTAATGAGTATAGAAGAAAATAAGAAGAGAGTTGCTAGATGGTATGATAAAAAAGTAAAGGCTAAGGAGTTTGCCGATGGAGATTTGGTATGGAAATTGGTCTTGCCAGTTGGCACTAAGAGTTCGAAGTTTGGAAAGTGGTCTCCTAATTGGGAAGGTCCTTATCGGATAAGACACTCAGCTCCTGGTAATGCCTATATTCTAGAAACTCTCGAAGGAGTTGAATTCCCCAGAGCATTAAATGACAAATATTTAAAGAAATACTTCCCCAGCATATGGGTCGATGCGTAAAAGTTTAAGTGCCGATAACACTCCTATCGGCTGGAGTTAAATGTTTGGAGACAGACTTAATGTTTCAAAAGATGCCGATAACAGTCTTATCGGCTAGACTAAAAGCTAGAAACGGAAAAACAAGGGTATGTTGCCGATGAAAGCTTCAGATGTTCAGCAACTCTTGGATCGTCGATATGGCGCGCAGCCGAATCTGGTTGGCTGTCTCTATTTCTTTGATATCATCATCGGCAGAACCTTCGATCGGCTTCAGCTTCCTCTTCAGTTGCAGCGCTTTGCGACCGTGGGCGTTTCGTTCCTGTTCAAGCTGCTTGATGGTCTCCGGCAGTTGATTCTCTTCTTGCTGGGCTTGGGACAGAGCATCTTCTACTTGCTTGAGTTCGGCCAGTAGGGCTTCTCTTTTTGCCGATAGATCAGACACTTTCTGCTTCAGTGCATCACCTGAGGACTTTAAGGTGCCGATGTTCTTATGTTTCTCATCGGCTAAGAGTTTCTCTTTCATCATCTCCTCAGAAAGCTGGATTTGAGTAGCTCTATCGGCAAGGCGTCGAGTAGCTCTCTGGTACTGTAGCTGGCGGCTTTCTAGGTGTGCAGCGTGGAAGAGTGTTTCCTTAGCATCGGCAGGAATTTGCCCTCTAAGGGTCTTGAACAGGGCTTTGGCTGGGTCAGAATCATTAACCAGTTGAGTCGTGTCTTGATGAAGTATGGCCGATAGCTCTTCCAGTTTAGCTCTGGTTTCTGCCGATACAGTTCCAACTGCCCGAGAGGAGCTTGCTTCCTCGCCTTCTTCTTCGAAGATATCAATGGCGAAGGAAAATAAGCTGTTGGGAGAATCTTGTTCCTGAAAATGAAGATGAAATAAGTCAGTTTTATGGTCAAAACTTCGGCAGACGATGCTGGTGGAAAACTAGATGACTTACTTGCTTCAAGGCGATTTCTTGCCTTTGACTCAAAGATGCCGATGGAGCTACGGGTTGATCGGTAAATGTTGCCGATGGAATGATATCGCCTGAAAGAAGACGGGAAGGATTATGAGACTAAATGAGAATAAGTTTATCGGCGGAAGTATTGTTGAAATATGTTACCTGGAGGAGAGAAAACAGCTGCCTGAGTCGGGGAAACCGCCGATGATGTAACTGGACCTGCCGGGCCAGTTGTTTGTTCACCTACGTCAGTTGATATACCTGCCGTTTGAGGTTCTTCTTGCTGGGGTTCTCCCATCTGTGGTGCTTCCTGTATTGGTTGAGGAGATGGTGCTTGCTGTGCCGGGACTTCTGGAGGAGAAGGGGAAGATTCCACCGGGATTGGAGACACCGGAGGAGGAGGAGGAGTTGCCACTTTCTGGCGCTTTGTTCCAGCCTTAGCACCTTGGATGCCTTTCCTCTTTGGCTGGCTAGACTGGGGGGCATCGGCACCTTGGCGTTTGGCTTTTGCCGATGCACCAGTTTGCTGCAACAACAAAAAAGGAGTTTATGAGCACAGATAGCCGATACAAAGATAATTAGCATAAATGAAAAAGGTTTTAACAGATTGCCTTGAAAGCTTGCGCCAGATTGGAAGCGGTTACCGTTGGTGATGTCTGAGTTTTCCTGGTAGTAACTTTCTTGAGGCGCGCACCCCGGTGCACGATGGAAGCCAGAGTGGGAGCATTATGGCCGATTGAGGAGATCGGGCCTGGTGGGAATAAGTCGATCGGCTTGCCACTCCTGCTAACCGATGGGGGGGTGTTGTCAATCTGCAAAAAGGAATACGGGGGTGAGTTACCGATTGGAATGGTACTGAAAAATGAAACATCGGTTTAAAATACTTACAGTGCCGTCAGGGACTTCGTAGTCGGGGTCGATCATGCCACGGTATGAGAGGGCCGATCTGCAGAATAGACTCTCCTTCCATTCTGCCCACCATAGCTTGTATGCCTGAGTAATAAAGGCGGCTGGAACCCATTCTGACAGATCTACATCTGTATCGGCATTTGGTGGTAGCTGGGCTACTCGAGTCCACTCAAGGAGGTTGGCGATGGGTTCTCTGGGCTTTATTACATCGGCATAAGGAAGCGCAATCGGCAATTGGCCGAAAGCTAGCTGGCGAGCTAATGCCGATGGATTATAGAATTCGTAGGTTTGGGGAGAGGTTTTCGTGCTACCGAAGAAATTCACTGGTATGGCTCTGGGAGTCACGATTGCCATCATCACCTCATTGTCCCTGTCGAGAGCTTCATCAAATGGATTGAAGGTCAGAGGGAGCATGCTGTCTGGATCATCATAAGCCAACCATGGTCGTTCATTTCTGGCCAGACCCTCATACAGAGTCTCGAAGAATCGGCCGATCTGATCCGGATTGTTCCCTGAACCGGGTAAGACTATAACAGCTTCGCCAAAGTTCAAGGGGGCACGCGTTGCCGATTCTTCTTCGCCCAACACATGATTCTCGGCTATGTCTCTTGGGAAGTGCTGTGAGAATAGGTTGAAATCAAGGCGCTTGTGCAGGTGCAGATTGAGCCACATATTAATAAACCACCAGGGGCCTCCCAAGTTGCCGATGGATTGGCCAAGCAGGAGTTTCTGGGCTACCTGATGAAGAAGGTGGTAGACGGCGCCGAGCAGATATCGGCCGAGAGGGAATTGGCCGCCGCTAGCCAGTCTTTCTGCTGCCGATAGATAGACAGAAGTCGGTCCTGCCGATCGACCACAGAATACAAACTTGTCCAGCCACATGTTCAGAAAGGTGGTTTGCTCCTTTACGGTAACAGGCCCTCTCCCGCGGTACTTCTGGATGTACCCTGACCAACCGCCGATAGCGCGAGTCTCCACTTTGGCACTGGGGGCGGTATCAAAAAAGTGGGTGCTATCGGCAGAAGATATATCTAACCCAGTAAGCATGGCTACATCGGCAAGGGTAGGAGAAGCAGGGCCGTGGCCAAAAACAAAAGCGTTGAGAGTGTCTGACCAAAAGTAAGATGCAGCTATCAGCAATGACTCGTTCCTATGCATATCGGCAATGGACAGCCTAATGCATTGGGCTAATTTCCTCTCACCCCATTGAACTTCATAAGAGTTGCTGACCCTCAAGAACCAGTCTTTCCACCCTACAGTAGGGCTGGGCCAAGAGCGAAAGGTATCCTTCCATAGATCTAAAGCAAAGTTTTCAGCTCTAAAGGGAATCCTGTTGGTTTCTGCATTGATAAGGTCGGTTGGATCTGGATCCCCTAGAGGGCCGAGGCATTGAAGATGTGGTTGATCGGTAGGGATGACAATTTTGTTGGATAATTCCTAGTGTTTTGGGGAATAAAGATACAAAGAAAAAGGAAATATTCGGTAAGATGAATCGCAGATGAACAGGGATGCAAGAAAAGGGTACAGCAAATGAGATGGAAATCTAACCTCAGGGACGACGAAGCCAACGGCCATCTTGTCGTGAAGAGGACGCTGGAGGGCGCCGGAGTTGATGAAGAGGAATGCTTGTCGGAGATCTTGAGGGTTATGAATGGCGCCGCCGCTGGAAAAGGGAAGTTGGATGGCAGAATGGTGTAATGGGGGAGAAGTACCCAAGAAGGAACTATTTATAGGACAAAATGGGCAAGGGCAAATCTGACTTATTTCTTTGCCACATCCGAGAAACCCGAGGGTACTCAAGTGGATATGGTAACTGTTCGCACGGTAATCCAGGGATTGTGCAGGTGATTTGACAGGAAGCGGTCATTATCTAAAGATATTTTACTGTACGCGATCTCCTGGTCGGTCCATCGGCGATATTCTATAACGGTCATCCTGCCGATGGGTGGATAGAGGGGAGGTAACCGTTTTTGCGAATCTCCTGGGCAGAGCATCGGCAGATATTTGTAACGGTATTGTTGCCGATATACGAATAAGAAAGATGCCCGTTTAGGAAGTTGGGGATTTCGAGGAATCTGCGGAGGATTAGGATCAGAGTTGTCCAGATTGAGGTTGTCGGTTACCAGATTAGGAGCATTAATTGCGGAGAAGGCATCATTATTACAGAGAATTTCGGAGCATTAATAGTTTTATACTCCGAAACTGGGGGGCATGTGTTGACACCGTTTTTGGACACGTGTCTGGGATGATAGGATAAGGTGGCAGTACAATGCGGGTTGCCGATGGGGGTGGTTGCCGATGAGGGAGAAGTTGAGTGTGACTAAGTCTACAGGCAGTAGTATGGTGCCGATGACCAGGTAAAGGGATTGCCGATGACGTGAAAGAGGAGTCCGGAAGCTGCCAGTTGTCATGTGGAGGAGTTTCGGTTTGTTACGAAGGGTAGTTTTATTGTTTCCTTAGTTATTTGCATCGTTTTGTATATGGATTCCGTGTAATTTGGAATTCGAGTTCTAATCGTGTCTGGTCGTAGCTCTTCGAACAGGGTATAAATATAAACCCTAGGACCTTGTAATAAAAAATCAAGAAATCAATCAAACATACGTTTTTACTCATATTCCAGCATCTACTTTTCGACGACTTCGTCATACTTTTTTTTCTTTTTATTACGAGTTCTTAGGAATTCGTCGACTTAAGCTCGACTTGTTCTTGAGTTCCGCGTGAGTACCTCTTAGCCGTGACATCCGGGCGCATCGCTGTTGTCAGGACTAAAGTATTCGAGTTATCACCTTTGCCGATAGTAAGGTCAAATCGGCTGGCACGCCTTAACGTTTGAATCGGGTATTAGCCCTTTGTGTTTGCAGATCCGTTTTGCATCAACACTGCAGTAGCCCGTGTCTGACCTTTTTGAGCCGCATAAAATCCTATGTTATGCTTGCGGAGTACGAGATGTACTCACGCTTGTCTTTATCTTTCTTTTGGACAAAATCCCGGATGGGTAGCAGATGACAGCTTCTACGAGGAATTTCCTGAGGACTTCTAGGTTGGCGATCCCCCAGTCGGTCGTCCCTGTGTTGGAGTTATCTTTCATAGCTAGTATGAGTTTATTTTCCGTTTGTCGCAGACTTTGATATAATTGTGTTGTAATAACGTATTGTAAGGCACTTGTTATGATACATTTGTAATTTGTCGACTTGTGTGCGCGACTATTCCTGGGGCGCACATGAGATTATTGTACTCAAATTTATCCTTAAATTTGGGTGTGACAAATTGGTATCAGAGCAAGGCTGACTGTAGGACGCAAACCTAGGTAGAAACAGTCGATTTTAGGGTTCTTATTTTCGCTTTATTTATTTCACTGCTCACTTTACTTTCTTGTTATTTTATTAAAAGTTTATATTCTTACCCAATGTTCTATTTATGCAAACATATTGATTCTAATTCTTAAAACAAAATTTATAGATGCCTCGTCGCAGCGCAGCCGCGTATCGCGCCCTCTTCGTCGCCGCCCGTGCTCCACCAGTTGCACCAGCACCAGCTCCAGTACCTGCACCTGTGCCAGCACCAGTACCCGTACCTGAGCCCGAGGTCGTCGCCTCTGGTGGCGGCGAGGAGGAGGAACCTATGGACACGGGGTCCCCTACGCCTACACCTTCAGCTCCTACACCAGTGGCGGTACCGATCCCGCAGGCTGCCGCTCCAGTTCCACCTGCGCCTGCACCACCTGCACCTGCACCACCTGCGCCTGCACCCCACGCGTCGACGGGTTCAGCACCGACGCCTCAGTACCCTCAGGTTGTTCCGGAGATGGGATGGACCTCCAGGAACAAGTTCATGGAGGCAGACGAGGACGCTCACTACCACACTCTGCTCACGGGTGTGTTGGCGAGCTATTACCCGGAGTTTGCCGCCACCGTCCGCTACCTTTGCTCGGAGCACAAGCACCCGTTGGAGAACACCTACTGGAAGGCCGAGGTGATCATCACAGCTCGGAACAATGTCGACAGCTCGGACGAGGTGGAGTCCATCCACGAGAGCAGGGTTAGACGTGCTTCCGCCTACGAGAGCATGGAGGATGCAGCTCAGGCCGCGTACTTTCACTACCATGGCCGCCGTTTTGAGGCCATGCAGGAGGACAGGTACCGGTTCCTTCCCCGCAACGACCCAGATGGCAAGACATGGCATGTCCTGGCACCTCCTGCCGGCGACCCTACCCTGGATACGACTGTGAGACACGTCAGTGCCATTCAGGAGATGAATGGGGCACTGAGACAGGAGCTGCGTGTTGCGCAGCAGGCGGGGAAGCGCCTCCAGCGTCAGGTGGATGAGCTGCGTGGTCAGCTTGGACAGCCACCCATCTACAAGAAGAAGCCCCGCAAGTTCGTTCTCCAGGATAGAGCTCCTTAGATTTCCCAGTACTTTCTAGATTGACGCTAGCACGAGAATTTCAGTAATGGGTGGCATGTGAACTTTAGTGAGTTGCTGTTTGTGTTGATGAACATTTATGATTTGGAGTTTTGTTTGATTGTGGAAACATGTGGGCTTGTCCGCATGTTTCTAAACCTTAATCTTAAAAGTAATGTTGTTTAATTTCGAGGTTGGGTTACTTTATCTTGTCTCAGTCATGCTGTTTCTGGAACAGTCTGTGATGCTTATTCAGTATCTCATTATCGGTTCAGTCAAAAATTACGAAATTTTTATGGTGAAAACTAGACTGGTATATCTTTCATCTCCAACTGGAATCACCTCATTATCTATTCGGATCTGTGAGATATGTCCGTTTTAATCTGCTGTACCTGCGCAGACTGAGAACCAGAGCAGAACCTGATAAATCATAATTTTGATTATGTTACTGTTGGAATCAGTAAATGTGGTCTGAATAAAGTTTGTAGAGAATTTCTTAACCTTTCCAACGATGTATACCATATTCCTTTTTGGATCTGTAGGTTCTGAGATAAGCACGGATTACTGACCTGCTGAGTTTGAAACTTGTCCAGAAAACTGCTAGACTTGTTTTTATTCATTATAAGTGATGAATAATTATTTTTGGAAGATTACTAAAAGCCATGAATCTTTGTTGGAAGCAGATGGACGCCGAAGGAGCAGCCGCTGGTCGTGGACGTGGCCGTGGCCGTGGCCGTGGCCGTGGACGTGGTGTACCTGAGAATCCACCACCACCACCGCCGCCGATGACTATTGAGCAGCTTATGGGTATGCAAGCTAATTTGATGCAAGCCATGATGAACCGTATGAACAATGAACCAGTAGCAGCACCACCGCCGGTTCAAGTCCGTGACAAGCGAGGGGAGTTCTTGAAAGGACGCCCTCCGGTGTTCACCCATGCCTCTGATCCACTGGAGGCAGACGACTGGTTAAAAGCAGTCAAGAAGCAGTTGAACATTGCCCAATGCAGCGACCTGGAGAAAGTGCTGTACGCATCAGGTCAGCTGCAAGGACCTGCACAGGAGTGGTGGGAGACCTATCAATATGGACGCCCGAACAATGCTCCGCCAGTCACCTGGAAGGAGTTTACGGAAGGGTTCAGGTCCCATCATATTCCAGAGGGCCTGATAGAACTAAAAGCAGAAGAGTTTCGGTCTCTCAAGCAGGGATCGATGTCAGTCAGTGAGTATCGTGACAAGTTTGCACAACTGTCACGATATGCTCCATATGAGGTGGCCAGGGACTCTGACAAGCAGCGTCTCTTCCTGAAGGGTCTGTATGATGGACTGCAGCTGCAGCTGATGAGCAACACCTACCCTTGCTTCCAAGAATTGGTGAACCGCGCTATTGTCATCGACAACAAGCGCAAGGAGATGGATGCAAAGAAGAGAAAGCTCCAGGGGCAACCGTCGGGCAGCAACACTCGCCCACGTGCGTACCCTCAGCAGGGATTCCCTCAGCGTAGTCAAGGACCACAGAATCAGTGGAACCGTGGTCAGTTTCCTCAGCGTCCCCAGTACTACCAGCAGCACAATCACCAAAACCAACAACGTCCCCAGCAACAGTATGGCAACCAGAATCAGCAACGCCCCCAGCATCAGGTCAGCAACCAGGCACCACGCCAAGGAGTGCCCAATAATGCTCCTGGCAAGAGTGCAGCACCCAGCGGCAATCCCAATGCCTGTTACCGCTGCGGAGAGGTGGGACACTATGCCTACCAGTGCCCCAAGAAGCAGAATCCACCAGCCCAGCAAAATCAGAACAACAATCAGAGGCCTGCTCGACCTCCGTTCTCTGGGAAAGTGAACCATGTGTCCACTAACACAGCTCAGGAAGCACCTGAGGTTATGATGGGTACGTTCAACATCAACTCCATCCCCGCTACAGTACTGTTTGATTCTGGTGCTTCACATTCTTTTATCTCCCAAGCTTTTGTTAGAGTGCATAGCATCCCACTTTGTGCACTGAAAAATTCCATGCTAGTAAATTCACCGGGAGGCACCATGCCAGCTAATTACTGGAGCCCCTCCACTAGTATATCTCTAAGGGGGGTAGATTTCAAGGTGAAACCTATTGTGCTAAGAACCATGGGAATTGACCTCATACTTGGTATGGATTGGATGAAGCAGCATGGGGCAGTAATACAGTGTCAAGAGAGGGCTGTGGTGGTGACATCACCAGGTGGGGATAGAATAAGTGTGGATGTGGCAGTGCAGCCCCAGCCGACTGCTACAATGAATCAGTTGAGTGGTGGTAATCAAGAAGACCAGGTGGTGGACGAGTTCCCCGATGTTTTCCCGGATGAGTTGCCAGGTATGCCACCAAACCGAGACATAGAATTTCTTATTGAGCTTTTACCTGGAACTGCACCCATAGCAAAAAGACCATATAGAATGGGGGTAAATGAATTAGAGGAACTTAAGAAACAGCTTAAGGAATTGCAAGAAAAAGGGTTTATTCGTCCTAGTTCTTCACCATGGGGTGCACCAGTAATCTTTGTTGATAAGAAAGATGGCACTAGGAGGATGTGTGTGGATTATCGGTCATTAAATGAAGTCACTATTAAAAACAAGTACCCATTGCCTAGAATAGATGACTTATTTGACCAACTGAAAGGAGCATGTGTATTCTCCAAAATTGACCTTCGATCTGGCTATCACCAGTTGAAAATCCGTGCAACTGACATACCTAAGACAGCTTTTACCACAAGGTATGGCTTGTATGAGTATACAGTCATGTCATTTGGGCTGACCAATGCGCCTGCATACTTCATGTATATGATGAACAAGGTGTTCATGGAGTATTTGGATAAGTTCGTGGTAGTATTCATTGATGATATATTAATCTTCTCCAAAACCAAAGAAGAACATGCTGAACACTTGAGGCTGGTCTTGCAAAAGCTTAGAGAGAATAAATTGTATGCCAAGAAAAGCAAGTGTGAGTTTTGGTTGGATGAGGTCTCATTTTTGGGACATGTGGTCTCTAACGGTGGAATAGCCGTAGACCCCAGTAAAGTGCAGGATGTGCTAAATTGGAAGCCTCCAACCAATGCTAGTGAGATCCGTAGCTTTTTGGAACTAGCTGGTTATTATAGGAGATTTATTGAAGGCTTCTCTAAGTTAGCAAAGCCCATGACAGCCCTACTAGAGAAGAGTGCCAAATTTATTTGGTCAGATAAGTGCCAAGAGAATTTTGAGGAACTAAAGAAAAGGTTGACCACAGCCCCAGTGTTGACCTTACCCGATCTGAGCAAAACCTTCTCTATTTATTGCGATGCATCTCGCCTAGGCCTTGGTTGTGTGCTTATGCAAGAAGGAAGAGTAGTGGCGTACGCATCCAGGCAGTTGAGAAAACATGAGCTGAACTATCCTACTCATGATTTGGAGCTAGCTGCCGTGGTTCACGCTCTAAAGATTTGGAGGCATTATCTAATTGGACACAAGTGTGATATTTATACGGATCACAAAAGTTTGAAGTATATTTTCACACAGTCAGACCTGAACCTAAGGCAGCGCCGCTGGCTAGAATTAATAAAGGATTATGACCTGGAAGTGCATTACCATCCCGGGAAGGCAAACGTTGTTGCCGATGCACTTAGCCGAAAGAGTTATGCCAATGGGCTGCAATTGACCTTCATTCCCACAGAGTTGCTAGCTGAAATAGCGCATCTCAATTTGGGTTTAGTGAACAACACTGTTGAATTGGAGTTAGAGCCCACCTTAGAGCAAGAAATCCGCAAAGGTCAGTTGGAAGATGAGAAACTAAAAGAAATTTCAGAGAATGTAGTGCTTGGAAAAGCACCGGGTTTCAAGTTAGACGAAAATGGTACACTATGGTTTGGGAAGAGAATATGTGTGCCAGAAGTGAAATCCATCCGAGATGCAATCCTGCGTGAAGCACATGACTCAGCATATTCAATTCACCCCGGAAGCACCAAGATGTATCTAGATCTTAAAGAAAAATATTGGTGGTATGGATTAAAGAGAGATGTGGCAGAGTATGTAGCGTTATGTGATACTTGTCAGAGGGTGAAAGCTGAGCACCAAAGACCTGCAGGGTTGTTGCAACCAATGCAAGTGCCCGAGTGGAAATGGGAAGAAGTAGGTATGGATTTCATCACTGGATTGCCCCGCACCCAGCGTGGGTATGATTCAATTTGGGTAATAGTGGATCGACTCACTAAAGTTGCTCACTTTTTGCCCGTTAAGACCAACTATGATGGTGCAAAGTTGGCAAAGTTATATATGGATAGAATCGTGAGTCTGCACGGAGTTCCGAAGAAGATCGTGTCTGATCGGGGTACACAGTTCACATCTCAGTTTTGGCATAAAGTACATGAATCATTGGGAACAAAGTTGAACTTTAGTTCCGCGTATCATCCCCAAACTGATGGGCAGACTGAAAGAGTAAATCAGATTCTAGAAGACATGTTGAGAGCGTGTGCATTACAGTATGGTACCAGTTGGGATACTAGTTTACCATATGCTGAATTTTCATATAATAATAGTTACCAGAAAAGTCTTGATATGGCACCGTTTGAAGCATTGTATGGGCGGAAATGTAGAACACCTCTGTTTTGGAATCAGACTGGCAAGAGTCAAGTATTTGGACCTGATGTTCTCAGAGATGCAGAGGAAAAAGTGCGGAAAATACGGGACAACTTGAGAGTAGCCCAGTCCCGGCAAAAGAGTTATGCTGATACTAGAAGAAGAGAATTGGCATTCGAGATAGGCGACTATGTGTATTTGAAGGTGTCACCTATGAGAAGTGTCAGGAGGTTTAATATGAAGGGAAAATTGGCACCGAGGTACGTCGGACCGTTCAGAATTCTTAGGAGACGTGGAGAAGTGGCCTATCAGTTAGAGTTGCCTGTGAGTATGTCGGGTATTCATGATGTGTTCCATGTGTCGCAACTG
Source organism: Sorghum bicolor (assembly GCF_000003195.3). Taxonomy (NCBI): domain Eukaryota; kingdom Viridiplantae; phylum Streptophyta; class Magnoliopsida; order Poales; family Poaceae; genus Sorghum; species Sorghum bicolor. Next base: position 8,006,176 of record NC_012877.2, read on the forward strand.
AAGAAATGTTTGCGAGTGCCTGAGGAACAAATTCCATTGGAGGAACTCACAGTTGAAGGAGATCTAACTTATGAGGAATATCCAATCAAGATCTTAGAAACGGCGGAAAGAGTCACCCGGAGTCGGGTTATAAAGATGTGCAAAGTGCAGTGGCACCGATATAAAGAAGAAGAAGCCACTTGGGAAAGAGAAGATGAGCTGAGACAATCTTATCCGTATCTCTTTGAGTAAGCACCGTCTCCATCTCGAGGACGAGATTATCTTTAAGGAGGGTAGAATTGTAACACCCACAAATTTTGTTTCTTTTAAATAGATGAAATGAATTTAAATGAATTTATTTTGTGAGCATTTTCACTATAGGAAAATAAATAAATCTGGAGAAATTAAAATTTGATATAAGCTTAGAGGAAGCTTAATTGTTGCATTCATGCCGGTGCATTTCTTTTATGTGATGATTGTTTTAAAAACCAAAATATTTGCGCAAGAAAATAATTGAAGAAAAGAAATTCATTTGGAAAAGGGGTACAAAAAAAAAAGAGAATCTTTTTTTTCTCTCCCTTCCCCTTCCTCTTTTCGGCCTGGAGGCCCAGCAACTCTCCCCCGCGCCCCATCTCCTTCCTGGGCCGCGGCCCAGCTGCCTGCCCCTCTCTTCCCCCTCTCTTGCTGGTGGCTGACGGGTGGGGCCCACCCGTCAGGACCATCTTCTTCCCCAACCGTCGCCCCGACTCTCTCTCTCACTCGGTTGGAAAACCGCCAGGCAGCGCCCACCCCGCTCCCCCCACGTTCCCTCCCCGCGCCTCGGCTTTAAGTTGGAGAAAACCCCGCGCGCCCGAGCCATTCTCCTCGCCCACTTCGCGTTCTCCTCGCCTCTGCTCCCTTCCGCGAGCGCGCTGCGAGAAACCGTCGCCGGAGTTCTTCGTTGGCCGCGCGAAACCGCCGTCCCGAGCCGTTTTCGTCGATTCTCGTCGCGTTGGTGAGTTTCCCACTCCTCCCCGCTCCCTCCCCGTTCTTTTTCTGAGCAAAACGAGGCTCTCTAGCGCCCCGGCCGCGCTCGCCGGAGCAGTTCGTCGCGGCCGGCCATGGCGCGGGCCTCCCAGGCGTTCTCCGGCCGCGTCATAGCCGGGGATGAATTCCCCTTGCCCTCCTCTCTCTCCCGGTGGTCTCGTTTTGGAAAACCGCGCGCTGTAGCCTCCCCTTGATGTGCGCCGGCGACCTTGCTCGCCGCGGCCATGGAGCGCCGCCGCCGTCCTCTCCCCCTCCGGCGGCCGGCCCCCCTTCTCTTCCCTTCCCCCTCCCAGGATCTAATCCTGGCCGTCCATTTCAAATCGGACGGCCAGAGACGCCCGATACCCCTTCGGGGGAGAATTTGCTACTTCCAAATTCGGCCGCAGTCCTTAGCGCCTTCGAGCGAAATACGTTTTGTCTTTTAGAAAGCGTAAATCCCGTCGGTTAGGTCAAATTACGTTTTCAGAAAACTACAGAATTGCCACTGAAATTGTTTTGGCCATAGAATATTTGTTATAGCTCCGATTTGACCCGTTCAAATTGCGTTAGATTCGTAATTAAATTCTCTACATGATAGTACCACTGTTTCTGTATTTTGCCACTTTTTATTTTCAGGGTTAGGTTTAATTAATTAAATTGCCTATAGGAAATCGCCGAAAAGTCGTAACTTGGTCGTTTTAGCTCTGATTTTCGTGATCTTCGTATCTATGTGATCGTAGCGAATCGTAGGTTCTGTTTTTAAATATTTTATTTCATTTTTGATCTGTTGGTGTACTGTTCTAATTAAATGATTGTTTGCTTGTATGAATGAACCTGGATGCGTGTTGTTGTGTGGTACCAATCGAGCGCAGACGGTGACGTGTCCGTGGGTGATCCATTTTTCTTCGAGGAGCAGCAGGACCAGCAGCAGTTCCCCTTCACCGAAGGCAAGTATAACATGGGTTTCCCTTGTACACCTATTCACTTAATTAATTACGCATCTGCATGTGCCTAATTTGGTAACCCTAAGGACATCCTAGCTACCTGACTATATATTTATGACACCTATGGGTAGAATGCATGTGGGTAGCTTTGCTAGTGCTTTAATTAATTGAGAATTTACTATCGCTCTGACTTTAATGAATATGATGATAAATGTTGGGAAAAAGGGCTATGGTGCAATTGACTTCGGTCGAGTTGACCTAGACCCTCCGTAAGGACTTCTCTGTAAGCGACAATCCGGGACTTACAGTGCAACCGTGATGGTTATATGGCTCTAACTTTAGCTCTGTAATAGGATCTCATCTAGCTGGTTAGAGGTTACCCGAAAGGGCGCAAGAGGGGCTTGCCACTTTGGGTATAGAACTGCTTCTGTTCTTATGTGTATAGCCGTGATGGAATTGTGCCATAGGAAAGGGGGGTTCTCTATATCTGCCTGCCGAGGAAACCTCGCGGCCCTAACTGGTTAGGCGTGGCCTATGGAAGGCTTCATAGTGTTCCCTGCCCGCTCACCTTGGTAGTGTTAGTGGGTCTTGCAAACCCCGGGCATATGGGTAACACGACTTACGGGAAAAGTGCACACCTCTGCGCAGAGTTTGATCAAACTGGTATACTAGCCGTGCTCTCGGACATGAGCGGCTTTGGACCCTTACGGAATAGTTGGGTATGGATGGTTATGGGGAATAACTAATGAAAATCTGACGTATTGATCGTGATGATTAATGTGGTTTAACCATGATGGTGATAGTGTTAGCCGTGAAGGTTAACGGTGTTATTATCATGTACTCATTTGGGCTAATTGGGAGCTTAAGCATAATTGATGATTAAATAGGATTAAAACATTGACCAATTAAAATGCTAACTGCAGTAGCCAGTGTCTGACCTTTTTGAGCCGCATAAAATCCTATGTTATGCTTGCGGAGTACGAGATGTACTCACGCTTGTCTTTATCTTTCTTTTGGACAAAATCCCGGATGGGTAGCAGATGACAGCTTCTACGAGGAATTTCCTGAGGACTTCTAGGTTGGCGATCCCCCAGTCGGTCGTCCCTGTGTTGGAGTTATCTTTCATAGCTAGTATGAGTTTATTTTCCGTTTGTCGCAGACTTTGATATAATTGTGTTGTAATAACGTATTGTAAGGCACTTGTTATGATACATTTGTAATTTGTCGACTTGTGTGCGCGACTATTCCTGGGGCGCACATGAGATTATTGTACTCAAATTTATCCTTAAATTTGGGTGTGACAAAAGATAGATAGAAATACTTATCGGGATAAATGGGGGTGCTCTCCCCCAAGCTGAATTTTGACGTAATTTCTCTTGATGTAGCTAGCAGGTGGCAGAGGTGTATTTGAAAGTCAGCAACATTCTGACAACGATTAGAATGTCCTCCGTCTGCTAGTCTTCTTGATTCTTAAATTCTGCGGAGCTCAAATAGACAACAAAGCTTGTGGAACTGATTAAGTGTTAGCATAAATATCTAGCCTTTATCATGTTGAGACTCCTTGATAATTATTACTCCCTATTTTTTTATATTTTTATTTTATAAAGCAGAAAAAGAAATATTTATTTTATTTTTTATGCCACCACAGTGAACGTACTTATGGGTTTTATGCCACTCATATACTCACATGGGGCTTACTGTTTTTCAAATTTTATTTTCTTTTTAGGATAGTATGAATATGATTATCTAAATAAACTATTTTAAAATAATTGAAATAATTGAAAGGGAAAAGATAACTACCAAGTTTACCTCTTGGCAAGGCGTTCGGTGTTTTTAAGTCCTCCGAACAGGACTCTCCATTTTTTCAATTGTCCTGAGGTTTGTTGAGTGGCGTAGTCGGTACTTCCGGCAGCGCCTCCTCTTCTTGTATAGTTATCTTCATTTGCCATACCTGACTCGGTGCTTCAATCTCCTCTGGATAATTCTGTTTAAACTCTACGTCTTCTGACCTTACAACTTCTCCTTCATAGTCTGCCATCCGTCCTTGATGATTTGCCTCCTCTGGTTGCGGTTGCGTCGCTTTCTTACCTGCTTAGATTCTTTAATGATATAGTTAGGGTCAGTAAAATAACGGCGTACCTTTTCTGAGGGGAAGTGCATATGGACTTCTCCGGTTCCAATGTAGATTATTGCCTTAACAGTGCTGAGGAACGGTCTTCCAAGGATGATGGGTGGATCATACTCGTCTTCTCCCATGTCAATAACTTGAAAGTCTGTGTAGACAAAGTGATCGTCTATTTTGACTGGGACATCAGTTACTGTTCCTTTAACTTCTCAAAATGTCTGATCTGCAATCTGGAGCTGAATGTATGTTGGTCTTAGTGGCATGGTCCCGAACAAGAGCCGATAGGTGACTACGGCCATTATGTTGACGCCCGATCCGGTATCGCAAATCGTCTTGTAAAAGCTATATCCATGTATGGAGCAGTAGATGTTTGGCATTCCGGGGTCGTCCTTCTTGGTCAAAAATGGTGACTTAAGTTGTTGATCTTGACCTCCATGAACTACAGTGACCATCTTAGCTGACTCGGTCCACACTTGCTTGTTCCTGATTCTCCTATTGGTCCTTTTTCTTGATTCACGTCTGGATTGATCTGGAATTTGTGTAGTCTTGTTCTTGAAGAAAAATGTTTCCTTCCTCCCTTTGACGTAGAAACTGATCTTGGCAGCACTAGCGTAGATGATAGCTCCCGTGGTGTTCAAGAATGGCCTCCCTAGGATGATAGGTGCTCTCTCATCATTTCCGGTCTCTACCACTACGAAGTCTGCTGGGGCATATAAGGTACCAACTCGGACAAAAGGTTCTTCAATATTCCCTTTGGAAAAGTTATTGTCTGATCTGCAAACTGCAAACACATGGTTGTCTCTAATAAAGGATATGTAAAGAATTTTTCATAGAGTACCCTGGGTATAATGTTGACACTAGAGCCAAAGTCACAGAGTGCTTCTGGAACGTTCACCATGCCGATGGAGATCGGGATGACGGGGCGTCCTGGATCGCCTCTCTTGACCGGCAGAAGGTCAGTAGTGAATTCATTGACGGGGTTACTCCATTTACCTGCATCAAACATGTCTACAAGATTTGCAGATTCTAATCCTTCCGGTTGTGATGGTATACCGGGGTTAGTAGTAGGAACAGCAGCAGCTATTTGATTTAACTGAGATTCAATCATTTAATTAAAGCTAATTTGATTCTTGATGGCAGTAGAGAAATTATCCATTCTATTATTTATATTTTCTAGCATTTTATCATTAGATGCCAATTTCTTAGATAGGTTATCCATTAGCTTTTCTTGATTAGATACTAACTCTCTCAAAGGTGGAAAATTATTATTATTGTTGTAAGAATTGTTACCTTGATAATTACCTGAGTAGTTAGGCCTCTGTTGATTCCAACCTTGATTTTGTTGAGGACGATTGTAGTAGTAGTAGTAGTTGTTGTTGTTGTTGATGTAGTTCACATCCTCAAGTATCTCAGGGCAGTGGTTGCCTGAGTGTCTAGTGTCTCCACACTCCTCACAAGTCATGTGAGAGTCGTAGATGTGCATAACTTCTTTCTTGTCTCCAGCTCTATCATCAAGCTTCTTCATGAGCAGGTCTAGCTTTGCAGACAACATGTCTACCTCCTTGAGCTGATGCATACCTCCACCTTTGTTGCGTGCCTGGGTCCTCTCTTCATTCCAGCTTTGGTTGGACGCCATCTTCTCCACAAGAGCTGTGGCTTGTGGTATAGTAAGTGATAAGAATGCTCCTCCAGCTGCAGCATCCATGGTCTCTCGGGCACTGCTGCCGAGCCCATGATAAAACATCTGCATTAGTAGCCAACTCTCCATTCCATGATGGGGACATTCTAGGATGTAGTCTTGAAAGCGCTCCCATGCTTCTGGAACAGATTCATCATTTTGTTGCTGGAAACTTGTAATCTTCCCACGGAGAGCATTGGTCTTGCCCATGGGAAAGAACTTTGCCAGGAAGTTTGTTGAGCAGAGTGCCCACATAGTATTCTTCTCCTTTGTAGCGTAGAACCACTGCTTCGCTCTTCCTAACAGTGAGAATGGGAAGAGGCGAAGTAGTATAGCATCTTTGGAAACTCCTGATATGGTGAATGTGTTGCATATCTCTAGGAAGTGTTGTAGATGAGCACTAGCATCTTCGTGTGCCTTCCCACAGAACTGGTTGGATTGCACCATGTTGACAAGTCCAGGCTTGAGCTCAAAGTTGCCATCGATCTCTGCAGCAGGTCCAGTGCGGATGTTGTCCGTAGTGGGAGTTGAGAACTCGGGATCGATTTGTTCGCCATGGCTTCGAACTCTGAAGACAAGTTCCGGTGATCTTCTTGATTGGATGAAGCTTCTTGCTGAAGTGTTGATGATCTCTTCGTTAGCTTGGCTCTCGTCTTCTTGAATAATGCTTGGGATTGTCAACAAAATTTCCTGGAAGATGTCTTCTATTCATACATTCCCCTGCATAAGATAAAATAGAAAAATATCGGGGTAAAACTGTATGAGAGAATAGATAAGCTCAATCATATTAGTGATGCGAATGATAACTCAAAATCTTTTATTCCATTCTTGATTAGTAATCAACCTTCCCCGGCAACGGCGCCAAAAATGCTTGTTGGGTATTCTTAACATCATTACCAAAAGTAGACTAATCTCTAAATCTAGTAACGGTGCCAAAAATGCCAAACCTATCCCTCACACCACTTAAGCCAAGTTGTCATCCCCAGCATGACATGAGAGACGCGGTATTGAAATATGCAATTGCTCTTCTAAATAAATAATGAATGGGATCTGCAAGCGCACAGATTAATACCGATGTAGCATTTTAACCGGGAAGTATTCCAGGTATCGTTATTTATATTTTTACCACTGGGAAGGGATTAGCAATCATCAATATTGATTACAGAATAGAATATGAGTTTGAGCATCTATCATTGCATGTATAATTGAGAACATTGTATCTAACTCTTCATACAGGGATAAATGTCACATAAAAGATATATGAAATAATAATAGTGACAAGGATAACTAACCTGATCTAGCCACATAATAAATATGATAAGCACCTCAATTAGATACTCTAGAAAGTCATTAGCATGGTATTAGAACGAACTACAAGAATATTCCCTAAGTTATTCTCAACTATATAGTCTAGCATATCATAGTTAGTGCAAGCATACTTAGCAATCATTGTGAGACAAGACTACGCCCATGCATAGTGATATTAGCAAGGAATATGAGAAACATAGCAATCACTCCCCTGTAATAATGTTGCTCTGCTAGCCCAATACACGAGAGGGGGACTATATAAGAATCAATGAAGCTGTCACTATCACGAACCACCCCACGATCTGGCATATTGGGTACAATCGCAGATAAATACGGTATAAGCACCACGCCTACACAATATCTATCATTTACCCATGGATCCGATGGATAAACGCTATACGATCCTAAGCATGTATATAGATCCAATCTAACTAAGCCAAGTACATAACTATGATAAACTAAGAACAATATAATCTTGAATATAAGCAAGTAGAGCAAAGTCATAAGCAATATATTGAAGTAGAACAAAGTCATATTCATAATATTGAAGAACAAAGATAATTAGAAAGCAATTAGAAGCACAATTAGAGAATTACCAAGAATCCTCCTGACAGATCCGGAAACCAATCGAAGATTGACTCCTTCTAGTTCTAATCCTATGTAGCTATGCTAATCTAGATATCTAATTGATGTGGTGGCTCTAATCTTGATCAGAGGCTTCTTCTCCCTTGATGGAACAATGAATTAGGGTTGAGAGGCTCTCTCCTCCAGGGGCCAGGGGGTCTGGTTTTATAGTCCCTTCAAGTGAATATGGGCCGTTGGATCAAACTGACATAGATTGCATGGTTTAGATTCATCCTTTAGGTCGGTGGAGATCTCCCACGAAGTAGAGTCCTGATTGGACTCAGGAGGTGGGCGAGCGCCCAGGGGAACAGGGCGGGCGCCCAGGGTCAGGCCCCGTTTCGCCTCCGCTTCGGTTTCGTGGCTTCTGGAGTCTTCTAGATGTAAGATAATTGCGCGGCACGTTAATATCTTTATGTAATCCCGACATGTGGGCCTTTCTTCCATATTTCCTGATAACTCCCTGCAGAAATAGACAAACACCAAAACTCGTGGAATTCTGTCAGATAAAACCCTAAGTCTAGATGTTGATTTCATTTGGATCCTTTTCTTTATTTATTTTATAATTAAATTTGATACTTAAGGACCGTTAACACTGGTTATTATCATAGATTCATTGAAGGAATCTCAAAACATGCAAAGCCTATGACTGCTCTGTCAGAGAAGAATGCTAAGTTTGTATGGTCTGATAAGTGTCACGCTAGTTTTGAGGAATTTAAGAAGAGATTGACTACTGCACCTGTGTTGGTATTGCCAGATCTAAGTAAGAGTTTCTCCATTTATTGTGATGCTTCTCGTCTGGGATTGGGTTGTGTTCTTATGCAAGGTAGAGTTGTAGCATATGCATCTAGACAGTTGAGGAAACATGAACTGAATTATCCTACACATGACTTGGAGTTAATAGCTGTGGTTCATGCATTAAAAATCTGGAGGCACTATTTGATTGGGCATAAGAGTGAAATATATACTGATCACAAGAGCTTGAAATATATCTTCACCCAGACATATCTGAATTTGAGGCAACGTCAATGGTTGGAGTTGATAAAGGATTATGATTTCGAAGTGCACTACCATCCTAGAAAGGCAAATGTCATGGCCGATGCACTTAGTAGGAAGAAATATGCTAATGAGCTTCGGGCGACACCAGAGTCTGAGGAGTTGTGTGCTGAATTTGCACATTTGAAACTAGGAATTGTAGTTAATGCTATGGAAATAGAGGTGACTCCTGCTTTAGAAAAGGAGATATTGAAGGGAGAATTGGAGGATGAGAAACTAAAGGAGATAGCACAAAATGTGGTACAAGGAAAAGCACCAGGATTTTGGATAGATGACAATGGTATATTGTGGTTTGGGAAAAGGATATGTGTTCCTGAAGTGAAGGCTATTCGCGATATGATTCTACGAGAGGCTCATGAATCAGCTTATTCTATTCATCCTAGTAGTATAAGATGTATCTAGATCTGAAGCAGAAGTATTGGTGTTATGGCTTAAAGAGGGATGTGGCTGAGTATGTTGTTATGTGTGATACTTGCCAGTGAGTGAAAGCTGAACATCAGAGGTCAGCTAGACTGTTGCAACCAATGAAGATTCTAGAATGGAAGTGGGAAGAAGTAGGTATGGATTTTATAGTGGGATTGCCATGTACACAAAGGGGATTTGACTCAATATGGGTGACAGTAGATCGTTTGACTAAAGTTGCTCATTTCATACCTGTCAAAACTACATATAATGGAGAGTGACTAGCTGAATTGTACATGGAGAGAATTGTGTGTTTGCATAGGGTACCTAAGAAGATTGTGTCAGATAGGGGTACTCAATTAACTTCTCACTTTTGGGAGAGTGTGCATAGTTCCTTGGGAACAAAGTTGAATTTTAGTATAGCATATGATCCACAGACAGATGGACAGAGTGAAAGGATTAATAGATACTACAGGACATATTGAGAGCTTGTGCTTTGCAGTATATAGAACCAGTTGGGATAAGAGTTTGCCGGATGCAAAATTTTCCTACAACAATAGTTACAAGCAAAGTCTTAAAATGGCACCATTTGAAGCATTGTATGGTCGTAAGTGCAGAACACCTTTGTTTTGGAATCAGAATGGAGAAACTCAGGTGTTTGGTACAGATGTGCTTAGACATGCAGAACAACAAGTGTGGACCACTCGGGATAATCTAAGAGTTGCTCAGTCTCGTCGGAATAGCTATGCAGATACCCGTAGGAGAGAACTAGCTTTTGAGGAAGGTGACTATGTCTATCTCAAGGTGTCACCTATGAGAAGTGAACAGATTCAACATGAAAGGAAAGCTAGCTCCAAGGTATGTTGGACCGTTTAAAGTTTTGCAAGGCGTGGAGAAGTAGCTTATCAGCTAGAATTGCCTGAATGGTGTGCATGATGTGTTCCATGTATCACAACTTAAGAAGTGATTGCGGGTACCTGAGGAACAAATACCGTTAGAAGAGCTTTCGGTTAAAGGTGATCGTAAATATGAAGAGTATCTGGTTAAGATTTTAGAAACAACGGAGAGAGTCACTAGGAGTTGGACTATTAGAATGTGCAAAGTGCAGTGGAATCGGTATTCAGAAGCAGAGGCTACTTGGGAAAGAGAGGATGCTCTGAGAAAATCATATCTGCAGTTATTTCAGTAAGCACTGTTCAATCTCGAGGACAAGATTCTTGAAAGGGGGTAGAGTTTGTAACACCCAAAATTTGATTTTCAAATAATAGGATTTAATTGGAGTTATTTAATTATTTTTGTGAGAATTTAATATACTAAATAAATAATTTTTGTTGAGATTAAAATTTATCATAAGTTTAGTAACATGTCTTTGTATTCATGCTGGTCATAATTTTATTTTGTGTTGTGTGGTTTTTGTTTATTTTCAGCCTTGAATTCTTCCTCTGTTTGAAAATTCTTTGGAAAACAAAATAGAAAAAAAAAGAAGTGAACCACCCTGGCGGCTTAGGCCGGGGCCCAGTTTGCCACTGCAACGGCCCAGCAGACAGTGGCCCAGTTTTCTCCCCCGCACGCGTCTCCTCTTTTCCTCTCCCCCGCGCCTCGGCCCAACGCGCGGCCCATGCGCCCCTCCCCTCCCTCCTTTCTCTCATGCATGGGGCCCATAGGGCAGCGCCCTCCTCCTTCTTCTCCGCGTGACCGAGCCAGACTCAGGTCCACTCCGTTGGCAAATCCCGATTCTCCTTGGAGTTTTGAGTAGGAGATCATCCTGAGCCCTATAAAGTACCCAGCAACGCCCCCGTGTCTTGTTTTCCCACCTTCGCTGCAAAACTGAGCCCTAGCCACGGCAGCAGCCGTGGTGCGGATCTCGCTGAGCTTGAATCCAAGCGCCACCGAGGCAAGCTCTCCTTGCTCCCTCTTGGGCCGAACCAAGCGCATAGGTGATTTCGGGGTAAGCTCCTCCTCCGCCTGGCGTATTTCTTTTGCTCCCTAGCGCTCTGATTTGCGAATACGACAACTCCGGCGAGGATCTCCCATGGCACCGCCGTACCGGACTTCTGGGAGACGGCCGGCCCACCGCAGATTCCCCTAGGATCGATCTTGGCCGTCGGATGGAAAATCAACGGTCGAGAAAAGAACTTACCCTTTCTGTTGTCATTTTGCTAAAGAAACCCCGATCTTTTTCCTAATATAACCCACAGTCCATGGCGCCTCTGAGAAATTATGTTTTTCAATTCTAAAAGCGTATTCTCCGTCGGTTTTGTTGAAATACGTTTTCTAATAATTACAAGTTTGCCACTAAAATTGTTTTGCTCATAAAATGCTCATTTTAAATCCGATTTGACCCATTCAAGTTGCGTTAGGTTCATAGTTGCGAGCTCTACATGATAGTGGTACTGTTTCTTCAGTTTGAAACTTTTTAATTTTGTGATACTATTTAATTAATTATTCTTCTATATGAAATCTTAGAAAATTCATAACTTCTACGTTTTAATTCCGATTTTCATTATCTTTACATTTGTGTGATCGTAGCGCTGCGTAGAATATTTTTATAAACTTTTATATTTGTTTTATCACCATTGGTGTATTGTTCTAATTATACCTTGTTTGTTTTGTGTATGATTGTCTTTATTGGAATGTGTGTTGTTGATTGATGATTGGGAATAGACGGTGAGCCGTACGTTGGCGAGCAAGACAGCCTTTGACGACCAACAATAGTCTCAGGAGAGCTTTGATCAAGGCAAGTATAACTTGGGACTACCCTTGTTACATATACACAATTAAAACAATATATATCATATGCATGTGTCCACCTTGATGACCTTAGCAAAATCATACATGATTGTTACCCTGAATTCCTTGTTGCCTATTTAATATGCATTTGGTGTAGTTTATTCTAGTGCTTGATGTAATCCATGATATTGTAAGACGATTAATCACAATGCAATAAGCGTTAACAAATGCCTGATAACCACATGAGATCTTGTCTGTAAATGATCACCGGGATAACAGTGCAACCATGAGGGCTATAATGGCTCTGGCTTTAGCTCAGTATGAAGACCTTTTCTAGCTTGTTAGCAGTTACCCGAAAGGGCACTAGAGGGGCTTGCCGCTTTGGGTATAGTGTGGCATCTGTCTTTATGTGTATAGGCTGCGCGTCATTGTGCCATTGGAAGGGGGGCTCTATATCTACGCGCCCGGGAAACCTTGCGGCCCTAACATGTTAGACAAACTTTTGAAAGGCTTCATAGTGAACTCTGTCGACCTCCGTAGGAAGGAGGTTAAGAGATAAGCTACCTCGAGCAAAAGGGTAAATCATGACTCATGGGTAAAGATGTACAACCTCTTCAGAGTGTTAAAAACTAGTATACTAGCCGTGCTCACGGTTAAGAGCGGCCTTGGGGATTCTTATATTAAAGTTGATGACGCTTATTAAGTTATTATGTTCATTTGTTTATTGTTTATGCTTTGAATTAATTATGCTTACACTTGATCATGTGGTTATGGGATTTATTTATGCTACCTTGACACTTGCTATTTAATTATGAACATGCTATCCACATATAAAAGCTAAATGCAGATAGACCAGTGTCACCTAGTTGAGCCTCATGAACCCCTGGTTATACTTGTTGAGTACGATATGTGCTCACTCTTGCAATTCCCCAACACCTCAGGTTATGCAAATAATGAAGATTTGATAGAGGATTATCGATATGAGTAATAGGTTTGATGTCAACCAGTCAACAGTTGTCCTAGTGTGATGCTTCCGTCGAGAGAGTTTATCCATTATATTTATCTTTATTGTATAAGACTATGTGATTATTATTGTTCCGCTATGTAATAAACACTGTGATGATACTCTTGAGATTTGTCTACTTATGTGTGCGACTGTTTCTAGGGTGCACATGAGTCTTTTATGCATCCTATTTTGTTCTTGAAATATGGGTGTGACAGAAGGAGAGGTAACAAGACATGAAGATTTGTTCCTAGAGAAGGACACCATAGAAGAAGTAAATGAAGACATCATTAAAGACGAAGCTCCCTCATCGAAGTCCACCTCGCCAGCCAATAAGGTATCGGTTCAAAGAGCTGTAATTATTTCCGACTCACCAACACAGGAAGAAGAACCATTGGAGTCACCGAAGAAGACATCTGGAGTGACCGAAGAAGACTGAGCGAAAGGAGACTCCTGTTAGGCGGACTAAAAACAATAAACCCTCGCCAAAAGGTATATTTGGCAGTTATCCATATTTCCATTTTCAATGCTGCATTAGTTTCCTTTAGAAGCATGTTTAATTTCCTCACAATCATAATCATTTAGTTCAACACCTTTTTGCATTCAGAAAAGAAAATAAAAATATTCACCATGCATAGTTTCCAAAAACATTTACAAAACCTTGAAGCCCCATGTGAGTCCTTTGGTGGTACATCCCCAAGGTACTCACCGTGGTGGCACAAAAAAATATTTAGATCCCTTTTCTTCTAGTTAGATTTTTCCTTGAAACATAGAAATGGCTATGCATGGCTATAAAAAATGTAAAGCCCCATGTGAATAACTTTGTGGCAATCCATAAAGATTACTCACCATGGTGGCACAAAAATAAATAGACTAGTTGCATTTTTGCTTTATGCATTGTAAATTTGAAAATCCATAAAAATATGAAAACATTTAAAATACCAAAAAGAAAAAGATCCTGGATATTATGTGCTCAATCATTTGTGAGTTCTAGACAATCAAGGTTTAGAGGTTTATCATTAAAGCTTAATCCAGTTCCACAAGCTTTGTTGTCTATTTGAGCTCCACAGAATTTGAAGGATCAAGAAGGCCGACAACCAGAGGAGGTATCTTCACTGCTAGTCTGCTACATCAAGAGACCACGTCAACATCCAGCTTGGGGGAGAGCATACCCCCATGTATCTAGCTAAGTGCTTCTTCCATCTTTTGAAATTTTGAATCTGAATTTGAAGTTGCCTTGTCTAGATTATGGAAACAAATAAAAAGATGAATAAACCTTTTAAACCAAATAAAGAATTCCTTACATATTTTCTATATGATTTTAGAATTGTTAAATAAATAAATAAAAGGAGAAGATACAAGGATTAATTTTGCTTATGCCAAACCAAAGTTTAAATCGCATGGAAATGATGAATAGTTGCTCTACCACACTTTATGAGTGCCTAGCTCTTAAACTCGAGCTATCCCAAGTTTTAGACACAACTGTTTTGATTAAGAATTTACTCTAAGCCTAAAACTTGTGGGTTGTAATGTTTGAGCTTAAGTCTAGGTAGTTGTTTGATATGATATGGAAAGGTTTTGAGCTTCTATTAATCATATTCCTAGAGATGCTAGAGTTCTCGAGAGTTTATCTTTTGAAAAACATAAAAATGTTACATGATGAGTTACTGTATGACGAGAGCTTGAATTCCTACCACAACCAGATATACATGTCTTGTAGACTAGGAAAACACTTCACTATCATTTACTGCTTATGGGCATTGAGTTTTGTCAAGCATTGTTGACCCTTAGGAACTAGTCATGCTTTTAAAATCAAGATCACGTACACTCCTCCATTTATGCTTCTCCTACACCGGAAGTACGCATCCACCATCATTTCATCTGGACCCACACAAAATTGTTTTACTCCTACAAAAACATCCCATTCATTCATCCATTGCCATTTAGTAAAGCTCCAATTATTTCTTGTTGCTACCTACCATTTCATTATCTAGAAAAGAGATTTGAGTGCTCTATAAAAGAAAAGAAAAAGAGGACAAAGGTCCCAACAAAAAAAACAAAAAGAAAGAAAAATAGAGCAACCAAAACTCTCCCCAAAACTTCCAATAAAGGTAGGTATGTTTTCAAGGAGCAGAGGATTCCACTATCACCATTACATTCCAATCCATTATATACCACACACATGCACATCTTGATTTGATTGTATGACTTGATTCTTTGGATCCATTGTTTCACTTTACAATATATGTTCACAAGTGTGTATGAGCTGTCTCCCCACCTATGAGCTCCACATAAGCCACTTAGTTATAAGGTGAGAGAGAGAGGGCACCTGACTATGCCGATAACAAAAATACCACAAACTTTGAGAGAAGAGAGAAGGCAGACATCATGAGTGCCTTGGAGAGGATCCACAAATACCACATATCAGAGACTTGAGAGGGTCATACACAAGAATCTCTGAGTTTTATTTGAAAATCATGCAAAAACTCTAGAATGAAAGTTGATCAAAGAGCTTGAGGCATAGTGCTTGACTTGACCATTCTATCCTTCAACGACTCAAGACCAAGGTAAAAGATATAAACCCCATGGTGGAAGGTAATATGGGTAACTCTAAGTAATTATAGTTCATTCTAATCCAGAAGAAGGTTCTTGTTCAAATGCATGTGCAGCCTTAAAGTATGATAGCATTGCAGCAACTCCTGATCCTTTGCTAAGTTTTTCTTTGCTCAGGGACGAGCAAAAGGTAAGCTTGGGGGAGCTTGTTGATGGTAGATAAGAATCAATTTTATATCAACAAGAGAATTGAATAAGGGCAAGAAATAATCATCAACAACAGAATAGGGTTTCAACTGACAGATTTCCATAGGGTTTGGTGAATGTCTATTTCTACAAGGGGTTATCAGGAAATGACCTTTGGAGGCCCACATGTCATGATTACATAGAGAGAAAAGATATATCTACGCCATGTATACAAAGGAAGGATCTAGAAGAGTTAGGAAGCCACCAGAACGAAGCGGAACAGGAGCGGACCCTGGGCCACGGCGGCCAAGGGAGGCGCCTACCCTCTCCATGTCCAATCTAGAGAGTGGCCACGGATCATGGCCTAAACCAACTTAGAGGATCTCTAATCTTTGTCCATTAAGGTCGGTTTGATCCAAGGGCTACGGTTCATCCCACCGACCTATATAAGGAGGGGTAGACCCTAGGGTTAGAGGCATCAATTCAAGTTAGAAGTTGATCTCATTCATAGAATTCATTATCTACTTTCTCCTCTCTAGAGCTCCAAGTTTAGAGGCATAGCTACATAGAATAGATCTTGTTGGAGGCAAGCGTTGTTTGGTTTCTAGATCTATCAGAGAGATACTCAGTAATTCTTGTAATCTTTCTCCTACTTTGTTATGGTTCATTATTATATATATTATTTCATCTTATAGTAGAATGTGACTTTGCTCTATTCTCTTATATTGGATATGACTTTGCTCTATTTGCTTATATTCTTAATTATATTGTTCTTAGTCTGTTATGATTATATGCTTGGCATAGTTGGTTTAGACTTATATTCAAATATATCATCATATAGCACTTGCTCATTAGTACGATGGGTGGGTTGACGACATTATGTAGGCATGGTGCCTATATCATGTTTACCTGCGTTTGCATGCTATATTATGAGTCGTGTGGTAGATTGCGGGGGTGATATACCCATTGAGTCCTCTATAGTCCACACTCTAAATGTAGTTTCTGTAGACACTAATTACGGGGAGATAATTGCTCTGTTCCTAATTTTCCTCAGTAATGTCCATATGTGTAGATATAACCTACTCCCGCTATGATTGCCAAGTATAATTGCACTAATCATAACATGCTAGACTATATAGTTAGAATAATATAGGAAACACCTAAATAGATCATTCTAATCCATGCTAGTGTCATAGACTGGAGTACTCTAGAGATATCCTTTATCATTCTATGTTTGATTATCATTAATATTCATTATATATATGTATTTATCATGTCACTTACCCCTGTATTAAGTTAGATAGATAATATGTGGTTGCCCTCGAGAGACTACATGCAAGTGATATCTATCTACTCTCCTTTCCTTCCCATGGGTAGAATTATAAATACGATACCTGGAACTTTCCCGTGTGAAATGCTACAATGGTTATATCTATGCGCATGCGGATACCTTATTCTATATTCATCATTCTAAGAGAGGATTGCATATGTACTACCACCAGTGTATTTTTTGTGTCACGCTGGGGATGAAAACCTGGCGACTAAGGATAGAGTCTTTACTCCACTCGCATTTCTGGCGCCGTGCCGGGATAGGGTTTAAACTCTACTCTTGGTAAGTGATGTAAGAAATGCCAACACAAAGACTTGAGTAGGTGGTCATACTCCCTGTGGATTACAGTGACCATCCTTGTTGTATCTATCTTCTGGGCCTTCTGTTGGCCCTTGTTCTTGGTCTTAGCCTTATTCTGGGTGTTGCTCTTGTTTCTACCATCGACAGTTTCCTTCTGAGTAGGGAATGACAATGTCCTATTCTTGAAAGAAAAGGCTTCACTGTTGCCCTTAATGTTGAAAGTAATCTTGGCATTGCTAGCATAGATAATAGCTCCGGCAGTGTTCAAAAATGGTCGTCCCATAATGATAAGCAACCTCTCATTAGTTCCAAGATTCTCATGGGGTAGCAGAGTGACTAGTCTGCAAGCTACAAACACATGGTTGTGTGTGATAAGGGAATATTCAATAGTTTTTCATATATCACATTAGGCATGATGTTGACGCTTGCACCAAAGTCACAGATTACCTCGTTAAAGTTTGTAGTTCCAATGGAGATTGGTATAACCGGCCTCCCTAGATCGCCTTTCTTGGTTGGTAGAGATGAGTCAATCCATGATCCTCTTGGAGGCCCACTCTAGTAACTTCCTGCAGTAAAATGTCTACAAGATTTGCAGTTTCTAATTCTCCCGGTTGTCCAGGAATCTTACCTTGGTCATTGATGTCAGCAAAGGGAGAAAGCTATTGTAGCTAAGATTCTAACATCTTATTAAAGCTAAGTTGATTCTTTATAGCATTAGAAAAACTTTCCATTCTAATGTTGATTGATTCTAAAGTTTTATCATTAGATGCTAGCTTCTTAGATAGGCTATCCATTAACTTGCCCTGATTAAGTACTAACTCTCTTAAAGGTGGTTGATTAGTATTATTATAAGAAATATTACCTTGGTAATTACCTTGGTAGTTAGACCACTATTGCTGGTTCCAGCCTTGATTCTGCTCAGGACGGTAGTTGTTGTTATTGTTGTTGATGTAGTTCACATCCTTCGTCAGCTCTGGGCAGTTGCTACTTTTATGCCCAGTTTATCCACACTCTTCACAAGTCATGCCTGAATCATGAACGTGCATGACTTTCTTCTTCTCAATGGTTTTTTCATCAAACTGTTGACACCGTTTTTGGACGCGTACCTGAGAAATTAATGGAGTACGGATCGGCAGGCGGAAAAGTAATGCTTGATTGACAGAAGAGATTCCGATAGTTTATGATGTCGATGATAAGGCAGCAGGATGTGACCAAGTCCGGGGGTGATTGATTCATACTGATGACCGATATTGGTGGTTGCCGATGCCGATGGAAGGTGATTTGCCGATGATGGCAGAAGAAGGCGCAAGAATTGTTAATAGGATGGTGACGATGTGTCGGTCGCCTATGGTGGATAGATTAATGTTTTCCATAGTTATTAGAGTTTGTTTTAAGTACGGGTTCCGTTTGATTTGGAATTAGAGTCCTAGTCATGTCTGGTTGTAACTCTTTTGGACAGGGTATAAATGTAGACCCTGTAGCAATGTAAGAAATATACACAATCAATCAAACACAAGTTTTTACATCTATTCTAGCATGTACTTTTCGACGACTTTGTCACCTCGTATATTTTCTTTTCACTTACGAGTTCTTAGGAATTCATCGAGTCAAACTCAGCGAATTCTCAGGTTCCGCGTGAATACCTCTTGGCCGTGGCATCCGGGCGCATCGCTGTTGTCAGACCAAAGTATTCGAGTTATCACCTTTGTCAGTTGTAAGGTCAAATTGGTTGGCACGCCTTAACATTGAATCAGGTATTAGCCCTTTGTGTTTGCAGATCCACTTTTGCACCAACACATCTTTTGGCACGCCCAGTGGGACAGATTCATATCCATCATCAAGATCAACATGTCGAATACTGATTTCGATACGAATAAGATCATCCCCGTAATTGAAGCCAATTTCATAGATGAGCAGAAGCAAGCTATGGCAAAAGCTATGGAGGAATACAAGCAGCTATGTTTGAAATCCTTCAGTGTCAACAGGAGCGGCGAGGTGATCCAAAAGGAAGCATTGCCGATGCCTCGGCAAATCACTTTTGAAGCTAATCCTGGTAAACTACAAGAGATGGTATACAATGCTATTAATCGTGCTATAACTCAATCCAGTGTGCTGTCCAATACTGTTTTCAATGTTGTGGCTAGATCTTTCAAAGAAGGACAGATACCACCATCTTATGTGGGCCCGACCTATCATCAGCCAGGATCATCATCGGTTACGGCTTCATCGGCTACTCTAGCCGTTGCGGGTACAGAAGTTACTTCTCCTCCAAGCACATCAGGGATGACTAATGGGCAATCTACACCGATGAGGACTCATCCAGCAACATCAGAGGGACAAGTTCAACTTGCTATAGATCTGTTGGCATCAGCAATGTTAGGTTCTGTAATCCAAAATTGTCAAGTTCCTCCCAACTGGTGGGGATATGGCATGCCCCCAGACTTTATGGCAAATAGTTCTGGGACATCTCAAGTGGCTGACGTGACAGGCAAGGCTCCTATGACATCGGCACCCCCGGTATCGCCGATGACTCAAAATCCCTAGTATTCTACAACTACTACTGCAAGGCCTTTTACTGGAAATTTTCAGATTCCAACATTCCAGATGCCTAACGCATCGGCGGATCCACTGCCGACGCATCAGAGGTCTACGACGCAGACAGGGTATGTCAATCCAATGATGATACCCAACTATCAGCCATCGGTAGGACCTACGCTGATGAATGTTAACAAAGGATGGACACGGCAGTTTGTCTTTCCACAAATGCCTCAGCAGAATCATCAGGCTATGGGATTTCAGCAGGGACCAATGCAACCTAGGTTTCACAATCAAGGATTGGTCAATCAGCCGATGAATCTTGCTCAGCAGGTTGGTGGCCAATAGGCGGCAGCTAATGCTATGTTTCTTGGAGATCGTGCACCTCAGAGACATGTGGAAGCTTATCAGCAGGTGCTAGATCCACAACCCGCTCATCGGCAGGATGCCGATGCCTATTGGGCCGATAAGATAGCTGAGGTGATGAGAGATCAGTTTGGGATAAAACCCAAAGTCAACAATTATTCTTATCGGACACCGTATCCTCCTGCACATGACTTAATTCCGCTTCCAAATCGGTACAAGGTGCTGGATTTCACCAAATTCTCTAGACAGGATGACACGTGAACCATGGAACATGTTAACAGCTTCACCATCCAGTGTGGGGAAGCTGCTATCAGGGATAAGTTAAGAGTTCTCTTATTCTCATCATCTCTGTACGGATCGGCCTTTACTTGGTTCATTTCATTGCCTCCAAACTCAGTGATTACCTAGGCCGATCTGGAAAAGCAGTTCCATAAATACTTCTTCTCTGGAGTTCATGAGAAGAAGATTACCGATTTAGTCAGATTAAGGCAACACAATGATGAATCGGTTGAAAGTTTTGTACAAAGTTTACGGGATGTCAAAAACAAGTGCTATAGTCTGGTTCTAGACGATCGGCAACTAGCTCATTTGGCTTTCCAGGGATTGTTGCCACATATCAAAGACAAGTATGCGTCTCATGAGTTTGAAAGTTTAAGTCATTTGGTGCAAAGGATTTCTGATCAGGATATCAAAGCTTTTGAACCCAGGGAAGCTTGGAATAAAAAGGTGTCATTTGTCGATGAGGCGACAAGCTCAGATTCTGATGAAGAACCAGTCATCGATTTGACAGAATGGGTGAAGAACAAAAAGCCGATGTCTTGTCCTTTTGGCCATAAAGAGCCAGAAAAGTTTGCGTTTGGCATCACAAAGGCCGATAGGATATTCGACTTTCTGCTTTAGGAGGGGCATATCAAATTGTCACCCAACCACGTGATTCCATCGGCAGAAGAGTTGAAGAAGATCAAGTATTGCAAGTGGCATAATGCAACATCTCATAGTACAAATGAATGCAAGGTATTTAGACAGCAGTTGCAATCGGCTATAGAGTCTGGGAGGATTAAATTCGATAGCTCCAAAGCTCAAAAGTCGATGAAGATTGATCAGCATCCTTTCGCCACAAATATGTTGGATGCTAAGGGAAAGACTAAAGTCTTAACTTTGGAAGCAACTGAAGAGAGTGCATCGGTGGATCCTCAGCACCAGATCACTGCCGATGACGCCAAGGGTAAGGGCTTGATCCAGGAAGGCACCAGCTCAGGAAGGCCTCCTCGGTTTGGCATTGTAATTACTCATAGGAGGCATCAGGAAACATGGCAGCAGCGTGAATATCGGTATCGTCGACAGCAGGAAGATCGTCGCCGGGAGGAGGAAAGACGCCGACAAGAGTGGAATCGGCATAAGGATCATTGGAATTGCCCATTCTTCATCCATTGTTGGGAGCAAAATATCAAGCTACCAAATGTTAGAGACTGCCCTGAGTGCAATGGTTATAATCGGCATGATAGACCAAATCGGCGATATCAAGACAATGATCGGCGTTTTGATGGGCCGATTAGAGGAAGGACATCAGTTCACGTTCGGCTGGGGGGTAGGCTCAGTGTGCATGATAGGCTTGGTGAACGTGTTGGTTATTTTCCAAGAAACCAAGAGGAGCTTGAGGAGATGGCAAATGCACGAGTTCCCGATGAGTTTATATTTTGCAGGGATGCTAACACTTATCGGGTGGAATCAAGGGAGATTCGTAATCAATCGATGAGGCAACCGCAACTTCCCCAGTGATGTCCAGAAATATTGACAAGGACACAAAAGAGGAGGATGCAACGGGAATGGTAGGAAGAACTGAGCAAGGAAGAAAATTTGGCTAAGTCTAGAGATCGGCAGCAAGCGGATCACAAGGGAAAAGGGCCATCAGCAGATATTAACATGGTATTTATGTTGCCGATGGAATTTCTTGCACCCTTTAGTGATGATGAAGAGGCGAACTTCCCTGATCAGATAGCTCAGTTGGCGCTCGACCCGATGACAGCAATATTTGAAAAGCCCGCTGATGATGAGAGACAGCACCTTAAAGCTTTATTTGTCAAAGGTAGGGATGATGGGCAGCCGATGCCCAAGATACTCATTGATGGTGGAGCTGCTACCAACATTATGCCATATGCAATCTATCGGAAGCTTGGTAAAGGGGATCAGGATTTGACCAAAACCGATATGATGTTAAAAGATTTTGAAGGAATGTGTCTCTAGTTAAGGGAGCAATATGCGTTCAATTGAACATCGACAGCAAAACTTTGCCGACAACTTTCTTTGTCATCAGTGGAAAGGGTGCTTATAATTTGCTGTTGGGAAGAGATTGGATTCATGCCAATTGCTGCATTCCATCTACAGTGCACCAATGTTTGGTTCAGTGAGTAGGTGACAAGATTCAAATTGTCCGAGGAGATTCATCATATGTCATTGCATCGACAGAATTAGATACTTATGAAAGGACCAGATGCATTTCAAGAGAAGTTTGGGAGAAGGATTTTCTCAAAGTTGCCGATTATGAAATTCCACCGATCCAAGCAGTCGGTTCTGATGAAGAGTTTTAATGGATAGGTTCGCCGATGATGGAAAACTAGGTCAGGGGTTTACATCGGCCGATGATTCAATAGAGGTAGATATAGGTAATGGTGATAGGCCAAGGCCTACTTTTATTAGTGCTAGGTTAGATTCAGAGTGTAAGCAACAATTAACTGATTTGTTAAAGGAATATAAAGATTGCTTTGCTTGGGATTACACCGAGATGCCTGGTTTAGACCGATCGATCGTTGAACATCGGTTGCCTATCAAGTCTGGGTTTTGGCCGCATCAGTAGCCAGCACGCCAATGTAATCCTAATATTCTTCCTGATATTAAGGCCGAAATAACTAAACCTATTGAAGCTAAATTTATTCGGCAATGTCGGTATGCCGAATGGATTTCGAATGTTGTTCCGGTTTACAAGAAGAATGGGAAACTTCGTGTCTGCATTGACTTTAGGAACCTTAATAAGGCTACACCGATGGATGGTTATCCAATGCCTATTGCCGATTTGTTGGTTGACGCTGCAGCTGGACATCGGATCATTAGCTTTATGGATGGTAATGCAGGATACAATCAAATATTCATGGTTGAGGAGGATATTCCCAAGACTGCATTTAGATGTCCTGGTCATGTTGGACTGTTTGAATGGATAGTCATGACCTTTGGCTTGAAGAATGCTGGTGCTACTTATCAAAGGGCTATGAATTTTATCTTTAATGAGTTTATCGGCAAGTTGGTGGAGATTTATATTGGTGACATGCTGGTTAAGTCTGGAGATTTCACAAAGCATCTTGCCGATCTGCGAAAAGTGTTGGAGTGCACAAGGAAGCATGGTTTAAAGATGAATCCTAATAAATGTGCGTTTGGTGTATCGGCAGGACAATTTCTTGGTTTCATGGTGCATCAGAAAGGGACTGAGATTAGTAGGAGATCTATTGATGCCATTAACAAGATAGTTGCTCCCACCAATAAGACCGAACTTCAATCACTAATCGGCAAGAGAAATTTCATCAGACGAGTTATTTCTAATTTGTCTGGTAAGATTCATGCTTTTAGTTCTTTGTTAAGTTAAAAGCCGATCAAGAATTTGTGTGGGGGAGAGAGCAATAGTTAGCATTGGATGAAATCAAGAATTATTTGACAAATCCTCTAGTTCTGATTCCACCTCAACAAGGAAAGCCTTTCAGATTATATTTGTCTACCGATGGGATGGTCATCGGTTCGGCTCTAATTCAAGAATTTGAAGGGAAGGAACGTGTGATTTATTATCTAAGTACAAGACTGGTGGATGCTGAGACAAGGTATTTGGCAATTGAAAAATTGTGTTTATGTTTATACTTTTCTTGTATCAAATTAAGACATTACTTGCTATCGGCCGAATGCACTGTTATTTGTAAAGATGATGTAGTCCGGTACATGTTATCTATGCCGATTATGAGTAGTAGAATCGGCAAGTGGATTTTGGCATTGTCGGAATTTGATCTACGCTATGAATCCGCTAAGTCGGTCAAAGGGCAGATTATGGCCGATTTTGTGACTGAGCATTGCGGTGTAGTGGGAGCTTTGGAAATTGTTCCTTGGACGCTCTTCTTTGATGGATCCACGTGTGACCAGGGGGCAGGAATCGGCATAGTACTAATTTCTCCTCGAGGAAAGAAGTATGTGTTTTCTTTGCCAATTGTTGCCACGTCGACAAATAATCAAGCTGAGTACCAAGCTCTGATCAAGGGGTTGGAATTATTGAAGGAAGTTCATGCCGTTGCTGTTGAAATCTTTGGTGATTCTATGCTTGTTATAAATCAGTTGGTCGGGAATTATGAGTGCCGAAGCGAGGTTTTAATAGCCTACTATGAAAGATGCGTACAACTGTTAAAGGAATTCAAGGATGTCCGGTTAGAGCATATTCCTCGGTTGCATAATGAAGAAGCTAACCGATTGGCTCAGCATGCTTCGGGATATCAACCCATCTTGAGCGTATTATCGGCAATCAGTGCTGATGATTGGAGAAAGGAAATTATTGACTATTTAAAAGATCCATCCAAGAAGGTTGAGAGGCGTGTTAGGTTACAAGCTGCCAAGTATGTACTCTTTGAAGAAGAGTTATATTATCGAATGATAGATGAAGTTTTGCTCAAGTGTTTGGGTGATGATGAGGCTAGGAGCTTGATGGGTGAGATCCATGAATGAGTGTGTGGAGCACATCAATCGGCTTTTAAGATGAAATGGATGATTAGGAGGAACAGACATTATTGGCCGACTATACTTGAAGATTGCTTCAAATACTTTAAAGGGTGTCAAGGATGTCAGAGGTTTGGCAATATTTAAAGGGCACCCGCATCGGCCATGAATCCCATTATCAAACCTTGGCCGTTTCGAGGTTGGGCTATTGATCTCATCGAACAAATTTATCCACCATCCAGCAAGGGGCATAAGTTTATCTTAGTTGCCACTGATTATTTCACCAAATGTGTTGAAGCTATCCCTTTAAAGAATGTAACATCAGCCAATATGATTGATTTTGTAAAAGAGCATATTGTTTACCGATTTGGCATTCCTCAGACAATTACTACCGATCAGGGTACTATGTTCACATCAGGAGAATTTGATGAATTTGCAATCGGTATGGGAATTAAAGTGTTGAATTCTTCTCCTTACTATGCTCAAGCTAATGGACAGGCTGAGGCTTCCAACAAAGGGATTATTAAGCTTATTAAGCGGAAAGTTGAAGAAAATCCGAGAAGATGGCACACATTGTTAAATGAAGCTTTGTGGTCATATCGGACGGCGTGTCACGGGTCAACCAAAGTTTCACCCTATCAGTTGGTGTATGGACACGATGTGGTGTTACTGTGGGAGATTAAAACTAGATCTAGGCGGATGTTTTTCCAAGATCAATTGACTGCCGATGACTATGCAACTTTGATGAAAGATGAGTTGGATGATTTGGCAGAACATCGGTTGAGGGCTTTAATTAGCATAGAAGAAAACAAAAAAGAGAGTTGCTAAATGGTATGATAAAAAGGTGAAGACTAAAGAGTTTGCCGATGAAGATTTGGTATGAAAGTTAATTCTGCCGATCGGGACTAAAAGTTCAAAATTTGGAAAATGGTCTCCTAATTAGGAGGGTCCTTATCGGATAAATCAGTCTTCTCCTGACAATGCTTATATTTTAGAAACTCTCGAAGGTGTAAAGTTTCCAGAGCAATAAATGGAAAATATTTAAAGAGATATTATCCTAGTATCTGGGTTGATGCATAGAAGTTCAAATGCCGATAACACTCCTATCGGCTGGATGAAATGTATCTGGGATCATGCATGATGTTTTAAAGTGCCGATAACAGTCCTATCAGCTAGATCAGAATGATCAAAAGTTTCTAAGGGCAGAATGGAACGAATTGCCGATGAAGAGCTCACGGATTCAGCAAAGTTTGAATAGTCGATATGGCGCGTAGACGGATCTGGTTGGCCTCTTCTATCTTCCGGATATCCTCATCGGCAGAACCCTCTACTGGCTTCAGCTTCTTCTTCATCTACAGTGCTTTGCGGGCTTGGATGTTTCATTCTTGTTGAAGAGTCTTGAGCATCTCAGGCAGCTGGCTTTCTTCTTGCTGAGCTTGGGTCAGAGCCTCTTCTACTTGTTTAAGCTCAGCTAGTAGGGCTTCCTTTCTTGCCGATATGTCGGAAATCTTCTGCTTCAGTTGATCCCCTGAAGACTGCAGAATGCCGATGCTCTTATGTTTTTCATTGGCAATGCGCTTTACTTGCATCACTTCCTTTGTGAGCCGGGTGTGAGTGGCTCTATCGGCAAGACGCTGAGTAGCTTTCTGCTATTGGAGCTGGCAGCTCTCTAAGTGCTCAGCTTGGAATAGGACTTCTTCTGCATCGGCTGGGATCTGACCATGAAGAGTCTTGAATAAAGCTTTGGCTGGATCAGAATCATCTACTAACTGGGCTGTATCTTGATGCAGCAGAGCCAACAGGTCTTCTATATTAGCTTTAATCTCTACTGATGAGATTCCTACTGCCTGAGAAGAGCTCGCTTCTTCACCCTCGTCATTGGAAATGTCGATGGCAAAGGAGAATAGGCTGTCTGGAGAATCTTGTTCCTAAAAGGGGAATGTAGATAAGTTATTCAATGATCAGGTATTAATAATATAAAAGCTAGAGGTCAAATAACTTACTTGCTTCAGAGCGATTTCATGCCTCTGGTGTGGAGATGCAGCCGGTACTATGCATTGATCGGCTAAAGTTGTCGATGGAATAACTTGGACTAATAAATTGCAAGGAGGGTTATAATTTGCAAGAATAAAATTCATCGGCGATAATTCTATGATCGATACTTTACCTTGAGGAGGTATGGTGATTGATTGTTCTGGAAGAATAGCCGATGACGTATCTAGATCGGCCGGATCGGCAACCTGTTCAGAGACATCGGCTGGTGCTTCTTGCTGGGGTACTTGTCGAGGAGGAGAAGGTACTTCTTGTGTCTGGGCTTCTGGTGAAGAAGGCGATATTCCACATGGATTGGCGACACTGGACGAGGAGGAGAAGATGGTGCTATCCTCTGGCGCTTTGGTTGCGACTTGGTGTTCTTGGGGCCTTTTCTCTTGGCTTGGTGTTGATATTTGGGAACGCAATAAGGAATTGATCCGCAAGCACACGGATATCGGTGAGCACTTCACCCGGGAAATTATCCAGAGTATCGTATTTATTTTTTTACCACTAGGAGAAAGAGTGCATCTGACTAACCGGTCTATTACTACTAACCTTTAGGCACAAAGAATGTCTTTCGATGTGAGTGATAAATAGAGAAGACTGCAACCGTAGTCTTCTTCTAACCTTGGTAAGGATGATCTACTGTTCTAATGGGGAGGCTAATGGAATCTAGACACCACAAAGGATGTTCAACCCGCACCTATAAACCCTATCCTTCCTGCTAACGAGATGTGATCTGCAAAGGTAACTCGGAATTGTCACGTTCTTCACTACTACCACGGTCCAGCTAGTCAGGGAATATCTATGAGTACCCCAGCCTAAACACCACGTTTACGCCAGCAATGATTACTCTAAACTCTACGCGAAGAGATTAAAGTAAACTCATAAACCATAAGAACAATAAAACAAGAACTTACGAGAATTTAGAAGTCGAAATACTGAAGAATCCTAGGAGCAAGCTTCGGGTTAGGAGAACTTGATCCCGCAGGTACAAGCTTGGAGTAGACACCGACAGGCCGGGCTTCCTCCAATCTACACCTCCACTCTATCTCTCTCAATCTAGTAGAAACTAGAAGATCTATTTCTACCTTACATTGGTTGCTAAGCCTAAAAAGAAATATTAATTAGAGAAGAGGTTTTCCTTCGAGGGCACCCCTCAGTCTCTATGATAATTTCTTCATGTCTTCTCCAGGGGCCAGGGGGTCTCCTTATATAGTCCTCCCCTTCTATGTGTTTTTGGGTCGATAGGCGAGGTGGTACTATGTTTTCCTTGATCCAATAGGTCGGTGGAATATCCCGTGAGAAGAGAGTCCTGAACTGGATCCAACAGGGGGCGGGCGCCCAGGTCACCAGGGCGGGCGCCCTAGGCCTGGCCCCTTTCGGCCTCCGTCTTCTTCCCGTGGCTTCTGGAGTCTTCTAGATGGTGGAAAATCGCGCGGTGCGTTGATATCTCTATGTAATCCCGACATGTGGGCCTTTCTTCCTTATTTCCTGATAACCCCCTATAGAAACAGATAAACAACAAAACTCGTGGAATTCTGTCAGATCAAACCCTAATTCTAGGTGTTGGTTGCATATTGGTCCTT
This sequence comes from Sorghum bicolor, assembly GCF_000003195.3. Classification (NCBI taxonomy): domain Eukaryota; kingdom Viridiplantae; phylum Streptophyta; class Magnoliopsida; order Poales; family Poaceae; genus Sorghum; species Sorghum bicolor. Next base: position 8,034,660 of record NC_012877.2, read on the forward strand.
TCTCTTGTTTATTTGATAATTAAAATTGATACTTAAGAACCGTCAACACTTGGCTGGGCTGGGGGCATCGATACTTGTTTGGGCGCTTCTGGTCTTCGCCGATTTGCTAGTTTGCTGTTGCAATAACAAAGATTTCATGAGTAAAAGAATAAAAGAATATTGATGAAATTTTGTTGAAAGATAAAAGTTACCGATGAAGTTCCCGTGGCACTCGATGTACCCTGAAAGGATGATATGAGTATAGGATGAAATCAGTGCAAGCAGATGAAGTTAAGGAGTTTTACCTTGAAAGCCTGTGCTAGAGTAGCAGCAGCTACCGATGGAGATACTTTCGACCTCTTGGTGGTCATCTTCTTGAAGCGCACGTTGCGGTGCGCCAGAGCCGCCAGACTTGGTGCGTGGTGGCAGATCAAAGAAATCGGGCTCGATTGAAGAAGATCGATCGGCTTCCCACTCCTGCTGATTGTTGGCGCTGGGTTATCGACCTGTTGAAATAAATAGAAAGCAAATAAGTTACCGATAGAATCAGAAATAGCGGAAGAATCAAAGTATCGGTAAAAGGCTTACGATGTTGTCGGGAACCTTGTAGTCGGGGTCGATCATGCCGCGGTATGTGTGAGCCGATGAGCTGAAAAGGTGCTCCTTCCACTCCTCCCACCATTTCTTATACATCTGAGTAATAAAAAGAGCTGGTACCCATGCCGATAGATTGATGTCTGTCGTATCGGCATTTGGCTGAAGCTGAGCTATCTGTAACCATTCAAGCCCACTGGTTATTGTCTCCCTTGGCTTCACCACATCGGCATAACAGTGTCTGATCGGTAGTTGGCCAAAAGCTAGTTGGCGAGCTAATGCCGATGGATTGTAAAACTCATAAGTGGGACTAGAGTTTTTCCCACTGCCAAAGGTGTTTACTAGGATGGCCCTCGGAGTGATAATTGCCGTCATTAAGTCATTATCCTTATTGAGAGCCTCATTGAAGGGGTGGAAGATGAGTGAGAATCAAGTTTCTGGATCTTCTTAAGGCATCCATGCTCGCTGTTCTTTGGTAAGGCCGTCATATATGGTTTGGAAGAATCGGCCAATTTGGTTTTCGTTGTAGCTGGTACCGGGCAGAACTATAGCAGCCTCGCCATAATTGATGGGCGGGCGAGTTGCCGATTCATCATCAGCTAGTTCATAATCTTCGGCAATGTTTCTGGGGAATCGCTGTGCCAAGAGATCGAACCGAAGGCGTTTGTGCATATGAACCGAAAGCATCGAGAGTATCTAACCAGAAGTATGAAGCAGCTGTCAATAGTGATTCATTTCTATTCATATCGGCAATGGATAGCCTGATACACTAATCTAGTTTGCGTTCACCCCAGTGTACTTCGTTCAAATTGCTAACTCTCAAGAACCAATCCTTCCATCCCTTAGTCGAACTGGGCCAGGATCGGAAGGTGTCTTTCCATAGATCTAAGGAAAAGTTCTCAGCTCTAAAGGGGATCCTATTTGTTTCTGCATTGATCAAATCGGTAGGATCTGGATTTCCCAACGGACCGAGGCATTGAAAGGTCCTTGTTTGGTTTTGGTAATTGAGTGACAACTTAGGTGGACTAATAGTGTTTATGTGAGATACACAGGAGATTAGTCCACAGGTGATTATGTGATGATGAAGGAGCTCATTGCATATGAGACATGACATGGAGTCATGTGACCAAGGTGGAGAAGATCAAGATGAGGCTTGGCTTGATGGACCGGTTGCAAGAATGAAGGGCAAGTCGGAGGCTTTGAAGCGAGGGACCACGTGTGACGGTGAAGCTTAAGCAAGACTTGGCGCCGATGGACCAAGGCGACGGTGAAGAGCAAGTGAGGTCAAGATTGATGAACCAATGCGGTCACGTGATGATATGAAGTGGATCATATCATTTGGTGATTGGTTGGTGCATGTGTTGCATCAACATCAGAGGAGATGGAATGGAATGCACAAGGCAAAGTTATAACCTAGGGCTTTTCCATTTCACCGGTCATAGGTGTGTAGAGAAGTTTATGACCGGATTTAGGATAGATGGCCGTACTATCAAGAGGGGCAAACTTGTTTGCATATCGGTCATCTAGTGCCACCTGAGCGATCTAACTTTGCATACGTGATTAGGATCGAGTGGCGTGGCAAGTTTGAGAGGCTAACTCCTTTGGGAAAATGTTTGTGAAAATGCTAACACACTTGCACATTGTGGTGTACACTTGGTGGTGTTGGCACATTTACAAAGGAGGTAGAGTTCCTAGGGTTGAGACGGGTGTGGGTTCCTCGGATTCGGCGCTTTTGAGAAAATTAAGTGTATATTTTCTATTGCACCGGTGGGAAACTCACCGGACGTGGGTGGTGGCAGCACCAGACGCTGGTCCAGAGCGTCCGGTGTGGTGTCAGTCTGTGGCTCAGGTGTGCAGAGCGCACCGGACAGTGGCACCAGACGCTGGGCGGTTACTGTTCGAGCGTCCGGTGGTGTGTGACATCAGCGAGTGCGCGCAAGAAGTTTCTGACCGGTGAGCACTGGACTCTCAGGGTGCGTCCAGTGTTGCGTCCGGTGACCGTGCGAGTTTGCAGAGCTCTATGCGCACGGGTCCGGTGTGCACCGGACGCGTCCGGTGTGACGCAGTAGAGCGTCCGGTGGTGCTGTGCAGGCGCACGTGCGCAGTAGCCGTTGGCGGCAACGGTCGAGTTCAAACGGCTAGTGACACGTGGCGGTCAGCTGAGCACCGGACGCTGGGGGTTGAGCGACCGGTGGCTCCCTGTGAGCGTCCGGTGCCCTCGTGTTTTGCCCTATGAAGGGGCAACGGCTAGTTTAGCCCTTGGGGCTATAAATAGAAGTGGTGGCCGGCCTTGGCTGGTGTTGAGCACCCTTAGGACTTAGTGTCCATGCTTGGGGAGTGCTAGTGAAGCCTCTAACTCACATATGCTTGATAGTGATCATCCGATTGTGTGAGTGAGCGATTCTAGTGCGTTGCATTGAGAGATTGCATCGAGTGGCACTAGGTGTTCATGTTGCAAGCTGGTGGTGCTTGTTAGTCTTCGAGGTTGCCACCTCCTAGATGGCTTGGTGGCTTGTGACTCTGTCGAAGCACGCAAGGAGATTTTGCGGTGCTCCGAAGAAAAGATTGTGAGGGGTACGGTGCTCACCCCGCGGGGATCGCGAAGAGCAACTCTAGTGGATTGCTTGTGGCTTGGAGGATCCCCATCTTGAGAGTGGATGTGCGGCACCCGCTGAGGGTTTGGCTTTGGAATGCTAATTAGCTCGTGATCCATCAAGTGGGTGTATCTCCACAACAAGGACGTAGCTTGGTGGCAACCAAGTGAACCTCGGTAAAAATCACCGTGTCAACATTGTCTACTCTTCTCGGTGGTTTGCATTCGCTATACACGAGCTTGTATTTACATTCTTTATATACTTGTGCTTGTGTAGTTGCTTTTGTAATTAGTTAAGCTTGTGTAGCTTGATAGTTACCTTCTTGCTTTTGTAGCTAGAAGTAGTTCCCCTTGCGTGGCTAAGGTTTGTGTAACCTTGTTAGTCACATTGCTTAGTTTGTGTAGCTAAGTAAGTTGCGCTCTGTAATTTGGCATTAGTTGCCTTGTTATTGAGCTTGCTAGTGAGCTTAGGCTTTGTGCGCTTTGCCTCACTAGTTTGTGTAGGAGCTCCCTTGGTTTGCAAAGTACTAGCTGCATAGGTTTGTGTGACCTTGCTTCTAGAATTGGTTAGGTGAGCTCTTGCTAAGGTAGCACCTTGTTTTCTTGTTTAGGATCTTTTACAAGGTGCTAGAGAACTTAGATAGAGGGGTGTAGTCTTGGCTAGGCCGATAGTTTTAATTCTGTATTTGTTTCGGTTAGCCGGTGCGATAGCTTTTAGAAAGGACTATTCACCACCCCTCTAGTCCGCCATCTCGACCCTTCAGGCATTGAAGGTGAGGTTGCTCGGTAGGAATAACGATTTTCTCGGCCAATTCCTAAAGGTTTGAAGGTTGGAAGAACAGAAAAGGGAAGAAGAATGAAAAAGCTAAGAAAATAGATTTGCAGAAGATAAAAATACGGCAAGAGAAAGAGAGAATGGGAGAAAATTGACCTCAGGGACGATGAAGTTGACGGCCATTTCTTCTCGGACAGGAAGAAGATCGACAAACTGCTGGGAAAGATTCTCACTGGAGTTCTTGGGCTTTTCGAACGACGCCGCCGCCAGGAAGATTGGTTTGAGGATGTTGAATGACAAGGTGGAGAAAGAGTGTCGAAGAAGGAAGTATTTATAGGATAAAGAGAGCAGGGGCATTTCTGACTTATCTCTTTGCCGTATCCATGAAAATCGGGGGTGTTTAGGTGGATATGGTAACTATTTGCACGGTAATCAAGGGATTGTGCAGGTGATTTGACAGCAAGCGGTGATAATTTTGGGAGATATTTTACTGTGTAACATCTCCTGGTTGGCTCATCGGCAGTCCACTCTAACGGAAAAGTTGTCGATGAGTGAATATTTAGGGAGATTCAGTTCGAGAAGTTGAGGGATTCGAGGTGTATGCTAGAAATCCATGCTAAGGTTGTTGGGATTTGGTAATTAATTGCTGTCAGAGAGTAATTACTACGGAAAGGGCGTTATTATTAGAGAGAATTTTGGAGCATTAATAATTTCGTACTCTGAAATTGGGGGGCATGTGTTGACACCGTTTTTGGACGCGTACCTGAGAAATTAATGGAGTACGGATCGGCAGGCGCAAAAAGTAATGCTTGATTGACAGAAGAGATTCCAATAGGTTATGATGCCGATGATAAAGCAGCAGGATGTGACCAAGTCCGGGGGTGATTGATTCATGCCGATGACCGATATTGGTGGTTGCCGATGCCGATGGAAGATGATTTGCCGATGATGGCAGAAGAAGGCGCAGGAATTGTTAATAGGATGGTGACGATGTGTCGATCGCCTATGATGGATAGATTAATGTTTTCCATAGTTATTAGAGTTTGTTTTACGTACGGGTTCTGTTCGATTTAGAATTAGAGTTCTAGTCGTGTCTGGTTGTAACTCTTTTGGACAGGGTATAAATGTAGACACCGTAGCAATGTAAGAAATATACACAATCAATCAAACACAAGTTTTTACATCTATTCTAGCATCTACTTTTCGACGACTTCGTCACCTCGTATATTTTCTTTTTACTTACGAGTTCTTAGGAATTCATCGAGTCAAACTCGGCGAATTCTCAAGTTCCGCGTGAATACCTCTTGGCCGTGGCATCCGGGCGCATCGCTATTGTCGGGACCAAAGTATTCGAGTTATCTCCTTTGTCGGTTGTAAGGTCAAATCGACTGGCACACCTTAACATTGAATCGGGTATTAGTCCTTTGTGTTTGCAGATCCACTTTTGCGCCAACACAAGCCTTTTCTTTTGCAGGTCCATCTTGGCTGACAGCATATCTACCTCCTTGAGCTGGTGCATGCCTCCACCTCTCTTACGTGTTTGAGTTCTCTCTTCACTCCAACCTTGATTGGAGGCCATCTTTTCCACAAGAGCAGTGGGTTGAGTAATGGTAATTGATAAGAATGCTCCTCAAGTAGCAGTATCCATGGTTTTATGTGTGCTATTGTTGAGCCCATGATAGAATGTCTGCATAAGTAGCCAATTCTCCATCCCATGATGAGGACACTCGAGTATGTAGTCTTAAAAGCACTCTCAAGCTTCTAGGGCTGTCTCATCATGTTGTTGTTGAAAACTTGATATCTTCCCATGAAGAGCATTGGTCTTGCCAGTGGCAAAGAACTTCACCAAAAAATTGGTGGAACATAATGCCCACGTAATATTCTTCTCCTTATTGGCATAGAACCACTGCTTCACTTTTCCCAAGAGTGAAAATGGGAAAAGGCAAAGAAGTATAGCATCTCAGGGGACATCCTTGATAGTGAAAGTGTTGGAGATCTCTAGAAAGTGTTGGAGATGAGCACTAGCATCTTCATGGGCCTTCCCACATAACTGGCTTGCTTGCACCCATGTTGATCAGTGCCGGCTTGAGCTTAAATGACCCATTAATGTCCACAGCTGGTCTAGTATGGATGTTGGCTAAAGTGGGAGTTGAGAACACACGAAGTGACTTGTCGGTCATGACGTCAAACTTTGGTGTCAAACTTTCAATAGCGGGTTGATCTTCTAATTCAAGAGGATTGGTAAGCTAAGATGATGATGATGTTGATTGATTTCTTCTCAACTTGGCCTTTGTCTTCCTGATCAATGTCTGGATTATCAACGAAATTATCTAGGAGATCAAACCTGCTCATCATTACCCTGCATATGATATATAAAATAGATAAAAAGACAAGGGTAAGTCTGCATGAGTGAGAAGGGTGTATGGTGCTCAATTCATGAGTGGATGCAGTGATGCTCATTATCCTTTGATGCTTTCATCTTCCCCGGCAACAACACCAAAAATTCTTGATGACACTTCTCTACAAATAGACTTTTAAACCTATCCCTAGCAATAGCGTCAAAATTACTTTACATCACTTAAGCTAGGTTGTCATCCCCAACATGATGTAGAAGTGCTGGTATTAAATCTATATGCTTTATTAGGGAATAAATAAATAAATAAATAAATAAATAAATAAAGGATCCACAAGTGCATAGAGAATACTGAAGTAGCATTTTAACGAGGAGTATTCCAGGTATCGTTGTTTATATTTTTACCACTAGTAAGGGACTTACAATGGATAATGAGCAATGAGCACTGCGTGTTAGGCATGGAGATCTTAACCATATCTTTATCTATCTCTCATCTAGGGTAAGTGTCACATAAGATAAATAACAAATATGAATAATAAAAGACAGAAGATAAATAAGAGCATATAACCACATATAAATATGATAATCATCTTATATATTACTCTAAGTCTATAACACTAGCATGGACTAGGACAATCTATAAGAATAAATCCTAAGTATTCTAACTATATTGTCAAAGCATACTTTGATTAGTGCAATTACACCTAGCATCAGCGTAAGAAAAGGTTATATCTATGCATAGTGATATTAGCAAGAAAGATCATGAACATAACAATCACTTCCCTATAATAATAGTGCTCTACAATCCTTATAATCGGGAGGAGGACTACAAAGGACTCAAGAGGACTATCACTCCCGCGATCTACCTCGGGCTCCAGGCTATAAGGGTTAATCGTAGATAAATACGGTATAGGCACCTCGCCTATACAATATCTACCACTTACCCATCGGCCTAATGAGTAAGCGCTAAACGATCCTATGCATAAATATAATTCTAATCTAACTACGCTAAGCATATAATCAAAGTAGAATAATAACAATATAATTAAAAACATAAGCAAACAGAATAAAGTCCATTCTGATATAATCATAGATCAAAGTCATATTCATAGTAGCAAGAACTAATATGAATATCACAAAGAAGAATAAGAGTTTACCAAGAACGAAGATAGATTCGGACTACAAGCTAGGTTTGACTCCTTCTAGATCTATTCCTATATAGCTATGCTGTAGAACTATAGAAATCTAATTAAGATGGTGTCTAACTATGAATTCCTCAGAGAATAATGAATTCGTCTTCTGAAAATTTGGGTTTCTAGGGGGGTTAGGCTTGTATTTATAGCTCCCGAGGAAGCACCATAGCCCTTGGATCAAACCGACTTAAACGTACACTCAAGATTACTCCTCAAAGGCGGTGGAGACAGGATCCGCGAGGTGGCTCCTGATTGGCTGAGAGGGTTGGGCGGCCACCCCCGGCAGGTGGGGCGCCTGCCCCTGGCTCTCTGCCAGAGGGGCCCCACTTTGTAGGGTCGCCTTCTTGTGTCTTCTAGAGTATTTCTGAGTTGACGTTCACATAATCTCTCTAGGTAATTATGACATGTGGACCTCCTTTTGTTCTTATTCTGATAACCCCTGCAGAAATAGACAATCACCAAAACTTGTGGAATTCTGTTAGTGATAACCCCTATAGCTAGATAATATTCTGATTTTAATCCTTTCTCATGCTATGTTGATGGTTGAAAAAAAGTACTTATCTACCGTCAACAAGTACCATGTGGAGATCTATGACGACGCCATTCATTATAGAACAAATATTAGTCATCAGATGTGTAATTAGTTCAATGACGAAGCCCTTTTTGTCACAATATTAAAGGAGGACGTCACAGAAGAGTTGCGCGAGGGATCTATGATGAAACTCTTTGCTCTCCTGTGATGGTTTTTGTGATGCTGTCTAATTTTGTTATGGAATTGGTGGCATGTAGGATCGTCACCACTTATCTATGATGAAACGGAAATTTTCGTCATAGAAAGCAATCTTTAGTGATAGTTTCAGATCCGTCATTAGGAGATTCATCATAGAAGTGTAATTTCTACTAGTGGGAAATGGTGTGCATTTGAGCTTCTCATGGCATGGTATTTATAGCCAAATGAGGAGGGGCACTGGGAGAACCATGGGGGATCGAGTGACCGCCCCATTTTTCCTGTCTGCTGAAAAATCATAGGCCTTGCGTTTGTTAAAGTTTACCGGCCGTCATATTCAATGTTTGGACATATGCATGGAGTACTAAATATATACTATTTACGAAACTAAAAACATAGCTAGAGAGTAATTTGCGAGATGAATCTTTTGGGCCTAATTAGTCCATGATTGAATACTAATTGTCAAATAAAACAAAAATGATAGTACTTGTTAAACTTTAACAACTCGAACCAAACACCCCCTGAGAGATGCATTGGATGCTAAGGAAAGTGTAATACCCGATTTTAAGGACAAAATCTGATATGCACCATATGTGAGTTTTAGAAGTCAAACCTCACATATAGCTACAAATAAGGGGTAATATCAAAAGACAATGCATAAATATATAACGTACTTAGTATAAAAGAGATAACCTTTGATAGCAAACAACGGATAGACAACTTCAAACTTCGGGTATTAACTTGACTCTACAGGATCCAACTGACTGGTTGATCACAAGCCTAAACTTCTCATGAGATTTGGGGGAAATAGCAAGAGTGAGTCCATGTCGAACTCCACAAGTATAGCAACTAGATTGTATAGCTCCCACAATCTCATGATCAATGTGACATAAATAATGTAGAGCATAAAACAATAAATAATGAGCAACAAGAGTCATCACCCTTAATGCAAGAATCCCCAAGGCCGCTCCTGACAGTGAGCTCGGCTAGTATACCAGTTTTTAACACTCTGTAGAGGTTGTACATCTTTACCCATGAGTCATGATTTACCCTTTCGCCTGAGGTCGCGAGTCTCTTAACCCCCTTCCTAAGGAGGCCGGCAGGGATCACTATGAAGCCTTTCAAAAGTTCGTCTAACATGTTAGGGCCGCAAGGTTTCCCAGGCGCGCAGATATAGATGCCCCCCTTCCAAATGGCACAACGACGCGCAGCCTATACACATAAGGACAGAGGCTCGCACTATACCCAAAACGGTTAGGCCTCTCTAGCGCCCTTTCGGGTAACTACTAACAAGCTAGAAAAGGTCTTCATACTGAGCTAAAGCCAGAGCCATTATAGCCCTCATGGTTGCACTGTTATTCTGGTTATCACTTACAGATAAATCATCAAGTGGCTAAAAAGACATTTTTATCATTTATTACTTAACATTAATCTAGTCACAGGATCATGGTCACAGAAATAAAATCCGAATGCTATACTTGCCTTATTCCAAAAGCTCTTGTTTATTCTGCTCATCTTACTAGTTGTCCAAGCTCTAATCTTGATCACCAAAAACTGCTCTCCGTCTAAACTCGATCATCGATCACACAATCAATCGGAGAAAACATACACGAAGCAAACAAAGCTACAATTAGAACAGTACACCAATCATATAAAAACAGTATGAAAAGTTTATAAAACGATTCTACGCATCGCTACGATCTCACAGACGTAAAGATCACGAAAATCGGAATTAAAACGTAGAAGATATGAATTTTCTAAGATTTTATATAGAAAAGTAATTAATTAATTAAGGTCACGAAATTAAAAAGTTTCGAACTGGTGAATTAAGTTTACTAACATGTAGAGCTCATTAATACGAATCTAACGAAATTTAAATGGGTCAAAACGGAGTTAAAATGAATATTTTATGGCCAAATGAAATCCAGTGGCAAACTTGTAAATAGTGAAAACATACTTTGGACTCAACCCGGCCAAAATACGCTTTCCAGACAAGCTTGCGTATTCCCCGCAGTACGCTAGGGACGGCGGGTTCTATACTTAAAAAACGCCAGGGTCTCTTTAGCAAAAACGCGATCGAAAGGGTACGTTCTGTTTTCATTCGTTGGATCTCCATCCCACGGTTGGAAACTCTCCAGGGGAACTCCAGACAGCGACCGGCCGCCGGCGGTGACCCTCCCACGGCGGCGCCATTGAAAACTTCTTGGAGCTCGCTGGCGTTCTTTGTTTTCACGAAATCGTGCACCAAACTTAAAAAGAAAAACGCCAGGGAAGCAAGAAGCTCACCGCGGATTCACCTACGGTCTTCTTTCGGCTGGAGAAGGCGCGGAGAGGTGTGGCTACGCGCGGCGGCGGAAAGAACCCCAATGAGATCCAAATCTTGCGGAAAACGAAGCTTAGGGTATGCAGGGCGGCTCAAGGACTTTGTAGGGGCTTGGTTGGGCGCGATTAGCAAGAAATCCGGAGAATCGGGCTTGGCTCGGTCCCGGCCGAGTCCAACTCGCTCACGGCGAGAGGAAGGAGAGAGCGCTGTCGGGTGGGGCCAGCGCGGCAGTGAGATAGGAAGAGAGAGGGGAAACGCCGACGGGCGGGGCCCAAATGTCAGCGAAAGAAAAAGAGGGGAGGAATGCACGCTTGGGCTAGAAGAGAGAGCTGAGCCGCGGGGAAGGAGAAAGGGGAAGGGGGTGCACTGGGCCGGCCTTGGCTCAGTTCGGGCCGAGATTCAGGAGGGAGGTGGGAGGTGAGGTCTTCTTTTTTTTCTTCTTTTATTTCAAAACCTATTTCAAATCCATTTTAATACAATTTTGAACTTTGCTCAAAGTCACACAGTACAAAAATATAAATGCTCCAGCATGAGTACACATACATGTTACTAAATCCTATAATGAATTTTAATTTAATGAAAATATTATTTTTCCTATATTTTCATGAGAACAAAAAAACTCAAAATTAAACCATTTTTCACCTATTTTAAAATGAGCAAATTTTTGGGTGTTAGAGCAACTCCAACAGCTTTGCTATTCTTGTTATGAAGGCTTTTTACAACTTGTATAGTAGAAAAATAGGCTCCAACAGATGTGCTATTTGGTTTTGTAAAATAAAAAGTTTGCTATTTCTTGATTTTTGTTGGCCATATATAGCCAACTACTGAGACTAGCTATCTGATAGCAAGGCTGTTGTGGACCTCTTCTTTTTTAAGAAGTTTTCTATTTTACAAAATGGCTAAACATTAGAATTTGGCTACTAATTTTAGCTAAGCTCTTGAAGATGCTCTTACAGAAAGGTGAATGGACACAGAGTTAAATAGGGGTAAGAGTAGGGCGGCCAATGCAAGCGACCTACCCTAAGCACCCTTTATTTTTTCAGATGTCTCCCGCAATCAAGAATCAGAACAACGCATTGTGCCAAGCCACAATAGTGAGTGGAGGATGTGATAGGGGGTTGGCCGATCCTCCCGCCATTCCCCAGAAGATCTCAGATTTTTGTAACATAGTTCTCTCAAGATTTTATTCTAAATGGGCAAATGGTTGGTCGACATTTAAACATGAGAAATTCAAAATAAAAAATGCAATAGAAATGCAATTGGAATGTAAATACGTGCTATCTACCAATTTACCTTTTGGTGAGGGCTCAAAGTTTTAAGTCCCTTCTTAGTAGGACTTCTCTTTTTTTGGCACGCCAGACACAACAAAAGGGTTCACGCCAATTGTTGGAAATATTTACTTCGGCAATATGGATCAAAGTATTCACACAAAGGGATTCAAATAGGTAGCACACGAGTTATACTAGTTCAGGTACGTAGTACCCTACATCCAGTTTGAAGTGGATTTATGCTCAGTTACAGAGTTGTTGATTGTAGCTATACGCTAGAATGGAAGTAATAGGATATTGATCTAGGGGGTCCATAAACCTCCATATATAGTACGAGGGGCAGAGTTAGAGGATCCAATCGGTCAACAAATGTGTTTTCTAGTTTGTTACGGAGTACATAGAAAGTACAACAAACATTCAATCATATCCCATGATATCAAATGCCAGCAATCTACGCTTGATGACTTGATCTCCACGTTTTCTGATGCACCCGGCATATGTGGGCCTCATTCCTCCTCATCTTTGGTCCTGTTATCAAGCTTGGGCTGGTACCCAAGCGGTAAGGTATCCAGGTCCCATATATTTGATATTTACTCAATTATGCATTGACTCTATACCTAGGCTATTCTTTAGAAGACCGTGAGGCTAGGAGGATTTCAGTTGACGTATCACCTTGATGTAGCAATCTTGAAATCAATAAAACTTCCCATTTCAAAAAAGGATACTTATTATTTCTCTTGCAAATTGCTTAGTTGTTTTAATGGGCAATTTGTATAGAAAAAGGAATATGTACTAAAGTTTATATCACTAGTACAGACGCATACTGTACAGGCGGCTGAAAACCCATTTCTACTGGCGTTTTTCAGCACTGCCTGCGCTGGAGGCCAGTAGAAATGGGACATTTCTACAGGCGGTAACTAAGAACCGCCTGTGGAAATGCATTTTAAAAATAGGAAAAAAACCGCCTGTAGAAATTTTTTTCTAGAAAATAGGAAATCGTTTTTAAAAATAGGAAAAAAAATTTTAATACAGGGAAGGCCCATCGGCTTTTTTCGCGTAAAATCGCGTGCTTCGCGGCCGGTGGGATTCGAACCTGCAACCTTGCCCTTGTGCGTAGCCTCCTCTACCACTCCACCTATCACTCACTTGTGTCTATACTAGAGTTTAGTTCCCCACATATTATCCCAAACCGAGCATATATTGATTATTTGAGGCCATAAACGGATTTCAATGGAAAAGTTGTCAACTATAAAGTTTCATAACTTTTTAAGATCTACAACTTTTATATTGGAAGTTTTTCCATCCGAGGTCATTTACTAAATTTGAATTTCAAATTTAAGAAATTCAAACGTAGTTTTCGACGACCAGATGATGTCAAATAAAAAAATCAACTACAAAGTTTCATAACTTTTCGAGATCTACAACTTTTATTTTGACAGTTTTTTCAAACAAGGTCATTTGGAAAACTCAAAAAATTAAATTTCAAATTATTTCTATAGACGGCTTTCTTGACAAACCGCCTGTAGAAATATGATTTTTACAGGCGGTTTCTTAGGAGAACCGCCTGTAGAAATCATGTATTTCTACAGGCGGTTTTGTTAGGAAAACCGCCTGTAGAAATGCATGATTTCTATAGGCGGTTCAGTTAGGAAAACCGCCTGTGAAAATGCATCTTCACAGACGGTTCGTAGTTCTGACACCGCCCTTTTTACACCACAGGCGCGTAATAACTACAACCGGTAGTATAAAAAAGGGGCGTCGGCGTTGTACTCTTTTTTACTACTACTAGTGTATCTACCTTATGATTTTTAAGTCAGCCTGTAGAGAATAAGAAAAGGACAACAGAAAGATTAGACATTAATATGATTAGACTTCATTCTGTCAAAAAGGATTTAAGATTTCATCATAGCACAAAATCCCCAACCCAAAGATTAGATACTCACCAACGAAAATCAATTTACGGAGACGGACGCCCTAAGATGACCGACGGTCATCTTAAGACGCCTGTCTCTATAAATGATTTTTGAAGGTGGCCATTTTTCTGGCGACCCTAAGTAGTATTTATGGAGGCGGTCGCTAGGTGTGCTTGGCGCCGAAAATGATTTGACCTATCCTAAAATCATTTTTCTAGTAGTGATTGCCAGATAGTTTATCTAGTACTACCTCCATTCTCTTTTCTAAGGCATAGCTTGACATGACACGGTCTCTCAAATTACACTTTGACCATATATTTATCTTATAATATTTATACTTATATTTATAATAATTACATTATAGGTCACAGCAGGATTATTTTGTTGGATGCAGCTGCCCATATAGGCCGGCAAGAGCTACCTGTCAATGTAATTGTTGGCCAAGCATGTTATATCTTATTTTGTCCATTACAACTTTTTATATATAGTTTAAACTTATCTCCAATAAAAGCTCATATCAATCCAAGCATTAGCTCTAAAATTTTAGGGAAATGATATATGGCTAGCCTGTTCAAATGCATGTCGTAATGACAGTTTGGTGACATATGCAGTATTATATTTTGGAAATTTATATCTTAATTATTATGTCATAAAGTCGGCAGCGATTCTTGTGAGGACTAAGGAAGTGACAAATGAAGATGCCCTGAATAAGCCCAAGATAGAACCAAAGCCACCAATATCAATCTGCAGAAGAGCTTCTATTATTGTCAAAATTCCATTGCTCTGTACAATGCAATAAATACTTGCTAAGAATAAGTTAATTGATGCAAATATTTAATGGCTTTATTCTATACAGTATATATGTGCAACGGAACTGCAATCATGCATGGTCGTCCGTCATTAACTAAAGAACATATTTAATGGTATACACCAAATTATAGGAAAAATGCATTCGTCTGCACTTTCTCCAATGTTATGCAGTACTACTAGATTACAACAAAGCAGATAATTTCCGTTCTGGCAAATGATAAATATAATTATATCATGGTTTGAATTCATCCTAAAATGACATATGTACAGCAAATGGATGCCATTCATGACATGCACTACCTTCACCGTTTCAAGTATATATATTTCTCCTACCTGGTTTATTTTTCTAACCATTACAGTATAGAATATATCAAGTGGAAAATGGTCTATCCCAGAGCATCACCTATGGCAAAAATTACAAAGATGCTTCTCACCCTTATGATCATTATTCTTCTCCACACCACTCGCACCAGTATCTGCAGCCAAGGTTTGTATATATATATATATATATATATATATATATATATATATATATATATATATATATATGCAGCGCTATTCTACACCAAACTGTTATACTGAACAGAATTCAGTATTGTTCACTATTTTGTGGTACTCTACACCCTAGGTGTAGAATACTATTCTACACCAAACTGTTATACTGAACAAAATTCAGTATTGTTCAGTACATGTGTTTCAGTATTTCAGGGTCCTGGGTGTACTCATAAATGATACTGAACGTTGTTCAGTATTGTTTAGTATTTTTTCTACTCAAATTTGACTTGCGGTGTAGAATAATATTCTACACCTAGACTGTAGAATAATATATATATATATATATATATATATATGCGTCATGACTTGTTAATAAAAATACATTGCCTGAACGTGAAAAGTTGAAATTTAGCTGATCAGTGAATGTTAACATGTGAGACAAGGATAGCCACTATTTTCCAAACTTTTTTTCGCTGAATCACATGGATACCAAATACAAACTGAATTCCTACGATGTAATTGCTTATTTCTCTATCACTATGTACACAACTTTTTCTTTTCACACAAGAAATACAAATACTGAGTACATGTGACTAACAGGCGATGCAGTGTTTGACGGCAGCATCACAGGACACAACGCATTAGAGTCTACAGAAACATTCTGGCCACTGAACACACAAACACGGAAAGTATGTGCACCATGCGAATGTTGCTCTGGGAACAATTGCTACACCGCGCCTTCATGTTGCTTAGAGCTAATGTGCAATCAACCCCATAGACCAGTAGGCAGTTGTATAACAATTAAACGCTCTTGTACTTGTACCAATTGTAGTTAATCGCTGGTACCTTTGGTCATAATAACTACAATTGACCAAAACTGAATGCCAACAAAGCATATTCAGTTTCAAGCTAATTAATTGACCAAAATTGACATGTCTATCATATTGTGCAAATTCATATTGTCTAGTAGGCCGCCACACTATGGCCTTGTTTAGTTCCGAAAAATTTTGGGAAATGGACACTGTAGTATTTTCGTTTGTATTTGACAAATATTGTCCAATCATGGACTAACTAGGCTCAAAAGATTCGTCTCGTCAATTTCGACCAAACTGTGCAATTAGTTTTTATTTTCGTCTATATTTAATACTCCATGCATGCGTTTAAAGATTCGATGTGACGGAGAATGTGAAAAATTTTGCAAAATTTTCTGGGAAGTAAACAAGGCCAGTGAAAAAGCGTTAGAATCGCACCTCCTCTAAAGACCCCACCACATGCCCGTGTGTGCAGTAGCAATAGTACAGACGCGTTATCTCGACGGGCGTCTATAGTAATTGGCTAGCGGGGTCACCAGCTCCACGAGATCAAAACGCGTTTGAATTAAGATGTTATTACATATGCCTATGTGGTTTCACGAGTTTGGGATAGCAAGGTCAAAATCTACAGATGCGTCTACGATATACGTGTTGACAGTAACATCACTTATTGCAGATGTGTATTGACACAACTCGTTTGAGATATAGCTTCACACGTGCATTCGTGAAAGGCATCTGTATATGCAGCAATTAGTACAGACGCATGTTATGATTCCTGAGGCTGGGGATAGCGGTAGCAAAGTCTACGGACACGTGTATGACATGTGTGTATGCGGTTGTGTGTCTTATTAAAGACGCCTTAGTAATTGCAGACGTGAGTTCCTTAGGCACGTCTGTAGTATCCTGGATGTAACACTCGGCCCAGGGCTTAATAGGATTAGTAGGATACTCATACCAACAAGTTGCAACCTCTTTTTCGGAAGCCCATCTCTACAGAACTCTAAAGTTTAGCATGATTGGCCTAGAGAAATTTAGGGATGGGTGACCGACCAGGAAGATACTTCATTGTTGCACATGAGTGAGGACAAAGTGTGCAGCAAAGACTGGTGTTGGTCTGTAAGGGCTAACTATATCCTAGAAGATGTAACATCATGGCCCAAGGCTTAATTGGATTAATAGGATACTCATACCAACAAGTTGCAACTTATTTTCCGAAAGCTCATCTCCAAAAAAACTCTATAGTTAAGCGTGCTTAGCCTAGAGAAATTTAGAGATGTGTGATCGACCAGGAAGTACTTCCCGGGTGTACATGAGTGAGGACGAAGTGTGCATAAAACACTAGTGTTGGTTTGTGAGGGCTGACTATGTCGTAGAAAAGTTGCAGATTTAAGTAGACCTGGCCTCAGTCTTAGTGGGCTGTTGTGCAGCTCGATCTCTTAGGTGGTGGCATAGGCCTCCGGCTTTGAACCTCGTGGGAAGAAAGTTGGTAGGTGGGGGCACATGCTGCTGCTGTCAATGGGGACGCTCTGTTGTGGCAGGCGACAGACTGGAGGGGCTATCTATACTACAACATATGAAAGAGGGGTGCGCTAGTGTGGGCAGGCGTGCTTTGCTATTGTATGTAGCTAGGTAAGCTCGCGATCAAGTCTGTTAACTAATTAACTTGTTTCTCTTTGCAGTGTGCTTGATCTTGTGCTCTGACCATGCTTCGCCCATCTCTCGAGCAGTTGTAGGGGATCGCCAGTGGCGTGCTTAGCTAGTATTCTATATGTTTTAGTTGCAGTGTGCTGCTAATGGATGAGTACGTGTATGGATATTTTGGGTATACTGTGCTTCCAGTCTTAACATACATGAGTACGTTTATGGATTTGTTTAGAAGTTGACTGGGCACCTTATATTTTATTTAATAATATTCCTAGCCACTTTCAGTTTAATTTTCTGATGTGAACTGGTTGCTGATATGACCTGGATGCTTAAATATATTACCTTTCACTACTTAGATTGCAATGATAACTTAGATTGTCTTCACTGATGTGAACTGGGTGCTTATAAATATGAACCTTAATTTTCTCTTCGTTCCTTATCAATGCAGATCCTCCGCTTACTGACTATGAACTTCAGAAGATGAGAAGATGTTACCTCAACAACGCAAACATGCGACAACTAGGACTTCCTGTACCAGCTCGCATTCTCGTGAACACTAGGATTTCTCCAGAAATCGAGCACTAGAAGGAAAAAGAAAACTCTAATCCGGAGTACAATGGGGAGGATGAGCCTAATAGTGATGGCCATCTAAGGGATGATTACCTAGAACCAGAGAAGGAGTTGGGGTGTACACTTGCTAGTTTATCACATAAGGTGCTAGTTATTCCGTAGTGTCAAATCTTAATATGTGGATTGCTTGCTCATCGCATTTAATGTTTAACACCTGCAATCTGTACATTTGATTAGTTCTTTGTAGAAGAAGAAGACAACATCAAAGGTTACAAAGAGAGCTGTTTGGAAGGTGCAACCTGAGATGCAACCTGGTGTTCTCACAAGGGCGAAGAAGAATCGTCCAGCTGATGTTACTGCAGTGACTAATGAAGCTGAAATCAGCAATCAGGCTCTAGTGACTAATCAAGCTGAAATCTGCAATCAGGCTCCAGTGACTAATCAAGCTGAAATATGCAATCAGGCTCCAGAGCAAGGTTACCTGACTACATTCCAGTGCTAAAATGAATTCAAATTTGAGACTACCATTCCAACGTACTATTAATAATTCTATATTGAACTGTAGCTGATGTATGCGAGCAAAATGGTTGCCTGACAGGAGTTGAGAATATACAAACTGAGCGGAACCTGGATGAACACGCTCCAAGTGGCGCCATGACTGATGTCAATGAAAATGGACAAACAGAGGGTCACAATGTCTCTGAAGGTGTGTGATGTTGTGTCATAGGTATATGTTCATCATGTGCATGGTTACTACTCAATCCATTCCAAATTGTAAGTCGTTTGACTTTTTCAATTTAAAGTTTGACCACTCGTCTTATTCAAAGTTTTGTACAAAATATCACTTTTTTTGTTGTGTATTGGTTTATTAATAAAAGTTCTTCAAGAATGACTTAAATTTGACTATATTTGCACAAATTTTTTTGAATAAGACGAGTGGTCAAACTTGGTGTAAAAAAAGTCAAACGACTTACAATTTGGGATGGAGGGAGTACTTTTGTTTATGCATTACCGAGTGTTGAATTTCTTGAATCAGAGTTCAGATGTTTTGCATATCCTTGCAGATGACCTATTTGATGAGGAGGACTCGATCAGGGGTTCTAATATCGAGAGAGAACTTGTTCAGATGACTCACTCGAAGAAAGGCATGCTGCCTTTAGTTATTGAACCTGGGAAGAAAAGACCGAACTCAGTGATGATTGCTGCAAAGTTTGCAACTGAGTGCAACATTGCAGTAAGGAGCTTTGTTCCGATATTTCCACATTGGAAGGAGTACAAGAAACATCCTAAGATCATCACAGCGTACATTAAAAGAGTTGGTGTAAGTGTTCAAACCTGCCTCTTTTTAGTGTTTGCTTCCAACACTAACATTGTATATTCAATAACAATTGGCAATGTTGTTTACTGTTACTAGACAAAGTTTGATACAGATGTAAATTCAGCACCTATGAAAAAAGCATGTGTGGCTATGATGAAGAAAGCTATTCGCCTTGATGCTTTGCCACTGCATCAGGTGCCCAAAACATCTCCTATGACTTCAATGACTGATAAGCAGTGGGATGAACTTGTTGAACACTGGAAAATTGAGAAAAAAATGGTAATTTCATCAAACTATGCCACATCTCATCATGTTGATTTCATATGTGCTTAACAACAGAACTGTGTTGTTGTAGTTGACTTGTGAGAAGAACAGAGACAATAGAGGCAAAGTGCAGATCAGACCACTGGTTCTCGCAGCTACAAAATGCAGATTGTAAATTTGTGACTGATGAGCAGTGGGATGAACTTGTGGAACACTGGAAAATTGAGAAAAAAATGGTAATTTCATCAAACTATGCCACATCTTATCATGTTGATTTCATATGTGCTTAACAACAGAACTGTGTTGTTGTAGGTGACTTGTGACAAGAACAAAGAGAATAGAGGCAAAGTACAGTTCCATCAGACCACTGGTTCTCGTAGCTACGAAATGCAGATTGTAAATTTGGTGAGTGTAACTCACTTGCCACTAATTTTGGTTTTATCAAATTGCATAAAGCACTGATTCCACCTGATGGGTAATCTCTGCATTTTTGACATTTCAGATTTTATTGCCTTTTATAAGTGTTAGAAATACATAGAATCAACAACAGCCTTTTTAAAACTATCATGTTCTATTCATTTTCAGGCAAACAAGTACAAAAATGAACCACCAAAAGCACTAGAACTATTTAAAGAGATGCACTATAGCAAAAAGAAAGGGTTTGCTCCTGCAGTTCAATCATATTAAGTAAAATCATATTAAGCTCAGAACCAGATGATACATTAAGTTATGTCATAATCATTGATCTATCTGTCTCCTCCACTGCTAGGTTGAAATGGAGGAGAAGCTGAATGAACCTATGATGATGCTGTTAAACCAAAGGATGTGACTGATGTGGTGTTAGAGGCTCTTGTTCAGAAAACAAAGAAGAACAAGTTTCTTGTAAATGTGGGGGTCAGAAGCTCAGCTAGCAAATTGGTCGTTGCTGAGCGAGACCTAGAACAGGAACTGGTGGTGGAGGAACAAACATCAAGTGATCTTAGGGAGGTTGTCAAGGCTCAACAACAACAAATGGAAGAAATGATGAAGAAATTCCAGGAATCAGAAACATCTAGGACTAAGCAAGAAGAGGAGTCGAAGAAAAGGCAAGCTGAGATTGATGCACTTATCAAAACTTTGATGTCCATGGTTCCAGGATGCCAAGCAATGCAGTAATGTTGTATTGGTTCCCAACTGGCGCACCTATGTTGGTCGATGGTTCTTTTGTTGATGGATGCATGATCTTTTGTTTGAACACAGTAACTTGTCTTCATGCAATGTTCTAGCAACATGCCCTTTTGTTTGAACATATGCATGGTCTTTGACCTGTGCAGTTCTGTAAACATATGTAAGGTCTTATGCATGTTCTATGAACTTTGTAAGCTCTCATGCATCCCTGTAGTATGCCAAATTTTATATGTAAATGACAGCTATGCTGGATATTTAGATAGATAATGGGACCTCTGCCTATTTATATGTATCTGGCTTTGATCTGTGATGGTCTGAATAGTGTGAATTTAAAATTTAATGTGCTGTCAATTTAAATTTAAAATTGGCATCTATTTAAATTTAAATTTCTGTTATGTTATGGTCCACAATGGGCCAATTCTACTATAAAACTGGACTAGCCCAATAGTACCTACTGTAATATGGGCCTAACTAAAACAAAAAAAAACTACACAAAACATGGGCCTAATTGGTCAAAATGGGCCATAAAGAGCCTACTGATGATGTGGCAATTTGGAAGCCATGTCAGATCAAACATCACCAAATGACATGCCTATAGCTGACATGGCAAATGAATTGTGATGTTTTTTTCGTCATCATCCTATTGTTGCTGACCAATTCATCCATGACGAACTAAAATACCAATTTGTGATGGTCCACTTTGCCCCAACAAATGTATGACGCGGGATACATGACGTTTTTTGTGATCGTCATCATGAGTTAACTGTGACACATTTTCTCTTGTCTGTGATGAAAGTAAACCATCATGTATAAGGGAATTTCTTGTAGTGAGCTCCTCCCTGCTCTCGCCTTTGGCCTCCTGTTCTCTAGCGTGTGCTCCTCTCTGTGAGCAGTGTGGTGAGCTTGTGTGAAATTGTGATGAATGATTGCAATATGAAACTAATAGTCTATTGAGATGCATGTTGCTTATATTCTTCCATTTTCGATCTTTCTTGTAGACGATGAAGGATCGATGCTACTGGATGTATGTCAAGAACTATACTTCTGATGAGTACTTGAAAGAACTCGATAATTTCATAGCTATTGTTGAGGAGGACATGAGGAATAGAGATAAGACATCTATGTTATGGCCATGTGCTGACTGCAAGAATGGCAAGCAGTTCACGAATAAGTAGACAGTCTAGGGCCACCTAATTCTTTGAGGATCCATGGATGCATGACTACATATGTTGAAACAAACATGGAGAAGAAGGTGTCAATAATGGAGATGGTGAGGAAGGACTTCATGCCGGTGGCAATGAGGAAGCACCACCCTTTGACAACGGGGAACTATCTGATGATGATGTAGCAGAGATTGGTGCCACCTCTATCCCTACACTGAGAGTCTGGAGGAGTTGATGGTGCATGATGCCATTGATTATGATGAGTTGAGTGGTGGAGAGTAGAAGAAACTAAAATAGTTGTTGCTAGATATGAAGACACCATTTAATGCAAGTTGCAGTAAGAGGTATATGAGGCTGTCACGCACACTTAAGCTTCTCCAATAGAAGGTGCAAAATCAGTAGACTGACAAGGGCTTTAGAGGATTTCTAGAAGCGTAAATTGATATGTTTCCGGAGAGGAATCAGATGCCCAGGACATACATGGAGCATTAAATATAGATAAAAGAAATAACTAATTACATAGTTTACCTGTAATTTGCGAGACAAATCTCTTGAGCCTAGTTAGTCCATAATTGGGCAATATTTGTCGAATACAAACGAAAGTGCTACAGTGTCTATTTTGCAAAATAATTTGGAACTAAACAAGGCCTTATTCTTAAGGATGGGGGTGACCCTCCAAATGGATACCCGCGGTTCTTATCTAGTGTAACTAAATGAACTAAATGAAAAAAATGAGGGAAGAAATTGTCTATTTAGTTCATTTAGTTATACTAGAGAAGAACCGTGGGTATCAATTTGGAGCACCGTCATGATCATTATTTATTCTGGTGGAAGGACATTCTTAAGTTGTATGGAGATTTCAGATTTCTAGCAAAGTGCAACCCCCAACAAATGGAACTCTGTCATGCTATTACAAGATATTTGGTTGGGTGATTCCCTTTGGTTCAAGTTTCCCCATCTTTTGTCCTTCACCAGAACTGGTACAGAAGAGTTCTATAGAGGCGGATCGAAATCCATTTGCATAGGTGTTTTTTTAGAACCGCCAGCGCTAGGGGCCAGTGAAAATAGATCTTTCCGCTGGCGGTTAACTGAAAACCGCCAATGGGAAACGTTATCCACTGATGGTTCAGTAAGACAATCGCTTGTGGAAATCGATTTCAGAGAAGTTCTATACAGGCGGTTCATAGCCCATTTGCACAGGCATTTTTTAGAACGGCAGGCGCTAGGGGCCAGTGGAAATGGACCTTTCCACTAGCGGTTAACTGAGAACCGCCTGTGAAAAATAATATCCACCGGCGGTTTAGTTAAAACAAGCGCCTGTGGAAATTGATTCCACAGGCGGTTCAGTTAAGCAAACCACCAGTGGAAACGTTTAATGTCTAACCAGAAAATATAAAATAAGGGTTTTGAAAATAGGAAAAAAGATTTTAATTCTAGGGAAGGTGTAGTGTCCAGTTGCAGCCTCCTTACTACTACACCCATCACTTACTTGTGTCTATATTAGAGTTTAGTTCCCCACATATTATCCTAAACCAAGCATTTGTTGATTGTTTGAGGCCCTAAACGAATTCAGATGAAAAAGTTTTCAACTACAAAGTTTCATAATTTTTCAAGATCTATAACTTTTATATTGATAGTTTCTCAATTTGAGGTTGTTTACAAAAAATTGAATTTCAATTTTGATAAATTCAAACTTAGTTTTTGATGAGAAGATGATTTCAAATAAAAACGTTATAAACTACAAAGCTTCATATCTACAACTTTTATTTTAGTGATTTTTTTCATACAAGGTCATTTGAAAAACTAAAAAAACAATTTCCAATTATTTGTACAAGCAGTTTTCTTAAGAAACCAGCACTAAATTTGATTTTTAGTGGCGGTTTCTTAAGAAAACCACCTGTAGAAATATATGATTTCTAGTGGTGGTTTTGGTAGGAAAACGCTTGTAAAAATGATTTTTAGTTGTGGTTGACTTAAGAGAACCGCTAGTGGAAATGCACCATTGCTCTAGCGGTTCTCTTAAGTAAACTATGAGCGAAAATATGTTTCCACTTGCAGTTCTTGAGTTGAGCCCGCCAATTTTTTTCCTCGTCCTTTAATTAAAATCGTCTGCAAAAAGGAATAGCCACCGCTAGCGTAGAGCTTTTCTGTACTAGAGAATACAATAGTACATTTTCCTCACTGCTACAGAATCGTCCTTTAGTCCCGGACGGGAAGGGGCTTTAGCCCCGGATTCTAAGCCGGGACTACGCTTCCGGGACTAAAGGCGCCCCTTTAGTCCCGGCTCCGTGCACCAGGGCCAAAGCCCCACCCTTTAGTCTCGGGCAGTATTACCAGCCGGGATTAAAGGATGCTGCCAGCGGTGCCACGCAGCAGCACCCTTTAGTCCCGGCTGGTAGTACCGCCCGGGACTAAAGGGTCCCCTTGTTTTTTCTTTTTCTTTTCTTTTCAGTTCTGTTTTTTTAGTTTTGTTTATTTATACAATAGGTTTTCCAATATGTATTCTTTGCTGCTAATATATATATACATATATAATTGAATTATATAACTACGTATATATAAAAATATATGCACATAAATATATAGAAGTTGTTCTCAAAATCTATTACTGCACAAGTTGTACTCCAAAGTTAATACTCTAAACCTAATACAAGTTGTACTTCATCATCCAAAGATGTATAAAGCATACAAATGATCATCGTTGTTTGGAATCATCTTCTCGTTAGGATTATAGTGGAACTCACTGCTTAGATTTATGACTTGTTCCCAAAGAAATTCTGCTATTGCCTCTTGTATTGCTTGGAGTTGTTCATATTGCATGAGTTTTTGCTTCAACCATTTAGTCTTCAATCTGAATTAAAAGAAGGTATTAGTTATATCAAGATTATCAATAGTAATTCGAGAGAAAATAAAAAGAGACATGTGTTACATACTCTGAGGTATTCTTCAGGAATTCTATTTGTTACTGCCATAATATACTCGCAAACGTAGTATCCACATAAGTTGTTCCACGGTTCTTGTCTCAAGAACCACTATAGGATGTAAAGATTCATCTCGTAAAAAAGACAAGATATAAGATATACCACGTTCATTGACGAAGGATAAACTTACTTCTAGCTGTATTATCTTTAGTGGCACCCTACGTTGAGTTAGATGTTCTCGAACAATGAATCTTTCCCAAATCCTAAACCAATGATATATTTAAAACAAGAGAGTTGGATCGTTAAGTATTCATATATACAAGCTTAGTCTACTTTACACATGCAATGGATCGAAATTACCTTTGAATGATGTCTATCATATCTTGGTAATATTGTTGTGGTTTCTTCATTGAGTCATAGATTACCAACTTACTTTTAGCAAGATCAATGACTGTGAGTATCCAGTGAAAGCTGTTCATAGAGACATGAGTCATAGATTAGGGTTAAGTAAAATTAAAAGGCACACTTGCATGTTAACTATATATGTATAACTCACTTGAAGTTGTAGGGGAAGAGTATTATTTTTTGTCTTTTTGGTTCACGAAGAACCTCATAAGATTCGTACACTTGTCATTGATCCAAGTCGCCGAAGGTTTTGGCTCCTTGAAAACGACCTAAGGATCAACAAATCCAAGAGTATTATCGGTTTTGGATCTGAGATCGGTCATTTGGAGCCTGCATATAGTGAGTCCATCGACAAGTACGTGTGTAAGGATTACTACTATATAGACATGATGGCATCGCCCCCTTTGTCTTTGGGGTTGGTGTTGAGGTCATCCTTGGCGATGTCAGCTTGGGCGATGGTGCCTTTTTGTCACGAATAGGCCACTCCCCCAATGTGGTGGGGTAGAAACTTGGCACCATCTTGGAGCTTGAGGGCTTGACACCCTTGGGGTTGGAGAAGCTAGGAGCCACCGAGCTGGTAGGCATGGCCTTGCGCTAGCTGGTAGTACGTTCATTGGAGGCCGCCATCCTTGCTTTGACAGCAGCTCTTCTTGCCCTCCGCTTGGCAGCTTTGGACATTACAGGTGTGAAGCCTTCCTCAGGCTTGGACTTGACCTCTTGGTCATGAGCAACTACAACTGGAGAGGCAGCAGTGGTATTGAGCGAACTTGCACTATTGGAAACTTGAGCGGGACCCATGGGAACATCGACCCAAAGGGAACCGATGCGGATGGTGATGAACTCTTGCACACGTCCAGCCATACCTTCATATAAGAAAACCATTTATGAGTTTTCCTGAATGCAATACGTGCATATAATTTTGTTTGACAATTTAGTTCAAAGCCATATGATGCAACCATGTTGGAACTCAAAGATGAGGGGAGAAGTAGGTCCCACTGGGCGTGCCAGAATCTGAAGGCGGGGAAACGGGCAGCTACAACCCGCCTCCGCGTCAGCAGAGACAAATATAAATTTAAACGAGACAATATGAAAAGAACAGGTATTGCGAGTCCATACTTCCATAATTTTTATATTTGCATAAAAATATACTTGAGTTCCAACATGAGTACATGAAAAATAAATATTACATCATATGGCTTGCTATTACAAACTACAAAAGAAAATAAAATCTTCAGTCTTGTAGTCTTGGATGGATGCATGCATAGGCCTGACATAAACTTGGATTTGATAATTGTCATTTCTTTTAAGCATGATATTTTATTTGTTGAGCAGGTAATATGTACTCTTTGTATGATTGGTAGCTAGCATGTTTAGCTTTTTAGCAACCCATGATGACATGCATATTTAATCTATGCAAACTTTTGAGAACGTCATATTATTTATTTATGATATGACCTAGCAAAATCTTAATAACTCGACATATAGCCTTTTTTTAATTATTTGGACATATATGCATTTAGCTACACCCGTGACATGGCTGAGTCTTAACAACTCAACATATAGCCTTTATTTGAACACATATGCATTTAGCTACATGAATTTTGACATGTATGCGTGCCGATGGAGGGATATTAATTTATTTATGTGATAAACATTTATTTGGTGCATTTTATCATATATGCATGCACTTAATTTACTTTGGAGACTATATTTGACATAGTCTTATTATATCATGCAACATTTTGACATGTATGGTGCACTCGTCCTATGTCGCAATATTTTATTTGGCTTAAGGCAGCCCTAGATTTGGCTATAGCTGACGTGGTTGGTTTATTTTATTAAAGGAAATAGCAAGTGCTCATGACACTATATTTTGCCTATGGGTCGGCATATATGATGCTATTCAACTTGATTTGATTGACATCTTAGCTAGGATGGCTTTTTATGGATGCAGCCTAACTAAGTGCAAGATCTGAGTTAATTGTGATATGCAAGGACTTAAAATGACCCACAATGTAGGTTTTGGTTATTTTAAACGTAAGTTGGCTGCATGATCATTCATAGATGCAGTATGTTTTGTAGTAAGATTATTTAATAATCCACCCTGTTGCCGCTAAGGACATACGTGACATGAACTGACACAAACTCCAGATGCATGGAACAATATTATCTTGTTTTGCTAATTTTGATTAGGAACCATGAGCTTGATCAGAAGTCTGTCTGGCATGAGGCCATAGATGAATGCACCATATGCTGACTCTGACACAATGTTAGTTTAACATATTACCTGGTTTATTCTATGCATATGGTTTGATCACGTCGCCTTTCATCCCGGACGTGGCATGCAGGTTGATTTTTGTATATGGGCAAGGAAGATGCTAGCTAGTTTATATGGCTTGCACATATGCAGTTGATTTAGCATGCAAATTGATTAGCACTAAGCATATACGCCCACTCAAGAAACATGACATGATGCACAGGTGCAGGATGTAAGACAACGCCGCTATTTTGTTAGCTTTTGGCATGCAAATTCTTTATGATCATAGAACACATGGCAATGGTATGCATGCAAGTTCTTTATTTTTATTTGATGCATAATATGAATAGGGCTGGCATTGCCGTGGCCAGAACACATATATAGATTTGTTTAAATAGAGCCAGTGCGCGTCCATATCAATTTTCATCATAAACCGGGTGGAGCCAAAGCGCGTCCACCAATTTTGTATCATGAATCTTTAACCGGGTTGGAGCCAAGATCGCGTCGAACCAAATTTTTACCATGAGCATAACCGGGGTAGAGCCAAAGTGCATCCAACCCAAATTTTAACTGCGGGATAGAGCCAAATCGCATTCAAACTCGAATTTTACAATGGCATATTTGCTGCATTTTTACACCTTCACCAGGCCCATGTGCATAGCGCAGTCATGGCACTGTTGGCCGACCTTTTTCTAGAGATCAAACTCAGCAACATAGGCCAGCCGTTTATCACTGCTGAAAAGCTATGGACGAAATTTGGCGATGTAGAAATAGTTGTTGCCGGACGCCGTGAAGCCATGAAGACGAAAAGAGGGTGGAGATCAGACGAGCGCCATGATGCTGCTCACCTTCTCTGGAACTCTCATCGGTGCAGCGACGGTTTCTAGCTTCTGGCGATGTGGCAGATTAACAGTGTCCCTCTCACAAAAACACTGTTCCAGCAACAGTAACGGATCACGTGTGCAATACGCATCGACAGGAACAGTACATGCCCGGTACTGTACAGTGTATACCCGTTAGCGAAAAATCCCATGTGAACAGTAAATACCCGTTAGCAGCCCCTCTCTCAAAACAAATACCCGCGAACATGCCCTGTCAATATGCGCGTGTTATGAACAGTTTCGGATCCAATGAACAGTAATATCCATTGCAGAAACCGTGCCAGTGAACACACCTGCTATGAACAGTACAGATCCACGCATGTCTCATGCCCCAGTGGCCAATCTTGCTTCTATATAAGTTTCGACACTAGCATATTTCAATTAGATTGGTAATACGTATATATCTGTTGATTCGACACTACCATAGTTAAATCAGATTTCTGATACATGACGACACTACCATATTTGAATCATATTGTTGATTCGTCATACAGTTCAAAGTTCTACCCATACAACTTATATTTTTTTTGATCTTCCACTATTGTGCCCGCGACAACGCGCGGGGTTCCCGCTAGTTTAAGAGGTTATGGAGCAGCAGCAGCCTGGCGGCAATTTTGATGGAGAGAGCCGGGGCTTTGAAAGCTTGCCGCAGCCTGCTATTTATAGAGCAAGTGGCAAGGCGATTCCTGTTTTTGAATTCGCGTCCAGTCTAAGGCGGCGGGAGTGGTTGCCAGGTGCCTTCTCGTTTGATTTTGTCATAGCGTTAGTGATGCCGGCGGCGGGAATGGTTGCCTGCAGATTTGGCGCTCTTCTTGTTTGATTTCAAAATGATCACTGCGAGCACCTTTCTCGCGTTGCTGCGCGCGCTGGCAGCAGTGGCCGAGCCATGAATTATGCATCAGGGGGGCAACCAAAAAATTTAATTTGCCAAAACTGAGCATAACTAGTGATCGTCTAGCTCAATTCATCAACTTAACACAGGTGCTCGTATTTTCTATATATATTTAGGATCAAATGTGTTATTCTTTCAGTGGTAGACGATAAACCCTTAACAACAAGATGTTTGAGATGATTTTGTAAACCTTAAGATCTGCATCTCAATTTTTCTAACGTGTTTCATAGTATTATCTAGTTATATTTTCGTACTTCCTTCATCCCAAATTATAAATCATTATAAGAATTTTACAGAGTCATAGTATCTCAAGTTTGATCAAAACTATAAAAAAAATTGTAAAGATTTATGTCATCAAATAGATATACTGCAAAAATATAATTAATAATAAATATTCTTACCTTATTATATAAATTTGGCACAATTTAGGATGCTTTGACTCTCCAAAATTCTTGGAATTATTTATAGTTTAGAATGAAGAGAGTACGGTTCTATTATCTTGAGGATATTAATAAGAATATATGATAAAAAATTATTATTTTCTCTTTTAACATAAATAAAAATCTTAAATTTATACTAGTAAAAAAAATTTGTTGACACATATTAGGGGGGCCATGGCCTCTGCCAGCCCCCCTTGGCTCCGCCACTGGCTGGCAAAGAACAATTTCGATCGTGGCTTTATTTGAATTTGGTCAGAGCAGTTCGTGACGGCGATTATTTGTTTATCCTTTGACTAAAGTAATTTTAACCAAAACAGGAAATAACTTATTTCCTAGCCGACGTGGCTATACGCTTGCTATGTAAGTACTTGTATATGCCACATACACACGTACTTGTATGAACCGTATATATATACATACACACGAGAGAATGAGCCACATCTTTGTTGCATTTTAGGCTCTGTCAAAGTACATGTTTTTCAAGGCATATTCATGCTTACGCATATAGTACTTGCATGTCCTCATTCTTTCTTTCTCCTATATTTCCAATAATCACCATGTTATATATATATATATATAGTTTTTGTGATATGGGAAATAATTAATAATTCTAATTAATCAATAAAGTATTTGATTTTTATATATGGCCTTGAAATCATATGCCGCCCGGCCTCCTTTTCACGTGAGTACATGATATTTCTTGGTCAACATTATTTTCCTCGTTATTCATTTCTTATTTATATGGAATTTGGTCATATATGATTTACGTTTACATAGTATAGAAATATGACACACATATTATAGGTGAGCCAAAAACCGTCTCAACACCTCCATGCACCAATTGTTGATTGCAAACATCTGCATACCGAGTACATGTAGGTGCTTGGGGTTCATTATGGATCCACCAGCGAGGAGTTCTGTAGAACTGTGTAATGTGTGCTTTATTGAAGTAATCGCTCTCTGTACCGATATATGTTTTATTCCCTAGTGTCCCCTTGCCACTGAGTCTACCCTCGTGTCGTGATTTAGGAACGCCAATCGGGTCAATGTCTGGAATAAAGTCAATACAGAACTCTATAACCTCCTCTGTGCCATAGCCCTGGGCAATGCTTCCTTTTGGCCGAGAGCGGCTGTGGACATATTTCTTCAGAACACCCATGAACCTCTCAAAGGGGAACATGGTGTGTAGGAACACAGGACCGAGAATTATAATCTCCTTAACCAGGTGAACTAGGAGGTGTGTCATGATATCAAAGAAGGATGGGGGGAACGCCAACTCAAAGTTGACGAGACATTGAACGACATCATTTTGCAGAGTAGCAAGTTCATCTACATTGATTGTCTTCTGAGAAATTGCATTGAGGAATGCACATAACTTCACGGTAGCTAGACGTACATGCGGAGGTAGAATTCCTCTTAGAGCAACAGGAAGCAATTGTGTCATAAGCACGTGGCAGTCATGGGACTTCAAGTTTAGGAACTTCTTCTCTTGCACATTAATTATTCTCTTTATATTAGAGGAGAATCCAGATGGGACCTTGATGCTGTTTAGGCATTCAAACATGCTTTTCTTCTATTCTTTGCTTAGAGTATAGCTAGCAAGGCTTAAGTACTGGCGCCCGTCATCTGTCCTCTCCGGATGCAGGTTGCCTTGTTCTTTCATTTTCTGCAAGTCCTGTCATGCTTCAAGTGAATCCTTAGGTTTCCCATAGACACCCATGAATCTAAGAAGATTCACACAGAGATTCTTTGACAGGTGCATCACATCGATCGCGTGGCGGACCTCTAGGACATGCCAGTAGGGTAGCTCCTAAAATATGGACTTTTTCTTCCACATGGGTGCATGTCCCTGAGCGTCTTTGGGAACAGGTTCGCTGCCCCGTCCCTTACCAAATACTACTTTCATATCCTTCACCATTTCGAGTATAACATCCCTGGTTCGGTTACGAGGCTTAGTCCGGTGGTCTGCCTTGCCTTTAAAATGTTTGCCTTTCTTTCTTACTAGGTGGCCCATAGGAAGAAACCGATGGTGGCTAGTGTACACGACCTTTCAATATTTTTTCAAAAATATACTAATCAAGGTCTTCGAAACAGTGTGTGCATACATTGTATCCCTTGTTTGTCTGGCCTGAAAGTTACTTAGAGCAGGCCAGTCGTTAATTGTGATGAACAACAATGCTCGTAGGTCAAAGTGTTCCTGTTTGTACTCGTCCCACACGCGCACACCTAGCTTGCTCCATAGAAGAAGTTCCTCAACTAATGGCCTCAGGTAAACATCGATGTCGTTGCCAGGTTGCTTCGGCCCTTGGATGAGCACAGGCATCATAATGAACCATGGAGGAAGGTTGTAGATGTAGAGAGTGACTGGCCAAGTGCTATGACTGCTGCTCTGCTCCCCGAAAGGATTAAAACCATCCGTACTTAAAGCGAGCCTCAAGTTTCTAGCCTCATCTGCAAACTCTGGGAATTCTATGTCTATCGCTCTCCACTGGGATCCATCAGCAGGGTGCCTGAGCATATTCTCTACCTTACAGTTTTCTTTATGCCACCGCAACAACTTTGCATTGTCTTTATTTCTCAACAAACGTTTCAAGCGTGGTATTATAGGAGCATACCACATAACCTTGGCAGAGATTTTCTTCTAGCTGGGACGTTCTTCACCCTCTACGTCGTTAGGATCATCTCGCCTGATCTTATACCGCAATGTTTTGCATACCAGGCATGCATCCAAATTCTCATATTCCTCACCACGATACAGGATGCAGTCATTAGGACATACGTGTATCTTCTGGATTTCTAATCCCAAAGGGCAGACAACCTGCTTTGCTTTGTACGTAGTGGTGGGCAATTCGTTTGCCCCCGGAAGCATCTTTTTCATGATCTTTAACTGCCCAAATGACTTGTCGGATGCACCATTCTTTGCCTTCCATTGAAGCAGTTCAAGTGTTGTACCCAACTTTTTTTGCCCATCTTCAGCGGTCGGATATAGCAATTTCCTATGATCCTCTATCATGCGCTCAAACTTGACCTTCTCCTTCTCACTTTCACAATCTCTTTGTGCATCGTGAATGGCATCACCAGAGCATCAACATCAACTGCCACATCTTCTGCCGCTGCCGCATCCTCTTCATCATCTCCCCCCACTACATCATCACCGAAGGCACCATATTGAGCAATAATATCAGCATGGTCCAATTTTTCTTCATCTTCTTCACCATCATCCATTAGAACCCCCCTTTCTCCGTGCTTCATCCAACAAATATAGTTTGGTACGAAACCTGACTTCAGCAAATGCGTATGAAGAGTCCTTGAGCATGAATATTCCTTCAAATTCTTACAAACAGCGCATGGGCAGCACATGAAACCATCCTGCTTGTTTGCCTCAGCCACACCTAAGAAATAGTGCAAGCTAACATTGAACTCTTTGGAGCGGCGATCGACATTATACATCCAATTATGTGACGACATCTGCATTAAATATTACAATCATGCACTTAGTTCTTCCTGTTATTGCACAACACGCATGACATCACATGATTGATTAATTCAAACAACCCTTACTACAATAAAGACAACCGCAGCTAGCAATAAAAAAACTAGAACTAAAATGTACTTAAGCAACATAATTAGTTCTCGTCCTATCCCAACTAAAACAGACAACTGCACATCCGCTGTCACGGTGGTGGGCTTCTTCCACTGGCTCACTGGCTCACTGCCTCATCACCTTCAGTCACAACCTCCTATGTAACAGAATTTCACACGTGCTGAACGTACTCTTCCTCCCAGTACCAACCTTTACATCCACCGGTGCCCTCCCACTGCAATTAGAACAAAGAATAAGGAATTTAAATAATATCATCAAGCAAAATCAGGACAAATTAACCATATTAATCAAATGCGGGGAAATAATAACCCACCTCACGGTCCAGACACTTGTAGAATATACGATCCTTGTTGATTCCTTCTTTTTTCACTCGGTACTCCTTCACAGTCTTTTGCTTACACTCGCCACAAGCAATGAGAGAAAGATCTGGCTGCAGACGCTTGGGATCCCGGTGATGAGAAACTGAGGACCCCGTGGCCATCTACTATATATCCATACTCATTTCTTAAATTGTGCATATATGATACCAATTTAGCTATACTTGTCAATTTGATGAACTCTATGCTCAAACTCTTTTTACATGCTCAAACTCTATATACATCTACTATATATCCATACTCATTAATTTAAGCTATGGATATTACTGCTTTAAGCTATGAATTAAAACTAACAAATAAATTTGAGCTCATAAATCACTAATAAACATATATTAATTTAAAAATACATCATAAAACAAGTCTCAAATAATTAATTATTTTATAATATCTTTAGAACCCACTATTAAGTGGGCACAACAGTGAACCGCTTTTTGACATGTCATTACAATCCTTTTAATAATTACCTCACATGTCCTCAATTTCGGCGCCATTGGCATTGTTGATGTTGAGCGGCAAGAACAGCTTTCTGATGTTGTCATGCAGCGCCAGCAGGAGAAACAACGAGCTCCTTTGTAGCGTCATCGTGATGGCCTCAAGGTAGGCGACGAAGGAGACCTCATGGGCGTGCTCGTCCATGACGTGCTCGTATAGACCCATGCTCGTGCCGCGGTAGCTGCAGCCATCGACAGGGCATCGACGACGGCTGCAGCTACCGCGGCATGAACATGGGTCTATACGAGCACGTCATGGACGAGCACGCCCACGAGGTCTCCTCTATCGCCTACATCGAGGCCATCACGATGACGCTACAAAGGAGCTCGCTGTTTCTCCTGTTGGCGCTGCATGACAACACCAGAAAGTTGTTCCTGCTACTCAACATCAACAATGTCAATGGCGCCAAAATTGAAGACATGTGAGGTGATTATAAAAAGAATTGTAATGACATGTCAAAAAGCGATTCACTGTTTTGCCTACTTGATAGTGGGTTGTAAAGATATTATGTAATAATTAATTATTTGAGACTTTTTTTACATTGGAGGATGAAGCTAATTACCTATAAACACGAAGAATCGACGGCGAAGTCAAAGAAGATCACCAATGGGCGCCGATGACATCGATTCAAACTATAACCATTAAATTTGAGCTCAAAAAAATGATGGCGATATCACAAAGACAAAAACAACATGAAAATAACAAGGGAGGATGAAGTTAGTTACCCCTAGACCGAGGGAAACGATGGCGGCGTCAAAGACGATCACCAATGGGCGCCGGAGATGAACAACAAGCAAGAACAAGCAAGAACTAGCAATGGAAAGAGTAAGAACAAGCAAAAACAGCTCACTGAAATTTGAATGGGCTCGGTCTCGACCAGGAAGAAGTGACCGTGATTTATAGCGTGAGCTTTTAGACCCGGGCTGAATAATGAACAAGGACTAAAAGGGGTCCCCTTAATCACGGGGCAAGCCACCAACCGTGGCTAAATCTTTAGTCCCGGCTGGTGGCTTGCCCCGGGACTAATGGGACACCTTTAGTCCCGGACCGTAACACGATCCGGGACTAAAGGGTTTGTGCCCTGACAGCCCTGACAGGTAGCCGTTAGGCAGCCGTTGCGCAGGACCCTTTAGTCCCGGCGCGTGTTACGGGCTGAGACTAAAGGTGTCTTTAATCCCGTGGACCAAAATTGTCGAGATTATTGGCGATTTTGACAATCGTCCAAAGACCTCTTCTGTAGTAGTGCCTGCCACTTACCACATAGGCTTCAGCTCAGCTAAATGAATTACAAGCTTTGATCCATGAGAGACAGCGGGAGATACTCTTAAGATAAATGTTCAGGCTCATATTCTTATTGCACAAGGAAAACTTACTTTCATATTCAGGGACCTATAGAAGCATCAGTTTTATTCAGCTGGCTTTGGTTCTCAGGAAGCCTTCGCAAGCATAATTTTTTCTTCTGTCTTCTTCCCAAAGACAGATTTTTATTGAACACTAAACATCCTTCGAAGAAAAAACTGAATCTAGATGACTGTAAGGCCTTGTTTAGTTCCCAAAAAATTTAGCAAAAATTTTCAGATTCCCCGTCACATCGAATCTTTAGACACATGCATAGAGTATTAAATATAGATGAAAATAAAAACTAATTGCACAGTTTAATCGAAATTGACGAGACGAATCTTTTGAGCCTAGTTAGTCCGTGATTGGACAATATTTGTCAAATACAAACAAAAATGATACAGTGTCAATTTTCCAAAAATTTTCGGAACTAAACAAGGGCTAACTGTATTTTGTCCTTCCATCTCATCTTTGAATGCCCCTTCAGCATTGATTGTTGGCATTCCCTCTCCATTCCTTGGAATCACACCCTTCTGCCACTGGACATGATTATTGTGCTTAGGGGGTGTTTGGTTTGGGGTGTTAAAGTTTAACTGGTACTATAGCATTTTCATCTTATTGGGCAATTAGTGTCCAATCATGGACTAATTAGACTTAAAAGATTTGTCTCACAAATTACTCTCTAGCTGTATTTTTAGTTTTATAAATAGTTTATATTCAGTACTCCATGCATGTATCCAAATATTCGATGTGACATGAGTTAAACTTTACTAGCGCCATCCAAACAGTGTGTTAGAACTTCTTTTGGTAGTAGCATCTTCAGAGAAATTATGGTCACTACCTTCAAAGAAGAATGGCTTCGTTTTTATCAAGGCCAAAACTAAAACTAGTAGTCTTTTATCTTTGTGGAGGGATAGCCTTTTGTAATGCACATATACTATTTTTTCTTTGGCAACGTATGCTATAGAAACCAGCTTGCTGTGCAAACTATAGAAACTCTAATCAAGATCACAAGATGCTAATCCGATGGCTAGAGGTAAAGTTGGGTTATTTTAGCACTTAAACCCCCCACTCATCCCATCCTAATCTCAGTTTTTGCAAAACACCGCCAGCATGCCCAGTGCTGGTTCGTAAACCCTCCCGTCGTTGCGATATGCTTCAGTGTCCTGCCCGAGGCCGTCATCGTGATGGTGTCCGGCGACGAGGCAGCCATGGTTTTCGGCATGGAGACCGGCGCTTCCGTTGCCGCCTTGGACACCCACAGTATAGACCCGGGCAGAATGTCTATCCTCGACCCACTGCCATCACCACTGCACCACGCCAGCCGAACGCTCCAGGTGTTCATTCTACTGCTCCGCCAAACCACAATTATCCTTGCTACAATTGTGGTAAGCCCGGGCATTTTTCTAAAGAATGCCCCTACCCTCGACAAAATAACCCCACTTTCCAAAGGCCACCCATTGGCCAACCCCAGCCGAGCCAGTTCAAAAATGGGGCTCAGAAAGGGCAGAATGCACAAAGGGGTAAACCTGTGAAGAAGGTGGGGCAAGTGTTTCATACAGAGGTGGAAACAATACCGGAAGGAGAGCCGGTAATGATGGGTACGTTCCTTGTTGCGAAACATCCTGCCTTAATGCTTTTCGATTCTGGTGCATCTCATACATTCATCAACCGCACCTTTCTGATGAAGCATGGCATACCCATTGGGGAAACCAAGGATCATTTTTATATACAGTCGCCAGGAGGACGACTGAGTTCTAAAGAAATGGTTCACCAGATACCCATCGAATTTGGTGGGCGTAGTTTTCCCACTAGTATGATTGTCCTTAAAGATCAGGATATTGATGTCATACTAGGCATGAACTGGATGGCACAACGAGGGGTTGTGCTAGACACCTTACATCGAACCATTAAGATCCCATTGCCCAATGAAAATTCTTAGCTTCTAATCCAGTTAGCTACTCCCAAACGGGCAATTGGGCAAGTTCATGCCATTGCTGTAACCGAAGTTGAAAACATCCCAGTAGTTCGGGATTTTCCGGATGTGTTTCCCAAGGACCTACCAGGTTTGCCACCAGACCGGGATGTCCAGTTCAGCATAGAACTAAAACCAGGGACAGCCCCAATATCTCGGAGGGCCTATCGAATGGCACCGAAAGAACTGGCCGAATTGAAAACCCAATTACAAGAGTTGTTGCAGAAAGATTTTATTCAGCCCAGTTCATCTCCATGGGGTTGCCTAGCTTTATTTGTGAAAAAGAAAGATCAAACACTAAGGCTATGTGTTGATTATCGTCCCTTAAATGAGGTGACGATTAAAAACAAGTACCCACTGCCACGCATTGACTTGTTATTTCATCAATTAGCCTGGGCAAAGGTAATCTCAAAGATTGATTTGAGATCGGGGTACCACCAAATCAAAATCAAGCCGGAAGATGTACCCAAGATGGCTTTTACAACCCGTTATGGGCTGTATGAATACTTGCTGATGTCCTTTGGGTTAACCAATGCACCAGCCCATTTCATGTATTTGATGAACTCTGTCTTTATGCTAGAGCTGGACAAATTCGTGGTCTTCTTCATTGATGACATTTTGATCTACTCCAAAACAAAGAAAGAACATGCCGAACATCTGAGGATTGTGCTGACCAGCCTTAGAGATCATCAACTATATGCTAAGTTCAGCAAATGTGAATTCTGGCTAGACAAAGTCCATTTCTTGGGTCATGTATTAGCAGCGGAGGGAGTCGCTGTAGACCCAGGTAAAGTAGAAGATGTTTTGAATTGGAAGCCCCCGACTACGGTACATGAGGTCCGTAGCTTTGTGGGTATGGCGGGATCTTACCGCCGCTTCATTCCGGACTTTTCAAGAGTCGCTAAACCAATCACGACCTTGCTCCAGAATCAAACAAAATTTGTTTGGTCGTCTGAATGTGAGCAGGCCTTCCCGACTCTGAAAAGGTTACTAACAACTGCACCTGTGTTAGCCCAGCCAGACATTGAGAAGCCCTTTGATGTGTATTGTGACGCATCAGGATTAGGGATAGGCTGTGTGCTAATGTAGGAGGGTCGAGTAATTGCATATGCCTCTAGGCAGCTTAAGCCACATGAAGAGAATTACCAGACCCATGATCTTGAACTAGACGCCGTAGTGCATGCCTTAAAGATCTGGCGCCATTATCTATTGGGGAACACTTGTCACCTATACACAGATTATAAGAGCTTGAAATATATTTTCACTCAAGCTGAACTTAATATGCGCCAGCAAATGTGGCTAGAATTGATCAAAGATTACGACCTTGAGGTGCATTATCACTCAGGCAAAGCGAATGTAGTAGCTGATGCCCTCAGTCGTAAGGCTCACTGTAATTGCTTAACAGTGACGCCTAAAGATATAACTTTGTGCCAAGAGCTGGAGAACTTGGGAATAGAAATGATTTCTCAAGGAAGCCTTGCCAATCTAAAGATTGATTTCAATCTTGAGGCTCAAATCATAGCGGCACAAAAAGAAGACAAAGACATGAAATATCTTAAAGAGAAATTTTCTAATAGAGCACCCACAGACTTTAAGGTGGATGATGCAGGAGTAATCTGGTTCAAAAACCGATTAGTAGTTCCAAAGGTACCTGAGCTACGTCAGCAAATCATGGATGAAGCCCATTCCACCAGATATTCTATTCATCCAGGGAGCAATAAAATGTATCAGGACCTGAAGCAGAGGTTTTGGTGGACGAAAATGAAGATAGAAATAGCCCGCTATGTGGCCTAATGTGACACTTGCCGAAAGGTCAAAGATATTCATCTCAAAGCTGCTGGAGAGTTGCAACCCTTGCCTATTCCAGCATGAAAATGCGATGATATTAGCATGGATTTCATAGTGGGATTGCCCAAGACGGCGAGGGGCTTTGATTCTATTTGGGTCATTGTGGATCGTCTTACCAAAACAGCGCACTTCTTGCCTGTGAAGATATTATATCCTGCCTCCACCTATGCTAAGATTTATTTTGATCGTATCCTGAGTCTGCATGGGGTGCCAAAGACCATAGTGTTAGATAGAGGCACACAATTTGTCTCCTAGTTTTGGAAATGCTTACACAAATATTTGGGCACCAAGCTTCTATACAGTAGAGCCTACCATCCTCAAACAGGTGGGCAGACCGAAAGGGTGAATCAAACGCTAGAAGATCTATTAAGGTCATGTGCCCTAAATTTTCCAGACAAATGGGATGACTGCTTGCCTCTAGCAGAATTTTCCTACAACAATAGCTACCAAGAAAGTATTAAGATGGCTCCATTTGAGGCACTATATGGCCGTCGATGTCGGACTCCACTACACTGGTTTGAACCCGGTGAAAGGTGGTTCTTTGGGGTTGACTTAGTGAAGGAAACTGAGAACAAAGTTAGACAAATTCAAAATAACCTGAAGGTTGCTCAATCCCGACAGAAGAGTTATGCTGATAGAAGACGTCGACCCTTAAGATTCACCAAGGGTGACCATGTGTATCTAAAAGTATCCCCAAAGAAAGTAGTGAATCGTTTCGAGGTT
Source organism: Sorghum bicolor (assembly GCF_000003195.3). Taxonomy (NCBI): domain Eukaryota; kingdom Viridiplantae; phylum Streptophyta; class Magnoliopsida; order Poales; family Poaceae; genus Sorghum; species Sorghum bicolor. The sequence goes on from NC_012877.2 coordinate 8,074,774, forward strand.
AAAGGCAAGCTAGCACCTCGTTACATTGGTCCATTTCCAATCATCGACCGGTGTGGACAGGTAGCTTACCGCCTTAAATTGCTCGAACGATTATCTGGGGTACACAATGTATTTCATGTATCTCAACTGAAAAAGTGTCTTCGTGTACCAGACCAAGTTCAAGATATTGAAGCTGTGGAACTTGAACCTGATCTGACTTATGCAGAATATCCTATCCGAATATTGGACCAAAAGGATAGAGTTACTCGAAGAACAACTACCAAATGGAATAAGGTGCAATGAAGCCAGCACTCTGAAGAGGAAGCCACATGGGAATCTGAGGATTATCTAATGGAGAATTTTCCTGAGTTTCATGCTTCTCTTCCAAATAACATCCAATAAAAAAAGAGTGTACTCTAGAGGAAAAAGGGTAGCCGAAGTCATGTTCTTAATGTACATATATGTTTATAATGAAGTATTCTTCCCCAACCCCTTGTTTTAAGAAAAGATTAATGAAGAATTTACTTGACAAATTTCCTTTTCCATTACGTACCCTAAGGTTTCAAATCTCGGGGACGAGATTTCTTTAAGGGGGAAGGGCTGTAACACCCCTGATGTTACGGTTACTAAAACTGGATCATGTCATCATGAGCATTGCATAGCACCTTGATTGAGCACCACTTGATGCATCCAATTAAAATAAGTTTACTTTGGTTGCTTGTGCTTAGGAAATGAGAGTGTGTATATATTGTGCAATGATGCTAGCATGGTTGTGAAATCCCTAGTGTGGAAGGTTTCCGAGAGAATAGGGGGGGAAAACCCTGATTTTAGAACCCTAGATTTGCCCCCTTTTGTACAATTTAAAAACCAAGCAAAATTGGAGGTTGATTTCAAAAGAAAAGTTGGAGATCTTGTCAAGATGTACAACTTTGTTTTTTTTGAGTTTTTGAAGTTTCAATACAAAATCCAAAGTAATTTTGAAAATACAGATTTCCAGAAATTGTCCCCCGTTTCAATTTGAATCCCTAATTCAAAATCTATTCGGAATCTTGAAAGTGACCAACATGAAAGTTGTAGAGCTCAAAAGGTTGTTAAGGAAAATCAAAAGTAATTTTGGAATTTCTAATCTGCCCCAATTTAAAATTGGAATTTCCACCAATTTGAGATTTGAAATTCAAACTGTTTTGCTAAAATTCAAGCTTTTCCACTCAGATGGAGCTTTGGGCACCAAAAGATGTTTTGTAGCTTTTGAAATCCTGAATAACTTTTGTTCTGGTGGAAATTTGACTGCAGTTCAAATTTTGGACGAATTTCGCAAAAAGACAGAAAGGGGGAGGATAGAGCTTGCTACAGTGATCTGATAGGGATCACGGCGCCCCTGTCCAGCGCGGCTGCCGCGCGCGCAGCGCCGCGTGCGTGCGTGCGGGCACGCAGCTGCTTGCCTGCCTGTGTCGCCAGCCGACGTGGAAGCTCGGCGTCTCCTCCATTCGCGATAAAAGGCACTCCACCGGCCGACGCGCTCTTTTCTTTCTTTCGCACCCGACGCCGACGAGCTTACTACGCCTACCAAATTCATCCTCCTCGCTCCCTTCCAAGCTACCACAGACCCCACAGCAGCTTCGCCACGAACCCAGCGACAGTTTGCGCCCCCTAGCGCAAGCTCTACTCGCCTGTAGCTCCAACCCGAGCCACTCCTCTCCAATTACGGCCGAAGCGCCACCGTGGGTGTTTCACCGCGGCTAGACCTGCTCCGAGCCTCTCCACCGCCGCTCGTTGCTCCGTTGAAGTCGCGGTGAGCCCCTGATGCTTATGCGCCTTTCGGTTCACATTCTACCCGCTTGCAGTGGCCGGTGTTCGCGCGGTTAGCCTCACCGTCCGCCATGGACGCGGGCAAGGGGAGTAGGAGGGAGTAGCACGTGATTTGAACGCCTCAGGAGGTGCACGGGGAGCTAAGGGTACTAGCTCGCCCTATCACGGAGGCGGAGAGCTCACCGGCGGTGAGCTTGAGCTCGCCGGAGCCGTGGCAGGAGGTAGGAGAAACCTCTAACGGGCGGGGCCCGCCCGTCAGTGGCCTCGCGAGAGGAGCAGCACCCACGCGCGACGCGGGAAGCTCTCGGGCCGACTTGGGCCGTGGCCAAGCGGGCCAGCCGCGTTAGCACAGTGCTGCTTTCTTTTTTTTCTTTTTTGTTTAAAAATGCTTGATGTTTGAATTTGTGTAGAAAAAATTGTATACTGATCCAAAAATGATGAAATTTTTTGAGTAGGTTCTATAAGATGAGTAGAATGCAGGAAAAATACTAGGTTCCCTTTTCTGGCAATTTGTATGTATGTAAAAATTGTATCCTTTAATTAGTAAATAAAATTTCTATGAATTTTAATAATTTATTGATATGTCCAAAAATCACCAAAATTTATGGGATGCCTCTGAATATTATTCCCTAGACTCACACAAAATTTCTGGGCATTTGGATAATATTTGAATAAAATATTGATATACCTTTAATTAGTGATTAAATAATAATCCTAGAATAATTAAGTGATAATTAGTTTAATTTCTCAAATTAGGATTTGAGTGCTTTTGGGATTGAATCATGACCTAAGGTCATTAACCTTAATGACCTTTGGCATTTAATTATTATTTGATATTAATGCCTAATTACTGTTATTAATACCTAATTAAGAATTAATTAAGGTAAAAAGGATTAATAATTAGTTAATTAAGAATAATTGAAAATTAAGTCTTAGTTTTACTAATGCAACCTCTTGGGTAAAAACACTAAGATAATAAACAACTTTAATTACTGTTTAGCCTGTTTTCCACCAAGAAGGAAATTTGTACTCAACTTGGTCCTTCTTAAATAATTGTCATATGCATATCATGAGCATTCATCTTTTTGCGTATAGTGCACGTGACCGAAGGAGCGACCGTTGAACCAAACCTCGAGGTCGGTGCTCCGTTCGAGGAAATAGGATCCGAGACTTGGGAAGTCTCCGAGGGACCCTCTCAGCTCTGCAACCAAGGCAAGCCCCGGATGCATTAACCCCTCCTTGAATGTTTTAAATCTTTTATCACTTATGAATTGAAAATGCTGCATTAGGTAGTTGAGAATTGGGTTAACCTACTTGCTGCATTTACTACCTTGATATTTGTTATCTTGTCCTTGGCACCTGTTTTATTTTAAAACTGCGTAGTGATGCTTAGCCCTGCTACTAGATAGGTTTTCAAACAATAAAGTTTGAAGGGTTGTTGTGGAATACTCTTATGGTCAATGATGTTTCAACTTGAGACCGGTCGGTGGACTTGCTTTAAGAATGGAGTCTTAAAGTAGTGTCTCCAACTGTGTCGATTAAGGACCGGTCCGTTGTTGGCCTGCTGGGTTGAGAATTTATAGTACTAGCCACTTACCCTCGGTAAGTCCGGTCTTGTGATCCCTCGACGCGAACGGCTACTCGCGCACTGGGCGTGGAGCGATGGCGAGAGTAGTGTGTACCCTCCTGGCAAATGTGCTAGATGGTGGGGTACTGTGCTCTTGGGTGCCGCGAACCCGATCAATTTTGGGGAGATCTAGATTTGGGTTGACATATGCAAGATTTGGTTCTACATATGTCAGGTGGTTAGGAACTCCAGCTGGATTGCTAAGCGATTCGAATCGTCGTTGCTCCCCGATTGGGAGACTCAATTCCTTGACCCTCATCGTAGTTAAATATGCAACTAAGCTATAAAATGGGGAAAAAGAAAATGTTTCATGAGGTTCCGATCCCAATTCCCAGACTCAGAGTGACATGAAGCTATGGCCGTCGGATGAATAACACTTTTTTTAAGGAATAGGGATTCACAGACTTGTCTGTGAGAAGCAACTAGATAGACTGTCCTCGAACTCCTCGGCCTCTTGAGGAGAGGAATTCGTGGGTAAAACTTGAAAGTAAGGTTGCACTATTAGTAAGCTTCTTAGCTAAACAATTTGGCTCCTTGCTCAGCCACTCCTTGTCTACCCTAAGCCTGCATTCCTAAGTTCTTCTCTTTTTCGGCCGGGTAAGTCTTGTTGAGTACTCCCGTACTTAGGGTTTTATAACCCCTGTTGTAGGTGAAGCTCAGGAGCCGACTTGTTTCGGACCCTGTTGTGTGACCGTCGTCGAAGTTGACTACGAGGAGGAGAAAGCGTGACCCATGGGCAGGGTTTGTAAATTTGTAATCTGTGTACTAAAGTTTAAGTTGCTCTGCTGGACCAGGCTTGTAATAACACTTTGCTACTTAGAAGAACTACTTTTGTAAATTAGGTTATGTAATGCTTCCGCTGTTTTACTCCGAAATGTTATATTGGTTATATGTCGATTGTGATACTGCAATGTCTTCGCAACGAATGATCCTGGTGTTAAGGTGGCCACTCCCTATCTTGTAAGGGTGAGAAGATGAAGTTCTCGTTAATTGACCATCATCGGTGGTCACGACGAGCTTGATTGTTACGCCACAGGTAGTAGTGAGATGGGCATCCTGGGGTGCCCATTGGGCTTCTAAAGTGGGAGGATCCCCGGCATCACCGTTAGAGGTCCTTAGGACAATGACAGGTGTCGGTGGACCCAAACACTTAGGAGGTTCTGCCACACACGATCAGTGTAGATATACTAGCAGATGCATTTAATAGTGATCGTACAACAACAATATTTGTGACCTTCGAGGATATATGGTTAATGATAAACCTCCAAAGACTCGGCGTGCAGCTCATAACTGTGTTTGCATTGTAAGTGTCACTCATACAATGCTTTCATGTGTTATTATTTGTGAGTTGCATTAAACTTTAATCTCTACCACTAAAACATTTGGACTCCAATCGTCCACAAGCTTGCGATCCCTCGTTGGCTCACATGCCCACTCGGCATCGCCCGTGCGCTCACTCCCATTCCCACACCAGCCCCACGCCCACGCCCCAGCAGCCACGGTTCGATCCCTCACATCATCGTTTTTTTCTGTCTCTTTTTTGCTCGAGCGACTATGGCATCGACTCCTCCCCTCCCTAATCACCAGGGAGCCACCGCCGCCAGTAGTACAGGGGCTGTGCGAGGGTGGCCAAGTGCCGTCGAGCAGAAGCTGCTCCTCATGGCTGTTGACACCGTTTTTGGACACGTACCCAGGGACCTGTAGAGTATAGATCGGCAGGTGGAGCAACGGTAACTGGTCTGCAGAAGAGTTGCCGATGAGGATAGTTGCCGATGAAGAGACGATTGAATATGACTAAGTCCAGGGATGGTGACGTGTTCTTACCGATGATCAATATTGGTGTTTGCCGATGGCTATAACAGGAAGGTTGCCGATGACTCTGAAGGAAAGCATGGAGATTACCGATCGATCCGTGGTGGTGTCCTGGTCGGTTACAAGGGGGTAGTTTTATGTTTTCCTTATTTATTTAAATTCGTTTTGTATACGGATTCTGTTTAATTTGGAATTCGAGTTCTAGTCATGTCTGATTGTAGCTCTTTGAGCAGGGTATAAATATAGACCCTAGGGCCTTGTAGTGAGATATCTATCAATCAATCAAACACAAGTTTTTACTCATATTCTAGCATCTACTTTTTTGATGACTTCGTCATATTTTCCTTTTCATTACGAGTTCTTAGGAGTTCGTCGACTTAAGTTCGGCGTATTCTCGAGTTCCGCGTGAATACCTCTTGGCCGTGACATCCGGGCGCATCGCTGTTGTCTCGACCAAAGTATTCGAGTTATCACCTTTGCCGATAGTAAGGTCAAATCGGCTGGCACGCCTTAACGTTTAGATAGGGTATTAGCCCTTTGTGTTTGTAGATCAGCTTTTGCATCAACATATCTTTTGGCACGTCCAGTGGGACAAGATTCAAGATCAAGATCGACATGTCGACTACCGAGTTCGACTTGGAGAACGTCATCCCCGTGACGGAAGCCAATCTCAGAGATGAGCAGAAGCAAGCTATTGCAAAAGCTATGGAGGATTACAAGCAGCAATGTTTGAAGTCTTTCAGTATCAACAGGAGCGGCGAAGTAATCCAGAAGGAAGCACTGCCGGTGCCTCGGCAGGTCACTTTTGAAGCCAATCCTGGTAAACTCCAAGACATGGTTGACAATGCTATCAACTGTGCCTTGATCAACCAAGCTGGTGTGCTGTCCAACACTGTTTTCAACGCCGTGGCCAGAACTTTCAAAGAGGGACAATTGCCACCAAATTATGTGGGCCCTGTCTATCATCAGCCAGGATCACGAGTTGTCACAGCTCCATCGGCTACTACGGCCGCTACGGGTACAGAAACTGCTACTCCTCCAAGCACACTAGGACTCACTAATGTGCAATCTACGCCGATGACAACTAATCCGTCAACTTCAGATGAGCAAATCAAGCTTGCCACAGATCTATTAGCATCGGCAATGTCGGGGTCTGTTCCTCCCAACTGGTGGGGTTATGGTATGCCCCCAGAGATGATGTTGAAGACTCCTCGAACATCTCAAGTGGCTGACATGACAGGCAAGGCTCCTATGGCATCGGCACCTCCCAATTTGTTGATGAATCAGAGTCCCCAGTATACTACAACTACTACTGCAAGACCTTACGCTGGGAATTCTCAAGCTCCAACGTTCCAGATGCCTAACGCATCAGTAGATTCAATGCCGACGCAGTAGAGGTTTATGACACAGCCAGGGTTTGTCAATTCAATGATGATGCCCAATCTTCAGTCATCGGCAGGGTTTATGCCGATGAATGCCAACAATGGATGGACAGGGCAGCCAGTCTTTCCACAGATGCCTCAATAGAATCATTAGGCTTTAGGGTTTCAACAAGGCCAGATCCAACCTGGGTACCAGAGTCAAGGGTTGGCCAACCAACCCATGAATCTTGGTCAACAGTTTGGCGGTCAGACGATCAACCCTATGTTCCATGCAGATCGTGCGCCTCAGCGACATGTGGAAGTTTGTCAGCAGACGCCAGATCCACAACCACCCCATCGGCAAGATGCCGATGCTTATTGGGCCGATAAGATTGCTGAAGTAATGAGAGACCAATTTGGGATAAAACCCAAATTCAACACTTACTCTTACCGGACGCCGTATCCTCCTGCATACGATTTAATTCCACTTCCAAATCGGTACAAGGTACCAGATTTCACTAAGTTTTCTGGAAAGGATGATACATCGACTATGGAGCATGTCAACAGGTTTATCATCCAATGTGGGGAAGCTGCTAACAGAGATGAGTTAAGGGTTCGCTTGTTCTCATCATCTTTATCTGGATCAGCTTTTACTTGGTTTATTTTGTTACCTCCTAACTGAGTGATCACTTGGGCCGATCTGGAGAAGCAATTCCACAAATACTTCTTTTCTGGAGTCCATGAGAAGAAGATTACCGATTTGGTCAGATTAAAACAACGCAATGATGAATCGGTTGAAACCTTTGTGCAGAGGTTGCGGGAAGTCAAGAATAAATGCTATAGCCTGGTTTTAGATGATCGGCAGCTAGCCGATTTGGCTTTCCAAGGTTTGTTGCCACATATCAGGGACAAATATGCTTCTCAAGAGTTCAAGAGCCTGAGTCACTTGGTCCAGAGGATTTCCGACCAGGATATCAAACCTTTTGAACCTAAGAGAGCTTGGAACAAAAAGGTGTCATTTGTTGATGAGGCAGCAAGCTCAGATTCTGATGAAGAGTCAGTCGTTGGTTTGGCAGAATGGGTGAAAAATAAGAAGCCGATGTCTTGTCCTTTTGGGCATAAAGAGCTAGAGAAGTTCGCATTTGATATCACCAAAGCCGATAGGATATTTGACTTTCTACTTCAGGAAGGTCAGATCAAATTGTCACCCAATCATGTAATCCCATCGGCTGAAGAGTTAAAGAAGATGAAATATTGCAAGTGGCACAATGCAACCTCTCACAGCACCAATGAGTGCAAGGTTTTTAGACAACAGCTACAATCGGCTATTGAATCTAGGAGAATCAAATTTGATAGTTCCAAAGCTCAGAAGCCGATGAAGATCGATCAACATCCTTTCCCAACAAATATGTTGGATGCTAAGGAAAAAACCAAGGTCTTGACGTCAGAAGCAGCTGAAAGGAGTGCATCGGTAGATCCTCAGCATCAAATTACTGCTGCCTATGCCAAAGGAAAAGGTTTGATCCAAGAGGGAACTAACTCAGGGAGGCCTCCCCGATCTAGTATTGTGATAGCTCATAGAAGGCCTCGGGAGACTTGGTAGCAACGTGAGGATCGGTATCGGTGTCAGCAAGAAGACTATCATCGAGTAGAAGAAAGACGCCGACAGGAGTGGAATCGGCACAGAGATCACTGGAATTGCCCATTCTTTATTCATTGCTGGGAGCAGAACATCAAGTTGCCCACTGTTAGAGATTGCCCTGAGTGCAATGGTTATGATCGGTATGACAGATCCGATCGGCGCTATCACGATGATAATCGGCGATTTAATGGGCCGATTAGGGGGAGAGCGTCAGTTCATGATCGACTGGGGGGCAGACTCAGCGTACACCGTAGGCTTGGTGATCACGTTGAATATTTTCCCAGGAATCAGGAAGAGCTTGAAGAGATGGCCAATGCTCGAGTTCCCGATGAATTCATATTTTGTAGAGACGCTAATACTTATCGGATGGAGTCAAGGGAAAGTCGTCGCCCATCGACAAGGCAGTCGCCACTTCCCCCATGGTGTCCAGAGGGGTTGACTAAAACACAGAAAAGGAGACCGCAGCGCGAGAGACGAGAAGAGCTAAGCAAGGGCGAGAATTCTGGCCAGTCTGGGGATCAGCAACAATTAGATCCTAAGGGGAAAGGGCCATCGGCAGATGTTAACATGGTATTTATGTTGCCGATGGAATTCCTTGCGCCATCCATTGATGACGAGGAGTTGGAGTTTTCCGACCAGATAGCTCAGTTGGCTCTGGATCCGATGACAGCTATCTTTGAAAAGCCTGCCGACAATGAAAGGCAGCATCTTAAAGCTCTGTTTGTTAAAGGAATAGTTGATGGTCAGCCAATGACTAAGATATTAACTGATGGTGGAGCTGCTATCAACATCATGCCGTATGCAGTCTATCGTAAGCTTGGAAAAGGAGATTAAGATTTGACCAAGACCGATATGATGCTAAAAGATTTTGAAGGGAATGTGTCTCCAGTTAAGGGGGCAATATGCGTCGAGTTGACCATCGGCAGCAAAACCTTAGCGACGACCTTCTTTGTGATCGGTGGGAAAGGTGCCTACAATCTGCTGCTAGGTAGAGATTGGATTCATGCCAATTGTTGCTTCCCGTCTACGATGCACCAATGCTTGGTTCAGTGGGTAGGTGACAAGATTGAGATTGTCCCGGGAGATTCTTCTTATGTCATTGCATCGGCAGAGGCAGATACCTATGAAAGAACTAGGTGTATCTCGGGAGAGATTTGGGAGAAGGATTTCCTCAAAGTTGCCGATTATGAAATTCCACAGATCCAAGCAGTCGGTTCTGATGAGGAGTTTTAATGGATAGGTTCGCCGATGATGAAAAATTAGGCCAGGGATTCACATCGGCCGATGATTTGGTAGAAGTAGATATAGGTAGTGGTAATAAACCTAGACCTACTTTTATTAGTGCTAAGTTAAATTCTGAGTGTAAGCAGTAGTTAACCGATTTGTTAAAGGAATATAAAGATTGCTTTGCTTGGGATTATACTGAGATGCTTGGTTTGGACCGATCGATTGTTGAACATCAGTTACCTATCAAGTCTGGATTTCGGCCTCATCAACAGCCAGCTCACCGATGTAATCCTAATATTCTTCTTGATATTAAGACCGAAATAACCAAACTTATTGAAGCTAAATTTATTCGGCAGTGTCGGTACGCCGAGTGGATTTCCAAAGTTGTTCCAGTCTACAAGAAAAATAGGAAGCTTCGGGTTTGCATCGATTTCAGGAATCTTAATAAAGCTACACCGATGGATGGCTACCCAATGCCGGTTGCCGATCTGCTAGTTGATGCTGCGGCTGGGCATCGGATCATCAGCTTTATGGATGGCAATGCAGGATACAATCAAATATTCATGGCTGAAGAAGATATTCCAAAGACTGCATTTAGATGTCCTCGTCATGTTGGGTTGTTTGAATGGATAGTCATGACCTTTGGCTTGAAAAATGCTGGTGCTACTTATGAGAGGGCTATGAATTTTATCTTTCATGAGTTCATCGGCAAGCTGGTGGAAATTTATATTGATGATGTGGTGGTTAAGTCTAGGGATTTCACAAAACATCTTGCCGATTTGCGAAAGGTGTTGGAGTGTACACGGAAGCATGGTTTGAAGATGAACCCTAACAAGTGTGCATTTGGTGTATCGGCAGGACAATTCTTTGGTTTCATGGTGCATCAAAGGGGGATTGAAATTAGTAGGAGATCCATTGATGCTATCAACAAAATAGTTGCTCCTACCAACAAAACTGAGCTCCAGTCCTTGATCGGCAAGGTAAATTTTATCAGGAGGTTTATATCTAATTTGTCTGGTAAAATTCGTGCTTTTAGTCCTTTACTCAAATTGAGAGCCGATCAAGAGTTTGTATGGGGGAAAGAGCAACAGTTGGCTTTAGATGAAATCAAGAATTATTTGATAAATCCTTCGGTTCTGATTCCACCTCAGCAAGGAAAACCTTTCAGATTATATTTATCTACCGATGGGATGGTCATCAGTTCGGCTTTAATTCAAGAATTTGAAGGGAAGGAGCGTGTAATTTACTATTTAAGCAGAAGATTGATTGATGCTGAGACCAGGTATTCGGCCATTGAAAAGTTAAGTTTATGTCTTTATTTCTCCTGTATTAAGTTGAGGCACTATATGTTATTGGCTGAATGCACTGTTATATGCAAAGATGATGTGGTCCGGTATATGCTATCTATGCCGATCATGAGTGGTAGGATCGGTAAGTGGATTTTGGCATTGTCGGAATTCGATCTGCGTTACGAATCGGCTAAAGCAATTAAAGGACAGATTATGGCCGATTTTGTAACTCAACATTGCGGTGCGGTGGAAACTTTGGAAATTGTGCCTTGGACGCTCTTCTTTGTTGGATCCACGTGTGACCGGGGGGCAGGAATCGGTATAGTGTTAATTTCCCCTCAGGGAAGGAAGTATGAATTCTCCTTGCCGATTATTGCCATGTCGACGAATAATCAAGCTGAGTATCAAGCCTTAATTAAGGGGTTGGAATTGTTGAAAGAGGTTCGTGCTGATGCTGTTGAAATCTTCGAGGATTCTATGTTGGTTATAAATCAATTAGCTGGAAGTTATGAATGCCGAAGTGAGGTCTTAATAACGTATTATGAAAGGAGTATTGTGGCAGAACCTCCTAAGTGTTCGGGCCCACCGACACCTGTCATTGTCCTAAGGACCTCTGACGGTGATGCCGGGGATCTTCCCACTCTAGAAGTTTGATGAGCATCTCAGGACGCTCATTCCACCGCTACCTATGGCGTATCAAATGAACTCGTCCTGGCCACTAGCGATGGTCAATTAACGAGAACTTCTTCTTCTCGCCCTTACAGGATAGCAAGTGGCCACCTTAACACCAGGATCACTCGTTGCGAAGACATTGCAGTATCACAGACGACATAAGACCAAAATAATATTTCAGAGTAAAAGAGCGGAAGTGTTACATAACTTAATTTACAAAAGTAGTTCTTCCAAATAGTAGAGTGTTATTACAAGCCAGGACCAGCGGAGCAAATTAAACCTTAGTACACAGATTACAAATTTACAGACCCTGCCCATGGGTCACGCTCACTCTTCCTCATCGTCAACCTCGACGACGGTCACACAACAGGGTCCGAAACATGTCGGCTCTTGATCTTCACCTACAACAGGGGTTATAAAACCCTGAGTACGGGAGTACTCAACAAGACTTACCCGGTGGAAAAAGAGGAGAAAGTAGGAATGCAGGCTTAGGGTAGACAAGGGGTGGCTGAGCAAGGAGCCAAAGTGTTTTGCTAAAAAGCTTACTAATAGTGCATCCTTACTTTCAAGTTTTACCCGCGAATTCCTCTCCTTAAGAGGCCGAGGAGTTCGAGGACAGTCTATCTAGTTGCTTCTCACAGACAAGTCTGTGAGTTCCTAGTCCTTAATCAAGGTATTATCTATCCAAGGGCCATAGCTTCATGAGTCCGGGAATTGGGATCCGAACCTCATGAGACATTTTCCCCGTTCTCATTTTATCACTTAGTTGCATAATTAACTACGATGAGAGTCGAAGGAAATGAGACTCCCAAACGGGGAGCAACGACGATTCGAATCGCTTAGCAATCCAGCTGGAGTTCCTAACCACCCGACATATGTAGAACTAAATCTTGCATATGTCAACCCAAATTTGACTAGGTTCGCGGCACCCGAGAGCACAGTACTCCACCATCCTACAGCCGATCTAGATGTTTCCCGGTCATCTCAGATCCGTAAGGTGGGTACACACTACTCTCGCCATCGCTCCACGCCCAGTGCGCGAGTAGCTGTTCGCATCGAGGGATCACAAGACCGGGCTTACCGAGGGCAAGTGGCTAGTACTATAAATTCTCAACCCAGCAGGCCATCAACGGACCGGTCCTTAACCGACACAGTTGGAGACACTACTTTAAGACTCCATTCTTAAAGCAAGTCCACCGACCGGTCTCAATTTGAAACATCATTGACCATAAGAGTATTCCCCAACAACCCTTCAAACTTTCTTGTTTTGAAAACCTATCTAGTAGCAAGGCTAAGCATTACTACGCGATTTTGAAATACAACTGGTGCAAAGGACAAGATAACAAAAATCAAGGTAGTAAATGCAGCAAATAGGTTATCCCAATTCTCAACTACCTAATGCAGCATTTTCAATTCATAAGTGATAAAAGATTTAAAACATTCAAGGAGGGGTTAATGCATCCGGGGCTTGCCTCGGTTGCAGAGTTGAGAGGGTTCCTCAGAGACTTCCCAAGTCTCGGATCCTGCTACCTCGAACGGAGCACCGACCTCGGGGTTCGGTTCAACGGTCGCTCCTTCGGTCACGTGCACTACACGTAAAATGATGGATGCTCATGATATGCGTATGACAGATATTTAGGAAGGACCAAGTTGAGTACAACTCTCCTTCCCGGTGCAACACAGACTAATCAACAATTAAAGTTGTTTATTATCTTAGTGGCTTTACCCAAGAGGTTGCATTTGTAAACTAAGATTCTTATTAATTCATAATTATCCTTAATTAACTAATTATTAATCTTTTTTACCTTAATTAATTCCTAATTAAGTATTAATGACAGTAATTAAATATTAATGCCAAGCAATAATTAAATGCCAAAGGTCATTAAGGTTAATGACCTCAGGTCATCACACAATTCCAAAGTCACTCAAACTCTAATTTTGAGAGTTTAAACTAATTATCATCTAATTATTGTAGAATTATTATTTAATTATTAATTAAGGGTCTAATAATATTTTATTCAAACGTTATCCAAATGCCACCAAAATTTTGTGTGAAGCCAGGGAATAACATTCAGAGACCCCCCACAAATTTTGGTGATTTTTGGATATGCCCAAAAATTATGAAAATTCATGGAAGTTTTATTTGCTAATTAAAAGATATAATTTTCATACATATGTATATTATCAGAAAATGAAATCCAGCATTTTTCCTGTGTTCTACTCACTGCATAGAACATACCCTAATATTTTCACTATTTTTGGTCAGCGTACAATTTTCTACACAAATTCAAACATAAAACACTTTTAAATCGAAAAGGAAAAAGGAAAACAAATTGAAACCGGGAGAGGACCAGCCAAAAGGCCCGCAGGCCGGCCCATACGGGCGCTGTGCGCGCGCTCTCCCTCTTCATGCGGTCACTGACGGGCGGGTCCCGCTCGTCAGACCCTCCTTCCTCCTCTCTCTGCGGGACGCTGACGGGGAGGTCCCACCCGTCAGCTCTTTCTTCTTCACACGTGGCGGCACTGCCACGGCTCCGGCCGCCGTTGGCGAGGGTCTTAGCCCATGCGCGCGCGCGCACCAGCCTCGCCTCGCCTTCGCGAACCTATTGCCAACACTCAATCGTGCTCTATCTCTACCTTCCACCTCGGCCTCGCGAATGGCGGGCGGCCGCCATAGCCGACCGTGGACCGGCCACTAGGGCTCGGTAGAGCGCAAACGGACGTGCTAGAGAGCTTCCACGAGGGTGAGAGAGTGTGGTGCTCACGTTGCGAGGCTCGAGGAGGTAGCCAAGGTTGCTGGCGACGGAGGCGGTGTCGTCGGGCGGGCGCTCTGGGCTCGGCGGAGTTATTCCGGTGAACCTGCTCGCGTCCAGAGAAAAGCAGCATGCGCATGAGCTTCTGGGTGACAAAGGGAAGTAGGAACACCCGCTAGTATGGCGTGCTACCTTCAAGAACGGCTTGGCCACGGAGAGGGTTCACGGCGGCGGTCCCAGCCGGAGTTGGAGAAGAACAGAGAGTCCGAGCGATTGAGCGGGTTAGAGGAAGAGGTAGGGGGTGCACTGAGCTTGCAAGGGTGTGGCGAACGTTGTAGAGTGCTCAATTTAGTTGGAGAGGGATCGAGTGCGGTGAATTTGAGGGCGCAACAGGGTCGTCGGCGTTGGGCGGAAAAGGGAAAAACGAGGCGGCCGAGCAGTGGGATCACCGAGGGGAGTGGATGAGCACGCTGGGGGCTCGTTCACATCACGGCGGGCTCGTGCAGCCAAGCAGCTGCGTGGCCAGGCGCGTGGCGGCGCCGGACGCAACGGCTCTGCCCCGGCGGCAGAGCATCCCCCCTGCTCGAGCACTGTAGCGAGCTCTATCCAACCAGTTTTGTGGTTTTGCAAACTTCGCCCAAATTTTGAACTGAAGACAAAACTCCACCAAAAAGAAAGTTGTGCATAATTTTACAAGCTACAAAACTCCTTTTGGTGACCAAAGCTAAATCGGAGTGGAAATTGGTGATTTTAACAAAACAATTTGAAATTCAAAACTCAATTCAAGGAAATTCAAATTTTTGAATTGGGGCAGATCAGAATTTGCAAAATTACTTTTGATTTTCCATAACAACTTGAAAAACTCCCAATACGAAAGTTGTTCATCTTTTTGAGCTCTGCAACTTTCATGTTGGTCACTTTTCAAAATTCCAAATAGATTTTGAATTGGAGATTCAAATTGGAAAAGGGGACACTTTCTTGAAATCTGTATTTTCGAAATTACTTTGAATTTTGTATTGAAACTTCAAAAGCTCAAAACACCAAAGTTGTACATCTTGACAAGATCTACAACTTTGCTTTTGTACTCCACCTCAAATTTTGCTTGGTTTTTGAATTGCACAAAAGGGGGCAAATCCAGGGTTTTAAAATCAGGGTTTTCCCCCATTTTCTCGGAAATCTACCACCCTAGGGATTAAACAACCAACACAAGCATCACTTCACAACATAAGCACTCTTTACTTTCCTAAGCACAAGCATTCAAAATAAACTTGTTTTAATTTGATGCATAATAATGTGCTTAACAAATATGCAATGCAATGCTCATGATGACATGATCCAGTTTTAGTAACCGTAACATCAGGGATGTTACAGCCCTTCCCCCTTAAAGAAATCTCGTCCCCGAGATTTAAAGCCTTAGGGTATGTAATGGAAAAGGAATTTTGTCAAACCATTTCATCTTCAACTTTTTCATAAGACAAGAAGCTGGGGAAGACTACTTAATTATAAACATATATGTACACTAAGTACATGGCTTTGGCTACTCTTTTCCTTCACTAGAGTACACTCCCTATTTATCAGATGTTGTCTTGAAGAGAAGCGTGGAACTCAGGAAAATTCTCCATTAGATAATCTTCAGATTCCCATGTGGCTTCCTCTTCAGAGTGCTGGCTCCATTGCACCTTGTACCACTTGGTAGTTGTTCTTCGAGTAACTCTATCTCTTTGGTCCAATACTCGGATAGGATATTCCGCATAAGTTAGATCTGGTTCAAGTTCCACATCTTCGATATCTTGAACTTGGTCTGGTACTCGAAGACACTTTTTCAATTGAGACACATGAAATACATTGTGTATCCCGGATAATCGTTCGGGCAGTTTAAGGCGGTAAGCTACCTGTCCACATCGGTCAAGAATTGGAAATGGACCAATGTAACGAGGTGCTAATTTGCCTTTAACGCCAAAACGATTTACTCCTTTCATTGGGGATACTTTCAAATACACATGGTCACCTTTGGCGAACCTCAAGGGTCGACGTCTTTTATCGGCATAACTTCTCTGTCGGGACTGAGCAATCTTCAAGTTATTTTGGATTTGTCTAACTTTGTTCTCAGTCTCTTTTACTAAGTCAACCCCAAAGAACCACCTTTCTCCAGGTTCCGACCAATGTAGTGGAGTTCGACATCGTCGGCCATATAGTGCCTCAAAGGGAGCCATCTTAATACTTTCTTGGTAGCTATTGTTGTAGGAAAACTCTGCTAGAGGCAAGCAGTCATCCCACTTATGTGGAAACTTTAGGGCACAAGATCTTAATAGATCTTCTAGGGTTTGATTCACCCTCTCTGTTTGCCCACCTGTTTGAGGGTGGTAGGCGGTACTGTATAAAAGCTTGGTGCCCAAAGATTCATGTAAGCATTTCCAGAACTGGGAGACAAATTGTGTGCCTCTATCTGACACTATTGTCTTTGGCACCCCATGCAGACTTAGTATAAGATCAAAATAGATCTTAGCATAGGTGGATGTAGGACATAACGTCTTTACAGGCAAGAAGTGTGCTGTTTTGGTGAGACGATCCACAATGACCCAAATTGAATTAAAGCATTTGGCCGTCTTGGGCAACCCTACTATGAAATCCATGCTAATATCATCCCATTTCCATGCTGGAATAGGCAAGGGTTGCAACTCTCCAGCGGATTTGAGATGAATAGCTTTGACCTTTCGGCAGGTATCGCATTGGGCCACATAGCGGGCTATCTCTATCTTCATTTTCGTCCACCAAAACCTTTGCTTTAGGTCCTGATACATTTTATTGCTCCCCGGATGAATAGAATATCTGGTGGTATGAGCTTCATCCAGGATTTGCTGACGTAGCTCAGGTACCTTTGGAACCACTAACCGGTTTTTGAACTAGATTACTCCTGCATCATCCACCTTAAAGTCTGTGGGTGCTCTATTAGAAATTTTCTCTTTATGATATTTCATACCTTTGTCTTCCTTTTGTGCCTCTATGATTTGAGCTTCGAGATTGAAATCAATCGTTAGATTGGCAAGGCTTCCTTGGGAAATCATTTCTATCCCCAAGTTCTCTAGCTCTTGGTACAAAGTTATATCTTTAGGCGTCACTGTTAAGCAATTACAGCGAGCCTTACGACTGAGGGCATCAGCTACTACATTCGCCTTGCCAGGGTGGTAATGCACCTCAAGGTCGTAATCTTTGATCAATTCTAGCCACCTTCGCTGGCGCATATTAAGTTCAGCTTGAGTAAAGATGTACTTCAAGCTCTTGTGATCTGTGTATAGATGACAAGTGTTCCCCAACAGATAATGGCGCCAGATCTTTATTGCATGTACTACGGCGGCTAGTTCAAGATCATGGGTCGGGTAATTCTCTTCATGTGGTTTAAGCTGCCTGGAAGCATATGCAATTACTCGACCCTCCTGCATTAGCACACAGCCTATCCCTATTCCTGATGCGTCACAATACACATCAAAGGGTTTTTCAATATCTGGCTGGGCTAAGACAGGTGCAGTTGTCAATAATCTTTTCAGAGTCTGGAAGGTTTGCTCACATTCAGGTGACCAAACAAATTTTGTTTGATTCTTGAGCAAGGTCGTGATTGGTTTCGCGACTCTTGAAAAGTATGGGATAAAGCGACGGTAATATCCCGCCATCCCCAGAAAACTACGGACCTCATGTACCGTAGTCGGGGGCTTCCAATTTAACACATCTTCTACCTTACCTGGGTCCACAGCGACCCCCTCCGCTGATAATACATGACCCAGGAAATGAACTTTGTCCAGCCAGAACTCACATTTGCTGAACTTGGCATATAGCTGATGCTCCCTGAGGCGGGTCAGCACAATTCTCAGATGTTCAGCATGTTCTTTCTTAGTTTCGGAATAGATCAGAATGTCATCAATGAAGACGACCACAAATTTGTCCAGCTCTGGCATGAAGACAGAGTTCATCAAGTACATGAAATGGGTCGGTGCATTAGTCAACCCAAAAGACATCACCAAGTATTCATACAGCCCATAACGGGTTGTAAAAGCCGTTTTGGGTACATCCTCCGGCCTAATTTCGATTTGATGGTACCCTGATCTCAAATCAATCTTTGAGAATACTTTAACCCCGGCCAACTGGTCAAATAGCAAGTCAATACGGGGCAATGGGTACTTGTTCTTAATTGTCACCTCATTCAGGGGACGGTAATTGACACACAGCCTTAATGTTTGATCTTTCTTTTTCACAAATAAGGCTGGGCAACCCCATGGAGAGGAACTGGGCTGAATAAAACCTTTTTGCAACAACTCTTGTAGTTGAGTTTTTAATTTGGCCAGTTCTTTCGGTGCCATTCGGTAGGCCCTTCGAGATATCGGGGCTGTCCCTGGTTTCAATTCTATGCTGAACTGGACATCCCGGTCCGGTGGCAGACCTGGTAGGTCTTCAGGAAATACATCCGGAAAATCCCGAACCACCGGGATATTTTTGACTGCAGCCACATTAGTGGCATGAACCTGCCCAATTGCCAGTTTGGGAGTAGCTAACTGGATCAGAAGGTAAGAATTCTCATTGGGCACTGGTATTTTAATGGTTCGATGCAAAGTGTCTAGCACAACCCCTCATTGTGCCATCCAGTTCATGCCTAGTATGACATCAATCTCCTGGTCTTTAAGAACAATCATGCTAGTGGGAAAACTATGCCCACCAAATTCGATGGGTATCTGATGAACCATTTCTTTAGAACTCAGCCGTCCTCCTGGCGACTGTATATAAAAATGATCTTTTGTTTCCCCAATGGGTATGCCATGCTTTATCACAAAGGTGCGGTTGATGAATGTATGTGATGCACCAGAATCGAAAAGCATTAAAGCATGATGGTTCGCAACAGGAAACGTACCCATCATTACCGGTTCTCCTTCCGGTATCGTCTCCACCTCTGTATGGAAGACTTGTCCCGCTTTCTTTACGGGTTTACCCCTTTGCACATGTTGTCCTTTCCAAGCCCCAGTCCTGAATTGGCTCGGCTGGGGTTGGCCAATGGGTGGCCTTTGGAAAGTGGGGTTAGTTTGGCGGGGGTAGGGGCATTCTTTAGAAAAATGCCCAGGCTTTCCACAATTGAAACAAGGATAATTGTGGCTGGGCGGAGCAGTGGGACGAACACCTAGGGCATTCGGCTGGCGTGGTGCTGTGGCGATGGCAGTAGGTCAAGGATATACCTGCTGCCCTGGTCTATATTGTGGAGGGGAAAAGGGACCACGATAAGGTGACGGCGCTTGAAAGCGTCCGTGGCCCTGCGGATGATAAATGATTCTCTGGCGCTTTTGTCCGCGACCAAAGAAGGAGGAAGAAACGGCCTTCTTCTTGGCTTCCTTGTGCTTTCTATTCTTTTCTTCTGAGGCGATGGCAATGTTTACCGCCTCGTAGAACGTAGCATTTTGACAGGTGGTCATCATGGTCTGAAGTTTGGTATTGAGACCACGCATGAAGCAGGCCTTCTTCTTTCTATCCGTATTCACATGGTCTGTGGCACATTGAGAAAGATGATTAAATTTTGCCACGTACTCTATGACACTCTTATCGCCTTGCTACAAGGTGAGAAATTCTTCGGCCTTCATGGCCATAAGCCCTTCAGGGATGTAATGGGCGCGGAATGCGTCCTTAAACTCTGTCCAGGTGACCTGGTGTCCTGGAGCTTGGATAGCTAGAAAATTCTCCCACCAGGCACCCGCAGCTCCCCGAAGTTGTTGAGCTGCGAACAGGGGCTTCTGAGTTTCCGAACACCGGATCAGACTGAACTTGTGCTCCATGGTCCGGAGCCAGTCATCAGCCTCTAACGGCTCATCAGCCTTGGTGAATACCGGGGGCCTTGTCTCGGTAAAGTCCACGTACCGAGTTTCTCCCTCCCCATTATGCTGTGCTCTGAAGTTTGGGGCGGGGTGTGATTGGCGTTGTGCCAACTCGCGCAACAAGCGAGCGTTGTCGGTAGTGGCACTCAAAAGAACAGCAATGGCATCAGCCAGGGAAGGTGGAGCAGGTGGAGGGTTGGGGATGTCCTCCCCTCCCTGAGATGACCCGGCCCCATCAGATCCGCGTGTACGCATCGGCATCTGCTACAAGAGTCATATGTACTTGTTACCACATGAAATTCATAACTTAGAACATATCTTACATACTTCCATTTATTTATCAAACATCAGTTCAACACACTGGAAACCAACGAGTACAACTTCTTAAACTGAAAGAAAACTCTATACTACAGACCCGACCCCACTACGGTAAACTAGGAATCCTACAACGACGTTGCCCGCGACTTCACCAAGCTAATCGGTGTGGTCAGAGCTGAAGCCCGAGTCGTCATTGTCATTGCCGTGATTACCCCCCGGGTTATCATCACCGGAGTCAGATTCCTCCTCGTCATTGAGATCTTGGTTGGGTTCCCCATCATCCGCCAACTCTCCGTCCGTATCCATCTCCCCTTCACTTGGAGGTGGATGGAGCTGATGATATAGGTCGAATGCAATATCACGGTATTGCATTGCCAAGTCGTTGACGGTGTCTAAATGATGTTCCAGCTAAAGCTTCTCCAGCTGTAGCTGGTCCTCCCGCTGCCACACGACATCCCTCTGCGCAGTGACAGTGGCCGTCATCTTCACGTACAGATCTTTAAGGTACTTGGTTTTGTCCAGCTTCGCCTTCATCCTGGTCAGCTCGTGCCTGTGTGCGCTCCTGGCCTCCTCTTCTCGGGCAATAGCGGCGTTCCTTTCTTCCACCATACGAGACAGCATCGCCTCGCAGTTCTCGGTGGCTTGTGTTTGCTTTGCTAGTTGGGCTTTAAGTTCACCGATCTCCATGACGTTGTACATCCTTTCTCTCGTCACTTCGGTCAGCTCGGCGGACAACCTTTCCACCTCCTGCTGAGGCGGTGAACGGCTACTGCTTGCTTGATCGCTTCGCGGGGCCAACTGGTGTCTAGGGACCCCTTTTGGACCAGTCCTCTTACGCGGGGTCTACTTCCAATGGCCCATCCTGTAGAGGGTAAGTTTGGATTAGTAAGGGAGACCTTAAAGGTTAGCAAGAATGGGATTGGTTCTATACAACCCAACCCGAACAAGGAGGAAGGAACTTAGCCAAGTGATATATCATGATGCATGCACGAACTTACGAGTTGTACTAGAAATTCGTAACAATATTACTTAAAAACTTTACAACATAGGGCAATACTTTATGTTGCTCCTCCACACTACTTCAAAAATTCTAACAAAGCCTACAGACAGGGGTAAGATAGGACTAAAGCACTTAGACTCAAAATAGGCAAGTTTACAGTATTAGATCCAAATGGTTTTGAAGTTTTTTAAAGGATACAACAGTCATCTTAGCAACGAATGCTCTGATACCAGCTACGGCAGAACCTCCTAAGTGTTCGGGCCCACCGACACCTGCCATTGTCCCAAGGACCTCTGACGGTGATGCCGGGGATCCTCCCACTCTAGAAGTTTGATGAGCATCTCAGGACGCTCATTCCACCGCTACCTGTGGCGTATCAAATGAACTCGTCCTGACCACTAGCGATGGTCAATTAACGAGAACTTCTTCTTCTCGCCCTTACAGGATAGCAAGTGGCCACCTTAACACCAGGATCACTCGTTGCGAAGACATTGCAGTATCACAGACGACATAAGACCAAAATAATATTTCAGAGTAAAACAGTGGAAGTATTACATAACTTAATTTACAAAAGTAGTTCTTCCAAATAGTAGAGTGTTATTACAAGCCAGGTCCAGCGGAGCAACTTAAACCTTAGTACATAGATTACTAATTTACAGACCCTGCCCATGGGTCACGCTCACTCTTCCTCGTCGTTAACCTCGACGACGGTCACACAACAGGGTCCGAAACATGTCGGCTCCTGATCTTCACCTGCAACAGGGGTTATAAAACCCTGAGTACGGGAGTACTCAACAAGACTTACCCGGTGGAAAAAGAGGAGAAAGTAGGAATGCAGGCTTAGGGTCGACAAGGGGTGGCTGAGCAAGGAGCCAAAGTGTTTTGCTAAAAAGCTTACTAATAGTGCATCCTTACTTTCAAGTTTTACCCACGAATTCCTCTCCTTAGGAGGCCGAGGAGTTCGAGGACAGTCTATCTAGTTGCTTCTCACAGACAAATATGTGAGTTCCTAGTCCTTCATCAAGGTATTATCTATCCAACGGCCATAGCTTCATGTCACTCTGAGTCCGGGAATTGGGATCCGAACCTCATGAGACATTTTCCCCGTTCTCATTTTATCACTTAGTTGCATAATTAACTACGATGAGGGTCGAAGGAATTGAGTCTCCCAATCGGGGAGCAACGACGATTCGAATCGCTTAGCAATCCAGCTGGAGTTCCTAACCACCCGACATATGTAGAACTAAATCTTGCATATGTCAACCCAAACCAAGCTCTCCCCAAATTTGACTAGGTTCGCGGCACCCGAGAGCACAGTACTCCACCATCCTACAGCCGATCTAGATGTTTCCCGGTCATCTCAGATCCGTAAGGTGGGTACACACTACTCTTGCCATCGCTCCACGCCCAGTGCGCGAGTAGCTGTTCGCATCGAGGGATCACAAGACCGGGCTTACCGAGGGCAAGTGGCTAGTACTATAAATTCTCAACCCAGCAGGCCATCAACGGACCGGTCCTTAACCGACACAGTTGGAGACACTACTTTAAGACTCCATTCTTAAAGCAAGTCCACCGACCGGTCTCAAGTTGAAACATCATTGACCATAAGAGTATTCCCCAACAACCCTTCAAACTTTCTTGTTTTGAAAACCTATCTAGTAGCAAGGCTAAGCATTACTACGCGATTTTGAAATACAACTGGTGCAAAGGACAAGATAACAAAAATCAAGGTAGTAAATGCAGCAAGTAGGTTATCCCAATTCTCAACTACCTAATGCAGCATTTTCAATTCATAAGTGATAAAAGATTTAAAACATTCAAGGAGGGGTTAATGCATCCGAGGCTTGCCTTGGTTGTAGAGCTGAGAGGGTTCCTCGGAGACTTCACAAGTCTCGGATCCTACTACCTCGAACGGAGCATCGACCTCGGGGTTCGGTTCAACGGTCACTCCTTCGGTCACGTGCACTACACGTAAAATGATGGATGCTCATGATATGCGTATGACAGATATTTAGGAAGGACCAAGTTGAGTACAACTCTCCTTCCCGGTGCAACACAGACTAATCAACAATTAAACTTGTTTATTATCTTAGTGGCTTTACCCAAGAGGTTGCATTTGTAAACTAAGATTCTTCTTAATTCATAATTATCCTTAATTAACTAATTATTAATCCTTTTTTACCTTAATTAATTCCTAATTAAGTATTAATGACAGTAACTAAATATTAATGCCAAGCAATAATTAAATGCCAAAGGTCATTAAGGTTAATGACCTCAGGTCATCACACAATTCCAAAGTCACTCAAACCCTAATTTTGAGAGTTTAAACTAATTATCATCTAATTATTGTAGAATTATTATTTAATTATTAATTAAGGGTCTAATAATATTTTATTCAAACATTATCCAAATGCCACCAAATTTTGTGTGAAGCTAGGGAATAACATTCAGAGACCCCCACAAATTTTGGTGATTTTTGGATATGCCCAAAAATTATGAAAATTCATGGAAGTTTTATTTGCTAATTAAAAGATATAATTTTCATACATATGTATATTATCAGAAATGAAATCCAGCATTTTTCCTGTGTTCTAGTCACTGCATAGAACATACCCTAATATTTTCACTATTTTTGGTCCAGCATACAATTTTCTACACAAATTCAAACATAAAACACTTACAGCCAAAAGGCCCGCAGGCCGGCCCATACGAGCGCTGCGCGCGCGCTCCCCTCTTCACGCGGTCACTGACGGGCGGGTCCCGCTCGTCAGACCCTCCTTCCTCCTCTCTCTGCGGGACGCTGACGGGGAGGTCCCACCCGTCAGCTCTTTCTTCTTCACGCGCGGCGGCACTGCCACGGCTCCGGCCGCCGTTGGCGAGGGTCTTAGCCCATGCGCGCGCGCACCAGCCTCGCCTCGCCTTCGCGAACCTATTGCCAACACTCAATCGTGCTCTACTCTCTCCCTTCCACCTCGGCCTCGCGAATGGCGGGCGGCCGCCATAGCCGACCGTTGACCGGCCTCTAGGGCTTGGTAGAGCGCAAACGGACGTGCTAGAGAGCATCCACGAGGGTGAGAGAGTGTGGTGCTCACGTTGCGAGGCTCGAGGAGGTAGCCGAGGTTGCTAGCGATGGAGGCGGTGTCGTCGGGCGGGCGCTCTGGGCTCGGCGGAGTTATTCCGGTGAGCCTGCTCACGTCCAAAGAAAAGCAGCAAGCGCATGAGCTTCTGGGTGACAAAAAAGGCCCGCTAGTATGGCGTGCTACCTTCAAGAACGGCTGGGCCACGGAGAGGGTTCACGGCGGCGGTCCCAGCCGGAGTTGGAGAAGAACCGAGAGTCCGAGCGATTGGGCAGGTTAGAGGAAGAGCTAGGGGGTGCACTGAGCTTGCAAGGGTGTGGCGAACATTGTGGAGTGCTCAATTGAGTTGGAGAGGGATCGAGTGCGGTGAATTTGAGGGCGCAACAGGGTGGTCGGCGTTGGGTGGAAAAGGGAAAAACGAGGCGGCCAAGCAGTGGGATCACCGAGGGGAGTGGATGAGCACGCTGGGGGCTCGTCCACATCACGGTGGGCTCGCGCAACCAAGCAGCTGTGTGGCCAGGCGCGTGGCGGCGCCGGACGCAGCGGCTCTGCCCCGGCGGCAGAGCATCCCCCCCTGCTCGAGCACTGTAGCGAGCTCTATCCAACCAGTTTTGTGGTTTTGCAAACTTCGCCCAAATTTTGATCTGAAGACAAAACTCCACCAAAAAGAAAGTTGTGCAGAATTTTACAAGCTACAAAACTCCTTTTGGTGATCCAAGCTAAACCTGAGTGGAAATTGGTGATTTTAACAAAACAGTTTGAAATTCAAAACTCAATTCAAGGAAATTCAAATTTTTGAATTGGGGCAGATCAGAATTTCCAAAATTACTTTTGATTTTCCATAACAACTTGAAAAACTCCCAACATGAAAGTTGTTCAACTTTTTGAGCTCTACAACTTTCATGTTGGTCACTTTTCAAAATTCCAAATAGATTTTGAATTGGAGATTCAAATTGGAAAAGGGGACACTTTGAATTACTTTGAATTTTGTATTGAAACTTCAAAAACTCAAAATACCAAAGTTGTACATCTTGACAAGATCTACAACTTTGCTTTTGAACTCCACCTCAAATTTTGCTTGGTTTTTGAATTGCACAAAAGGGGGCAAATCCAGGGTTTTAAAATCAGGGTTTCCCCCCCCCCCATTTTCTTGGAAATCTACCACCCTAGGGATTAAACAACCAACACAAGCATCACTTCACAACATAAGCACTCTTTACTTTCCTAAGCACAAGCATTCAAAATAAACTTGTTTTAGTTTGATGCATAATAATGTGCTTAACAAATATGCAATGCAATGCTCATGATGACATGATCCAGTTTTAGTAACCGTAACATCAGGGATGTTACAAGTATGCAACTATTAAAGGAATTCAAGGATTTCTGATTAGAGCATGTTCCTCGATTGCATAATGAAGAGGCCAATCGGTTGGCTCAGCATGCCTTGGGATATCAGCCCATGTTAAACACAATATCGGCAATCAGTGCCGATGATTGGAGAAAAGAAATCGTTGATTATTTAAAGGATCCATCTGAGAGAGTTGAGAGACGTGTTCGGTTTCACGCCACCAAGTATGTGCTCCTCGAAGATGAATTATATTATCGAACAATTGATGGAATTCTTCTCAAATGCTTAGGCGATGATGAGGCTAGAAGTTTAATGGGGGAAATCCATGAAGGGGTATGTGGAGCGCATCAGTCGGCTTTTAAGATGAAATGGATGATTAGGAGGAATGTGTATTATTGGTCAACTATGCTTGAAGATTGCTTTAAATATTTCAAGGGGTGTCAAGGATGTCAGAAATTTGGCAATATTCAAAGGGCACCCACATCGATCATGAATCCCATTATTAAACCTTGGCCGTTCCGGGGATGGGCTATTGATCTAATCGGCCAAATTTACCCACCATCAAGCAAAGGACATAAATTCATCTTGGTTGCCACCGATTATTTCACCAAGTGGGTTGAAGCTATTCCTTTGAAGAAAGTCACATCGGCCAATATGATTGATTTTGTGAAAGAGCATATTAATTACCAATTTGGAATTCCTCAAATAATTACTACCGATCAGGGTACTATGTTTACATCAGGGGAGTTTGATGAGTTTGCAATCGGTATGGGAATTAAAGTATTAAATTCTTCTCCTTATTATGCTCAAGCTAATGGGCAGGCCGAAGCCTCTAACAAAGGAATTATCAAACTGATTAAACGGAAGATTGAAGAAAATCCTAGGAGGTGGCATACGTTGTTGAATGAAGCTTTATGGTCATATCGGATGGCTTGTCATGGGTCGACCAAAGTTTCACCTTATCAGTTCGTGTATGGACATGATGCAGTGCTACCTTGGGAAATTAAAACTGGGTCTAGGCGACTATCTTTTCAAGATCAATTGGCTGCCGATGATTATGCTACTTTGATGACAGACGAGTTGGATGATTTAGCAGGGCATCGGCTAAGGGCTTTGATAAGTATAGAAGAAAATAAGAAGAGAGTTGTCAGATGGTATGATAAGAAGGTAAAGGCTAAGGAGTTTGCCGATGGAGACTTAGTATGGAAACTAATCTTACCGATCGGGACTAAAAGTTAAAAATTTGGGAAGTGGTCTCCCAATTGGGAAGGTCCCTATCGGATAAATCGATCTGCTCCTGGCAACGCCTATATCTTAGAAACTCTCGAAGGA
This sequence comes from Sorghum bicolor, assembly GCF_000003195.3. NCBI lineage: Eukaryota > Viridiplantae > Streptophyta > Magnoliopsida > Poales > Poaceae > Sorghum > Sorghum bicolor. The sequence goes on from NC_012877.2 coordinate 8,101,866, forward strand.
GTTGAATTTCCTAGAGCATTAAACGGCAAATATTTAAAGAGATATTACCCCAGCATATGGCTTGATGCATGAAAGTTTAAGTGTCGATAATATTCCTATCGGCTGAATTAAAAGTGTATCTGGGGCCGGACTTAATGTTTTAAAAGGATGCCGATAACAGTCCTATCGGCTGAACCAAAACGATTAGAAGAAAGAAGCAAAGCACGCCGCCGATGAAGAGTTCACATGTTTAACAATGCCTGGATCGTCGATATGGCGCGCAAACGGATCTAGTTGGCTTCTTCTATCTCCTTCACGTCATCATCGGCAGAGCCTTCCACTGGCTTCAGTTTCTTCTTCATCTGCAGTGCTTTACGGGCCTGGATGTTTCGCTCTTGTTCAAGAGTCTTGATTGCTTCAGGCAGTTGGCTTTCTTCCTGTTGGGCTTGGGACAGAGCTTCTTCCACCTGTCTGAGTTCAGCCAACAGAGCTTCCCTTCTCGCCGATAGATCAGAGATCTTTTGCTTCAGTACATCTCCTGAGGATTTCAGAATGCCGATGCTCTTATGCTTCTCATCGGCAAGGAGCTTCACTTTCATCATCTCCTCTGAGAGCTGAGCTTGAGCAGCTCTATCGGCAAGACGCTGGGCAGCCTTTTGATACTGCAGCTGATGACTCTCTAAGTGTGCAGCGTGAAAAAGAACCTCCTCGGTATCGGCAGGGATTTGACCTCTGAGAGCCTTGAATAGAACTTTGGCTGGATCAGAGTCATCGACCAATTGCGCTATATCTTGATGGAGAAGGGCTGACAGATCCGCCAGCTTTGCTCTAATCTCTGCCGATGAGATTCCAACTGCTCGAGAATAACTTGCTTCCTCGCCTTCATCCTCAGAGATCTCGATGGCGAAGGAAAACAGGCTGTCGGGAGAATCCTGTTCCTAAAAAAGAAGGCAGAATAAGTTATTTTATGATCAAGTACTGATAACAATAAAAATAAAGATCGGGTAACTTACTTGCTTCAGAGCTATCTCTCGCCTCTGACTAGTTGAAGCCGATGAGACTACGTCAGCTGAAAGATTAACAGGGGTAATTACAAATTGGAAAAAGTGGGTTCATCAGCAATAAATAGAAAGTATGTTACTTTGAGGAGGTGCAGAACTAGTCTGAATCGAGGAGACTACCGATGCTATGATTAAGCTTGATGGATCGGCAGTCTGCTCGTGAACATCAGCCGATGTTTCTTCTAGCTGAGGTTCTTCTAGCTGAGGTTCTTCTGGCTGGAGTTCTTCTGTTTGGGTTTCTTCTTATGGTTGAAGAGGAGACGGTGCTGGTTGTATCTGGGCTTCTGGAGGAGAAGGGGATGATTCTACTGGAATCGGAGATACTGGGGGAGGAGAAGGAGTTGCTGTTCTCTCGCGCTTTGCTTGTAATCTGGTACTCTTGGAACCTTTTCTCTTCGGTTGACTGGACTGGGGGGGCATCGGCAGTCGTACTTCTGGTCTTTGCCGATGTACCAGTGTGCTGATACAACAGTGAGAAGTTTATGAGTACAAGTGTAATAAGTATAAGAATGGAATCGGTATGAGTAAAAGAATTCGAAAATTTACCTTGAAGGCTTGTGCTAGGGTAGAGGCAACTACCGATGGGGATATCTTCGCCCGCTTGGTGGTAACTTTCTTGAGACGCACACCCCGATGCATTATAGCAGCCAAGTTTGGAGCGTTGTTGCCGATCAAAGAGATTGGACCCGATGGAAGGAGCTCAATCGGCTTACCACTCCTGCTGACCAATGGGGGTGTGTCATCGACCTGCATATAACAAGGAAAGTAAGATACTGATGGAAAGTGAAAGTGAAAGGATTGAAGCATCAGTTTAGAGTACTTACAGTATTATCAGGGACTTTGTACTGGGAGTCGATCATGCCACGGTATGTGAGAGCCGATCTACAGAACAGGTGTTCTTTCCATTCTTCCCACCACTGTTTGTATGCTTGAGTGATGAAGAGAGATGGGATCCAAGCTGATAGATTGACATCTGTATCGGCGTTTGATGGAAGTTGGGCTACCCTGATCCATTCCAGATGGCTGGTGATAATCTCCCTCGGCTTTATCACTTCGGCGTAGCAAAGTGCAATCGGCAGTTGGCCGAAAGCCAGTTGGCGAGCTAGTGCCGATGGATTATAAAATTCGTAGGTCAGGTTGGAGGCTTTCCCACTACCAAAGAAGTTCACTAGTATGTGAAAGCCCTAGTTTGGTTTAGGATAATTGATGAAACCCTAAGTACTAACCTCTATGCTAAGTGTGTGTAGACTTAATGAGGTTGGTACACGCCAAGTGATGGAGCAAGTGATGATCATGGTGATGATGGTGATGACCACAAGGTGATCAAGTGCTCAACTTGGAAAAGAAGAAAGAGAAAAACAAAACCCTATGGAGATCAAGGCAAAGGTATTACTTAGGGTTTTGGTTTTGATGATCAAGCCACCATAGAGGGTGTGATCACATTTAGGATAGATAGCCGTACTATAAAGAGGGGAATTCTTTGGCTAAGCGGTTATCAAGTGCCAATAGGTGTCATTGTTCATGTGCATGCATTTAGAACCTAGTGAGCTAACTTAACTCCTTCGAAGAAAATGTTTGTGAAAAAGCTAACACACGTGCACTTGTTGGTACACTCGTTGTGGTGTTGGCACACTTTGAGAAGAGAGTTGAAGTTCGAGAAAATGAAGTGCTTATTTTCTATTGCGCCGGTGGGAAATTTGGAGAAGTCGCGGGAGTGTTTCTCGCTGAGGAACACTCACTGGACGTTGGCTCAGAAGCACCGGACGCTGTTCCTGTGCGTCCGGTGAGCAGGCAGCCTGACTCGGTTAGGGTTAGGCACCGGACGATAGGCACCGGACGTAGCTTGGAGCGTCCGGTGGTGTGCGTCCGGTGTGAGGAGGTTTTGCAAACCTCTCTGCGTATGAGTCCAGTGAGCACCGGACGCTCAGGGTGCGTCCGGTGGCTTGCGTCCGGTGACCCTGCGAGTTTGCGGAGCTCTCTGCGCATGAGTCTGGTGTGCACCGGACGCGTCCGGTGCCAACCTGCTCAGCGTCCGGTGCTCTGCAGGTTACCGTTAGACTCTGACACGCGGCTGACCTTGGAGCATCGGACGCTGGTGTTGAGCGTCCGGTGCCCCATTAAGAGCGTCCGGTGACCCCGTATTTCGCCCAGTGAAAGAGCCAACGGCTCTATTTGTTTGAGGGGCTATATATACGTGTTTGGCCGGCTTGGGGCTAATACTCTTGGCATTCTAACTTACTTGACATCCTTGTGAGCCTAAGCAAACTCCTCCCACTCATCTCCTTCATAGATTAAACATCTTTGTGAGATTGGGAGTGATTCCAAGTGCATTTGCTTGAGTGATTGCATCTAGTGGCACTTGGGGATCGTTCTAGCTGCGGTTTTCTTGTTACTCTTGGTGGTTGCCGCCACCTAGACGGCTTGGAGCAGTGGAGGAGCTTTGGCACGAGTTGGTGATTGTTCGTGGCCATCTCCCGGTGATTGTGAGGGGTCTTGTACCTTCCCCGGCGGAGAGCTGAAAGGTAACTCTAGTGGATTGCTCGTGTCATTGAGTTACCTCACTTGTGGGTAGGTTCTTGTGGTGTCTTAGTGAGGACGAGGTTCGTGCTACACCTCTTAGCCACCGAACCACCAAGTGTTGGTCGACACAACGGGTACGTAGAATGCCGGCAAGCACGTGAACCTCGGGAGAAAAATTGTGTGTCTCCATTGTGATTGTTTATTGGATTTCTCCTGGTGATTGGACTTCATATTATTGATTGGTTCATCCCCTCTACGCGGCAGTATAAAGATCAAACCATCTCTCTTACTTTCCCGCAAACTAGAGTAGCTTACTTCTTGTATAGAAACTTTAGATAGCTCTCTAGTGTAAGTAGTGACATAGCTCTTGTGTGCCTAGTGATCATATCAACTAGAATTGTTGGATAGGTGGCTTGCAAACACCCCATTAGAGCTAGAGCAAAAAGCTTCGCTTTGTTATTTACTAACCACTTGCTCTAGTGAGTTTTGTAGAATTTTTAAATAGGCTATTCACCCCCCCTCTAGCCATATTAGGACCTTTCAAGTGGTATCGGAGCCGTGGTCACCGTTTTGTGAAGGCTTAACAACCTCGGTGCTCAAATTATGGCTCAAATAGTGTTCAACCATGTTGGGGGCAAACCACCGTTCTTTGATGGCACAAGTTCTTTTGACTATTGGAAGAGAAAGATGAAAATGTATCTTGGATCAATAAATGATAGAGTGTGGGAAGTCACCGAAAATGACTTTGTGATTCTTGATCCGGCTAACCCCACCGACAATGAGAGAGCAAACAAGCAATGCAATACTATGGCTCTCAACACAAAATACAATGGCATTGATTCAAAGGTATTTGAACAAGTCAAAGATCTTGAGAAGGCTAGTGAAGTGTGGACAAGGCTTGAAGAAACATATGAGGGCACTACAACGGTAAAAAGTGCCAAGTTGTATATGCTCAAGGACAAGCTTTCGAACTTCAAGATGAAGGATGATGAGTCCATACCGGAGATGTTCTATAGGCTCCAAGTTATCATAAATGATCTCAAGGGCCTTAGTGAGAAAGTGAAGGATGAGGACTTCATTCATAAGTTCTTGATGTGCTTGCCCAAGAGGTTCAAGACATTGAGAATAATCATCTTTAGAGGTGGATTGACCGGTGTATCTCCCAATGAGGTACTTGGAGACGTCATGACCGAAGATCAATACAACGATAATGATGATGATGAGGTCATGAAGAAGGATGAGGATGATAAGAAGAAGAAGAGTGTAGCATTCAAAGCTAGCTCTTCATCCAAGAGCAAGAACAAGGGCAAGGCCAAGAAGGAAGAATCAAGTGATGAGGAGTGCTCCAATGATGATAGTGATGATGAAGCACTAGCACTCTTTGTCCGCAAGTTTGGCAAGATGATGAAGAAGAAGGGCTATCACACAAGAAAGAGAAGAGATCACTTCAAGAACAAGGAGCATGTGAGGCTATGCTACAAGTGCAAGAGCCCCGATCATATTGTGGCGGATTGTCCTTACAATAGTGACAATGATGAGCATGACAAGAAGAACAAGAAGGAGAAAAAAGAAAAGAAAGAGAAGAAGATGGTCTTCAAGAAGAAGAAGGGTGGATCCTATGTTGTGACATGGGATAGTGACGCCTCCTCGGATGATGATTCAAGTGATGATGACAAGTCATCCAAGAAGAAGGCGCTTGCAAGCATTGCTATCAACAAGCCATCACTCTTCGACACTCCTTCATGCTTCATGGCCAAGGGCCACAAGGTACAATATGATGAGAGTGAAAGTGAAAGTGAAAATGAACATGATAGTGATAGTGATGATGAAAATGAATTCACTAATGAACAACTCATGGACATGCTAGAACAAGCCGATTCACTTATTCAATCTAAAAACAAGAAGTGCAAAGAATTGGCCAAGAAGTTAAAAGCTCTTGAGCAATCCTTTGATGAGCTCAATGCTAATCATGAGAGGCTAGTGGAAGCCCATGAAAAGCTTGGCAAAGCTCACACCAAGCTTGAGAAAGCTCACTCCTTGTTGTTAGAAGAGAACAAGGAAAAGGTTGTTGTATCATGTGATGTGGGCACAACATGTGACTTAATTAAAGAATCACCCAACCCACCTATTGTTGTTGCCACTAACTCTTCTTGTAGGTCTTCATCCACCACCACCAACTCTACCTCCACTTCTAGTGTTAGTGTCACTTGTGACATCTCACTAAAGGTTGAGAATGAGACTCTCAAGAGAGAGGTGGATGAGCTCACTCATGCCCTAGGCAAAGCCTATGGTGGTGAGGCCCGCTTGCTAAAGTGCTTGGGTAGCCAAAGGTTTTCTCTCAATAAAGAGGGATTAGGCTATACCCCCAAGAAGGGCAAGAAAGCCTTTGCAACTCACAAGCCTAGCTTTGTGAAGAGCAATGGTCGGTATTGCAACATATGCAAGCAAGTTGGGTACCTAGAGCTTAATTGCAATAAAATGAACAAGAACAAGAAAAATGCTAATGTACCTTACATTCCTTTTGATTCTTGTTATGTACTTACCAAGGGTGAGAAGGGTGTGCATGCTAAGTTTGTTGGTACACCAATTGTGGGTCCAAAGAAGAATGCCATTTGGGTACCAAAGAGCTTAGTCACTAACCTCCAAGGACCCAAGCAAGTATGGGTACCTAAGAAACATTGATTTATTTTATAGGTAAACTATAAAGCCGGAGGAAGGCATTGGGTGCTTGATAGTGGGTGCACACAACACATGACCGGTGATTCAAGAATGTTCAATTCAATCAATCCAAATGATGACAATGGTGTTGATAGTATCACATTTGGTGACAATGGCAAAGGCAAGGTTAAAGGGCTTGGTAAAATTGCTATATCCAATGACTTGAGCATTTCCAATGTGCTACTAGTAGAGAGCTTGAACTTCAACTTGCTATCCGTAGCTCAACTTTGTGATCTTGGTTTCAAATTCATATTTGGAGTTGATGATGTAGAGATCATAAGTGTAGATGGCTCAAACTTGATATTCAAAGGCTTTAGATATGAGAATCTATACTTGGTTGATTTCAATGCTAGTGAAGCCCAACTATCAACAAGCTTGCTCACTAAATCTAGCATGGGTTGGTTATGGCATACAAGGCTTGGTCATGTTGGTATGAAACAATTGAACAAGTTAGTCAAGCATGATCTTGTTAGAGGCTTGAAAGATGTCACATTTGAGAAAGACAAGCTTTGTAGTGCATGTCAAGCCGGAAAACAAGTTGGCAACACTCATCCAAAGAAGAGCATCATGAGTACATGCAAGGCATTTGAGTTGTTGCACATGGACTTATTTGGACCAACCACATACACAAGCATTGGTGGAAACAAATATGGATTTGTGATAGTGGATGATTTCACAAGATACACATGGGTATTCTTTCTTGGTGACAAGAGTGACGCTTTTGCAACCTTCAAATCATTTGTCAAGAGAGTACACAATGAGTTTGAAACAACCATCAAGAAAGTGAGAAGTGACAATGGAAGTGAATTCAAGAATACTAGAGTTGATGAGCTTTGTGATGAATTTGGCATTAGGCATCAATTCTCGGCCAAGTACACTCCACAATCAAATGGTCTTGTTGAGAGGAAGAATAGAACCTTGATTGACATGGCAAGATCAATGTTGAGTGAATACAATGTGAGTCATTCCTTTTGGGCCGAAGCAATCAACACGGCTTGCTACTATAGCAACCGACTCTATTGTCACCCAATGATGGAGAAGACACCATATGAGCTCTTGAATGGAAGAAAGCCCAACATTGCATACTTTCGGGTTTTTGGTTGCAAATGCTACATATTGAAGAAAGGCACTAGATTAAGCAAGTTTGAAAAGAAATGTGATGAAGGCTTCTTGCTTGGTTACTCCACTACTAGCAAAGCTTATATAGTTTGGAATTTGGCTAGTGGTACTCTTGAGGAGGTGCATGATGTTGAGTTTGATGAAACCAATGGCTCCCAAGAGGAAGATGAGAATCTAGATGATGTGAGAGGCACTCAATTGGCCGATGCAATGAAGAATATAGACATTGGTGACTTAAGGCCTAGAGAGGTGATTGATGTTGAAGATGACAAAGATCAAGTGCTTCCTACCTCTAATGTGCAAGCTAGTAGTTCTCATGATCAAAATCAAGCTAGTACAAGTGGTACTCAAGTGCAAGATCAACAAGCTAGTACGTCATCTCATGATAAACCAAGTGCAAGCAATCAAGTGCAGATACTCCAACCAACAAATATTGTAAGAGATCATCCATTGGATCATATCATTGGTGATATTCAAAGAGGAGTGCAAACTAGATCAAGATTAGCATCATTTTGTGAGCATTTCTCCTTTGTGTCTCACATTGAGCCAAAGAAGATTGATGAAGCATTGAGAGATGTTGATTGGGTTAATGCTATGCATGAAGAGATTAACAATTTCAAGAGAAATCAAGTATGAGAATTAGTTGAAAGGCCTAGTGATCATAATGTCATTGGTACTAGATGGGTCTTTCGCAACAAACAAGATCAAGATGGGATAGTTGTAAGGAACAAAGCAAGATTGGTAGCACAAGGCTACACTCAAGTTGAAGGTCTTGACTTTGGTGAAACATATGCCCCGGTTGCAAGATTGGAAGCAATTAGGATCTTGTTAGCCTATGCATGTGCACATAACATCAAGTTATATCAAATGGATGTGAAAAGTGCATTTCTCAATGGCTATATCAATGAAGAAGTTTATGTTCAGCAACCACCCGGTTTTGAAGATGACAAGAAACCCAACCATGTTTACAAGCTAAGAAAAGCATTGTATGGTTTGAAGCAAGCACCAAGAGCATGGTATGAGAGATTGAGAGATTTCTTACTCTCTAAAGGTTTCAAGATGGGCAAGGTTGACACCACTCTCTTCACCAAGAAGATTGGCAAGGACTTGTTTGTGTTGCAAATATATGTTGATGATATCATATTTGGATCAACCAACCAAGAATTTTGTGAGGAGTTTGGCAACATGATGGCTAATGAATTTGAGATGTCAATGATTGGAGAGCTTAGTTACTTCCTTGGTCTTCAAATTAAGCAATTGAAGAATGGCACATTTGTGAGTCAAGGCAAGTACATAAAAGACATGCTCAAGAAGTTTGGTATGGATGATGCAAAATCAATTAGCACTCCAATGGGAACAAATGGAAGCCTAGATAATGATACAAGTGGAAATATGGTGGATCAAAACTTATATCGGTCTATGATTGGAAGCCTACTCTATGTGACCGCATCAAGACCGGATGTCATGTTTAGTGTATGCATGTGTGCAAGATTTCAAGCCTCACCAAGAGAAAGTCATTTGAAAGCAACAAAGAGAATATTGAGGTACTTAAAGCACACACAAAATGTTGGCTTGTGGTATCCCAAAGGTGCAAAGTTTGAACTTGTTGGATATTCCGATTCGGACTACGTGGGATGCAAAGTTGAAAGAAGAAGCACATCGGGCACATGTCAACTATTGGGAAGATCACTTGTCTCATGGTCATCCAAAAAACAAAATAGTGTTGCACTATCAACCGCCGAAGCGGAGTACATTGCGGCCGGTAGTTGTTGTGCACAAATCCTATGGATGAAGGCAACATTGAAGGACTTTGGGATCAATTTCAAACAAGTGCCATTGCTATGTGACAATGAGAGTGCCGTGAAGCTCACCAACAATCTGGTTCAACACTCAAGAACAAAGCACATAGATGTCCGCCATCATTTCATAAGAGATCACCAACAAAAAGGGGACATTTGCATTGAGAGTATAGGCACCGATGATCAACTTGCAGATATATTCACCAAGCCACTTGATGAGAAGAGGTTTTGCAAGCTAAGGAATGAATTGAACATACTTGACTTCTCAAATATGTGTTGATGCACCCCCACTTTATGACATGCCTCTCCTTCGAGCAAAGCAAGGTGAAATTGTTTGACATGTCATCCATCTTTGTTAAGGACTTGTTTAGTGCATCTAGTCATTCCTTTACATGTCTTAGGCTCATTCATGAAAATGAAATGAATTTGATGTTTGTATGGTACCACTATTGCTTTTATGCTTGACTTGATCTAGTGGTAACATATGACATGTTTATGGGCTTGCAATCCTAGTGTTTGATCTAGAATATGAGCTATAAGTGTTTAACTCAACATGGTACAAGATAACCCTCATTTGGAGGTGTGAAGAAGCTTGTCCTTGGATCAAACCGAGTTAAATATCTTAGGGAAGTAATCTAGATTGAACCAATTTGGTAAAATGATCTCACTTCACATGGTTTCACACTAACCTATCTAAAATTTGAGCTCACCTTTTGTGGTCTTTGATGACAAAGGGGGAGAAAATTTCCCAAAGATTTAAGATAGGGAAGTAACATGATAAAAGAAGGGGATCAATTAAAATTTTGAAGCACACAAGTAGGGGGAGCAAGCTCATAAACTTGGTTGTTGCATTTGAATGTGCATCACATTTGTCTACTTGCATTTGCATTAGCTTTAGAAGCTTTCTCTCCAATGCCTTGCTTGTGTGGTGTATGCTAGTTGTAAGTTTGTTTGATGAAATGAAGAACTAGCATGCATAGGTAGTGCAACTAGACTTTTAGTTGTTTCACAAGTGGTACTAGAACCTTGTTTATAATGTTGATCTCACGAGGTGTTCTAGTTTTGTGAATGTCTAGTTACTAATGGTGCTAAGGATGGTATACATTGGCAACTCCGATTGGTATCACGCTTCAAAGGTCCATTCTTTACACCTTAGCATCATTTGGTAGAAATTGACTCCTATATTTCCTATTCAAGCATATGTGCAAGCTTTCAAATCCAAACTCTTAGCACATATGTAGGGGGAGCAATTGCTACCAATTTGGGTTTATGAAACTTGTCCATAATCTTTGCACATGGTAAAATGCTTGGACAAGCAACATGAATCCAAGGAAATTTTTTTTATTGAAAATCTTTGTAAAAAGGATTGTCATCAATTACCAAAAAGGGGGAGATTGAAAGCCCTAGTTTGGTTTTGGATAATTGATGAAACCCTAAGTACTAACCTCTATGCTAAGTGTGTGTAGACTTAATGAGGTTGGTACATGCCAAGTGATGGAGCAAGTGATGATCATGGTGATGATGGTGATGACCACAAGGTGATCAAGTGCTCAACTTGGAAAAGAAGAAAGAGAAAAACAAAACCCTATGGAGATCAAGGCAAAGGTATTACTTAGGTGTTTGGTCGAAAACCGGGCGAAGACATAGAAAAATAATGTAATGCAAGGGAGACACATGCACACATATTCGAGAACCACATATTTCATTAATTCTTTCTTGAATATACAAAATACATGATCAACGAAAAAATTGTCTTCTTCCGTCTTCAGCGTCATGCTTGAGGAGAGGTCTGACTTGTAGAGAAAATTGCGTAGTTCGCCGATTCCCGGGTCCTGTTGGGCGCTTCCGGTTAATTACATCCGCAAGACGAGCTTGCGGAAAACCTCCGATTAAGCTGTGCTTTATGGTCGTCAAATATATTGGTCGCCGTCATAGCCATATGTGATATACGGCATAATGATTATGGGTGGCTTTATGTCGCCGAAACTCGGTCACGACATTGCCATCGCCACGTCGGAGTAATAAACGGAGTATGTTAATAAAGGGGGTGACTTTCGCCTCGTCGGTGCCCAGTCATGTACGCCGGCCTTCATTAACACGGACATATGTGAGTTGCCTTTGCCTCGTCGGTGCCCAGCAACGATCTGTCTGATCCCGTCAATTGGGACGTGTAGATGGACTCCTAACCTCGCCTCGTTGGCACTTGGCCAGAGTTCCGCCTAGCCTCGTCGGTACTAGACGCAAATAGTATAAATCCGCCAAAAATCAATTAACGGCAAAGTATTGCTTGAACGATGCTTTCTCATCACAAGATCAAATTGACAACCTCCCGATATTACTTGTGTTAATTCGGGCGTTACACCAAATTTGGTCGCAACAATTTTTATACGTAGGAATAGAACTTATAGAGGCAAGCGCTTCATTAGTCACCAAATCTTTGTGACCATGGATAGCCATAATAATTCGCTATCCGAGTTAGTACGGCAAGGTGTTTTAGTACATGAACGGCGTGGTAAAATTGCCATCATGATATAATAGAGCCAATAACTAGCTCAAACTCGTAATCATGAACAATTGCCATTCGGGAGACTTGCAGAGCCTCGGGTAGAAATTCAACAAGTCATACGATCATGTTTGCATGCATGCATTGCGTGGAGCAACTAGCAGGGGTATCCAACTATTTCTGATATGGCATCCTCTCCGGTCCAAGGAACAGGGCGCCGGCATGTACATGTGTGTGTATGTATCTCCAAGACATATATATGATGGCAACTCTCATCATGACATAGTATATGCTCGAACAACAGTTGCTCATGTGATTGAATCGACAGCCTGTCGGCATCAATATTTTATAACGAAACGAGGCGTACTCATCTCGTGTCTTGACTTTTGATTATCGCGACAAGCGGGAATTTCCCGTCTTGCGTGTTACGATGAGCGTTTTTTCCGTCTCACACGTCTTGTCTTTTATCAGCACGAAGAGCGAATGTTCTCGTCTTGAGCACTGCAACGAGCGGAGATTTCATCTCGCGCATCCCCTCTTTTAGCGTCGCGACGAGCAGAAATTTCCGTCTCGCGCCCTGCAACGAGCGGGACGTTGCCGTCTCGTGCGTCTTGAACCCGTTTTTATATATAGAGCTTGGCTTTGCCATCAGCAACTCGACAGACGACCTCGCGCGGCGAGGGTTCTGACGTCGTCAAGTTGCTGGCCTTCTCGTGATAGTATATCAAAAGAACGACTTTCATCATGCACTCTCCGCTGTCGCCGTGGGAAGAATAGAGTAGGCTAAAGCGACCTCTCCGCCGCCGTAGAAATAATAGAGTAGGCCAAAACGACCCCTCCGCCGCCGTAGAAATAATAGAGTAAAAAAAACAGCTCGGAGCATATGGATCTTATGGACGATTGCTCTTGTGAACTTGCATTGGATCATATGTTCGCCGAAAAAAACGTAACAGTGGATATGATCGGAGTTGGAAACTCAGCGAAAGCGCCCAGCAGCAGGGCCTTCGGAACAGTGCGTGGACCATATGTAGATGCAGACGTGCAGTCGATATGGCAGAATTGCCATCCGGCGAAACTCGTACGGACATTGAATTTTTGTACAGCATATAACTCGATCATGTGCATGGCTTGAAGCAACTAGCAGGCCCTGTCATCTATTCGTACGGCAGCCTTTCCAAGTAGCAGAGCGCCGGCACATTCATGTCCATTATACTAAAGCCTGTCCCACGCATCTTTTGTTGCTTGACTTCATCATCAGCAACTTGACAACGCGACCTCGCGCGGCGAGGGTTCTGATGTCATCAAAGTTGCTGGCCTTCTCACGACAGTAGATCAAAATACCAAATAACTTTTGACATAATATAATATTCATATAGATCTATTAACAACCCAAATTGATTGCTCACCCATACTCATATAGATCTATTAACAACTCAGATTGATTGCTCACCCAGGAACGTGGCAACCGGCATGGATGACATGGTTGAACTTGAAGACGTTGTCGAGGTGATGGACGTGAGCACGTTCGATGTCGCAGCAGAGACCGGTGACTTGCTGACGCGGGCTTGCTTCTCGGCGACTCGCTGCCTGCAGGCAGTAGCTTCAACTTGTAGAGACGAACGTGCAGCAACAGGAGATGACCACAATGCCGTCGGCGGACGTGCCTATGGGTGAGGGAACTTGGGAGAGGCTTGACGTGAATACGTGCCACCGAGAGCAAAGCGGCAGCGTGTATGCGTAAAAAAAACTCCGGTCCTCCTTCTGTTGGCGGGGGCTGGTTTATATAGGGGCCTGTAGCAGGCGTTGGCCTCCTGGTGGCCAAGTATGCGTCGCCGCCTGGGACTCGTTGGCCGGCGCGAGATACTCGGAGTTGTCTCCTTCGTAGGCAAGGTGAAGCCCCGTGATGATTATCCACTCAAGGAGTTATCGATCCTTCTAAAAGACTTTTTATGCTTGCGTAAGAATCCAACTAAGGCCCAAACAATCACCAGGCTATGTTAGGCTAGCCGAGATGGACCACATCGGTTCTACATAGCGCTCTGCTTATATATAAGCCGTATACAATAGGTGCATATGATTCGTCTTCAACTCCTCATATAATCATGTGTCTATGACAATACGTATTCCATGGAGACTCATATACGTCAGGACATGGGATCCATACATGGGTACATACCTATGTTATTTAGGAATAAGCTAGCTAGTTAAGAAACTAACCATATATATACACACTCGTCATGCATATATGCATGCAAGTAGCTCCGATAAACTTTTAGCATGTCATGGGACCTGACCAAATTTCAGTCCATGGGTCGATCCAGAGATCATTGAACGTACGAACTTAATTAACACCATATAATTTCTAAGAAGTCATAGCATATGCTTATTCATAGAGCCGTACATAAAAAATATTGCATGGGTCACTCCCTGCTGGCAGCCCGTGTTACTTGGCACAGGGAATATTATATTCCAAAAATTTATCATACAAATGCCACCCGCCGAGTTGAGTCTATGCGCGAAGCAGCGGAGATTCGACTCGGGGAAATATAATTTCGACATATATACCTGACTTCATGATCATAGCCTAGCTTCATTTTTGTCTCTGACGGCTTACGGTCTCAAAGGTATCTTGACACCACAAGTCGACAAATATTTAGAAAATATGGCGAAAAATCATGCCACATTTGAGGATATAGCGAAGATCATACCATATCATGGATAAGTATTCTGATCCCATTGCAACTGAAAATGCTGGTGATAGTCAATGGAGTATCGAAAACTTGGCGAAATTTATCAAGGTGGATGCAACCGTTTAGCTGTAACGGTGCTAGCCATCCCTCCTGAAGGGTTTCACAATTCCACAATCGTCGCACTGACTTGCTTCACTGCTCCCAAATAAATAGCATATACATCCGAAGCTCCATAGGTGTACTGCCAAAATATAATTTAGCCAAATAGCATATAGGCCAATTTGTGGGTGAAGGGCCATCTTGGCACATAAGCCATGGTGGGCGTCAATATAGACATGCCTTGAGTTCTTCTTGTATTCCAAAGAATGAGAACAATATATTTTTTTAAAAAAAAAATGTCGGCTTTCCCATGAGTCACCAAGCTATGAAGCATCTGCCGGCGACATCATCCAAGGGTGTATTTTGACATAAAAGGTCAACGACACAACTTTCACTTGAGGTTTAGTTTCCTCGTGATATACGTGTTGAGAGATTAGCACTTCATTAGGACCTCTTTAGGTCAGAGAAATTATCTCCGAGCCTCCCTTCAGTCATGTGCCTCACACCTTCTACCATTGTCCAGTAGGGAACATAGGATACGGCTATATTTTTGGAATTGGTTTGGGGGGAAACTGGTTATGGTATTTTTTTTTTTTTGCCTTTACTTTTGCCGAGGACGATGAATAGCTACCCTCCTCCTTCGTTCACTTGACACCTTGATTTTATTTGATTATTGAGAGCTTCGAGACACTTGACTATGTCTCCTTTTTCTTTCTCTCTTTTTATTTTGTTTCTTGGATTTTGTCTTCAATGAATTCGGAGGGTAGCTCTTCAACTTTGTGTAACTAATAATCCTCGCAGGCTTATTTTTTTGCCCTTGTTATCACCTCTTAGGGTGGCATGTGGCTTCACACTTGATTCAGACTTTTGTCGAGTCAGGTAGCCCTTTCATGCTCTTTTCCCTATAGTCTCCCTAGAGGCTTGGTATTCCCTTTTAACTAGACGTAGGTGAAGGGTATGGCGAACCCACGACTTTCAGGGTCAGCACGGATCGAAATTCATCTGCCCACTTTTATCCCTTATTGGTGCCAACCATGTGCTTGTGTTGAGGTCCCTTTACCTCGAATTAAGTTGATCGGGGCATTCCCTGCCCAGGGACATACCTGAATGACAGCCACCAGAGGACTGAGCTTGACGACATATATGGGAGAAAGCCTTTTGTTGTTGGACATGATGTCCATTCATTTTAAAACACATTTTCTATAACGAGAGAAAACATGTTTATATATATATATATATATTTTTTTAAAAAAAAAGAGAGGATCGCCCGACCATTAGTCACGCGAAATATTTTTTTAAATATCTGTCGTTGATAGGCGGCATAGGACGGAGTCCTTGGTCATCTATCAGTTGATATGCACCACCATCATAAACCTGCTCAATGACAAATGGCCCTTCCCACTTCGGCTCGAATTTCCCTTTCGTCCTGTGTGTAACGACAATAGGGCGTCGAATAACAAGAACAAGTTCACCTTTGCGGAAAACTCGTTGCTTCACCAATTTATCATAGGCCCTCACCATGTTCTGGCGATATAGCTCCAAATTTTGGAGTGCGTTGAGACGACCCTCCTCCAAAGCATCCAGCTCCTGAAAGCGAAGCCGAATCTGCTCATCATTTGTAAGTTCATCTTGGACAGCCACCCGTAATGATGGGAGCTGCACTTCAAGTGGTAAGACTGCCTCACTTCCATAAACGAGGGAGTACGGCGTTGCTTGTGTTGGAGTACGAGTAGTAACTCGATATGCCCATAAGGCTTCAAAGAGACGATCATGCCAGTCTCTTTTATACTTCGTCACAGTCTTTTTAAGTATTTTCCCAAGGGTCTTATTGAACGCCTCAGCAAGCCCATTAGCTTGAGGATAATATCCCGTGGAATAATTCCATGTAATATTATACTTCGCAATGAATCTCTGCATCTTAGTGGATGTGAATGCCTTAGCATTGTCGGATGTAATACTTCGTGGAACCCCAAAACGATATATGATATGTCGTTCTAGGAAGTTGATGACGTTGTCCGTCTTTACTTCTCGTAAAGGTATGGCCTCAGCCCACTTGGAAAAGTAGTCAGTTGCAGCAAGAATGTAGTGATGCCCCTTGGATGAGTGAGGCTCAATGGAGCCAATAACATCAATTCCCCACGCGTTGAATGGCCATGAGGGAACGGTAGGGTGAAGCGGAACCGGTGGTTGATGCTTGAAGTCGCCATTTGGAGCTTCAGCTTGTTGCTCCCAATTATGAGGCATGAAATGTCCGAGCGTAGGCAACATTCGGCTTCGTCGGGGGAATGATTCATTTCCTTGCGCCTTAGGTACAAATCTAGGCGGCATACGACGACGACTTGGATCGTGCCACCTGTATGAGGGTACATCCATAGAATGCAAAATTCTACGTCCTGAATCATATTGATGTATGCGTCTTGGCGACAACTTGTGATGAGTAACGGTCTGCCAAGCATTGGGGTTCTGCTCAGCTGTTTCTTGAGAGAGCTCCGAACTTTTTAATCGGTGCTCAACCTGAGCAAGTGGTACCCAGCTATCATCATTTGCTTCAGCAGCATTCGTCCTTGTGGTTATTATATTTACTGCATGAAAGTCCGGATTGACGGCATCAGGTGGGATTGCCAACCTCTTTTCATCGATGGCTCTTTGTAGCCACTCTTTGAAGGCGACACAATCTTCAATAACGTGCCCGACATACCGATGGTATGGGCAATACAAAGGATTGTCGACCATCTTAACTTGATCCGGTCGCTTAGGATCAGGCAGGGTGAGGTACTCGTGCTCCATGACTTGTTGGAAGAAAACCTTCACCACCTCTCGACGAAATATATACTGCTTCCGAGGGAGCTCTTGAATAGATGGTCGTGTCTTGGCGCCAGTATTATTTCGCATGCCCAATACAGGCACATTTCTTTGATGCTGTGAGGCTTCAACCCTTGCAGTGTTAGCTTCGGCTGGAGCCTTCTGTTCGCCGCCATTATTATTATTATTATTGTTGTTGCCCTTGAAGTTCGAGTTGAACCTCCTGACATTATCGGGAGTGCTAGCATTCTTGTAGAGTTCCATAATCTGAGGTGACTTTTCGAACTCCAATTTTGTCGCAGCCACCGCTGAGCTAAGAGCACTGAATGTTTTGGGCTCACGCCGTGAAACTTCCAGTGACCAGTGTTGTTGCATGCCATAGACACACATTTCAATTGCATCCTCGGGATCCATCTCACGTGCGAGGCGTACATAGCTGTTACGAAAATGGACTATGTAGTCATCAATTTTTTCGTCACGCCTCTGGCGAACTTGTGCTAACTCGATTATTGAAAAATCCTTCTTCATTGATACAAAGTGTGCCTTGAATAGCTCTTTCATGGTTTTCCAGTCAGGTATGGTGCCAACTGGCAAGCGACTATACCAATGAAAGGCTGCGCCCGTTAATGAGCTAGAAAATTGTCGTAACAAGAGAGAAGGGATACGAGCAGTATCGCCACACATTGCCTCAAAGTACGACAAATGTTCTCGTGCGTCTCCCGTTCCGTCAAATTGTCGAAACTTCGGTGGATTCCAGCCAACTGGGAATTGCACCAAATCATGCCAAGCCTCGTAAGGCTTATCAAGCTCATAATCAGACGATTGCGGTGACTGATCAACATTCACTTGTCTCATCTTTTTATTTATTAGGTCCTCTATGATAGTATGAAAATTCTTCAATGTGTTCGGGGGAGGCGCAGCATTAGCTGTTGCACCCAGTGAGGTGAACTGTAATTGCGGCGGAGGCTTGGGTACCTCATTAGTCTTGGGCACATGACCCGCATCTTCCAGCTCTTCTATTTGTGGGTCAGCTGCGGCCTTCTGTGGAGTTCGAGGTACACCTTGCCCAGAACCTGTTAGGATCTCAACAAGTTGATCGAGTTTTAAGGACAAATTATTTATTTGTTGTTGCTGGTTACGCAGCTTCTCGTCAATCGACCCGTCATGAGCTCCCTGTGCACTTGTTCCCGGCCAAAGGTGCGAGGGCATTCCATATTGTGGATTTTCAGGAAGGGTTTTGTCTTTGTTCTTGGGGTTTGGCTGTTTAGCCTGACTTGTATCGTCCTTCCCATTGGGATCAACTAGATCATCTTGCTTTTGATTTTCGTCCGAGACCATATGAACCGGGACAGTGTTTTGACCTTCGTTTTCACTCTCCTCGTCAGATACTACAGAATGAGCAAGTTCAGAATAGCGAGGGGAGTTAGTGTGTTGTTCTAGAGAAATGCTGGAATCATCATCCAACTCTCCATCTTTGAAGGCTCCATCAACTGGACTCATAGTGCCTTCAATTTCTTGCATAGCGATTCCTTTCAATCGGGTTGAAGCACCCGGGCGCCGTGCTATCCGCTCTAAGGAGGCAGGATTTTGAGGGAGTTGTGATTGTAGGTCATTATAAGCACGTGGAGATAATCCACCCTCAGACTTAGAGCCACCAGAAGTAATCGGGCAGCATGGAGCCGATGACACACCCTCTTGTTCTTGATTACCAGGTCCCTTGGACCGGCGGCGTAATTTCGAAAGCGAACCATTAGAAAAGGTTGCTTTGGGGTTAGGTACGATCTCCTCATCCGAAGGATATGAGAAATCATGGGTAACTTGTGGAGGTACCCATATCAAATCATCTTCATGTTCAGCATGTGTGAACGTAGTGCCACACAAGGCCATCTGAATAGGAGAGGTAGAACCATGCTCCCTATCTTCAACTTGCATTCTTTTAGACTGCTCTCTTGATTGGTGAGCAGTCAACACCGCTTGCTCAATCTCCTTTATCAGAGACGATGGGTGCATATTTTCTTGTTGAATATCTTTATGGGAGTCTTCCATAGTGACATCATTTTGCGTTTTCTCCAAAGACCCTTTAGCGGAGGTTTGGAGCGAAGGGTTCTCTTCTTTGGCCACACTTGGCCTTTCATCCCCTTGTACTAGACGTGGTCTCGGCACGAGATTATCCACGAGATACTTGTATCTCTCATTTTGGAGTAGAGTAGGCGAAAGGCGAAGTGTAATCTTGTCATAGAAGGGGTGAACTTGCCCTTCGGGGCGGACCCGAACATGCACGCTGCCAAGTACCAGATCTTGTAGCTCTTGGTACATGGCGCGTCGATTCCTCCTGCGGTTTTCGCGTTTGCGTTGATTAGCGGTAGGAGGCCGCGGAGCTTTAGGTGGAATTGCCGGAGTCGGCAAGAGCGACGAGTTTACTTGAGGGCCTGATGAAGACGCCACCTGAGTAGGTGCGACCTTCAAGCGCGGCTCATCCTGCGGCACTTGCCTTGGTCGTGTGGGTGGTGCGCTCGCAACATGTTCATGTTGTTGCTCTTTTGCATGATATTGGTCCCTTCTGAAATCTCTTGGTTGCCATTCTTGGTGTGCCCACGAATTCCAGCGAGGAGGCAATGGAGCCTGTCTTGAATGATGAAACGGGCGTGGAGGGAGATCCCTCCGTGGTGCTAGCGTCTTCCGCTCATCTTGGGGGCGATGGCTAGCGACATAGTACCTGCCACCAGCTTGTTGAGAAGACTCCGGAGCGTGACCATAACGACCAGGGCCTTGGTACTTAGACCTGCCACCAGTTCGCGTGAATGGCCTCGATTCTTGAGAGTTACGAACAGGAGAGATAGGCCTCCGATTACCCCCTGCATATGCAGTTGGCTGGCGACCCTGGAGCTTCCTTTCCAACTCCTTCATTTGAGCTTGCAGCTGCTGAAATTGCTGCTGGAGCTGATCGGTTGGTGGTACGTTTGCATGAGGCGCCGGTACTTCATTTGCTAGTGCAGCAAATTTATTGTTTTCGGGGCTGGCATCAGCCGTGGTATGGTATGATGCAACCATCATAGGCGGGCGTAGAAGAATATTTTTAGTGCGAGCTGCAATTTCGCACTCAGGAAATTTGGCTACACGTTTTAATGTACGTGTCCAAAATTCATTCATAATAGCTTGCCTGACAAGCTTCTTTAATTCAGTTGGCCTATTGGCCTTTACAGATAGCACATAAGGCTCTCCCACAACGTCGAGGAACTCAGGGACTTGTTGCACTTGCTTAGGCGTTGTGCTCCTTACAACGCGTGCGCTTAATTCAGCATGAAGTTTCTTGACATTACTCCGCTTCCTTCGATAGTTGCGGAGAGCATTCTTCTTGTTCCTAGAGCGCGCATTGCACATTGACCAGGACAAGGAATAAGAGGCGTCATTAAGTGCCTCGAGGACTTTGGCCTCTGAGATTGGACAACTCGGCCCCCGTGCATTAGAGAGCGCTTCGGGCTTCCCTAGCAGTTCACGAGCGTCGGCAACGGCAGTTTGTCTTGCCTTCTTGGCTTTAGCAGCCGCATGCTCGCGTGCTTTTTTCGATTCTCCAGCTTGAACTGGTGCAAAATCTTGTGTGAGATGGTAGTACTTTTTCTCTCCGTGGGTGAAGACCGCCATGGGCGCGTGAGTGCCGAAATGAATCAGACACGGAGCAGGAGAGAACTTCATCGCTTCTTCGATGGTGATGGCAGGGAAGGACTCACCTGCGAGAGGGAATCCTTCAATTAGTACACCGTGTAATAAAACTTGTACGGAGGAATATATGTTTTCTAATGCTTCACATGTATATATAAACACGGCGTGCTTCTCCTCTAGTTTTTTTTCTTAAAACGGCTTTGGCTGTTTGGACCAGCAAGCCACGCTCAATTTCTTCCCTCTTTTTTTTTTAAAAAAAAAACCAGACATAGAGAGTGAACCAAGCACACAAACTAGGCACTGAATGCCCTTTCGTGTATACAAATATATGAGTCTGCATAAGCATGCAAGACGTTCTTTTAATGATGCGGCAAGATTGTTGTTCTTCCTTCGTGTATAAGCCGAGAGGCATGTCTTTGGAGTAAGCATCGTTCAATCATATACAGCGACCACGAACGAGCAATCTCTTTTTTTTTGACGACCATTGAAGCGCAGCAAAGATGGGAGGAGAATCGGGTCCCACTGGGCGTGCCATTTTGTTTGGTCGAAAACCGGGCGAAGACATAGAAAAATAATGTAATGCAAGGGAGACACATGCACACATATTCGAGAACCACATATTTCATTAATTCTTTTTTGAATATACAAAATACATGATCAACGAAAAAATTGTCTTCTTCCGTCTTCAGCGTCATGCTTGAGGAGAGGTCTGACTTGTAGAGAAAATTGCGTAGTTCGCCGATTCCCGGGTCCTGTTGGGCGCTTCCGGTTAATTACATCCGCAAGACGAGCTTGCGGAAAACCTCCGATTAAGCTGCGCTTTATGGTCGTCAAATATATTGGTCGCCGTCATAGCCATATGTGATATACGGCATAATGATTATGGGTGGCTTTATGTCGCCGAAACTCGGTCACGACATTGCCATCGCCACGTCGGAGTAATAAACGGAGTATGTTAATAAAGGGGGTGACTTTCGCCTCGTCGGTGCCCAGTCATGTACGCCGGCCTTCATTAACACCGACATATGTGAGTTGCCTTTGCCTCGTCGGTGCCCAGCAACGATCTGTCTGATCCCGTCAATTGGGACGTGTAGATGGACTCGTAACCTCGCCTCGTTGGCACTTGGCCAGAGTTCCGCCTAGCCTCGTCGGTACTAGACGCAAATAGTATAAATCCGCCAAAAATCAATTAACGGCAAAGTATTGCTTGAACGATGCTTTCTCATCACAAGATCAAATTGACAACCTCCCGATATTACTTGTGTTAATTCGGGCGTTACACCAAATTTGGTCGCAACAATTTTTATACGTAGGAATAGAACTTATAGAGGCAAGCGCTTCATTAGTCACCAAATCTTTGTGACCATGGATAGCCATAATAATTCGCTATCCGAGTTAGTACGGCAAGGTGTTTTAGTACATGAACGGCGTGGTAAAATTGCCATCATGATATAATAGAGCCAATAACTAGCTCAAACTCGTAATCATGAACAATTGCCATTCGGGAGACTTGCAGAGCCTCGGGTAGAAATTCAACAAGTCATACGATCATGTTTGCATGCATGCATTGCGTGGAGCAACTAGCAGGGGTATCCAACTATTTCTGATATGGCATCCTCTCCGGTCCAAGGAACAGGGCGCCGGCATGTACATGTGTGTGTATGTATCTCCAAGACATATATATGATGGCAACTCTCATCATGACATAGTATATGCTCGAACAACAGTTGCTCATGTGATTGAATCGACAGCCTGTCGGCATCAATATTTTATAACGAAACGAGGCGTACTCATCTCGTGTCTTGACTTTTGATTATCGCGACAAGCGGGAATTTCCCGTCTTGCGTGTTACGATGAGCGTTTTTTCCGTCTCACACGTCTTGTCTTTTATCAGCACGAAGAGCGAATGTTCTCGTCTTGAGCACTGCAACGAGCGGAGATTTCATCTCGCGCATCCCCTCTTTTAGCGTCGCGACGAGCAGAAATTTCCGTCTCGCGCCCTGCAACGAGCGGGACGTTGCCGTCTCGTGCGTCTTGAACCCGTTTTTATATATAGAGCTTGGCTTTGCCATCAGCAACTCGACAGACGACCTCGCGCGGCGAGGGTTCTGACGTCGTCAAGTTGCTGGCCTTCTCGTGATAGTATATCAAAAGAACGACTTTCATCATGCACTCTCCGCTGTCGCCGTGGGAAGAATAGAGTAGGCTAAAGCGACCTCTCCGCCGCCGTAGAAATAATAGAGTAGGCCAAAACGACCCCTCCGCCGCCGTAGAAATAATAGAGTAAAAAAAACAGCTCGGAGCATATGGATCTTATGGACGATTGCTCTTGTGAACTTGCATTGGATCATATGTTCGCCGAAAAAAACGTAACAGTGGATATGATCGGAGTTGGAAACTCAGCGAAAGCGCCCAGCAGCAGGGCCTTCGGAACAGTGCGTGGACCATATGTAGATGCAGACGTGCAGTCGATATGGCAGAATTGCCATCCGGCGAAACTCGTACGGACATTGAATTTTTGTACAGCATATAACTCGATCATGTGCATGGCTTGAAGCAACTAGCAGGCCCTGTCATCTATTCGTACGGCAGCCTTTCCAAGTAGCAGAGCGCCGGCACATTCATGTCCATTATACTAAAGCCTGTCCCACGCATCTTTTGTTGCTTGACTTCATCATCAGCAACTTGACAACGCGACCTCGCGCGGCGAGGGTTCTGATGTCATCAAAGTTGCTGGCCTTCTCACGACAGTAGATCAAAATACCAAATAACTTTTGACATAATATAATATTCATATAGATCTATTAACAACCCAAATTGATTGCTCACCCATACTCATATAGATCTATTAACAACTCAGATTGATTGCTCACCCAGGAACGTGGCAACCGGCATGGATGACATGGTTGAACTTGAAGACGTTGTCGAGGTGATGGACGTGAGCACGTTCGATGTCGCAGCAGAGACCGGTGACTTGCTGACGCGGGCTTGCTTCTCGGCGACTCGCTGCCTGCAGGCAGTAGCTTCAACTTGTAGAGACGAACGTGCAGCAACAGGAGATGACCACAATGCCGTCGGCGGACGTGCGTATGGGTGAGGGAACTTGGGAGAGGCTTGACGTGAATACGTGCCACCGAGAGCAAAGCGGCAGCGTGTATGCGTAAAAAAAACTCCGGTCCTCCTTCTGTTGGCGGGGGCTGGTTTATATAGGGGCCTGTAGCAGGCGTTGGCCTCCTGGTGGCCAAGTATGCGTCGCCGCCTGGGACTCGTTGGCCGGCGCGAGATACTCGGAGTTGTCTCCTTCGTAGGCAAGGTGAAGCCCCGTGATGATTATCCACTCAAGGAGTTATCGATCCTTCTAAAAGACTTTTTATGCTTGCGTAAGAATCCAACTAAGGCCCAAACAATCACCAGGCTAAGTTAGGCTAGCCGAGATGGACCACATCGGTTCTACATAGCGCTCTGCTTATATATAAGCCGTATACAATAGGTGCATATGATTCGTCTTCAACTCCTCATATAATCATGTGTCTATGACAATACGTATTCCATGGAGACTCATATACGTCAGGACATGGGATCCATACATGGGTACATACCTATGTTATTTAGGAATAAGCTAGCTAGTTAAGAAACTAACCATATATATACACACTCGTCATGCATATATGCATGCAAGTAGCTCCGATAAACTTTTAGCATGTCATGGGACCTGACCAAATTTCAGTCCATGGGTCGATCCAGAGATCATTGAACGTACGAACTTAATTAACACCATATAATTTCTAAGAAGTCATAGCATATGCTTATTCATAGAGCCGTACATAAAAAATATTGCATGGGTCACTCCCTGCTGGCAGCTCGTGTTACTTGGCACAGGGAATATTATATTCCAAAAATTTATCATACATTAGGGTTTTGGTTTTGGTGATCAAGACACCATAGAGGGTGTGATCACATTTAGGATAGATAGCCGTACTATAAAGAGGGGAATTCTTTGGCTAAGCGGTTATCAAGTGCCACTAGGTGTCATTGTTCATGTGCATGCATTTAGAACCTAGTGAGCTAACTTAACTCCTTCGAAGAAAATGTTTGTGAAAAAGCTAACACATGTGCACTTGTTGGTACACTCGTTGTGGTGTTGGCACACTTTGAGAAGGGAGTTGAAGTTTGAAGTTTGAAGGCGCTTTTCGAGAAAATGAAGTGCTTATTTTCTATTGCGCTGGTGGGAAATTTGGAGAAGTCGCGGGAGTGTTTCTCGCTGAGGACGCGGGCTCAGAAGCACCGGACGCTGTTCCTGTGCATCCGGTGAGCAGGCAGCCTGACTCGGTTAGGGTTAGGCACCGGACGATAGGCACCGGACGCAGCTTGGAGCGTCCGGTGGTGTGCGTCCGGTGTGAGGAGGTTTTGCAAACCTCTCTGCGTATGAGTCCAGTGAGCACCGGACGCTCAGGGTGCGTCCGGTGGCTTGCGTCCGGTGACCCTGCGAGTTTGCGGAGCTCTCTGCGCATGAGTCCGGTGTGCACCGGACGCGTCCGGTGCCAACCTGCTCAGCGTCCGGTGCTCTGCAGGTTACCGTTAGACTCTGACACGCGGCTGACCTTGGAGCATCGGACGCTGGTGTTGAGCGTCCGGTGCCCCATTAAGAGCGTCCGGTGACCCCGTATTTCGCCCAGTGAAAGAGCCAACGGCTCTATTTGTTTGAGGGGCTATATATACGTGTTTGGCCGGCTTGGGGCTAATACTCTTGGCATTCTAACTTACTTGACATCCTTGTGAGCCTAAGCAAACTCATCCCACTCATCTCCTTCATAGATTAAACATCTTTGTGAGATTGGGAGTGATTCCAAGTGCATTTGCTTGAGTGATTGCATCTAGTGGCACTTGGGGATCGTTCTAGCTGTGGTTTTCTTGTTACTCTTGGTGGTTGCCGCCACCTAGACGGCTTGGAGCAGCGGAGGAGCTTTGGCACGAGTTGGTGATTGTTCGTGGCCATCTCCCGGTGATTGTGAGGGGTCTTGTATCTTCCCCGGCGGAGAGCCGAAAGGTAACTCTAGTGGATTGCTCGTGTCATTGAGTTACCTCACTTGTGGGTAGGTTCTTGTGGTGTCCTAGTGAGGACGAGGTTCGTGCTACACCTCTTAGCCACCGAACCACCAAGTGTTGGTCGACACAACGGGGACGTAGCGTGCCGGCAAGCACGTGAACCTCGGGAGAAAAATTGTGTGTCTCCATTGTGATTGTTTATTGGATTTCTCCCTGTGATTGGACTTCATATTATTGATTGGTTCATCCCCTCTACGCAGCGGTATAAAGATCAAACCATCTCTCTTACTTTCCCGCAAACTAGAGTAGCTTACTTCTTGTATAGAAACTTTAGATAGCTCTCTAGTGTAAGTAGTGACATAGCTCTTGTGTGCCTAGTGATCATACCAACTAGAATTGTTGGATAGGTGGCTTGCAAACACCCCATTAGAGCTAGAGCAAAAAGCTTCGCTTTGTTATTTACTAACCACTTGCTCTAGTAAGTTTTGTAGAATTTTTAAATAGGCTATTCACCCTCCCTCTAGCCATATTAGGACCTTTCAGTATGGCTCTTGGGGTGATAATTGCCATCATCACATCACGGTCCTTGTTGAGAGCATCGTTGAAGGGGTGGAAAGTCAAAAGAAATCTGGTATCTGGATCTTCATAAGGCATCCATGCCCGTTGTTCTCTGGTCAGACCCTCATATAGAGTTTGGAAAACTATGGCAGCTTCGCCAAAGTTCAGAGGGGAACGAGTTGCCGATTCTTCTTCATTTAGTTCATAATCCTCGGCTATATCCCTAAGGAAGCGCTGTGCAAAGAGGTCGAACTCAAGGCGCTTGTGCATGTGGAGACTAAGCCACATATTGATGAACCACCAGGGACCCCCTAAGTTGCTGATGGGTTGACCAAGCAATAGTTTCTGGGCTACCTGGTGGAGGAGGTGATAAGCAGAGCCAAGTAGGTATCGGCCGAGAGGAAATCGGCCACCATTGGCTAATCTTTCTGCTGCCGACAAGTAAACAGAAGTTGGTCCTACCGATCGGCCACAGAACACAAATTTATCTAGCCACATGTTCAGAAAAGTGGTATGTTCCTTTGCATTGACAGGACCTGTTCTTCGGTATTTCTGAATGTACCCTGACCAACCGCCGATAGCACGAGTTTCTACCTTAGCACTGGGTTTGGTGTCGAACAGGTGGGTGGTATCGGCAGTGGATACATCTAAGCCGGTGAGCATAAGTACATCGGCAAGTGTAGGAGAGGCAGGGCCATGACCAAACACAAAAGCATTGAGTGTGTCTGACCAAAAGTATGAGGCAGCTATCTGTAGTGACTCATTTCTCTCCATATCGGCAAGAGACAATCTAATGCACTGATCTAATTTCCGTTCACCCCATTGGACCTCATTTGAGTTACTGACTCTCAGGAACCAATCCTTCCATCCCTTGGTAGGACTGGGCCACGATCGGAAGGCATCTTTCCATAGATCTAGAGAAAAATTCTCGGCTCTAAAGAGGATTCTGTTTGTCTCTGCGTTTATAAGATCGGTGGGGTCTAAGTTTCCTAGTGGACCAAGGCATTGGAGATGGGGTTGATCGGTAGGGATTGCGATCTTGTTGGCCAAATCCTAAAGATTGTAAGGATAAAAGAAAAAGTAAAAAGAAGGAAAAAGGGGAATATTCAGTAAAAGGAATTGCGGATGAACAAAAGTACAACAAGAGTACGAAAAAAGAAGAGGGGTAAGATAACCTCAGGGACGACGAAGTTGACGGCCATTGCTCCGCGGGGAAGAAGATCGAAAACTTGGGGGTTGTTGGAGGAAGTTCATGCTGGAGTTCTTGGAGCTATCGAACAGTGCCGCCGCCAAAAAAGCAGAGTTGGGGCTGTAGAATGATGCGATGGAGAAGGAGTACCCGAGAAGGAAGTATTTATAGGACAAAACGGGCAAGGGCAAATTTGACTTATCTCTTCGCCGCATCCGTAAAATCCGAGGGTACTCAGATGGATATGGTAACTGTTCGCACGGTAATCAAGGGATTGCGCAGGTGATTAGACACGAAGCGGTCATGATTTTGGAGATATTTCACTGTGCGGGATTTCTTGGTTGGTCCATCGGCAGTTCCCTCTAACGGTAATATTGCCAATGGGCGCATAAAGTGGAGAAATCCGGTTCGGAAGGTTGAGGAATTCGAGAAATTTGCAGGAGAATCGGGCCAAGGTTGTTCAGATTTAAACGGTCGGTTACCAAATTGGAAGAATTAATCGCGGAAAGGCATAATTACTGCAGAGAATTTCGGAGCATCAATGATTTTATACTCCGAAATTGGGGGGCATGTGTTGACACCGTTTTTGGACACGTACCCAAGGATCTGTAGAGTATAGATCGGCAGGTGGAGCAACGGTAACTGGTCTGCAGAAGAGTTTCCGATGAGGATAGTTGCCGATGAAGAGACGATTGAATATGACTAAGTCTAGGGGTGGTGACGTGTTCTTATCGATGATCAATATTGGTGTTTGCCGATGACCATAAGAGGAAGGTTGTCGATGACTCTGAAGGAAAGCGTGGAGATTGTCGATCGATCCATGGTGGTGTCCTGGTCGGTTAAAGGGGGTAGTTTTATGTTTTTCTTAGTTATTTAAATTTATTTTGTATACGGATTCTGTTTAATTTGGAATTTGAGTTCTAGTCGTGTCTGATTGTACCTCTTTGAGCAGGGTATAAATATAGACCCTAGGGCCTTGTAGTGAGATATCTATCAATCAATCAAACACAAGTTTTTACTCATATTCCAGCATCTACTTTTCCGACGACTTTGTCATATTTTCCTTTTCATTACGAGTTCTTAGGAGTTCGTCGACTTAAGCTCGGCGTATTCTCGAGTTCCGTGTGAATACCTCTTGGCCATGACATCCGGGCACATCGTTGTTGTCGGGACCAAAGTATTCGAGTTATCACCTTTGCCGATAGTAAGGTCAAATCGGCTGGCACGCCTTAACGTTTAGATCGGGTATTAGCCCTTTGTGTTTGCAGATCAGCTTTTGCATCAACAATGGCCAACTCCGCCACGCAGTCCGAGCAGCACGCCGCCACCATCCTCGCCGCGCCCCTGGACACGCTCCTCTGCGTTCGCCTCTGCCCTGTCAAGTGCGTGCTCCGCGACACCCCGCTCGGTGGCTACGACGGCTCCCTCGACGACGACCCTGATCCCGGCGTTGTCCACTTCAACGCGCTACTCGACCGAGCCGTCGGCCGTGATGGCCAGCCACCTGCCACGGTTGCTGCGCTCCGAGCCGATGCTGTAGGCGCTGCAGGTGGTGGGCTGCAGGCTTGGGTGATGGCTGTGGGGTCGGCGCAGTCCAAATGTTCGACGATTTGCCCGGCCGTGCCAGCCAGAGCAGCAGCGGCAAGGCAGGTAGCCGGCGTGGCCAGCTCGACGGCGGCATGGTCAGCCACGGCAACCTCCGCCTTCTACCCGCCTCGCCCTTCCAGATTGTGAACTACATTCAGTTGTATATCTGGAGAGTCCTAGCCGCATATGGTCCATTACTATCTCTTCACATCAGTAGGTTGTTAAAACATTATTTAATCTGTTCAAAATTATGTTGGACTATATATCTGCTATCTGTAATTTAATTGGACTTTGATATGATGCTATTCTTCAGATATCATGACCAAAAGATAATATTTCACTAGCTGACTATTGTTGTGTTCTGACAACCCTGTCCCTGTTGGCATCAGCTCGAGGTTTGCTGCCTTGTTTTCGCAGCTGAGGAGCAAGATTTTTTTTACTTCATCAGCTATTAAATCAATATTTGGACAAGAGGTTGATAAACAGGATGCAGTAGATGATCTATCCAATTCCTGTAGACAGTGTGGAATACAATATATTTGTTTGTTCAGTAGCTGTATCAAATCTTTAGCTCATATTCTTTGTTCTAAAAGCTAACAAAATGGAGTAACTTAGTGAAAGGATGGTCATTGTGTGAGACCTTTACATGACATAGAATTGATCTAATTTATAATCATAACAATCTCGAGGGTGACTATTGTGTGATTAGTTCCCTCCCAAACATATGCAATTATGTACTCCCGTGAAGGTAATACTTTTCTCTTACCTTTTGGATTGACATTATTCAGGTGTTGGCAATTAGTGAGTCATTAAGACTGCATTCTTTGTGGCAAAAGAAAAGTGTTCATAAGGGGACTCATTGTGAGTCGAGTTCTACCACCCAAACTCCATAAGAGGGTTTTGACCAACTTAACCGATGTCTCATCCTTGGAATAGTAAGCAATTAATTTCCTATTTGACTGTGAACTATATGCGTATAGGAGAAATGGAAGGCATGGCCTTGGATCAGCTAGCTTTGCTTCATAGCAGTCATGTCCACACCGAAAGACAATTTTGTAGCTTGATTTTGTAGCCTTGGTGCAGGTTGTTTAGCTTATTTATGTTTGTCATTTACAGACTATATAACAGGTTATTTGGTGAGGTTGCTATGGATGACACTCAAACTTATTTTTGGGGTCCTGCATCCGATCCTGTAGGAACTTGTTAGGCTCTTATGATGCATTTGGTCTGTGCTACACATTGTTTCTTCTTATTACTTCTAGCCTGCATCAAGAAACTTGCCTTGTGGAATGTTGATGTGCTCTTGATTTCTTTGGATTATGAATTTTTCTGTCAACTGTAAGTAATATTTAGTTAACAAAAAAATATGTGTCATTTTGGTGTGCAGACAATCAGACAGGATAACAAGCAGAGGAGGATTAGTCTGTTGGAGCTTCCTACACTAAATATGTAAGTCGTTTCCACAAAGCAGCATGTATTTCCCTTGATTTTTCACTTTTCCTTTAACTTTGCGTAAGACAAAAACGTTTTTAACAATATAATAGCTATCATGTGGTATGATTAGTTCAGTTTGGCAGCGCTTATGAGTCTGACTTTGTGGTTTCAGGTGTACATGAGGGCTGACAACAACAAAGTATGGAAAACACTCCCAAAATGGATGTAAGTTCAGTTTGCTTCCTGTCCTATTCATGTGGAAATTCATAGTACGTCCCTAACATGTTAAAATCGTGATTCTGAATTCAAATTTAAACAACTATGATCCCTGTAGTATCATCTTATCAGTCATCATAAGTTGGGATTTCTCAACAGTTCTTGCTAATATTTGTGAATCTACGTATTGCATATAATTTGCATCAAGATAAAATAATTATTTAGTCAAGTTCATAGGACATTTAAAATGCATGGCTTCTAATTGCCACATACTGTTTTCATCATTTCTCACACACAGATCACACAATGAGCTGATTGAATTTGGAAGGTGCACTCTGGCCTTTTGCCCACAGCGAGGATTACTGCATTGTATCATGCCTGAAAAAAAATTATATTTAAATATTAACTTCAGTCATGTTCCAATGTGATGGCATATTCAAGTACTATGGTGATAGCTGAAACTTCAGTTGAGCATGGCAAGTTCTACAAATATGACTGATTATTCCAACTCTAATAATTATAAAGAAGTTTGAAACATGACTATATCTTGTTCATTGAGTTGATTGTGCTGTCAATTGTGACCTATGACTATTTAGAATTTTTGAATGTATATGTTGATTGATAATAGATATTACTTAAGTGGTCTAGAATGGACATGAAAAAAAAACTTGACCCATTCCAGAATGTCAAATCTTATAATGTGCTATAAAGAGTTATTATTGCATATCCTTGAGGCATGTTATTTATATTTTTGCAACCTTTAGGGAAGGTTGGAATGCTGCAAGTAGAACAAATGGAGGAGGCAAGTGCGGTGGGGGGCAGCAAGCTGGCAAATCTAACCATGGCTTTGGCTACAGGCAATATGTTGGATGGCCTAGAGGCTGGTGCTGGATAAGTTTATGTAACTTCATGTATAAAGTAACGGTATATATATATATAAATAAATTGCATGTTGCAATGGTTGACATGATCTATAGGCTTTAGTATTTTCAATATTATGTGTATATATATGTATGTTGTATGTATATATTAAATATAAAATGAAAATAGGGTCTAGTTGGAAAATTTGAAAATTGGCAGGAGATTTAAAAATGTTAACACAGGCGGTTTTGTAATGACAACCGCCTATAGAAAATACATTTCTACAGGCGGGTGGCATAATTGAACCGCCTATAGAAATGGATTTCTACAGGCGGTTCTAGATTACCCGCCTGTGGAAATAATTATTTCTACAGGCACCCAGCGCAGGCGGTTCTCCAATCCGCCTGTGGAAAGGGGTTGGGAACCGCCTGTGTAGTGGTTCTGTGTACTAGTGGCAGCTAGAGAGTAATTTGTGAGACGAATCTTTTAAGCCCAATTAGTCCATAATTGGACACTAATTGCCAAATAAGTTGAAAATGCTACACTTCCTGTACACCCCCAACCAAACACTCCCTAAGCACAATCGTCATGTCCAGTGGTAGAAGGGTGTGATTACATGTAATGGAGAGGGATTGCAAACAATCAATGCTGAAGGGGCATTCAAAGATGAGATGGAAGGACAAAATATAGTTATAGTAATCTAGATGTCGGTTTTTTCTTCGAAGGATGTTTAGTGTTCAATAAAAATCTGTCTTTGGGGAGAAGACAGAAGAAAAAATTAGGCTTGCGAAGGCTTCCTGAGGACCAAAGCCAGCTGAATAAGACAGATGCTTCTATAGGTCCATGAATATGAAAGTAAGTTTTCCTTGTGCAATAAGAATATGAGCCTGACCATTTATCTTAAGAGTATCTCCCACTGTCTATCATGGATCAAAGCTTGTAATTCATTTAGCTGAGCTGAAGCCTATGTGGTAAGTGGTAGGAAAATGTACTATTGTATTCTCTATCCATCACTAGTACAGAAAAGCTCTACGCTAGCGGTGGCTATTCCTTTTTACAGACGGTTTTAATTAAAGGACGAGGAAAGAAATTGGCGGGCTAGACTCAAGAAATGTTAGTGGAAACATATTTTCACTCGCAGTTTTGTTAAGAGAACCGCTAATGCAATGTTGCATTTCCACTAGCGGTTCTCTTAAGTGAACCACAATTAAAAATCATTTGTACAAGCGGTTTTCCTACCAAAACCGCCACTAAAAATCAGATTTAGTGGCGGTTTCTTAAGGAAATCCCTTGTAGAAATAATTTAAAATTGATTTTTTTAAAAAGTTTTTCAAATGACCTCGTATCAAAAACGACAAATAAAAGTTGTAGATCTTACAAAGTTATGAAACTTTGTAGTTGATAACTTTTTTATTTGAAATCATCTTCTGATCAAAAACTAAGTTTGAATTTATCAAATTTAAAATTCAACTTTTTGTAAACAACCTCACATTGAGAAACTATCAATATAAAAGTTATAGACCCTGAAAAATTATAAAACTTTGTAGTTGACAATTTTTTTATTTGTATTCATCTAGGGCCTCAAACAATCAATGGATGCTCAGTTTAGGATAATATGTGGGGAACCAAACTCTAATATAGACACAAGAGAGTGATGGGTGTAGTGGTAAGGAGGCTGGAACTGGTCACTGTGTCTTCTCTAGGATTAAAATATTTTTTCCTATTTTTAAAACCTGATTTTATATTTTCTGGTTAGACGTTTCCACATACTAGATTTTATATTTTTTGGTTAAATGTTTCCACTGGTGAATTGCTTAACTGAACCGCCTGTGGAAATCAACTTCCACGGGCGCTTATTTTAACTGAACAGCTAGTGGATATCTTTTTCACAGGTGGTTCTCAGTTAACCGCCAGTGGAAAGATCCATTTCCACTGGCCCCTAGCGCCGTCCGTTCTAAAAAACGCCTGTGCAAATGGGTTACGAAAAGAGGTATAGAACTTCTCTAAAATTGATTTCCACAAGCGATTGTCTTAGCCGAACCGACAGTGGATATCATTTTCCACAGGCGGTTCTCAGTTAACCGCCAGTGAAAAGATCCATTTTCACTGGCCCCTAGCGCTGGCGGTTCTAAAAACACCTGTGCAAATGGATTTCGAACCTCCTGTCTAGAACTTCTCTGTACCAGTGGATGGAGCATTTTGGTTTTCTGGTGAAGGACAAAAGATGGGGAAACTTGAACCAGAGGGAATCATCCAACCAAATATCTTGTCATAGCATGACAGAGTTCCTTTAGTTGGGGGTTGCACCTTGCTAGAAGTCTGAAATCTCCATGCAACTTAAGAATGTCCTTCCACCAGAATAAATAAGGATGGGGACGGAGCTCCAAATAGATACTCGCAGTTCTTCTCTAGTATAACTAAATGAACTAAATAGACAATTCCTTCTCTTATTTTTTTCATTTAGTTCATTTAGTTACACTAAAGAAGAACCGCGGGTATCCATTTTGGAGAACCACCCCCATCCTTAAGAACAAGGCCTTGTTTAGTTCCAAAATTTTTTGCAAAATGGATACTGTAGCACTTTCGTTTGTATTCGACAAATATGGCTAACTAGTCTCAAAAGATTTTGTCTCGCAAATTACAGGTAAATTGTGTAATTAGTTATTTCTTTTTATCTATATTTAATGCTCCATGCATGTGCCGCAAGATTCGATGTGACGGGAAATCTAAAAAATTTTGCAAGTTTTTTTGAAAACTAAACAAGGCCTACCAATGGGGATTCTAGCATGTGGAGGGATGCAATTGTTCTAATAAAACTCGAAGCCAACCACCGTCTTTAACCGGCAACCTGAATCGAGGATTCGCCCAACCACACTCTCAAGGAACCAACCAACACAGCCTACAATCAATCAAGGAATACCTTGAAGGGAGTAGGAGCACCAATTGGGAGTGGATGAAGCCGCCGCCTATGTAATCCCACGAGGAAATCACAAGAGCAAAGGGGTAGAGATCACTCTCTGGATTTGTTAGCACGCAGCTGAACAAAGGGGTTCTGTATTTCAATTATCAAAGTCCTAGATTACAATGAGTCTTAGGGGTTATTTATACTAGCAACAGCCCTGCTAGATAGGTATGAAAACGAAATAGAGTTTCTGAGGGAAGGCAATGTGAAAGGTCCCCTCGAAATGGATTCCCGAAGTGGCTTCGCGTGACTGTTGGCCTCCAGAGCAGTTTCCAATAAACTGACCATAACTTTTTATTGGGAAGTCCAAATGATGAACCGTTTCTTGGGTGTGAAACTAGACTCAAAGGGCTTTCCAGCAATGTATGCCAACCAGCACGAAACGTTGTAGATTGGTACAGTTTTACTTGGCAAGTTGTACCAACATTCTGTCACGACAGACTGTTGACCTTCTGAGCAGTCTGTACTAATTCTGGTCTGTAGGCAATATGGAGTATCCAAACTGGTCGCCACTAGCTTCATTGGAAAGTAGACTCGTCAAGCTTCCCAACAAGTGCTCATGGACCTTCATAGCTTTTGTGAGTAAAAAGTTATGAAGATTCTTTGCACTGGTCCGTTTTTGACTTCCACTGGTCCGTTTTTGACTTCTTCTTGAACTTGCACTGGTCCGTTCTTCATGGTCCGATTCTTCCTTCTCTTCTTCTATATACCTGAGTACAATCAAGGTACAACACTTAGGTAGTATATAATTCTCATTAATGTTAAAATGAATCTCACAAAGTAGCGCGTGGACCTCTTTTTGTAGCTTCATTGCACGACTACGTGTAATCGGTCCATCGATGACTTGAGCTGGTGTCGGTGTAGGTGAAACTTGAGTGGGTGTAGCTTGACTTGGAGCTTGTGACATCTTGCTTGGTGGCGTGGTCATATCATCCTCCCCCCCCTTGAAAAGGAGTCGTCCTCGACTCTAAAGTGTCTTCACTTGTGAATGGTGAGAGATCAGCAACATTGAAGGAGTTGCTCACGCCATAACTTGCAGGAAGATCAATCTTGTATGCATTGTCATTGATCTTCTCAAGAACACGAAATGGACCATCTCCTCGTGGCAGCAATTTTGATTTGTGCTGCTGAGGAAAACGATCCTTGCGCAAGTGTATCCACACCAAGTCCCCGGGTTCAAATAACACCTTCTTCCTATGTTTGTTCATACTTGCAGCCTTGCGTCCTGCCTTGAGTTCAATTGCTTCCTTGGTCTTCTCGTGTACCTTCTTGATGTATGCAGCACGCTTGGAGGCTTCCATATTGGTTCTTTTCTGTAATGGAAGGGGCAACAAATCTATCGGAGCAATAGGTTTGAACCCATATACAATTTCAAAAGGACACATATTAGTGGTAGAGTGTACTGCCTTGTTATATGCAAACTCCACATGTGGCAAGCATTCCTTCCAAACCTTCAGGTTCTTTTTCACCATAGTACGCAGCAACATTGACAATGTGTGATTCACCACTTCAGTTTGTCCATCGGTTTGAGGGTGACAAGTGGTGGAGAACAAAATCTTGGTTCCGAGCTTTGCCCATAATGTTTTCCAAAAATAGCTCACAAACTTGACATCACGATCAGATACAATGGTTCTAGGCATTCCATGTAGGCGCACAATTTCCCTGAAGAACAAATTAGCAATATGTGAAGCATCGTCGCTCTTGTTACAAGGAATAAAATGAGCCATCTTTGAAAATCTATCAACCACAACAAAAATTGAATCTTTTCCTTTCTGAGTTCTAGGCAACCCCAAGACAAAATTCATGCTTATGTCTTCCCAAGGAGTTCTAGGAGTAGGTAAAGGAGTATATAAACCATAAGGGTTCAGTTTAGACTTAGCTTTGTGACAGGTAACGCATCGCTCCACGAATCTGATGACATCTCTTCTCATCTTGGGCCAATAAAAATGATCTTCTAGCAGTTCATAGGTTTTCCTTTGTCCAAAATGGCCTGTCAATCCTCCCCCATGAGACTCCTGCAACAAAAGCAATCTAACTGAAGAATTTGGAACACAAATTTTGTTAGCTCTAAACAAAAATCCATCATGTATATGATACTTTTCCCAACCTTTTCCATTTTTACAATGATTGTATGGTTCTGAAAATTCAGGGTCATTACGGTACAGTTCTTTCAAACTTTCAAGTCCCAAAACCTTTACCTCAAGTTGGTTTAGCAACACACTCTTTCGTGACAGAGCATCAGCAACAACATTGTCCTTACCTTTCTTATATTTCACAATGTATGGAAATGTTTCGATGAACTCAACCCATTTGGCATGACGACGGTTCAGTTTTGCTTGTCCTTTCAAGTACTTCAAAGCTTCATGATCAGAGTGAATAACAAATTCTTTTGGCCATAAGTAGTGCTGCCATGTTTCAAGCACACGCACCAAAGCATATAATTCTTTATCATACACAGAATAATTCAGTTGAGCACCTCCTAGTTTTTCACTAAAATATGCTACAGGTTTTCCTTGTTGCATTAAAACTCCTCCTATCCCAATTCCACTAGCATCACATTCTATTTCAAAAGTTTTAGTGAAATCAGGAAGAACAAGTACAGGTGCTTCAGTCAAACGTTTCTTTAATTCTTGAAATGCATTTTGTTGTGATTTTTCCCATTTAAAGTCAACACCTTTCTTTGTCAATTCGTTCAAAGGAGCAGCGATGGTACTGAAATCTCTCACAAACCTCCTATAAAAACCAGCAAGGCCATGAAAACTTCTTACTTGACTTACATTTGTTGGAGTTGGCCAATCCTTGATGGCTTTCATCTTGCTTTCATCCACTTCTATGCCCTTTCCTGAAACAACAAAGCCAAGAAACACAACATGGTCTGTGCAAAAACTGCACTTCTCAAGATTAGCAAATAATTTCTCCTTTCTAAGCTCTTCCAAGACTTGCTGAATATGATTCACATGTTCCTCAAAAGACTTGCTGTAAATTAAGATATCATCGAAGTAGACAACAACAAATTTTCCAATGAAAGCTCTCAAGACATGGTTCATTAATCTCATGAAAGTACTAGGAGCATTAGTCAAACCAAAAGGCATAACTAACCATTCATACAGCCCAAATTTTGTTTTAAATGCAGTTTTCCATTCATCCCCTGTTTTCATTCTTATCTGATGGTATCCACTTCTCAAATCAATTTTAGTGAATATGGTTGAACCACTTAATTCATCAAGCATGTCATCTAAACGTGGGATAGGATGGGGATAGCGAACAGTGATGTTATTTATAGCTCTGCAATCAACACACATTCTCCAAGAACCATCTTTCTTAGGTACTAAAATTACAGGAACAGCACAAGGACTTAAACTTTCACGAACAAAACCTTTATCAAGAAGTTCTTGCACTTGCCTTTGTATCTCCTTTGTTTCTTCTGGATTGGTTCGGTACGGTGGTCGATTAGGTAGTGCAGCCCTTGTAATGAGATCAATTTGATGCTCAATCCCACGAATTGGAGGTAGTCCCGCCGGTGTTTCTTCTGGAAAGACATCTCCATAGTCCTGCAAAAGATGAGACACAACACTAGGAAGAGAGGTCATGTCGTTAGCTGAAACTAAAATGTCTTTGTATACAAGTACAAAGAGCACTTGTTCGGGGTTGTTCCTCACTTCTCTCATTTCAGATTTTGTGGCTAGCATGACTAAATTCTCTCCCTCTCCTTTCTTTTTCTCCCTCAAATTTGGCTTGTGGCACTCACTCACCGAATTGTGGATGGCACTCAATTTCTTTTGCTCTCCTTCCTCTCTACTCACTGGAACAATTTCAGATTTCTTCTGTAAATGTTCAGCCATGATTTGTTGGGGTGTCATAGGCTTGAGAACAAACTTCTTCCCAGTTAGATTGATAGTAAACTGATTTGTTCTCCCACAATGTTGGCTATATCGATCATATTGCCATGGCCTTCCAAGCAGCAAGTGACACACCGACATAGGCACCACATCACACTCTACTGTGTCAACATATTCACCAATCTTGAATGGAACGTTTACTTTATATCCAATCTTGATATCTCCCGAATCATTCAGCCACTGTACATGATATGGATGAGGGTGTCGTAGCAGGTTCAGGCCAAGTTTATCAGCCATCTCACGACTAGCAAGATTATGGCAGCTCCCTCCATCAATAATCACCTTCACCACCTTATCATGTACCTTTGCTCTGGTTTGAAATAAATTCTGTCGCTGCCCATTTTCAGCTTCTTTCATTTGAACACTCAAGATTTGAGTCACCACAAGAGCAGCACCATGCTCAAATTCACACCCAGTATGTTCCTCATCTTCATGGGCCTCACCAACATGTTCTTCCTCAGCTTCCTCTTCACTAGCTGATTCAAATTCTCCACTATCATTCACAATGACCACACGATTATTTGGACACTCTCTTGATACATGTCCACGGCCTCCACACTTGAAGCACTGAATTCCACTACTCTTGGAAGTGAAACCTACTGAAGTAGTGTTTGATGCTGCTGGTTTTGAACTTGGGACAACAGTGTTCTTTCCACTAAAAGTACCCTGAAAATTAGATCGTGAGCCTCCACTTGAGCCTTTCACCATGGATGGTTCAGCAAAAAACTTGGTGATTGATTTGCTTCCTCCAGAGAAGTTCCTCATACCAAAGGACAAGGACTTGCTGCTCTTAGCATCTTTCTGCAATTGACGTGCAGCTTTGGTTGCTTGATGTACCAAATTAATAAGATATCGGTATGGCTGAAACTCAACAATGCGCTGAATATTGCGATGCAGCCCAGCCATAAAACGTGCAATAGTTTGCTCTTCATCTTCATACACATTGGCTCTAATCATAGATTTCTCCATCTCCTTATAATACTCTTCAACAGAGAGACTTCCTTGCTTCAAATTCTGCAATTTATCAAAAAGATCACGCCGATAGTGCTTCGGCACAAAACGACTTCTCATTTCTCTCTTCATTTCATCCCAAGTTGCAATAGGATGTCTTCCATCTTCTTCACGATCACTGAGGAGCTGCTCCCACCATATCAGAGCATATCCTTCAAACTCCAGAGATGCCATTGCCAGCTTCTTCTCTTCTGAATAATTATGTAAGCAAAAGATTTTATCCACTTTCAGCTCCCAAGTGAAATAAGCTTCAGGATCAGACCCACCATCAAACTTTGGCATGGTAAACTTCAGTTTTCCCAGCCTCTCCTCATGGTTGCCTCTTCTACGATGTCGGCGACCATATCGATATTGAGAATGATCATCATCATCCTCCTTTTCAGATTCTTCATCATCATGATTTCTTCGACCTTGACCTCTTCCCCTACCTCGGTTCCTCCTTCCTTGTTCCCTTGAGCTTCTACTAGCAGCACTTCTATCACTCATATCTCCATCTTCACCATGGTTGCTTGCTCCATCATGAGGTTGGCGACGCCTTCTGATTTCAGTCATAAGGTTCTGAAGATCTTGTGTCAACCTATCTCGCTTTTCTTCTATGTTTTGTCAGAGTTCATTAAATTGTGCCAAAGTGACACAATCATCTATTCCATCACCCATCTTCCTGTAAGGTTAGCTGAATACAAATAATTTGTATTTGTGGAATATGAAAATTTGGTGGCCATCACAACTCACAGAAATAAACAACAACCAGTAGCTAGATAGGATCAAAGTTAACACAAAGGATGATATAGGCCATAGAGATTTTTTTTGTGGGGATTTTTAGATA
The DNA here is from genome assembly GCF_000003195.3 of Sorghum bicolor. Lineage (NCBI taxonomy): Eukaryota > Viridiplantae > Streptophyta > Magnoliopsida > Poales > Poaceae > Sorghum > Sorghum bicolor. The sequence goes on from NC_012877.2 coordinate 8,142,405, forward strand.
TAAAAGAGGCACAAAGAACACGCGAAGGATAAATGATCAGCAACTAAAACAAAGACTCTAATGGACTGCGACTTAACCGAACTCACTAAAATAACAGATTGAAACAAAGGTCTAAGCAATATATTTTTCTAGCTTTTTGGTGGATAGGACGAAGCAAAATATATATGTAGCTAGGGATAAAATTCCTACCGTGGTAACGAAAGCTTTGATACCAGATGAAATATATTGCTTTGACCAAGTGAGGGATGTCCAGGAATTTGAGAAAAAAAAGGGTTGTGTTATGAGATTTGAGGTTTATAATGCCTAACCAACCCTCACTTTTGGCTCTACAAGCTGGTTCCTAGGCTGCAAGACAGGTCCCCCCCCCCTTTCTGTTAATATCTCCTCCACTCCATGAGTTTATTTCTATATCTGTCATTTTGGTTAAAAGAGATGAAAACACATAATTGAGCAGGATTACTCTTCCATGATAGGATAGCATTTTGCTGATGCCAGACAATCTTCCTTCTATTCTTGACAAAACAAGGGAGAATTCGTTTATGGTTAGTCTAGTGGTGCCCAGCGGAAGACCCAAGTAGGTGAAAGGCATGCCTACTTTGCAGCCAAAGGTATTTGCCACATGGAGGGTTCTCTGAGCTTACATTAAGTGGTAGCATTGCAGTCTTGCTAAAATTTACATGTAGACCAGTAGAATCAGAGAAAGACCTTACTCCCTTTGTCTCAAATTATCTATCGTTTTTTGTTTTTGTGCCACAAGTTTAACTCGATTTATAAAAAAAAAATTGCAACATTTGTATCTCTAAACGACTTAATTAAAAATTAGATTCAAAGATTTTTCCAATGATACCAATTATGTACCATAAATATTAATGTTTTTAACATATATTTTTTTTCAAAGTTGTTTATGAGGAAACGAAAATGATAGATATTTTGGGACGGAAGGAGTAGGTGACTTTTCAGGTTAAAAAAGGTTCTGCTCTGCAAGCAAAATTAAGAGAGTATCATATGCATATTGTACAATGGGTAAATTACCACCAAAATCCTCACTTAAGGTATGCTTGAGCACTCCAAACTACCAGGCTTTGTTAACGATGCTCTAGGTGCGCAGCGTCTATGGGCTATCCTAGCTGGCCTGACCGCTCCAGTGCTTCACCATCGTTGAAGCAACGAGTATTGTGCCAACAATAATGAACGAATATAGACTATTTATAAAACTAAAAACACAACAAGAGAGTAATTTGTGAGATGAATCTTTTAAGCCTAATTAGTCCATGATTGGACACTAATTGCCAAATAAGATAAAAATGCTACAGTTCCTATAAAACTTTAACACCACCAACCAAACACTCCCTAAACACAATCATCATGTCCAGTGGCAGAAGGGTGTGATTCCAAGGAATGGAGAGAGAATGCCAACAATCAATGCTGAAGGGGCATTCAAAGATGAGATGGAAGGACATAATACAGTCATCTAGATGTCGGTTTTTTCTTTGAAGGATGTTTAGTGGGGAGAAGACAGCAGAAAAAATTATGCTTGCGAAGGCTTCCTGAGGACCAAAGCCAGCTGATTAAGACTGATGCTTCTATAGGTCCCTGAATATGAAAGTATGTTTTCCTTGAGCAATAAGAATATGAGCCTGACCAGTTATCTTAAGATTATCTCCCACTGTCTCTCATGGATCAAAGCTTGTAATTCATTTAGCTGAGCTGAAGCCTATGTGGTAAGTGGCAGGAAAATGTACTATTGTATTCTCTATCCATCACTAGTACAGAAAAGCTCTACGCTAGCGGTGGCTGTTGTAACACCCTAAAATTTCCTTCTTTTTGAATAGTTGAATATCATTATTGAGTTAATTTTGTGAGCATTAAAATATAGAGAATATAAATAAATTTTGGGAATTTAAAAGTTACTATAAGTTTAGAAATATGTTGATGCATTCATGTTGCAGCATTTTATTTTTGTGACGTGTGAATTTATGCAAAAGAAACTTATTCAAAATTCAATTTGTAAAAGCATTTGAAAATTGGTTGAAAAATAAAAAGGAAATCATGTTCCCCTCCCTATTTCAGGCTGCTAGCCCATCCTTCCCCACGGCCCATTCCCTCTCCCTCTCTTAATTCGGCCTAGCCTAGCTTCTCCCTCAGCCCGCGCCTCCCCATTCTCCTCTTGGGCTCAGCCCAACCGGCTGCCCCTCTATTCCTCCCTTCTATCTCTAACACGTTGGGCCCACTCGTCAGCGCCATCTCCTTCCCCCAACCACTCCTCCGCTCGCAGTGCTCAGCAACTACCGGCCACGCTCCGCTCTACTCCTTCTCCTCACGATCCCCCGCGCCTCGGCCTCATTTGAGGAGAGCCCGAGCCTGAGCCGCCCTCCCTCTCCTCATTTCGCTCTTCCCTCACCTCTGCTCTCGCTCAAACGCGCATAGCAACCGCAGCAAAAGGAATGCCGCCGGAGCCGCCGATCCGCCACATGTTGTCCCAACGAATCGAGCCGTTACCGCTCCCAATCTTCGCACTGGTGAGCTCCACTTGCTCCCCGTGTTCTTCCCGATCAATTTCCATGTGATTTGGTGTGTCCTAAAGCCCTAGCCGTGAGCTCCGATGAGCTCCATTGCTGCCGGCCATGGAGCATGTCGTGCGGGCACACCCTCGGCCATGCAGAGGGCATGGATGGACTCATCTTGTCTCCCTCTCTCTCCCGGTGCTCTAGGTTTGGAAAATCATGCACTCTAGTGCTCAAACGGGCCATGCTGGCGACCTTCTCGCCGCTGGCCATGGCGCGCCACCGCTCTCCCCTTTGGCTCTGGCCACTGGTGCCACCCTCTCTCCCCCATCTCTAATCTCGGCCGCCCAACACCGATCTAACGGCTCACCCTCTCTTCCCCATCTCTAATCTCGGCTGCCCAACACCGATCCAACGGCAAAGAGCACGCAATACCCCCTCATGGGTCTTTTTGCTAAAGAAAACCCCCAAGTTCCTTGAATTCGCGTGCGCAGTCCCTGGCCGATAGAATTTCTAGGATTTCCTAATTTATTTTAATTCATTTGTTCTTAGCAGTATTAACAAACTACCACTGCACTATTTCACTTATAAAATCATCGTTTTAGCTCCGAATTAATCCACTCAACTTGCGTTAGTTTCGTAATTTTGTAAGCTTCAGGTTGGTATCACTATTTCTTAGGTTCACCACTGTTAAATTTCCTAGAATATTACAAGTCCATAGATAGCCTTTGAAGTGTCATTTAATGCATAGTTTTCGCATTGTAACTCTATTTTCTATGATCGTAGCACCACGTACATGATTTTGGAAAACCTTTTAGTTACATTTATTTAATGCTAGTGTACTATTCTAACTTTAGGAATGTGTTGCTTACATGTCTTCCATTGGAATGTGTGTTGTTGTGATGTGTTGATCGAGTCCAGACGGTGAGGAGTTCTACAGGAACGCGGAGTTCTTTGAAGACCAGCAGGACCAGCAAGACATTGTGAACCAAGGCAATATAGCATGGGCTTACCTTGATGTCCTACTCACTTTAAGCATTCCATACTGCATGTGTCTAATTTTGAAAACTATAAGGACATCCTAGTTGTTGATGAATATTACCTTGATACCTAAGGGTTCTATTGCATATGGGTAGAAATGCTAGTGCTCTAACCTTACATATATGATCTATACTGTCACACCCATATTTCAAGAACAAAACAGGATGCTTAAAAGACTCATGTTCGCCCTAGAAATAGTCACACACATAAGTAGACAAAACTCAAAAGTATCATCACAATGTTTATTACATAACGGAACAATAATAATCTCAAAGTCTTATACACTAAAGATAACTATAATAAATAACTCCCTCAACGGAAGCACCACATAGGGACAACTGTTGACTGTTGACTCCAAACCTAGTACTCATATCGATATTCTTCAATCCAATCATCATCATTTGCATAACCTGAGGTGTTGGGAAATTGCAAGAGTCAGCACATATCATACTCAACAAGTATAACCAGGGGTTTATGAGGCTCAAATAGCTGACACTGGTTTAACTGCATTTAGCTTTTAAATGTATAAAGCATGTTCATATTTAGATAGCAAATGTCAAGGTTGCATATTTAAATCCCATAACCACATGATCAAATGTAAGCATAATTAATACTAAACATAAATGATAAACAAATGAACATAATAACATAACAGGCGTATTCATCTTAATGTAAATATCCCCAAGGCCGCCCCTGACCGTGAGCTCGGCTAGTATACTAGTTTTTAATACTCGGCAGAGGTTGTACATCTTTACCCATGAGTCATGATTTACCCTTTCGCTCGAGGTGATCAGCCTCTTAACCCACTACCAAGGAAGATCGACACGGATCACTATGAAGCTTTTCAAAAGTTCGTCTAACATGTTAGGGCCGTAAGGTTTCCCGTGCGTGCAGATATAGAGGCCCCCTTCCAATGGCACAATGACGCGCAGCCTATACACATAAAGACAGAGGCCGCACTATACCCAAAACGGCAAACCCCTCTAGCGCCCGTTTGGGTAACCTCTAATAAGCTAGAAAAGGTCTTCATATGAGCTAAAGCCAGAGCCATTATAGCCCTCATGGTTGCACTGTTATCTCGAGTAATCACATACAGACAAGATCTCATATTGTCACACCCGGTTTTAAAGAACAAAACCAGGCTAGCCATATGTGTGCCCAGGAAGTCCACACATACAACACCAGAAAGGAACAGTATCAAAAACAATGTTACATAACGGAAACATACTTATAATTAACACTTACGTCATAGTATTGTGGAACGGTAACTAAACTTCAGGCTCAATCTTCACAGGGACGGTTGACTGGGGGTAACATATGCCTAGCACTTCTTGTATCCTGAGAACGTCCTTCGTGATTCCATTGCTCTTCTGATCAACTCGTTCTTGTAGACTAGAGTGGTGGGAAATAGCAAGGGTGAGCACCTATCGTACTCGTACTCAACAAGTATAATCAGGGGTTCATGAGGCTCAATAAGCTGACAATGGTTTAACCGCATTTAGCTTTTATATGTACATAGCATATTTATCATTGGATAGCAAATATCAAGGTAGCATAATTAATCCCATAACCACATGATCAATGTATACAAGAATAAAGAATAACACATACAAACAACATAATAAACCATCATTTATTATCATTAATCATGGTCATCAGTGTCCAACTATTCCGTCAGTTTTCCGGGCCACCCGTATCCGTGGGCACGGCTAGTATACCAGATTTAACACTCTGTAGAGGTTGTACATCTTTACCCATGAGTCTTGATTTACCCTTTCGTCCGAGGTGATCAGCCTCTTAACGCACTACCAAGGAAGGTCGGCAGGGATCACTATGAAGCCTTTCAAAAGTTCATCTAACAAGTTAGGGCCGCAAGGTTTCCCGGGCGCACAGATATAGAGCCCCCCTTCCAAATGGCACAATGACGCGCAGCCTATACACATAAGGACAGAGGCCACACTATACCCAAAACGGCAAGCCCCTCTATCGCCCTTTCGGGTAACCTCTAACAAGCTAGATAAGGTCTTCATACTGAGCTAAAGCCAGAGCCATATAGGCCTCATGGTTGTACGAGTTGTCACAGCTTTTGCCAAGGGATAAGTCCTTATGGAGGGTCAAGATCAATCTAGCAAAAGCTAGAGTTCTTTCCACCCTTCATGTTCAAGTTGCTAGAAAGCTTTTTTTTATTGTTTATTGTATATCCAAATATTTATGTTACAAGATCATTGATTATAATCAAGCACTAGCAAGAACTACCCAGATGCATAACCAAATAAGTGTCAAGGAATTCAAGATAACAATCATCTATGATTTTGCTAAGGTTGTCAAGGTGGACACATGCATATGATATGTTGTATTAAATGTGAATAGGTAACAAGGAGAGTCCCAAGTTATAGTTGCCTTAAACACCTGCGCAATTGTCACATCATCAGCTTTTGGTCATCATCTTCTGATCTTCAGCGTCCACAAGCAGTTCTTGTCTATTTCTAAGTGGTCAACTTGTTTTGTGTTTTTTTGAAATCTATTTTATACAAGCAAAAACAATGATCAAACACGGCACAAGCATCTATGTAAGTTTATCTAAAACTTTTATATTCACCATAAAATTATTTGGGACACTAAATTATTTCATCTAAGCTACAATATGAACACGCTGGTTTGGAACATAGTATTACTCAGAAATTGCACAGATCCTCATTTAGTGCAACGAATTCAATTAATAAGCATTCTACATGAAAGCAAAATAATTGAATAAACCAAGTTAGTTTATTCTCCTGACAAAACCGACCTATGAGGCCCTCAAACAAACGCCATGACAGATCTAGCAAAAGAATAAAATATTGCGGTAAAACTAACCTAATTACCAGAACTAATCAAGGTAGAGGACAAAAACGAAATTGATATTTTCATTACCTAAACCAAATCTCGATCTTGATTGCCCAACCTCCTGCTACTGGCTTCTACGGACGTGGCTACAATCTGCCATATGGTTGTTTGCCTCGCGATCAGAAAAATACTTAGAAGAAAGTAGCGATGGAAAGCAAAGCGATAGCATGCATGAGATTAGATGCTTTTACATGGATCGGCAAGGAGATTCCAGAGGTAAGGATGACCAGCGGAGGGACTTGTGCAGCAGTCCTTGGTGCCGTATGCAGCTTGCTGATGGCGGCAACACTTGACTTTCGTGACAATGGTGATGATGGGCACTAAGTGATGCAAAGTCATTGACGATACTGGGCAAGGACTAGGCTGATTATTATAGGCTGATGAAGGGCCTCGACATGCCAACTCGGGCCGAGTTTGATTTGGGCTGCGATGCTGGTGCAACGAAGAGGAGTTGTCGCGACTAGGCAAAAAATCTTACCGTGATAACTAAAAAATAATAATTTTAGCTGGACCATCTAAAAGAATAGATTTTTCTCTGAGGTAGAAGAGAGAAATCTTTAGAAAATTCAGAAAATATCCAGAGAAGACTGTGGGTACATATTCATAGATAATATACTCAAATGAGTGATTTGTAGAAAGAAAAGATTTTCAGAAGCTCCTAGTGAAAACTTGAGTGGAGAAACAGGGAATTTGATTATAAAAAAAAAGATAAAGACGTGCCAGATAAGGAAGATTGACCTATCACATCAACCAAAATTCTGTCAAAATTAATTCAGAAAAGTTTGAAGATTCATATTCTTATATAACTAGTTGACACTATATAAAATTAAACTTAGGAATTTTATCAAATATCAAATTATTTATTTTTTGGGGTGTGACACATATAGTTATATGTCATCTTTTACGTTCATTGCATAGTCATTAACTACCTTACAAGATCATGAATTACATCAAGCACTAGCAATAACTACATCAAATGCATATCAAATAGGTAACAAGGAATCCAAGATAACAACCATCTATGATTTTTGCTAAGGTTGCCAAGGTGGACACATGCATATCATATATTGTATTTAAATGTGTATCGGTAACAAGGATAGTCCCAAGTTATACTTGCCTTGATCAAAGCTCTCCTGAGACTGCTGCTGGTCGTCAAAGACTTGGTCTTGCTCATCCACGTATTGCTCACCATCTATACTCGATCATCAATCAACAACACGCATTCCAATGGAGACAATCATACACAAGGCAAACAAGCTATAATTAGAATTGTTGACACCGTTTTTGGGCACGTGTCTAGGATGGCAGGATAAGGTGGCAGTACGATGTTTACAAAGTGGGTTGCCGATGAGGATGGTTGCCGATAAGGGAGAAGTTGAACGTGACAGTCCACAGGCAGTAATATGGTGCCGATGGCTAGATAAGAAAGTCTGCCGATGACTATGGCAAAGGGTCTGCCGATGATGCAAAGAGGGAGTCCGGAAGCTGCCGGTCGTTATGTGGAGGAGTTTCGGTTTGTCACGAGGGATAGTTTTGTTATTTCCTTAATTATTTGCATCGTTTTGTATACGGATTCCGTGTAATTTGGAATTCGAATTCTAATCGTGTCTGGTTGTAGCTCTTTGAGCAGGGTATAAATATAGACCCTAGGGCCTTGTAATAAGAAATCAATCAATGAATCAAACACACGTTTTTACTCATATTCCAGCATTTACTTTTCGACGACTTCGTCATACTTTTTCCTTTTGTTACGAGTTCTTAGGAATTCGTCGACTTAAGCTCGGCGTGTTCTCAAGTTCCGCGTGAGTACCTCTTAGCCGTGACATCCGGGCGCATCGCTGTTGTCAGGACTAAAGTATTCGAGTTATCACCTTTGCCGATAGCAAGGTCAAATCGGCTGGCACGCCTTAACGTTTGAATCGGGTATTAGCCCTTTGTGTTTGCAGATCAGTTTTGCATCAACACATCTTTTGGCACGCCTGGTGGGACCGGATTCAAGATCAAGATCAACATGTCGATCTCTGACCTCGATCAAGAGAACGTCATCCCCGTGACGGAGGCCAACCTCAAGGATGAGCAGAAGCAAGCTATTGCCCAAGCCATGGAAGAGTTCAAGCAGCAATGCCTGAGGTCTTTCAGCATAAACAGGAGCGGCGAAGTGGTCTAGAAAGATGCACTGCCGGCACCACGACAGGTTACCTTTGACGCCAATCCTGGCAAGCTTCAAGATATGGTTGACAATGCCATCAATCGAGCGTTGATTAACCAAGCTGGTGTACTGTCTAATACGGTTTTCAATGTCATGGCAAGAACTTTCAAGGAAGGACAAATCCCACCAGATTATGTGGGCCCCTCCCATCATCAGCCAACGGCACCAGAGGTCACGGCTCCATCGGCTGCCTTGACGACTGCAAGTGCACAATCTGCCGTCCCTCCAAGTACATCGGGGACTACTGGTGCACTATCTATGCCGATGACAACCAATCCACAAATTTCAGTTGGGCAGCATAAACTGACAACAGATATGTTGGCATCGGCAATGTCAGGGTTGACTCTTCCTCCCAACTGGTGGGGTTACGGTATGCCTCCAGGGTTGACACCGGGAACATCACAAATAACTGACATGAGGGGCAAAACTCCTATGACATCGGCACCTCCCAATGCGCCAGTGAACCAGAGTCCTCGGTATACCACAACTACTACTGCAAGGCCTCACACTGGAAATCCTCAAGATTCAATGTTCCAGATGCCCAACGCATCGGCAGAGTCAATGCTGATGCAACAGAGGTCTATGGCTCAGTCGGGGTATGTCAATTCAACGACGGTACCCAATTACCAATCATCGGCAGCACCTATGCCGATGAACGCTAATAATGGATGGCTTGGACAGCAAGCCTTTCCACAATCGCCCCAGCAGAGTTACCAGACTACAGGGTTCCAGCAAGGGCAGGTCTATCCCAGGTTCCAAGGTCAGGGGATTCCCAACCAGCCAATGAATTTTGGACAGCAACTCGGAGGACAGCCAATCGGTGGACAGCAGTTTGGTGGTCCGCAGATTGGAGGACAGGTGATCAATACAATGTTCCGTGCAGATCACGTCCCGAACAGACACGTGGAGGTTCGCCACCAAGTGCCAGATCCGCAGCCGCCTCATCGGCAAGATGCCGATGCATATTGGGCCGATAAGATTGCTGAAGTAATGAGGGAACAATTTGGGATAAAACCCAAAGTCAACACTTACTCTTATCGGACACCGTATCCTCCCGCGTATGATTTGATCCCGCTTCCACATCGGTACAAGGTACCGGATTTTACAAAGTTCTCCGGGCAGGACGACACGTCAACCATGGAGCATGTCAACAGGTTCATCATTCAATGTGGAGAGGCTGGTAACAGGGACGAATTGAGGGTTCGTCTATTTTCATCATCATTGTCTGGATCGGCCTTTACTTGGTTCATATCATTACCTCCCAACTCAGTAATTACTTGGGCCGATCTAGAGAAGCAATTCCACAAATACTTCTTCTCGGGGGTTCATGAGAAGAAGATCACCGACTTGGTCAAGTTGAGGCAACGTAATGATGAGTCGGTTGAGGGTTTTGTGCAGAGGATACGAGAGGTCAAGAATAAATGCTATAGCTTGGTTCTGGATGATCGGCAGCTAGCCGATTTGGCTTTCCAGGGTTTGTTGCCACATATCAGGGATAAGTATGCCTCTCAGGAGTTCGAAAGTTTAAGTCATTTGGTGCAGAGGATTTCTGATCAAGACATCAAGCCTTTCGAGCCTAAAAGAGCATGGAATAGGAAAGTGTCATTTGTCGATGAAGCAACAAGCTCAGATTCTGATGAAGAACCAGTAATCGGCTTGGCATAGTGGGTAAAAAACAAGAAGCCGATGTCTTGTCCTTTTGGGCAAAAGGAACCAGAGAAGTTTGCTTTTGACACCGCTAAGGCTGATAGGATATTTGACTTTCTACTTCAGGAAGGTCAGATCAAACTGTCACCTAACCATGTGATCCCATCGGCAGAAGAGTTGAAGAGGATGAGATATTGCAAGTGGCATAATGCAACTTCCCATGACACCAACGAGTGCAAAGTATTCAGACAGCAGCTGCAATCGGCTATAGAGTCAGGGAGAATCAAGTTTGACAGTTCCAAAGCCCAGAAGCCGATGAAGATAGACCAACATCCTTTCCCGACAAACATGTTGGATGCTAAGGGGAAGGCTAAGGTCTTAACATCGGAGACAGCTGAGAAGAGTGCATCGGTAGATCCTCAGTATCAAGTTACTACTGCCGATGCAAGAAGTAAGGGCTTGGTCCAGGAAGGAACTAGCTCAGGAAGGCCTCCTCGATCTGGTATCGTCATAACTCATAGAAGGCCTCGAGAAAAATGGCAACAACGGGAAGATCGGTATCGGCGCCAGCAGGAAGATTATCGACGGGAAGAAGAAAGACGCCGACAGGAGTGGAATCGGAACAGGGATCATTGGAATTGTCCATTCTTCATCCATTGTTGGGAGGAAAATATCAAGCTTCCTACTGTCAGAGACTGCCCTGAGTGCAACGGTTATGATCGGTACGATAGGTTCGATCGGCAGTATCATGATGATGGACGGCGATTTAATGGGCCGATCAGAGGAAGGGTGTCAGTTCATGACCGGCTGGGGGGCAGATTTAGTGGGCATGACAGACTTAGTGACCGTGTCCAGTATTTTCCCAGGAACCAAGAAGAGCTCGAGGAAATGGCTGATGCGCGGGTTCCCGATGAATTCATATTTTGCAGGGATGCTAACACGCATCGTATGGAGTCAAGGGAGAACCGACGCTCGACGGCAAGGCAAAGGCCACTTCCTCCATGGTGCCCTGGAGGATTAACCAAGACACAGAAAAGGAGATTGCAACGTGAAAGGCAAGAAGAGCTAAACAAGGGAGAGAACTCTGGAAGTCGGCAGCCGTCAGACACTAAGAGGGAAGGTCCATCGGCAGGCGTCAACATGGTCTTCATGTTGCCAATGGAGTTTCTTGCACCAGCCAGTGATGATGAGTTGGAATTTTCTGATCAGATAGCTCAGTTGGCTCTGAATCCGATGACGGCTATCTTTGAGAAACCTGCCGATGACGAGAGGCAGCATCTTAAAGCTCTGTTCCTTAAAGGAAGGGTTGATGGGCAGCCAATGACCAAGATCCTAGTTGATGGTGGAGCTGCTATTAATATTATGCCGTATGCAGTATATCGGAAGCTTGGGAAAGGGGATCAAGACTTGACCAAAACCGATATGATGCTCAAAGACTTTGAAGGAAACGTGTCTCCAGTCAAGGGGGCGATATGTGCAGAGTTGACCATCGGCAGCAAAACCTTGCCGACAACTTTTTTCGTGATCAGCGGAAAAGGTGCTTACAACTTATTATTGGGAAGAGATTGGATTCATGCCAATTGTTGTATCCCATCTACAATGCATCAATGCTTGGTTCAGTGGGTAGGTGACAAGATTGAGATTGTCCCAGGAGATTCTTCTTATGTTATCGCATCGGCAGAAGCGGATACTTACGAAAGGACCAGGTGCATTTCAGGAGAAGTTTGGGAGAAAGATTTTCTCAAAGTTGCCGATTATGAGATTCCACCGATCCAAGCAGTCGGTTCTGACGACGGTTTTTAATGGATAGATTCGCCGATGATGGAAAATTAGGCCAGGGATTCACATCGGCCGATGATTTGGTAGAAGTAGATATAGGTAGTGGTGATAAGCCTAGGCCTACTTTTATTAGTGCTAAATTAGATCCTGAGAGTAAGCAACAATTGACTAGTTTGTTAAAGGAATATAAAGATTGCTTTGCTTGGGATTATACCGAGATGCCTGGTTTAGACCGATCAATTGTTGAACATCGGTTACCCATCAAGTCTGGATTTCGGCCACATCAGCAACCAGCCCGCCGATGTAATCCTAACATTCTACCTGATATTAAGGCCGAAATCACCAAACTTATTGAAGCTAAGTTTATTCGGCAGTGTCGGTATGCCGAGTGGATTTCCAATGTTGTTCCGGTTTACAAGAAGAACGGGAAGCTTCGGGTGTGCATTGATTTCAGGAATCTCAATAAAGCTACGCCGATGGATGGATACCCAATGCCTGTCGCCGATCTACTGGTTGATGCTGCGGCTGGTCATCAGGTCATCAGCTTCATGGATGGTAATGCAGGTTACAATCAAATATTCATGGCGGGGGAGGATATTCCAAAAACCGCATTCAGGTGTCCTGGTCATGTCGGGCTATTTGAATGGATAGTCATGACTTTTGGGTTGAAGAATGCTGGTGCTACTTATCAAAGGGCTATGAATTTTATATTTCATGAGTTCATCGGCAAGCTCGTGGAGATTTATATTGATGATGTAGTGGTTAAGTCTGGAGATTTCTCAAAGCATCTTGCCGATTTACAAAAAGTGTTAGAGTGCACAAGGAAGCATGGATTGAAGATGAATCCCAACAAGTGTGCATTTGGTGTATCGGCGGGGCAGTTTCTTGGTTTCATGGTACATCAGAGGGGTATTGAAATTAGTCGAAGATCTATTGATGCCATCAATAAAATAGTGGCCCCTACCAACAAAACCGAGCTCCAATCCTTGATCGGCAAGGTAAATTTTATCAGGAGATTTATATCGAATTTGTCTGGTAGGATTCGTGCTTTCAGTCCTCTTCTTAAATTGAAAGCCGATCAAGAGTTTATTTGGGGAGAAGAACAGCAGTTGGCTCTGGATGAAATCAAGAAGTATCTAGTAAATCCTCCAGTTCTAGTTCCACCTCAACAAGGGAAGCCCTTCAGATTGTATTTATCTACCGATGGATCGGTTATCGGTTCAGCTTTAGTTCAAGAATTTGAAGGGAAAGAAAGGGTAATTTATTATTTGAGTAGGAGGTTGATTGATGCTGAAACCAGGTATTCGGCCATTGAGAAACTATGCTTATGCTTATATTTTTCATGTATCAAGCTGAGACATTACCTGTTATCGGCCGAATGCACTGTTGTTTGCAAAGATGACGTGGTCCGATACATGCTATCTATGCCGATTATGAGTGGTAGGATCGGTAAATGGATTTTAGCGCTGTCGGAGTTCGATTTGCGTTACGAATCGGCTAAGGCAGTCAAAGGGCAGATTATGGCCGATTTTGTGACTCAGCATTGCGGTCTAGTGGAAACCTTGGAAATTGTACCCTGGACGCTCTTCTTTGATGGATCTACCTGTGACCGGGGGGCAGGAATCGGCATTGTATTAGTTTCCCCTAAGGGGAGGAAGTATGAGTTTTCCTTGCCGATTGTTGCCACATCAACAAATAATCAGGCTGAGTATCAGGCTCTGATCAAGGGATTGGAGTTGTTAAGAGAAGTTCGTGCTGATGCTGTTGAAATATTCGGGGATTCTATGTTGGTTATAAATCAATTGGCCGGAAGCTATGAATGCCGAAGTGAAGTTCTCATAACTTATTTCGAGAGAAGTATGCAACTGTTAAAGGAATTCAAGGATTTTCGATTGGAGCATGTTCCCCGATTGCATAATGAAGACGCTAATCGGTTAGCTCAGCATGCCTCGGGATATCAGCCAATGATTAATGCGACATCGGCAGTCGGTGCCGGTGATTGGAGGAAAGAAATTATTGATTATCTAAAAGATCCATCCAAAAAAGTTGAAAGACGGGTTCGATTTCAAGCAACCAAGTATGTGCTCCTTGAAAATGAATTGTATTATCGAACTATCGACGGAATTCTTCTCCGATGCTTGGGTGATGATGAAGCTAGAAGTTTGATGGGGGAAATCCATGAAGGAGTGTGTGGAGCGCATCAGTCAGCTTTTAAGATGAAGTGGATGATTCGAAGGAATGGATATTTTTGGCCAACCATACTTGAAGATTGTTTTAAATATTTCAAGGGATGTCAAGGTTGTCAAAAGTTTGGTAATATCCAGAGAGCACCCGCATCGGCTATGAATCCTATAATAAAGCCTTGGCCGTTCCGGGGATGGGCCATCGATCTGATCGGCCAGATTTATCCACCATCTAGCAAAGGGCATAAGTTCATTCTAGTTGCCACTGACTATTTCACTAAGTGGGTTGAAGCTATTCCTTTGAAGAAAGTCACATCGGCCAATATGATTGATTTTGTGAAGGAGCATATTATTTACCGATTTGGGATTCCCCAAACGATTACTACCGATCAGGGCACCATGTTCACATCGGGGGGAGTTCGATGAATTCGCAATCGGTATGGGAATTAAAGTGTTGAATTCTTCTCCTTATTATGCTCAAGCCAATGGGCAGGCCGAAGCGTCTAACAAAGGAATTATCAAGCTTATTAAACGAAAGATTGAAGAAAATCCTAAGCGGTGGCATACATTATTAAATGAAGCATTGTGGTCTTATCGGATGGCTTGTCATGGATCGACCAAAGTATCACCCTATCAATTGGTGTATGGACATGATGCAGTGTTGCCTTGGGAAATTAAGGCTGGATCTAGGCGATTATCTTTTCAAGATCAATTAACTTCCGATGGTTATGCCACTTTGATGACCGATGAATTGGACGATCTAGCAGGGCATCGGTTAAAAGCTTTAATGAGTATAGAAGAAAATAAGAAGAGAGTTGCTAGATGGTATGATAAGAAAGTGAAGGCTAAAGAGTTTGCCGATGGGGATTTAGTATGGAAATTAATTTTACCAATTGGAACCAAAAGTTTGAAGTTTGGAAAGTGGTCTCCTAATTGGGAGGGTCCTTATCGGATAAGTCGATCGGCTAATGGCAATGCCTACATTCTAGAAACCCTCGAAGGAATTGAATTTCCCAGAGCATTAAACGGCAAATATTTAAAGAAGTACTACCCCAGTATATGGGTCGATGCATAGAAGTTTAGGTGCCGATAACACTCCTATCGGCTGGATCCAAATGCTTGGGGACAAGACTTGGTGTTTCAAAAGTTTAGGTGCCGGTAACAGTCCTATCGGCTAGACTAAAAGCTGAGGAAGCAGGAAAGCGCAGATATAATGCCGATGGAAACTCTATGTGTTAAGCAGCGTCTGGATTGCCGATATAGCGCGTAGCCGAATTTGGTTGGCTGCTTCTATCTCCTTGATGTCATCATCGGCAGAACCTTCTATCGGCTTCAGCTTCTTCTTCAATTGAAGTGCCTTGCGACCATGAGCATTTCGCTCGTGCTCAAGAAGCCTGATGGTCTCTGGCAATTGGCTCTCTTCCTGTTGGGCTTGGGACAGAGCGTTCTCTACTTCCTTGAGCTCCGCCAACAGGGATTCTTTTCTTGCCGATAGATCGGATATCTTCTGCTTCAGCGCGTCTCCAGAAGATCTCAGGATACCGATGTTCTTGTGCTTCTCATCGGTCAAAAGCTTCTCTTTCCTCATTTCATCGGAGAGTTGAGTCTGAGCGGCTCTATCGGCAAGACGCCGAGAAGCTCTCTGGTACTGCAGCTGGCGACTCTCCAGATGAGCGGCTTGGAACAGGATTTCTTCAACATCGGCTGGGATTTGGCCTCTGAGAGTTCTGAACAGGGTCTTGGTAGGGTCGGAATCATCAACCAATTGCGCTGTGTCCTGGTGAAGGAGAGCTGACAATTCTTCCAGCCTGACCCTGATCTCTGCCGATGTGATGCCGACCGTCTGAGAAGAGCTTGCTTCTTCACCTTCTTCTTCAGAGAGATCGATGGCGAAGGAGAACAGGCTATCGGGAGAATCTTGTTCCTGGGAGGGAAAGCAAAATTAGCTCATACTCAGAGAATCGGCAAATAGCGCTAACGGTAAACGGTGGCTTACTTGCTTCAAAGCGATCTCTTGTCTTTGACTGAGAAGTGCTGACGGAGCTGCAGGCTGATCGGCCAAAGATGCCGATGGAGCTACAGGTTGATCGGCTGAGATTGCCGATGGAACGATATCAACTGAAAGAAGACAAAAGGAGTTATGAGACTAAATAAGAATAAGTTCATCGGTAGCGATATTGTTAAAGTATGTTACCTGGAGGAGGGACAACGGTTGTCTGAACCGGGAGAACTGCCGATGGTATAACTGGACCCACCGGGCCAGTTGTTTGTTCACCCATGTCAGCTGATGTACCTTCTGTTTGAGATCCTTCCTGTTGGGGTTCTTCTATCTGTGGTGCTTCCTGCATAGGTGGGGGAGATGGTGCTTGCCGTGGCTGGGCTTCTGGAGAAGAAGGAGAAGACTCCACCGGAATTGGAGATACCGGAGGAGGAGGGGGAGTTGCTACCTTCTGGCGCTTTGTTCCAGTCTTAGCACCCGTGGTGCCCTTTCTCTTGGGTTGGCTAGACTGGGGGGCATCGATACTCTCACACCTGGCTTTCGCCGATGCGCCGGTTTGCTGCAATAATGAACAAGAGTTTATAAGCATAAATATAGCCGATATAAAGATAGTCAGCATAAAGGAAAAGATTTGACAAATTGCCTTGAAAGCCCGCGCAAGAGTGGGAGCAGCTACCGTTGGTGATGTCTGGGTTCTTCTGGTGGTGACTTTCCTGAGGCGTACACCCCGATGCACGATGGAAGCTAGAGTGGGAGCATTGTGACCGATTGCGGAAATCGGGCCTGATGGAAACAAGTCGATCGGCCTGCCACTCCTGCTAACCAATGGAGGAATATTGTCAACCTGCAAAAAGAATACAAGGGTAAGCTGCCGATGGAGGTAATATTGAGAAAATGAAACGTTGGTTTGAGTTACTTACAGTGTCATCGGGAACTTCGTATTCGGAGTCAATCATGCCGCGGTATGAAAGTGCCGATCTGCAGAATAGATGCTCTTTCCATTCTGCCCACCATAACTTGTATGCCTGAGTGATAAAAGCAGCCGGAACCCATTCTGACAGATCTACGTCTATATCGGCGTTTGGTGGTAGTTGGGCTGCTCGAGTCCACTCAAGAAGGTTGTTGATAGTTTCTCTGGGTTTTATCACATCGGCATAAGGAAGTGCAATCGGCAACTGGCCGAAAGCTAACTGGCGAGCTAATGCCGATGGATTGTAAAATTCGTAAGTTTGAGGGGAGGTTTTTGTGCTACCAAAGAAATTCACTGGAATGATTCTGGGAGTCACAATTGCCATCATCGCCTCATTGTCCCTGTCGAGAGCTTCATCAAATGGATTGAAGGTCAGAGGGAGCATGCTATCTGGGTCATCATAAGCCAACCATGGTCGTTCGTCTCTGGTCAAACCCTCATACAGAGTCTGGAAGAATCGGCCGATCTGATCTGGATTACCCCCTGAACCAGGCAGAACTATGACAGCTTCGCCAAAGTTCAAGGGGGTGCGTGTTGCCGATTCCTCTTCACCCAATACATGGTTTTCAGCTATATCTCTTGGGAAACGCTGTGTGAACAGGTTGAAGTTGAGACGCTTGTGCAGATGCAGATTGAGCCACATGTTGACAAACCACCAGGGGCCTCCCAAGTTGCCAGTGGATTGGCCGAGCAGAAGTTTCTGGGATACTTGATGGAGAAGGTGGTAAGCAGCGCCAAGCAAGTATCGGCCGAGAGGGAATCGGCCACCGTTAGCCAGTCTTTCTGCTGCCGATAGGTAGACAGAAGTCGGTCCTGCCGATCGACCACAGAATACAAACTTGTCTAGCCACATGTTCAGAAAGGTGGTTTGTTCCTTTGTGGTGACAGATCCTTTCCCACGGTACTTCTGAATGTACCCCGACCAACCGCCGATAGCGCGAGTCTCCACTTTGGCACTAGGGGTAGTATCAAAAAAGTGGGTGCTATCGGCAGAAGATATATCTAGACCAGTAAGCATGGCTACATCGGCAAGAGTAGGAGAAGCAGGGCCGTGGCCAAAGGCAAAAGCATTGAGGGTGTCTGACCAAAAGTAGGATGCAGCTATCAGCAGTGACTCGTTCCTATGCATATCGGCAATGGACAATCTAATGCATTGGGCTAGATTCCTTTCACCCCACTGAACTTCATTAGAGTTGCTGACCCTCAAGAACCAGTCTTTCCACCCTACAGTTGGGCTGGGCCAAGAGCGGAAGGTGTCCTTCCACAGATCTAAGGAAAAGTTTTCGGCTCTGAAGGGGATCCTGTTGGTTTCTGTGTTAATAAGGTCAGTTGGATCTGGGTCCCCTAGAGGGCCGAGGCATTGAAGGTGTGGTTGATCGGTGGGGATGACAATTTTGTTGGACAATTCCTAGTGATTTTGGGCGTAAAAGGAAATACAAAGAGGAAAGAAAAGGAAGATGTTCAGTAAAATGAATTGCGAGTGAACAGGGATATGAAGAAAAATACAGAAGACGGGGTGGAGATTTGACCTCAGGGACGACGAACCCGACGGCCATCTTGCTGCGAAGGAAGCGTTTGAAGGCGCCGGAGTTGGTGAAGAGGGGTACTTGTCGGAGACCTTGGGAGTTTTTGGTGGCGCCGCCGCTGGAAAAGTAAAGTTGGGTAGTAGAATGGTGTGATGGGGAAGGAGTACCCAAGAAGGAACTATTTATAGGACAAAATGGGCAAGGGCAAATCCGACTTATCTCTTTGCCGCATCCGAGAAATCCGAGGGTACTCAGGTGGATATGGTAACTGTTCGCACGGTAATCCAGGGATTGTGCAGGTGATTTGACGGGAAGCGGTCATTATCTAAAGATATTTTACTGTGCGAGATCTCCTGGTCGGTCCATCGGCAATATTCTATAACGGTCATATTGCCGATGGGCGGATAGAGGGGAAGTAACCGTTTGTGCGAATATCCTGGTCAGAACATCGGCAGATCTTTGTAACGGTATTGTTGCCGATGTACGGCTGAGAAAAATGCCCGTTTAGGAGGTTGGGGATTTCGAGAAATCTGCGGAGGAATAGGATCAGAGTTGTTCAGATTGAGGTTGTCGGTTACCAGATTAGGAGCATTAATTGCGGAAAAGGCATCATTACTGCAGAGAATTTCGGAGCATTAATAGTTTTATACTCCGAAACTGGGGGGCATGTGTTGACACCGTTTTTGGGCACGTGTCTAGGATGGCAGGATAAGGTGGCAGTACGATGTTTACAAAGTGGGTTGCCGATGAGGATGGTTGCCGATAAGGGAGAAGTTGAACGTGACAGTCCACAGGCAGTAATATGGTGCCGATGGCTAGATAAGAAAGTCTGCCGATGACTATGGCAAAGGGTCTGCCGATGATGCAAAGAGGGAGTCCGGAAGCTGCCAGTCGTTATGTGGAGGAGTTTCGGTTTGTCACGAGGGATAGTTTTGTTATTTCCTTAATTATTTGCATCGTTTTGTATACGGATTCCGTGTAATTTGGAATTCGAATTCTAATCGTGTCTAGTTGTAGCTCTTTGAGCAGGGTATAAATATAGACCCTAGGGCCTTGTAATAAGAAATCAATCAATGAATCAAACACATGTTTTTACTCATATTCCAGCATTTACTTTTCGACGACTTCGTCATACTTTTTCCTTTTGTTACGAGTTCTTAGGAATTCGTCGACTTAAGCTCGGCGTGTTCTCAAGTTCCGCGTGAGTACCTCTTAGCCGTGACATCCGGGCGCATCGCTGTTGTCAGGACTAAAGTATTCGAGTTATCACCTTTGCCGATAGCAAGGTCAAATCGGCTGGCACGCCTTAACGTTTGAATCGGGTATTAGCCCTTTGTGTTTGCAGATCAGTTTTGCATCAACAAGAATAATACACCAACAGTGGTCAAACAAATATAAAAGTTTATAAAAACATTCTACGCAGCACTACGATCACACAAACGTAAAGATCGCGAAAATTAGAATTAAAACGTAGAAGTTATGAATTTTCTAAGATTTCCTATTGAAGAATAATTAATTAAATAGTACGAAGAAATTAAAAAGATTCAAACTGGTGTAACAGTAATCCTATCCTGTAGATCTCGATGAGATGAATCTAATGCAATTTGAATGGATCAAACCGGAGCTAAAATGAGCATTTTATAAGCATTATAAATTCAATGGCATTTTTGTAATTACTGAAAAACATATTTTAAATGAACCAACACAGAAATACGTTTCTGAGATTGAAAACGTAATCCAGAGAATACGTCTTGGACCGCGGGTTTCATTATGAAGAAGTAAAGGGTCTCTTTAGCAAAATACGCCCCGAAGGGGTATCTTCTATTTTGGACCTGCAGATCTCCGATCAGACGGCTGGGAGAGCTTCTGAGCGCTGGCGGTGGCCGACGGTCGGCCGAAAACGAGCGCTGCTGCGGTGGCGCCATGGCCGCCGCCGTAGAGCTTGCTGGAGTTCCCTGTTCCCGTGATTCCGAGCACCAAAGCGAGAAAGAAAACTACCACGAGAACGAGGAGCTTGCCACGAACCCGCCTGGGCCTTGACACGAACCGAGAAGGAGTAGGGAGAGCTCGCCGCGGTGGCTAGGGCTCGGTTGAAGCGACTTGGATGCAAAAGGGGAGTTGCAGGGTGGCGCAAGCGCTTTATAGGGCTCGGGGAAGATCTCCCACACGGTCAATCCCGTGGAAATCGGGATTCGCTTCCGTTCGTTGGCGGAGTTCGTCTCGGTCATGCTGAGGACGGGTGGGGCCCGGTTGCCAGTGGGAGAGGGAGAGAGATCGGGCGTGGGCCCACTGGCAGGCCGAGCAGGCCGGTAGCTGGGCTGGGGTGGCGCTGCCAGGCTCAGGGAGAGCGGGGTGGTTGGGCCTCGGCCGCTGGGCCACCAGGCCGAGAGCAGGGGGTTGGTTCCTTCTTTTCTTTTTTTTCTTTTCCAAAGAATTTTTCCAAATACAAATTGAATCAAATAAATTCCAACCAAAAAGCCAACAACATAAAATAAAATATGCTTCAGCATGAATGCATAAATAAGTTTCTAACCTTATGATAAATTTTAATTTCAACAAAAGTTATTTATTTACTAAATTAAATGCTCACAAGAATACTTAAATAAATCTAATCAAATTTTTGGGTGTTACATATACTCCAGTTAAGGAACCATGGTTTAACTGATATAACATGATTATAATTAATGAAACTTAGGGCTATGGTACAAATGACTGTTGGTTATGTTGTCCTAGACCCTCCGTAAGGACTTATCTGTCGGCAAAAGCTAGGATTTACAGTGCAATCGAGAGAGTCGTATGGCTATGACTTTAGCTCAGAAATTGGATCTTTTCTAACTTGTTAGAGGTTACTCGAAAAGGCACAAGAGGGGCTTGCCAGTTTGGGTGTAGGGCTGCCCCTGTTTCTATGAGTATAGCTGCGATGGAAATGTGCCATAGAAAAGAAGGGTTTTCTACATCTGTCTGCCGAAAAAACCTCACGGCCCTAACTGGTTAGAATAGGCCTATGAAAAGCTTCATAGTGTACCCTGCCCGCTCACCTTGGTAGTGTTTGGGGTCGACGGACCACAGGCATATGGGCAACACGACTCACGGTGAAAGTGACAACCTCTGCAGAGTGTATAACTGTTATAACAGCCGTGGTCACGATCACGGGTGGCCTGGAAAACTCACACTGATGATGATGTGGTACATGATGATCCATAATTATATTATAATATGGCTTAATGACTTACTATGGTTCTGACAACTGATCATATGGGTTATTTGGGAGCTTATGCATATCTTAACATTAATTAAATATGCGAGGCATAATTTATTTAATCTAAAGTTGTATGATTTTTTTTAACGCACGGACATGATCCTAAGAGCAACTCCAGCCCAGCATGCAAATTGAGCACCTATTTTTTTCATTTGCATGCTGGGCTGCATATAATAGGAGCCCAAAACTGAGTCCAACTCCAACCGATGAGTCCAACCAATCACTGGACGGACCGACACAGCAGGACAGCAGCGCGACGCTGACCAGGGCTTCCTCCGCCGCTGCTCGGCGCCGCCGCAGCGTCCCCCTCGGCGCCCTCTCGGCCACGCAGTCCCGGTCCCGCCGCCGGCAGAATGGCAGTACGGGGAGAAACGGACACCGTCGCGCCACGCTGGCGGCTGGCTGGCTCGATCTGCTAGTCGGCGACGGCGACGGCGACTCGGCGGTGAGAAAGACAAGCTCCGGCTGACCGGCTGCACGGTAAAGACTGTGGCGTCGCCATCGGCCGTCCAATCACCTGCTGCTGGTACAGAGCATGAGCGCAGGGTGGGCCGGGGTGTGGAGAGACACGAGCAAGAGCACAGGGTTGCTGCTGGTACAGAGCAAGAGCAAGAGCACAGGGTGCGCCCTCTCGGCCCTCTCAACAACCCCAGAAGCAGCTGGCTGGCAGGCAAGCAGCGAGGTACTAGTCCTAATCTCACTTCTTGTAACTTATATCAGTGCTTGTATTGTAGTATATCAGTGCTTGTTCTGTATTCCTGCAGCTTGGTTGTAGAAAACTATATAGGGTGTTGTCCAGTTTCTGCCCTGCTAGCAAAAACGCCTCTGTTGTTTCTCATGTCCTGTAGGATGAAGAGCCTGTATGTAAAAAACTAACATCTTGTTGGGTTAGTTTGTGTGTGTATTAATTTAATTCTTGTGAATGCTGAAGAGCATAACAGAGAAGAGATATTGTCCATTGTTGTATGAGCTAGAGCTAGCATAGCATTTGTGAACTCTTATGTTTCCTCGTCGAATCTTGACTAGTTTCTTCTGATGATGATGATTCTTATCTCCCCAACAACTAACTGTAAACAAGTTGCGGTTGACCTCGCCTCCGCACCGGTCGACTGTGTGCTTTGCTGACTGAATCTTTACACCCAATTCAGCAATTCACTCATTCATTCATCGTTTATTCAGAGGGTGACAACTACTGAATATAAGCTCGTTTTTCTTTTACTATATATATCCTGTTGCTTTTCGTCTTTACAAACAATTCAGACATTTATTGATTTAGAGAGGCAACTACTGAATATGAATTTGAGCTTTTTTAACAGAAGGTTGAAGCTACTATATATCCTGTTGCTTTTCGTCTACAAATAAAGAGGCAGTAGGTGTTGCAAGTGCAAATGATAACGCGAAACAAAGGGTTGACTCTGCAGGTTGAGGATCGGCCTGCACCTAACACTGCACTGACGATCTCCTAATCTCACTTCCTGCAGCTTGGCTGTATTACTACAGTTTTTTACTGCACCTTACATTTTTGTGTTAATAACAATACAAACTTTTCTGTTAACTTTTTCCTTTTTTTTGTTGCTATGGCAGATGTCTAGGTCTGGAAAAAGACTTCGTCGATGGTGGGACGAGGAGGATGAATCTGATGATGACGACCTCTTCATCATTGCTGGTCTTCTTGAGGGCTCTAGGAGGAACAAGCGCAAGAAAAAGTTCCGTGGATCTTTGCCGGGCCGCCGCAAAGTGCTACGGGACATTTCGGGAGGTCACGATCGCAATTCATAGTTCTAGGTAGTTAGTGATTTACTATGCATGTAATCTCTAGTTCAGATGTGTAGTTCTGTGAATGTAATCCCTAGTTAGTGATTTACTATGCACATTTTATTTCCAACGATGTTGTTGTCCAAAACTTTGGAGCAGAATTTTTTGCTGCATGTATGGTCCTGTGCTGTTGAAATTTTGAAACCATGTTGTTGTCCAAAACTACTAAGCTGCATGTATGGTCCTGTGCTGCCGATTCTAACAGTATTCTAACTTTGGAGTACCATTTCACTATGCAGTACAGGTCTGCTGTTAGCCTGTTACCATTACAATTATTGAAATACTATGCTGTTACCTTTGCAGTGGTTTACTATGCATGAAAGAACAATGACTAGGCAAGTGGTACAGTTTGAAGGTTCATATTACATTTCCCGATGATCCAATAAGGAAAACAGCTAAACTACAACTCAGTAACATTCAGCAGCCCAAAATCTATTAGTACAAAGGGTTCTTTAGGTCAGTTTTATCTTCATACATTCTTAACAACTTTCTGGCTGATACTGAATTGGCAAATGGCATTTCTTTTGTGTAATTTGGAGATGAATAAAGAAGGCAGAAAGAACCATCAACCTACCTGTATGGTTAGGCCGAGATCAATCACCCCATGTTTCAATCGTTCTCGGAATGCTTCGAGGCCTTTCCTTGAGATGAAGCTAAAGCGGTGTACATCAAGGTCGATCTCCAAGTAATTTGATCCCTGCAACATACCCCAGTGTCATGTAAGGGTCAAGATGAAAGAGAGGAAAAGTAGAACCACACCAAACAAAGCAACTCACCACATAAAAGTTGTGCTGAGGCCTTGAGAGGACTGGCTTTTCATTGTAAGCCTGAACAAGTTTCCTCTCTGCAGAACTCAGATTCATGTTATCTGGGTTAACCAACCCTGCCAATATCTTCAATCTTTCTCTGAAAGGGACTGTTGAGTCCAATGGGAAAGCCTTAACCTTTTCTATTTCATCGTTTACAAGTATCTGAAAACAGACAAACCAACAGACATAAATTCAGTAAAGTTCAGCTATGCATTAGTAGGCATCAGCAATTTGTGAAAAGAGACACCGTCCAACAGTGGAGAAGTTCACCTTGATGCTGTCATGAAACTGAGGAGAAATTTCTTTCTCAAAGTTATCATTCAATTTGAAATATAGCACTAGATTAATCCCTTCCCCGTTACCAGGGGCTTATATTTGCAATCAGAATGCAATTTATTAATTATCAGAGTGCTCATGAAGAAGTGAACTGTTATCATGAGATGCACTGAAATAACCAAGGTTGCAGTTCCTTGGTTCAGTAAGAAAGTAGCAGCATCGAGTCCCTGCTTGACTCACTCGGTGAAGCACCTGGGGTAGCAGATTCTACTTCCACTGCATCAATAACCTCATTCAGATCTTCACTTATGTTAAACTGAAGCAAGTCCCTGTACCAAAATAAGTCTTGAATACATGTTCACAATGCATCACAGTAGCAATAAACAATCCTTCAGCCTGTTTTCACAAACTGGAAGGTTACTACAGTAACATCACAGTAGCAATAAACAATTGCCGCCCACAAAAAAACATTTATAATCAACCAGTCATGAAGCATAGACTCATGACATTGAACCAGAAATAAATGATTGCCTGAAAGAGCAGATCCTCTTAACAAAAGAAAAAAATACATGTTGCTTCCTCGGTTCAGTTACTGAATTATAAATATTTTAAGGGGGATCATAATAAACCGACTGAAGATATGTGAAAATACATATGGGATAAATACAGAGACTCCACTCTCACCAAACCTACACTCCGCTCTCACCACTAACTGTCTCGCCTATACCAACACTCATATCCTTCACAATCCTCGCTCTCTTCGCCAACACATAAGCCCTCTGATCATCGTCCATAGCGGTCACATCACAAAACATGATTTTCTGTTCCTGCTCCCACTGCAGCCGCTGCTCCTCCACCTTAAGCTTCCGCTCCTCAAGCAGCATATCCTTCTCCCACCTTGCTTTCTTCATCATTTGTTCCTCGGTCTTCATTACCAAAAAATTTTGCATCATATCCTTATAGCCGTCATCTCCTTCATTTTTTTTCAGCTTGTCTTTGGATTGCTTTCTACCCGGAGGTCGGGTTGTCTTGGTAGAAGGAATGGAGGAGCTCTCTTGACCTTGGGCGGTTGTCTCACTGTCTTGTTGAGTTCCTACGGAGAGGTTGAGCTCTCTGGACTTGGTCGGCCTCTTGCTGACTTCAAGTGTTGATTCGAACTTTTGAGTATTCCTCAACGTGAGCCAACATTGTTCAAATTGAAATTTCTTTGCGCTTTCTTTTCTGACATACCTTCCATGGGCTTCCCCCAACTGCAGCAAAGATCAAGTGCGTGATTAGAATTAGATATATAGCAGTGACAACATATGGGATGAACCAAGTGCAAGATCACATACATGTTCTTGGTACGGGACACCACTTCGATGACGACGCTGGACCTCCTCGAAGAAGCCATGGAATTTCATGCACTCCTTTTAGTATGATTCCAAACCGATGCTCGAGTGAATTGGGAGTCCTATCGACTCAAAGTCCCTGTTCATGTGGAAATCATTAGCAATCCTCTCCCAGTAAGTTTTTCCTGACTGATCATTCCCTATGATAGGATCATTGCTGATATGAATCCAGGATTTGCAAAGTTGGACATCCTCAACAGCACTGTAGTTACTGCCTCGCTTGGATGGTCCTTTCCCACCAGTTCTTGGAGTGCCATCCTGCTGCCTCAGCAATTCCAAACCATCATCCAATGCCCATGGTTGCTGCAAAGAACAAGGAAGCAATGATTAGCTGAATACACATTAGGATATTAAGAGAGCAGTGATTAACAGACACAAATTGGATCAGCTTGTGATTGTGGGCAGTTACCAACTGAGAGACGCTATCATCTTCTTGCTCCCACTGATTGTGGGCACTGAGATCCTGTGGAGGAAAGGAGTTCCTAGCAAAAGACGAAGATGATGCACGCTAGGACGGTTAAGCATCGAAGTACCACGGCTTCTGCCACCAACCACCGGAGGATTGAACTAGGCCGGAGGAGCATATTCTTGTGGCACGCGGCCGGCTGCAGCTCTACTATTGAGGGAGTTGCGAGAGTTGCGGTGACCTTGTCTGCCCGCAGCCTGGCATGCTCCACGGCCAGGTCCCCTCCCACCACCGCCTTGACGAGGAGGCTGGAACGGCGCCTGGCTTGATCTTGGGGGAAGAGGAGGTAGCCGTGCCTCACTGTCACCTTTCTCTGATTGTGGGATTTCAATATAGGAGTCCATGTGCGGGAAGCCGTCGGCCTGGGAGTTGAGGTCTAGATTTTGTAGACCAGGTCCCCTAGGAGTCGAGAGGCTAGGGGCTGTCAGAGGATACGACGTCTCCTGGGAAAAGATGTTGTACTCCTGTTCGTCGTAGTAGTCACTACTGTGCCTGTCCATGGTCTGCAGGAAAAAGTACCCATCATCACTAAGAATAAAAATCCAAGTGTTTAACATAAAGGATCATTGGGCAACACGAAGATAACATAAACATAGAGTTTAAAACTAATAGTCAGAAATTTGTTGATT
The DNA here is from genome assembly GCF_000003195.3 of Sorghum bicolor. Classification (NCBI taxonomy): domain Eukaryota; kingdom Viridiplantae; phylum Streptophyta; class Magnoliopsida; order Poales; family Poaceae; genus Sorghum; species Sorghum bicolor. The sequence goes on from NC_012877.2 coordinate 8,169,794, forward strand.
ATATTTTTTAACTAAAGCTGGTCAGTTTGGCACTATTGCACATTTGCACTACCAGTATACAAGAACTAAAGCTGGTCAGTTTGGATTACATTTGCAGACCTAATAATGGAACAAAGGTTCCTGCCTCTAGCCTCAAACAAGTACATCACTGGCTAGGATGTCTGAAAGTATAAATTTCAAACTCATGCAGAAGTCTCGAAGTGGCCATCCTAGCTGTTATGTGGGATAAAGATCGATGATAGATCCTGTTGAAACAACAGTTGATATGCATTCCCTCTGGCCAGGTGCATATTATGATGGGTATTGTCATCTCTCAGCAGAGACCACATGTTATGTATTCATGGCATAACTAGTCTTTCTAGTAATTCATAGTGAACTTAATAACCATGTTGTCAGCACCATTTTCTATATGAAATCCCAAAAATCAGTTGCATACCTTTCAATTGTGCAAAATCTTATATCAAACATGTAACCCCTACAGGAGAGACTCTGAGCTTCTCATTCCTTCCTCATCTTCACGTCCTGTTCAATGTTCATAAATCATAACAGAACACAAAAACCTCAGGAGTCAGGCCTAAACATAGCACCACACTACTTGTCAAATATAATGTACTGACATTGTTTCAGCACTTACTGATGCTTGCAATCTACACATGCTTGTGTGGTTTTCTGTTCTTGCAGAGACAGGAAACAACTAGCAGCAACACCAGCAGCGCAACAGCGACAGGGATTGACACCAGAAGAGCTGTCCTGACAGTGTGGTTACCACTCCCTGCACAGAATTCACACGGCGGTAATTCAGAATAGAAGCTAGTCACCCTGCACAGAATTCATCCGGTCAAAAGCGGGGGCGCAGGAGAGCCTGCAGCAGCGAGCGAGCGGCAGTTGCCCTGCCCGTGCCCACCGTCTCCGTGCCCCCCTGACGACGACGAGCCCCTCCTGAGCCCTGATGCCATTGCCATGCCACGCTTCTCCCAGTTCTCCATCTCTACTGCTACTAGTCTGCATTTCTGATCCCACGTCCCATTGTCACCGCCTGACGCTAGCACTGGTCAGTTTGGCACAGGACTTGAGCGCGGCTGGCCTCGCGAAGGCAGGGAGGACGAGGAGGAGGAGGAGAGGAGTTGCGGTTACCTGCGGCTGCGCTGTCTCAATCTCCGGTGTCCCGATCTGCACGATTCGGCTGGTGCTGGTGCGGTGGCGGAGGGCCGGCCGTGGCGATGGACGCGGCGGCAGGGGAAAAGGCGCCTTCCTTGTGGCGGAGAAGCTGCGCGAGCAGAGGGGGCGAGTCCGCTCGCCGGAGAAGAGGGGCCTCGCTCGCCGGTGCTCCTTCGCTCGGCCGGAGGGTAGGAGGCACGCACCGTGGTGGAGGCAGCCGGGCGAGCTCGGAGGAGGGAGCCCGCGAGGCCGGCCTGCTCGCCGGCGGGGCGGCGCCCTGCGGACGGGAGAGAGTGAGAGAGAGGGATAGGGGGCTGCTGGATCTGGCGACTTGAGATTAAAATTTGAGAGGACATGGAAAATAGGAGGTGGGCTGGAGTTTATTTTTTTGAATCAAGTCCCTAAATTTGAAATAGGAGCTTGTTTAGGAGGTGGGCTGGGTTGCTCTGTTGTCCCTAAATGAATCAAACGTATAGAGGCATGCAACGGGTATTCACCGGCTGAGTCCATCGCCAGCACTTCATGGATCGGAACATGTCTACGTATTTCCTCTCTCCCTTTCTTTATTTCCTTTTTCCTTATGCAACTTGCCACATACGTCAATCATAAACAAATCGACAGGTTCAGTGATCTCTAAATGAAAATTTTATTGTCATCCATTTGTGAGCATACAAACGACATGACTACCTGCAGTTTGCACAGCCGCATGTCTTAGCCTCAACTACACAAGACACTTGTGCATTGCCAGTGCATCTATATTCCCAGCAGCATGCCATTACGGTACAGATTTTTCCTTGGCAACAGCTGCATTGTCCGCAAGTATGATATACTCGAGCTGCTTCTGGCATGTAAGCCAACTGGAACAATGTCTTGATGGACTCCACATCCACGACTTCAGTAATGTTACTTGCAGGTTCCATTGCTCCTATTTATGATGCAAACCACGGTTATACTCCTTGGGCAAAATCACAAGATAACAAGTGAAATTCATCTCAACAGACTGCACGACTTGACTATACAAGTGCTAATCTTAGTCACATACTGAGAAAACCAAAACTGTGTCATAGAAACAATAGTGCAATTAGTCTTGACTCTCTTAATAATGCTTTAAATTGATAGAGGTCACACAATTGCACGCACCTTCAGCTTGGCTTATGTAGACAAAGAAAGGGATCAAAATTAGAGCAAGAACATTTTGCGCCATTTTCCCCATAGAGATGTACCGAAACAGAACCAAGTTCTTCGGTGGATATGTTTTGTCTTCTAAACTCGTGAAAAATACAGAACAAATTTGGCCAATATATAGAGTCTGATAGTGCATAGTATTGAGGAAAACAATTATTGCCTAAACTAGTTCTGTGTATATTGAACAAAATTTGATGCGTGATTATCTCTTGCTACATAAAATACATGATAGGAATGCATTTTCTGGGAAACAATTTATATGCATTCCCTTTAACTTAGTAAACTTTTATTACCATTAAATATCCTAGTCAGGGTAGCTGTATGGTACACTACTGGAAACTGAAATATTCCTGTCTGTGTGAGACCAACCGACAGAGGAATTATAATTATCCTTGTTGGTTTGCGACTGCTCAACCTCCAATGCTGGTTGGCGACTGCTCAACCCTTACTGACGAAGGATAAGGGGCTTCCTCACTCGCTGCTGTGAGAGGCCATGTAACCCAACGAGCGAGGTCAGATCCGAAACCCTAGTGATCAGTGCTTCAAAAAATTGATTTCAACCACCCCCAAGAGAGCATTTACAATCCCTTTATATAGGGCACGGATTCTGCCCGGGATCTGTTACAAAAGTACCCCGTGACGGTGGCCGAATATTCCAACATATTCCGCCACTGCGATCTACAACCCGCAGAGTTACTTAAGTAATTTCGAACCACGCGCACTTTACAAGCTGGCGTGACGGGATTCTCGCCCAGACATGGCCAGATCCTTCGCCAAGACCCACAGATCCTCTACCGCATGGCTGTCGAGGGATCAGCGCTCGCCTCTCTGAGGTTCTTTGCTTAGCCCTCGATCGGGGTCTCCACGCCCTTCGTCGTGCAAGGTCCAAAGGATGGGCCCTTACCTCCAGAGATCCTCTGCGCCTGATCAGTTCCTGCACACACGTCTCATAGAGTCAATCTGCATTAGTGTTAACTCCTCGCGAACCATCGTCCCTTACTGTACGAAGGTGTCGCGTACGAAAGGTCAGTCCATGGCGATGTCGATTTTTTACTTCCGAGTCAGCCGGGGGGGGGGGGGGAAGGCGTGGTTGAGTCCCCAACAATTTCCCCCCACTTTGGTCGTGTGGCCACACTTGTGGACCACGCGTTCAAAGGCTCCGGCCTTTCATTTCCCCCTTGGCTGACAGCCGGGCGGAGGCCTTGCCTTCCCCCCTGGCTGTCGCCCGGGCGGAGGTTTTGCCTTCCCCCCTGGCTGCGCAGGTTGTGGCCGCTTGAGTTTATTTTTAGCTTCGCAATAGAGGAGCAGTTTGCGGCATTGTTTACCGATATAAATACTATTAGTTGGGATTTTTAAAATTTTAGTTCATATATGATATTCTCTATGGATTCTGGATTCGCTAGGTTTAGTTTTTCATATGTGCAATTTGAGTGCACTTGTGCTAGGCCAATATGTGATTTTGGCTCTCGAGTATGTGAAAAACATGTTTTTTTTGTTTTGTTATTGCTGCAGATATATCCTTATATTATCTCCAAACCTTGAATTGGAAGATAAGTAAGCGAGTGAACTAGATGATGACAATTAGAAGAAAACAAACAGATCATAGTTGAAGGTAACGTTTTCATCTTTATGTACTTTTGTATTGTCTATCCTTTTCATTGTAATACTGATTCATTATCTCTAATTTCTTAATTTATAGATAAGGAGATGACTGAATTGTATGATGATGATAAACAACTTGAAGAGCACAAACAGAACAAAAATGCTTGTGAGAGACCATGCAGAGTAGAGGTGTAGCAAAGTCGCTGGTGTAGATATATGAATCGCTCAAATTTTATAAAAAGGAGGAAAAAGATAGTATGTTTTGTCCCGTTGCAACGCATAAACACTTTCGCTAGTATATACACATGTTCAAATATATATGTAAATAGGTAAATGCTCTTGCAATGGGGAAAAATGCAACAGGTATTCACCGGTCCATCGCCAGCACTTCATGGATCGGAACATGTCTACGTATTTCCTCTCTCTCCCTTTCTTATTTATTTCCTTTTTCCTTATGCAACTTGCCACATACGTCAATCATAAACAAATCGACAGGTTCAATGATCTCTAAACGAAAATTTTATTGTCATCCATTTGTGAGCATAGAAACGATATGACTAGCTGCAGTTTGCACAGCCGCATGTCTTAGCCTCAACTACACAAGACACTTGTGCATTGCCATCGCATCTATACTCCCAGCAGCATGCCATTACAGTACAGATTTTTCCTTGGCAACAGCTGCATTGTCCGCAAGTATGATATACTCGAGCTGCTTCTGGCATGTAAGCCAACTGGAACAATGTCTTGATGGACTCCACATCCACGACTTCAGTAATGTTACTTGCAGGTTCCATTGCTCCTATTTATGATGCAAACCACGGTTATACTCCTTGGGCAAAATCACAAGATAACAAGTGAAATTCATCTCAACAGACTGCACGACTTGAGTATACAAGTGCTAATTCTTAGCCACATACTGAGAAAACAAAAATTGTGTCATAGAAACAATAGTGCAATTAGTCTTGACTCTCTTAATAATGCTTTAAATTCATAGTGTTCACACAATTGCACGCACCTTCAGCTTGGCTTATGTAGACAAAGAAAGGGATCAAAATTAGAGCAAGAACATTTTGCGCCTTTTTCCCCATAGAGATGTACCGAAACAGAACCAAGTTGTTCTTCGGTGGATATGTTTTGTCTTCTAAAATCACGAAAAATATACAGAACAATTTTGGGTAATATATAGAGTCTGATAGTGCATAGTATTGAGGAAATCAATTATTGCCTAAACTAGTTCTGTGTATATTGAACAAAATTTGATGCGTGATTATCTCTTGCTACATAAAATACATGCTGGGAATGCATTTTTTGGGAAACAATTTATATGCATTTCCTTTAACTTAGTAAACTTTTATTACCATTAAATATCCTAGTTAAGGTAGCTGTATTTTAATTGCATTGAAGTTATGGTAGGTTTTAATATTAGAGCAACCATCAATGTTTCCATTTCTATTTAGTTCTCTCATCCTTATTCATTAAACGTAACATCCCTGATGTTACGCATACTTTGATCATGTCATCATGTGCATTGCAAAGCATACTTGTTAAACACACCATGATGCATTAACTTAAAATAAGGTTTATTTTGTTGTGCTTAGGTGATTAGAGTGAGTTTTACTTTGCTAAGAGAGTTGTGTGATGATGTAGAATTTACTAAAATGGGGGAAATGTGGGAAAAACCCTAATTTTCAACCCTAGATTCTACCCCTTTTATGCAATTTAAAATCCAAGCAAAATTTGGGGTTGAGTCCAAAAGCAAAGTTGTAGGTCCTGTCAATATGTACAACTTTGGTATTTTTAGTTTTTGAAGTTTCAATGAAAAATTCAAAGTAATTTTGAAAATACAGTTTTCCAAAATGTGTCCCCTTTTGAATTTGAATCTCTATTTCAAAATCTGTTTGGAATCTTGAAAAGTGACCAAAACAAAAGTTGTAGAGCTTTCTAGAGTGAACAACTTTCCAGAGTAATCTTGAGTAATTTGTAATTCAAATCCTTAGAGAAGGACTGGTACAGTGCTCGGCAGGGGGGGTTGCGGTTGTTGTCGCCGGTAGGCGCTGCTGCTTCTCATGTCGCCACGTGCCGAGCCACGCAGCTGCTAGCCTGCTCGAGGTCACCGTGAAGTGGACAAGCCGATGGCGTCCTCATCCACTTCTTTCCGTTGCCCACACTTCGCTGCAACCCCTCTTTCTCCATTTTGCTCAACGCTGGTGAGCTCCCTTCATTAACAAAATTTGTCGTAACCGTAGCCTTGCTGTTTCCCAGCGCCCGTCCTGAGCTCTGCCAAGAGCTCGGTCATCGCCTGAACTCCCCACCGCATGCTCTATCCCCCTAAAGCCCCGGCCAAGCTTGTCTTCCCCACCTCCGGTAGAAAACGCCAGCACGGGACGCTTCACCATGGCCAGTCTTTCTCTGAGCGCCTCCGCCATTGCTGAATAGCTCCTTGACATCACGGTGAGCTGCTAATGCCTGTGCTTCCCTTTGTTTATGCTCTACTCGCTTGTCACGGCCGGTCTACACGCGGTCGGCGTCGCCGTCCGCCATGGACGCGGCCGTAAGGGCTACGAGAGGGTAGGGTGATGCTTGAGGGTGCCCATGGGTGCACAAAGGAGTAGTGAGCGAGGCTTCATTGTTGCTGGGACCGGGGGCCGCGTCAGGAGCGAGCGAGAGCTCGGCCGAGCCATGGCCTTCGGCCGGCCGGAGTTGGAAGACGAAGTTGACAGTAGGAGCCCGCTGTCAGCGACGTCGTGAGAGGGGAGAGGCGCCGGATACGCGCGTGGGCCGGTCTGCGGGCTGAGTTGTTGGCCGGCCTAGTGCACAGTGTGTTTTCTCTTTTTATTTTTGTTTCAGAAGTGATTTTTGTTTGAATTTGTATACAAATACATGAGCAGTTCCAAAAAGAGTGATAATATTTGGGTATGCTCTGCGTAGTAAGTAGAACATAGGAAAAATGTTAGATTTCACTTTCCGAGACTTTGGGCATGTTTTAAAAATAGGTTTAGTATTTATTAAATGAAGTTTCTTTGATTTTTAGGAATTAATCTAAATATCCAAAAATCACCAAATTTTGTGAGGTGTCTTTGCGTATCAATGTTGTTCTTCACAAAACGTTTGGTGGTATTTAGACAAGTTTTGATTAAAATATTAATATACCCTTAATTAATAGTTATTTAAGAATATTAAAATAACTAGATAATAATTTGCTTAGATTCAAGATTAGAATTTGAGTGATTTTGGGATTATGTGATGACCTAAGGTCATTAACCTTAATGACTTTTGGCATTTAATTATGGAACTCTAGAAGCTAGAGTTCTTGATCTCCTAAGGCTCGATGCATGAACTAAGCTTGGTGATTTAAATCCACGACGTGCCAGTCAATTTGACATGAAATTGACAAGGAGAAAAAAGCAAATGTCAAATTATAGAACATGTCGGTTGTTGTCAAACAGTTCCAAAATATTTGGCTCAAGATAGTCATTGATCAGAGGAAATTGACTAAAAAGTCAACTCCTGACAATATTTCAATAATGATAGATTAGGACATTTGTTATCCATTGATTCATTCATTTAAGTCTCTCTTTAATGCAAGTGTATGATCGAGTTACGAGCGAAAGTAACCGGATCAACTAATTTAGTCAATACATTCTAATTTAGTCAATACATTGTCTATATAAAATACATAGCTTATACATGTTTATTCTTTTATTTATTAAATAACAAAATTGGTCTAAAGGCCTGTGCTTTTAACAAGTTATTTTCATAAATACATTAAACTTACATTCATCTGGTCTAAAGGTCAGCGGGTTTCAAAAAATTCAATGCATATTACTAATTTATCTAATGTCCTAATTGAATCTCCATACATGTACTATTCATTGAAGCTTGATCGGCTCTTTAGCCAATGTAAGATTCATGAAGCACGAACAAGATCTATCTACTTCATCTTAATTGAATTTGGATTAACTTCCAGATTAATTATGATTGAATAAATATCTCGAACGCACAATATGTAACAATCAAGATCAACAGCATAGTTAACAAAAGTTTGGTCAATTTATTTGATAATTAATGTTTATTAGAATTTGTTATGACAAAGATTAAAGCTCAAACTAATCTGTCAAATCTTGATCAGACAAGATATTGTTGCAATAAATAAATCATTAACTACAAACAATACTGATAACTTAATGAATCTACCAAATTGCCAATCTAGTAGAGTCGATAACTAGATTAAATCAATTATTTATAAGAGATTGAAATAATATAGCCTTACAAATAAGATCTAAACTGATAACTAGCTCAAATCAAGCTTAACACGAGATCGAACGATGTAGCCGTGATCAACTAGATATGAACTGTGACAATACTTACAAGCAAACCAAAGGTCAAAATCAATCGATGTAGCTCGATTTATCGAAGGTCTTGTCGAGATCTACTCTTACTCCTACTCTTAAGGTTGGTGGCCGGAGCCGAAAAGGTTTTATATTGAATTATGGATTGTCCTTTACAATGATTGGGCCTTTGGTATTTATAACCCAGAAATCTAACCATATGTCCTAACATCATACGATTACTAAAAACAAAAGGTAACTTGGACTCCAATCCTTCCTTGTAATGAGGTCCGACGTGTCTTCCTTCTCATTTTGTCGTGGCCTAACACGTTTTGATCGACTATCTCTGTTCAAACTTCAATTTAGTCGATCTAACAATCAGCCACCTTTCCTCCCATAGAGCGGTCCCACAGGCGGACTCTGTCTTGTAAAAATTTGGGGTTAACAATCACCTATGCCTAGGTGGTGGTGGTGGTGGTACTTGTTGTTCTTTACAAGCTCCGAATTGGCTTCGCTCAGAGCTAACAACTCTGGGGTACACCTCTGCTCAAAAAACTGTCCATTGACTTGCCAAAATTTTGTACCTTATTGTTGGGCACAACCTTCTCTTTGCCCACTTGGTATTCATCTCGGACCTTCAGTTTTGGAACATGATCGCATACTACTTCATTGCATATTTCTTTACGAGTTGTTCTCAACCCCGAGGTGAAACAAACCTCGTCAACAGCTTATCCCACAGTGTTTTCTTATCATCGTCTGACACATATTTCTGCTGCTAGATTGTGATGTCAAGATTGTCCCTAACTAAGAAACCAAGTGTGTTCCGGAACTTAGCTAGGGTCTCCCCATAGCAATAAATAAGGAGAATATCAAAAATAGTGTTTTATTATATATTGAAACATAGTTACAACAAGACTTACATCTATTACAAAGCATAGTGGAAACTATTCTCTATCTTCTCTTTGGGTCTCCATATTCCACAGAGATGGTTGACTGGAGGTACATTCGCCTAGTACTCCTGGAACATCTCAGAGAACTGTACCTTTGAATCACCATCTGGTAGTCATATGAGATTTTTATTGATTATAAAGCAAGTGTGAGTGCATCATACTCATCAAGTATAATACGAGGGGATGCAAGGCTCAAAAGGCTTAATTTGGTTTGACCGCGATAAGCCTTTTTAGTTAGTTATATTTTATTATTAAACCTATATTGCTACGTTATGCTTAAACTTCCAAAGTGAGAAGTATAATAATTACCATCAAGATTAGTCATCACCCAAACCATCGGCTCTAGATAACTAGAACTAGGTTTTCACCTCGAGGAGAAAGATAAACTATAGTAATAGGGTGGAGAGCCTACACATCAATGCCTCCCAGGAGGTAAATGGCACCGGATGGCATTGTGCCTAAGCTCTCCATACCCATGAACTATAGGTTGTCATCTTAAAAACCATGAGGACGAGCGCAAGGCATGTTGACGCGCATTCTTCAGAGCTGCAAGGGACGCTGACAACAGCTATTCTAAGCCAAAAGCCACAATACCTCGCCGGCGCACCCTCACCGTCTGAGCCCTTGACAGCTCGCACAATGCAATAGGGGTGAGTAGGACGCAACTGTTGGTGCCAACGGCACTACTGAAAACTCGAATACTTCTGTGTTTGTAATTTTTTGGTACGCACAAAAAAATTACTATTATTCTGTTAAATATCCACAAGGAAAATACGAAAACCCATAGAATAATTGTATGATTTTTCTGTGCGTGACAATACACACACGAAAAGAACTGACACTCACAGAAAAACTATTTCTGACGGCAAACCAACAGAAAAAATTGATTTTTCTGTCATGCTATTTTTATGTGTTATTTTCTGTCAGTACACCGTCAGAAAAATATTTTTCTATCGGTATTCGCATTTTCTGTAGATTTTTGACAGAAGTAATCGAGATTCCAGTAGTGTGGGTGCTCTATCAACATGGCATGGCGTGCAAGCTGTACCTACAAACGGTTGTGAAGGAGGCACCCTTGCTACTGTCACTCTAACTAGCAAGCGGGAGCCGGTGCGAAATGCTCCAAGGTCGACTGGGAGGCCTCGTTGCAACGACTTGTCCAGGTGGAGGCACCCACAAGTGCGATGAGCTTTGGGCCTCGCCGCACCAGTGAGCTTCGCCTCCCACTGCTTCTCGTGCTGCGTCCCACTATGTCCCATGCCACCCGCACTACTACAGAATGAGGCATTGGTCGATGCCCAAAATGGCTAAAAACCTCGGCCTTTTTGCGGCCCGGGGTTAAAGACCCCTTTAACACCGGTTCGTAACACGAACCGGTGCTAAAGGGTCCTGCCCAACGGCTACTGACAGGTGCTGTCGGGGCAGAGACCCTTTAGCACCGATTCGTGTTACCAACCGGTGCTAAAGGGTCCCCTTTAGCACCGGCCAGCGCCACGGGGCGAGACAAAGCCTTTAACACCGGTTTGAGTGTTACCCTTTAGCACCGGTTTTGTTTATGAACCGGTTCTAAGGGTCCGGTTTATAGGCCGGATCACTCCTCCTCTCTGCCTATTTGAAACCGAGAGCACCATTCACCATTGTTGTTCTTGGAGCTTCTTCTTCCTCATTTGTTCTTCGTCTTCGACGCCCATTGTTGATCTTATTCGACTCCGTCATCGTTTCTTCGTGTTTGGAGGTGACTAACTTTTGTCTTTCTTGTTTTTTTCATGTTGTTTTTGGCTTGTGATGTTTCCATTATTTTTAGCTCAAATCCACGTTGTTATTTTCAATCATTTCACATGAATTAGTATCCATATATATATCATATTTCATGGTTGACCTAGTATTAATGTAGTTTGCAAGAATGAATTATAGTATATTTTTATGATCTTAGAAAGTAGGATAGTTCAAATTAATTGGTTTGTTAATATCACTTGATTTATTTTTATTACTACATATAATGTCCATTGTATCATACATGTTTAAATGTGGAATTTATAATTGTTTAAAAATTGAGTATGGATAGTAGATGGCAACCGTGACCGGGTCTTCGGTCTCTCAACGGGTTCAAAAGCGATATCGTCCGGAACTCTCTCTCATTACTTGTGGCAAGTGTGGGCAGAAGATTTTGATGGAGTACAAAGTGTCGAAAGAGGGAGTAAACAAGGGTCGTATATTCTACAAGTGTCCAGATCGTAATGTGAGTTATTTCCAGACATTTGCTTATATATGTGCATATTTTTTTAAATGATATTAATTAAACTTTTGATTCTCTCTTTTAATTTCAGTGGGACGGTACCGGCGGATGTACAGGTTGGTACTGGGAGGAAGAATACATTGAACACATTAAGAAATCTTTTGCACAGGTGGTTGAGGCTGAAGGTGGTGAGACAGTGAGCCGACGAAAGGAGTTCAATGATGTTGATCAAGCGAATGATCTATCTATTATAGTTGGGATCGGACGCGAACTAATTATGTTGCTTAAGTGCATTTTAGTTTTGGTTTTTTTAGTGCTAGTTGCGATTGTATTTGTTGTAGCCAAGCTTTCCTAAATTAATCAACTATGTATCTTAGACATGTTGTGCAATAAGATGAGAAACTATATGTGTGCATGGTTTTCATAATATATATGTTATATTTAATGCAGATGGTAACACGTAATTGGATGTATAATGCCGATCGGCGCTCCGAAGAGTTCATTAATGGCGTGCACTATTTCTTAAGTGTGGCCGAGTCAAATAAGAGGGACGGTTTCATGTGCTGTCCATGTGCCGTGTGCAAGAATTTGACGGAATATTCTAACTCAAGAATTCTTCATTCACACTTATTAAAGTCTGGTTTCGTACCAAACTATATTTGTTGGACCAAACATAGAGAAAGCGGGATTATAATGGATGAAGGTGAAGAAGAAGAAGAAGAAGAATTGGACCATGCCAATATTATTGCTCAGTACGGTGGCTTCAATGATGTTGCAATGGGGGGAGATAATGAAGAAGAGGTGGCGGCAGAAGATGATCGGGGCGATGATGCTTTTGGTGATGCCATCCGTGATGCACAAAGAGAATGTGAAAGTGATAAAGAGAAAGCCAAGTTCGAGCGCATGCTAGAGGACCACAGAAAATCGCTATATCCCACCGCTGAAGAGGGGCAAAAAAAGCTGGGTACCACATTAGAATTGCTGCAATGGAAGGCAAAGAATGGTACATCTGACAAGGCATTTGGGCAGTTATTGAAGATCATAAAAAAGATGCTTCCGAAAGGCAACGAATTGCCCACCACTACGTATGAAGCAAAACAGGTTGTCTGCCCTTTGGGATTAGAAATCCAGAAGATACACGCATGTCCTAATGACTGCATCCTCTACCGTGGGGAGGAATACGAGAATTTGGATGCATGTCCAGTATGTAAGGCATCACGGTATAAGATTAGACGAGATGATCCTGGCGATGTTGAGGGTGAAGAACGTCATAGGAAGAAAATTCCAGCCAAGGTTATGTGGTATGCTCCTATAATACCACGATTAAAACATCTGTTCAGAAATAAGGACAATGCAAAGTTGTTGCAGTGGCATAAAGAAGACCGTAAGATAGACAATATGCTGAGACACCCTGCCGATGGATCCCAGTGGAGAGCGATAGACAGAGAATTCCCAGATTTTGCAGATGATGCTAGAAACTTGCGGTTCGCCTTAAGTACAGATGGTATGAATCCTTTCGGTGAGCAGAGCAGTAGTCACAGCACTTGGCCAGTTACTCTATGTATCTACAACCTTCCTCCATGGCTATGCATGAAGCGGAAGTTTATTATGATGCCGGTGCTTATCCAAGGACCGAAGCAACCTGGCAATGACATAGATGTCTACCTAAGGCCATTAGTTGAGGAACTTCAAATTTTATGGAGCAAACCAGGAGTTCGCGTGTGGGATGAGTACAAATAAGAGCACTTTGACCTGTGAGCATTGCTGTTTGTAACAATCAATGATTGGCTAGCTCTGAGTAATCTTTCAGGCCAGTCAAACAAGGGATATAATGCATGCACACATTGTTATGAAGACCTTGACTGTGTATTTTTGAAAAAATGTCGAAAGGTCGTGTACCTTGGCCATCATCGGTTTCTTCCTGTGAACCACCCAGTACGAAAGAAAGGCAAGCATTTTAAAGGCAAGGCAGACCACCGGACCAAACCTCTCAATCGAACCGGGGATGATGTACTCGAAATGGTCAAGGATATAAAAGTGGTATTTGGAAAGGGACGAGGCAGCGAACCTATTCCCAAGGATGCTAAGGGACACGTACCCTTGTGGAAGAAGAAATCCATATTTTGGGAGCTACCTTACTGGAATGTCCTAGAGGTCCGCAACGCGATCGACGTGATGCACCTAACAAAGAATCTTTGTGTGAACTTGCTCGGATTCATGGGTGTCTACGGGAAGTCTAAGGATTCACTTGAAGCACGACAAGACTTGCAGCGCATGAAAGAACGAGACAACCTGCATCCAGAAAAGACAGATGATGGACGTCATTACTTAAGCCCTGCTAGCTACACTCTGAGCAAAGAAGAGAAGGAAAGCATGTTTGAATGTCTTAGCAGCATCAAGGTCCCATCTGGATTCTCCTCCAATATCAAGGGAATAATTAATGTGCCAGAGAAGAAATTCCTGAACTTGAAGTCCCATGACTGTCACGTTCTAATGACGCAATTGCTGCCGGTCGTTTTAAGAGGAATTCTACCTCCACACGTACGTCTAGCCACCGTAAAGCTATGTGCATTCCTCAATGCAATTTCTCAGAAGGCAATCAATCCAGAGCAACTAGCTACTCTACAGAATGATGTCGTTCAATGTCTCGTCAGCTTTGAGTTGGTGTTCCCTCCATCCTTCTTCGATATCATGACACACCTCCTAGTTCATCTGGTCAAAGAGATTCGTATTCTCGGTCCTGTGTTCCTACACAACATGTTCCCCTTCGAGAGATTCATGGGTGTCCTAAAGAAATATGTCCATAGTCATTCCCGGCCAGAAGGAAGCATTGCCAAGGGCTACGGAACAGAGGAGGTCATAGAGTTCTGTGTTGACTTTATTCTAGACCTTGACCCAATTGGCATTCCTGAATCTCGACATGAGGGCAGACTCAGCGGAAAGGGAACACTTGGGAAGAAAACATATATTGGTACGGGAAACGATTACTTCAATAAAGCACACTACACAGTTCTCCAGAACTCCTCATTGGTGGAACCATATGTTGAGGTACACAAAGATTTCCTACGGTCCCAGTGGTCTGGGAAGAATGAAGCTTGGATAATGCATCAGCACATGGAAACTTTTGGCGATTGGTTGCGCAAAAAATGTCAAGGTGATGAAAACATTGATGAGCAGCTTTATTTGTTGGCCAGGCAACCATCATGGCATGTCCTCACATACAAAGGGTACGAGATAAATGGTAACACATTTTACACAGTTGGCCAAGATAAAAGTAGCACCAACCAAAATAGTGGTGTACGCGTGGATGCCACGGATCCAAATGGGAACAGACAAACATATTATGGATGCATAGAAGACATATGGGAACTAGTCTATGCAGCTAATTTTAAAGTTCCTTTGTTCCGGTGCCAATGGGTGAAGATGACCGGAGGTGGGGTAACAGTCGACAAGGAGTATGGGATGACAACCGTGGACCTTAACAATAGTGGGTTCAAAGACGAACCATTCGTCCTTGCTGCAGACGTGAGTCAGGTGTTCTATGTCAAAGATATGTCTACGAAACCAAAGAGAGGAAAAAATGATGACCACTCAATCATCAATGAGCCAAAGCGCCACATTGTCCTTTCTGGGAAAAGAAACATTGTCAGAATTGAGGACAAGTCAGACATGTCAGGCGATTACGAAAGGGATGATCGAATTCCGCCCTTCATAGTCAACAAAGACCCAAGCATTCTGTTAAACAATGAGGATACTCCATGGTTACGGCAGGATCATAACCAAGGGTCATACGTCAAGAAGAAGTTCACTGTTGTGTCGGCTTGACTTTGTATGAAACTATATTTGAGAATTGTGAATTTTGATGTGTGTAACAAACTTTGTATTCATGACTTTGTATTCATGACTTTTCCAATTGTTAGAGATCATCAAATGCAAAAATTGTCATGACTATATGTGTCAATTGTGGATTTTCAACTACACCTTCCCAAAACTTTGTCAAATGCAAAAATGGTCTATATATGAAATGTAGATTTTCATGAGTGGAACAATATTGATATTCATGACTTTTCCATTCGAGACCATCTAGGGTTCCGAAACCGCTGCGTGGCTATGAGTTCTATGAAAATTCAAAATTCAGTGGTTCAAACTTTTCCAAATGAAAAGTTGACCATTAGACAAAATGTAGAACTTGATGAGTGTAGCAAACTTTGTATTCATGACTTTTCCATTTGGGACAATCCAGGGTTCGGTCAAAGGGTGTGTTCATCAAGATATATATTTTTATATGATTTTTTATTTGATGAAAATTATACCCAACTAGCATTCCTAGTAATAAATAACAAAAATAAAAAGTTTTACGTCAATATGATGTGAAAATAAATTTCCAGTTCATTGGATATAGTTTTTGTAAATTTATTGGAATAATATATTTTTGCATTAACAAAATACTAAACATTTCTTACAAAATCATTGCAAATTATAAAAATACAATAAGATATTTAAGTTTAAAAATTTTCATGTGTACATTAAAACAAATTATAATATATGTCACTGTTTAAAAAACATTATGCAAAATATTTAATTTACTATACAATTTATAATATAAACTGTATATATAAAACAATTGAAAAACCCTAAACTAAAAAAATGGGCCTTTAGCACCGGCCCATAGTGGGAACCGGTGCTAAAGGGTTAGCACCGGCCCATAGTGGGAACCGGTGCTAAAGGGTCCAGCCCTATATAACCAAGCAGTTGCCCTGGATCCGCAGTTCCTTCGTCTTCGTCTTCGTTCCAGCGCCGCCGGGTTCATCGTCTTCGCCGCCGTCGTTTCTCGACTCCCTCGCCGCCGCGACCACCGTCTCCACCAGCGCCGCCGCGGCTCTCCACCAGCGCCGCCGCGGCCCTCCGCCAACGCCGCCGCCGCGGCGATCCACCAGCGCCGCCGCAGCCGGCCACGGCCAGATCGAGCGCGCGGGCCACACATCATCCCACGTCGATCTTCCTCTCTCCGGCCGGCTGTGTGCTAAGTATAGATCGAGAACGCCATTGATTAATTAAGTATTTATATACACTAGCTAGACCAGAAATATATATATATATATATACAAAAAATATTACATATATATATATATATATACATAAAAATATATACAAAAAATAATACTACAAATCAAAACACCATATATACATATATATATATATATATATGTATATATGGTGTTTTGATTTGTAGTATTATTTTTTGTATATATTTTTATGTATATATATGTAATATTTTTTGTATGTATGTATATTATTTTTTGTACATATATACACACATATATATAGTTTGTATGTATGAATTATAATTGTTTGTATGTATGTATGTATTATTTTTTTAATATATTATTCTATATATATATATAGTATGTATGTATGTTTTATTTTTTGTATATATGTATTGTTTTTTTTATTTATGTATATTATTTTTTGTACATATATACACACATATATATAGTTTGTATGTATGAATTATAATTGTTTGTATGTATGTATGTATTATTTTTTTAATATATTATTCTAGTATATATATATATAGTATGTATGTATGTTTTATTTTTTGTATATATGTATTATTTTTTGTATGTATGTATATTATTTTTTGTACATATACACACACATATATATAGTTTGTATGTATGAATTATAATTGTTTGTATGTATGTATGTATGTATGTATTATTTTTTTAATATATTATTCTAGTATATATATAGTATGTATGTATGTTTTATTTTTTGTATATATGTATTATTTTTTGTATGTATGTATATTATTTTTTGTACATATATACACATATATATAGTTTGTATGTATGAATTATAATTGTTTGTATGTATGTATGTATGTATTATTTTTTTTAACATATTATTTGTAGTAGTTTTTTTAGTATATATTTGTTGTATATTATTCTTGTATCATATTTTATTTTCTAGTGTTTTGTATATATTATTGTTTGTACTATATTATTCTAGTATTGTTTTTTATTCTAGTGTATTACTTGGCTTAAAAGATTCTAGTATTATTTTTAGAGCACTCCAACACTTTCATTTGTAGTAGTACTAGTAGTAGTATATAAGTCTCTAATATATGTTCTAGTAGTGTTTAGCCACCAAATTTATTCTAGTAGGGTTTTGTATATATTTTTGTTTGTACTATATATTATTCTAGTATTGTTTTTTATTCTAATGTATTACTTGGCTTAAAAGATCCTAGTATCATTTTTAGAGCACTCCAACACTTTCATTTGTAGTAGTATTATCTTATATAGAATATATATATATATATATATATATATATGTATGATTGCAGACATAGAAATGGCTGACCGTCCTCATGATGATCCTGATTATATGGAAGATGCCATTCAAAATATGATCGACGACGGTAGTCAGTACTTTGTTGATTACCACGACATCATGCAAGGCAATCCTACTGAGCAACAAGAGGGCAATGCCCCTGAGCAACAAGAGGGCAATGCCCCTGAGCAACAACTTGTCGTGCAACAATATGTAAATACTGGCGAGGTATGTAAATGTAAACATATATAATTAATGCATCTCTTACATTAGGTTTTAGACTTATTACTTGGTTATTAATTTAGTATTTTTGTTTCTATATGTACGTGTAGCCTTCTCGATCGACCTCTACGGGGAGAAGCGTACCTCCACGAGGGCCAAAGAAGCCGTTGGAGGGCCGCTATGTAATCTCTGAGTTTGAGATAGCTACAGGCAGACCACTTGGTAAGCATGCAAATAAATATGTTAGTCACTGTGGATATCTTGTGAGAGATCAAATACCGATCAGTGCTCGTGAATGGAGAGAGAAGCGAGGTGCTCCTGAGATCAGTTTTGTCTCTGATCGTGACAAGGAGTTAGTTTGGAAAGCCGTCACAGACGTTTTCACCTTCGACACCAACGATGAAGAGTTGAAGGTGCGAATTTATGACTGGACTATGAAGAAGATGGCAGTACTCTTCCAGAATTGGAAGAAGTCTTTGTACAATAAATATGTCAAGAAAAACGAGACTCCAGATTTCAACCTCAAGCAATATGTAAAACTGAGGGCCTTCTGGGATGACTTTGTGCAGTACAAAACATCAGAAGAGGGCGAGGAACGAGCCAATAGAAACAAAGAGAATGCCAGTAAAAAGACATACCACCATCATATGGGATCAGATGGTTATAAGAGTGTTGTTCCCAAGTGGGACCGAATGGAACAGGAGATGCTTGCTAGGGGGGTCACACCCGAGACAATAGCAAAGAATTGGAGTGAGCGCCCCAAGCATTGGTTCTACGGTCATGGGGGAAGCGTGGACCCAGACACCGGGGCGCTAGTTTGGGGCCAAGAAATCTCTAGAGCAGCAGAGAGACTAGTCCGTGCACGAGAGGCGGTTCAGTCTGGTGAGTTCAGGCTTAACAGGGAGAAGGATGAACTCACCTATGCGCTTGAAAATCCTGAGCACGGTGGGCGTACGAGAGGCTATGGGGCAGTTCCGTGGCTGCAATCATTCCAAGCCGATCAAGATACCTACAGAAGCCGCCAGAGAAAGAAGGATGAGGAGGCAGAGCGGATCCGCCGCCTGGAAGCTTTTGTTCTGCAGTCACAAGAGCGCGAGAAAGCTCGTGAAGAATGGATGCAGGCAGAGATTCAAAGGCAAGTGCAAGCAGCACTTAGTCAAATGACGAAAGGGCAAGGTACATCACAGCGAGGTCAATGTTAGCCCCCCAGGCTAGTTGAAAAGCAGCTGCGCATCCATGGAAGTACCAACCATTCAGGATGACACGAAGCTACACTTCCCCGTGGATGATGTCACAGAGGCTTTTACTACCTGTGAGCTGCATGTACCAGATGGGAATGCCACCAAAAAGGTGGCTATCGCTGTTGTCAACCCTATCGACCGAACGAGAACTCCAAGAATCCATAATCGACCAGTACCTGGTGGATATGCTAGCGTATCGGTTGATAGGGTTGAGAAAGGTTGTGGCAATGTGCCACTAGACATAGAAGGGGGATACGGAGAGAAGACCTTAGGTGAAGCTGAGAAGACATTTATTTGTTGGCGCAAGCGCTTCATAATTATTCCTCAGCATAGGTTTGTGTGTGATTTTACTTCTTATATTATTTATTATGTATTGAAATTAAAAAAAAGTTTACTCACAAAACTTGTAATTGTTTTCTTTGCAGGGACTCCTCCAACCTAAGTCCAGTTCTCTCCCCAGCGCATCATAGTGCTGCGGGCGGTGACAATGCTGGATCTCCTCCAACACCTGCGGTTGCCACACCGACCCCGCCACCGCCTCCACCACGGTCTCCACCTCCTCCACCGAGGTCTCCAACTCCTCCACCGAGGTCTCCAACTCCTCCACCGTGTTCTCCAACGCCAAAAAGATCGGCCCCACCACCTCCACCGCCTGCACCGCCCTCTCCAAAGAGTGCACGGTCGGTCCCCTCGCCTCCAAAGCGAGGTAGTAAGAAGCGGTCCGCCCAAGAAGGACCGAAGTCATCGGTCCCACCTCCAAAGAAGGCTGCCTCAGCAAAGAGAGCTAAGACGCTAGAAAAATTACCTTACGAAAAGAGTAAAGAGGAGGTAATTGCTACATCCAAAGCTGAGGTCAAACAATTTTTTGATAAAATAAAGGAGGATAGGAAAAAACGGCTTAACCCAGAAAAGCCGTACTTTTATGTGAAGCCATTGGAACTGAGGCAGAAGGTGGCGGACCATCAAAAGAAGCAACGCGAAGCTCAGAAAAAGCCAGCACTTTCGGACTATGAGCGGTCTCTGGTCAAGTCTTCACAGCCTACTAAGAAGAGAGTAGGAAAGGGGGTCCCACAACTCGGAGAAGTATCAAAACCGGTGCCCCCTTTGATTGTGCCAAATCAATACGACTCAAATGAAGACTTGATGCCAAAGAAATCCTTAGCGTTGTCTGAGCTAGACTCGCTTGAGCGTTACTTTGGACAGAGCGGTTTAAATATGGAAGAAATTGCCGCCATTCTTGGATGCCAAACATTTGAAAAAGCCGAGGTAGTTGATCAATGGAGGGCAAGATATGAACCGGGCAGGAGTCTATTCGACCCTAAGCGTTTACACGAGCTCGGCACACAAATGTTTGCAATAAATAAATGGTGCATTGAGGCGTCTAAAAGGGGAGAGAATTGGATTTCTGTTCGTATTAGACAACATCACTACTTCCGTGGAGATGACCTCATATACGTGCAGTTCGAAGAATTGCACCAATTATGCCACCTCGACGCTCTTGACAAATCTCTTGTCAGCTGCTTTTGTCTGTAAGTATTTTTTTTCTTTTTATTATACTTCTAACTTCTTTAATTACATGTATATAATCCTTACACACTTAGGATTTGTACGTATATATGCAGGCACCAAATGAGAGAGCTCAGAATGAGAAATGACAATAGTATTGGGTTCGTTGACCCTTATATTGTTTTCAAGGCTCCGCAGGCAGTGTGGATAGCAGATCATGAGACAGAAATCTGCACCAATCTTATGAGGTTCTTTGTGAACCAAAAGAAAAACAAAAAATACTCTTCCCCTTCAACTTCGAGTGAGTTATATAGTTATTAAGTGCATGCATATTTTATTTTACATTATAGAACTGACCCTATATATGTGTGTAAATAGCTTTCATTGAAATTCCCAAGAACCGATTGATAATCTTTGACTCAATGAGAAAACCACAAGAAAATTATCAACAAATGGTAAACGTTATTCAAAGGTACGTAATGTCGATCTCAGCTACAAAAATATCATAATATGACTCTGTAATTATTAGTTCACGATCCACAATGGCTGTGCATAGGGTTTGGGAAAGATTCATTGACCGTGAACATCTCAGTGGATGTAAAGCGCCGCTTAACATAATACATCCACAAGTAAGTTCTACTAGCTAACAAACTTTCGCTAACTTTTAGCCTTCTTATTGTCGTGGTCGTGAATATTTTTATATATATATATATATCGTACAGTGGTGTTTAAGACAAGAAGGGAGAACAATCTATGTGCATATTACGTGTGCAAATTCATGATGGCACAAGTCAATCAAACACCCACAGAGACGCTCAGAGTACGTTACATGTCTCTTTTCATTATCTCCTGAATTATATTGAATAACTTAGATAACTAATACCTTTTTTATTTATTTCAAATTAAAGACGGAATGGCTGAGGGAAAAGGTCCTACAACAAGACCGAATCAAAGCTATCCAAGAGACGATAGCAGGATTTCTCCGCGACCAAGTGATCAATCCAAACGGCGAGTTTCACTTCAACGGCAACGAAACTCTTATTCCAAACAATGATGATCATTTGTATCGTTTGTAGACATTGGGAGAAAAAACTCTATGTATATATGTGTTACGAATTTTGTACATATAAAACTATATATATATAAAGCTTTTTACATATATATTTAATTTTTGATGTGGTCTATTCATTTTATTATAGGCAAAGCTTAATTATTAAGCTAAGCCTATAATTTTCATTTATATATGCTTAATATGCGTGTAATATAAATATATTATTGTATCAGCAAAACATGTATTGAAAAACCTATTATTATATATTATATATAGACAATAAATAGAACCGAAGAAGTGAACCAAAAAAAAGAAAAAGAAACCCTTTAACACCGGTTGGTAATACCAACCGGTGTTAAAGGGTCCTGCAACGTGGCAGCCCTGGCAGGACCCTTTAACACCGGTTGGTGTTACCAACCCGTGTTAAAGGGGGGGGCTTTAGCCCCGGTTGCCCGAACCGGGACCCGGAAGGGCAGTACCGGCTCGGGAACCGGGACAACAGACCCTTCCCGATCGGTGCTAATGCCCGAACGTGTGGCAGTGCCGAGGAGTGCTAGGGGCTGCCATCTACCCTAGAAAGACCGCACTAGGCACACGTGTGGAAGCATGGATTCCGTGGCCTGCCGTACGACCGCCTGCCTCTAGCAGGCTCGGGCCGGATCTGCATGGTCACTTGGCCTCCTACCGCTGGCCGCCGTGCCCTTGCAACCGCCTTGGGTCGGATCTAGGCAAGCAGGTCACCCGCGAGCTAGCCATGGCCCAGCCACCCCAAGTTCTAGCTACCGCCTCGTGCTGGATCCGGGGTAGGGGGTGCTGGATCTGGGCTTAGGGAACCCAGATCTGATGCTTCCACCTTGCCACAATCTGACCTTGCGCCATGAACTTCAGAGGTCAAATGGAGAAGAGGTGGAGTGGGGAAGGGAGAGGAGGAGAGGTAGGGGAAGCTGTTGTGGCTATGTCTTGTTGGGCGCCACAGCTGGCCGCCGCCGCCGCTAGCCGGTGAGTAGTGGCAGCGGAGTGGATCGGCCTGGAGGAGTCGCCCCCTGAGTCGCATGTACGGAAGACGCGGGGAGAGGGGGCCTGTCCGGTATTCAATGCTCATGACAGATCCTGCGAAGGAAACCAACCCTTCCCCCGAGCCGAGAAACTTATAATTTTTAGGACTTATATTATTGCAATTTGCTAAATCATCTCCTTTTGATTGTTCGTCTTAATGTTGGCGAAGAACACCCTTAATTGCAGGAGATTAAACTAACCTGTGATTCATTGCTCAAAATGGAAAAAGCTTATTAGAACCTTAATCGCTTAGATCGATACTTACCAGCTGGTAAGAGCGAAAATAGTAAGCCCTAATCTCTTACTGTTAAACATGATTAGATTTAATTATACTACTTTGTTTACTGACACAATCCTTTTTTTTTCTTTTACTACCGGAGACACGATCTATGCCGAGTGTCTTATGTTTTGCCTAGTGTTTACTGACACAATCCTTTTTCGTCTTAGATCGATACTACTTTGTTTAAAAAAAATGCCTTTGCCGAGTGTCAAACCGTGGAATGGCCGTGACGGCTAGTATTGTTTGCCGAGTGTCAAACGGGCACTCGGCAAAGCCTTTGCCGAGTGCCCGAAAAAGGACACTCGGCAAAGCCTGCTTTGCCGTTACTCTTTTTGCCGTCTCCTCTTTGCCGAGTGTGGCACTCGACAAACTGTTTGCCGAGTGTTTTTGGCCGTTTGCCGAGTGTCCTGGACACTAGGCAAAGCGTGCGATTCCAGTAGTGTTTTGACGAGGACGCAATCCTTATATTCATCACAAAGCAGTGTAAGGCATGAAGCACGATCTCAGAAAATATGAAGTTGCATAGAAAAGCAGAAACGCATGGTACTTAGGAATTAATTATCTCTCATTCAGGATCTTTGGCACTAATAGATTAGACTTCTTCACCAACTTGAGGACTTTTTTTTGCGACTTGCCAACTTTAGGACTTCAAGTATCATGAAAAAGAATTAATCATGAATGAACCATCTGTGTTAGGTTCGTCTCATCTTATATTAGATCGATCTGATCTGATCTAATCTAGTACAAAACAACTTCTGTGCTCTACTACATACTGCAAATCTTCTATATATATGTTACGTATATATGAAAGGGGTGCCACTATCTGAGCTGTGTGCTCGTTTGCCTCCTCATCTCTTCTAGCTGATATGCTTCGTTCAGCATGTCCACCGCGTCACTCTGCATATTCATCTTGGATAGGGCTACTGATTGCATGTAGAACACTGTCGGCCATTCAGGGCAGAACGACTGTGCTAGCATTGCATCACGGAGGGCAGCCTCAGGCTTGTCGCACATAAGGTAGCACAAGCTTCGCCTAATGAATACGGTTGGTGACACCGTTGTCCCTGCATCGACAAACTGTGCAACAAACAAAAAGAAGAATCAGCTCCATTGAAACAAAACAAATTAAATTATCCCGATCTCTACAGTTACAGCTAAATTATACCTCACTGTAACCATTGATAGCAATTTCATATCTTCTGCATTCGAAGGCAGAGTCTCCACGTTTCCTTGCATCCAACACATCCCTCGCCTGCTGTGTCCATCCTTCAAAAGACAGCTGCAGAAGGATAACAATGTCAATTTCACAAATCCTACAAAGACAGCTAAAAGATTGGATGGATGGATGTCAATTTATTTTACCTCAGTGCTCCCTTCATCATCTCTGTAATCTCTTGTAACTAGGATTTGATGAATGGCACTTAGATCCATTCTGGAACAGGCATCTCCCATGGATTCTTCCACTGGCTTTGGAGTTCCAAGCATCGAGGACTCCGGTACCTATTCCAGTATTTTTCAAAGGAAACAGCAGGAATCATTAGGAACAAGGAAACAGATGCAAGTTCAAATTAAATAATTAATTCCCTTTGTTTAGGTATTCACTCAGTCTATATATTAATTATAGATAGTTTAGGTATTTTCCTTAATATATACGCAGTTTGTATGTATACAATGTTACCTTGCTAGATGATCCTTCTCCAGTCTCTGGGCACTTCTTTTCTAAAGATGTGGTCTCCATGCATTCGAGCCTTTCGCCTAATTCAGGACCAATTAGCTTATATATGTAATCATATGTAATCGTACAGAGCAGAACAATATATCTTGTTTCTTACGAACTCACCTGCAGGTGTCGTCGTCGAGCTATGTCTATGTAGTCGCTTGTTCCTCAACCTTTGCACTGACCATACTATAGCTGAAACAATCAGTATAGCAAGCACTGCAGAACCTACGACTACAGACAGTATAACGAAGTTTCGTTTCCACTGATGCTCAGAACTAGATCCATGCTTTCCTGCTAAAGGATTGCCATGAAGTTAGACAGAGGGAAAACTGTTATGAAAGAATTTTTTTTAGTCTGTTCCATAGCTACGTACCTTCTGCTGGCGTAGGACTCACCCCGTTGATGAACATAGGAGTCACCCCAGTGATGAACGGATAAAGCTCCCATCGGAACTGGCACCACAACGCTGAGCTTTCCCCTCCTACTGACGTCCGAAGAAACATGTTTGCACTGCTGATCAGATCTTCCAGACAAAATTCGCAGTCCCTCGTCACTCTCGGTATACACTGTGCAAAAGCATATATAGTGTATCCGTTTGCTGCGCCAACAATTTCTTGCTGGGCTATAGCAAAGCGAGCCGCCGACTTCGCTGTCTCCACTGCCACTGCCCGTACTAGCCCAACAACACTTGTTCCAAGAATCTCCCTTTCAATTGGAGCTCTAGACATGTTGTACCTCAAGAAATAAATGCCGTTGAAATTCTGATCTACAAACTCCCTATTTGACATCCACAAGCTGCATCTAGCATAGACTATAGCCGCAACCTTCCTAAAAGGGCACCGCACTCCTACACCCTGAAACGCCTGACGGATGCAGAACTTGCAAACACTAGGAGGACTGTCCTCCCGACAGAGCCCCGCTGCGTATATCTGTTCTGGCTCGGAAGAGGAACTGAGAGAGTGGAAATAAGAAGGAGCTAAGGAGACCTGTGCAGGCAACTTCTCTGCTATATTGTTCAGGCTCTTCTCATATTGATCATTCTTTGCATAAGGCCCTGTTTAGATTGCAAAAAATTTGGCCCAAAGAGCAAATTTTTTGGCCTGCCAACTAAACAGGGGCTAAAATTTTTGTGGCAAAAAAATTTGGCCTGCAGGGCCTGCAACTGTGCACTAACACCCATGCCAGCCCACCAATCGCAACCGTATCCGAATCCCACCCTCAACCCCCCCACCCCGCAAACTCTCAGGCATTTATCTTCTCCCTCATCCAACCCCCCCGCCTCCCGCAAACCCTAGCGCGCAGCCGCAGCAGCCCTTCTCCCCCCCGCCGCCGCAGCACCGCATCCCTCCCCCCCCCCACGCCGCCGCAAACCATAGCTCATTCCTCCCCCGCCGCCGCAAACCGTATCCCTTCCCCCTCCCCTCCCGCCGCCGCAGCACCGCAGCCCTCCTTCCCCTCCCCGGCCGCCGCAAACCCTAGCCGTTCCTCCTCCGTCGCCGCCGCAAACCCTAAACTGTATCCCTTCTCATGGACATGCCAGCAACGATGCCACCGTCGAGGCGCCCCGTCCGAGCTTCAACGGCGCCGGCAGCAGCAGCGGCATCAACCCAAGGCTGGAGTCGCTGGACATCAACTACGAGTCCGATTTGACTCAGATCGGTCTAGGTCAGGCCGTTCCCCCCCCCCCGTTCTGCTTCACGTTCACTGAGTTTCAATCCGCCGCGCCGCGTTGAGGACTCCCCCACAGACGGGGTTTTCCTTCAACCCCCGTCGTCCTCCCGGATGCATTGGATGCCTGGAGGATCTGGGGGGGCCATATCCTCTCCGGGATGGTATGGGTACTCCGGCGTCCCCTTCGGCCAGGACGGATCTGGTGGCCGCGGATCCGGCGCTCCCTTCATCCCGAGCGGATCTGGTGGCCGCGGATCCACAGGCGGAGGTGCGAACGCTCGCAAGGCCCGTCCCCGCGCTGCAAGGGCCGGCCGTGAAGACAACCCGGACCAGCAGCAGTTCTTCCCCGGCATGGACGGCTTTCGCTACCCGGTGAGTTTACTTACAATGACATTTAGTTTACGCACTAGAGTAATTAGTTAGAACTTCTCTGGTATTTAAGTACTTATCTGGTAATTAGTTTACGCACTAGAGTAATTAGTAATATAGTATTTAGTTTACGTACTAGATTGATTACTTTAGGAGTTCTCTGGTATTTAGTTTTAGTTGTTCTCTGGTATTTAAGTAGTTCTCTGGTATTTAGTTGTTTAAGTAGTTTTAGTAGTTTTCTGTATTTAGTTTTCGTTGTTCTCTGGTATTTATCTGGTAATTAGTTTACGCACTAGAGTAATTAGTAATATAGTTGTTCTCTGGTATTTAAGTAGTTCTCTGGTATTTAGTTGTTTAAGTAGTTTTAGTAGTTTTCTGTATTTAGTTTTCGTTGTTCTCTGGTATTTATCTGGTAATTAGTTTACGCACTAGAGTAATTAGTAATATAGTTGTTCTCTGGTATTTAAGTAGTTCCCTGGTCTAGGTACTAAAACACAAGGGTAGCTGGGATCCAAAGAGACTGCGTGTCTTCATTGACATTTACCACTCCCAAATTAAAAACGGCAACTACAACAACGGCGTCATGAGCAGCGCTGGCTGGAAGGACATCAAGCACAAGTACTTCTTGGCTACTGGTTTAGTGCATGAGAGGGAACAGTTCAACAGTAAAGTGCAAGAACTCAAGGCCGAGTGGAGGTTATGCAATTCGTTGCGCAAGTCTTCTGGCCTGGGAGGTAGTGGCTACAATGTTTATGCTGATGATGACTGGTGGGAGAAAGAGAGCAAAGTACCAGCAAATAGTTTAAGGTTTTCAATACAAGCCTACTCATGCAGTCTTACAATAGTTCAATTCTTATTATAGGGCAAGAAGGCTTTGCTGAAAATAAGGGATGGAGGCATGCCTGACTACCTCGGGCAGCTTGATGACATGTTTGCTGGATGGACAGTTGATGGGTCTACTGCATACAGGCCTGGAACTGGTGCGGCAACCAATGTCATTGGAGTCGAGGACTCCGATGACGAGGATGCTCAGCATGAGGTACAGGCAGATGGTGCAACCCCTGCAAGTCAGGGATTTGCAACCCCTGGTAGTCAGGGATTTGCAACCCCTGCAAGTCAGGGATTTCCAACCCCTAGTAGCCAAGTACACAAAAGGCCTTCTAGCACTAATTCCACAGCCTCCAGCCCTAGCAAGAAAACTAGGAGCTCTAATGCTAGGTCTTGGGATAGCAACCAACGTGAGGCCAATGACATTGAAAGGCAAAAGGTAAACTTGTTTGGTACCATATTGGAGTTGCAGCAAAAGAAGAATCAGCATCAGGCACAGCAGTCCCCTAATCAGCATCAGACAAAGAAACAGATGATCGAGCAGGCATATAACATTGCATTGGGGATGGGAATTACTGCAGCTACCAGGAGTTCCTTCCTGGCTGTTAGGAAGATCTGCCGAGATGAAGTTGATCTGGCCATCTTCCTTTCTTGCACTGACGATGCTGCTAGGTGGATCATCATTCAAGAAAACCTCCCGGTGGAGAACTAGTTCCCCTGCTTAATTGAAGTGCATGCAGTTAGCCTTAGTTGTAATGCAGTTAGAGTAAGTCCTAATGCAGTTAGTCGTAATCCGTTTAGTCTTTGGTGAACAATTTGAACTCTAATTTAGTGCCCCAAATGTGGGGTTCATCTAGGATTTGTGCTTTGTCATCTGAACTTTCTTCATTGCAGTTGTGTGGATTAGTTTCTCTATTTTTTGCTTTATACTGTGGATAATCATTGTTCTGTTGCATGGCCATCGAGCTGTGCTAGGGTTTTGGACATCATTTGAAATTGGAAGGGGGGCTGACATACCTATGCTGATGATGACAGGATGGAGAAGACCTACATGTCAGCAGTGATGACGAGTCCCAACCAGCTGAACACAGTGAGGATGTATCAATGGGAGATGATTGGGACGAGGCCGTTCAGACCATGATTATGATCGAGTTGATGTCAAGTCATGCATTAAGAACCAGTGGTATGTTAGAGCAAGCCATACATATTGATAAGTACTTGGGTAGGCGCCCTTATAGGACCCCTAAATTGCCTGGAATAGAGTGGGTCATGGATAATCTACATGACCCTGATAGGTGTTACACCATGTTTAGGATGAACCCTGAAATGTTTCACAAACTTCATGATGTCCTGACAGAAACATATGGCCTCAAATCCAGTAGGAAATCAACCTCTTTAGAAGCACTAGGTATCTTCTTATGGATGCTTGGAGACTGTCAAAGTGTTAGGCAAGCTAAGGAAAGATTTGAGAGGTCACTGGGTACTATCTCTAGGCTTTTCAACAAAGTGTTGGTATGTATGGACAGATTAGCTGCCGACATCCTAAAACCTGTTGACCCTACATTTAGTACAATGCATGACAGACTTAGAAGCCCTAGGTTCTATCCCTACTTCAAGGACTGCATAGGCGCAATTGATGGAACCCATATACCATTAACTGTGCCTAGTAATTTATTTGTCCAGTACTTGAACCGCAAGGGTAGAACCACACAGAATGTCTTAGCTGTCTGTGACTTCGACATGAGGTTCAGTTTTGTCCTTGCTGGATGGCCTGGATCTGCTCATGATATGAGAGTCTTCAATGATGCAACATCAACTTTTGGTGATCAGTTCCCCCATCCACCTCCAGGTATATTGTCGTATCGTTACATGTTGTGCCTGTTATCTAAATTGGCATGTTTTTGCTCATAGATATGGTACTGTAACTACAGGGAAATATTACCTTGTTGATTCCGGGTACCCAAACCGGCTTGGTTATCTAGCCCCATACAAGGGAACCAAGTACCATATGCAAGAGTACAGAAACGTCGGCCCTCAAGGTAAAGAAGAAATCTTCAACTATACGCATTCATCTCTTAGGAATGTCATAGAGAGGGCATTTGGCGTTATGAAAATGAAGTGGCGTATGTTACG
This sequence comes from Sorghum bicolor, assembly GCF_000003195.3. Classification (NCBI taxonomy): domain Eukaryota; kingdom Viridiplantae; phylum Streptophyta; class Magnoliopsida; order Poales; family Poaceae; genus Sorghum; species Sorghum bicolor. The sequence goes on from NC_012877.2 coordinate 8,199,666, forward strand.
TGATGTTCCCCCATACTCCACCGTAAAGCAAAGCATGATAATATGCTCTTGTATGGCACTACACAATTTCATGAGGACTAGTGGAGTGCATGACAGGCACTTTGAGCAGCTCAATAGGGATGCTAACTATGTGCCACCAGAGGCATTTGAGTTCCAGCCGGATCCTGAGGTCGTGGAGGATGAGTGGAATGTGATGAATCAGTTTCGTGATTCAATCGCCACTGCGTTGTGCACTGGTGTTTGAAAGATCTTTTTGGGATGAACAGTTTTGATCTTCCTGTGCTTGTATTTTTTGTACTGGGTTGAGGACTGAGTGTGGATGTGCGAATAATCTCTGTATTCGGCATATAATAGTGATAGGGACAGTGGTGAATAATAGGGTTGAGTGTTTGTGAACAAATACAAATTATTATTGTTTATATATATCATTGTGATTAAAGACAAAGCAACTTTGCATGAGTGACACCGATGTGGAAAGTGCTGCATGCGGCATGCAAAGCAACGTTTGCATGTGCATGCAGTCCCAAACACAGCATTTAATGCCCTTATAACTGTGTCTGCAGTCTAGATTTTGTCAGGAAAAAATTTGTTCAACTAAACACCTGAAAATTTTTGGTGTGTGTCAGATTTCTCTGCTCAAGTTCTGACAACAAAAAAATCTACCACTTTGGCCAAAATTTTTGCAATCTAAACAGGCCCTAAGTCTCCTTACCGCAGTAGAATTCCCAGTCACTAATAACCGACTCCACCGGCAGAATGGACCAAACGAGAAAGTATCCAACCAGAAGTGTCCGAAAGGACATCCAGTTCATTGGTGAAGACATCACCTGAATTTGATTTGAAGCACAAGGGAAAAAACATTAGAAATGGTTAATATATAGTAGAGCTGAGTAAATTAAGCCTATCCCGATCTAGGGTCCTGACCTGAGGCCTGAGCCCACTAGGTTTTGACCTACCCACAAGCCTTAGTGGACAAGGCCTTGGTATAAATCCCGTTGCCCCTCTCGCCCGAGCCCACCCCGAATATTTATGTTACCTATTTTAGACTATAAAATGGATGGGCGGATCCTAGGCATAGGCTCGGCCCGAAAAAATAGACCAAGGCCTTAGTGTTTGTGACAGACTTTCAAGTGGTAATTAAAATATGAATATTGTTTTTTTGATAAACCCCAGATTTGAAACGGTGTGTAATCTAGGCTTTTTGGTAAAAAAATAAAAAATGGATTTATCTTTGAAAAAAAACAGATTTATGTTTATAGAAACACATAATAACTACACAAGATGATGATGATGACTTGAGGCGAGGGGGTACATTTTTGGTTCGCACAATCCCACAGTGCACATTGTACGTACGAGTTCAACCATGGTATAGTACGTTGACACCTGGACTATTCCCTCCTGCATTGTGAGGGGGTAAAGTGGTTTAATAGCAGGCCACCAGCCACTCAGGCAGGCAGTGCATGAATATGCAAGGGAAGGGATGGTACGCGAATTGGAAGCCAGCAGCAGGAGAGATCTAAAAAGAGAGGATAGGAGCAGAAGGCCACTATTACTAGTGAGCAGCTATCGCTGTTATCTGCTTCCATATATATAGGAATTTAGACATCACCATATATATACATATATATTCTTGAAGCCTTTTTCTGGCCACCACTCCTTTTTCTCACCATGTGTTTCGTGTCAGCAAGAGAACTGGTAATGTGTGCAGTATATATTATATAAACTGAATAAGAAACCGTTGCGATCCAGTCAGGACCGTCTTATACACACATTATTTAATCAGTGCAGCAAAAACCAGCTTAATTTGGTGGCCGTCGTATCATCATGTTGCCAAAATATACATGCACTTATTTGCGTTTTCATCATGCATGCATGGTAATTCCTGTGTTAGCGCTAGTAGCTTTTTATAAGAACTGCCAAGTTTACATGTATATACATATGCTTTACTCCCGTTGTTTATCACACTTACGCGTGCTTTACTACACATGCATGTTCTATACACTATATCTCAGCATAGATAGAGGCAACAACTATATATATATATATATATATATATATATATATATATATATATATATATATATATATATATATATATATATATATAACAGTGGCATAATCAATGTCAAATTTATATGACGGCAACCTGCTGTGTTTGTTAGGCAGGTTTGAGGTTTAACAATTGCAAGTAGATCGTTTAAACATGAAATGAAATATTAATGATGACACAGCACGCATGCTGAAAGAATCAAGCATTCACCACAGGCTAACGTACCAATATGCATGCAAGAAAGGTGGCCGCACCTGCTGGCGTACTCGTTCGTACAGGCGGACGCGGCGGCTGGAGAAGACGACGATGAGCGCCACCACGGCGTAGCAGAGGACAGCGAAGAGCTCATCATATGCCTTCTTGAGGAGCCCGTTGCGGCGCATGCAGAAGGTGATCGGCCAGCTCGTGTTGTTCTCGACGACCCTCTTGTTCTCAATCCTTCCCCTCCCCATGTTGAAGATCTCAGCCGAAAGCAGCCACCAAAGGAGGAAGCTGATTCCAACCGTTTGAAAGGACGTCCATTCCACTGGTGAAGACATCACCTGAATTTGATTTGAAGTACAAGGAAAAAAGCATTAGAATTGGATAATATATACCCCCGCCAAAAAATAAAATAAAACTATAAATCATTATATTGTATTGTTGTATGTGCACCTTATATTACCCCCACATATGGTATGTGTAGTTAGTATTGTGTCGGTAAACGAATGCCCGGTAAAATAAATTAAAAACAAGATATCACATCAAAGAAGCTACGCTCTTTACCACATATATAATTCATAAACTTTAAAATATTTGATTGAGCTTCTTGTAATATTTATATGTTTTGCATTATTTCACGTAGTGCAACTTTTGTCTGTTATTATGAAACATGCAAACGAATGTTGTTCAGTGCCACAAACCAGGACTTGAGCAAGATTATTGAGCAATCACGCCCCTAGTAGTCGCTCCTGCGTGCCTCTCTGCCTCTCGCGCGCGGCCGGGCTACGGCCGCCTCCCGCGCACCCCCGGTGTCAGCCGCGGTGGAGTGCGGCCGGCAGTATCCAGCTAGTGCGCGTGGCGCCGATGTTGGAGGCTGACACAGCTATGCCTATTACTTGTTTATTTTTGGGAGAATTAGCTCTGTGGCGTTGGAAAAACAAAATTTATTTGGCTCTATGGCCTTCTCGCAGTTTTTGACAGCTAATAGTGTTAAGTCAGTGGTAAAAAAACTATTTTACCTCTGGCGAAAATATATATATTCAGTACATAATCATATATATATTCCCAATACATAACGACACATAAATATTATCACATAACCACATGTATATTTTCAGTACATAACCATATGTATATGTTTTTTATTTTTTCGCCAAGAGTAAAATGGTCTTTTTAACCCTGACTTAACATCGTTAGCTGCCCAAAACTGACAGAAGGCAATAGAGCTAAATAAATTTGTTTTGAGGCTACATAGCCAAATTCAAAAAAAAGAGGGCCATATACCTAAGACAAATTTTTTAAGGCCATACACCTAATTCTCCCTTTATTTTTTTACTTGTGTTTTTGGCTAGTTGTCAAAGCCCTTATTAGTTGCTACAGTATATGTGGGTTCATGTAAAATACATGTGCTTTCCTCAAAAAAAAAGGTACAATACATTTGCAGTCCGGTACAATTTGTAGCCTTGTACGTACCCTTTGCAAAAAGGACTACTAGGAGATCGAGTTTAGGTGCATACTAGGAGTAGGATCGGTGAAGCGCCAAGCAAGGGGTGCTGGAGCCCAGCTTGGCATCCACTACCCTGTGTCACTGTCGTTGAGTGCCTAGTAGCTCTACCTATACTAGCTAGATACATGACTGATACCACCGCCCCCCCCCCCCCCCCCCCCCCCCCCGCTACTCGTTCCAGACACGTACGTACTCCAGACCAGTAGTCACTAGCTATAACAAATCACTAGAGCTACAGATCGTATCAACAAGACGCTGATCCAACAGATCAAAATTCGAGTGTCGGATAAAAATGTTTTTGGCTCTTTGAGATATATATGTGAAGCATCAAACATGCATCATATATCTTGTACAGCTATTAGACCAGGCCTTTGTATCATATATCTTACACAATTATTAGACTAGACCTTTGTATAGCTTTCGGCTATCTCTTTTCTTTGAACAGGATATTATTTGTAGGTTTCCGAAAACTCTAATAGGGGATTCTGCGCAAAGATCTTAAAACGTATCTTCAGAATCCTTAATGATCTTAGATAAAAAAATCATCAATTGCAAAGTACTAGGTCTCATAATTTTAATATAAAGTTTTTCATCATATAATTTTGTTTGAAAAGTTATGAATTTATTTACGTAACAGCTATTTTTGGGAACGAGGGGAGGGGGCCGACTATGTCAATCAAAGACCCATAAAAATGATTTGCAATCTATTTCTAAGTGTTTGTGACAGACTTTCAAGTGGTAACTAAATTATGGATATTATTGTTTAATAAACCCCATATTTGAAATGGTATAACCTAGCTTTCTGGTAAAAAAAATTGAAAACGGATTTACCTTTGGAAAAAAAAAACATATTTATGTTTATGGAAACACATAATAAGTGCGCGTCGTGCAGAAACGGCAACTGCAACACATGAGTAGGCCTCTCTTGCCAGTTGCCATGCCTAGAATTTTCTTAGATTTTTCAAGCGCTTTCAGAAACATTTTTTGGTTCGCACAATCGCACACAGTGCAAATTGTATTTACGACTTCAACATGGTATAGTATGTTGACACCTGGACTATTCCTCCTGCAGTGTGAGGGGGTAAGGTGGTTTAATAGCAGACCATCACCAGCCACTCAGGCAGGCAGTGCATGAATATGCAAGGCGACGTGAAGGAAGGCAGCAGCAGGAGAGATCTAAAAAAGAGAGGATAGGAGCAGAAGGCCACTATATAGTACTGATGACCAGCTAGCGCTGTACCCATATATAGGAATTTAGACATCACCATATATATACATATATATTCTTGAATTAATCCTTTTGGTTTCGTTCTGGCCTCTCGTTTTTCTCACCGCGTGTTTTCGTGTCAGCAAGAGAAACTGGTAATAATGTGTAGTCGTGCTCGTGCAGTATATATATATAAACTGAATAAGAAACCGTTCCGATCCATTCACGACCGTCTTATACACAAATTATTTAATCAGTGCAGCAAAAACCAGCTTAATTTGGTGGCCGTATCATCTTGTTGCAAAAATTTATATGCACTTACTATTTGCGTTTTGGTCATGCATGTATGGTAATTCCTGTGTTTACTGCTAGTTTTTTATAAGGACTACTACTTGTAACAAACGTGTACTGATTAAGCAAGTTTACATGGATTTTTGCTTACGTACGTGCTTTAATTACATATATACACACATGCATGCATGTTCCCTGTTTATCTACCACACTTAGTGCTTTATTTACATGTATACACACATGCATGTTCTGTCTCAGCATAGATAAAGGGAACAATAATATAAACTAACTAACTAACTAACAGTGGCATATATAATCAAAGTCAAATTTATATGAGGGGAACCCTGCTGTGTTTGTCAGGCAGGTTTTAGGTTTAACAGTGGCAAGTCGATCACTTGAGCATGAAATATTAATGATGACACAGCACGCATGCTATTAGCTGAAAGAATCAAGCATTATTCACCAGAGGCTACCAAAGAAAGGCGCGGCCGCACCTGCTGTTGGCGTACTCGTTCGTACAGGCGGCCACGGCTGGAGAAGACGACGATGAGCGCCACCACGGCGTAGCAGATCGAGGACGACAGCGCAGAGCTCATACGTCTTCTTGAGGAGCCGGTTGCGGCGCTTGCAGAAGGTGACCTGCTGCCGGCTCGTGTTGTTCTCGATCCTCTTGTAATTCTCAATCCTTCCCCTCCCGATGCATGCTGGAGAACCAAAGTCGCAACTGAAAGAAGCCAGTAAGTTTTATCTCATGAGAGCAAAAGAATTCAAGGGACCGAGAAACTAGCTTGATAGATCTGGTCACAGTAGTACTGGCAAACAATTTCACGGGGTGCAAATGGAAAAGGAGAACACGGATCGATTCAAGAATTAATCCGCCCGATGCGACAGAAATGACAGAAGAGAATACATATGCAAAGATGACAGATTTGACAGACGAACTCACGACTGGACAGATCGATGCCTGGCAGGCTCGATCGATCAGTTAAGTTTCTCTCGGCCCGGAAAAGAACACAGATTCTGGGCAAGCTAAGATGATCATGTAAACGAAACCAGCCACAAGAACACAAGATCTACGAGTTTTGGTTCGTTTGGTTCGGTGCGAAATATAGATGGGGGAAATTAATTAAAACAAGCTAAAAAGACACGAAACAACAAAAGCTGCTTATTTTTCCTTGAAGAGAAGCTCATCTTTTTCCAGCTTCTTCAACTATAGAAGAACTCGTAGGTCGCTCTAGGATCAGATGCGAAAAGAAGCAATAAAATCTAGCAAACAAACTTTAGACAATTCTAGGTAGGCAAGAATATAATCAGGGCAAGTTGAATTATCACAAAAGCAAGAAGCAGCCGGCAGCTGGATATATGTGTGCTGAAACTGCATATACAGCGTGTTGCCTTTTTCTTTTCCTCCCCCATGTATAAAAGATGAAAGATCTACTAGTCATCGAGCTGTTGCCTGCTACTAGGATCAGAAATCTCATCACAGAAGCAAAAAGTTGAAACCTTGCAAAGCTTAGTAACGCAGGGAACGACAGACCAGAAGATACTATACATACATATAGCAGAAAGCAGGAAAAAGGGAAATCAAGTGTAAACAAAGAAGCATCATCCAAGTAGTCAGCAGAAGCTGGCATGGTTTATTACCTTGCACCAACTCGAAGCACAGAAAAGGGAAGTTCTTTCCTCCAATAAGATCGATCTCGATCAGCTAGCTGTATCTACATACGGGATCACAAGATGTATCACAGAACTGATGGCTTAAATTTTTAGCATGTGAAGAGATAACCTAGATGGCAAAGCAATACTACTTTACCTTGTTCCTCTCAATCGATCAGTCTCTTGGACTTGCAATATGAAGCTAGGAAAGGGAGCTCTACTCCTACTTTGGTTCCTCTCCGATATACCGCTCCCCCTGCTGCATGCGTACAGGTACAGCGGGCGAGGGGGTTTAATAGCAGGCGGGCAGCCAAAGCGCGCAAGGGAGAGAAAAGATAGGGGAGTGGGATGGGATCGGAAGCAAGGGCGCAGCAGCAGGAGAGAAAAAAGAGGAGAGGATCGGAGCGAGAGCGAGATGGCACAGCAGGGACAAAAGGCCACTACGTACCACTGATGACCAGAGACTGCTATATCTTGCTTAACCATATATAGCCATTTAGACATCTTTAATATATTCTTAAAGCCTTCCGTGTGTTTTGTGTCTCCAAAAACTAGTATATATTGTGCAGTTCTCAGTATATATAAACTGAATATAAGAAACCAGTTCCGTTCCGGACGTTGTATATATATTTAGTACGTGCAGCAAAATTCAGCTTAGTTTGTGTACCATTTTCAACTTGCCAAAAGCTGCGGTTTGGTCATGTCATGCGGTGATTCCAGTGTTAATTAGTATTGCTAGCCTTTTGATAAGTACTAGTCGTAACAAATGTGCATGTGAAGCAAATCTAGATAGATGGATGTATGCTTGTTATTCCCGTTGTTATCACATGTATATACTACGCGCTGTTACATATATAAACGTGCATGTTCTCAGTATAGATAGAGGCAACAATTATAACTAGATTAGCAAGTAGCAACGTATTGCACCGTATCTGACGCGTGATTCTGTCAGGCCGGTATAATTAATATGGTCGTCCCGGTGGTTTAAGAGTAGGCCGGGCTCGTTGAATGCGCGCAGGGGGAAAGAAGGATGGGATCGCAAGCAAGCAGACAAAAAGAGAAGAGAAGAGCGACATAGATGGCAAGAACCGTCTATCTTGCTTAACCATATATAGCCATTTTAGACATCTTCACATATACTCTTAAGGCCTTTTGATTTATGGCCTCTCCTTTTTTTTTCTCTCCGTGTGTTTTGTGTCTCCAACAGCTGATAATGTGCAGTTCAGTATATATATAAAATGAAAACGTTGTATATATTTAGTGCAGCAAATTAAAATCCAGCTCAATTTGCTGTTTCATTTTCTTGCCAAAAATCTGCGTGCGGTTTGGTCGTGACATGCATATGGTGATATTCCAGTGTTAGCTAGTGTACTGCTAGCATGCACCACGAGATCGAGAAGCAATGCACCACGAGAGATATCGAAAGACGAGAGGGTGAGAGCGATGGTTGAGTGATGACCAAAGCTAGCTATAGCTGTGATCGAACAATGCCTTTTTGGTTTATGGCTTCTGCTTTTGTGCTACAGGAACGGGTGGTGGTAAATAATTTGGAGTGCGTCAGTATATAGAACAACTAAATAAGAAATATGTTCCGTGTTCCGGCCGTTGTACGTATACATTTATTAGTGCAGCAAAATCCAACTTAATCATATGATCAGTATCAACTCCTGCTTTCTGATTTAGAGCCCATTCATCTCAGTCATAATAATGATAAATGGAACTATACTTGGGGGGTCTTCTATGTTCATGTCAAGTAAAGCCTACTCATACTTGTTGTGCTCTGTTGTTGTGTCATCACCTGTCTATAGGGGGCTTTGGAATTCAAGTTGTCTGCCAAAGAGAAATTCTTTCTGGTTAGCAATGAGGGATCGTTTAAGCATAAGAGAACTCTTAAAAATAAGAAATATGGATTTGCCAAGCCATAATTGTGTGTTGTCATCTAGATGTCGAAGAATTTCTATAGTACCTCTTTTTGGAGTGTTCATTTGCTATGTCTTGTTGGAACATACTTGAACTAGCACAACTGATTCAAGGAAATTTGTTGGACATAATCCCTCTTTTCAGGGCACATATGACATATATATTAACAAGCCTTTCTTCATGTAGATAATTATTGGGAATCTGGACTACTCAAAATGATACAATCTTCAGGAACCAAAGCCATTCTTTGCAAACCGTCATGTTCGTTTTCAAAAAGAAATTAGCCTAGGTCAAGCTCAGGACTAAGAAATGTAACACCCTAAAATTTATTTCTTATTCAAATAGGTGAAAATGATTTAAATTTGTTTTTTTTTGTGTTCATGAAATATAGAGAGATAATTTTTTTATTAAATTAAAATTCATCATAGGACGTAGAAAATATGCTTGAGCATGCATGCCTTTGCATTTTACTTATTGTGATGAGTGTATTTAAACTCAAAATTTTGAAATGATTTAAAATGTTTTGAAATGATGTGAAAATAGCTTTGGAATAAAAAGAAAACAGAAAAGAAATTGAAAAAAAAGAGAAAACCCCCTGGGAACGGGCTCCCCTGCGGCCCAGTCCTTTTCCCCCCTCGGCCGGGCGCGGCCCAACCCTCCTCCCCTTCTCTTCCCCGCGCCCCGGTCCATTTCTTCCTTCTCGGCCCAGCAGCGCGCGCCTCCCCTCTCTTTGTTTGGATGACGACCGGGCCCCGCGTGTCAGCCTCCTCTCCCTGCTTTCCTTCTTCCTCAGCACGCAGCCGAGCCGGACTCGACTCCGGTCACGGCAAGTCCCGATTTTGATGGGATTTGGTCTTCCCGATCCCTATAAAGCCCTCCAATCAACTCCGATCCGTAGATCCCCTTTCGTATCCTAGCCAACTAATCCGTGCCTTAACCATCGTTTTTCGAGTGTTTGGATCTCGCCGAGGGTTGATTCCGCCACCGCGCATAGTGGCACCTCTCTGAGCCATCACCGGCCGAAAGAATACCGTAGGTGAGCTCGCCTCTCCCTCCTCTTCGCATCGGTACTTTTTGTTCGGCGTTTCGTGCTTGTTTTCGCGGAAACCGCGTGCGACAGCGAGCTCCAGGGCGGCTTCAATGGCGCGCCGCCGCGAGAAGGCATAGCTCCGGCCGGCCCGCCGCCCGTTTTCTCCCCGGAGCGATCTCAGCCGTAGGATCCAAAACCAAGCGCCCAGATTAGAAGAAAACGGTTCGCTGCACTTTTTATTTAAGAGCCCCTGGAAAGTTTTACATTTTAACCCGCAGTCCAAGCGCCTTTCGGGAAATACGTTTTCTTGATTGGATTACGTATTTTCGATCGGGTTAGTCAAAGTACGCTTTCCAGAATTTACAGAAATGCCATTGAAACTGTTTTGGTTATAAAATGCTCATTTTAAGTCCGATTTGACCCATTCGAATTGCGTTAGCTTCGTATTTACATGCTCTACATGTTAGAAATATTAGTTTACTGTTTTGAAACTTTTTAATTTCCTGGTTCTATTTAATTAATTATTTCTCTATAGGAAATCTTAGAAAATTCATAACTTCTACGTTTTAATTCCGATTTTCGTGAACTTTACGTTTGTGTGATCGTAGCACTGCGTAGAATGTTTTTATAAACTTTTATATTTGATTTACCACTGTTTGGTGTAATGTTCTAAATATAGTTTGTTTGCTTTGTGTATGATTGTCCATTGGAATGCGTGTTGTTGATTGATGATCGTGTATAGACGGTGAGCAATACGTTGGTGATCAAGGTCAATCTTTTGACGACCAGCAGTAGGCTCCGGAGAGCTTTGATCAAGGCAAGTATAACTTAGGATCATCCTTGTTACCTATTCACTTGTAAATACACATATATATATCATATGCATGCTTCCACCTTGATGACCTTAGCAAAATCATAGATGATTGTTATCCTGAATTCCTTGTTACCTATTTGGATATGCATTTGGGTAGTTCTTGCTAGTGCTTGAATATAATCCATGATCTTGTAACATGAATGTTTGGATATACAATAAACAATAAAATAAGCTTTCTAGCAACTTGAATATAAAGGGTGGAAAGAACTCTGGCTTTTGCTGGATTGATCTTGACCCTCTATAAGGACTTATCCCTTGTCAAAAGCTGGGACAACTCGTACAACCATGAGGGCTATATGGCTCTGGCTTTAGCTCAGTATGAAGAACTTTTCTAGCTTGTTAGAGGTTACCCGAAAGGGCGGAGGGGCTGAACCATTTTGGGTATAGTGCGAGCCCCTGTCCTTATGTGTATAGGCTGCGCGTTATTGTGCCATTTGGAAGAGGGGTATCTATATCTGCGCGCAAAGGAAACCTTGCGGCCCTAACATGTTAGACGAAATTTTGAAAGGCTTCATAGTGATCCCTGCCGACCTCCCTAGGAAGGAGGTTAAGAGACTAGCTACCTCGGGCAAAAGGGTAAATCATGACTCATGAGTAAAGATGTACAACCTCTGCAGAGTGTTAAATCTGGTATACTAGCCGTGCCCACGGATACGGGCAGCCCGGAAGACTGACGGAATAGATGGACACTGACGAACATGATTAATGATAATAAAGAATGGTTTATTATGTTGTTTATATGTGTTATTCTTAATTCTTGTATACATTGATCATGTGGTTATGGGATTTAATTATGCTACCTTGACAATTGCTATCTAAATATAAATATGCTATCTACATATAAAAGCTAAATGCAGTCAAACCAGTGTCAGCTATTTGAGCCTCATGAACCCCTGGTTATACTTGTTGAGTACGATATGTGCTCACTCTTGCAATTTCCCCCTCACCTCAGGAGAAGTTTTGGGCTTGTGATCAACCAGTCAGTTTGATCCTGTGGAGAGGAGTTAATACCCGATGTTTGAAGTTGTCTATCCGCTGTTTGCTATCAAAGGTTATTTCTTTTATACTAAGTACGTTATATAATTTATGCATTGTCTTTCTATATTACCCCTTATTTGTAGCTATATGTGAGATTTGGCTTCTAAAACTCACATATGGTGCATATCTGATTTTGTCCTTAAAATCAGGTATTACAAGAAATCACTAGTAGAAAAGAGTACAACGCCGACGCCCCCTTTTTATACCACAGGCGGTTGTAGTTATCACGCGCCTGTGGTATAAAAAGGGCGGTGTTAGAACTACTGACCGTCTGTGAAGTTGCATTTTCACGGGTGGTTTTCCTAACAAAACCGCATGTAGAAATCATACATTTCTACAGACAGTTGTCCTAAGGAACCGCCATTAAAAATCATATTTCTACAGGCGGTTGCTTAAGAAAATTGCCTATAAAAATAATTTGAAATTGAATTTTTTGAGCTTTTCAAATGACCTTGTTTGAAAAAACTGTCAAAACAAAAGTTGTAGATCTCGAAAAGTTATGAAATTTTATAGTTGATAATTTTTTCATTTGAGATCATCTTGTCGTCGAAAACAACGTTTGAATTTCTCAAATTTGAAATTTAAATTTTGTAAATGACCTCGGGTGGAGAAACTACCAACATAAAAGTTGTAGATCTTAAAAAGTTATGAAACTTTGTAGTTGACAACTTTTCTATTTGAATCTGTTTAGGGCCTCAAATAATCAATGTATGCTCGGTATAGAATAATATATGGGAAACTAATTAGACACATCTGAGTGATAGGTGGAGTGGTAGAGGAGGTTACACGCGAGGGCGAGGTCTTAGGTTCGAATCCCAGTTGCCACGTAGCACGCGATTTTATGCGAAAAAATGCGCAACTTGCGACTTCGATGGAGACGGACGGACGATTAGCCAGTGGGCCTTCCCTAGAATTAAATCTTTTTGTCTCTATTTTTAAAACACGATTTTTCATATTTTCTATAAAAAAATTCCACAGGCGGTTTCCTAATAGAGCCGCCTGTGGAAATGTTTTCTACAGGTGGCTTATAAGGAACCGTATGTGGAATTGGCCTATTTCTACTGGCCTTCAACACAGACGGTGCTGAAAAACGCTAGTAGAAATAGGTTACCATACTAGTGAATATTTAGCTCCTAATTACAACTATGCCTAGACAATTTTGTGTAATTTTAATTATTTTTTTATACTTTCTTCGTCTCTTGATTTGTACAGGAACTGTACAAAGTTTAAATTTTAATAAAGGTGCAATAGGGGGCAACCCCTCCTGTTTCACTACTACACAAGAGGTCTTTGGACGATTACCAAAATCGCCAATAGTCTCGGCAGTTTTAGTCCACGAACTAAAAAAACCTTTAGTCCCGGTCCGTAACACGGCCCGGGACTAAAGGGTCCCGCCCAACGGCTACTGCACAGAGCTATCAGGGCAGGGGGCCTTTAGTCCCGGCTCGTGTTACGAACTGGGACTAAATGGGGGACTTAGTCCAGGTTGGTGCCACTAGCCGGGACTAAAGCTTTAGGCCCGGTTGGTGGCTTGTCCCGGGACTAAATGGGTCGTTTTTAGTCCTCATTTTTATTTCCAGCCGGGACTGAAAGTGCACGGGTTATATCTTTCTCCCTTCTTCCTTCCCGAGACCGAGCCCATTCAAAATTCAGTGAGCTTTATTTCCTCTCTTCTTGCTTGCTCTCGCTTGTTCTCGCTTGTTCTTCGTCTCCGACGCTCATTGGTGATCTTCTTTGACTCCGCCATCGACTCTTCGTGTTTAGAGGTAACTAGTTTCATCCTCCCATGTTATTTAATGTTATTTTTGTCTTTGTGATTTCTCCACCACTTTGAGCTAAAATTTACTTGTTAGTTTGAATTCATAGCTTAAATTAGTATCCATAGCTCAACATAGTAACCATATATATAATATTTCATGGTTTGCTATAAATTAAAGAATTATAGTGTCTTTTTTTAATCTTTCTTCTATATATAATTGAGATCATAAAAGGAATTTAATTAATAAGATTCATCAAATCGACTTGTTAGCTAGACTTGTTAGTTTTAGCATGTATAAAGATTTTGAGCATAGAGTTCATCTTGACTTGATATTTTTTTATTGCTATATAGTATCCATTATATTTTTCATGGTTAAAACAAGACAAGTATAGAATTTTATTATTAGTGCCTTTTTAATTATTTTTTTCGAAAATATTATGTTTATAATAGTTTGTAACAATAAATATAGAGTATAAATAAAAATTAAAATAAAATCATGCATAGTTTAAAGAAATGAGTATGGATATAGTAGATGGCAACCGTGACCGGGTCCTCAGTCTCTCATCACCGGGATCCAAAACGTCTGCGGTAGGATCTTCCTCTCATTGCTTGCGGCGAGTGTAAGCAGAAGATTATAAAGGAGTACCGAGTGAAAAAAAGAGAGAATCAACAAGGGTCATATATTCTATAAGTGTTCGGACCGTGAGGTGGGTTATTATTTTCCCGCATTTGATTAATCTGGTTAATTTGTACCGGTTTTGTTTGATGATGTTGTTTAAATTTCTTATTCTTTGTTCTAATTATAGTGGGAGGGCATCGGCGGATGTAAAGGTTGGTACTGGGAGGAAGAGTACGTTCAGCACGTACAAAATTCTGTTGCACAAGAGGTTGCCGTTGAAGGTGATGAGGCAGTGAGCCAGCAAAAGAAGTCCATCAATGTTGATCTAGCGGATGTGCAGCTGTCTCTTTTAGTTGGGATAGGACGAGAACTAATTATGTTGCTTAAGTGCATTTTAGTTCTACTTTTTTATTGCTAGTTGCGGTTGTCTTTGTTGTAGTTAGGCTTGCTTGAATTAATCAATCATATGATGTCATATGTGTTATGCAATAACATGAGGAACTAACTGCATGGTTGTAATATTTAATACAGATGTTGTCACATAATTGGATATATAATGTCGATTGCCGCTCCAAAGAGTTCATTGCTGGCGTGCACTATTTCTTAGGTGTGGCTGAGGCAAACAAGCAGGATGGTTTCATGTGCTGCCCATGTGCCGTCTGTAAGAATTTGAAGGAATATTTATGCTCAAAGACTCTTCATACACACTTGTTCAAGTCGGGTTTCATACCCAACTATATTTGTTGGACGAGGCACGGAGTTGTAATAGATGATGGTGAAGAAGATGAAGAATTGGACCATCCGATATTATGCTCAGTACGGTGCCTTTGATGATGATGCAATGGGGGCAAATGATGTAGAAGATATGATAGCAGCAGAAGACGTTGAAAGCATCTAGGCCCCTAATGAGTTTTGGTGATTAATGACAATGTTGATTATTATGACTAATGTGTGTTTTGTAGAGGCAAAGTCATTTATGTTAGGTCATGGTAATGGTGATCGATGGACTAGATCGTTCATGTTGACTTAATGGTGGAAATCATTTCGGTTTTCAAAGGATGGTTGGACATCGTCTGGACTAGACTAGGTCTAAGTGCCACATGGTGTTGAAGGGCACTTAGAGTAGTTTAGGACTTTGTTTTTCCTTTGACCGTACTATTAAGGGGTGCATTGATCGGGTAGCTTGACCTAGGCAAGGATTTAGGTTTAGGTGTGGTACACACTTGGTAAACCTAGCACTAGGCAGCTCTGAGAAAGTCCTTAGATCAAGAGAAACAAACTTCATTTTGGAAAGATCGCGTTTCGATGAAGTTTGGGTGCCTAACAAGGCACCGGACGCTGCACGAGACACTCTGTGAGCGTGTTCGGTGGTGCTGACTTGGGTCAACGTGCTTGGGTGCCTAGGGTTAGGCACCGGACGCACGCACCAGACTCGCCAGGGTGCATCCGGTCCCTTACCCAGGGAGGTTTGCAAATCGATGAAGCACCGGACGCACGCACCGGACCCACTGGGGTGCGTCCGGTCCCGTACCCAGAGAGGGTTGCAGTTGACCCTCACACCAAATGCGGTCACTGGACCCACTCTGAGTGCGTTCGGCGTGTTGTCAGAAGAAGCACACTTAGTCGATAATAGGGCACCGGACGCTCTCTGCAGCGCGTCCGGTGCTCCCGTTTTCTATGGAATTCAGGTGGCCGGCCCTTAGACTTGATGGGGAGTATTTATACTCCTCCACCTCGTCCATGGGAGGTCTTTTGCCCATTTGATCAGCTGAGAAACACCTTGTGGTGCAAGAGAGAAGCAAGAGCCTAGAGAGGATTGAGAATTGAGTGATTTCTTGAGTGAATCCTTCTCTAGTTGAGTTCCAAGAGTTCAAGTGTGCATCCACCACTCTCTAGAGCCTTGTTTGGGTCAAATGAGAGTTCTTTGCTTGTTACTCTTGGTGTTTGCCATCACCAAGACGGTTTGGTGGCGATTGGAGGCAAGAAGACCGCCCAGAGTTCTTATGGGTGGCTCGTGTCAAGCTTGTGAGCGGTTTTGGGCGATTCACCGCGACAGAGTGTCAAAGAATCAGCCCGTAGAGAGCACTTGGTCCTTACGCGGACCAAGGGGGAGCAAGACTCTTGCGCGGGTGTTCAAACGAGGACTAGTGGGGAGTGGTGACTCTCCGATACCTCAGCAAAACATCGTCACGTTCCTCTTCCTCTCCTCCTTTACTTTCTAGGATTTACTTTGAGCATTTACATTCCTAGAATTGCCATGCTAGAATAGGATTGAAATTATGTTGCAAAAACTTTTATCCGGTAGCTCTCTAGAACACACTAGGCACAAGGGGTTAAATTGGAGCTTATAGGTAGCTTAAATTTTAGAAAAGCCCAATTCACCCCCCTTATTGGGCATCTTGATCCTTTCAATTGGTATCGGAGCCTTGTGCTCATTATTTAGACTTCACCGCCTAGAGAAAGAGGTCAAACAGGGATGGACCGCCATCCATGTTCGATGGTGATGACTTTCCGTATTGGAAAATATGGATGGAGTCATATCTCGAAGCTTGTGATATGAAATGCCTAAAAGCCGCAACCGAAGGGTTCACCCCTCTGGCCAAAGACACCACTCTTACTCCACAAGAGCAAGAAAACAAGAAGTGGAATGCAAAGGTAAAAAACCACATATTTTGAGGTCTTTGCAAAGAGGTATTCAACTGTGTACGGAACCACAAAACCGCCCATGATCTATGGAAGGAACTTTGTGCGCTCTATGAGGGATCCAAGAGTGAGCATGAGGAGCGCTTTCATCTTTACATGAACAAGCTTAATAATTTGAAATGCTTCCTAAAGAAAATGCTAATAAAATATATTCTCGCTTGAATGTCATTGTAGAGGAGCTCAATGGACTTGAACTCAATCAAATGAGTCTGGCGGATATGGCGAGGAAGATACTATGTGTCCTCCCCATTGAAAAATATGGGCACATAGTTACTATGCTTCATCAAGGCAATCTCTCAACCGCCACACCGACATCCATCTTGGGGAAGATCCATGCTCATGAGATGTATATGCACATGAACCCCTAAGATAGCTCCTCATCAGCCAAGAAAGATAAGAAGGACTTGGCCCTCAAGGCTTCTCATAAGGGCAAGTCAAAGAAGATCAAAGTTGAGTCATCAACTTCAAGTGATGATGATGCTTACATTGCCCTCTTGGTGAGAAGAACAACCAAGATGTTGAAGAAGCTCAACAAGAATGGAGTCAACTTTGACTCCAAGAAGAAGAAGTTCTTCACAAGTAGCAAGAGGAAACCCATCTCCGAGATGGATTGCTACAATTGTGGTGAACTTGGTCATCTTGCTCACCAATGTCCTAAACCCAAGAAGGACAAGTACAAAAAGAAGAACAAAGAGCAAGATGACTCAAGTGATGATGATAAGAGTGACAAGAAGGCATTCAAGAAGAGAGGTGGCAAGAAGAAGGAGTACCACAAGAAGAAGAATGGCAAGGCTTACATTATTGGTGATTGGCTCACCGACATTGAAAGCTCAAGTGGTGACTCCTCCAGCAACGAAAGTGATGATGAGAAGGTTGACGCTATTGCCATTGATGCTTCATCGCCATCATCCTCTTCACCATCTTCATCCTCTACACACCTATGCCTCATGGCTAAGGGTGACCGGAAGGTAAACTACAAGACCGGTGGATCACATTTGGTAATTGATAGTGGTTGCAGTCAACATATGACCGGAGATCCCTGGATGTTCACCTCACTTGATGAAGATGTAGACAATCAAGAGAAGATCACATTTGGTGACAATTCAAAAGGCACAGTCAAGGGTCTAGAAAAAGATTGTTATATCAAATGACAACTCTATCACCAATGTGCTCTATGTGTCATCATTGAGCTTCAACTTGCTTTCGGTTGGACAACTTTGTGATCTTGGCTTCCAATGCCTATTCAATAAGAAAGAAGTAATAGTGACCAAGGAGGATGTTGACGGTCCTTAAGTATCAAATTTAATTATCAAATAAACAAAGAAAAGGATCCAAATGAAATCAACATCTAGACTTAGGGTTTTATCTGATAGAATTCCACGAGTTTTGGTGTTTGTCTATTTCTGTAGGGGGTTATCAGGAAATACGGAAGAAAGGCCCACACGTCGGGATTACATAGAGATATTAACAAGCCGCGCAATTATCTTACATCTAGAAGACTCCAGAAGCCACAGACCGAAGCGGAGGCGAAACGGGGCCAGAGGCAGGGCGCCCGCCCTGTTCCCCTGGGCGCCCGCCCACCTCTGGAGTCCAATCAGGACTCTGTTTCTCGGGAGATTTTCACCGACCTAAAGGATCAAGGATAACCGTTCAATCTATGTCGGTTTGATCCAACGGCCCATATTCACTTAAAGGGACTATAAAACCAGACCCCTGGCCCCTGGAGGAGAGAGCCTCTCAACCCTAATTCATTATTCTTCAAGGGAGAAGAAGCCTCTGATCAAGATTAGAGCCACCACATCAATTACATATCTAGATTAGCATAGCTACATAGGATTAGAACTAGAAGGAGTCAATCTTCGATTGGTTTCCGGATCTGTCAAGAGGATTCTTGGTAATTATCTAATTGTGCTTCTAATTATCTTTGTTCTTCAATATTATGAATATGACTTTGTTCTACTTCAATATATTGCTTATGACTTTCCTCTATTTGTTTATATTCAAGATTATATTGTTCTTAGTTTATCATAGTTATGTACTTGGCTTAGTTAGATTGGATCTATATACATGCTTAGGATCGTATAGCTTTTATCCATCGGATCCATGGGTAAATGATAGATATTGTGTAGGCGTGGTGCTTATACCGTATTTATCTGCGATTGTACCCAATATGCCAGATCGTGGGGTAGTTCGTGATAGTGACAGCTTCATTGATTCTTATATAGTCCCCCTCTCGTGTATTGGGCTGGCAGAGCAATATTATTACAGGGGAGTGATTGCTATGTTTCTCATTTACCTTGCTAATATCACTATACATGGGCGTAGTCTTATCTCACAATGATTGCTAAGTATGCTTGCACTAATTATGATAATGATAGACTATATAGTTGAGAATAACTTAGGAAATATTCTTGTAGTTCGTTCTAATACCATGCTAATGACTTTCTAGAGTATCTAATTGAGGTGCTTATCATATTTATATGTGGCTGATCAGATTAATTATCTTTGTCACTATTCATTACTTCATATATCTTTTATGTGACACTTACCCCTGTATGAAAGAGTTAGATACAATGTTCTCAATTATATATGCAATGATAGATACTCAATCTCATATTCTATTCTGTAATCAATATTGATGATTGTTAATCCCTTTCTAGTGGTAAAAATATAAATAACGATACCTGGAATACTTCCCGGTTAAAATGCTACATCGGTATTAATCTGTGCACTTGCAGATCCCATTTATTATTTATTTAGAAGAGCAATTGCATATTTCAATACCGCGTCTCTCATGTCATGCTGGGGATGACAACTTGGCTTAAGTGGTATGAGGGATAGGTTTGGCATTTTTGGCACCGTTACTAGATTTAGAGAACTTAGTCTACTTTTAGTAATGATGTTAAGAATACCCAACAGAGGATAACAATGAAATGGTATTCAAAGGCTTCTAAGACAACAACTTATATCTAGTTGATTTCTCCTCCGATGAAGTTGACATCACGACTTGCTTATTCACCAAGACCTCACTTGGGTGGTTGTGGCATAGAAAGTTAGCACATGTTGGAATGGGCATACTCAAGAAGTTGATGAAGAAAGAATTGATTAGAGGCTTGAAGGATGTGACATTTGAGAAGGACAAATTATGTAGTGCATGTCAAGCCGGCAAGCAAGTGGCAAACACCCATCCAACCAAGGCCTATCTCTCTACTTCTAGAGTGCTTGAGCTACTTCACATGGATTTGTTTGGACCAACCACATATGCTAGTCTTGGTGGCAACAAATATTGCTTGGTCATAGTTGATGACTACTCCCGGTACACATGGACATTCTTCTTGCAAGACAAGGCTGAAGTTGCATCAATATTCAAGAAGTTTGCAAAGAATGCCCAAAATCAATTTAATGTCAAGATCATTAAAATAAGAAGTGACAATGGGAAAGAGTTTGACAATACCAACATAGAAGAGTATTGTGATGAAGTTGGAATCAAACATGAGTTCTCCTTAACATACACACCACAATAAAATGGGGTAGTAGAAAGAAAGAACAGACATTGATCACCTTGGCAAGAACCATGCTTGATGAGTACAACACTTCGGAGAAG
This sequence comes from Sorghum bicolor, assembly GCF_000003195.3. Classification (NCBI taxonomy): domain Eukaryota; kingdom Viridiplantae; phylum Streptophyta; class Magnoliopsida; order Poales; family Poaceae; genus Sorghum; species Sorghum bicolor. The sequence goes on from NC_012877.2 coordinate 8,220,125, forward strand.
ATGTGGGCCGAGGCAATCAACACCGCATGCTATGCATCAAACCGGCTCTTTCCTCACAAGTTCCTAGAGAAGACACCATATGAGTTGCTCAGTAGGAAGAAGCCCGATGTCTCATTCTTTAGAGTGTTTAGGTGCAAATGCTACATCTACAAGAAGCGCCAACACTTGGGCAAATTCCAAAGTAGATGCGACATTGGCTACTTAGTTGGCTATTCATCAAAGTCCAAGGCTTATAGGGTCTTTAACCATGCCACAAACATGGTTGAAGAAACATTTGATGTTGAGTTTGATGAAACTAATGCCTCCCAAGGAGCAAGTGATAATCTTGATGATGTAGGTGGTGAACCATTGAGGAATGCCATGAAGAATATGCCGATGGGAGACATCAAGCCAAAAGAGGATGATGATGTGCAAATCATTGACCCACCGTCCTCCTCTCATGTGCCACAAGATGAAGACAAAGATGTGAGAGATGCTCATGAAGACAGCCAAGTCACTCATGAGCAAGCGGTGGCACAAGCTCAAGATGTTGATGCTCCCCAAGCAACCCCTCATGTGGCGCCAAGAAGATCATCACATCTCCTCCAAGATCACTCTCAAGATCTCATCATCGGGAGTCCATCATGTGGTGTTACTACACGCTCTAGACATGCTTTATTTATTGAACTTCACGCTTTTGTGTCTCTTGAAGATGAACCCAAAACCATAGAGGAAGCTCTTCGAGATGTGGATTGGATCATTGCCATGCAAGAGGAGTTGAACAACTTCTCTCGCAATCAAGTATGGACACTTGAAGAGCGACCCAAAGATGCAAGAGTGATTGGAACAAAGTGGGTCTTCCGAAACAAGAAAGATGATCAAGGCAAGGTAGTGTGCAACAAGGCAAGGCTCGTGGCAAAAGGTTTTTCACAAGTGGAAGGTCTTGACTTCGGTGAAACCTTTGCACTGGTAGCAAGACTTGAAGCTATCCGTATTCTACTTGCATATGCTTCTAGCCATGACATTAAGTTGTTTCAAATGGATGTGAAAATTATTTTTTAAATGGTTACATTAATGAGCTTGTCTATGTTGAGCAACCCCGTGGTTTTGAAGACCCTAGGTACCCCAAGCATGTGTACCGTTTGTCTAAGGCGCTCTATGGTCTCAAGCAAGCTCCTAGAGCTTGGTATGAGAGGCTTAGGGACTTCCTCATTGAGAAGGGCTTCAAGATTGGGAAAGTTGACACAACACTCTTCACCAAGAAAATGTTTAGTGTGTGTAACCCGGTTGAATAAACTCTCTATCGCTCCATGACAGGAAGTTTACATTACCTCACCACATCTAGGCCCTATAAAGTACCTTTGTTGTGTGACAATGGAAGTGCCGTAAAACTTGCAAACAATCCGGTTCAACACACCCGCACTAAGCACATTGACATCCGTCATCACTTCCTTAGGGACCATGTTGCTAAAGGTGATATATCTCTAGAGAATGTGGGGACAAAAAATCAATTGGCGGGTATCTTCACAAAACCCCTAGATGAAGCTAGGTTTTGTATGTTGAGAAATGAACTAAATGTGCTTGATCTCTCTAACTTCACTAAAAAATGAAGTTGTGTGTTGTTCAAATAGCTTTTGTTTTGCGTCTCATGCATACCAAAAATAAAAATCCAAAAAGATTGTGTGTAGGGCTTGTCTAACATGGTTAAGATAACCCCCATGTGTGTGTGAAAAAGCTTAACCTTGGATCAAACTTGACAAGCATTAGTTTACTTTCAAGTATTACATTACATTGCATTGCATATCATATACATGATTGTTGTTTTTATCGTTTCTTTTTTGTTGTGCTTTGAGCATCTGCTGTGTCCATCCATTGATAAGGGGAGCATTCAAAGCTCATCATGATTTAGACCCCTAGCTTTATGGCCACACGATGCTCCTTGGTGCTTTCATTCGATTATTTTTATAAAAACTACTAAGCCTATGGCTAATATTTGTGAAAATTTGAGGGTTTGAGAGAGGTCGCTCATACCAGTTCTAATTGGTGCTTATTTGAGTCTTCTTGAAGTTGGAACTTGGTTGGGTGAAAGTTGGGCAAAAAATCCTATTGAATTTCTGGCTAAAGGTGCACCGAACGCTGCACCGGACGCGCCCCCAGTGCGTCCGGTGTGGTGTCTCCTATACAGCACACACCAGAACCACGCACAGTGCCCTGAGAGCGTCCGATGTGGTGCGTCCGGTGACCTCCTGAGGCGTGCCTTGCAGCACCGGACTCTAGGCGAGCGTCCGGTGGCCTACGTCCGGTGCTCACGCAATCTACAGAGCTCTCTGCGCATGAGTCCGGTGGGCACCAAACGCGTCCGGTGCCAACTTAAGCGCATCTGGTGCCCCCGTGAATGATGAATAAAACCCAACTGCCTATGTCTATGCACCGTTCTGTTTTCTTTCCACCCGCATTCTCGCTGAAGTCAGACCGAACCCTAATCTCCCAAATTCACCGCCGCCGTTTTTTCTCCTCCCTCCGGCGATCTTCCTCTCCCCAAGCGCCAAGGAGCTTCTCCAGTGCTGCTTACCTCCTCCTTGCGCCCCCTGGGGCTTTCCTCTCAGCAGTTCTAGGGTTTGGGGTGAGTTCCTTATACCCTACACTCAAGGTGTTCGGTTTTATGCCTAAACGGATTAGAACGCCGTTTTTGACAATGTTCTCGTACGTTTCAGCCTTGCAGCACCTTGGAGCTTTGATCTGTGTTCTTTGGTGGATTCCGATCTGTTCGTATCATCCGGAACACGTCTCGTGGCAGGTTGTAAGCCGTTCTCGTCTGTTCTTATCTATTGCTTGCGATCTTTAGGGTTTCCTCACCTCTAGCTATTATGTTTGCTTATATATACCCTATCTATTCCATCTCTTGCAGCAAGTGAGTCTCGTTTGGCAGTTTGACAGTGTCAGTTGAACTCAGGGCCAAGCCTGCGAGTACAGATTGAGGCCAAGCCTCACAAGTGTTAGGTCACCGACTTTGGGTAGCTTTTCAGGGTTGTGTTTGTGAGTTCTTGCAATGGCACGTTGCAAGAACATCAGTGGTCTAACTGGTGGTAGTGGTGGCACTCCTGGAGGCAATGGGGGAGATGACAGACCCCGTCGTTTTACAGCTGCAGAGAAGGGCAAGGGGAAGAAGGTCCTAGCCAAGAAGAGGAAGGCAGGTGGCGGTGAGGAAGAGGTTGCCATGGCAGTTGTAGCAGCAGCAGAGGGAGGTGGTCGTTCTAGAGCACTTCGGATTAGATCCAATCACACGCCCACCCAAAGGCATGTAGTTCTTCAGGCAGAGTAGCTGCACGGAACTTCACCTAGCACTATCATGATAGGAGGTTGTCTAGTCAGGATTGACGTCAGAGAGCCTAGACAGAGGAGACAGAGACAGAGGTACAGGCTGAGGTAGACGCAGAGACACAGCCAGAGGAGCAGCCCCTCCGTAGGTTGACTCATGCTCGTACCCATGCTGCCTCTAGGTCTGGTACGCAGCATCAGTCATCTACATCTGCTCGCTCCACTCCAGCTCGTTCCACTCTAGCTCCACGTCCAGCAGTAGCTAGGATCCACAAGGACTACACTCGAGCACCCACTCGTGAGATCCAGGAGCTGAGGTTCGTACCTTTTCCCTCTTGGTTTCCAGCTACCGGGGATCAGAGGGCACACGCCAGGGTGGCATATGTCCACAGTCACGCTCAGTTCAGAGAACAGAGGGTTCTAGACCTTGAGGTGCTGGGAACGTAGTAGGTCGGGACATCAGGACCTATCTGAGCTACTTACCTAGACTTGCAGCACTTCTAGCCCTTCTAGGTACTTATGTGGAGGAGTGGGTCAGAGAGTTCTATGCTTTAGTCTGGATTGCCCTAGACCACAGCTACATCCACTACGCACTGGCAGGCACCGACTACAGGGTCATAGCTCAGCGTGCCCGTGAGACTTAGGGTCTGACAGCTTACTACACCAGGTCCACGAGCTTTGCTATGGCAGTTATGAGCCTCCATGTCAACCTCATGGTGGTGAGCTCTCTCCAGTGGACTTCATCTTACCGTGCTTCCGTCAGCCTTTCACAGAGGGTTCTAGCCGCTCAGTTGGGGGTCTCACTCATCCCGCTCACATCTTGGACTTTGTGATGAGGAAGACCCTTCTTTCGAGGTGCCTGGCTACCGTGACGGATTCACCAAGATACAGTAGTGGTTGATTGCACATCTTGTAGCCCAGCGGGAGTTTGATATATGGGATCTAATAGTGTTAGAAATTGAGGACACCATAGCAAAGGAGTTCAGGGGCTGTCGGCAGCTGCCATATGCACATGGGCTTACTCTTCTAATTCTTCGTGCTAGGTAGACCCTCTACCACCTCACATTCAGAGGGAGCTGATAGAGATAGTGACAGTGTTCCCACACTATGACCCCAAGCAGATGATGAGGACTCACATGGACCTCAGAGGTCCAGCACCACCTCCAGCACCACACGGCAGAGCTCCACTAGCATCCCCCAGGGCTACACACAGTTTAGGAGCAGTGCTAGAGACAGAGGAGGAGCAGGACGTGGCTATTGGCTCAGTGGCAGATGCAGAGGCCGAGGAGGAGTTTGACTTTGCTACTGATAGCTCAGACGATGATTATCAGCTTCCCATCCCAGATCTTCCTCCAAGGCAGCACGACCACGAGGCTGGAGCTTCTTCTGCTGCCACTGATCCAGCTTTGCTTGCTATACTTGAGGGCATGAGAGCCGATCAGTAGAGGGCAGCTGAGGAGCAGGCTAGACATGACAGAGAGCAGGTTGCTGTTAATGCAGCCATGCAGGCCAGGCAGGACGAGCTTCAAAGACAGCTACTCTCCTTCCAGGAGCAGTAGTTAGCCTTCTAGGCCTAGCAGACAGCTCTCATGGCAGCTCTCATGGCAGCGACAGGGATCACTTTACCACAGGTGCAGCTTTCACGCACATCCACTATCAGGCCACCGACTCTAGTTTTACAGCCCAGTGGGCTTCAGAGACAGTCTCAGCCTCCGCTCCTACTTCCTGCTCATAGCCAGCCATTCACTACTCCACAGCACCAGGTATCTTATGGTGCTATCTCTTTTGGATTTGAGTAGACCCCTCAGTTCACACCTCTGCACTCAGGGTTTACTCCAGAGTCTGCCTCCGCTTCTCAGCTAGTGTTGGATTCTTCAGCGGGGCATGATCTGTTGTTTTCATATAGTGCTCTGACTGGCATGCCCACTCCATCTCCTCAGCAGGCTCCTACTGCTTTTACCTTGCCAGTTACCACTACTGAGAGTCTGTCGTCGTCTGTAGCTTTGTCTGAGCAGCTTGCAGCTTCCTCTACAGTTCTAGACACCTCAGCGACAACTACTGAGTCCGTGCCAACTACTTCCACAAGACCTGAGACTCAGACAGCGACCCAGATAGCTACTGAGGCCACAGAGTAGACCCAGACCGCTTCTCCAGTTCGTCCACAGTCAGAGGGTTAGACAACTTCATCAGAGTCCACTGCCGATGGCACTGATCATGATACAACTTAGTTTGAGGTAGTGCCACGAGACTCCTCTGCTCCACCTCCACCTTTAGCTTCTTAGGTTTTTGGCGCTTGATGCCAAAGGGGGAGAGAGTAGAGTATGTTAGAGTTAGGGGGAGCTAATGAGTGGGCTTTCGATTCTTTTGTGTGCTACCCTTCATGCATCATGTTTATTTCATGCATTTGTGAGATACTTTGCTTGTGAGATACACTTTGCTGGTAGTGAGACATGACTTATGCTTTATGATGATATATCCATGTCATGTATTTGGCTCATATTGCTTTGCTTCTGCGTTTTTACTCCAACATCCTATGAGCCATATATTGTTATATCCTATCGAACACATCTCACATATTTGGATGTAGGATATTAGACTTGGTTGATATAAGCATGCCTAATCCCTTTTTGATCTTATTGTCACATGCTTATAGAAACTGTTGGTATTTCTTAGCGATGCAGCCAATTATCCGCAAGCGCACGGAAGTACCGTTGTAGCACTTCACCCGGTGGTATTCAGGGTATCGAGATTTCACAGGGAACGGAGGTGTTTTGAGACTTAAACTAAGTGTACCCTAGAGTAAAGTGAGAGGGATGACTTAGGTAGTGAGGTTCTCCTAATGGTAGAAGTTTTGTGCAAGGCAACGTGCTTTTCTAATCTTACTTCAGGCACCGGAGCGTACCTGGTCTGCCAGGTAATACCGGCGTGTAGCTCTACGCCGTATCTAGACGTGGGGGAAACTAAGGACAAACAGGGCTATCACCACCTGCTGCCGACCCCTCAACCGTGGGATACGAGGCAAACGAGGGTAACCTCTAACCTAGACACCACGTCTACGTTATTAGCTACTACTCTAGCGTTGCGCAGGTCCTCCTGCCAGCCAGCAAGAGTCCCTCTACTAGAGTATCTACCGAGAGATAGACAACGAACCCGCAAGATTGTAAGAACACGATAACGATTACTCAATAACTTCTTAGAACAAAAGAAGAATACAACCTTTGCTTACCCAATATGGTATTCCAGGTTGTAGAGGTACAGCTCGGGAAGCGTGCAGCACTTCAGCCCTTCCGCCCAGTGCAACTAGGGGAACGGACCGGGTGCTTGCTACTTCTCTTACTCTACACTCTAACTCACTCTCCTATTCTATTCCTAACTAGAGGCTAAGGATATGAGTGGAAGCTCCGCCTCTCTACTACTACTCTTGTATCTCTCTTTATTCTTGTGGACTAGAAGCTTGAATGGATTGAATGATGATGAATGAGAGGCCCTCTCCCCCTCCTTATATAGGTGTGGAAGGTCGGTTTGGGAGGGGGTAAACTGCAAAATGCAGCCGGAAACCGCGCTAGGGCTTCACATGCACCGCCTCTGCAAAAGGCGGTGGGGAGCTGGGCCAGGCCGGGGTCGGCCGACCCTAGGGGCGGCCGCCCCCTGGCTGGCTCTGTTGGCCCAGGCCCAAAGCCCAGACGATGCTCCTCGGCCTTCTGAGTTTGAATCCAATTGCATTTCGATGCACTTCTGTATTTGAATTAAATGTGCCTTCAATTCCACTACACCACAACCTTTAAATAGCAATGGACAATCCGTTGCTGAAAGGGGTGTATAGCAATGGCCAGTCCGTTGCTAAAGGCTATAGCGACGGACTGTTACCGTTGCTAATGAAGCCGTCGTTGTATGTATACAGCGACGGACATGTTATTTAGCGACAGATAATTCGATGGTCCAACTTTTAGCAACAGGTAGCCTGTTAGAGCTTTTAGCAACGGATAGTTCATTGCAATAAGGACTTTTAGCAACAGAAAATCCATCGGCTCAATTAAAGAAGATAAGAAAAATTAAAACATTCTATATCTACAACTCACATACACTGGATCAAACATAAGACCAATGCAATATTTACACAGATTTAGGACGTCATACACAAGTGATCACATTAACCATACTCATTCATTTATCAAACTGGAGTACATATTTAATCATGTCACTTAACATCAAGCTATCCTTGTCTCAACATATATAACTGATGAACAAAAACAAACTAACATGTGTTGTCCACAACTTCCAAGTTGGTCCACTGATGACTAGTCCAGAGCTTCATCTACATATGTACACAAAACAGAAGATCAAATTATTATATCAAAACCAGTCCATTTTCAGTCAATTGAGAAAATGTGTATAAAATGAATTGAATCTTCAGTAACAGATCAATTGTTTCTTGTCATTTCAGTCAACACTCAACAGGAGGCTACAAAGTGTATTTCAATGTCTTATCATGAATATAGCACACTGGAATAGCTAGTCTTAACGGTCTTGATATGCTCATGTGCATCAAGCTACAGCATGTCCAATAAGTGAGAATAGGCATGGCAGCCACCTTACTCACATTACAACTTTTTAGTAAGAAAATCAGATATGTAATTGTTGTTGTATATTCTTCATGAGTTTCAAAGAAATTAACCAAAGCTATTTGAGTTGCATCTTGACTGCCTTTTTCCATATGAGTAATAGAGTAATTGGCACTGTTTTCTGTATGCATAATAGCACGCTCCTTACTATCTAACTGTAGTTTACAAAACTTCAACAAGATAGTACACTAGAACCTACCTTTAGAACCAAAATTTTCAGATTTAAAATATTTTTTGAACAGCAAAAAGAATAAGAACATGCAGTCTAAGCTGATGCTAATTCATGCAGCTAATTGCTAATGTAGTGGTAACAGTCAGTAATTACAGCTTCCTAATAGGCCATGTGATGTAGTGTCAGCAGTTCAGTAGTTGCAGCTTCCTAATAGGCCATGTGAACGTATTTCAAGAACAAAGAAATCTTAGGTTATATATTATTGCCATGTTGTACAAAAGTTAGATGTGTTTCAGTATTCACTTCCGAATTCCATTTGCCAAATCTGTGAAGTATAAACTCATATAAAACACAAGAACTGTCCCTTTATCGCCACAAAATGTACCTCTTATTATTAAGAGCAGTTTCATCACAAGAAATAAAAAAATAAAGCAGAAAAGCATGTAATGTTCTACCTGATAATAATTTAACTGAATCTGAAGGACGATAGCATCACCTTATAACCTGCAAAACAACGTACCCATGCCTCATCTTCAGCAAGAAATAGAGCTAACTGAAGTTTGCTGTCACTAACCAGCTCAAGTATATTTAAAACTTCCATGCTGTCACTAGTCAGTTGCTGAATAAAATCTAGAAATAATAATAGCATCAATAGTTATATGTATTCTTTTATTTACAGATCCAAACCAACAGTTAGCTGTCATTTTTGAGTCATGGACAAAAGACCTCAATAGCTAAACTCATTTCATATTTCTCTACTCCTAAGGGACAGAATATCATCATAGTTTTGAGTGTTGTTCACACACGATGTTGAGAAAAATTAGAGAATAAGAACTTACCAGTAGGGACACCAAAGCCTTTTTGGTTGTTCGAAATTGCAAAATAGTTTCAAGCTTCAGAGCCTTGTGATCTCACGCCAAAAAAGGATGAACAAACAACTACATATTCAATATTTCATCAATAAATACTATCATTTTCAGGAGTTAGGACAGAGGTGGCCATCTGAGTTGCATCTTTACTTCCTTTTTCCATTGGGCAACAGAGTGAGCCGTCACACACGATTAGAGACTTAGAGGGAAGTACCTGCTTTTTTCCATATGAGCAACAGAGCGAGCTAGCACAAGGATGAAACGAGCACGTGTGCAGAATCAGAATGAGATCAAAATCGAAGGGGGAAGCAGATCATATTCAAGGAGGTGTATACCTTCGGTCTGCACGTGTGCAGGGCCTTGGCAGCTGGATCCTTAGAGCTCAGCAAGTGTGGAGCTCTCAGCATAGGACTGTGCGTAGCTGGGCTCGATTTCAACACTCTGCTGGGCTGCACGGTCAACCAGCAATGGAGCCGCCACCTCCTCCTAGCTCCGCGAATGCTGCTACCAGGGTCTGGTTGCGAATACGACTGCCACCACCGCCTACTCCTTGATGTAGATCTGGGAGGTGGCTCACCAGCCGTCGCCATTGCGCGATGCTCGTTGGGCCAGCCACCCAGCGGCGGCACAAGCCCCAAATCCGGCAGGGGGCATTCGGCCTTTGTGGGAGACCGCACGAGGCGGGCGGCGCGACGGAATCGGGACGGAGGACGAGCGGTGCTGGGAAGGGGTGGCTTATGGGGAAGATGCGTCTGTGTGGATAAAATGTGTGGTAGGGTTTTGTTTGGTTGGTGAGATGTGAGCCGTTGATCATGATCCAACGGTGGATTATGATTGCTCAGTATTGCAGGTCAATTGGGCCATACACCAAAATAGGCCTTGAAAACACGTCATTTTTGGGCCAAAATTTAGCAACGGATAATCGGACTCAGTTACTGATATATAGCAACGGAAAATATGACGCAAAAATAAAATACTTATAGCAACGGACTATCCATCGAAGTATTGAATTTTAGCAACGGATGATCTGAGGAACACCTTTAGCAACGGACCGTTCAACGCTAATTTTTATCTTTAGCAACAGACGTCTGATGTTGTTTTGGTGTTGTGGTCTAGTGTTCTTTGATTTTGGCGGCTCAAACCCTAGTGTCCTGCATACACATGTGTTCACCAAAACTATGGAATTCGGTTAGCATAAAAAACCCTATTTCTAATGTTTGGTGATATTTTATAGAGTTTGTATGCATGTTGGCGGTATGAAAAGTGTATTTTAAGAAACGCCAACAAACTCCCCCACACTTAGCCCTTTGCTCATCATCGAGTAAAGCTTATGTTTTTGGGTTAAGATGGTTCCACTTCTCCTGATAATGAACCTGCATGCAAACTATTCCAAGCCTCACCTGAACTTATGAGCATTCAGAGTGTCTACCAAAACATCTCGAGTAATTTAAAAATGGAACAGTTAGGATTCAAATCTTCTTACTCAACTTTGCTCAAAACTTGGGTTTTTACCTTTTTGAATAAAAATAGTCTTGCTCTTCAGATGATACTCTCAAATCACTCGAGAATGTTTCGGGTTCCTTACCAAGGTAAAAGTACCTCTTGATTTGTCCTACCTCTATAAGCTGTATTTGGAGTTTTGGGTATGGACCAAGGAGAATGCATACTTACCTTGTATGTATTGTCGAGTCAAATCTCGGATCCAAGAAGAGAAGTGTCATACCCTTAGATCAAGATGTGCAAGTGTGTGGTATATGGTATAAACAACTCCATTGGTTGATATGATCTCATCAAGTATTTCTAGACATGGCTATCATAACTCTTTTATTTTCTTGTGAGCCTTCATGTGCTCATCTTTTTTTTTATACTTAGGACCTTCATGTGTCCTATATTTTTTTTCAGGTGGGTATTTTTATACCCCTAATTCTACGGCGGGCACTTGCCCTTTTTTTCTTCTCCTTTTTTTATATATATATATTTTTGCATAGCCCATGTCTTTATCTAAGATGCACTAGAGAGATCATTCTTTAAAACATGGAGTGTTTGTATGGTGGACATGTAAGGCATGTTTTTGCGCACTCCCAGTGTAGAAGCGGCATATATATGTATCTGGAGTGTACGTGATCTTGATCTTGAGAGCATGATAAATCTCTTAACAAGGGTCAACAAGACTTGACACAACTCAAAACAAATAAGCAGCTATTTGTAGAATTTTTATCAAGAGTAATATATTGGCCTTGGTAGGTAATTATCTATCATTGAAGAGCAGACTTTTTGCAATTTTAATTTTATCAAATAAATCCCCAAGTTCATTGCATAAGTGAGCAAGTTTCAAATCATCCTACTATATCGCAAATCTCAATTACTTAGAAGCAATGGGGTCCTTATAAAAAGTTGCTCATAAATGGTAGGCTTTTGGCGAGGAATAAAGAGTATGCATGTTTAATTTCAAAGGCAGAAAGAAAATGGAGTATTCATTTATTTTTTTTCTTTTTATTTTATTAGCAATATTTTTATCATATAAATTAGATTTAAATTGTCATAGGAGGAATAAAAATAATTCTGAAATTTTTTCTATGTAAGATTACCTTGATGGCGATTCCTCCCCCACACTTGTTTTTGTACCTCTTCTTTGATTTTTCTCAAGTAGACAAAAATAATAAAAAACAAGTGGAGACAAAATAATTCGAACAAAGGACTTCTTTATTATTCAATATAAGCCGAGACATTGATTACAAAGTAAATGAAGGAAATCTGAATAAAAGGGAAAATAAATTACTCGGCTAAGCAAAATTAAACTAGATGCGGTTTGTGTCTAGAACATGCTCTACACCCGCAGCCCGAGCCACCTTGACAAGCCGGTTGGTTAGACCGAATTGTACAGCGGCTAAGTTGTCCTTAAGCTCTATATATTTCAGGCGGGTGTTAGCTAGTTCGCCTTTAAGCTCTTCCACTACACCACGTAGTGACCGCACAGAAGTCCTAAGCGCGGCGATAGTGCGCGTGCTTTCCCGCTTCGACTCATTATCTGAATCGCTAAGAAATCCGTGTGGCTGCCCCCTAAGTATGGGATTTTCACGCTTGCGTTTTGGGACGCGAGGGGCAGCAGAAGGCAGATTAGAGTCACTTGGCAGCCGGTTTGATCGCCCCCTGTAGTGGGGTTTGCGCGTTTGATACGCAAGGGGGCGGACGAGGTGGTCGCGGCTGTCTTAGGCGCGGGCGCAGGTGCGGGTGGCGCGAGCGGCGGCTTACGCATGAGGCCCTTCCCGCATCCTCCACCGGGTTTTCTAATTCCCACCACAGTGTAGGACGGGTCGGAGCGCGCAGTGGATCCTGAACACAAGAACCTAGAGTCTAAACTGCCCGAAGGCGTTACAACATATGGATCTACAGGCGCCTTCTTCTTGTTCGTCGTCGTCTTGTGCGCAGCCACCTTCGTGCGAGCCGTGGAACGCAGGCTCGTTCCTTCGCTCGTGATGCTTGACGGGGGCATGATGGCAAGAGGGTACGTCAGCATCTCTCCTTCTTCCACATCGAACGCCTCCCTCATGTTCGCGTCGAAGGATCCTCCCGACTCCACGAACAGCGCTAGCGCGTGGCTGCCCATTCCCTAAGCGCTACTCTTGATAGAGGTGGTTTGTGAAGATGTAAACTTGGAAAGCACTAATGGCTATGGCTTAGAGAGGGGTTAGGGGGTATTTAAATAGGAAGAAGGCCCTCGCTGGCGAGATCACGAGTGGCAAATTTGAATTTGCATGCAGATAAGGATAGGAATGACGAAGAGATAGACGCTGGAAAAGATCGGGACGCAGACGTGTCAGGCCAGGGGTGGCCGACCCCTAGGCTCGTCCGTTGGCCCTGAATTTTGGCGTGCGCGCTCGTCCCACTTTTCAAATTTTGAATCTGCTTGCGTTTTGCTACGCTTCCTAGATATTTTTTAGAGAAACAAGGGTTTTATTGAAAGGTAAAAGCTAAAAACTGAAGATCCTTTTCAGAAATCATATTTTTATTTTTGGTAATTCAAAACTAAGCAGAATTAATTGAAATATTTTATTTATATTATTATTATTATTATTATATTTTTTACAATTTAAACCCAATTAATCAAATGTATTGTTTCAATTTCCTTTTCAGAATTGGGTTCTAGGAAAACTTTTAAGCATTGACCATTTACCTTAGTGATATTACCTTCGTCATCTGCTATGGTGATCGCGCCATGCTCGAAGGTCTCGATGACGGTGTATGGTCCTTTCCACTTACTCCGAAGTTTTCCTGCACCGAAAAGTCGTACCTTGGAGTGGAAGAGTAGAACGTGGTCGCCTTTTCTAAATTCCTTGGGTTTGATTCGGTGATCGCGCTATTTCTTTGTTCTTTCCTTGTATATCTTGGCACTGTGGTAAGCTTTTTCTCGCCATTCTTCAAGCTCAGCTATCTGTTTCTGTCGGTTCCTGCCAGCTAGCTTGAAGTCCATATTCCAGTTCTTGATCGCCCAGTAAGCTCGGTGCTCGAGCTCAACTGGGAGATGGCATGCTTTGCCATATACCATCTGGAATGGTGACATGCCTATGGGGGTTTTATAGGCCGTCCGATATGCCCAGAGGGCATCTGGTAACTTGCTCTTCCAACCCTTCCCCATTTCGTTGACTGTTTTCTGCAGGATGTTCTTGATTTGCTTGTTTGAGGTTTCCGCTTGACCGCTTGTTTGAGGGTGGTACGGGGTAGCTATGTTGTGCTTTGCTCCAAGCTCACGCATGAAGTTTCTGAATGTTCTGTCAATGAAGTGTGATCCTCCATCACTCACAACCATCCTGGATGTTCCGAACCGAGGAAAGATCACTTCATGAAACATCTTCCGTGCGTGCTTTGCGTCAGCAGCTCGACATGGTAGAGCTTCTACCCACTTGGACACATAGTCCACAGCAACCAGGATATACTCGCAATCTTGGGACTTCTGGAATGGACCCATGAAGTCAATGCCCCATACATCAAATACTTCGACCGGTAGGTTGTAATGGAGGGGCATTTCATTGCGAGCAGTGATGTTGCCTTGAAACTGACACTTCCAGCATCTTCGGATGAAGTCCTTCGTGTCCTCATACATCGTCGGCCAGAAGAATCTGCACTGCCAGATTTTGGCTTGAGTGCGGAAGGCTCGATAGTGGCCTCCGTATGGTGCAGAGTGGCATTGTTCGATGATTTTCTCTCCTTCGGTTGCTGGTACACACCTCCTCAAAAGCCCGTAGGAATAGACCCGATACAAGTATGGGTCGTCCCAAAGGTGTCGGCGGCTCTCAACTTGCAGCTTCTTCCTGCTTTCGCCTGGTGGTACGTAACCCGTGACCATGTAGTTGACGATGGTGGCTGTTGACACTTGCTAACACCACTTGAATACTAGGTTGTCATCCCCAGCATGGCACTAGAGTGTACTATGGTATTTATACGCACACAGATAATCCGCAAGCGCACGGATACCATTGAAGCTTTTACCCGGTTAAAGGTTTTATCGTATCCACAGGGAAACGGGAGAACTAACTACACTCTAACTTAACCAAGATAAATAGATAAGTGTAAATAGGAAAGATGGTAGAATTGAATAAGAACAATATTAAAGGTAAGATAACAGTGAGTGATAATATGGGAATAGAGAATAGAGCAATTCTAGTATATGGGCGATGGTAGCAGAATAGAGAGGATAACTATGGTTTCTCTACTTCAAAGGGGTATGTCTATGTCTGGGACGAACCACGTGATAAGATTACACCACAAAGGATGCTTACCCTTAGGCCGATAAACCCTACCCGTCCTGCTAACGAGAGGTGGACTACAGAGGACCAACGTAACTGTCAGCTACGCGGCCTACCACACGATCCAGCTAGACAGGGGATATCCACAAGTAATCTAGGTCTAAGCACCACGCTTACACCTATACTACAACTCTAACCTATAGCGTCCTATAGATTAGAAGTACTCAAAAGAGTTGTGAACCAGAACATACATGATTAGTAATTGCATAATGAATTAGAAGTAGATTACCAGAGTCATCCCATGAGCAAGCTTGATTAGAGCTTGATCATGACGAAGTACAACCGGAGGAAGAACCGACAGGCCGGCCCCTCCTCTAATCCTCCTTCGCTCTCTATCTTGCTACTATCTAGATCTACTCTAGTTTAGAGAAGAGAGGAGAGCTCTCATCTCTAAACCCTAGCTTTTGCTCTGTTTATGAATAATGAATAATGATCAAGGGGGTGCCTCCTCCAGGGGCCAGGGGGTCTGGTTATATAGTCCCCTCAAGTGAACCTGGGCCGTCGGATCAAACCGACATTGATTGAACGGTTATTCTTGATCCTTTAGGTCGGTGGAGATCTCCCGAGAGAAAGAGTCCTGATTGGGCTCCAAGTCAGGGCGGGCGCCCAGGGCAGGAGGGCGGGCGCCCTGCCTCTGGCCCCGTTCGGCCTCCGCTTCCTTCCCATGGCTTCTGGAGTCTTCTAGATGTAAGATAATTGCGCGGCACGTTAATATCTCTATGTAATCCCGACGTGTGGGCCTTTCTTCCGTATTTCCTGATAACCCCCTGCAGAAATAGACAAACACCAAAACTCGTGGAATTCTGTTAGATAAAACCCTAAGTCTAGATGTTGATTTCATTTGGATCCTTTTCTTTGTTTATTTGATAATTAAATTTGATACTTAAGGACCGTCAACAAACTCCCCCAAGCTTAACTCTTGCTCGTCCCTGAGCAAGGATAATCTCAGCGATGGATCAGAAGTTGTTGCAATATTTTTAAAAGTTGATGGTACACGTGCTTTTTAAATGAAGTCTTATCTCTGAGTTAGAGTAAACTGTCAAGACTTACTTACTTTACCTTTCACTATGGGACTTGTAACCGTCACTTCCATCTTGAGCAGTTAAAAGATAGAACAGTCTAGTCAAGTGCCATGTTGAAAGGTCCTAATATGGCTAGAGGGGGGGGGGTGAATAGCCTATTTAAAGATTCTAAAAACTTACTAGAGCAAGAGGTTAGTAAATAACAAAGCGAAGCTTTTTACTCTAGCTCTAATGGGGTGCTTGCAAGCCACCTATCCAACAATTCTAGTTGATAAGATCTCTATGCACACAAGAACTAAGTCTCTACAAGTCAAAGTAAGCAACTAAACTAATTACACTAGTTTGCGGTAAGTAAAGATAAGAAGAGATATTTATACCGCCGTGTAGGGGATGAACCAATCACCAATATAAACAATCAAGCACTGAAAGAATGCCAATCAAACACAATTGAGACACCGATTTTTCTCCCGAGGTTCACGTGCTTGCCGGCACGCTACGTCCCCGTTGTGTCGACCAACACTTGGTGGTTCGGTGGCTAAGAGGTGTAGCACGAACCTCGTCCTCACTAGGACACCACAAGAACCTACCCACAAGTGAGGCAGCTCAATGACACAAGCAATCCACTAGAGTTACCTTTCGGATCTCTACCGGGGAAGGTACAAGACCCCTCACAATCACCGGGAGATGGCCACGAACAATCACCAACTCGTGCCAAAGCTCCTCCGCTGCTCCAAGCTGTCTAGGTGGCGGCAACCACCAAGAGTAACAAGAAAACCGCAGCTAGAATGATCCCCAAGTGCCACTAGATGCAATCACTCAAGCAAATGCACTTGGAATCACTCCCAATCTCACAAAGATGTATAATCTATGAAGGAGATGAGTGGGAGGTGTTGGCTTAGGCTCACAAGGATGTCTAGTAGTCAAGAAAGCCAAGAGAGTGAGCCCCAAGCTGGCCAAACACGTATTTATAGCCCCTCAAACAAATAGAGCCGTTGGCTCTTACACTAGGCGAAATACGGGGTCACCGGACGCTCTTAAAGGGGCACCAGACGCTCAACACCTGCGTCCGGTGCTCCAACGTCAGCCGCGTGTCAGAGTCTAACGGTAACCTGCAGTGCACCGGACACTGAGCAAGTTAGCACCGGACGCGTCCGGTGCACACCGGACTCATGCGCAGAGAGCTCCGCAAACACACAGGGTCACCGGACGCTAAGCACTGGTAGCGTCTGGTGCTCACCGGACCCATGCGCAGAGAGAGTCACAAAACGCCCGCACACCGGACGCGCACCACCGGACGCTCAAGCCAGCGTCCGGTGCCTTACCCTAGCTGGGCCAGGCACTGTTTGCACCGGACTCTCAGACACAGCGTCCGGTGCCTCAGTGGCCAGCGTCCGGTGAGTGTTTCCCGCGACTTCTCCAAATTTCCCACCGGCGCAATAGAAAATATGCACTTCATTTTCTCGAAAAGCGCCGAAAGGAGAGAGGAACCCATCCTCTCTCTACCCTTCAAACTCTACCTCCTTCTCAAAGTGTGCCAACACCACAATGTGTAAACCAACAAGTGCACGTGTGTTAGCATTTTCACAATCATTTTCTTCAAAGGAGTTAAGTTAGCTCACTAGGTTCTAAATGCATGCCCATGAACAATGACACCTAGTGGCACTTGATCACCAAAACCAAAACCCTAAGCAATACCTTCGCCTTGATCTCCATAAAGTTTTGTTTTTCTCTTTCTTCTTTTCCAAGTTGAGCACTTGATCATCTTGTGGTCATCACCATCATCACCATGATCATCACTTGCTCCATCACTTGGCATGTACCAACCTCATTAAGTCTACACACACTTAGTATAGAGGTTAGTACTAGGGTTTCATCAATTATCCAAAACCAAACTAGGGCTTTCAATCTCCCCCTTTTTGGTAATTGATGACAACCCTTTTTACAAAGATTTTCAATAAAATTTTCTTGGATTCATGTTTCTTGCCCAAGCATTTTACCATGTGCAAAGGTTATGGACAAGTTTCATAAACCCAAATTGGTAGCAATTGCTCCCCCTACATATGTGCTAAGAGTTTGGATTTCAAAGCTTGCACATATGCTTGAATAGGAAATATAGGAGTCAATTTCTACCAAATGACGCTAAGGTGTAAAAAATGGACCTTTGAAGCGTGATACCAATCGGAGTTGCCAATGTACACCATCCTTAGCACCATTAGTAACTAGATATTCACAAAACTAGAACACCCCATGAGATCAACATTATAAACGAAGTTCTAGTACCACTTGTGAAGCAAATAAAGGTCTAGTTACACTACCTATGCATGCTAGTTCTTCATTTCATCAAGCAAACCTATAACTAGCATACACCATACAAGCAAAGTATTAGAGAGAAAGCTTCTAAAGCTAATGCAAATGCAAGCAAACATATGTGATGCACATTCAAATGCAACATACAAGTTTATGAGCTTGCTCCCCCTACTTGTGTGCTTCAAATTTTAATTTGATCCCCTTCTTTTATTATGTTACTCCCCTATCTTAAATCTTTGGGAAATTTTCTCCCCCTTTGTCATCAATGACCACAAAAGGTGAACTCAAATTTTAGATAGGTTAGTGTGAGACCATGTGAAGTGAGATCATTTTACCAAATTGGTCCAATCTAGATTACTTGCCTAAGATATTTAACTCGGTTTGATCCAAGGACAAGCTTCTTCACACCTCCAAATAAGGGTTATCTTGTACCATGTTGAGTTAAACACTTATAGCTCATATTCTAGATCAAACACTAGGATTGCAAGCCCACAAACATATCATATGCTACCACTAGATCAATTCAAGCATAGAAGCAATAGTGGTACCATACAAGCATCAAATTATTTGATTTTCATGAATGATCCTAAGACATGTAAGGAATGACTAGATGCACTACACAAGTCCTTAGCATAGGATGGATGACATGTCAATCAATTTTACCTTGCTTTGCTTGAAGGAGAGGCATGTCATATAGTGGGGGTGCATCAACACATATTTGAGAAGTCAAGTATGTTCAATTCATTCCTTAGCTTGCAAAACCTCTTCTCATCAAGTGGCTTGGTGAATATATCGGCAAGTTGATCATCGGTGCCTATACTCTCAATGCAAATGTCCCCTTTTTGTTGGTGATCTCTTATGAAATGATGGCGGACATCTATGTGCTTTGTTCTTGAGTGTTGAACCGGATTGTTGGTGAGCTTCACGGCACTTTCATTGTCACATAGCAATGGCACTTCTTTGAAATTGATTCCAAAGTCCTTCAATGTTGCCTTCATCCATAGAATTTGTGCACAACAACTACCGGCCGCAATGTACTCCGCTTCGGCGGTTGATAGTGCAACACTATTTTGCTTTTTGGATGACCATGAAACAATTGATCTACCCAATAGTTGACATGTGCCCGATGTGCTTCTTCTCTCAACTTTGCATCCCGCATAGTCCGAGTCGGAATATCCAACAAGTTCAAACTTTGCACTTTTGGGATACCACAAACCAACATTTTGTGTATGCTTCAAGTACCTCAATATTCTCTTTGTTGCTTTCAAATGACTTTCTCTTGGTGAGGCTTGGAATCTTGCACACATGCATACACTAAACATGACATCCGGTCTTGATGCGGTCACATAGAGTAGGCTTCCAATCATAGACCGATACATCTTTTGATCCACCATATTCCCACTTGTGTCACTATCTAGACTTCCATTTGTTCCCATTGGAGTGCTAATTGCCTTTGCATCATCCATTCCAAACTTCTTGAGCATGTCTTTTATGTACTTGCCTTGACTCACAAATGTGCCATACTTCAATTGCTTGATTTGAAGACCAAGGAAGTAACTAAGCTCTCCAATCATTGACATCTCAAACTCATTAGCCATCATGTTGCCAAACTCTTCACAAAATTCTTGATTGGTTGATCCAAATATGATATCATCAACATATATTTGCAACACAAACAAGTCCTTGCCAATCTTCTTGGTGAAGAGAGTGGTGTCAACCTTGCCCATCTTGAAACCTTTAGAGAGTAAGAAATCTCTCAATCTCTCATACCATGCTATTGGTGCTTGCTTCAAACCATACAATGCCTTTCTTAGCTTGTAAACATGGTTGGGTTTCTTGTCATCTTCAAAACCGAGAGATTGCTCAACATAAACTTCTTCATTGATATAGCCATTGAGAAATGCACTTTTCACATCCATTTGATATAGCTTGATGTTATGAGCACAAGCAAAGGCTAACAAGATCCTAATTGCTTCCAATCTTGCAACCGGGGCATATGTTTCACCAAAGTCAAGACCTTCAACTTGAGTATAGCCTTGTGCTACCAATCTTGCTTTGTTCCTTACAACTATCCCATCTTGGTCTTGCTTGTTGCAAAAGACCCATCTAGTGCCAATGACATTGTGATCACTAGGTCTCTCAACTAATTCCCATACTTGATTTCTTTTGAAATTGTTAAGCTCTTCATGCATAGCATTGACCCAATCAACATCTCTCAATGCTTCATCTATCTTCTTTGGCTCAATATGAGACACAAAGGAGAAATGCTCACAAAATGATGCTAATCTTGATCTAGTTTGCACTCCTCTTTGAATGTCACCTATGATACGATCCAATGGATGATCTCTTGCAATATTTGTTGGTTGGAGTATTTGCACTGGATTGCTTGCACTTGGTTGATCATGAGATGATGTACTAGCTTGATGAGCTTGCACTTGTGTACCACTTGTACTAGCTTGATTTTGATCATGAGAACCACTAGCTTGCACATTAGAGGTAGGAAACACTTGATCTTTGTCATCTTCAACATCAATCACCTCTCTAGGCCTTAAATCACCAATATCCATATTCTTCATTGCATCGGCCAATTGAGTGCCTCTCACATCATCTAGATTCTCATCTTCCTCTTGAGAGCCATTGGTTTCATCAAACTCAACATCATGCACCTCCTCAAGAGTACCACTAGCCAAATTCCACACTCTATAAGCTTTGCTAGTAGTGTAGTAACCAAGCAAGAATCCTTCATCACATTTCTTTTCAAATTTACTCAATCTAGTGCCTTTCTTCAATATGTAGCATTTGCAACCAAAAACCCGAAAATATGCAATGTTGGGCTTTCTTCCATACAAGAGCTCATATGGAGTCTTCTCCATCATTGGGTGACAATAGAGTCGGTTGCTATAGTAGCAAGCCGTGTTGATTGCTTCGGCCCAAAAAGAATGACTCACATTGTATTCACTCAACATTGATCTTGCCATGTCAATTAAGGTTCTATTCTTCCTCTCAACAAGACCATTTGATTGTGGAGTGTACTTGGCCGAGAATTGATGCCTTATGCCAAATTCATCACAAAGCTCATCAACTCTTGTATTCTTGAATTCACTTCCATTGTCACTTCTCACTTTCTTGATGGTTGTTCAAACTCATTGTGTATTCTCTTGAAAAAATGATTTGAAGGTTGCAAAAGCATCACTCTTGTCACTAAGAAAGAACACCCATGCGTATCTTGTGAGATCATCCACTATCACAAATCCATATTTGTTTCCACCAATGCTTGTGTATGTGGTTGGTCCAAACAAGTCCATGTGCAATAACTCAAATGCCTTGCATGTACTCATGAGGCTCTTCTTTGGATGAGTGTTGCCAACTTGCTTTCCGGCTTGACATGCACTACAAAGCTTGTCTTTCTCAAATGTGACATCTTTCAAGCCTCTAACAAGATCATGCTTGACTAACTTGTTTAATTGTTTCATTCCAACATGACCAAGCCTTCTATGCCATAACCAACCCATGCTAGATTTAGTGAGCAAGCATGTTGATAATTGAGCTTCACTAGCATTGAAATCAACCAAGTATAGATTCTCATATCTAAAGCCTTTGAAGATCAAGTTAGAGCCATCTACACTTATGATCTCTACATCATCAACTCCAAATATGCATTTGAAACCAAGATCACAAAGTTGAGCTACGGATAGCAATTTGAAGTTCAAGCTCTCTACTAGCAACACATTGGAAATGCTCAAGTCATTGGATATAGCAATTTTACCAAGCCCTTTGACCTTGCCTTTGCCATTGTCACCAAATGTGATACTATCAACACCATTGTCATCATTTGGATTGATTGAATTGAACATTCTTGAATCACCGGTCATGTGTTGTGTGCACCCACTATCAAGCACCCAATGCCTTCCTCCGGCTTTATAGTTTACCTACAAAACAAATCAATGTTTCTTAGGTACCCATACTTGTTTGGGTCCTTGGAGGTTAGTGACTAAGCTTTTTGGTACCCAAATGGCCTTCTTCTTTGGACCCACAATTGGTGTACCAACAAACTTAGCATGCACACCCTTCTCACCCTTGGTAAGCACATAACAAGAATCAAAAGGAATGTAAGGTGCATCAACATTTTTCTTGTTCTTGTTCATTTTATTGCAATTAAGCTCTAGGTGCCCAACTTGCTTGCATTTGTTGCAATACCGACCATTGCTCTTCACAAAGCTAGGCTTGTGAGTTGCAAAGGCTTTCTTGCCCTTCTTGGGGGTATAGCCTAATCCCTCTTTATTAAGAGAAAACCTTTGGCTACCCAAGCACTTTAGCAAGCGGGCCTCACCACCATAGGCTTTGCCTAGGTCATGAGTGAGCTCATCCACCTCTCTCTTGAGAGTCTCATTCTCAACTTTTAGTGAAGCATCACAAGTGACACCAACACTAGAAGTAGAGGTAGAGTTGGTGGCGGTGGATGAAGACCTACAAGAAGAGTTAGTGGCAACAACAATAGGTAGGTTGGGTGATTCTTTAATTAAGTCACATGTTGTGCCCACATCACATGATACAACAACCTTTTCCTTGTTCTCTTCTAACAACAAAGAGTGAGCTTTCTCAAGCTTGGTGTGAGCCTTGCCAAGCTTCTCATGGGCTTCCACTAGCCTCTCATGATTAGCATTGAGCTCATCAAAGGATTGCTCAAGAGCTTTTAACTTCTTGGCCAATTCTTTGCACTTCTTGTTTTTAGATTGAATAATAGAATCGGCTTGTTCTAACATGTCCATGAGTTGTTCATTAGTGAATTCATTTTCATCATCACTATCACTATCATGTTCATGTTCACTTTCACTTTCACTCTCATCATATTGTACCTTGTGGCCCTTGGCCATGAAGCATGAAGGAGTGTCGAAGAGTGATGGCTTGTTGTTGATAGCAATGCTAGCAAGTGCCTTTTTCTTGGATGCTTTGTCATCATCACTTGAATCATCATCCGAAGAGGCATCACTATCCCATGTCACAACATAGGATCCACCCTTCTTCTTCTTTTTGAAGACCATCTTCTTCTCCTTCTTTTCTTTCTTCTCCTTCTTGTTCTTCTTGTCATGCTCATCATTGTCACTATTGTATGGACAATCCGCCATAATATGATCGGGGCTTTTACACTTGTAGCATAGCCTCACATTCTCCTTGTTCTTGAAGTGATCTCTTCTCTTTCTTGTGTGATAGCCCTTTTTCTTCATCATCTTGCCAAACTTGCGGACAAAGAGTGCTAGTGCTTCATCATCACTATCATCATTGGAGCACTCCTCATCACTTGATTCTTCTTTCTTGGCCTTGCCCTTGTTCTTGCTCTTGGATGAAGAGCTAGCTTTGAATGCTACACTCTTCTTCTTCTTGTCATCATCATCCTTCTTCATGACCTCATCATCATCATTGTCATTGTATTGATCTTCGGTCATGACATCTCCAAGTACCTCATTGGGAGATACACCCGTCAATCCACCTCTAAAGATGATTGTTCTCAATGTCTTGAACCTCTTGGGCAGGCACATCAAGAACTTGTGAATAAAGTCCTCATCCTTCACTTTCTCACCTAGGCCCTTGAGATCATTGATGATGACTTGGAGCCTATAGAACATCTCCGGTATGGACTCATCATCCTTCATCTTGAAGTTGGATAGCTTGCCCTTGAGCATATACAACTTGGCACTTTTTACCGTTGTAGTGCCCTCATATGTTTCTTCTAGCCTTGTCCATACTTCACTAGCCTTCTCAAGATCTTTGACTTGTTCAAACACCTTTGAATCAATGCCATTATAGATTGTGTTGAGAGCCATAGTATTGCATTGCTTGTTTGCTCTCTCATTGTCGGTGGGGTTAGCCGGATCAAGAATCACAAAGTCATTTTCGGTGACTTCCTATACTCTATCATTTATTGACCCAAGGTACATTTTCATCTTTCTTTTCCAACAGTCAAAAGAACTTGTGCCATCAAAGAACAGTGGTTTGCCCCCAACATGGTTGAACACTATTTGAGCCATAATTTGAGCACCGAGGTTGTGAAGCCTTCACAAACGGTGACCACAGCTCTGATACCACTTGAAAGGTCCTAATATGGCTAGAGGGGGGGTGAATAGCCTATTTAAAGATTCTACAAACTCACTAGAGCAAGAGGTTAGTAAATAACAAAGCGAAGCTTTTTACTCTAGCTCTAATGGGGTGTTTGCAAGCCACCTATCCAACAATTCTAGTTGATAAGATCTCTATGCACACAAGAACTAAGTCTCTACAAGTCAAAGTAAGCAACTAAACTAATTACACTAGTTTGCGGTAAGTAAAGATAAGAAGAGATATTTGTCGGTTCCTACTCAGCTATCTGTTTCTGTCGGTTCCTACCAGCTAGCTTGAAGTCCATATTCCAGTTCTTGATCGCCCAGTAAGCTCGGTGCTCGAGCTCAACCGGGAGATGGCATGCTTTGCCATATACCATCTGGAATGGTGACATGCCTATGGGGGTTTTATAGGCTGTCCGATATGCCCAGAGGGCATCTGGTAACTTGCTCTTCCAACCCTTCCCCATTTCGTTGACTGTTTTCTGCAGGATGTTCTTGATTTGCTTGTTTGAGGTTTCCGCATGACCGCTTGTTTGAGGGTGGTACGAGGTAGCTATGTTGTGCTTTGCTCCAAGCTCACGCAGGAAGTTTCTGAATGTTCTGTCAATGAAGTGTGATCCTCCATCACTCACAACCATCCTAGATGTTCCGAACCGAGGAAAGATCACTTCATGAAACATCTTCCGTGCGTGCTTTGCGTCAGCAGCTCGACATGGTAGAGCTTCTACCCACTTGGACACATAGTCCACAGCAACCAGGATATACTCGCAATCTTGGGACTTCTGGAATGGACCCATGAAGTCAATGCCCCATACATCAAATACTTCGACCGGTAGGTTGTAATGGAGGGGCATTTCATTGCGAGCAGTGATGTTGCCTTGAAACTGAAACTTCCAGCATCTTCGGATGAAGTCCTTCGTGTCCTCATACATCGTCGGCCAGAAGAATCTGCACTGCCAGATTTTGGCTTGAGTGCGGAAGGCTTGATAGTGGCCTCCGTATGGTGCAGAGTGGCATTGTTCGATGATTTTCTCTCCTTCGGTTGCTGGTACACACCTCCTCAAAAGCCCGTCGGAATAGACCCAATACAAGTATGGGTCATCCCAAAGGTGTCGGCGGCTCTCAACTTGCAGCTTCTTCCTGCTTTCGCCTGGTGGTACGTAACCCGTGACTATGTAGTTGATGATGGTGGCTGTTGACACTTGCTAACACCACTTGAATACTAGGTTGTCATCCCCAGCATGGCACTAGAGTGTACTATGGTATTTATACGCACACAGATAATCCGCAAGCGCACGGATACCATTGAAGCTTTTACCCGGTTAAAGGTTTTATCGTATCCACAGGGAAACGGGAGAACTAACTACGCTCTAACTTAACCAAGATAAATAGATAAGTGTAAATAGGAAAGATGGTAGAATTGAATAAGAACAATATTAAAGGTAAGATAACAGTGAGTGATAATATGGGAATAGAGAATAGAGCAATTCTAGTATATGGGCGATGGTAGCAGAATAGAGAGGATAACTATGGTTTCTCTACTTCAAAGGGGTATGTCTATGTCTGGGACGAACCACGTGATAAGATTACACCACAAAGGATGCTTATCCTTAGGCCAATAAACCCTACCCGTCCTGCTAACGAGAGGTGGACTACAGAGGACCAACGTAACTGTCACCTACGCGGCCCACCACACGATCCAGCTAGACAGGGGATATCCACAAGTAATCTAGGTCTAAGCACCACGCTTACACCTATACTACAACTCTAACCTATAGCGTCCTATAGATTAGAAGTACTCAAAAGAGTTGTGAACCAGAACATAGATGATTAGTAATTGCATAATGAATTAGAAGTAGATTACCAGAGTCATCCCATGAGCAAGCTTGATTAGAGCTTGATCATGACGAAGTACAACCGGAGGAAGAACCGACAGGCCGGCCTCTCCTCTAATCCTCCTTCGCTCTCCATCTTGCTACTATCTAGATCTACTCTAGTTTAGAGAAGAGAGGAGAGCTCTCATCTCTAAACCCTAGCTTTTGCTCTGTCTATGAATAATGAATAATGATCAAGGGGGTGCCTCCTCCAGGGGCCAGGGGGTCTGGTTATATAGTCCCCTCAAGTGAACCTGGGCCGTCGGATCAAACCGACATTGATTGAACGGTTATTCTTGATCCTTTAGGTCGGTGGAGATCTCCCGAGAGAAAGAGTCCTAATTGGGCTCCAAGTCAGGGCGGGCGCCCAGGGCAGGAGGGCGGGCGCCCTGCCTCTGGCCCCGTTCGGCCTCCACTTCCTTCCCGTGGCTTCTGGAGTCTTCTAGATGTAAGATAATTGCGCGGCACATTAATATCTCTATGTAATCCCGACGTGTGGGCCTTTCTTCCGTATTTCCTGATAACCCCCTGCAGAAATAGACAAACACCAAAACTCGTGGAATTCTGTCAGATAAAACCCTAAGTCTAGATGTTGATTTCATTTGGATCCTTTTCTTTGTTTATTTGATAATTAAATTTGATACTTAAGGACCGTCAACAAACTCCCCCAAGCTTAACTCTTGCTCGTCCCTGAGCAAGGATAATCTCAGCGATGGATCAGAAGTTGTTGCAATATTTTTAAAAGTTGACGGTACATGTGCTTTTTAAAAGAGGTCTTATCTCTAAGTTAGAGTAAACTGTCAAGACTTACTTACTTTACCTTTCACTATGGGACTTGTAACCGTCACTTCCATCTTGAGCAGTTAAAAGATAGAACAGTCTAGTCAAGTGCCATGTTGAAAGGTCCTAATATGGCTAGAGGGGGGGTGAATAGCCTATTTAAAGATTCTACAAACTCACTAGAGCAAGAGGTTAGTAAATAACAAAGAGAAGCTTTTTACTCTAGCTCTAATGGGGTGTTTGCAAGCCACCTATCCAACAATTCTAGTTGATAAGATCTCTATGCACACAAGAACTAAGTCTCTACAAGTCAAAGTAAGCAACTAAACTAATTACACTAGTTTGCGGTAAGTAAAGATAAGAAGAGATATTTATACCGCCGTGTAGGGGATGAACCAATCACCAATATAAACAATCAAGCACCGAAAGAATGCCAATCAAACACAATTGAGACACCGATTTTTCTCCCGAGGTTCACGTGCTTGCCGGCACGCTACGTCCCCGTTGTGTCGACCAACACTTGGTGGTTCGGTGGCTAAGAGGTGTAGCACGAACCTCGTCCTCACTAGGACACCACAAGAACCTACCCACAAGTGAGGCAGCTCAATGACACGAGCAATCCACTAGAGTTACCTTTCGGATCTCTGCCGGGGAAGGTACAAGACCCCTCACAATCACCGGGAGATGGCCACGAACAATCACCAACTCGTGCCAAAGCTCCTCCGCTGCTCCAAGCCGTCTAGGTGGTGGCAACCACCAAGAGTAACAAGAAAACCGCAGCTAGAATGATCCCCAAGTGCCACTAGATGCAATCACTCAAGCAAATGCACTTGGAATCACTCCCAATCTCACAAAGATGTATAATCTATGAAGGAGATGAGTGGGAGGTGTTGGCATAGGCTCACAAGGATGTCTAGTAGTCAAGAAAGCCAAGAGAGTGAGCCCCAAGCTGGCCAAACACGTATTTATAGCCCCTCAAACAAATAGAGCCGTTGGCTCTTACACTGGGCGAAATACGGGGTCACCGGACGCTCTTAAAGGGGCACCAGACGCTCAACACCTGCGTCCGGTGCTCCAACGTCAGCCGCGTGTCAGAGTCTAACGGTAACCTGCAGTGCACCGGACACTGAGCAAGTTAGCACCGGACTCATGCGCAGAGAGCTCCGCAAACACACAGGGTCACCGGACGCTAAGCACTGGTAGCGTCCGGTGCTCACCGGACCCATGCGCAGAGAGGGTCGCAAAACGCCCGCACACCGGACGCGCACCACCAGACGCTCAAGCCAGCGTCCGGTGCCTATCATCCGGTGCCTTACCCTAGCTGGGCCAGACACTGTTTGCACCGGACGCTCAGACACAGCGTCCGGTGCCTCAGTGGCCAGCGTCCGGTGAGTGTTTCCTGCGACTTCTCCAAATTTCCCACCGGCGCAATAGAAAATATGCACTTCATTTTCTCGAAAAGCGCCGAAAGGAGAGAGGAACCCATCCTCTCTCTACCCTTCAAACTCCACCTCCTTCTCAAAGTGTGCTAACACCACAATGTGTAAACCAACAAGTGCACGTGTGTTAGCATTTTAACAATCATTTTCTTCGAAGGAGTTAAGTTAGCTCACTAGGTTCTAAATGCATGCACATGAACAATGACACCTAGTGGCACTTGATAACCGCTTAGCCAAAGAATTCCCCTCTTTATAGTACGGCTATCTATCCTAAATGTGATCACACCCTCTATGGTGTCTTGATCACCAAAACCAAAACCCTAAGCAATACCTTCGCCTTGATCTCCATAGAGTTTTGTTTTTCTCTTTCTTCTGTTCCAAGTTGAGCACTTGATCATCTTGTGGTCATCACCATCATCACCATGATCATCACTTGCTCCATCACTTGGCATGTACCAACCTCATTAAGTCTACACACACTTAGTATAGAGGTTAGTACTAGGGTTTCATCAATTATCCAAAACCAAACTAGGGCTTTCACATGTCTCTTATTCTTGATCAGCTATAACTCTGGAGTTTTTTTGCAGATTTTCAAATAAAACTCAGAGATTCCTTGTATGACTCTCTCTCATATCTCTCTTTTGTGGTATTTGTGGTATAAGGCATAGTGACATTGCCTTCTCTCTCACCCTACTCTAATAAGGCTTTAATATCTGGAGCTCATAGGTGGGAGATAAAGTATACATACTTACAAGACATTTATTGTATAGTCAAACCATGGATCCAAAGAAACAAATCAATAAGCCAAATCAAGATGTGCATGTGTGGCGAATGAATGGTGTATGGTGATGATGGTGATAACAATGGTGAAAGTCTAATTCTACTTTTGCTCTTTTGAGGGGATACATAACTTCCTTGCTTTTTTGAAACTTTATGAGGAGAATGAGATTCTCTTCTTTTTCTTTCCTCTCAGGTGGGTATCTTGTACCCCTAATTCTACTGTCGGACACTTGTCCATTTTTACCTCTCGTCTTACTTTTTCTTTCTTTCAAGGTTCCGGGCACTTGCCCCTTTTTATTTCCTCATTTATTTTTTTTCTTTTCTTCTCTTTTTTTCAGAGCACTCATCTGTTGAGATAATATAGCAAGTGGAAGTAGCAAGATAACTTGAGCATTTGTTTCACAAGGGAAAACAGAAATATTTTTGGCTATTCTCTCCCGGATTAGGAGTAGAATATTTTTAGGTGATTCTGGAGATGGAAATGGATGGATATATGTGGATGGTACTTTCGGAGTAGAAGTAGCATATATGAGTGAACGTGCAAGCTTTACATTATAACAGTTATGTCTAAACTTGAGAGCGAACTTCAAATTTGCAAATTAGGCAGAACAACTATTCATCATATCCATGCTAGAGTTTTATTATTAAGATTCAGATTAGCATAGCCACTTTATTTATTTATTAAACACACTAAGCAAAAGATATATATATATATATAAGCACAAAATCTTTATTTGGTTTTTTATAGTTTATGTATTTTAATATTCTAACATAATATAAGTATAAAGATAGGTATAAATACTTAGCGAGATAAATGGGGGTGCTCTCCCCCAAGCTGAATTTTGACGTAATTTCTCTTGATGTAGCTAGCAGGTGGCAGAGGTGTATTTGAAAGTCAGCAGCATTCTGACAGCGATTAGAATGTCCTCCGTCTGCTAGTCTTCTTGATTCTTAAATTCTGTGGAGCTCAAATAGACAACAAAGCTTGTGGAACTAATTAAGTGTTAGCATAAATATCTAGCCTTCATCATGTTGAGCTTCCTCAATAAATATTACTTTCTGTTTTTATATTTTTATTTTATAAAGCAGAAAAGAAATATTTATTTTATTTTTATGCCACCACAGTGAAGGTACTTATGGGTTTTATGCCACTCGTATACTCACATGGGGCTTAGTATTTTTTAACATTTATATTTTCTTTTTAAGATAGCATGATTAACTAATAATCTATTTAAGGAAAGTAAATAATTAAAGGGAAAAGGGAATGCAGAAAGGATAAATATGGATAACTACCGATCTTATCTTTCAACGAGGGTTCAATGTTTCAAGTCTTCTTAACAAGACTTCTCACCGTGTTCATTCTTCAGGTGCGTCATTTGATTCAGGTGCGGACCTTGACGTCTGCACCTCTTCGTTTGCCCAGCAGTTCGAAGTGCGGCGTTGGCAGTATCCTGCTCAGTGTGTTTGTGCCTGTAGATCCAGGTCCTTCACTTGGTAGAGTCTGAGAGTTATAAAACTCCTCCGTGTTTTGCTTGAAGTGTACCTGCTCATAGAGACAAGGCAGAGATCAAGTGCATGGGTCCTGTTGGTGGAAAACACCAATAGAACCTAAAGTGTATTTGTTCTTCTCTAACCCTAAGCATAGTGAGCAAGACAAAGTTGATGGATGAAAAGTTCATAAGTGTAGCACTTATAACATTTGTCAGATCAGATCGCTCAACCTTATGGAATGATAATCTATCTATGTATATGTCTTTTTCTTTATATCTCTCAATGATTGAATGTGTAACATTTTAGCTCATATGATTAGGAGTGTGGGATCATGGAGGTAGTACTAAGAACAAAGATTAAAGGACTAAACATGCTGAATCAGTTGGGTTGGTTAATTTGGAGTTATAAATCATACATGTTTGTCTCTTTATTTATGTGAACACTAGAACCAAGGAAAAACTTATAAAAGTGATAGTCAAGTACCTTAAGATGTTACCTTACTTGAAGAGTAATGGTACAGTATCACCTTGTGGAAGCTTTCCTTTCTTAGCGGTTGTGCATCATGTTTGTGGCACCCTCCATGGGTCATCTCTTATGAGCTACGTCTTCCTTGTGTAAATTGTTAAACTTGATGTGTTTCTCACTTCATCTCCGATGTGAGTTTATCTAAGGACATCCCAGGTTGATATTGAAAGTTTCTCTGCAGGGGTTAGTCCGACAAAAATATACCAATGTCTACACAAGCAGTTTTTAGTTTAATAACCGAACTAGACTACATGTCTAATCAAATTAAGGAAGGCTGTTTAACCTAAGCACCATGCTTAATTTAAAAGCCAATAGAAGTATGTGCAGTACTTCCAAACTAACACTTACTAGTAAATAGATAAAGGTAACATGACAGCATTTATAGAGATCTACTCAAGTGGAGATGAAGTAGTGTGATTAGTATTTAACATATTGAGCATGTCTTAAAGGTAGGGACAACCAACATAGCAACATGGCAAAGGATGTTTTATGTAAAGTACTCCCCCAAGCTTGAATTTTGCAGAATTCAAGTTTGGATGAATTTAATTCAGTGTTGCATGATGATTGGTTGGACATACCTTGTACTTGCTTGTCATTCATCTGATCTTCTTGTTCCAATCCTGGAAAGGTTAGTGACAAGAATACCCGAAGGAATATTTTTACAATTATCCTTATATGCTCAATACACAAGGTAATGTTGCAAATAATTAAAAACTCATGTTATGATCTGATCAGTGCTTATTTTAGGACACCAAGCTTGTCCATGGGAAACCATCAATTTATGTCGGCGAAGTGGTTTCCCTTCTAACGCTGACCTAAATCAAGATCAACTCAACGAGATCTGCAATATTTATTATAGACATATGCATCGACAACCGCCCTTTTAAAGTTTTTATAAATAGAATGGAAGAGGGGGGTTGGAGATCTCAAATGTGGTGATGTTGGAGAGACCAATAGATTGGGAAGATGTTGCATATGAGCATGGAGTAAACAAAGTGGCTATGAAATAAATTCCATGCCCATTAATGTTATCTTCGTCTCCAATCTGAATGGTCAGAGTTTCTCTTGGATTGGTCTCACTTATGTCCTCTTCTATAGTTGGATGAATCCCATCTTCAAAGGGAGTCAAGAACTCACCATTTGAAATTGAACCAAAGTCAGAATTCATTAAGGCTTCTTCCTTATCCATCCATTCTACACATTCTAGCCATTTAGAACTTGTGATTAGGAAAGGGGATGTGTTAGAATTTTCGATATGGCTTAGCTCTCCTTCACTTGATATGTCATCCTCGACTTCTTTATAACAGGAACCAGGACATTCTCTAAGAGAACCATTATTGCGAGGATTTGAATTATCCCTGCTTGAAGTCTCTTATGGAACCAGAAGTCTAAACCATCAGCATCTGAAAGATTTAAGGTCGGAATTCCTTCCACCCTTGGAGAATTTTGGGGTATTGATGGTTTAGGATCGATAGCTAAAGTTTGGAATTGAAGTGGTTGTGATCTGGCTATTGAAACTTCTTCTTCTTGTCTAGGAACTGGTTCTGTCTCTTTCTTAGGGATATAAAAGCTAGGAGACTTTCCACTTAATAAATCAATCAAATTCCAAGCTTCACTAGCAGGTAGGTGATAGAAGGATCCTCTAGAGGCTGTATTCAAGGTTTCCTTATTTTCCCCACTAAGGCCCTCAAAAAAGTGAATTAGAAGAACTTCTTCTGGAATAGAAAGCTTTGGGCCAGTGAGAGTAAGGTTAATAAAGCGGTCCCATGATTTCCTAAGAGATTCTTCTTCCAGTTGTCTAAAAGAAATAATCTCACGCCGAAGTTCCGCCACTTTGGAGATTGGAAAATATTTAGAAAGAAAACTACTATATAACTCCTTCCAATCTCCATGAACACTCCCTATTTTGAGTTTGTACCAATGTCTAGCTTTTCCCGTTAAAGATAACGGAAAGAGCTTCCATTTAAGGGTCTCATCGGACATTCCTTCTATGCGAAGGAGGTCACAGACTCGATAAAACTCTCTTAGGTGTGTATGGGTTTTCCTCACCTTCTCCTGAGAAAGGTTGTTTTTGAACAAATTCTATGTATTCGGGGTCTATCTCAAAACTAGATGCTATGATAGGCTTTGAAAATTTTGGTGGTTCGAGATGTGTGCCCGTAGGTCTATGGAATTCATAGATAGACATGTTTGAATTCATGATAGACCAGAGATCAAGGATTAGATAAGAAGAAAGATTAGCATAGATGAGGCAAAGGATAAAAGGAAAATATTTTTTTTTTATTTTTTTAGAAAACGATTAAGCTAGTTCGTAGTCAACTCAGCAACCGTTTCCCCGGCAACGGCGCCAAAAATGCTTGTTGACACTTGCTAACACCACTTGAATACTAGGTTGTCATCCCCAGCATGGCACTAGAGTGTACTATGGTATTTATACGCACACAGATAATCCGCAAGCGCACGGATACCATTGAAGCTTTTACCCGGTTAAAGGTTTTATCGTATCCACAGGGAAACGGGAGAACTAACTACACTCTAACTTAACCAAGATAAATAGATAAGTGTAAATAGGAAAGATGGTAGAATTGAATAAGAACAATATTAAAGGTAAGATAACAGTGAGTGATAATATGGGAATAGAGAATAGAGCAATTCTAGTATATGGGCGATGGTAGCAGAATAGAGAGGATAACTATGGTTTCTCTACTTCAAAGGGGTATGTCTATGTCTGGGACGAACCACGTGATAAGATTACACCACAAAGGATGCTTATCCTTAAGCCGATAAACCCTACCTGTCCTGCTAACGAGAGGTGGACTACAGAGGACCAACGTAACTATCACCTACGCGGCCTACCACGATCCAGCTAGACAGGGGATATCCACAAGTAATCTAGGTCTAAGCACCACGCTTACACCTATACTACAACTCTAACCTATAGCGTCCTATAGATTAGAAGTACTCAAATGAGTTGTGAACCAGAACATACATGATTAGTAATTGCATAATGAATTAGAAGTAGATTACCAGAGTCATCCCATGAGCAAGCTTGATTAGAGCTTGATCATGACGAAGTACAACCGGAGGAAGAACCGACAGGCCGGCCTCTCCTCTAATCCTCCTTCGCTCTCCATCTTGCTACTATCTAGATCTACTCTAGTTTAGAGAAGAGAGGAGAGCTCTCATCTCTAAACCCTAGCTTTTGCTCTGTTTATGAATAATGAATAATGATCAAGGGGGTGCCTCCTCCAGGGGCCAGGGGGTCTGGTTATATAGTCCCCTCAAGTGAACCTGGGCCGTCGGATCAAACCGACATTGATTGAACGGTTATTCTTGATCCTTTAGGTCGGTGGAGATCTCCCGAGAGAAAGAGTCCTGATTGGGCTCCAAGTCAGGGCGGGCGCCCAGGGCACGAGGGCGGGCGCCCTGCCTCAGGCCCCGTTCGGCCTCCGCTTCCTTCCCGTGGCTTCTGAAGTCTTCTAGATGTAAGATAATTGCGCGGCACGTTAATATCTCTATGTAATCCCGACGTGTGGGCCTTTCTTCCGTATTTCCTGATAACCCCCTGCAGAAATAGACAAACACCAAAACTTGTTGAATTCTATCAGATAAAACCCTAAGTCTAGATGTTGATTTCATTTGGATCCTTTTCTTTGTTTATTTGATAATTAAATTTGATACTTAAGGACCGTCAACAGTGGCGTACCACGGGTTCAGGACAGTCACTCTTAACAGCATGTCGTCGCGCATGAAGTCGTTAATGGGTAGTTCCTGCATGTTAGTGACTTGCATACGTGAAAGATGGTCTGCCACAGTATTTTCTATACCCTTTTTATCTTTTATTTCTAAATCAAATTCTTGTAACAGCAAGATCCATCTTATGAGGTGAGGTTTTGCATCTCTCTTAGTGAGCAGGTATTTTAGAACAGCATGATCAGTATAAACAATTATTTTTGCTCCCACTAAGTAAGATCTGAATTTATCAATAGCGAAAACTACGGCAAGGAGCTCTTTTTCTGTGGTAGCATAATTTAACTAAGCTCCTATCATAGTTTTGCTAGCATAAGCAATTGCATGATGTTGTTTATCTTTTGTTTGACCTAAGACTGCCCCGACAGCAAAGTCACTAGCATCACACATTATCTCAAATGGTAGCGACCAATCCGGGGGTTGGATGATTGGTGCTGAGATGAGTGCCTTCTTTAAAGTATGAAAGGCAGTGAGACACTCATCGATGAACTCAAAGGGTGTTTCTTTGGCTAAAAGATTTGTAAGAGGCCTTGCAATTTGTGAAAAGTTTTTTATAAACCTTCTATAGAAACCAGCATGGCCTAAGAAACTTCGGATCCCTTTTACGTTCACTGGAGGAGGTAGACCCTCTATTACATCAATTTTGGCCTTGTCTACCTCGATTCCCCTCTCGGAAACTAGGTGTCCGAGAACGATGCCTTCTCTGACCATGAAATGGCACTTTTCCCAATTAAGTACCAGGTCTTTATCACGGCATCTTTGCAACACTTTGTCTAAGTTTTCTAGACAATGATCAAAAGTTTTCCCATAGACTGAAAAATCGTCCATGAAAACTTCCATAATTTCCTCGATCATGTCAGAAAAGATAGACATCATGCACCTTTGAAAGGAGGTGGGTGCATTGCATAGTCCAAAGGACATGCGTCTATAAGCAAACGTTCCATATGGGCATGTGAACGTGGTTTTGCTTTGATCATCGGGGTGGATAGGGATCTGATGATAACCCGAATACCCGTCAAGAAAACAAAAGAAAGAATGTTTCGCCAGCCGCTCTAACATTTCGTCAATGAAGGGCAGTGGGAAATGATCTTTCTTTGTTGCCTTGTTAAGTTTTCGATAATCGATACACATTCTCCACCCTGTCTGTGGTCGTTGGGGGATTAACTCATCTTTATCATTTTTAATGACCGTCATGCCTCCCTTCTTTGGAACCACTAGGACGGGACTGACCCAGTCACTGTGTGGTACGGGATAAATAATCCCGGCGTGAAAAAGTTTGAGAACTTCCTTTTTCACGACTTCACGCATCGCGTTGTTCAGCCTACGTTGGGGTTCACGAGAAGGTGTAAGCTCAGGGTCCGTAGGTATGCGATGTGTGCAGAGTGTTGGGCTTATTCCCTTGAGGTCTTGCAAGGAATACCCAAAGGCTATGCTATGTTTTTCTGAGACGACAATGAGTTTGTTCGACTCCTCATCAGATAGCTTATCACTAATAATTACGGGAGTTTCTTTGTTGCCATTTAGAAAGGCATAACGCAGCCCAGTGGGCAAGGGTTTAAGCTCAACTGGAGGTTTTGGTGGCGTTTCATCCGCGGGGAGTTCTATGGTTTCTCCTAGCTTGTCCTCTTCTCAAATGAAGCTTTCGGAGTCTTTATCTATGGACGATTCAGGTGTTTCAAAAGGTGAAACGGCCATCACCTCCTTGGGCAAAGGTAGGTCGGGTCGAGAGTCGGTCACTGAGTTTTTAGCTCGAGTGATTGGAATGGAAAAAGTATCTCTTCCCAATTTTACGTTCATTGCCCCTGTAGCTGGCAGTTCATGGGTTAAAAGCTCTATAGGGTGGCCTATAAGGATGTCAAAACTTTTAATGTCAAAGACATAAAAGTCAAGACTCGTTCTAATGTTATCAAGTCGTACATGGGTTTGGTGGAGAATCCCACAACTTTTCAATTCCGTACGTGGGGCTACCCTGAGAGTTTTCTCTGTCGGGGCCAGTGGTTCAGACCCTAGATGGGTGAGCATAAAATATTTCGACATTAAATTGGCCCCGA
Organism: Sorghum bicolor; assembly: GCF_000003195.3. NCBI lineage: Eukaryota > Viridiplantae > Streptophyta > Magnoliopsida > Poales > Poaceae > Sorghum > Sorghum bicolor. Next base: position 8,257,006 of record NC_012877.2, read on the forward strand.
CAAGTGGATTATACAATGCTTCTTCCCAGCTACGCCGAATTTTGCACTGAATGGACGAAGATGGAGTATTAATCTGAAGTGGATCAGAAGATAACTCCGTTTTGGTCCATTCCTGAGTCATGATAGCTGAGAGTTCATTAATTGAATGTTTTATAAAATCCTCATCTAGCTGATCATTAGCAGTGGCAACTTGTGGCTTTCTTTGACATGAGTACTTCGAGGTGTTTATGAAATCTTTAAAAAGATCATCCTCGAAGAACGGGAGATCTGAAGGTTGAAAATCTTCCTTCGGGGGTCCCGATATGGTAGGAGATGTCTCTATAGGTGTATTGTCAGTGGAGGCTATTGAGACTTCCTCTATTTCAGGTTCAGGCTCTACGCGGAGGGGTTCTAGCGGAGGAGTGTTCTCTAGAATGAGGTCTAGTAAGGCTTCTCCTTCTGCTGTGGTCTTGTGGTTAAACGACCCTCCGGCAGCTATGTCTAATTGTAGGGTAGACTCCTTGTGTAGCCCTAGCCAGAAATGTTGTAACAACACGTGGCTAGGGATTGACAAGTCTGGGCCAGAACGGGTAAGAATTAAAAATCTATCCCAGGCTGCACCTATGGTTTCCTTCTCTTGTTGTTGGAAGCTGAGAATCTCTTGTCGTAGGGCAGCGACACGAGATATAGGGAAGAACGTGAGACAGAATCTGTTCCTCAATTCTTCCCAATCTCCTTTCACCTTTCCTACGTTATGGGCGTACCATTGTTTCGCCTTCTCTTCAAAAGAAAAGGGAAACAATTTCCACCTAAGGGTTTCTTGCGACATACCCGAAATTGTCAGGCATGCACAGAGTTGCTCAAACTCCCTTAAATGATGATATGGATTTTCATAATCTAGGCCTGAGAAGGTTTGTTCCCGAACCATGGCTATAAAGCCAGGACGGAGCTCATAACTTGAAGCTGTGATTGGTTTTGACGATTGTGGTGGTTCTACGAGCTCGCCCTTAGGAGCAGAGAGTTGGTAATGTGTGTTTGGCTCCATAGTATTTTTTTATAATTTATATATATATATATATATATATTTTAGATAAAAATGGGAGATGATACACGGGCAACTAGGTTTGACTCAAAAACGACAACCGTTCCCCGGCAACGGCGCCAGAAATGCTTGTTGGTATTTCTTAGCGATGCAGCCAATTATCCGCAAGCGCACGGAAGTACCGTTGTAGCACTTCACCCGGTGGTATTCAGGGTATCGAGATTTCACAGGGAACGGAGGTGTTTTGAGACTTAAACTAAGTGTACCCTAGAGTAAAGTGAGAGGGATGACTTAGGTAGTGAGGTTCTCCTAATGGTAGAAGTTTTGTGCAAGGCAACGTGCTTTTCTAATCTTACTTCAGGCACCGGAGCGTACCTGGTCTGCCAGGTAATACCGGCGTGTAGCTCTACGCCGTATCTAGACGTGGGGGAAACTAAGGACAAACAGGGCTATCACCACCTGCTGCCGACCCCTCAACCGTGGGATACGAGGCAAACGAGGGTAACCTCTAACCTAGACACCACGTCTACGTTATTAGCTACTACTCTAGCGTCTGATGTTGTTTTGGTGTTGTGGTCTAGTGTTCTTTGATTTTGGCGGCTCAAACCCTAGTGTCCTACATACACATGTGTTCACCAAAACTGTGGAATTTGGTTAGCATAAAAAACCCTATTTCTAATGTTTGGTGATATTTTATAGAGTTTGTATGCATGTTGGCGGTATGAAAAGTGTATTTTAAGAAACGCCAACAGAAACCAAGTCATTTGAAATCCCCACTTCAAACATACTCAAGATTGTTGTCATCAATCACCAAAAAGGGGGTGTTGAAAGCATCTAGGCCCCTAATGAGTTTTGGTAATTAATGACAATGTTGATTACTATGACTAACGTGTGTTTTGTAGAGGCAAAGTTATTTATGTTAGGTCATGGTAATGGTGATCGATGGACTAGATCATTCATGCAGACTTAATGGTGGAAATCATTTCGGTTTTCAAAGGATGGTTGGCCATCGTCGGGACTAGATTAGGTCTAGGTGCCACATGGTGATGAAGGGCACTTAGAGTAGTTTAGGACTTTGTTTTTCCTTTGACCATACTATTAAGGGGGCATTGACTGGATAGCTTGACCTAGGCAAGGCTTTAGGTTTAGGTGTGGTGCACACTTGGTAAACCTAGCACTAGGCAGCTCTGAGAAAGTCCTTAGATCGAGAGCAACTAACATCATTTTGGAAAGATCGCGTTTTGACGAAGTTTGGGTGCCTAAACAAGCATCAGACGCTGCACCGGACGCTCTGTGAGTCTGGTGGTGCTGACTTGGGTTAGCGTGCCTGGATGCCTAGGGTTAGGCATCGGACACACGCACCAGACTCATCGGGGTGCATCCGATCCCTTACCCAGGGAGGTCTACAAATCGACCAGGCACCGGACGCACGCACCGGACCCACTGGGGTGCGTCCGGTCCCATACCCAAAGAGGGTTGCAATTCACCCTCACACCGGACGGGGTCACCGGACCCACTGTGAGTGTGTCCGATGTGTTGTCAGAAGAAGTACAGTTAGCCGTTAATAGGGCACCGGACGCTCTGTGCAGAGCGTCTGGTGCAACATCAAGCGCGTTCGGTGCTCCCGTTTGCTGTGGAATTCAGGTGGCCGGCCCTTGGACTTGATGGGGAGGATTTATACTCCTCCACTTCATCCATAGGAGGTCTCTTGCCCATTTGATCAGCTGAGAAATACCTTGTGGTGCAAGAGAGAAGCAAGAGCCTAGAGAGGATTCAGAATTCAGTGATTTCTTGAGTGAATCCTTCTCTATTGAGTTCCAAGAGTTCAAGTGTGCATCCACCACTCTCTAGAGCCTTGTTTGGGTCAAGTGAGAGTTCTTTGCTTGTTACTCTTGGTGATCGCCATCACCTAGATGGTTCGGTGGCGATTGGAGGCACGAAGACTGCACAGAGTCCTTGTGGGTGGCTCGTGTCAAGCTTGTGAGTGGTTTTGGGCGATTCACCGTGACAGAGTGTCAAAGAATCAGCCCGTAGAGAGCACTTGGTCCTTGCGCGGACCAAGGGGGAGCAAGACCCTTGTGTGGGTGCTCCAACGAGAAGTGGGTGCTCCAACGAGAACTAGTGGGGAGTGGCAACTCTCCAATACCTCGGCAAAACATCACCGCGTTCCTCTTGCTCTCCTCCTTTACTTTCTAGCATGTACTTTGAACATTTATATTCCTAGAATTGCCATGCTAGAATAGGATTGGAATTAGGTTGCAAAACTTTTATCCGGTAGCTCTCTAGAACACACTAGGCACAAGGGGTTGAATTGGAGCTTATAGGCTGCTTAAATTTTTAGAGGAGCCCAATTCACCCCCCCTCTTGGGCATCTTGATCCTTTTAGACATGGTAGCTGATGTCGATGCTCTTGGTGATGCCATTCACGATGCACAAAGAGAGTGTGAAAGTGAAGGAGGAGGCCAAGTTCATGTGCATGCTAGAGGATCATAGGAAATAGCTTTATCTGACCGCTAAAGATGGACAAAAAAGCTGGGTACAACACTAGAATTGTCGTAATAGAAGGCAAAGAATGGTACATCCAACAAGGCATTTGGTTAGTTATTGAAGATCATGAAAAAGATGCTTTCAAGAGCAAACGAATTGCCCACCACTACGTATGAAGCAAAGTAGGTTGTCTGCCCTTTGGGATTAGAAATCCAGAAGATACACGCATGTCTTAATGACTGCATCCTATACCATGGGGAGGAATACGAGAATTTAGATGCATGCCTGGTATGTAAAGCATCGCAGTATAAGATCAGGCGAGATGATCTTGGCAATGTTGAGTGTGAAGAACGTCCTAGCAGGAAGAAAATCCCTACCAAGGTCATGTGGTATGCTCCTATAATACCTCACTTGAAACATTTATTCAGAAATAAATACAATGCAAAGTTGTTGTGGTGGCATAAAGAAGACCGTAAGATAGACAATATGCAGAGGGACCCTGCTGATGGAACCCAGTGGAGAGCGATAGATAGAGAATTCCTAGAGTTTGCAGATGAGGCTAGAAACTTGAGGTTTGCTTTAAGTATAGATGATTTTAATCATTTTAGGGAGCAGAGCAGCATTCATAGCACTTGGCCAGTCACTCTATGCATCTACAACCTTCCTCTGTAGTTATGCATGAAGCAAAAGTTCATTATGATGCATGTGCTCATCCAAGGGCCGAAGCAACCTGGCAATGACATCGATGTCTACCTGAGGCCATTAGTTGAGGAACTTCTTTTTCTATGGAGCAAGTCAGGTGTACGCGTGTGGGATGAGTACAAACAAGAACACTTTGACCTACGAGCATTGTTGTTCGTCACAATCAATGACTGGCCTGCTCTAAGTAATCTTTCAGGCCAGACAAACAAGGGATACAATGCATGCACACACTATTTTGAAGACCTTGATAGCATATTTTTGAAAAAATGTCAAAAGGTCGTGTACATTGGCCACCGTCGGTTTCTTCCTGTGCGCCACCCAGTAAGAAAGAAAGGCAAACATTTTAAAGGCAAGGCAGACCGCCGGACTAAGCCTCATAACCAAACCGAGGATGATATACTCAAAATGGTGAAGGATATGAAAGTAGTATTTGGTAAAGGACAGGGCAGCGAACTTGTTCCCAAAGACACTTAGGGACACACACACCTATGTGGGAGAAGAAGTCCATATTCTAGGAGCTACCCTACTGGCATGTCCTAGAGGTCCGCCATGCGATCGACGTGATGCACCTGACAAAGAATCTTCGTGTGAACCTTCTTGGGTTCATGGGTGTCTACGGAGAGCCTAAGGATTCACTTGAAGCATGACAGGACTTGTAAGAAATGAAAGAATGAGGCAACCTGCATCCGGAGAAGACAGATGATGGGCGCCAATACTTAAGCCCTGCTAGCTACACTCTGAGCAAAGAAGAGAAGGAAAGCATGTTTGAATGCCCGAAGAGCATCAAGGTCCCATCTAGATTCTCCATCAATATAAAGAGAATAGTTAATATACAAGAGAAGAAGTTCCTAAACTTGAAGTCCAATGAGTGCCACGTGTTTATGACGCAACTACTTCCTATTGCTCTAAGAGGAATTCTACCTCCGCATGTATGTCTAACCACCGTGAAGTTATGTGCATTCCTTAATGCAATTTCTTAGAAGTCAATCAATCCAGATGAACTTTCTACTCTATAGAATGATGTCGTTTAATGTCTTGTCAGCTTTGAGTTGATATTTCCTCCATCCTTCTTTGATATCATGACACACCTCCTAGTTCACCTGGTCAAGGAGATTATAATTCTCGAACCTGTGTTCCTACACACCATGTTCTCCTTCGAGAGGTTCATGGGTGTTTTGAAGAAATATGTTCACAGCCGCTCTCGGCCAGAAGGAAGCATCACCTAGGGCTACGACATAGAGGAGGTCATAGAGTTCTATGTTGACTTTATTCCAGACCTTGACCCGATTAGCGTTTCTGAATCACGACACGAGGGCAGACTCAGTGGCAAAGGAACACTAGGGAAGAAAACATATATCGATATGGAGAGCGATTACTTTAATAAAGCACACTACACAGTTCTGCAGAACTCCTCATTAGTGGATCCGTATATCGAGGTACATAAGGATTTCATTCGATCCGAGTGGCCTGGGAAGAATGAAGCTTGGATTAGGCATCATCACATGGAAACCTTCGTCGATTGGTTGCGAAAAGAATGTCAAGGTGATGAAAACATAGATGGGCAGCTTTATTGTTGGCCAGGCAGCCATCATGGCATATCAGCACATACAAAGGGTACGAGATCAATGGGAATACATTTTACACAGTAGCCCAAGATAAAAGGAACACCAACCAAAACAGTGGTGTACGAGTAGATGCCACAGATCCAAATGAGAACAAATAAACATATTATGGTCAAATACATGACATATGAGAACTAGACTACGCAGCAAATTTTAAAGTTCCTTTGTTCCGTTGTAAATGGGTGAAGATGACCAGAGGTGGGGTAACAGTCGACAACGAGTATGGGATGACAACCATGAACCTCAATAATGTTGGGTACAAAGATGAACCATTCGTCCTTGCTGCGGATGTGAGTCAGATGTTCTATGTGAAAGACATGTCTACAAAACCAAAGAGAGGGAAAAATAATGACAACTTGAAAGTCAATCATGAGCCAAAGCGCCACATAGTTCTTCCCAAGAAAAGAAACATTGTCAGAATTGAGGACAAGTCAGACATGTCAGGGTGGTCTTTAGTCTCGGGCTATGGTAAAGCCTGGGACTAAAGGCCCCCAAAATTTTTCATAGCCCGCGTGTGCGGGTGGGCTTTAGTCCCGGTTGGTGGATTGGCCCGGGACTAAAGACCACCCTTTAGCCCCAGTGCGTATCACCACTGGGACTAAAGGGTCTTTAGTCCCAGTGCCAGCCACCGCCCGAGACTAAAGCCCCCATCCTATAAAGCTTTCGTCTTCCCATCCTCTGAGATCAGCCTCTCACACGTCTAAGTCCCCTCGTCTCCGTCGTCGTTGTTGCGCGCCTCAATCTTCTCCGGCCACCGCCGCACGTCTCGGTCTTCTTCGGCCACCGCCGCGCGCTCCTCGGCTGACCCGTCTTCTCCGACCACCGCCTCGATCTTCTTCGGCCACCGTCGCGAGCTCCTTGGCGGCTCCGTCTTCTCCGGCCACCGCACGCTCCTCGATGGCCCCGTCTTCTCTGTCCACCACGCCCCCATCTCCGGTCACCACCGCACGCGCATCGTCCTCCAGCCACCGTATATATACTACTAAATTGATTATTGTATATATATATGAGCATAGAAAAATAATTAGTATATATATATTAATTATATATATATGAGCATTGAAAAATAATTAGTGTATATATATACTACTAAATTGATTATTGTATATCTATATATATGAGCATTGTATATCTATGTTAAATGTATTTTTTTGTCAAAAGTTTATATATCGCATATATAAATGTATTTTTATATATATTGTCCATGTTAAATGTCTATATTAAATAACTTATATATAAATTATAAAAAGTTTATATATAGATTATAATGTCAATGTTAAAATGTCTTTTTTAATATATAGTCTTATAATTTGATTAGTATAGAGTTTTTTATATAGCTTTATATATATAGGCCATGTTTATATCAAAAAGTTTTTGGATTTTGACACTATAGAACTTTCTTTTTTATTTGACCAACAATGTCCAATCATGGAATAACTAGACTTAAGATTCGTCTCGTTATTTACAGGCAAACTAAGAAATTAGTTTTGTTTTCATCTATATTTAATGCTCCAATATGCATGTGCCGCAAGATTTGTTGTGACGGGGAATCTTGAAAAGTTTTTGGTTTTTGGATGAACTAAATAAGGCCATACTTGACTAGTATATATTTTTTTATATAGCTTTTTTATATATAGACAATGGCTGACCCGAGGGATGAACAAATTGATGATGAGGCGATCATGATGAATCTCATCGCCGGTGGTGACAAACAAATGGATAGGTTACCGATATGGAATCGATACTAGGGTGGCCTGATCTTCATGACAGTAGATCAAAAAGAACAAGGATAATTTGCTGTGAACAGCGGGTAACTAGCTTTATACCTGACAAAGGTTGGATGCGACCAAGCGACGGAGAGAGAGGCATCGAAACCATGAAGACTTCGACTCGATCTCCGAACGACCATAGAACCACAATCTAGAACTAATCCACACAATACGGCGCAGCCGAACGGAAGCCGTAGACCACGAAGTAGGGGAACCCAGAAGATTCACTTCACAAGTCCAAGAAGAACAAGGAAGAACAACCTAAGGTTGAGTAAGGCACTCAGCAGCACGGCTGCAATATCATGTAGTTTATCAAATGATCAAAGGTTGCTAATAGCTTAGAGGTAGGGGATATTTATACTAGGAACAACCCTCCTAGATAGGTATGAAAATGAAATAGAGTTTCTGAGGGAAGGCAATGTGAAAGGTCCACTCAGAATGGATTCCCGAACTGACTTCGCGTGACTCTTATCCTCCAGAGCAGTTTCCAATAAACTAACCATCACTAGTACAAAAAAACTTAACCGTGGCGGGCATTTTTCATTTACCGTGGCGGGCATTTTTCATTTACCGTGGCGGTTTTGGCAACCGCCACGGACATAAGGTCACGGTTAATCATGACTTAACCGAGGCGGTTTTCCAAACCGCCACGGTTAAAGAATTAACCATGGCGGGCTACATAAGCCAACCACCACGGTAAATGTGCATTAACCGTGGCGGTTGCCTTACGCAGCCCGCCATGGTTAAGTCTTTAACCGTGGCGGTTGTCTTATGTTGCCCGTCTCTATTAAAGTTTTAATGGAGGCGATTGTTTCTATTTGCCCGACTCTGTTAATGTTTGTTTGACATTTAAAAAAATTATTATCAATTCAGATTCAAAACCTATTTCAAATTCAGATTTCAATGTTGCTAATGTTATTTTCTAAGCAAAATTTTGATAATGTTAATAGCAGCAAATAGATGACATATATATATATACATGCATGTTAATTTAAAACAACCAATATTAGTGATCACATCATTCTTTATAAACACATCATTCACATCATTCGTGCATACATGGTTCTACATATCATCTAAGGAGGGCAACAAATAATCTTTCATTTGTAACCCTTTTTCCTTGTCGCTCCAGTTTCTGATTCTCTCAAACTTTGGATCTAGAGCTAAGTCACCTTCCTTATTGAAGAATGTTCGACCTTCATGTGCGGCCTCGGTGACAAACTTACATATATCTGCTACAGTTTGTCTGAACTGAGGGTCGACCTTCTCCTTTTCCCACCAACCTTGTGCTTTCTTAAGTTGTCGCCAACTACTGCTATATCTGCTGCACGTCCTCAGATACTCACAAACATAGAATCCACATGAAACTGAGCCATAGGGTTGTTTGGCGCACTGCACGATACAACTAGTAGTGAGTATAGTATAGTATTGTAAAAGTAGTAGTAGTGTAGTAGTAGTGGTTGTAGTAGTAGTGTAGTAGTAGTACATTATTAGTATTGCTACTTACCGGGAAATCACGCTTGATTTTTAGTTTTTTACCATTCTTGATCTTCGACTTTTCAGATCTCCGATCATAGTGTTGATATTTGGGAACGCAATAAGGAATTGATCCGCAAGCGCACGGATATCGGTGAGCACTTCACCCAGGAAATTATCCAGAGTATCGTATTTATTTTTTTTACCACTAGGAGAAAGAGTGCATCTGACTAACCGGTCTATTACTATTAACCTTTAGGCACAAAGAATGTCTTTCGATGTGAGTGATAAATAGAGAAGACTGCAACCGTAGTCTCCTTCTAACCTTGGTAAGGATGATCTACTGTTCTAATGGGGAGGCTAACAGAATCTAGACACCACAAAGGATGTTCAACCCGCACCTATAAACCCTATCCTTCCTGCTAATGAGATGTGATATACAAAGGTAGCTCGGAATTGTCACGTTCCTCACTACTACCACGGTCCAGCTAGTCAGGGAATATCTATGAGTACCCCAGCCTAAACACCACGTTTACACCAGCAATGATTACTCTAACTCTACGCGAAGAGATTAAAGTAAACTCATAAACCATAAGAACAATAAAACAAGAACTTACTAGAATTTAGAAGTCGAATTACTGAAGAATCCTAGGAGCAAGCTTCGGGTTAGGAGAACTTGATCCCGCAGGTACAAGCTTTGAGTAGCCACCGACAGGCCGGGCTTCCTCCAATCTACACCTCCACTCTATCTCTCTCAATCTAGTAGAAACTAGAAGATCTATTTCTACCTTACATTGATTGCTAAGCCTAAAAAGAAATATTAATTAGAGAAGAGGTTTTCCTTCGAGGGCACCCCTCAGTCTCTATGATAATTTCTTCATGTCTTCTCCAGGGGCCAGGGGGGCCTTGCTTATATAGTCCTCTCCTTCTATGCGTTTTTGGGTCGATAGGCGAGGTGGTACTATGTTTTTCTTGATCCAATAGGTCGGTGGAATATCCCGAGCGAAAGAGTCCTGATTTGGCCCCAACAGGGGGCGGGCGCCCAGGCTACCAGGGCGGGCGCCCTGGGCCTGGCCCAGTTTTGCCAACGCTTCGGTCTCGTGGCTTCTGGAGTCTTCTAGATGATGTAAAATCGTGCGGTGTGTTGATATCTCTATGTAATCCCGACATGTCGACGTTTCTTCCTTATTTCTTGATAACCCCCTGCAGAAACAGATAAACAACAAAACTCGTGGAATTCTGTTAGATCAAACCCTAATTCTAGGTGTTAGTTGCATATTGGTCCTTTCTCTTGTTTATTTGATAATTAAAATTGATACTTAAGAACCGTCAACAAATACCCCCATACTTAGGCTTTTACTCGTCCTCGAGAAAAGGATGGTTAAGAATAATATCTGGGATAAACATTTAAAACATTCTCTTTATAATTGCAGGGTGTTCAAATTCCACTGTGCACCATAGTCAAGGAAGTATATGGTTAAGAGTAAAGATCCTTTCTTCTCAATCCTGTCACTTGGAGTTTTTGTATATTTTTGAAAGAAAATTAGCATACCTTTTTATCCTCATAGGTTCTCTCAGATCTCTCATTATCTTTTATATATATCTCACTGAGGCTGTTTTAATTTTGCAAAAAATTCTCAAGCATACTTACTTTGCATTTATTGCTTGGTCAAAACGGGATCCGAGGAGGGAAATGTCATACTCTTAGATCAAAGACTTTGGAAATTAAAATCTTAGTCAACTCTTACTAGCATATTGCTTATTAGAGGGACCATGGGCTATCATTTTTTTAAGTGGATACCGAGGTACCCCTAATTCTACTACCGGACACTTGTCCATTTTTTCTGCGAGGTTGTCGAGCACTTGCTCCTTTTTATTTCCTCGAAATATTTTCTATTTTTGCATAGCCCATGCCTCTAATGCAATAATACTTCGGAAGAGCGAATCTTACTGAAATAATGTCTTGATCTTAGGAGCATGATAAATCTCTCAACAAGGGTCTAACTCATTTTGAACAAACTCAATACAGAGTAGATAGCTTTTATAATCATAATTAATATTTTCAGTTTTATCAGGCATATAAAACACTGAGGATGGTAGCTAGAATTTTGAATATTTTGAAATAAATTGTCCAAGCAACAATGATATCAAGAATAAGAAACTCATACTCTACCATCACATATTCCATATTGACTTAAGTAACTCAGGGTTTTAAAATGATTTTATAATAATTGCAAGTTTTCAGGAAATATCACAGATTTAGATTAATCATGATTAGAAATATTTTAATCTTTTTATTTTATCATGTCAGAAACAATAATTTGCATAATCCAAAATATATATATATGTGTAAAGTAAAGTGTGCAGAGTGTGTACCTGAATCGTGGAGTGGTGTAGTCGAAGTGTGTTTAGCATGTCGAGGGATCTCCCCCATACTTGTTTTCTGCTTTCTTGCACAAAAATAAAGTAGAGACACACAAGACATAATAATAATAATAATACTCTTTATTGATCTTGAGGCATTTATTACAAAAGATTGATAGCAAACTAATAATAGCAAACTGATAATAGCAAACTTAAACCGAATTTAAAGATAGATAACTAAGATGCATTGCCTCAAGGTCTAATCTAGATAACTTAGCGGCGCTCTAATTCCTTAATCTTCTTGTTGGCACTGGCAAGATCCTGCCTAAGGCCTAGTATAATGGTGTTGTGGTTAGAGAGCTGCCTAGTGAGGGAGTTAATCGAGGACTGGAGGTCTATGATAATTCTATCTAGCCTGCGAACTTCCTCATCAATATCTATTATAGTCTTGCGACGCTTGGGAGGTGTCTCAAAAGCATTGAGAGAGTGCTTTGGGGCTGCCTTTGGAGGGATGAAACGGACTTTGGCTGCTCTAATCCCTTCAAAGTAAGGCCTTTCCTCCTCCGTAGTGTAGCGAACACTGCTGATCTCGCCGCTCCGGTTGGTCTTGACTCCAACGACCCTCTCATTGGGTCTAGGTGGAAGGATCCTTGTGCCGATTGGCACCTTGATAGTGGTCTTCGTCTTGGATGATAATCCTTTGAGGAGTAGGGGTTGTGGCGGTGCGGTGAGAACTGGTTGAGCATGGTAAGATTGGGCGGAGCTGCGTTGGCGTAATGGCATGGCTTCTAGCTGACGCTCTGTGTTGGCCGGGGCGAGAGCACGGGCATCGGGGTCTTCCACTGGCTCCATGTTGAGGTTGAAGGGGACGACTTCCCAATCATCGTGGTACTTGTCGGCCATTGGAGTAGCAAGGAACTAATAAAATTTTAATTGAAGGAGAGCTAATCAAGCTCTAATTGAAGGAGAGGAGGCTTGGTGGCTTGGTGTTTGAAACCTGAGGTCAGGGGTCTGTTTATATAGGGGTCAAAAGGGTGCCTCTATGGGTTGTTCGGGTTACTCCCGTCGACGTGCGTGCGAAACTTTCCATCCGAGGAATTATTCGGATTACCCTAAGTGCATTTTCCATAACAGAGAAAGTCGGGACCGAGGGGGAACAGGGGCTGGGCGCCCGCCCACTTGATCTGGGCGCCCGCCTTCTCTCTGGCCCCTCTATGGGCCCACTTCACCGAGCGCGTTTCTAGATGCGAAATTATTTAGAAAATATATATATATGACCCAAAACCATCAGCCAAAAAGTGTCGGGCTCTAATTCTCCATGGGAAGGTAAAAATGGATTACGTCTATTTCTTCAAATTCCTCATTGGGCTCTAAAAATAATTTAAGACGTTGACCATTTACCTTGAATAACGTACCTTCGCTATTTTGAAGTGTGATAGATCCGTGGGATGATGAATTGATTACCTTGAATGGTCCTTCCCATTTGCTCCGGAGTTTTCCATGCCCAAAAAGCTTCACCCTGGAATTAAAAAGTAATACCTTATCTCCGGGTGTGAACTCCTTCTTCTTGATTCTCTTGTCATGCCACCTCTTAACTCTTTCTTTGTAGATCCTTGAATTGTGATATGCCTTCTCTCGCCATTCTTCCAATTCTCATAGTTGCATTCTTCTATAATCTCCAGCAACATCTAGGTCCATATTCCATCTCTTTATGGCCCAGTGTGCTTTGAACTCTAGTTCAACAGGTAGATGGCAAGTCTTCCCGTACACCAATTGGTATGGAGACATCCCAATTGGGGTCTTGTATGCTGTCCGGTATGCCCAGAGTGCATCGGGTAACTTGTCTTTCCACGCCGTTCCCATTTCATTTACTGTTTTCTGAAGAATATTCTTGATTTGTTTGTTGGAAGTCTCTGCTTGGCCACTTGTCTGAGGATGATAAGGGGTAGCGACGTTGTGACGGATTCCATGTCTTGATAGATATTGCTTGAAGCGTTTGTCGATGAAGTGTGCTCCTCCATCACTTATCACTACTCTGGGAACTCCAAATCTTGGAAATATAATTTCTTCAAACATCCTCTTTGAACTGACGTTGTCGGCATGCTTGCAAGGTAATGCCTCTACCCACTTGGAGACATAGTCAACTGCCACCAAGATGTACTCACACTTCTTTGATGGAGGAAATGGACCCATGTAGTCTATTCCCCAGACATCAAAGAGCTCAATCTGAAGGTTGTTGGTGAGTGGCATTGCATCCCTTGTATTTATGTTTCCGTGCCTTTGACATGGCCCACATCTTCTGATATATTGCTTCGTGTCTTCATACATTGTAGGCCAATAGAATCCACACTGCCAGATCTTTGAATGTGTACGGAATGCTCCATAGTGACCTCCATATGGTGACGAATGACATCTGTCGATGATCTTCCATCCTTCCTCAGTGGTCACACATCTCCTGAGTAAGCCATCAGAGCACACTCGGAAGAGGTATGGCTCATCCCATATATGTGAACGACTTTCTTGAATAAGCTTCTTCTTGTTTGCTCCTGGTGGTACATACCCTGAAACCATAAAATTAACAATATCTTGATGGGGGTTTCAGACCTGTTAATCCCGTAGAGCATGTCGTCCCGGAGTGAATCATTGATGGGGGTTTCCTGTGGACTCTTAAAATACATTCTAGACAAGTGATCAGCAATAGAATTTTTTACTCCCTTTTTCTCTTTTATTTCTAAGTCAAATTCTTGGAGTAATAAGATCCATCTAATCAGGCGAGGTTTAGCATCTTTTTAGTGAGCAAATATTTTAATGCAGCATGATCAGTGTAAACAATTATTTTAGCTCCAACTAAATAAGATCTAAATTTATCAATGGCAAAGACAACAGCCAGAAGCTCTTTTTCAGTGGTTGCATAGTTAAGTTGAGCTCTTGTCAAAGTTTTACTAGCATAAGCAATTGCATGATGCTTCTTATCTTTAGTTTGTCCCAATACTGCCCCCACAGCATAATCACTAGCATCACACATAATTTCAAAAGGCAACGACCAATCAGGGGGTTGAATGATTGGTGCAGAGATGAGTGCTTTCTTTAATAAGTTGAAAGATGTTAGACATGCATCATCAAATTCGAAAGGAGCATCCTTAGCTAGCAAAAGAGTTAGTGGTCTAGCAATAAATGAAAAATCTTTTATGAATCTACGATAAAAACCAGCATGGCCAAGAAAGCTTCGAATTCCTTTTATATTCACAGGTGGAGGTAGTTGTTCAATTACTTCAATTTTAGCTTTGTCTACCTCAATACCTCTTTCAGACACTAGGTGTCCTAGCACTATTCCTTCCCTAACCATAAAATGACATTTTTCCCAATTAAGGATTAAGTGCTTTTCTTCACATCTTTGCAAAACCTTGTCTAAGTTTTCAAGACAACTATCAAAAGTTTTTCCATAAACAGAGAAATCATCCATGAAAACTTCCATAATCTCTTCAATCATATCAGAAAATATAGACATCATGCATCTTTGAAAAGAAGCTGGTGCATTACATAACCCAAAAGACATTCTACGGTAAGCATAAGTTCCATATGGGCATGTAAAAGTGGTTTTGCTTTGATCATCAGGATGGATCGGGATTTGATGATACCCTGAATATCCATCTAAGAAACAGAAGAACGAATGGTTTGCTAACCGCTCTAGCATCTCATCTATAAAAGGTAAAGGAAAGTGATCCTTTCTTGTGGCTTTGTTTAGTTTTCTATAATCTATGCACATCCGCCATCCTGTGACGGTGCGTTGCGGTATTAGCTCATTCTTTTCATTCATAATAACAGTCATGCCTCCCTTTTTGGGCACAACTTGTACTGGGCTCACCCACTCACTGTGCGGCACAGGATATATAATCCCTGCATGCAACAACTTTATAACTTCCTTTTTAACTACCTCTCTCATAGTGTTGTTAAGTCTACGTTGGGGTTCTTGAGAGGGTGTAACAGAAGGATCTGTTGGAATACGATGGGTACAAATCATAGGACTGATTCCTGTAAGATCTTGAAGTGAGTAGCCGAAAACTGAGTGATGTTTCTCAAGAATGGTCATTAATCGCAGAGTTTGATCCTGAGTGAGTTTATCGCTAATGATCATAGGGAACTCTGGATTATTGTTTAGGAAAGCATAGGTAAGACCGGGTGGTAAAGTCTTAAGCTCTATAGGAGGTCTAGGTGTTTCTGCAAACTCATCTAAGGGTTCAGGCTCAGAAGGTTCGTCTTCTTCTTCTGTGAAGAAAGGAGTTTCGTCTTCTAAGTCTGGTTCATATAAAAGCTCTAGAGATGCAGCCTTTACTTCCTCCATAGGATCAGGCAAAAGATATGACTCGGCCTTATTGTTTAAGGAGTGTGAAATTATTATTGGGAATTTAAAGGTTTTTCCAAAAGAAATGTGTAGCTTTCCAGTATGACCTTCATAAAGGAGTCTTCTAAAAGGTTGTCCTATCAACAGGTCGAAGTCCCATGTATCAAAGATATAGAAGTTCAAATGAACCATGGAGCCTTCTACCGTAAGAGGTAGGACATTAATAATTCCAAGACTGGGGACTAATCGTCCTGAAGATTCCTTTATGACCTTTGTTGTGGGGGTTAAGACAAGATTTTTAAATAATTTAAGTGCAAAAGATTTAGACATGATGTTGATCCCCACAACAGGATTATAAAGAGCATTAAATCGATCAGAATTATAAGCACAGCGTATAGTTATAGAGGGTGTGTCCAAACGGATCACATCAGAGGAAAGCTCTGATTCCTCCAACCATTCGCTACTCATTACTGAGATAAGCTCTCTCAATTGATATTCACTTAGTAAATAAATGCTAAACTGGCCGTTTTGGGGTTTGTCAATAGAGTGGTAGTTTGAAATATTTCCAAAATCGGCAAAAAGATCGGATTCTATATCCAGCATGAAGTTCGGTAGTGGAATTTCTTCCTCTTGTGGCTCAGAACTTGGGATAGCTAAAGTAGATGAAGAATTTGGCAGAGTGTCTACTTCGGCTTCGTAGGTTTCATCATGAAGGGTATTATCCATCTCAGCTTCTAGGATTCTATCTAGGATCACTCTAGCTTCATCGGCAGGGATGCGAAAGAAAGAACCTCTAGACATTGTGTGTAGCATTTGTTTGTGATTTTTATGAAGACCTCGAAAAAAGTGAAATAAAAGAACACGGTCTTCTAGATTAAGGTTTGGACCAGATTCTAAAAGATCAGAAAAAACGTTTCCAGGATTTTCCCAAAGTTTCATTATCTTTTTGTTTAAAAGATAGGACTTTGAGTCTAAGGTCGGCTATACGGTCAAGGGAATAGAAATCTAGACAAAAGTTGGCTCGTAAAACTCCCCATTCACCTTGTTGTTGACTTACCTTCTGACTGTACCATTGTCTAGCTTCTCCCCTTAAGGAAAAAGGAAAAAGCTTCCAACGTAAAGTCTTATCAGAAATGCCTTCAATGCGAAGACAATCACATGTTTGCTCAAAATCTCTAATATGAAGGTAAGGGTTTTCGTCTTCCTTTCCCGAAAAAGATAACACCACAAGGGCGAAGGGTTTTTGTGGCGAAAATTTTCATCACAAAAGCTTATTTGTTCGTCACAAATCAGTCTTTGTGGCGACTTTTTAAGTCGCCACAAGTCGTCACAAATACTAGCCTCACAGATACTCTAGTGATGAATTTTTGTTCCCCACAAATGATCATGCTCATTAGTGACAAATTGTACTACCACTAGTAACATAGGCATTTGTGGCCCATTCATTGTCACAAAAACATACGTGTTAGTGACAAAAGTTAATGCCACTCATAACTTTTTTAGTGGTGGTAATAGTTGACACAATTATATACAATTTGTGGCAATTTGGTCGTCACAATTACTCTTGTTAAAGTGACAAATTATATTGTCACAAAAGACTAAATATTAGTGACCAAAGTTTCGCCATTATACAACTTTACTGTGTCAAAATTTTTTCTCACTATTTTAGTTGCATTTGTGTCTAGGTGATCGCCACAGTTTATATGGGCAAAAGTGGCGCCTTATCACCACAACACATTTTATTTGTGATGTAACTCATCGTCACATATTTTACGGTGGCAAAACTTGTCCTCACAATATGATATTTTTGTGAGGACTAATAAGACATGTTGTGTTGATAATTTCATCATAAAAACATAGCATTTGTGTGAAAATATTAGTTATGACAAATTATGTCACAACATAATGCCTTAATTGTGTGGAACAATAGATAATGTGGCAAATATTTATCATTATCACCCATGATGTAGTGACAAAAATGGCTCAACAAATATGCACTAATACAATTCTCACAACTGTAGACCAATAATATTTATTTCAATGATTCTTTAACCATGATATTGTTGCGATCCAACAATACATAAAATGTTATAACACTTGGAACTCTCAAAATAACTCTCTTGACACTACTTTAAAGTCTCACAATAATTATTCAACTAAAGGGTCTAAACTCTAAGATGCTGGAGGCTGCGAGGCACCAGAATGTATGCGTGCAACTAATTCAGCCATTTGTTGATCAAGTTGTTCTCTCACTAGGCGAGCAACTTCTCCACTCTGTGCTTGACGCAAAGAACTCAGTGCATCACGATGGGATTGCTGCTCTTCTTGAAGTTGTGCATTTGTTTCAACCACCGTGGAAACTTGACCTTCCAAAGCTTGTGCTCGTTGCTCAGCAGCCTCAGCACGTTGCTCAGCAGCATCTGCACGTGCTCGTGCTGCAGCTTCACGCTGTTCAGAAGCCTCAACTTGCGCCTGCAATCTCATTCTTTCCTCAGCCACTTTGTTTACAGCACGAATGCCAACACCACGTGAGTGGTTTGGCTTTCTACCAAGAACTAGTGCAAAGTGCTCCACTATTGGTATGGGCGCAGATGAAATCTTTTCTTGATGTATCCCAGCAGCTTCATCTAGTTTGGTCTGGAAAGCATGAAACAAAAAACTAGTAAAAACCCGTATACTACACAGAGTTGCTGTTGTTCAAAAAAAGTGAAGACATGTTATCTTATAAAGGTAGGATATTGAAAAATGTGAAACCTAAAGATGCCATCAGAAAATGAAAGTAAAATGTTCATACCATTATTTCTTCACCCGTTGGAATAGACCATGTCCCATCAGCCTTTTGATATGTAGCCCTCCAAACTTGCATAGCAGTAGGCCATTCACCAGTTTCTGGGTTTCGCTGCATTGGAATCAAAAGGCATTTATTCACTAATTTAGAAAAATGTGTAGCAGATAAAAAAAATATGCCTGGTAAGTATTTTCCTCACCAGTTCATAAGCGATTTGAGCAATTGATCTAGTTCCTACTTTGGACCCCATTTCTTGCTTTGCTCTATTCATAGAGTTTTGGTTGCTCCTTTTCTGGTTTACAAATTGCATAAATGTATCATTAACACTTATGCAGCAATGTAATTTAGGGTATGAGTTGTATGTACCTGAAAATCATCATCCGTCCATAAATTCCTTATCAACCATTGCCAACCTTCTGGTGAGACATGTTGTGGCCTTGGCTTCTTGTTTCGGTAAGCTTGAAGTAGACGATAACGCCGATTATTGTACTGACTCTCTACTTGTCTCATGGCACAATCTTTATCTTCTTCTGAAAGCTCAGGGAACTTTTCCTGTACAACAAAGAATTAATGTAATATGCAACCACTAAATGCAATGATAAACTATGTGTGCCAAATATATTCATTTCAAATTCAAGGATGGTCACCTTCAGTTTTTTCCAAACTGATGTAGTAGTACCAGGATGAAACTCATCCATTTCCTTCCACTTCTTCACTTGGAGTGGTATAGTTCTTACAAGAACTGTTATCTCACTTTTAAATAAACTAGCATGTTCTCCACACACTTTTGCAAATTCTTTAGGCAACTTTTTTCGAGAAATTTGCTCAAAAGTGTTAGATGTGGAGATCCTTAAAAGTCTAGATTCTTCAATTGCTATTACTCTTTGCAAATTAGAAAAGATATTTCCTCCATCAATGTTTGATGTAATGATGCATTTACCAATCCATTTAGCTCAACAAGCAATGGTAGGTGGTCCTGTGCAATATCGATGGATGTATCCCATTGAGAGATTTTTGCGCAGACTAAAGTCATTTGTAAAAAACAAAGCTCGTCCAGAGGGAGCAATTGCTGAGGCTATAGTGTTACAGGAATGTGTGACCCTTTGTTCTATGTACTTGCATGGAATTGAGACAAGAATCAATAGGCCAAGCCGTAATGATGACAATGATGATAACAATAGCAGCACAAGGCTCCAAATTTTTGCTAAAATTGGAAGACGACTTATTGGGAACAGATATTGTGAGATGGAGATGAATGAATTAAATAAAGCACAAGCGTACGTTCTAAAGAACTGTGAAGAGGCTTCTGCATATACAGAGTAAGCCACTCCTAAGATGTATGTTCATTGAATTGTGGACCTCTAATTTTGTAACATTTATTCTCCTATGTCACAGCACTCATAAGGAATATTTAAGGACACAGAGCACCAGAAATGTAGATAAGCGGCATGAGAAAGAGTTCTTTCAGTGGTTCAAGGACCATGTAAGTATAATGATGTATTTATTACATTATTTCTTTAGGGTAGCTTAATTAACTACTGTGTTTCATGTAGATATCAGCTATGTATTCCAAAGGAGATCCTTCTATTTCTGATGAATTGTTTGATCTAGCAAGAGGACCAGATACTAGAGTGACACACTTCTCAAGTTATATGGTCAATGGATGGAGATTTAACACAAGGGACAGAGACGCCCTATTTCAAGCACAAAACAGTGGAGTATATGTCAAGGGCGATGAAGGAACTGGAAACAAAGATTACTTTGGTGTCGTGACAGATATTGTGGAGCTTTCATATGGCACTCATAAAGTTGTTCTTTTTAAATGTGAATGGTGGGATGTACATACAACAAGGGGAGTTAAAGAAGATATGTATGGGTTCATCATGATAAATACTACTCGCAAGCTGTCAACAGATGAGCCATATGTTTTTTCTTCGCAAGCAGAGCAAGTATATTATGTGAACGATACTAAAGATCCTAAATGGTATGTCGTAGTAAAGACTAAACCTCGTGATTTTTTTGACACTCCTCCCACTAATGAAGAAGATGCTACTACTAAATCAAGTAAGTCCAGTCCTGAAGCTTGCCAAGAAAATGAAGTAATAACTGTGCCGAATCCAAATACAATAGAAGATGATGGCACAAGCATATTGAACACACCTGAAGTTGAAGTGGAAGCTGAAGGTATGGTTGTGGCTGTGGAAGGTAATCCAATACTCCATTACGAGGGTGGCGTTGAGGATGAAGATGAGCAACAAGAATCTGAAAGTGATGATAGTGAAGGTGGTGAGTACATGGATTCAGATGATGAAGAAAGTGAATCAGAAGAAGAAATATATGATGACTAGTTATTAATCTGTAATAGAGCTTAGAGTTCCATATGTCCTTGTTCTTTGTCTAGCTTCAGTACACAATAATAATGCCAACAATCTCAGATTTGAACAGTAACAGATCAAAGTTCACTGAATCAATGTAGGTTGTTCTGCATCTGCTTTGCTGACTGCTCACCTTGCTTCAAACCGACGAGGGGGAGGGCGCCTGTTACCGGAAGGTGCTGCTGCTGCAGAAGAGGCGCTGCCCACGGCAGCAGCTCCTGCCGGCGATGGCCGGCTGCTTCATTGGGGCAGGTTCGCAGGGGCGACGAGCTGCCGACGCCGAGCTACAGAGGGAAAGCGGAAGGGTCGAGATGGCTTGGCCGGAGTAAGGGAAGTGGCGTTGTGGCGAGGTGCTGGGCGGCACCACCGCGCCGGTCCCTGCATTGGGGACACAGAGTTCAGAGAGTCAAGGGTGACGCGAGGTCACCAGCGATGCGAGCAGCTGAGCAGGGGCGAAGCAAGCGATGCTGCGATGCAAGTGTTATTGTGGGCTTGGTTCCTTTAGTGGGCTGCCAGAAACGACAATTGGATTGGGCTTATGACGTAAATATAAAAGCTACATATAAACCTGTGTATATATATTACTTTTACACTTAAATCTTGGGTATGGCATGGCATACAGGCGCATATGTGTTAGTACTATGATTGATTAAACTAAAGTTGACAAAATAAAATAATTAATGAGGAGTTGATGTATAGGCCCTATTTTAGTTAAGCTAGCACACGTAAGTCGTAGCTAGTTTTCAAATAGTATTTCCTCACTAATTATGTCTTTGTGGTGTAAATTTTTTACACTAAAAGGTAGGATATTAGTGAGGTAAATATATTATTTGCCACAAATATCTTGTTAAATAGTGAGAAAATTATGTTGAGCCACTCGTTTGCCACTAAAGATGTTTTCTGTGGCAAATTAATATTGTGTCACTAATAATAGACACAAGAGTGACGAAAACTAGTTTTTTCACAAATACTATGGTAGACAGTGGCAAATTTAAATTTTGCCACAATATTTCCTCACTAATTGTGTGTCTTGTGACGATAATTCATTTTGCCACTAATAAATATCATATTAGTGGGTAAGTATTTTGTTGCCACGAATATCTTGCTTAACTGTGAGAAAACAAGGTTTCGCCACTCCATTCGCCACTAAAGATATTTTTTGTGGCGAATTAGTATTTGGTCACTAATAACCAACATACTAGTGACAAAAAACAAATTTTGTCACAAATAGTAAATGCATTAGTGGCAAACATAAATTTTGCCACGTCATTTATCACTAATGCTTGGTCTCCTTGTAGTGTAAGTTTTGAATCATGGCAATCAACCTAGAACTTAACTTATACTGGGATGTTTGGATAGGCTGTGATGATTCCCATGGTAAAAGGTCAGTTGCTAAAGGGATTGCAGACTCATGGATCGATTTAGAATTTTGGTTTTCCATAAGGTAAGAAAAATAAATAAAGAATATAAAAAGATAAGAAAAGATAAAAGTATAGATACAAGCTAATAGTAAGACACAGGTTATCTCAGCAACCGTCTTGTTCCCCGGCAACGGCGCCAGAAATGCTTGTTGATATTTGGGAACGCAATAAGGAATTGATCCGCAAGCGCACGGATATCGGTGAGCACTTCACCCGGGAAATTATCCAGAGTATCGTATTTATTTTTTTACCACTAGGAGAAAGAGTGCATCTGACTAACCGGTCTATTACTATTAACCTTTAGGCACAAAGAATGTCTTTCGATGTAAGTGATAAATAGAGAAGACTGCAACCGTAGTCTCCTTCTAACCTTGGTAAGGATGATCTACTGTTCTAATGGGGAGGCTAACGGAATCTAGACACCACAAAGAATGTTCAACCCGCACCTATAAACCCTATCCTTCCTGCTAACGAGATGTGATCTACAAAGGTAGCTCGGAATTGTCACGTTCCTCACTACTACCACGGTCCAGCTAGTCAGGGAATATCTATGAGTACCCCAGCCTAAACACCACGTTTACGCCAGCAATGATTACTCTAAACTCTACGCGAAGAGATTAAAGTAAACTCATAAACCATAAGAACAATAAAACAAGAACTTACTAGAATTTAGAAGTCGAATTACTGAAGAATCCTAGGAGCAAGCTTCGGGTTAGGAGAACTTGATCCCGCAGGTACAAGCTTGGAGTAGACACCGACAGGCCGGGCTTCCTCCAATCTACACCTCCACTCTATCTCTCTCAATCTAGTAGAAACTAGAAGATCTATTTCTACCTTACATTGATTGCTAAGCCTAAAAAGAAATATTAATTAGAGAAGAGGTTTTCCTTCGAGGGCACCCCTCAGTCTCTATGATAATTTCTTCATGTCTTCTCCAGGGGCCAGGGGGGCCTTGCTTATATAGTCCTCCCCTTCTATGCGTTTTTGGGTCGATAGGCGAGGTGGTACTATGTTTTTCTTGATCCAATAGGTCGGTGGAATATCCCGAGCGAAAGAGTCCTGATTTGGCTCCAACAGGGGGGCGGGCGCCCAGGCTACCAGGGCGGGCACCCTGGGCCTGGCCCAGTTTTGCCTCTGCTTCGGTCTCGTGGCTTCTGGAGTCTTCTAGATGATGTAAAATCGTGTGGTGTGTTGATATCTCTATGTAATCCCGACATGTGGACCTTTCTTCCTTATTTCTTGATAACCCCCTGCAGAAACAGATAAACAACAAAACTCGTGGAATTCTGTCAGATCAAACCCTAATTCTAGGTGTTAGTTGTATATTGGTCCTTTCTCTTGTTTATTTGATAATTAAAATTGATACTTAAGAACCGTCAACACATAGCACTCAGGATCTTCCACGTACTTCTTATAAGCACTGTACCAAAAAATACTAGTGTCAACGACAACTTGAAGACATTTATATGTTAACTGTAAATGAATAAGAATAAGCTCTATCACTTACTATCTCAAAACGCTTTCAAAGTGCTTGTACCCTGCTTTGTTTGTTCCCTGTAATGAGTCTAATATGCAAGCCCTTCCATCTTGAGGATAGATTATAAATGCTATCCAGTGACCCGTGATGCCATGACTACACCATTCATCAGATGATACAGATTTCAAATGGTCAAATATGAGAAGTCATGGTCTTAGTTACAATATATATGATCAAAGTATCTTTTGTTATTACCCGAACTGGTGGGCAGCCATGATGCATCCATCTCCTCGGACCTTCTTCATGGCCTCATAGATATACATTCCCGCCCGATACCTATATTCGATTAGTAGATCTTTCCTATATTTCACTCTCTCTTTCGCATTTAAGTTCACCAAGTCTTCATGAGTATCGGGTATATCGTAACCCGCAATTGTTCTCTCTGTAAGAAGGATTGGAGATAGATATATAATACCCTTGTTTAACTCTTTGCTTACGTAGGCTTGCATCCTGCAAGAAGTAATCATGGCATTATTAGTTTGAGTGTTAAAGTTCCCATAGCAATGATCAGGTTCTATCAAAGATGTAAGTAACTTACAAGGCAAATATGGTGACTTGGGACACGTCGAGGTCCTTTCGCCGTAGTAGTCTATGCATGTCATGGAAATCAACAACTACTACACCATCCGTAGGCATTTGGAAGTACTCAGCCGGGATGTTGATGACAAAGTTGTGTAGGCCCAATTTTGCGGCTTCCATGTACCACAAATGGAACCTCCTTACCTCCCACCTCTCTTCAATGAGGTCGCCCAAGGTCAACATAAACTTCCCATGCACATAGTTCTCGGGGCAATCATCCGACCGGGGCCAAAAGGACGGAGGTGTTTTCGGCCTACAACACCAAGGCTTGACATGTTAGGGAGTGGAAAAGGCAGAGAACATCTTAAAACAAATTATATATTGATGATGCATGCTAGTACCATACCTTTCAAATGTAGTTGAGAATGGGTGCTTGTTGGCTATTTGATAGGCCACCCAACTCGACTTGGTATGGTTCGGTGGTATGGCCTCATCTTCAGGCTTCCTCGGAGGAGGAGGAGGACATTGGTTTGAGCCTTGGTTTGATCCACTTGTAGGTGGTGGTGTCACTTCGCTCGGTGTTGCCCCTATTCCTTCCTGTGTATTGCAGTTGTCAGGAGTCACGCTTCTTTGAGGAGTGTTGCTTGGGCCACCAGCACATTTTTGGTCATCACCGCCATTGTCATCACCACCACCTTCGTTGTAATCACTTGGGCTAGCCGCAGGGGACGATGATGGTTGTGAGAGCTGGGACATCGGCGTCGGCATTTCCAACAAGATATCACTCTTGTTCCATAGCACGCACGAGCCGATTGTTCCGCCGATGAACCTGATTCCATCTTCTGTGGGAATGTCAAGTTCATCCTCCTCAAACTCTGTGTTCGTCCACGCCACAACCACCTTAGCATAGTCAGGTGGGATGGTCTTGCCGTCATACGTGGTGTCATTGTCGGGCGGTAGTACCACACCTTGGGCCACCTCCTTCTTCCTCCCACTCCTACCAAAGGGCATCTGGAGCGTGCAGATTGTTTGTTCGGTGATGTTATCGGCTGGGTACCTTCGATGTTGTCCAGGCCCTGGGACAATCTGCCCTTGTATGCTGGGTTGACCCGGTAGTGGCAGCACACCAGCCTGTTCAAACATCTGCATCCTCAGCTGCACCATCTTAGGGTCCGTGCTCGTGAAAGCGTCTTGTATCTTCCCCATGATCATTTCCTTGACTGCATCATCCTTGCCTTTCTGGATGAGCTCTTCCTTATACCTCTGCCTCGAGCGGTAAGAGCTACCCTCAGCTTGCCAAGACTCCACATCCTTCCAACTTTTCCTTGAGGAAATCCCACGTACGCGGCCGCGGTGCTCGGGGTTTCCTAGTGCCTCAGTTAGGACGTCCCTATCTCGCCGAGGTTCGAACGATCCGCTCTTCTCGGCTGCAGTGACCTCAAAGATCCTCTTCTCCACCTCCTCGATTTTTGGGTCATTGTACTTGGTCCTACCCTCCTTTAGTTTTTTTGGCTGTCGTGCTTTTAGGAAGTGACGTGACCTCTCATCGATATCCATTAATGGATTCGACTGCCCAGCCTCAGCTGCCTCCCTTTCTTCCTGCCGCCACTGCTCTACCTTGCCAGCGTAGCCTGTCATGCCTAGGTGGTGGGCAAGCTCGTTCCTCTTAGCGAGCTCTTTGAACTTCTCGCTCTTGGCCTTTGCATCTTCGCTTAACATCTTTGTGACGAACTCTTCCCAGACATTAGCTAAGATGAAGTTGTAGTCTTCGAATGGTGTCCTTCCTTTCTGGACATAGTCTCGATTGAGCATAGATCTAAAGTTACGAAGTGCTTTGCCTGCGATAAATAGTGCATGGCTCTTGCACTTGTCTTCATCATAACCTTGCACTGGATACGTGAACCGCCTCTTCACCTCTCCCCACACTGTATTCTTGATGTCTATGGGGACTTTCCTCCAGTCACTATATGTGATAGGCACCTTCTCCCTAACAATACATGAACACTGGTTGCTGAAGGTGCCGATGATGGTTTTTGGCGCCAAGGGCTCTCCTTTTGGCCCTATATGGTGTATCGCCCACACTTTTTTCTTGCTAACCTGGTGCCTCCCGTGTTGTCCCCTCTTCAAGTTGGACCTGTCCTTGGTACTAGTTGATGAAGTGCCCGTGGAGGTAGTGGGTGCTTTGTCCCTATTTGGTGTATCCGCAACTTGTTCATCTCCTTCATTGGGGTAATCCAAGGAACGAGGCACGATTGATGCCTTTCAAGGAGAAGACCTTGCATTAGTTACATACTTAAATGAGAGGCCCCCATACGTCTCAATTAACAATGGGTGCATTATAAACTTACATCGAGCCTTTGTGATATAGAATCATCTACCGATGCAACATGTGTCTCCGTGCGAGGAGCTCGTTTCTCGGCCGTCGGATCAAAGTCTGGATCATCATCGTCCTCTCCACGAGGTCTCTTTTGTGGCCTCGGTGTTAGTTGCTCGCTCTCGTAACACGAGGTGTCTGATGATGAGCCATTATCATCGCTCTCATTAGGAGTAGGCTCACGCCAATTTTGAAGTGCCTCCTCCGTCGACATTGGTAGCTATGAAGAAGATATAGTTATATGGAACATTCATAGTAATATAAACACGAACAATGCCAAATTCATCTCAGAATATATAAAAGAATCATTAAAAGTATATATTCATTTGACAACAAGTATACATCTTTTTTTCATATACATTTGTTGTTTGTATACAAAAAGTGAAGAAAAGTACAAAAGTGAAAAACAAAATTACATAGTTGTAATAGAAAAAAGTACAAAAATTAGAAATCGGTGCAAAATGGTGTACATAGTTGGCTCAGATTCGCCCCATTGTCATCATGCTTCTAAACTGGTTGCTTGAATACAAGCCATCCTAGATTAGGAGCTTATTACCATTAATAAGGAGGCATGTGATCATCATAGCCGCTGCCTCAGTACAAAAAGATTCACATCATAACAAATGCCACTGCCTCAGCATATTTTTAAACTTTTCAACAATTCATCATTGCACAGGCCACAAATTAAGCTCAAATTGAATCAAAGCATATTACATGAAACTTAACCATGGTGGGCAGGGTAGTAGAGAATAACAGTAGTAGAGAGTAGAATATAGAGTAGTAGAGAAGGTGATAGTAATAGTTCATGGGCAGTGGCATCCCAACTCATCTCAAATTGGCCAAACTTCATCCAAATTCATAAAAAATTCATCCCAACTCATTTCAAATTGACCCCAATTTATCCAAATGTTGGCACAGTGCTAAGTTAACTATGTAATTGGCATCATAGGCAGTGGCATTGCAATGTTAGTTAAAAATGGACAAACATCACTGGCAGCAATTCATCAAATTGGCATCACAGGCAACACTTAATAAAAAAAGACAGTACAGGTCAAACATCATAAGCACCAGGGAGCCACGGAGATCGAACATCAAAACTAGTGTACCAGGCACGATGGGGCCGGGGAAGAAGAGGGAGCCGGTGGAGACGTCGGGGAAGACGAAGCCGAGGGAAACGTCGATGTCGGGGGAAGGAGGGAGCCGGTTGAGACGTCAGGGAAGACGAAGCGAGGGAGATCTAGGGTTTTGAGGATTCCACGTCGTCTCTGTCACTGGTTCGCCCGCCACCTCCTCTGTTCTCTCCCAACGGTGAACGGACCAAGGCCAAACCCTAGCGACTGCGAGCGAGCTTCCGGCGGGCGACAACCGTGGCGAGTTTCTAAGTCAACTTGATTCGATTCGCCAGCCACCACGCTCCGGTCGGGGAAGAAGACCGAGCCGCCGAGCACACGAGGAAGAAGCGCGGAGGAGACGCCTGACGGTGGTGGTACGAGCGGAGGAGGCGCTTGACGGCGGTGGCGGCGGTGGCGGCGAATTTGGGCAGCCCTTCGGGGTCAAAGTGAGACAGCCGAAGACCTAGCACTCGTAGGGGACGAGGCCAGGCTTATATAGGGGAAGATTAACCGTGGCGGGCGGATAAGAGTGACCCCACGGTTAATATTAACCGTGGCGGGCGTTTTACAATGACCGCCACGGTAAATGCATTAACCGTGGCGGTTATTTTATGATACCCGCCACAGTAAATAATTTATGTAAATTATAAAATAATTAAATCATTTGTAAAGTATCTCTAATGATAGAATAGGTCTTAACAAAATATATAATATTTATGTACAAATTTTGAGTAAGACGGATGATCAAATAAGATGTGTGAAATTCTAAAATGACATTCTTTTTGGGACGGAGGGAGTAGGTAGTAAGAGTAGTTAGGAGTAGTAGTAACTAGTAGGATAGTAGTAGTAGTAGTAGCAGTAGTACATTACAATATATGTGGTTCCATTACAATAATAGATAGTTACATAAATTCTTGTTCATTAATATCATTTTGTTACAAGTGATCCTACGACGGTCTTCCTCTCACCATCAGGGCGAAACAACGGCATAATCTTACTCTTATTGCAGCGGGCCTCGATGAACTTTATCTTTCGTGGATGATCGGTAAAGAGCGATAGCTCAGCATAGTTGTTGTATTCTTCGGGGCTTTGGACTCCATCTGCTCCCACAATCCGTTGCTTCCCGGACACAACAACATGTTTTTTGCTGTCTTTGGGCTTCGGAAAGTAGGCAACTTGCGCACAACGGCTTGCTAGCACCCACTGATCATCTTTATAGCCGACACTTTGGAGCTCCACATTGGTTAGCCCATATTCATCGACAAGAACCCCTTTTGGTTTGACCTACTGGCACCGAAAGACAGCTAACTGTAGTTCACCACCGTAGTCAAGTTCCCATATGTCTTCAATCTGCCCAAAGTATGTCCTGGTCAGCCCTGTTGAGTCGTCAATGCCCTCATATCGAACCCCACTATTCTGTGT
Source organism: Sorghum bicolor (assembly GCF_000003195.3). Classification (NCBI taxonomy): domain Eukaryota; kingdom Viridiplantae; phylum Streptophyta; class Magnoliopsida; order Poales; family Poaceae; genus Sorghum; species Sorghum bicolor. Next base: position 8,286,337 of record NC_012877.2, read on the forward strand.
CGTGCTCTTCTTGTCCTTCTCCTTTGTGTGGAATCTGTATCCATTGATGTCATACCCTTGCCATGTGGTGATTTGTGTTGATGGGCCAGATGCAAGCCTTGCTTCATCAGAGTCCCCGTGGGGTATGTCCTGTAGCTCTTTGATCCACACTGTGAAATTTTCCTTGTGTTGCTTTTGGACCCATGCCTCCGTGCGTTGTCCATCACAAGTGGCACGAATCTCCTCTAGATGCTTATCAACAAATGGTTCCATAACCACTAGTTGATTGAGGACATTGTGATGAGCTTCTTTCACCATTTCGTACTTGAAATCGGTGCGTACTTTCCTCCCTGTGCAACCAATTCCTGTTGTTCTGCCTTCATGCTGAGGGACAGGTAGGCCAATAGCCCTTCCGTCCCGGATATACTTCGTGCAACAGTTAACAGCCTCCTCGGTTGTGTATGCCTCGACCATAGAGCCCTCTGGGTAGGCACGGTTAAGGATGTATCTGTTGAGGGTTGACATGAACCGCTCATACGTCCACATCTGGTGCAGGTACACGGGGCCTAGCTCTTGTATCTGATCAACCATGTACATCATCAGGTGTGTCATAATATCGAAGAAAGATGATGGGAAGCACATCTCGAGCTGGCAAAGAGTCTCTGCGATGAACTGTTTTAGGTCAGGCAGCTCAGCTTCAACGATCACCTTTTGTGTGATGAAGTTAAAGAAGTAACCAAGGCGTGTGATGACCATCTTCACATACTCTGGACCGATAGCCCTGATCACAATGGGAAGGAACACTGTGAGCATGACATGACAGTCATGTGCGTTGAAGCTAGTTAGTGTAAGGTCTTTCATGGAGACCAAGCTCTTGATGTTTGAAGAGAAACCAGTCGGCACCTTGACACTCCTAAGCCATTGGCACACAGCCCTCTTCTCATCTTTCGTGAGGATGTAGCTTGCGCCTGGAATATCCACTTTGCCACTCTGTGGTGACTGTGTTGGGTGAATTTCAGTCCTGATGTTCTGGTTCACAAGATCCATCCGTGATTTTAGACCATCCTTTGTCTTAGTCTTGATGTCCAACAGAGTGCCAATGGTGCTTTCGAAGACATTCTTCTCCAGGTGCATGCAGTCGATTGCATGAGGCGTGTCTAGCTCCTTCCAATACGGAAGGTACTTGAAGAAACATGACTGCTTCTTGAAAAGGATTGGGGCGACAGGTGGTTCACCCTCTAACTTATCTCGTTTCCTCTTCTTCCTTGACGTGGTACCGGCTTCCTCTTTCTTCTTCTTCCCGAAATCATTTTCTATACCTTTCACCATTTCAAACACCTTTTGCCCAAACTTTGTTCTTTCTGCCTTGTCAAGTTCAGGCTCGTCGTTGTTGTCAAAGTACTTATTCATCGTACTTGCCCGGTACCTATGGTTCTTGGATAGGAATCGCCTATGCCTCATGTACACTAACTTCTTGGATGATTTAAGATAAGTGTAGCAGGTACCGTCAATGCAAACTACAAAACCTGACTTACCCTTGATCTGCCCTGATAGGGAAAGAAGAGCAGGGTAATCGTTGATGGTCACAAAAATAATAGCTTTTAGGGTGAACTTCTTCTTTTCTGAAGCATCCATCATGGTGACCCCAGTTTCCCATAGTATCTTCATGTCCTCCATGAGTGGCTCGAGGAACACATCTATATCATTGCCTGGCTGCTTTGGTCCAGAAATAATACAGGTTAGTAAAAGATATCTACGCTTTTGACATATCCAGGGAGGTAGGTTGTATATGGTGAGGATGACCGGCCAAGTGCTGTGTGAGCTGCTAAGGTCACCGAATGGGTTCATCCCATCGGTATTAAGTGCGAACCTAACGTTTCTTGCCTCATTACCAAATTCCTTTTGAAACTTAGCATCAAAACGCTTCCATTGTTTGCCATCGGCGGGGTGCCGCAGCTTGCCATCACCCTTTGTGCGCTCATCAGATGCATGCCACGACATCAGCTTAGCATCCTAAGGATTCCCAAATATAGCACGTAGGCGATCAATCACGGGTAGATACCACATCGTCAAAGCTGGAATCTTCCTCTGCATGTAACCCTCTTCTTCCTCATCCTCCGGCAATGGGATCGGCTTCTTCGTGGTAGACTTTTTCTTCTTCAGCGCTCTCTCGTCGTCCGCCTCCGTGCGACAACCGGCATTCCTTTTGTACCGACTCGCGCCACAGTGCGGACAACTCTGCAATTTCTCATACTTGCCTCGATAGAGGATACAATGGTTAGGACAAGCATGAAACTTTTTAAGCTTCATCGCCACTGGCCGGATGAGCTTCTTCGCCCGATAGGTGTTGGGGGGCACCTTGTTTCCCTCTGGGTATGTGTCAGCAAGGATACGTAATAGTTCGTTAAAGCTACTGTCCGACCACCCATGACGAGCCTTTACCATTAGCATTTGGAGGTTAAAACGTAGTGCTGTCTAGTGCTTCGGACAGTCCTTATAGAGGGGATCAATGGCTGCCTGCTTCATCTCTCTAAAATTCTCCAACCACCTTGGGCTCCCAAATAAAATGTCATCATCATCATGACGATTAGCAATTGACTCAAACAGCTCCACAGTCTCAGGATCCCTCACTGGCTCATCACTATCATCGTATCCTTCATCGCCGTCAGCCATGTCTTGGAGCAGATCAGCAATCGTGATGTAGTCATGCTCGGTAGTAGCACTACCATGTTCGTCGTCCGCTACTGATGAGGTATGTGGTTCGGTATTCACCGCTGCCTCATCTTCTATTTCCCCATGAAACTTCCAAACAGTGTAATCATTGACAAAACCGTATCGGACCAAATGAGATTTCACCGTGTCATCTCCATGGGCATAAAGGTTCTTGCAACTCTTACATGGACAGATGGTGAGTTCTCGCTTGAGACTAAGACGATGACTTTTGGCGGTGGAAATAAACTTTGTCAAATGTTCAATGTAAGCTGGATCCAATCTTGACATCTTATACATCCATTCCCTGTCCATGACTCTTGCTCCCTTGCAAAGACAACAAGAATAACACATGTAAGCATACTAATCTAGAAAATAAACAACTCAAAATAGATCTAGATCTAGATTTAAAGAAAAAGGTTTCAAATCAAAGAAAAGAGAGAGGATCGAGCAAGAGAACATAAATCAACCTCTTGTTGTGTCCTCCTTCACTAAATATAAGGGCAAAATATTCCCCTCTAGAAAATGACCATTTTTAGGGATTTGAGGTCAAAACCCTAAAAATGGAGGAGCAGCCGCGGGGAAGAAGGTGGTTGCGGCTGTATTTATAGCCCGTACTTAACCGAGGCGGGCATTGTAAGCCACCCGCCATGATTAATTAGCTATTAACTGCGGCGGGCACTAAAAGGAACCGCCACGGTTAATATATATTAACGGTGGCGGTTTTCTAATAATGCCCGCCACGGTTAATATATATTAACTGTGGCGGTTTTCTAACAATGCCCGTCATGGTTAATTATTAACCGTGGCGGTTGTCTTCTGGCCTGGCCGGCCTGAACCGGCAGTGAATAACCGTGGCGGGCGAAACCAACGCCCGCCTCGGAGGGCTTATGTGAAATGTTGTGCAAAATAAATTTTGTAGTAGTGCATAACTTCTTATTGGGAAGTCCAAATTACAAACCGTTTCTTGGGTGTGAAACTAGACTCCAAGAGCTTTCCAGCAATGCATGCCATGCACCACGAAACATTGTAGATTGGTACAGTTTTGCACGGCAAGTTGTACCAACATTCTGTCATGATAGACTGTTGACCTTCTGAGCAGTCTTGACTAATCCAAGCATAACTCTTGATTGCGACGTCCAAATGAGATGAGACTTGAGGTATTGGAAAGCAGACTCAACAAGCTTTCCAACAAGTCCTCATGGGCCTTCATAGCTTTTGTGAGTAAAAGGTTATGAAGATTTCTTTGCACTGGTCCGTTCTTAACTCTACTGGTCCGTTTTGCTAGTTTGTCAGGGACTTGCACTGGTCCGTTCTTCACTCTAGTGATCCGATTTGCTAGTCCGTCTTCAGAGTCCGATTCATTATTCTCTTCTTCTATATACCTAAGTACAATCAAGGTACAACACTTAGGTAGTATATAATTCTCATTAATATTAAAATGAATCTCACAAAGTAGCGAGTGGACCTCTTGTTGTAGCTTCTTTGCACGACTTCTTGTAAGTTGACCTTGACGTGTAGCATTTGGACTTGGACGAGCGTGCATAGCTGGGATGTCCTCATCATCCTCCCCCTCTTGAAAAGGAGTCATCCACGACTCTAACTCTTCTGATCCAAAGAGTTGTGCTAGGCCATCGGTTTGTAATGTTGTGATAACATCGCAATCTTCTTGTTCCATGATAGCAAGGTGTTTGATAGCAAGGTGCTTGAATGCTGATTGCCTTGGTATAGTCTCATCATCCTCCCTCCCTTCAAGAAAAGTCGTCCGTGACTTTTGTTTGTCTAAAAACAGCTCAAACAAAATAGAGGGTGGATGTACTTTATAATTCCAATGATCATTCCTTTTGTTTTGTTCATTTGTTCCATTTTGAATTATTTTTGCATTATTTCCTTTTCCATGTAAGAAACATTCTCTCAACTTTGGTGAACCTGTAAACAGTTTAGCGGATGGAAGCACAAAAATTTCTTCCAATCCAATCATTAGATTCATGTTATCATGTTTTATCTTTAGAAGATCAAACTTTTCATCAAATGGATGTTGAGAACTAATGTTATTCTAAAAATTATTGTGGCAGCAAAATTTATTCAAGGATTTAGACGTATAATTTTTAAACTCAATGCTCCAAGGTGTGGATGAACAACTTTTAGCTGTATAGGCTTTGCTTTGCACAAGATTTCTAACTTTAAGTGGATGGTACAAACATGTTGACAACATGAATTGATCGAAACCATAAGCACCAAGCATTTGTTGCATCTTAAAAGATTTCTCACTTTGTTTCTCTCTTAACATTTTTAAGTCCAAATCAGCAAGCTTGTTATATGTTACACAAATGGCATGAACCTAGAAGGTATCTACAACATGTTCTCCAATCAAGACAAATGTAAACTGGAAGCTATGAGTAGTATTCAATGAACTCAAAGATGTTATGTTAGAAATTTTCTCAAGCACTTGTTCAATATTGATAGGCATGTTAAGCATAGTATAACACAAACATTCAAGAGGAGATATCCTTGTAAACAAATCAGCACAAGTAACCGACTGGATGAGGTGTTGTTTGTTGTTATATGAAGTGTTGCAAGGATCATTCAAAGCACAAAGACTCTAATCAAAAAGAAATTCAGCACTTGTATCAACATGAGTTCCAGTCAAATCAGCACAAATGTTTTGGTTATGTTTTATTGCTGAAACAGTGATATCACAAGTACTCAGTATGTGTTGAACATTCAGATTTGATTTATTTTTCATGTATTTTAAATCCAATGATTCTACATGTACCAAGGTTTGAATCTCTGAATTTTTACCTTCATTGTTGATCTTAGATGGTTTTGATGAATTAACTAAAGGGTTGAGAAATGTGCAGCCATCTCTAAGATGTATTAGCATTGAAACATAATGCATCGTATCACACATATGAATGCAAATCATCATGTATATGAACCATATCAAACCATAGAAAAGATTATGTATGATTGAACTTTGGTTATCAACTTGCAAAATTTCAGCACACGGGTAAACATGTGAAATAATCAAATCAGTGCAAATAGTATGGTTAATCCCATTTGAACCATGTGCATTATCATAATTACGTGCTATTTTATTTTGCAAACTCAAATTTGATTTATTTTCAGTAATTGTTAGACTTTATGGTGGTGCAAGTCCCAAGGATTGCACCTCTGAAATCTTACCGTTATTCATGTCATGGTTCAGATTTTGGGCAACACACAATGGGTTTAGTTGAATGGCTACCTTCTCATTTCTCTCAACAAGTATGGTGTTGTCTTGAGCATCCATCTCTTCCCTATTCTCATCACCAACCTGCACATTTGGAAAGACAAAACTAGAAGTAGAGATGAGAGTGTTAGTTTCAAAGATATCCTCACTTGGCCTGCATTCTAAATATCTATTTTTCTATGGTGTATCCCTTACACTCTCATTGTTGACACCCTCAACCTTATAGTGGGTGGAATCACTCAACTCACTTTTGTTTTCACTCTCTCATTTTGGCAATGTGGCTCTCATTCTCACATAGATTTTGATGCACAATTACTTCAACGTCTTGTGAAGCCACATATGCATGCATGTGTATTGTTGTCATTGACAATCACTTATTCTTCCTCATCAAAGATTGGGGGCTAATCATAATTCACAACATCATTTTCTTCATGAACCTGCATCGCAAAAGGAACAAGAATAGAAGGTATTATGATGTTAGAAGTAAATAATTCCTCACATGATTCATCTCTTTTTTCTCTCAATTTTTGTGGATCACTCTCACATAGAATTTTGTGGCTCTCCTTAAATATTGTGGAATCTCTCATCTTCTTATTTTGAACTCTCTCACTGAATTTTGGTTGGTGCCACTCTTTCTCACGTATGGTGGAATGTCTCATCTTTTCCTTTTGATTTCTCTCACTGAATTTTGGTTGGTGGCACTCTTGCTGAATTTTTCTTTTGGGGGACACACAGTAATCTTCATCATCAATGAGCACACGGGGGCGAATGCTATGCCCATGAGCACCTCCTCCATGTTGTCCACTGTGGTCAAAGAAACCATGGCGAGAGTTGGCTGAGCTATGTTGTTTAGTCTGACCGTGCACCACACGAAGACGTTCATCAAACATCTTCTCCATGGCCTCCACTAGTGAGTTTTGTAGTTGGCGTAACTCAGCCCGAGGAACTGATGTTTCTTTTTCTCCATATCGACCACCACGAACGCTCGAATTGAATCCTGGCATGTTAGCACTTATACAAGATATAGTCGAATGGGTAAATTTGTGGAATCACACAACCTCACCTATTACTTACCAATGCTCTTTCCTGTTCTCAAGGACAGTGAATTGTGCTAGTGTAGCAGCTCAACAGAAGTGATTCCGAGGTTGCAAGGATTACGAGTCAAATGTCCTGGTTTCAGTTTTTGGTGGAGCTATAGATGGCTAAACAAGAGAGGCTACGGTACTAAAAATCAAGTGATTTGATGTGCTCACAAGATGTAATATTGCTGGTATATAAATCACCAAGAATCTGAATGTGTAAACTGAATTTTTAGTGTGCAAACCACAATATAACCTCTTTCCTCTTCTTTTACTTTTCTTTTGGATCTTTCTTTTCTTTTCTCTGATTTTTTTCTCTGATTTTTTAACTCTGATTTTTAATACTAATAGGGTGCGGATAACAAATAAAACACAACACAATATATGTAAAGATGGTGACTAGCAACTTGATGAACATAAAAACACAAGATAACAGTACCGTCAAAGGGCTTTAGGATTTTTTTGTGGCTTTTTCAGTGGACTATAGGTGATGAACAAATCAGTAGCAAATGATAGATATACTAAAGATAAATATGTGGATGATTGTGAGACCTACCATGACAACGAAAGCTTTAATACCAGTTGATAGGTTACCGATATGGAATCGATACTAGGGTGGCTCGATCTTCACGATAGTAGATCAAAAGAATAAGGATAACTTGCTGCGAACAGCGGGTAACTAGCTTTATACCGGACAAAGGTTGGATGCGACCAAGCGACGAGGAGAGAGGCACCGAAACCACGAAGACTTCGACTCAATCTCCGAACGACCGTAGAACCATAATCCGGAACTAATCCACACAATACGGCGCAGCCGAATGGAAGCCGTAGAGCACGAAGTAGGGGAACCCAGAGGATTCACTTCACAAGTCTAAGAAGAACAAGGAAGAACAAAGGTTGAGTAAGGCACTCAGCAGCACGGCTGCAATATCAGGTAGTTTATCAAATGATCAAAGGTTGCTAATAGCTTAGAGGTAGGGGATATTTATACTAGGAACAACCCTCCTAGATAGGTATGAAAACGAAATAGAGTTTCTGAGGAAAGACAATGTGAAAGGTCCCCTCGGAATGGATTCCCGAACTGGCTTCGCGTGACTGTTATCCTCCGGAGCACTTTCCAATAAACTGACCATAACTTCTTATTGGGAAGTCCAAATGACAAACCGTTTCATGGATGTGAAACTAGACTCCAAGAGCTTTCCAGCAATGCATGCCATGCACCACGAAATGTTGTAGATTGGTACAGTTTTGCACGGCAAGTTGTACCAACATTCTATCATGACAGACTGTTGACCTTCTGAGCAGTCTTGACTAATCCAAGCATAACTCTTGATTGCGTCGTCCAAATGAGATGATACTTGAGGCATTGGAAAGCAGACTCAACAGGCTTTCTAACAAGTCCTCATGGGCCTTCATAGCTTTTGTGAGTAAAAAGTTATGAAGATTTCTTTGCACTAGTCCGTTCTTCACTCTACTGGTCCGTTTTGCTAGTTTGTCAGGGACTTGCACTGGTCCGTTCTTCACTCTAGTGATCCGATTTGCTAGTCTGTCTTCAGAGTCTGATTCATTATTCTCTTCTTCTATATACCTGAGTACAATCAAGGTACAACACTTAGGTAGTATATAATTCTCATTAATATTAAAATGAATCTCACAAAGTAGCGAGTGGACCTCTTGTTGTAGCTTCTTTGCACGACTTCTTGTAAGTTGACCTTGATGTGTAGCATTTGGACTTGAATGAGCGTGCATAGCTGGGATGTCCTCATCATCCTCCCCCTCTTGAAAAGGAGTCGTCCTCGACTCTAACTCTTCTGATCCAAAGAGTTGTGCTAGGCCATCGGTTTGTACTGTTGTGATAACATCGCAATCTTCTTGTTCCATGATAGCAAGGTACGAGGGCCGAGGAAGCCGTTGGAGGGTGTCACATAATCTCCGAATTCGATGAGCCTACAGGCTAACCACTAGGACTGCATGCATAGAAATATGTCAGTCATTGTGGTTACCTAGTGGGAGACAAGATACCGATGAGTGCTCAAGAATGGAAAAAGAAGCCAAGTGCTCCACACATCAGTTTTGTCTCCGATCGTGATAAGAAGGCAGTATGGACTGACATCAGAGAGTATTTCACGTTCGACAAGAACGATGAGGAGCTGAAGAGGAGAATCTGAGAGTGGACAATGAAGAAGATGGCAACACTTTTTTCGGCTTAGAAGATGAACTTGTACAACAAGTTTATCAAGAAGAATGAGACACCAAATTTCAACACTAAGGAGTATGTCAAGCTGAGATCTTTTTGGATTGATTTCGTGCAGTACAAAACATGAGAAGAGGGCGAGGATCTTGTCAGAAGGAACAAAGAGAATGCTGCTCGAAAGAGATACCACCATCATTTTGGGATCAGGTGGCTATAGAAGTGTTGTTCCAAAGTGGGAGAGAATGGAAGCAGAGATGATTGCCAAGGGGTAGTTCCTTAGACTATACGGGAGAATTGGGCTGAACGCTCGAAGCATTGGTTATATGGTCATGGGGGAACCATGGATAAAGAAACTACGGTGCTAGATTGGGGCCTAGAAATCTCAAGAGCAGCAGAGACGCTAGTTCGTGCACGAGCAGTGGTTGCGGCTGGTCAGTTCAAGCTCAATAGAGAGAAGGATAAACTCATGTACACCCTTAAAAATCCAGAACATGGCGGGCGTACGAGAGGGTATGGGGCGATTCCGTGGTACCATTCCTTCCAAGTGGATCGAGAAACTTACAGAAGCCGCTATAGAAAGAAGGACAAGGAGGCAGAGCGGATTCGCAAGTTGGAGGAGTATGTTCATGAGTCAAAAGAGCATGACAAAATTTGTGAAGAATGGATGCGCGAGGAGGTCAAAAGGCAAGTGCAAGCCGCACTTAGTGAAATGATGAGAGGGGGGCTACATCATCACAGCCGACAGATGTCAACATTAGCCCCCCAGATCACTTGAAGAGCAGGTGCGCCTCCATGGAAGTACTGACCGTTCAAGCTGACGCGAAGCTACGCTTCCCCATGGATGACCTCACAGAACCAGTTACTTCGTGTGAGCTGCACATTCTAGAAGGAACCAGGACGAAGAAGGTGGCTGTCGATGTTGTAAACCCTATCGACCGGATGAGGACACCGAGAATCCATGGTCAACTGGTACCAGAACGATATGCTCGTGTCTCGGTGGATAGGGTGGAGTGAGGTTGTGATAGTGTGTCACTCGACATTGAAGGGGGAGATGGGGAGAAGACTCTAGGTGAGGTAGAGAAGATATTCATTTGTTGGCGTAAGTGCTTCATCATCATTCCTGGAGTCTCACTGCCGCCACCACCTCGTCCTACTAATGATCAAGATTGTCAACATAGGTGCATGGATTCAAAAACAATTTATTCGCTTACATCCTATATATATATATTGAATTCAAAAATAGAGTTCATTACTTACAACACTCCTTGTTTTTCTAGCAGAGACTTCAGTCTAATTCTTCATTCCCCAGCGCATCATAGTGCTGTGGGCGGTGAAGATGCAGTGGAGGACGCGACTGCAACCCCATCTCCTCCACGACGGTCTCTAAAGCCACCACGGGCCGCACCCACCCCACCACCGCCTTCGCCACCGCCTCGAACACGGTCTCCAACACCACCACAGGCCGCACCGTCCCCGCCACTGCCACCGCCTCAAGCCAGTAACAAGAGGTCCTCCCCAGCACCAAAGGCTTTGGTCCCACCTCCTACAAAGAAGCATGCTTAGGCTCCCTCTGGTAAAAAAGCAGCCAATGAAAAGTTGTCTTATGAGAAGAATGAAGAGGAGCTAATTACATCGGTTGCTTCAGATATGAAAGCACACTTTGAAAAAAAACTAAAAAGGAAATAGAAGCGAAGCAGAACCCTGAAAAGCCATACCTCTTCTTACCAAAAGGAGAGCTAAGGAAGAGGGTGGAAGAGCACAATCAGAAAATGCGCGAAGCTCGAAAGCCTCCACCAAAGTCAGACTATGAACACCAACTACTCAAAGCTGTAAAAGCTCAACCCACCAAGAAGAAAGCAGGAAAGGGTGTTCCATAGCTCGGGGACAGATCAAGACCTTTGTCCACGTTAATTATGGCAGATCTGTGTGGTTCAAACATGGGTGTAGTATAGAGGAAATCTGGAGAGCTCACTTTGTCTCAGATGGACTCACTTGAAAATTATTTCATTGAGAGCGGTCTCCCGTACTGCACGATTGAAAATATCATTGTTGGGCTGGAGTTTCCACGAGCGGACATAGTTGATGAATGGAGGAGAAATTTTGCATCGGGCAGGAGTCTAATGAACCCCAAGCACCTACATGTACTCGGTACGCAGATGTTTGCAGTCAACAATTGGTGCATAAAGGCTTTTAAAGGCAGAGTCGATTGGATTTATGTTCGAATTAGAAACCATCACTACTTCCGTGGCGATGACCTTATCTTAGTCTAGATGGATGAATTACACTAGCTATGCCATATGGACGCTCTGGACAAATCGCTCATTAGCTGCTTTTGTTTGTAAGTAATTTCTTTGTTTTTATTAAACTCTCCAGCATGTCTATATGGTAGTAACCCTTACACACGTACTTGTCGATGGACTCATATGCAGGCTTCATATGACTGAGCTCAGATCCAAAAACGACAATACTGTTGGATTTGTTGATCCTACGTCATTTTCAAGGAGCCAAATCATTCGGCGACTTGGATCAATGACATGTGTACGAATCTTATGAGGTTCTTCGTGAACCGAAAAGACAAAAGAAGAATACTCTTCTCCTACAACTTCAAGTGAGTCATATATATAGTTAACATGCAAGTGTGCACCTTTAATTTTACTTAACCCTAATCTACGACTCATGTCTCTACGAACAGCTTTCACTAGATACTCATAGTCATTGATAAGTTGGTAATCTATTACTCAATGAAGAAACCGCAACAAGATTACCAAGATATGATAGACATCATCCAAAGGTAATTTTGATCCATTGCATGCGTAAAGTAGACTAAGCTTGTATATATATGTATACTTAACGATCCAACTCTTGTTTCATATCATTGGTTTAGGGTTTGGAAAAGATTCATTGTTCGGGAACATCTATCTCAATGTAGGGCGCCACTAAAAATAATATAACTACAAGTAAGTTTATCCTTCGTCAATGTACGTGGTGTATCTTTATTATATCATATATCATATATCTTGTCTTTTTTAAGAGATGAATCTTTACATCCAACAGTGGATTTTGAGATATCAATCGGGTAACAACTTATGTGGATACTACGTTTGCGAGTATATTATGGTAGAAACAAATAGAATTCCTGAAGAATACCTCAGAGTATGTAACACATGTCTCTGTTTATTTTCTCTCGAATTACTATTGATAATCTTGATATAACTAATATCTTCTTTTAATTCAAATTGAAGACTGAATGGTTGAAGCAAAAACTCATGCAACATGAACAACTCCAAGCAATACAAGAGGCAATAACAGGATTTCTTCGGGAACAAGTCATAAATCTAAGCGGCGAGTTCCACTATAATCCTAACGAGACGATGATTCCAAACAATGATGATCATTTGTATGCTCTGTAGATCTTTGAATGATGGAGTACACTTGTAATAGGTTTAGAGTACTAACTTTGGAGTACAACGTGTGCAATAATAGATTTAGAGAACAACTTCTATATATATATTAGCAGCATATGACAGTAAGCGTATTGCATGCATATATAATTGAATTATATAACTATATATATATATAAGCGTATTGCATGCATATATAATTGAATTATATAACTATATATATATATATAACTATATATATACAGTTATATAATTCAATTATATATGCATGCAATACGCTTACTGTCATATGCTGCTATATATATATATATAATATTAGCAGCAAATAATACATATTAGAAAACCTATTAAATAAATAAACAAAACTAAAAACAGAACTGAAAAGAAAAGAAAAAACCAGAAGATCCTTTAGTCCCGGCTGGTAATACCAGCCAGGACTAAAGAGTGCTGCTACATAGCACCACTGGCAGCACCCTTTAGTTCCGGCTGGTAATACCAACCGGGACTAAAGGCGGAGATTTAGCCCCGGTGCCGTGCGCCGGGACTAAAGGGGGGTCTTTAGTCCCGAAAGTGTAGTTCCGACTCGGGATCCGGGGCTAAAGCTCCTTCCCAGCCGGGACTAAAGGCCAATTGTGTAGCGGTGTTTGAAAAAAAACATACGCAGAAAACCATACACTCTAGCATATAGACTACGTTGCTATTACTTTTTTTTTAATAATAAATCCTCTAGCACGTGTGTATGCACAATTGCGCATATCCGAAGTCAGTATGATGATTTTTATTCTTGCGTGGAATTCAAACGAGCAAATAAGGCCTTGTTTAGTTCTTTCTAAAACCCAAATTTTTTTGAGATTTTGTATCACATCGAATCTTAGACACATGCACGGAGTATTAAATATAGATAAAAACAAAAACTAATTACACAGTTTGTCTGTAATTTGCGAGACGAATCTTTTGAGCCTAGTTAATCTATAAATAAATAATATCTGTCGTATATAAACGAAAGTGCTATGGTGTTCATTTCCTAAACAAATTTAGAACTAAACAAGGCCTAAGATCCAAAAGAATAGCACAACAGTGACGTGGAATTGAAACGAGTCAATATATAGTGACTATATATATAGTGACGCAACTTAACCAATATGTCACTGACTTGGTGTCGCCCATGGTCAGAAAATAAAATGGGTCATTATGATAAGTTATCAGTGACTTCAGTAAAACGCGTCACTCATAACATAACAGCGCCTGTTATCCGTGACTCTTGCGTCGCTTTGGACCCGAAAAAATTATGAAGTCGGGTAAGTGAGAGGTCAAGTCCGGACTCCGGACTCAACCTCGCCTCTCCTCCTCAGTCCGCTGCTCGTACTCCGCCGCCGTCGCCAACTCCGCTCCTTCTCCTCTATCTACGGCCACCGTCCCTTCCCTCCACCACCACGACGCGACGGAGACTGAATCCGATAAGCAGTCAGCCCGCGCAGGGGAGCAGACGCTCGGCATGGCCCTCGATAGATCTGGTATGGTGCTGTCTCGGCCTGGTGAATGCGCTGCCCGACGCCAGATCTGGCAAGTTGGTGGCTCGACCGGGTGAAGACCCTGGCCGACGACGGATCTGGGTGGAGGCTTGAGGCTTGCCGCCGCCTTCCTAGATCGACCGCATGGCACGACACTCCATCCCTAATGGTCGCTGCCGCCCCAGATTGACCATGCTTGCAGCACCCCTATACCCGGAGGTACGAGCATCTGTGCCAGCTCGTCCCTAACCACGCTCGCGTCGGATAACTAGAGCTTCTGCTTGGCGTAGGCGGTGATGTGACACCATGCTGGCAACCCTGGTGGATTTGGTAGCACTAATAAAATATACAGGGTACTTTTTTTAAAAAAAACTAAAATATACAGGGTACTAACGTTAAGGCTGGCGGCATAATTCTAGATGAGGCCGCGAATAGACCTAGCGGAAGCGGTATGTATTACTCTCTCTCTCATCAATCTGCATTAACACACTAAATTATTGTTATCTCATGTTTCCATGTAAGCAACACACTAGAGTTCGCATGTAAGTGCAGCTTACACTGATAAAATCATCTCAGAATATTTCATTTGGCTTTGTTCCACTCTTTCGCTTTGTTCAACTAATCCATCTTTGATGCTCATACCATTTTAATCTATTTCTTCACTATGATCCACCTGCCCAGTCTTTGCATCAATCTGGCGTGGAATGTCAAACCAAAGGGCTTTGCCTCATGCAGATCAGCATGGCTCTTGGCCTCATATAGACATAATTTTCTACTAGTCTCTGATGACTCCTTACTAGTAGTCTGTGCCTAACTGCTTGAGACATAATTTTCTAGATACAGTCACGTTTGTCTCCTTACTAGTAGCTTGTGCGTAACTGCACGAGACATAATTTTCTTGATAGTCACACTTGTCTATAGGCCACATGGATCCTTACTATTAGTCTTTGAGTATATAAGTAGTAGGTAGTCTGTGAGTATATAAGTAGTATGAGCTAATGCTTGGTGAACTATTGTTATCTTTCAGATTTTTCAGGTATGCACACATCAGGCCATGCAAATTCGCACTGTAACTGGCTTCTTGATTTTTTTAAAAAAAACTTAGGAGAATCTGACCAAGTTATGTGTAGAAATATTCTGTGTAATAGCTATTTTCCCGTGAGATGTTTATTCAGATTTATGTGTAGTAAACATGCGTAGGTTTTTAAGTCTGGGTAGCCTTGAAGAGGCTCCATTTGGTGAATTCTCATGTTCTGGTAGGCACTAGGCGCTAGGTAAACAAATATGTGTAATTGTATTGTTAAACTCAACATGCAATAGGCTTAGCTCTTTAATCGTGAATTCGTGATGCCTTCACACTGAATATTCCTACTAACTGTGTGTAAATCCTATTTATTGTGCTAGTTTAGTTGTCATACTCAAATCTGACTTAGTTCTTTCCAAACTCTTGAAAAATTCTCCCTTACAGAAGTTCTTCACTGATTATGAAATTCCATTTTTGTTTCAGTACTGTACTCTAGTTAAGTCAGTGACCTGATTGCTTCTGAGGGTTTGTTACTTTAGAGAACAGGTTTTAGTTTTATTTGGTACTTAAAGTTGGCTATGGTACTTATATGATACATTTTTCTTACAAATGGTCTGATAAATTTAAGCATTCAGAACTGTATGAGACATGCATAGAAATAATTTTCTACTAGTCTGTGATGACTACTTACAACTAGTTTGTGTGTGACTGTGGAATATAATTTCCTAGATACATGTACTGTCACAGTTATCTACAGACCACGCTGCTTCATTTTGCTTTGGTATAAGATTGTCTTAGGTGCTGTCTGCATCAGTCTGTATAAGGGGACACGAACACATGTATCAATACAATTTACTCTTTGGTTTCTTATTTACAGTATGAGATATATGATGGATTGTGTACTAAGAATCTAAATTGGACATCACAGGAAGATATGTGTTATGTTAGTCAATACAGTAAGATATGAGAGCTGGAAATATTTTGATAATGTTTCATGCACATGTGAGTTTTTTTCCCCATGTATCAGAATCTAGCAAAAACTTTTAGAATTGGGATTCACTAATATTATGGAGTTCTTCATTCCACAATTATTGAATCATGCTCCACTTTGGAAGTAAGGAAAACTACCTGAAGAATTGGCTGGTGATTTTTCAAAGTAATTTCTGAATTCCAGTCAGAAACTTTCATCAAAAAATGTGATTAGCTTGTTGCCATCCTTAGTGATGGAAAACTGTCTTGTTTGCATGTTGAGACCAACAGGTCTGTGTTTGTAAATCCAATCAGCCCCTAAGATGATGTCATATCCCTGAACTTCTAGGAGTCTGAAGTTTGTAGTGAATGTGTGACCTTGAATTATGTATGGGCAAGATAGGCAAGCTGACTGACTGGTCATGGGTTTACCATTAGCTTTTGCCACTTGAATTTCAGGAACCGTAGATAGTATACAATGAGCCTTGACAGCAAACTTGGCGTTGATGAAAGAAATATCACTGCCACTATTCACCAGTGCAGCTGCAATTTTGTCACCAATATGAAGTTGTAGAGTAAATGTATGACAGGATGCATTGGATCCAATTAAGGCATGCATAGATATTTGGACTGTAGGAATTGTGTCAGTATCCTGATTTTCATTGTCAGATAGAACCCCCTTCTTCTAGCACAGTGACTTCTTCGTGACCCATGTCATTTACATCGCTATGACAGAATAAAGTTGCTTGCCTTTGCATATCTTGGCATGGCCAGGAACCCAAGGTTCCCATTTACCTTCAGCCTTGAGTTCAGCAATTGTTGGGTTGGGTGTAGTTTTCTGATCAGTCTCTTTGGTCCAAGGCTTTTGTGGTTTGGCTACAGCCTTGAAGGTATTGTATTTTGGTGGGAATAGATTTGCTTGCTAGTCTTTTGGCAAATCAGTAAGCCTGCCATTGGAGGTGGTGTTGAATGTATCCTTTTAGACCTGACACAAAGCTACAAATGAAGCAGTCTTCAGGAAGGGTGGGATTGTTCCTTCTAACCAAACCCACTAATTCTTCAAACTTGTCCACATATTAACTGAACCTGTTTGCTTGAGGTTGTGAAATTCTCCAATCACTTCATAAGCTGACCTGTCATAGAATCATTTTCCAGCATTCTGACAAACTGGTGCCAAGGTATAATGTTTGCATTGCAACCTGTACATCTCCACCAATATTCAGCCCGTCCCTTCACATACATAACAGCTTTTCTTATCCATCCTTCTAGATCGTCTCTTTCAAACTCAGGAAAGTTGAGCTTTGGACCACGAGCTACAGCTTTGTGTTGGGCATTGATGTAGGCTGTGTAATGGGCTCTTGGTAATTGGTATTAAATTGTGCCTCTGGTGATGGTTTAGGAATGTGGGGTTGTGGTGGTTCAACTGTGTGGGGCTTGGTGTTGTCAAAATGGTGTGTGGGTTAACAGGTTTGGTGTTTGTCTCCTGGGTGTGGATGTTGTGTTGGTTCAGGGATGTCCTCAAATTCAGAAATATTCCAAGGATGTTGCTCCCAATTTGAATAGGGATCATAGGTTTCATAAGCGGAAGCTGATAGGTTGGGAATTGTGTTTGAGTAGACCAGTGCTAAGGATCAAAATGGTTGTGTTGGGCATGTCTACTATTGAGATCCCCTGATTGCTGAAATAATTGTGCTTGAGCTCTATGAGGTGGGGTGTAATACTGCTTGTCAACATTGGAAGTGTGCGATTGTGGTGTGGTTACAGCATTACCAGCAAAATTGGAGCCTTAGCCTTCCAAAGGAGAGCTCCCTGAGTGTCCAGTAACTTGGCTCAAGTAGCCCATTACTTGGTCCATAGTATTTTGCAGCATCTTGTTATGTTCTTCTTGTGCTTTCATGAAGTTGTTGAGAGTTTGTTGTACACCACCAACTTCTTGAGCTGTTACAAAAGGTGTGGCCTCATGAGAATCACCTGTTGTCCCCATTGTCGGGTGTTGACACCGTTTTTTGACACGTACCCGGGGATTAGTAAAGTATGGATCGGCAGATGGAGCAGCGGTAACTGATTTGCAGGGAAATTGCCGATGAACGTGGTTGCCGGTGAGGAGATAATTGAATGCGACTAAGTCCAGAGGTGGTGACGTGTTCGTGCCGATGATCAGTATTAAGTATTTGTCGATGGTCATAATAGGAGGTCTGCCGATGACTATGAAGGGGAGCGCGGAAGTTGCCGATCGATCCGTGGCGGTGTCCCGGTCGGTTACAAGGGGATAGTTTTATGTTTTCCTTAGTTATTTAAAGTCGTTTTGTATACGGACTCCGTTTAATTTAGAATTTGAGTCCTAGTCGTGTCTGATTGTAGCTCTTTGAGCAAGGTATAAATATAGAACCTAGGGCCTTGTAATCAGGATATCGATCAATCAATCAAACACAAGTTTTTACTCATATTTCAGTATCTACTTTTTCGACGACTTCGTCATACTTTTCCTTTTTATTACGAGTTCTTAGGAATTCGTCGACTTAAGCTCGACGTATTCTCGAGTTCCGCGTGAATATCTCTTGGCTGCGACATCCGGGCGCATCGCTGTTGTCGGGACCAAAGTATTCGAGTTATCACCTTTGCTGATAGTAAGGTCAAATTGGCTGGCACGCCTTAACGTTTGAATCGGTTATTATCCCTTTGTGTTTGCAGATCTGTTTTACATCAACATATCTTTTGGCACGCCCAGTGGGACCAGATTCAAGATCAAGATCGACATGTCGACTACCGAGTTCGACTTGAAGAACGTCATCCCCTTGACGGAAGCAAATCTCAGAGATGAGCAGAAGCAAGCTATTGCAAAAGCCATGGAGGATTACAAGCAACAATGTTTGAAGTCCTTCGGCATCAACAGGAGTGGCGAAGTAATCCAAAAAGAAGCGCTGCCGGCTCCTCGGCAGGTTACTTTTGATGCCAATCCTGGTAAACTTCAAGACATGGTTGATAGTGCTATTAACCGTGCCTTGATCAATCAAGCTGGTGTGCTGTCCAATACGGTTTTCAACGCCGTGGCTAGAACTTTCAAAGAGGGACAATTGCCACCAAATTATGTGGGCCCTGTCTATCATCAGCTAGGATCACCAGTTGTTACAGCTCCATCGGCTACTACGGCCGCTGCGGGTACAGAAACTACTGCTCTTCCAAGCACACTAGGACTCACTAATGTGCAATCTACGCCGATGACGACCAATCCATCAACTTCAGATGAGCAAATCAAGCTTACCATAGATCTATTGGCATCGGCAATGTCGGGATCCATTCCTCCCAACTGGTGGGGTTATGGTATGCCCCCAGAGATGATGGTGAAGACTACTGGCACATCTCAAATGGCTGATATGAGAGGCAAGGCTCCTATGGCATCGGCACCTCCAAATTTGCCGATGAATCAGAGTCCTCAGTACACTACAACTACTACTGCAAGACCTTACACTGGGAATTCTCAAGCTCTAACATTCTAGATGCCTAACGCATCGGCAGACTCAATGCCGACGCAGCAGAGGTTTATGGCACAGCCAGGGTATGTCAATCCAATGATGATGCCCGATCTTCAGCCATCGGCAGGGTTCGTGCCGATGAATGCTAATGGTGGATGGACGAGGCAATTAGTCTTTCCACAGATGCCTCAGCAGAATCATCAGGCTGTAGGGTTCCAATAAGGACAAGTTCAACCTGGTTTTCAAAATCAGGGAGTGGTTAACCAGCCGATGAATCTTGGTCAGCAGGTTGGTGGTCAGATGATCAACCCCATGTTCCATGCAGATCGTGCACCTCAGAGACACGTGGAAGCATATCAACAGGTGCTAGATCCGCAACCACCTCATTGGCAAGATGCCGATGCTTATTGGGCCGATAAGATTGCTGAAGTAATGAGGGACCAATTTGGGATAAAACCCAAAGTCAACACTTACTCTTATCGGACACCGTATCCTCCTGCATATGATTTAATCCCGCTTCCAAATCGGTACAAGGTACCGGATTTCACTAAGTTTTCTGGACAGGATGATACATCGACCATGGAGCATGTCAACAGGTTCATCATTCAATGTGGCGAGGCTACTAACAAAGATGAATTAAGGGTTTGATTGTTCTCGTCATCGCTTTCTGGATCGACATTCACTTGGTTCATATCGTTACCTCCTAACTCAGTGATTACTTGGACCGATCTAGAAAAGCAGTTCCACAAGTACTTCTTCTCTGGAGTTCACGAGAAGAAAATCACCGATTTGGTCAGATTTAAGCAACGGAATGATGAATCGGTTGAAAGCATTGTGCAGAGATTGCGAGAAGTTAAGAACAAGTGCTATAGTCTAGTTCTGGATGATCGGCAGCTGGCCGATTTAGCCTCCCAGGGTTTATTGCCACATATCAGAGACAAGTATACTTCTCAAGAGTTCGAGAGCCTAAGTCACTTGGTGCAGAGAATTTTCGACCAGGATATCAAACCCTTTGAACCTAAGGTAGCATGGAACAAGAAGGTGTCATTTGTTGATGAAGCAACAAGCTCGGATTCTGATGAGGAGTCAGTCATCGGCTTGTCAGAATGGGTGAAAAATAAGAAGCCGATGTCTTGCCCTTTCGGGCATAAGGAGCCAGGAAAGTTTGCATTCGACATTACAAAAGCCGATAGGATATTTGACTTTCTACTTCAGGAAGGGCAAATCAAATTGTCACCCAATCATGTGATTCCATCGGCTGAGGAATTAAAGAAGATGAAATATTGCAAGTGGCACAATGTGACTTCTCATAGCACCAATGAGTGCAAGGTTTTCAGACAACAGTTGCAATCGGCTATAGAATCTGGGAGAATCAAGTTTGACAATTCCAAAACTCAGAAGCCGATGAAGATTGATCAACATCCTTTCCCAACAAATATGCTGGATGCTAAGAGAAAAGCCAAGCTCTTGACATCGGAAGCAGCTGAAAGAAGTGCATCGGTGGATCCTCAGCATCAGATCACTACTGCCGATGTGAAGGGAAAAGGCTTGATCCAGGAAGAAAATAGCTCAGGGAGGCCTCCTCGATCCGGTATTGTGATAACGCATAGAAGGCCTCGGGAAACTTGGCAGCAACGTGAAGATCGGTATCGGCGCCAGCAAGAAGACTACCGTCGGGAAGAAGAAAGACGCCGACGGGAGTGGAATCGGCACAAGAATCACTGGAACTGCCCATTCTTTATCCATTGCTGGGAGCAGAACATTAAATTGCCCACTGTTAGAGATTGCCCTGAATGCAATGGTTATGATCGATACGACAGATCCGATCGGCGCTATCACGATGATGATCGGCAATTTAATGGGTCGATTAGGGGGAGAGCGTCAGTTCATGATCGGCTGGGGGGCAGACTCAGTGTACACGATAGGCTTGGTGATCGTGTTCAATATTTTCCCAGGAATCAAGAAGAGCTTGAAGAGATGGCAAATGCACGAGCTCCTGATGAGTTCATATTTTGTAGAGACGCTAATACTCATCGGATGGAGTCAAGGGAACATCGTCGTCCATCGGCAAGACAGTCACCACTTCCCCATGGTGTCCAGAGGGGTTGACTAGGACACAGAAAAGGAGACTGTAGCGCGGAAGACGAGAAGAGCTAAGCAAGGGTGAGAATTCTGGACAGTCTGGGGATCAGCAGCAGCCGGATCCAAAGGGAAAGGGACCATCGGCAGATGTCAACATGGTATTTATGTTGCCGATGGAGTTCCTTGCGCCATCCAGTGATGATGAGGAGTTGGAGTTTTCCGACCAGATAGCTCAGTTGGCTCTGGATCCGATGACAGCTATCTTTGAAAAGCCTGCCGACAATGAAAGACAGCATCTTAAAGCTCTGTTTGTCAAAGGAAGAGTTGATGGTCAACCGATGACCAAGATATTAATTGATGGTGGGGCTGCTATCAACATCATGCCGTATGCAGTCTATCGGAAGCTTGGAAAGGGAGATCAGGATTTGACCAAGACCGATATGATGCTAAAGGATTTTGAAGGAAATGTATCTCCGGTTAAATGGGCAATCTGTGTCGAGTTGACCATCGACAGTAAAACCTTGCCGACAACTTTCTTCGTGATCAGTGGAAAAGGTGCTTATAATCTGTTGCTAGGGAGAGACTGGATTGATGCCAACTGTTGCATCCCATCAACAATGCACCAATGCTTGGTTTAGTGGGTAGGTGACAAGATTGAGATTGTCCCGGGAGATTCTTCCTATGTCATCGCATGGGCAGAAGCAGACACCTATGAAAGGACTAGGTGTATCTCGGGAGAGATTTGGGAGAAGGATTTCCTCAAAGTTGCCGATTATGAAATTCCACCGATCCAAGCAGTCGGTTCTAATGAGGAGTTCTAATGGATAGGTTCGCCGATGATGGAAAGTTAGGCCAGGGGTTCACATCGGCCGATGATTTAGTAGAGGTAGATATAGGTAGTGGTGATAAGCCTAGGCCTACTTTTATTAGCTCCAAGTTAAATTCTGAGTGTAAGCAACAGTTAACCAATTTGTTAAAGGAATATAATGATTGCTTTGCTTGGGATGATACTGAGATGCCTGGTTTAGACCGATCGATTGTTGAACATCGGTTACCCATCAAGTCTGGATTTCGGCCACATCAGCAGCCAGCTCGCCGATGTAATCCTAATATTCTTCCTGATATCAAGGCCAAAATTATTAAACTTATCGAGGCTAAATTTATTCGACAGTGTCGGTATGCCGAGTGGATTTCCAATGTTGTTCCAGTTTACAATAAAAATGGGAACCTTCGGGTTTGCATTGATTTCAGGAATCTTAATAAAGCTACGCCGATGGATGGTTACCCAATGCCAGTTGCCGATCTGCTAGTTGATGTTGCGGCTGGGCATCAGATCATCAGTTTTATGGATGGTAATGCAGGATACAATCAGATATTCATGGCTGAAGAAGATATTCCAAAGACTGCATTTAGATGTCCTGGTCATGTTGGGTTGTTTGAATGGATAGTCATGACCTTTGGCTTGAAAAATGCTGGTGCTACTTATCAGAGGGCCATGAATTTTATCTTTCATGAGTTCATCGGCAAGCTGGTGGAAATTTATATTGATGATGTGGTGGTTAAGTTTGGAGATTTCACAAAACATCTTGCCGATTTGCGAAAGGTGTTGAAATGCACAAGGAAGCATGGTTTAAAGATGAACCCTAACAAGTGTGCATTTGGCGCATCGGCAGGACAATTCCTTAGTTTCATGGTGCATCAAAGGGAAATTGAAATTAGTAGGAGATCCATTGATGCTATCAACAAAATTGTTGCTCCTACCAACAAAACTTAGCTCTAGTCCTTGATCGGCAAGGTAAATTTTATCAAGAGGTTTATATCTAACTTGTCTGGTAAAATTCGTGCTTTCAGTCCTTTACTTAAGTTGAAAGCCAATCAAGAATTTATATGGGGGAAAGAGCAACAGTTGGCTTTAGATGAAATCAAGAATTACTTGATAAATCCTCCAGTTCTGATTCCACCTCAGCAAGGAAAGCCCTTCAGATTATATTTATCTACCGATGGGATGGTCATCGGTTCAGCTTTGATTCAAGAATTTGAAGGGAAGGAGCGTGTAATTTACTATTTAAGCAGAAGATTGGTTGATGCTGAGACTAGGTATTCGACCATTGAAAAGTTATGTTTATGCCTATATTTCTCATGTATTAAGTTGAGGCACTATTTGTTATCGGCTAAATGCACTGTTATATGCAAAGATGACGTGGTCCGAAATATGGTCTATGCCGATTATGAGTGGTAGGATCGTTAAGTGGATTTTGGCACTGTCGGAATTTGATCTGCGTTACGAATCGGCTAAAGCGGTTAAAGGACAGATTATGGCCGATTTTGTGACTCAACATTGCGGTGCAGTGGAGACTTTGGAAATTGTACCTTGGACGCTCTTCTTTGATGGATCCACGTGTGAACGGGGGGTAGGAATCAGCATAGTGTTAATTTCCCCTCGGGGAAGGAAATATGAGTTCTCCTTGCCGATTGTTGCCACGTCAACGAATAATCAAGCCGAGTATCAAGCTTTGATAAAGGAGTTGGAATTGTTAAGAGAAGTTCATGCTGATGCTGTTGAAATCTTCAGGGATTCTATGCTGGTTATAAATCAATTGGCTGGAAGCTATGAATGCCGAAGCGAAGTCCTGATAACTTATCACGAAAGGAGTATGCAATTATTAAGGGAATTCAGAGATTTCCGATTAGAGCATATTCCTCGGTTACATAATGAGGAAGCTAATCGGTTGGCTCAGCATGCTTCAGGGTATCAACCTATGGTTAACATGTTATCAGCAATCGGTGCCGATGATTGGAGAAAAGAAATCGTTGATTATTTAAAAGATCCATCCAAGAGAGTTGAGAGATGTGTTCTATTTCAAGCTCAAGTATGTGCTCCTCGAGGATGAGTTATATTATCGGACAATCGATGGAGTTCTTCTCAAATACCTAGGTGATGATGAAGCTAAAAGTTTGATGGGAGAAATCCATGAAGGAGTGTGTGGAGCACATCAGTCGGCTTTTAAGATGAAGTGGATGATTAGAAGGAATGAGTATTATTGGCCGACCATACTTGAAGATTGTTTTAAATATTTCAAGGGATGTCAAGGATGTTAGAAATTTGGCAATGTTCAAAGAGCACCCGCATCGGCCACGAATCCTATTATCAAACCCTGGCCATTCCGGGGATGGGCTATTGACTTAATCGGCCAGATTTATCCACCATCTAGCAAAGGGCATAAGTTTATCTTGGTTGCCACCGATTATTTTACCAAATGGGTTGAAGCTATTCCTTTGAAGAAAGTCACATCGGCCAACATGATTGATTGTCACACCCATATTTTAAGAACAAAATAGGATGCATAAAAGACTCATATGTGCCCCAGGAATAGTCGCACACATAAGTAGACAAATCTCAAATGTACCATTGCAGTGTTTATTACATAGCGGAACATAATAAATCACATAGTCTTACACAAAAATGATAATAATATTAAACAACACTCTTGACGGAAGCTCCACACAGGGACAACATTGACTGGTTGACTCCAAACCTAGTACTCATAACGGTAGTCCTCATTCCAGTCATCTTCATTATCATATATATCCTGAGGTGTTGGGAAATTGCAAGAGTGAGCACATATCGTACTCAACAAGTATAACCAGGGGTTCATGAGGCCCAAATAGCTAACACTGGTTTGACTGCATTCAGCTTTTAATGGTGGATATCATATTCATAATTAAATAGCAAATGTCAAGGTAGCATAAACAATCCATTAATCCCATGATCAAGTGTAAGCATAATTAATCCCATAGCATAAACGATAATCAAATGAACATAACAACTTAATAAGCTCATCGTCGGCGCAGCAAGAACCTCTAAGGCCGCTCTTAACCGTGAGCACGGCTAGTATACCAGTTTTACACTCTGCACAGGTTGTACATCTTTACCCATAAGTCATGATTTACCCTTTCGCCCGAGGTAGCTAATCTCTTAACCCCCTTCCTAGGGAGGTCGGCAGGGATCACTATGAAGCCTTTCAAAAGTTCGTCTAACATGTTAGGGCCGCAAGGTTTCCTTTGCGCGCAGATATAGATACCCCCTTCCGAATGGCACAATGACGCGCAACCAATACACATAGGGATAGGGGCTCGCACTATACCCAAAACGGTTCAGCCCATCCGCCCTTTCGGGTAACCTCTAACAAGCTAGAAAAGTTCTTCAAACTGAGCTAAAGCCAGAGTCATTATAGCCCTCATGGTTGCACTGTTGTCCCGGTGATCACTTACAGACAAGATCTCATATAGTTATTTGTCATCATTTAACGTTCATTGCATAGCTATTAATCATCTTACAAGATCATGGATTATATCAAGCACTAGCACATCTACACCAAATGCATATCAAGTAGGTAACAAGGAATACAGGTAACAATCATCGATGATTTTGCTAAGGTCGACGAGGTGATAGCATGTATATGATATATATGTGTAGTTATAAGCGAATAGGTAACAAGGATGATCCCAAGTTATACTTGCCTTGATCAAAGCTCTCCTGATCCTGCTGGTCTTCAAAGGCTTGGTCTTGATCACCAACGTATCTCTCACCGTCTATAAAGGCTTGGTCTTGATCACCAACGTATCTCTCACCGTCTATATCCGATCATCAATCAACAACACGCAATCCAATCTAGACAATCATACACGAAGCAAACAAGCTATAATTAGAACAGTACACCAAATAGTGGTAAAACAAAGATAATAGTTTATCAAAATGTTCTACGCAGCGCTACGATCACACAAACGTAAAGTTCACAAAAATCGGAATTAAAACGGAGAAGTTATGCATTTTCCCAGATTTCCTATAGAGAAATAATTAATTAAATAGTACCAGGGAATTAAAAAGTTTCAAAACAGTGAAATATTACTTCTAACATGTAGAGCTCGTAAATACGAATCTAACAAAATTTGAATGGACAAAAACGGAGTTAAAATGAGCATTTCATAAGCAAAACAAAATCAGTGGCAAAACTGTAATTTTCAGAAAGCGCCATTTGAACTCAGCCAGCCGTTTACGTTTTCTGAGCCGAGAAAGCGTATTTTAGACATTACGTAATGGACTGCGGGTTCGAATAGAGGAAAACGGAGGGTCTCTTTAACAAAATACCCCCACGAAGGGGTATCTTCTGTTCTGGGCCACCGATCTCGAATCCGACGGTCCTCAGGCCACTAGGGAGGGCCAGGCGGCGGGCGGGCCGGCCGGCTCCCTGCTCCGGCGCGGCGGCGCCATGCGAGCCGCCTAGGAGCTCGCCGGCGAACTCCAACCTCGCGAAAGCCTGCGCCAAACGATGAACCGAGCACATGGGATGAATGAGGCGCTCACCGCGGACTCGTCTAGGATGGTTTCTCGGGCCAAAAGAGGGCAGGGAGCTCGCGCCGCGGGGGAAGACGTGTGCGGCCTCGGCAAGATCCAAACCTCAGCGTTTGGGGCGGCTAGGGCTCAATTTGATGGCGAAAACGGAAAGGCAACACGTGGGGGCGAGGTTTGGGGCTTTATAGGGGCATGGCACGCGGATTGACAAGGGATCCCGATGAAACCGGGATTTGTGTGCCGTTCGGTGGAGTCTCCCGTTCGGTTACGGAGGAGAAGAAGGGAAACGGGGAAAACCCGCTGACGTGTGGGCCCCGATTGTCAGTGAAGCAGAGAGGGAGAAGAGAAGGGGCGTGCTGCGGCCGCGCTCTGGGCCGCTGAAACTGCTCGGCCGGGGAAGGGGGAGTGGGCCCCGTGCGGGGGAGGGGGAAGAAACAGGCTGGGGGGTGGGTCTGGTTGGATTTGCCTTTCTTTTTTTTTCCTTTTCCTTTTTCTTTTCTGTTTTCTTTTTCCTATTCCTCCTTTGTTTTCTAAAGTCTTTTTGAAAAGAGATTTTAAATCCTTTTGGAGATAAACAAAATACATAGACAAAAAGCAAGCAAGCAAGTAAATAAATAAATTAATTCCAGCATGAATGTACAACCATGTTTCTAAACTTATAATAAATTTTAATTTTGACAAAAATATTTTATTTACTAGATTAAATGCCCACCAAAATTGCTTAAATAATTCTCATTAAATCCTATTAATTCAAAAGCAAATTTTTGGGTGTTACATTGATTTTGTGAAAGAGCATATTATTTACCGATTTGGTATTCCTCAAATAATTACTACTGATCAGGGTACTATGTTTACATCGGGGGAGTTTGATGAGTTTGCAATCGGTATGGGGATTAAGGTGTTGAATTCTTCTCCTTATTATGCTCAAGCTAATGGGCAGGCCGAGACATCTAACAATGGAATTATCAAATTTATTAAACGGAAGATTGAAGAGAATCCTAGGAGGTGGCATACGTTGTTAAATGAAGCCTTGTGGTCATATCGGATGGCTTGTCATGGGTCGACCAAAGTTTCACCTTATCAATTGGTGTATGGGCATGATGCAGTGCTACCTTGGGAAATTAAGACTGTGTCTAGGCGACTATCTTTTCAAGATCAACTGGCTGCCGATGATTATGCTACTTTGATGACAGACGGGTTGGATGATTTAGCAGAGCGTCGGCTAAGAGCTTTAGTAAGTATAGAGGAGAATAAGAAGAGAGTTGCCAGATGGTATGATAAGAAGGTAAAGGCTAAGGAGTTTGCCGATGGAGTCTTAGTATGGAAATTAATCTTACCGATCGGGACTAAAAGTTCAAATTTTGGGAAGTGGTCTCCTAATTGGGAAGGTCCTTATTAGATAAATCGATCTGCTCCTGGCAATGCTTATATTTTAGAAACTCTCGAAGGAGTTGAATTTTCCAGGGCATTGAATGGCAAATATTTAAAGAGATATTATCCTAGCATATGGCTTGATGCATGAAAGTTTAAATGCCGATAACATTCCTATCGGCTGGATCAAAGTGTATCTGGGGCCGGACTTAGTGTTTTAAAAGGGTGCCGATAACAGTCCTATCGGCTAGACCAAAATAATCGGAAGTGTTTGAAAGAAAAGAACTGGACATGCCACCGATGAAGAGTTTATATATTTAGCAGAGCCAGGATCATCGATATGGCGCGTAGACGAATCTGATCAGCTTCTTCTATCTCCTTCATGTCTTCATCGGTAGAACCCTCCACTGGCTGCAGCTTCTTCTTTATTTGCAGTGCCTTGCAAGCTTGGATGTTTCGCTCTTGTTCAAGGGTTTTGATTGCTTCAGGCAGCTGGCTTTCTTCCTGTTGAGCTTGGGATAGAGCTTCTTCCACTTGCTTGAGTTCCGCCAACAGGGCTTCTCTCTTTGCCGATAGATCGGAGGTCTTTTGCTTCAGCACATCTCCTGAGGATTTCAGCATGCCGATGCTCTTGTGTTTTCATCGGCAAGGAGCTTTACTTTCATCATCTCCTCTGAGAGTTGGGCGTGGGTAGCTCTATCAGCAAGGCGCTGGATAGCCTTTTGATACTAAAGCTGTCGACTCTCCAAGTGAGCAGCCTTGAAGAGGATTTCTTCGGCATCAGCAGGAATTTGGCCTCTGAGAGTCTTGAACAGGGCCTTGGCTGGATCGGAGTCATCAACCAATTAAGCCGTGTCTTGATGTAGGAGGGCCGACAAATCTTCCAACTTTGCTCTAATCTCTCCCGATGAGATTCCAACCGCTCGAGAAGAACTTGCTTCCTCGCCTTCATCATCAGAGATTTCGATGGCGAAGGAGAACAAGATATCGGGAGAGTCCTGTTCCTGAAAAGGAAGATAAAATGAGTTATTTCATGATCAAGCACTGGTAATGATAAAGATAGAGATCAGGTAACTTACTTGTTTCAGAGCTATCTCTCGCCTCTAAATAGTTGAGGCCGATGGAACTACAGGCTGATCGGCTGGAATTGCCGATGAGACTATGTCAGCTGAAAGATTAACAGGGGTAATTATAAAATGAAAAAGTGGGTTCATCGGCGATGATTTCATATAGAGTATGTTACCTTGAGGGGATGCAGTGCTTGTCTGGAATGAGAAAACTACCGATGCTATGATTAAGCTTGCTGGATCGGTGAAAGGACCAAGGATGCGACTAGAGGGGGGGTGAAAAGGCGATTCTGAAAATTTACAACTTAAAAAGCGGAAACGATTAGAACTGGAGTTTTCCACGCAAATGAAAAACTCCACACAAAGATAATCAGAGAAACAGTTGTAAACAATATTAAATAAGTCTAACACCTGCACCACAGAGATTAGATCGCAGAAAGAAATATTATTGACAATTCACAAATACCAGACCCGTCCGGTATCAACTCGGACACGTCCGAGATATACAAGCACACAACACCTAGCTGTTTCTGTTCTCCAGCTTCTCCAAAACCTACACACAGCTTATATGATGAAGTATATATATACAGCACCCTACAAAAACGTATCCAACACAGATAACACAATTTATATAAGAAGTGTTGTGCTGTCCAACTCGGACACGTCCGGCTTGATCTCGGACGCGTCCAGAATTCACGAGCAGAGGATATTCAATCATTGTGCTGTGAAACTTCTTCCTCTCCTTGCAAGAGTCTCAATCACAGTATATATGATACTAGAACCCTATAGAGAAGCTCACACAAGAGATAAGACACAAATTTCAAATATAATGCGAAGGGAGACACAAAATTTGTTTTACCAGTTCGGTCTCCGTAGAGACCTAATCTCCGTTGAGGGGGCTACGGGTAAGGCACTCGATGACCAAGAGGATACCACTAAGGTCACTCTAGCTCAAAGGTCCTCCCTAGAGGATACCGCGAGGGTAACTCTAGCCGGAGTCTCTTCCAACTCCAACTCCTTCTTCCACTAGGTGATTTCTTCCCTTGCGGAGGTGAAATCCGACCTGCACAAACAATCCGAGGCAACCACAAACACTTGGGTGCTGTCCGGCGACGCCTAACCGTCTAGGACTGAAGAGTCCAAGAGTAACAAATGCAAATCACGAAATAGACAATATGCTCAAGTGCTCAAGTGGTGGCTTGCTCTCAAAACCGAAAGACTTTCAACCCACAAGATGGATTTGTCAATCTAGATCAAACACTCACAAAGAGAGGGTTGTGGAGAGTTAGCAAAGCTCAGCAAAGTGTCTCCAAACCAGTAGAATCAGCAGCCCCAAAAGAAGAGGGCTGAGGGGTATATAAAGACAGTTTTGAAAACTAGCCGTTGGCCATACCGGACGCGTCCGGTATCATACCGGACACGTCCGATATGGTCGAGGCCAAAAGACTTACCCCTGTTAGCTTGCTACTCCCTACCACGGTGAAGCCTACGTCGGAACTCCCGACGTACGTCGGAACTTCTGACAAGTCAGCACTACTGACGAGCACCGGAAGTGCTGACACGTACTAGAACAACTCCCTGGTCACCGCAACTCAAAAAGTCAGTATGCGCAAAAGTACTCATACCGGACGCGTCCGATATCATACCGGACACGTCCAGTATGCACGGCCTGTGCACAAAGAGTTCAACTCTCAGGTTAGTCTCTCTAAAACCTCACATGGGTTGACTTGAGCACTAGAGAGTATTAATCCATGATCATGATGCATCCCTCTTAATAGTACGGCTTTCCTATCAACTCAAGAACAAAAGATAAATCAAATTGAAACCACTTGAGAAGTTTCCATCAAACCAAAGCCTTTCTTTCAATTCTTGATAAGCTGAGGATGTCATCATGTCAAACTTGTTTTCATCTTGAGCATAGCCATCTTGAGCACATGACTTGGTTCCATTCAATAAATAGATTTGACTTCAAATGTACCAAGTCATTTCCATTAACTACTTCAAGTCATATGTTGCTTTGAATCATCCAATCAATTTTATACTTTTCATTTTTGCTTTCATATGAGTGATAGCTATCTTCTCAATAAATAAGCCTCTTTCAATAATTCCAATTGCATTGTTGTTTTGTGCTTGAACTAGATTGCTTCATACAACAATACATAATTTTGGCTTTTGTAAACTTGGTTCAAATACCTGTGAAGATAGCTTTTCCCTGTTTCACACTTAGCAAGATCATTAGTTCCTTTAATCATGGTTGTCATTCTATTATCCAAAACACATTAAGTGGCTTAATGCACTTACAATCTCCCCCTTTTTGGTGATTGATGACAACCTTGATTAAAGCTTACAAAAGATAATAAAATTAAGCTCTTGGGTTTAATGATTTATTTGAAGCTCCCCCTTAATATGTGCAATATGAGTGGAATTCATAATGAGACCTATAAAGGTCAATTTGCACATTTTAAGTGAGTGTCAAGCTCCCCCTAAATCATTGCATCCAGTGCAAGTGAGTGTGAACAATATAACCGTGATGCACATGACATGTATAAATCACACAAGAATAAATATGAAACATACACCAACATATGTCTTGGCAACACACTTACAAAAATAGAAATCTAAAAAAAATTATAACCAGCACACATAGCAAACATCACATAGATTTCCCAAGTCCACAAGTCACTAAGATAAAGATCATGTCTTATTCAACATCTCACATTGACTCAACATGATACAAGATGATAAAACAAGTCTCATGATAATATAACAAAGTCTCATGATACATCAAAAAGCTCATCATAGACACTACAACTGCAGTACAAATCTCAGAATATGCCAAACATGAAGAACATCTGAAGCTTTAATCAATATCTCTCCCCCTTTGTCATCCATCTCCAAAATGTACAAGAACAAGCATATGACATAGGAGGGCTACAAGCTGTAACCGGCTGTCTCTCACTCGTCATCATCATCACCATCTCCATACCTCTGATCTGGAGAGCGAGAAGTACCTGGTGGACGAGAACCACTCTGTCCTGGGTCACCTAGATGGCCATAGCCACCAAAGCCACTAGAGGTCCCCGCACCACCGAAGCCGTGGTCATAGTCGTGCGACTCATCAAAGTAAAGAAAACTGTCCCACCAGTGCTCCTGTGACTGCTGCTGCAAGGGCGCCTCAGGCTGCTCGCCCTGGTCTGTCTGACCCTGTTGTACCTGTGGTGGAACTGGCTGTGACTGAGAGTATCCACCAAACTCCTGCTGAAACTCTCTCTCATATCTAGCCTGCTGCTGCTCAAAAGTCTCAGGCTCACTAGCAGCACTGTCAGAAATAGGAGACCTAGGAGTAGGAAGCTCATTCTTCTGTGCAAGCTCCTTGAGAGTACGAGTATCCTTCCTCCTCGCTTCTCTCTCATGGTGCTATCTAGTCTTGATTGCATTCATGTCCTTGCACATCCCAAATATAGCACTAAAAAACTTCCTAATGCAAGAAGGAGGGGCACGGTCATGTGAAGAAGACCGGGAAGGACCACGAGGTGGAGTAGGGTGTGCTGCTGAACCTCCTCCGGCTGCTGCTCCTGGAGGTGACAAATCAATCTCAGCCAAGTCAGCAGCAATCTTCATAACCTTGTGCTGCTTGTCATACTCAAAGGAGTAGCCTGTCACCTGTCGAATCATATAAGTGATGTATGGTGCATAGCCACATCCCTTGACTGGTCTCTCACCTACTGACTTGATCTCATTCCAAATGAAATCAAACACACTGAATGGTCTAGCATCAGGCAACATCCTCATCAATAGATTTCTGCTATAATCTCCCACATTGCCCTTGTCTCCAACCTTGCAGGCAATGGTCTTCCTGAACATCCTGTCCAAGTATCTGTATGTGGGGAAAAGACCTTTCACCTTCCCCACAACTGCTCATCTAAAGCCTGGAATGTACAGCTGACCCATCCTGTCTGGAGGTGTCACTATCTCATCATGAATCTTGTCTCTAGCAAGGTCCTCCTCATCAAATCCAAGATATCCAGCAAAGGCTGCATACTCAACACTGAAACACTCGCCAGCTATCATCCAGTGCATCACCCTATCTGAATCAACATACAAAGTGGCATAGAACTGAGCCACTATCTCTGTGTTCCAATCATGCTTGAAGGACATGATCTCACTAGCACCAATCCGTGCACAAATATCAACAGCTCTATCGAGTGAAGGCTTCTTGTGAGCCTTCAACTCCTTCCACTTAGCCCACTGAGACTTGATGACCACAGGATTTCTAGTCAAAATGACAGTGGTGTAGAAGTCAATCTGAAACAAAGTGCGAAACCTGTAGTCATACATCACCTGCTGCTGAGTCCTCGGATCCTCACTCCTAAGAGTCTTCACTCTCTTTGTCATCCCTGTGCCCTTGTAATTGGCTCTCTGCACAAAATCTGGCACATTAGGATCATAGACTCTAGGATGCCCCAAGTGACGTCCGCCTCCTTGTCCTGACTGCTGTGCTAGTGGTACATTCTGGGCCTGCACATGGTCTTCATCACTATCCTCAGACTCTTGACCATTGCCTGACTCATGCCCAGACTCAATCTCACCTCTGGCCTCAACTCTGAACTGATCTGACTCTGAAGCAGATGAAGAATCATCATCATCACTACCTTCTGCATAATCAGCTGGTGCTCTATCTGCAAGCCTGCCAGATTTCCTCCTCCCACCTCCACTGCCACTGCCACTACCGCTGCCAGCTGCTCTCCTAGCTTCCCTTGTTCTTTTGTAGTACCTCATGGCAGTGGGATCATTCTTGTGCTTAGCTCGTGGCTCAATCCGTCCGTCTCTAGTCATGATCTCCCCCTGAATCCATAAACACCAAGGAGATATATAAGCATTTAGAGCCATGTCCAAATGTGCCTCTCATATTGCCATAAGATGAAACAATAATCATTTGATGAATTTGTAATCACCTAGACACAAATCAATGTCAAATAGGTTCACAAAGAATCTATAACAATTACTGAGATGATCTAAGACAATAGGGAAAAGAGTCTGAAGCAAGAAAGCAGCAGGTGCTGCTCTGCTGATCCATATCGGACGCGTCCGACTTGGACGCAGCAGCCTTATCCTAGGGTTCCAACTTCAAAACTCAACCAATTCAATCCATACTTTAGACACAGCTTCTAGACAAGGAATGTAGCATCTTCTCCAAAGGGATTTGGAAATAAAGCTCTATCCAATAGATCGGAAGGAGTCCGAGATTTGAATACCGTGAGAGTGGAGGAAAAATTGGGCCTTCGATTTCTTGCTGCAGATCCTTGATTCTTGATGCTTGGTGACTACAATCCACCTTCCTCCCTTCCTTTTCCTCGGACAACTCACGAAATCGCCAAGGTGATAAGAGGATTGGAAGTTGGGAGGTAGAGAGGGGAATGAGGAGAGAACAGGTCTGAAGGGGTACGCTGCTTTTTTAACCCCGCGCATACCGGACATGTCCGAGATGAAGCCGGACGCGTCCGAGATGCTCGGGCTCCAAATAGTTTGCTGTATTTCTCATTTTTCTTGATCCAAGTCCCCTTCTATGTTAACACTGAGTCCAAACATATATATAAATTACTTAATCCAATCATTTCTCATCTCTTTTCTTCACAATTTGTACTCCAAAACATTTCAAATCTCCTTTTGAAATTTCTTCAAGAATTCTTTCCTCGGTCTTATGTCCATGAGTCTTATGATGTCTAGATATGTGAGGAAGACTTAGGACTTGAGAGAATCATGCCGAGTGTGATTAGGCAGTCAATCAACCAAGGAGAACAATAACCACACTTAGCATGATTAGGCCACAAAGACCAAGAATCAATTGTTTTCACAAACCACTCAGCCTACTCATGCTATTAGAGATTTTGAAAAGATTCTATCTTAAGTCAATCAAATGCACATTCTAGCATAAGGACCTTACATGCACTTACAATGCTCATATGAAACCATACCTTGGCCTTGAGCCCCTATGAATACCACTGAGTGTAACTTGAAGTATGGTCACGTGCATTTCGGACACGTCCGAGATGTCCCACACCCCTGCAATAAAATCTTTTGGGTAGTAGAGCTAGTCCTGGACCACTATTAATGGTTAAATACTAAAGTGATTCTAGCTCAGGTCTTTTCATGGGCTTCTCATCAGAAATTTCTGCCCCGAGAATACCAGACACGTCCGGCCCTATGTCGGACACGTCCGACATGCTCAGGACAGAAACTAAACATTTTGTTTTCTAGCCATTCCTTTTGCCTTTGAATTGACCTGCACATAGGTGAAAATATTTCTCTACTAGAGAGACATTAATGGCATCGAATGACAAGTAAGTATGTGGTCAAAATTACTTAGTCACTTTTTCAAATATCACAAATATTGCTATTTGTGAAATATTATGCATGAGTGACTAAACTAATTGGTTTAGGTACTTCTCACCGACGATGAAGATGAAGTGAATGATACGACAATTTAGTTTGCTTTGGGTCAACTACAAATTGGAGATTGATGATCAAGTTGATAGGTTGAGCGTGTCAAATGTAAAGACATGGTATGCTTTCTCAACCACCCCAAAGCCTTCATCTTCACCAAGTACCTACAATCACAGCTTAGGCACACTTTGGTACCCAACTCTTGTTGGGTCCTATAGAGTTAGTTGCAATGTGCTTAGGCACCCAAGTGGCTCTAGTGTTAGCATGTGGTGAATACCTTGCTTGGCAAGTACTAGGTCCATTTGAGGTCCTCCTAAGCTTATCATTGGAAACATATGCATTTGGCTTAGGCATGTTACCTTTGGGACAATCATAGCTTAGATGTCCCTTTCTTCTACAATTGTAGCAAATGCGACCTTTGTTGCTACAATCCTTGTTTTGTTTGTTGTGACACTCATATATCATGTGTCCAACCTCATTGCATGCATAACATCTTCTTGTTGCAACTTGAGCCCTGTTTCTTGTCTTCTTGAAATCCTTGCAAGTATTGCTCAAGTGGCTTATTTTGTCACACTTGATGCTAGCTTTAGGTTCATCCATCTTGAGTTGGTTTGCCAACTTGCTAGAGGCCTTTTTCTCGGCCACCTCACACTTGTTGGCTCAAATCTTGTTTGGACACATATCTCTCATGTGCCCATATGCCCCACAACCATAGCATAACCTTTTACCATGTTTCTTGCTCTTGGTTGACATCGCTTTGCTTGTGATGTGGTTAGTTTGTTGTATGTTGGAGGAAGCTGTTGACGGTCCTTAAGTATCAAATTTAATTATCAAATAAATAAAGAAAAGGATCCAAATGAAATCAACATCCAGACTTAGGGTTTTATCTGACAGAATTCCACAAGTTTTGGTGTTTGTCTATTTCTGCAGGGGGTTATCAGGAAATATGGAAGAAAGGCCCACATGTCAGGATTACGTAAAGATATTAACGTGCTGCGCAATTATCTTACATCTAGAAGACTCCAGAAGCCACGAGACCGAAGCGGAGGCGAAACGGAGCCAGAGGTAGGGCGCCCGCCCTGTCCTACTGGGCGCCCGCCCCCTGTTGGAGTCCAAACAAGACTCTGCTTTGCGGGAAGTCTCCACCGACCTAAAGGATGAATCTAAACCATACAATCTATGTCGGTTTGATCCAAGGGCCCATATTCACTTGAAGGGACTATAAAACCAGACCCCCTGGCCCCTGGAGGAGAGAGCCTCTCAACCCTAATTCATTGTTCCATCAAGGGAGAAGAAGCCTCTGATCAAGATTAGAGCCACCACATCAATTAGATATCTAGATTAGCATAGCTACATAGGATTAGAACTAGAAGGAGTCAATCTTCGATTGGTTTCCGGATCTGTCAAGAGGATTCTTGGTAATTCTCTAATTGTGCTTCTAATTGCTTTCTAATTATCTTTGTTCTTCAATATTATGAATATGACTTTGTTCTACTTCAATATATTGCTTATGACTTTGCTCTACTTACTTATATTCAAGATTATATTGTTCTTAGTTTATCATAGTTATGTACTTGGCTTAGTTAGATTGGATCTATATACATGCTTAGGATCGTATAGCATTTATCCATCGGATCCATGGGTAAATGATAGATATTGTGTAGGCGTGGTGCTTATACCGTATTTATCTACGATTGTACCCAATATGCCAGATCGTGGGGTAGTTCGTGATAGTGACAGCTTCATTGATTCTTATATAGTCCCCCTCTCGTGTATTGGGCTGGCAGAGCAACATTATTACAGGGGAGTGATTGCTATGTTTCTCATATTCCTTGCTAATATCACTATGCATGGGCGTAGTCTTGTCTCGCAATGATTGCTAAGTATGCTTGCAATAACTATGATAATGCTAGACTATATAGTTAAGAATAACTTAGGGAATATTCTTGTAGTTCGTTCTAATACCATGCTAATGACTTTCTAGAGTATCTAATTGAGGTGCTTATCATATTTATTATGTGGCTAGATCAGATTAGTTATCCTTGTCACTATTATCATTTCATATATCTTTTATGTGACACTTATCTCTGTATGAAGAGTTAGATATAATGTTCTCAATTATACATGCAATGATAGATGCTCAATCTCATATTCTATTCTGTAATCAATATTGATGATTGATTAATCCCTTCCCAGTGGTAAAAATATAAATAACGATACCTGGAATACTTCCCGATTAAAATGCTACATCGGTATTAATCTGTGCGCTTGCAGATCCCATTCATTATCTATTTAGAAGAGCAATTGCATATTTCAATACCGCGTCTCTTATATCATGCTGGGGATGACAACTTAGCTTAAGTGGTGTAAGGGATAGGTTTGGCATTTTTGGCACCGTTACTAGATTTAGAGAACTAAACCCGTGTGGCTACAATCCTTAGGATATCTAACTCCAGTCACTCTCTCAATCATAAGCATCAGATAAGGAGCATAAGGAAGTGACCTCCTCCCATCATCCATAGCATATGCCAGCTCTACCCATATGAACCTTGGAATATTAAATTTATCTCCTTCTGGAAATCTGGACAGCACATTAGTAATATGGCCATTGAGATCAGTGGCATTGTCTTTTGGGTTGAGTGTCATTTTGATAAGGTTGTTCATCACATAATAGAAACTCTTCAACCCAGTCCTCCTGTTGTTCACTTGGGTTGGATCCTCCCACATAAAACTCACCTCATGTGGCTCAAACCTTCTCTCATTGTGAATTCGAGAGTAGGTTCTATGGTCATTTCCAAAACCCAATATCCTGCAGAAGGTAATGAAATCAATCCTATAATGTGTACCATCTGTCATCCAATGAACCTCATCATTGTCTCTGTTCCAGAAGTAGGTAGCATGAAATTGAGCAAGTATCTCTCTATTCCAGTCATATTTAAAGGACATGAGAGTGGACAGCTCAAACTTATCACATACTTTAATTGCAGCATCAAAGTCAGGCTCCTCTTTTGCTTGCATAGCATCAAAATCAATGAAATGCATCTCACAAATCTTTCCCTTTCTAGCTGGTAGAATAGCAGTGGCATAGAAATTTGAATGAAAAACATTCCAGAAACGATAATCAACACCACTTATCTTGCTGTGAGCATAGGGATCCATCTCTCTAGCTTCCTCCACAGCTTTCCAGCTTGCTGCATAATTGATTAAGGGATGATCCACTGTGTCATTTGGTGCCTTGAGTTCAAACTCATCAGTGCTGTCCCTCATATAGCTGTCATCAAATTCTATAATGTGCAAGGGAGTGCTAGGACAGCCTATGGGAGAGATCGTGAAACCAGCCTGCTGCAACATTTCTTCTTGCTGAATATACTGCTGCCTTGCTGCTCTATCATCTCCAAAGAATACTCCAGAGCTACTGCCTCTGCCCCTGCCTCTGCGAACTTGTTGCTTGGTGGTTATTTTCCTCTTTCCTCGGTCCATCTATGCCAAAATTGAGCCAAATCAGGAACTGTACATCTGGCATATAGTGGAACATATGTAGAGTCAATTGATCAAGTGAGATGTGTAGAATATGGACTGTGGGAACTCCCCCTAACCAAGCTGGTCAGGTGAGGGCGGCACTGCCGCCCTCTGAGGGCGGCACTGCCGCCCTGCAGAGTTTCTGCAGTCCCTACTCTTCACTTCATCACTTATTCAACTTACACACATGTGCACCACTGTCCATCATACAATCTCTAAATGCAGTTCATATGCAGATTAAGTCTAGATGAGCATGAGCTTAAAGAGGATGAACAAACGAACTAGGATAGATTTAATCTATGAACTTTAATCGATTTACTTTCCCTTCAATGCATTGAAACTGCAGAGAAGCAGTTGCCAAGGCCGGCACTGCCGACCTTAAGCTCCGGCACTGCCGGAGGGCATTTTTCAATACGTCGAGAGAAATCAAATCCATTCAAATCCATCCACTAAACCTCTTCCTAATTCATCATCCATCCACTAGAAACTGAAACTTTTGCCCAAAAAGTAGACATTGCAGAGATCGGGATTGGTTAGGGTTTCACCTTGCTTTGCTTCCTTGGATTGAGGGGATGAGAGAAGAATGTCCCTCCTTGGAGAGGGAGCAGCACACCCAATGCACCACTGGAGAAGACCAAGGAGGCCTTCCCCTTTCTCCTTCCTCACGGCAGAGAGATGGCCGAAGGGGAGAAGTTCCCTGGAGCCTTGCGTGAGGGAGAGAGAGAGAGAGAGAGAGGCGGCGCAATGAGGAAGAGAGAGGAGAGAGATCACGGGCACGACTGGAGAAGAAAAGAAAAAAGGGGGCCCGTGAGATCCAGTCCAGGGCGATTTTGCCTGAACCGCTTAGGGCGGCACTGCCGCCCTCTAAGGGCGTCACTGCCGCCCTCCTTGACAGCAGAGGGATTTAAGAGAAAATAACTTTTCTCTATTGCATTAGATATGAACACATACAACCCAAACACCATGACTAGATACAAGGAAACAATCAAACTATAGTCATGATATTTGAGACAAATTTTAAGAGTTTTTGAAAGACATAATTAAATCTTTTCAAGTATTTTCTCCTATGCATACTAGTTTTTCAAACAAGGTGTGTGCTGGAGTTCAAACCACGTTACGAGAATCCAAGATATTCAGTTCACTACGCAAAGCACAAAACCTTGTCTCGTCTAGAGGCTTAGTGAAGATATCGGCTAGTTGCTTTTCGGTGCTCACATGGCGAATTTCGATATCTCCTTTGGCTTCGTGGTCTCTCAAGAAGTGATGTCGGACGTCTATGTGCTTGGTTCTTGAGTGACTTACAGGGTTGTTTGCAAGTTTTATGGCACTTTCATTGTCACACAAAAGTGGGATTTTGGTAAATTGACATCCGAAATCACGAAGGGTTTGCCTCATCCAAAGTAATTGAGCACAGCATGCACCGGCTGCAATATACTCGGCCTCAGCTGTGGAAAGGGCTACACAATTTTGCTTTTTAGAACTCCAAGACACTAAGGACCGTCCAAGGAATTGACATGTCCCCGAAGTGCTTTTTCTATCTACTTTGCAACCGGCATAATCAGAATCTGAATAGCCAAGTAGATTGAACTTGGAGCCCTTAGGATACCACAAGCCAAGGTTAGGAGTGTGTACTAAATATCTCAAGATTCTCTTAACAGCCACTAAGTGACATTCTTTCGGATTAGCTTGAAATCTAGCACACATGCACACACTAAGCATGATATCAGGCCTAGATGCGCACAGATAAAGTAAAGAGCCAATCATGGAACGGTATACCTTGATGTCCACGGCCTTCCCTTTATCATCAAGATCAAGATGTCCATTAGTTGGCATGGGAGTATTGATAGGCTTCGCTTTCTCCATGTCAAACTTCTTCAGCATATCAAGGGTGTACTTGGTTTGACTTATGAAAGTCCCTTCCTTCAATTGCTTGATTTGAAACCCGAGGAAGTACTTCAGCTCACCCATCATGGACATCTCAAATCTCTTTGTCATGATCCTACTAAATTCCTCGCAAAACACTTGATTAGTACTACCAAATATTATGTCATCGACATATATTTGGCACACAAATATATCATTACCAATTTTACGAGTGAAGAGAGTAGAATCAGCTTTGCCTATTTCAAAGCCTTTCTTGAGCAAGAAATCCTTAAGGCATTCATACCATGCTCTTGGTGCTTGCTTAAGCCCATAGAGCGCCTTTTGGAGTTTATAAACATGGTTTGGAAACTTGGGATCTTCAAAACCTGGTGGCTGCTCAACATACACCAACTCTTGTATAGGGCCATTGAGGAATGCACTCTTGACATCCATTTGGAACAGCTTGAAGTCGTGATGGGCAGCAAAGGCTAAAAGCATTCGAATTGCTTCAAGCCTTGCCACCGGTGCAAAGGTCTCTTCAAAGTCCAAGCCCTCTACTTGAGTGTAACCTTGAGCCACCAATCTTGCTTTGTTCCTTGTCACCACGCCGTTCTCATCTTGCTTGTTGCGAAAGACCCATTTGGTGCCAATCACATTGGTATTGGGCCTTTCAACGAGAGTCCACACTTGGTTCCTCTCGAAGTTGTTGAGCTCTTCTTGCATGGCCAAGACCCAATCCTCATCCGCCAACGCCTTCTCTACCTTATCTGGTTCAATGGAAGACACAAAAGAGAAATGTTGACAGAAACTTGCTAAATGTGAACGTGTCAACACTCCCTTTCGAAGACTTCCAAGGATGTTGTCGGCAGGATGATCTCTTTGAATTGTTTGGCGTAGTCTTGGATGCTCAACACCGTCTTGTTCTTCATCTAACTCTTCATCAGCTTCAAGCTCAAAAACTGGTGCAAGATCCAGCCCTTGAGGTGTTGAGGAAGTTGCTGCTGCTGAGGGAGGGGCGGCACTGCCGCCCTGGACAGCCTCACTGCCGCCCTGTTGCTGAGCAGCAGGTGTGGCTGACACATTTGCATCGAGTGCATCAGCGGAAGACTTGTCAGCAGCATCTTGGGGATCCTCCTGAGCAGTGGCTTTTTCTTCTTGTGGCCTTATGTCACCAAGAGCCAATTGCTTGATTGCCTCACATGGTGAATCCTCCTTTCCTGCAACACTTTCATCAATATGCTCTACTTGAGAGCCGTTAGACTCATCAAATGAGACATCTACCGCAACTTCAACTCTACTAGAGGTTTTGTTGTAGATGCGGTAGGCATGCTCATTTGATCCATAACCAAGAAGA
Source organism: Sorghum bicolor (assembly GCF_000003195.3). Taxonomy (NCBI): domain Eukaryota; kingdom Viridiplantae; phylum Streptophyta; class Magnoliopsida; order Poales; family Poaceae; genus Sorghum; species Sorghum bicolor. The sequence continues at coordinate 8,328,961 of NC_012877.2, forward strand.
ATGCCTTCATCAACTTTAGGTGCAAACTTAGAGGTTTTGGGCCTTTTATTGAGTATGAAACACTTGCACCCAAACACCCTAAAGTATGACACCTTTGGTTTGTTACCGGTTAGCAGCTCATATGAAGTCTTCTTGAGTTTCTTGTATAGATAGAGGCGGTTGATTGCATGGCAAGCGGTGTTGATAGCTTCGCACCAAAATAGGTCCGAAGTCTTATACTCATCAAGCATTGTTCTTGCCATATCAATGAGTGTTCTATTCTTCCTCTCTACCACGCCATTTTGCTGCGGAGTGTATGGAGTTGAAAACTCATGCTTGATGCCTTCATCATCAAGAAATTCTTCAACTTGGGTGTTTTTGAACTCGCTGCCATTATCACTTCTTATTTTCTTGATGGGCAGCCCAAACTCTCTTTGTGCTCTCCTCACAAAGATCTTTACCTTCTCTTGTACCTGAGATTTCTCAAAGACAAAGAATACCCAAGTGAAGCGAGAATAATCATCAACAATAACTAATCCATATTTGTTACCCCCGATGCTTAGGTAGGCGACCGGTCCAAAGAGGTCCATATGTATCAACTCCAATGGTTGAGTGGTCGTCACGATACTCTTTGGTGGGTGTAGTACACCTACTTGTTTCCCGGCTTGGCAAGCACCACATATCCTGTCTTTCTCAAATTCAACATTTGTTAGTCCAATGATGTGGTTGTCCTTTTGGAGTTTGGCCAGGTTCCTCATGCCAACATGTGCTAGACGGCGATGCCATAACCAGCCCATGCTAGATTTTGCCATTAAACAAGTCTCAAGCTTGGCCTTACCTTTGTTGAAATCAACTAGGTAAAGCTTGCCCTTCAAGCGACCCGTAAAGACAATAGAGGAATCCTCCCTCTTAAAGACTTCCACACCTTTCTCCGTAAAGAGACAATTGTAACCAGCCTCACACAATTGTGAAACTGATAACAAGTTGTATCCCAACGGATCCACATGCAAGACATTTGAAATGGAAGAATTTGTTGTGATAGCAACCTTACCAAGACCGACAACTTCCCCCTTGGAGTTATCACCAAATATGATAGATTCTTTTGAATTTGTAGTTGGGGAATACGTTGAGAACATACTCTTCTCTCCGGTCATATGATTTGTACAGCCGCTGTCAAGCACCCAACTTGACCCACCGGAGGAGTATGCCTGCAAAACAAGTTTAGTTCCTTGGTTTAGGTCCCCAATCTTTCTTGGGGCCTTGCATGTTAGTCACAAAAATTTTAGGAACCCAAATGGAAGTGTTAAGATACACATTTCTGCCCTTGCCAACATATTTGGCAATCACTTCCCCTTTGCTGTTATTTTTCAACACAAAGGAAGTATTCACAATTGGGCTTTGTGTCTTTGCCTTTGGTTGATAGAAACTTTTCTTTGGAGTCCCCCTGTTCTGCTTTCTGGGTTGCTGGGACTCCCCCTGAGGCTGGCATACCTTCTTTTGTGCTTTCACAAGCTCAGGTTTGAGGTTGGTAGCCTTCCCTTGTCTGGGGAGGGTGGCACTGCCGCCCTTCAGGGCCTCACTGCCGCTCTTGGCTGGCCAGTGGGCTCGGGGCTGCTTTTGTGCCCCCTTCTGTGCAGGCTGCTCTACACCAACCTTGCCTTTGCTTGTGAATTTAACACACTCAATGCCATTCACCAGGTCTCTTCCATTGGTCTTTCCTCCTTTTGTGTGGCCAAGTCCATCCTTGACTTTGGGATTTCTCCCATCCTTGTAGTTTGGCCTATTTTGCTGAACTTCTTTACCTTGTGGTTTGTTCTCATACTTGGTGTTCAACAGATGTGTGAGCCTCGTGATCTCCTTTTTCATAGCCTCCATGTTTGCAAGATTTGTGGAATACATGTTTAAGTCAAGATTATTGCATTTTCCACAATTTTCACTAATGGAGGGAGTACTAGTCTCATTTGACTTAGAGGACTGTGAGGTACTCTCCCAAAGAAGATTATATTGCTGCTCAAGACCTTTATGCTTTTCATCTAAGCCAAAATACTTTTGCTTGAGTGCATCTACTTCCTTCTTTGTGAGAGTGTGGCTTTCTTTTTCTTTCTTTATACTTTTCTTTAGTGCAGCCACCTCACTTTCCAATGAGTCAATCTCTTTAATTTGAGCAAGATTTTTCTTAGCTTGCTGCTTGATGTCATCATTCCTTAAATCAATTTCATTATTGAGATCTAGTACTTCCTTCATTAGCCTAGAGATGTAGACTTTAGTTTTATGATCACACTTTTTAGTCATTTCATTAAATTCATCATCACTAGAGTCATCATCACTAGAGGAGTCACTTAGTTCACTACTAGAGATTTCTTTGGGGATTGGAGAAGATTTGGATTTGGTTTGTACCTTCCCACCCTTTGCCATAAGACAAATGTGGGAGCTGCCATCTTGCTCATCATCGGTCATGTTGTCGAAGAGTCTTGGTGAAGATGTTGATTTGAGAACAGCCATGGTAGCCACCTTCTCATCTCCACTTGAGGTCTCTTGAGTTGAATCCCATTCATGCCCGATGTGTGCTTCTCCAACCCTCTTGTAATTTCTCTTGTTGTCATGCCTTTGTTCCTTCTTTTTCTTTGCCTCTGGACATTCTGCAACGAGATGCTCGGTGCTGCCACAGTTAAAGCACAATCTCTTCTTCTTGTTTTGGAACTTCCTTGGAGTGAACTTGAATCCATGTTGTTTCAGCCCCCGTCTATGCTTGCTTATGAAGAGGGCAATATCATCTATCTTCTCATAATCACCATCATCACCATCACTATCACTAGAGGATGAAGATGGATCACATTCTTGAACTTGCTTTGCTTTCTTGGGCTGACTTGTTGATACTTGCTTGCTGCTCTTGGATTTGCTGCAGCCACCTTGCTTGTTTGATTGCTTTGCCTTGAGTGCTATATCATTGACCTTCATGCCTTCTAACTTGGCTTGCAGCTCGCCAAGCTTTCTTCTCTCATTAGCCTCTTCTCTTTGCATGTCAAATGTCAACAATCTTCCAAGCACATCACTTGGGGTGAAATGCTCGAAATTCTTCTTGTCTCTAATGAGAGTGACCACGGTCTCATTCCTTGGTGAGTATGCTTCCAACATTACTTTCACAACTCTATGGTCATCAAGGTCACCACCATAGCCTCTAATTTTTCCAACTAGCACCATCAACCTATCAAACATTTCTTGTGGCCCTTCATCACCAATAATCACAAACCTATTGAGCTTGGCCATCATCAAATCAATTTTGGCCTTCCTCACTTTGTCAACACCTTCATGAGCTAAAACCAAAGTATCCCAAATCTGCTTGGCCACATTCACATTCATCACCCGATTGTACTCATTTCCATTGAGAGCACTAAGGAGAATGCTTGTGGCTTGATTATTGAAGTGGACAGCAATCATTTCTTCATTTGTTGGATTCTCTGGATCTGCAGGTTCCTGAAATCCATCACAAACAACATCCCAAAGACCGGGGTGAAGAGCTCCAAGATAGCGACTCATCAAATGCTTCCACTTAGCAAAGTCGGTCCCATCGAAATGAGGCAACTTGCCAGCGGGCACGTTGACAAGACACTTCTTGTCTCGGTTAGACAAATAAGAATAGTTAAAGGATACAGCGGAGTATTTCTTTTTGTTGCTGTTGTCCTCCTTCGTTGATTTGCCCTTCTTGTCCTTCTTGGAGCGGTTATATGATTCATCATCATCACCATCATCCGTACTAGATGATAGCTCACTTGATGATGCATCATACACCTCCTTTTCTTTCTTCTTCTCTTCTTCTTTCTTTGCTGCCCTTCTTTTGGCTCGCTCTTCTCGTTTGGCTTTTCTTTCTTCTTTTCTCTTTTTCTTGGCAGCTAGCTTTTCATCTTCTTTTCTTTTTGCTTTAGCTTCTCTTCTTGCTTGCCTTCTTTGCCTTCTCTCGGGGTCGGTAGTCATACCACCATCAGGCTTGAGGGTGGTGTTGCTGGCTGTTGAGACTGATAGCTCACTGCTATCACTCTCAACCAGCACATCCTCATCTTGTGCAGCTGGAATGGACTTATCTTTCGCCCCCGAGCTTCCCGCAACTTCCATACTTCACGCGGTGAAGCGTATACGAAGCAACTCGGCTTTGATACCACTTGTAGGATCTCTGGATGTACAGGAAGTGGCCTAGAGGGGGGGTGAATAGGCCTGTTCAAACTTTTTCAGCAAAGTTTATCAGTCACACAGGCAAGGGCGGCAGTGAGGCCCTCCCAGGGCGGCACTGACGGCCTCAACAGAAAAACAGACAGAAGCTTAATTGAATTGATTCAAAGTTTACCCAGGGAAATTTAGATCGACTAAATTTCCAAGCTTCCTGCAAGATGTTAGAGCACAGGTACGTGGCTAGAATGTGCTGGAGCCTCCCCACCAAGTAGATCGGCCTCAAATCCTAACACAAACTCATACACAAGTGAAAGCACACAAGACACACGATTTTTACCGTGGTTCAGCTGTTGCCACAACAAGGCTTGGCCTACTCCACGTTGTTGAGGTGCCCACACTAGGACCGGCTTAGCCACACAGGCTTACCTTCTCCTCGTTCTCAAAGCAAGGATTTTACCCCTTGCAAAGAGTAAAGAATGTATTAGCTGCAAGGGTAACCTTACAAACCTTCCCTTGGCTGCCACACAAGTTGGCAAGCTCTAGGGCGACGCCTAGCCGGCTAGGAGCAAGCTCCAAGAGTAACAAACTCAAGGCTGCCGGCCAAACGTGAACCAAAAGCTCTTTTTGACGCTGGGAATCAATGGATCTGCTCTCCAATCGAAGTTTGCTGCCTTTTCCCTCAAGTTTTGATGGCTAGAATCAAGGATTGGCTTGGGGGCTTGAGGAGCAACAATGGAGGGAGAGAGAAGTGAGCTCTGGTCTGTTTGCAACGGTTGGGAGCGAGGAAGATGAGCAGGTTACCGTTTGAGACGGTCTGGAAGGGTATTTATACCCAGCTCTCCAACTGTCACAGGGTAGGGCGGCAGTGCCGCCCTTAGAGGGCGGCAGTGCCGCCCTTGCCTGAACCAGCCTGAAAACACCAAAGTGTAGAGAGAAAGATATGCTGGCTAGGCTTAGGTCTGAGGATGTTGATGAGCTTTTGAGCCTTTGGTTCACAATTTGATCCACAACCTTGGAGTCCCTCTTTATAGTACGGCTTTTCCTATACTCAAATTCAAACCGAAAATGAATTAAACCTCCTTTGGAGCTAGGAAAGCCATCCTTTAGAAATGGGGGATCCTCCATGGTATTCAACAACCTCTTTGTTATATTCCCTGCTTGTCATCTCAGCAAAACTCATTAGTTCCCTAATTCGGTGGTCATCAACGCCAAAACCCACAATAGGCTTGATTGCACTTACAAGTCTACTTTTGGTAATGATGTTAAGAATACCCAACAAGCATTTTTGGCGCTGTTGGGTATTCTTAACATCATTACCAAAAGTAGACTAAGTTCTAAATCTAGCAACGGTGCCAAAAATGCCAAACCTATCCCTCACACCACTTAAGCCAAGTTGTCATCCCCAGTATGACATGAGAGACGCGGTATTGAAATATGCAATTGCTCTTCTAAATAAATAATGAATGGGATCTGCAAGCGCACAGATTAATACCGATGTAGCATTTTAACCGGGAAGTATTCCAGGTATCGTTATTTATATTTTTACCACTGGGAAGGGATTAATCAATCATCACTATTGATTACAGAATAGAATATGAGATTGAGCATCAATCATTGCATGTATAATTGAGAACATTATATCTAACTCTTCATACAGGGATAAGTGTCACATAATAGATATATGAAATGATAATAGTGACAAGGATAACTAATCTGATCTAGCCACATAATAAATATGATAAGCACCTCAATTAGATACTCTAGAAAGTCATTAGCATGGTATTAGAACGAACTACAAGAATATTCCCTAAGTTATTCTTAACTATATAGTCTAGCATATCATAGTTAGTGCAAGCATACTTAGCAATCATTGCGAGACAAGACTACGCCCATGCATAGTGATATTAGCAAGGAATATGAGAAACATAGCAATCACTCCCCTGTAATAATGTTGCTCTGCCAGCCCAATACACGAGAGGGGGACTATATAAGAATCAATGAAGCTGTCACTATCACGAACTACCCCACGATCTGGCATATTGGGTACAATCGCAGATAAATACGGTATAAGCACCACGCCTACACAATATCTATCATTTACCCATGGATCCGATGGATAAACGCTATACGATCCTAAGCATGTATATAGATCGTATCTAACTAAGCCAAGTACATAACTATGATAAACTAAGAACAATATAATCTTGAATATAAGCAAATAGAGCAAAGTCATAAGCAATATATTGAAGTAGAACAAAGTCATATTCATAATATTGAAGAACAAAGATAATTAGAAAGCAATTAGAAGCACAATTAGAGAATTACCAAGAATCCTCCTGACAGATCCGGAAACCAATCGAAGATTGACTCCTTCTAGTTCTAATCCTATGTAGCTATGCTAATCTAGATATCTAATTGATGTGGTGGCTCTAATCTTGATCAGAGGCTTCTTCTCCCTTGATGGAACAATGAATTAGGGTTGAGAGGCTCTCTCCTCCAGGGGCCAGGGGGTCTGGTTTTATAGTCCCTTCAAGTGAATATGGGCCCTTGGATCAAACCGACATAGATTGTATGGTTTAGATTCATCCTTTAGGTCGGTGGAGACTTCCCGCAAAGCAGAGTCCTGATTGGACTTAGGGGCAGGGCGGGCGCCCTGTCTCTGGCCCCGATTCGCCTCTGCTTCAGTCTCGTGGCTTCTGGAGTCTTCTAGATGTAAGATAATTGCGCAGCACGTTAATATCTTTACGTAATCCTGACATGTGGGCCTTTCTTCCATATTTCCTGATAACCCCCTGCAGAAATAGACAAACACCAAAACTCGTGGAATTCTGTCAGATAAAACCCTAAGTCTAGATCTTTATTTTATTTGGATCCTTTTCTTTATTTATTTGATAATTAAATTTGATACTTAAGGACCGTCAACAAACTCCCCCAAGCTTACCTCTTGCTCATCCCTGAGCAAGGATAGACTCAGCTATGGATCAGAAGTTGCTGCAATATCTTTAAAAATTTGACGGTACACATGCTCTTAAATAAGATCTCATCTCTGAGTTAGAGTAAACTGTCAAGACTTAAAACTTACTTACTTTACCTTCACTATGGGACTTGTAACTGTCACTTCTGTCTTGAGTGGTTAAAAGATAGAACAGTCTAGCCAAGTGTCATGTCTCTTATTCTTGATCAGCTATAGCTCTGGGATTTTTGCAGATTTTCAAATAAAACTCAGAATTCCTTGTATGATTCTCTCAGGTCTCTCTTTTGTGGTATTTTTGGATCCTTACCAAGGCATTGATGGTATATGCCTTCTCTCAAGATATGTGGTATTTGTGGTATGAGGCATAGTAACATTGCCTTCTCTCTCATCCTACTCTAATAAGGCTTTAATATCTGGAGCTCATAGGTGGGAGATAAAATATACATACTTACAAGACATGTATTGCATAGTCAAACCATGGATCCAAAGTAACAAGTCAATAAGTTTAATCAAGATGTGCATGTGTGGCGAATGAATGGTATATGGTGATGATGGTGATAACAATGGTGAAAACAATGGTGGAAACAATGGTGGTGAAAGTCTAATTCTACTTTGCTCTTCTGAGGGGATACATACCTTCCTTGCTTTTGAAACTTTATGAGGAGAATGAGATGCTCTTCTTTTTCTTTTCTCTCAGGTGGGTATCTTGCACCCCTAATTCTACTGTCGGACACTTGTCCATTTTTACCTCTCGTCTCACTTTTTCTTTTCTTTCGAGGTTCCGAGCACTTGCTCCTTTTTATTTCCTCGTATTATTTTCTTCTTCTTTTTTTTTTAGAGCATTCATCTCTTGAGATAATATAGCAAGTGGTAGTAACAAGATAACTTGAGCATTTATTTCACAAGGGGAAAATAGAAATATTTTTGGTTATTCTCTCCCGGATTAGGAGTAGAATATTTTTAGGTGGTTCTGGAGATGGAAATGAGTGGATGTATGTGGATGGTACTTCCGGAGTAGAAGTAGCATATATGAGTGAACGTGCAAGTGAAATCTTGATTTAACCACATGACAAGCTCCTAAGGGTCTACACAGCTTGACCATACTCAATGCTCATAAGCAGTAAATAGTAAATGTGTGGCTCAAAGTCTAGCAAGCATGTATATATGGCTGTGGTAGGAATTTAAGCTCTCATCATACAGGAACTCATCATGCAACATTTTAAAGATTTTCAAAGATAAATTCTCCAGAATTCTAGCATCTCTAGGAACAGATAAACAGCAGCTCAACCTTCCTATATCGTATCCGTTAACAACTTAGACTTCAGATCAAGTTTTCATCCCACAAGTTTAGGTCTAGGGCAAGCTTTAAATTATAACAGTTATGTCTAAACTTGAGAGAGAACTTAAAATGTGCAAATTAGGCAGAGCAACTATTCATCATATCCATGCTTAAGTTTTATTAGATACAGATTAGCATAGCCACTTTATTTATTAATTAAACACACTAAGTAATATATATATATAAGCATAAAATCTTTATTTGGTTTTCCCATAGTTTATGTGTATTAATATTCTAAAATAATATAAATATAAAGATAGATAGATAGAAATACTTATCGAGATAAATGGGGGTGCTCTCCCCCAAGCTGAATTTTGACGTAATTTCTCTTGATGTAGCTAGCAGGTGGCAGAGGTGTATTTGAAAGCAGCATTCTGACAGCGATTAGAATGTCCTCCGTCTACTAGTCTTCTTGATTCTTAAATTCTGTGGAGCTCAAATAGACAACAAAGCTTGTGGAACTGATTAAGTGTTAGCATAAATATCTAGCCTTTATCATCTTGAGACTCCTTAATAATTATTACTCCCTGTTTTTATATTTTTATTTTATAAAGCAGAAAAAATATTTATTTTATTTTTATGCCACCACAGTGAATGTACGTATGGGTTTTATGCCACTCGTCTATTCACATGGGCTTACTATTTTTCACATTTTTATTTTCTTTTTAAGACAGTATGAGCATGTTTAACTAAGTAAACTATTTAAAATAACTGAAAGGGAAAGGGTAACTACCAAGTTTACCTCTTGGCAAGGCGTTCGGTGTTTTTAAGTCCTCCGAACGGAACTCTCCAATTTCTTAATCGTCCTGAGGTTCGTTGGGTGGCGTAGTCGGTACTTCCGGCAGCGCCTCTTCTTCTTGTATAGTTATCTTCATTTTCCACACCTGATTCGGTGCTTCAATCTCCTCTGGATAATTCTGTTTAAACTCTATGTCTTCTGACCTTACAACTTCTCCTTCATAGTCTGCCCATCCGTCCTTAATGATCTGCCTCCTCTGGTTGCGGTTGCGTCGTTTTCTTACCTGCTTAGATTCTTCAATGATATAGTTAGGGTCAGTAAAATAACAGCGTACCTTCTCTGAGGGGAAGTGCATATGGACTTCTCCGGTTCCATTGTAGATAATGGCTTTAACGGTGCTGAGGAACGGTCTTCCAAGGATGATGGGTGGATCATACTCGTCTTCTCCCATGTCAACAACTTGAAAGTCTGTGTAGACAAAATGATCGTCTATTTTGACTGGGACATCAGATACTATTCCTTAAACTTCTCGAAATGTCTGATCTGCCATCTGGAGCTGAATGTATGTTGGTCTTAGTGGCATGGTCCCGAACAAAAGCCGATAGGTGACTGCGGCCATTATGTTGACGCCCGATCCGGTGTCACAAATTGTTTTGTAGAAGTTGTATCCATTTATGGAGCAGTAAATGCTTGGCATTCCTGGGTCATCCTTCTTGGTCAAGCACGGTGACTTAAGTTGGTGATCTTGGCCTCCATGGACTACAGTGACCATCTGAGCTGACTCGGTCCACACTTGCTTGTTCCTGTTCCTCCTGTTGGTCCTCTTCCTTGATTGACGTCTGGATTGATTTGGAATTTGTGTAGTCTTGTTTTTGAATAAAAATGTTTCCTTCTTCCCTTTGACGTAGAAACTGATCTTAGCAGCACTGGCGTAGATGATAGCTCCCGTGGTGTTCAAAAATGGCCTCCCTAGGATGATAGGTGCTCTCTCATCATTTCCGGTCTCTACCACTACGAAGTCTGCTGGTGCATACAAGGTACCAACTCGGACACAAAGGTTCCTCACTATTCCTTTTGGAAAAGTTATCGTCTGATCTGCAAACTGCAAACACATGGTTGTCTCAAATAAAGGATATGTAAAGAATTTCTCATAGAGTACCCTGGGTATAATGTTGACACTGGAGCCAAAGTCACAGAGTGCTTCTGGGAAGTCCACCATGCCGATGGAGATCGGGATGATGGGGCGTCCTGGATCGCCTCTCTTGACCGGCAGATGGTCAGTAGAAAATTCATTGACGGGGTTACTCCAATTACCTGCATCAAACATGTCTACAAGATTTGCAGATTCTAATCCTTCCGGTTGTGATGGTATACCGGGGTTAGTAGTAGGAACAGCAGCAGCTATCTGATTTAACTGAGATTCAATCATTTTATTAAAGCTAATTTGATTCTTGATGGCAGTAGAGAAATTATCCATTCTATTATTTATATTTTCTAGCATTTTATCATTAGATGCCAATTTCTTAGATAGGTTATCCATTAGCTTTCCTTGATTAGACACTAACTCTCTCAAAGGTGGAAAATTATTATTATTGTTGTAAGAATTGTTACCTTGATAATTACCTGAGTAGTTAGGCCTCTGTTGATTCCAACCTTGATTTTGTTGAGGACGGTTGTAGTAGTTGTTGTTGTTGATGTAGTTCACATCCTCAAGCATCTCAGGGCAGTGGTTGCCTGTGTGTCCAGTGTCTCCACACTCCTCACAAGTCATGTGAGAGTCGTAGATGTGCATAACTTCTTTCTTGTCTCCAGCTTTATCATCGAGCTTCTTCATGAGCAGGTCTAGCTTTGCAGACAGCATGTCTACCTCCTTCAGCTGATGCATACCTCCACCTCTCTTGCGTGTCTGGGTCCTCTCTTCATTCCAGCTTTGATTGGACGCCATCTTCTCCACAAGAGCTGTGGCTTGTGGTATAGTAAGTGATAAGAATGCTCCTCCAGCTGCAGCATCCATGGTCTCTCGGGCACTATTGCTGAGCCCATGATAGAATGTCTGCATCAATAGCCAACTCTCCATTCCATGATGGGGACATTCTAGGATGTAGTCTTGAAAGCGCTCCCATGCTTCTGGAACAGATTCATCATTTTGTTGCTGAAAACTTGTAATCTTCCCACGGAGAGCATTGGTCTTGCCCATGGGAAAGAACTTTGCCAGGAAGTTTGTTGAGCAGAGTGCCCACGTAGTATTCTTCTCCTTTGTAGCGTAGAACCACTGCTTCGCCCTTCCTAACAGTGAGAATGGGAAGAGGCGAAGTAGTATAGCGTCTTTGGAAACTCCTGCTATGGTGAATGTGTTGCAAATCTCCAGGAAGTGTTGTAAATGAGCACTAGCATCTTCGTGTGCCTTCCCACAGAACTGGTTGGATTGCACCATGTTGATAAGTCCAGGCTTGAGCTCAAAGTTGCCATCGATCTCTGCAGCAGGTCCAGTGCGGATGTTGTCCGTAGTGGGAGCTGAGAACTCGCGGATCGATTTGTTCGCCATGGCTTCGAACTCTGAAGACAAGTTTCGGTGATCTTCTTGATTGGATGAAGCTTCTTGCTGAAGTGTTGATGATTTCTTTAGCTTGGCCCTCGTCTTCTTGAATAATGCTTCAGGATTGTCAACAAAATTTCCTGGAAGATGTCTTCTATTCATACATTCCCCTGCATAAGATAAAATAGAAAAATATCGGGGTAAAACTGTATGAGAGAATAGATAAGCTCAATCATATTAGTGATGCGAATGATAACTCAAAATCTTTTATTCCATTCCTGATTGGTAATCAACCTTCCCCGGCAACGGCGCCAAAAATGCTTGTTGGGTATTCTTAACATCATTACCAAAAGTAGACTAAGTTCTAAATCTAGCAACGGTGCCAAAAATGCCAAACCTATCCCTCACACCACTTAAGCCAAGTTGTCATCCCCAGCATGACATGAGAGACACAGTATTGAAATATGCAATTGCTCTTCTAAATAAATAATGAATGGGATCTGCAAGCGCACAGATTAATACCGATGTAGCATTTTAACCGGGAAGTATTCCAGGTATCGTTATTTATATTTTTACCACTGGGAAGGGATTAATCAATCATCACTATTGATTACAGAATAGAATATGAGATTGAGCATCTAACATTGCATGTATAATTGAGAACATTATATCTAACTCTTCATACAGGGATAAGTGTCACATAATAGATATATGAAATGATAATAGTGACAAGGATAACTAATCTGATCTAGCCACATAATAAATATGATAAGCACCTCAATTAGATACTCTAGAAAGTCATTAGCATGGTATTAGAACGAACTACAAGAATATTCCCTAAGTTATTCTTAACTATATAGTCTAACATATCATAGTTATTGCAAGCATACTTAGCAATCATTGCGAGACAAGACTACGCCCATGCATAGTGATATTAGCAAGGAATATGAGAAACATAGCAATCACTCCCCTGTAATAATGTTGCTCTGCCAGCCCAATACACGAGAGGGGGACTATATAAGAATCAATGAAGCTGTCACTATCACGAACTACCCCACGATCTGGCATATTGGGTACAATCGCAGATAAATACGGTATAAGCACCACGCCTACACAATATCTATCATTTACCCATGGATTCGATGGATAAACGCTATACGATCCTAAGCATGTATATAGATCGTATCTAACTAAGCCAAGTACATAACTATGATAAACTAAGAACAATATAATCTTGAATATAAGCAAATAGAGCAAAGTCATAAGCAATATATTGAAGTAGAACAAAGTCATATTCATAATATTGAAGAACAAAGATAATTAGAAAGCAATTAGAAGCACAATTAGAGAATTACCAAGAATCCTCCTGACAGATCCGGAAACCAATCGAAGATTGACTCCTTCTAGTTCTAATCCTATGTAGCTATGCTAATCTAGATATCTAATTGATGTGGTGGCTCTAATCTTGATCAGAGGCTTCTTCTCCCTTGATGGAACAATGAATTAGGGTTGAGAGGCTCTCTCCTCCAGGGGCCAGGGGGTCTGGTTTTATAGTCCCTTCAAGTGAATATGGGCCCTTGGATCAAACCGACATAGATTGTATGGTTTAGATTCATCCTTTAGGTCGGTGGAGACTTCCCGCAAAGCAGAGTCCTGATTGGACTTAGGGGCAGGGCGGGCGCCCAGTTGGACAGGGCGGGCGCCCTGTCTCTGGCCCCGATTCGCCTCCGCTTCGGTCTCGTGCCTTCTGGAGTCTTCTAGATGTAAGATAATTGCGCAGCACGTTAATATCTTTACGTAATCCTGACATGTGGGCCTTTCTTCCATATTTCCTGATAACCCCCTGCAGAAATAGACAAACACCAAAACTCATGGAATTCTGTCAGATAAAACCCTAAGTCTAGATCTTTATTTCATTTGGATCCTTTTCTTTATTTATTTGATAATTAAATTTGATACTTAAGGACCGTCAACAGGCGCCGTTGCCGGGGATGGTTGATTACCAATCAGGAATGGAATAAAAGATTTTGAGTTATCATTCGCATCACTAATATGATTGAGCTTATCTATTCTCTCATACAGTTTTATCCCGATATTTTTCTATTTCATCTTATGCAGGGGAATGTATGAATAGAAGACATCTTCCAGGAAATTTTGTTGACAATCCCGAAGCATTATTCAAGAAGACGAGGGCCAAGCTCAAGAAGAGATCATCAACACTTCACGAAGAAGCTTCATACAATCAAGAAGATCACCGGAACTTGTCTTCAGAGTTCGAAGCCATGGCGAACAAATCAATCCGCGAGTTCTCAGCTCCCACTACGGACAACATCCGCACTGGACCTGCTGCAGAGATCGATGGCAACTTTGAGCTCAATCCTGGACTTATCAACATGGTGCAATCCAACCAGTTCTGTGGGAAGACACACGAAGATGCTAGTGCTCATTTACAACACTTCGTGGAGATTTGCAATACATTCACCATATCAGGAGTTTCCAAAGACGCTATACTACTTCGCCTCTTCCCATTCTCACTGTTAGGAAGAGCGAAGCAGTGGTTCTACGCTACAAAGGAGAAGAATACTACGTGGGCACTCTGCTCAACAAACTTCCTGGCAAAGTTCTTTCCCATAGGCAAGACCAATGCTCTCCGTGGGAAGATTACAAGTTTTCAGCAACAAAATGATGAATCTGTTCCAGAAGCATGGGAGCGCTTTCAAAACTACATCCTAGAATGTCCCCATCATGGAATGGAGAGTTGGCTATTGATGCAGATGTTTTATCATGGGCTCAGCAACAGTACCCGAGAGACCATGGATGCTGCAGCTGGAGGAGCATTCTTATCACTTACTATACCACGAGCCACAGCTCTTGTGGAGAAGATGGCATCCAATCAAAGCTAGAATGAAGAGAGGACCCAGACACGCAAGAGAGGTGGAGGTATGCATCAGCTGAAGGAGGTAGACATGCTGTCTGCAAAGCTAGACCTACTCATGAAGAAGCTAGACGATAGAGCTCGAGATAAGAAAGAAGTTATGCACATCTACGACTCTCACATGACTTGTGAGGAGTGTGGAGACACTGGACACTCAGGCAACCACTGTCCTGAGATGCTTGAGGATGTGAACTACATCAACAACAACAACAACAACTACTACAACCGTCCTCAACAAAATCAAGGTTGGAATCAACAGAGGCCTAACTACTCAGGTAATTATCAAGGTAACAATTCTTATAACAATAATAATAATTTTCCACCTTTAATAATTATCAAGCTAATGGATAATCTATCTAAGAAATTGGCATCTAATGATAAAATGCTAGAAAATATAAATAATAGAATGGATAATTTTTCTACTACCATCAAGAATCAAATTAGCTTTAATAAAATGATTGAATCTCAGTTAAATCAAATAGCTACTGCTATTCCTACTACTAACCCCGGTATACCATCACAACCGGAAGGATTAGAATCTGCAAATCTTGTAGACATGTTTGATGCAGGTAATTGGAGTAACCCCGTCACTGAATTCACTACTGACCGTCTGCCGGTCA
Organism: Sorghum bicolor; assembly: GCF_000003195.3. Taxonomy (NCBI): domain Eukaryota; kingdom Viridiplantae; phylum Streptophyta; class Magnoliopsida; order Poales; family Poaceae; genus Sorghum; species Sorghum bicolor. The sequence continues at coordinate 8,344,247 of NC_012877.2, forward strand.
AGAGAGGCGATCCAGGACGCCCCGTCATCCCAATCTCCATCGGCATGGTGGACTTCCCAGGAGCACTCTGTGACTTTGGCTCTAGTGTCAACATTATATCCTTTATTAGAAACAACCATGTGTTTGCAGTTTGCAGATCAGACAATAACTTTTCCAAAAGGAATAGTGAGGAACCTTTGTGTCCGAGTTGGTACCTTATATGCCCGAGCAGACTTCGTAGTGGTAGAGACCGGAAATGATGAGAGAGCACCTATCATCTTAGGGAGGCCATTCTTGAACACCACGGGAGCTATCATCTACGCTAGTGCTGCCAAGATCAGTTTCTACGTCAAAGGGAAGAAGGAGATATTTTTCTTCAAGAACAAGACTACACAAATTCCAAATCAATCCAGACGTAAATCAAGGAAGAGGACCAACAGGAGAAACAGGAACAAGCAAGTGTGGACCGAGTCAGCAAAGATGGTCACTGTAGTTCATGGAGGCCAAGATCATCAACTTAAGTCACCATTTTTGACCAAGAAGGACGACCCAGGAATGCCAAGCATCTACTGCTCCATACATGGATATAGCTTCTACAAAACGATTTGCGACACCGGATCGGGCGTCAACATAATGGCTGCAGTTACCTATCGGCTCTTGTTCGGGACCATGCCACTAAGACCAACATACATTCAGCTCCAGATGGCAGATCAGACATTTCGAGAAGTCAAAGGAACCGTAACTGATGTCCCAGTCAAAATAGACGATCACTTTGTCTACACAGACTTTCAAGTTGTTGACATGGGAGAAGACGAGTATGATCCACCCATCATCCTTGGAAGACCGTTCCTCAGCACCGTTAAAGCAATTATCTACATTGGAACCGGAGAAGTCCATATGCACTTTTCCTCAGAGAAGGTACGCCGTTACTTTATTGACCCTGACTATATCGTTGAAGAATCTAAGCACGTCAGAAAGAGACGCAACCGCAACCAGAGGAGGCAGATCATCAAGGACGGATGGGCAGACTACGAAGGAGAAGTTGTAAGATCAGAAGACGTAGAGTTTAAACAGAATTATCCAGAGGAGATTGAAGCACCGAGTCAGGTATGGAAAATGAAGATAACTATACAAGAAGAGGAGGCGCTACCGGAAGTACCGACTACGCCACCCAACGAACCTCAGGACGATTAAGAAAATGGAGAGTCCCGTTCGGAGGACTTAAAAACACCGAACGCCTTGCCAAGAGGTAAACTTGGTAGTTATCCTTTCCCTTTCAATTATTTTACTTAGTTAATTATGTTCGTACTATCCTAAAAAGAAAATAAAAAAATATGAAAAACAGTAAGCCCCATGTGAGTAGACGAGTGGCATAAAACCCATAATTACATTCATTATGGTGGCATAAAAATAAAATAAATATTTTTCTGCTCTATAAAAAATAAAAATATAAAAACAGAGAGTAATAATTATTGAGGAGTCTCAACATGATAAAGGGTAGATATTTATGCTAACACTTAATCAGTTCCACAAGCTTTGTTGTCTATTTGAGCTCCACAGAATTTAAGAATCAAGAAGACTAGCAGACGGAGGACATTCTAATCGCTGTCAGAATGCTGCTGACTTTCAAATACACCTCTGCCACCTGCTAGCTACATCAAGAGAAATTACGTCAAAATTCAGCTTGGGGGAGAGCACCTCCATTTATCTCGATAAGTATTTCTATCTATCTTTATACTTATAATTTTAGAATATTAAAATACATAAACTATGAAAAACCAAATAAAGATTTTATGCTTATATATATATTTGTCTTTTGCTTAGTGTGTCTAATAAATAAATAAAGTGGCTATGCTAATCTGTATCTAAATAAAACTTAAGCATGGATATGATGAATAGTTGCTCTGCCTAATTTGCAAATTTTAAGTTCTCTCTCAAGTTTAGATATAACTGTTATAATTTAAAGCTTGCTCTAGACCTAAACTTGTGGGATGAAAACTTGATCTGAAGTCTAAGTTGTTAACGGATATGATATGGGAAGGTTGATGTTGGCACTTCTTAACGCAACCACCGGATATCGGTGATGGCGCCAGAAATGCCTGGTGTGGTAACTCTATTAACTATTGGATAATTCCGCAAGCGCACAGAAGGTACCGCTGTAGCACTTCACCCGGGAGTATTCCAAGGTATCGTAATTTATATTTTCCCAAGGGAAAGCAATAGCTAGAAATGCTTGTAAGAAAAGAGATCCTATCTCAACTTAGTTACAACTAGTGCAGAGAGGTGGTAACGAAAGGTGAAGGAACGGATGATGATGATCCAGAGATAATCAAAAAGGATAACTACAAGATAACTAGAGTAGAGTAGCTAGGTGGGAGGACAACGAGTGAGTACAGGTTCCTAGGATATCTAATTCTACTCTCGTGAACTAATCTTAATCAAATAGCAGAGACACACTAGATTGATACCTTACTAATGGCTGCCAGGGATAGCCGAGCTGGTAAGACGCTTAAAAGGTTTTTCACCTAACCCCTTACCGAAAGCGACTATTGGGCTTATGGACGCCTTATCTTTTAAGAACTAGCTCGTACGTGAGGAGAACCTAATGCCGCCCACGATCTGTCACCTCCTAGGGAGTGCGCCCCTACTTTCCGTCCGAGCCAGCGACACCTAAAGGCAAGACTTAGCCTAAGCACCGCGCTTACGCTAACTCTCACTACTCTAGCTGCGATCAAACAACTATAGCACCTTGCTAAAGGCGGTGGGAAACAGCCACGAGCTTGTTACAGGATCACAATCTAATATGTAACTACTAAAGGACAAGATAGAACACTACAATACTATTGCAAGAATAATATTGCACAAAGTAATACTTAGAAAAGTAGAAAGAGAATATATTAAGAAAACAAGTCTTACAGGAGAAAAGATACAAGAGCTATACCAGACTCTCCAGAAGACGACTCCGGAGACCCCGAGCTTCGCTCGACTCAACTCTAACTCCCACACTAGACTACTACTACTACTACTCACTTGTATCTAGCTTGGATACTTGAACCTTGAATTCATCATGCCTTGGAAGGGTGAAATCAGCCTCTATTTATAGGGAGAGGTGGAGTAGGGGCTACTCCACCGCCACGTCATCGATCCGTGTGATCATGCCTCTCCACCCTTGGATCAAACCGACTTCACAACCGCCATTTGATCAACGGCAGGGGCAAACCAACACGTGAGACATGTGGGGAAGGTCGGTGGGAGGCCACCGACCCTGAAACCGCCTTACATGTGGGGTCGGGCGACCCCACTCCTGACCACCTGGGCCCACCAGCAGTGTCCACAATGGTCCCTTATGTCGGTGGAGTAGGTGGCACACCTGGGTCCCACCAAAGAGGGGTCGGGCGACCCCCTCCCTGTGGGCCCAGGGTGTCACCTGTTGTCCCCTCGATCTCCTCTTGATGATTCTGATGTTGGCTTTGTCAAATAATGTCTTGAATTTGTTGTTCCTGCATAAACAAGCTAAGAGTACAAGTGGAACTAGTTATGGATAAAATATGTTCATGTCATGTCATTTCCCCTTGCAACCGAGGCATGTTGACGGTGTTTTGTATGTGGATTTCTATGGTATATCCACCGTCAACAAGATCCCCCAAGCTTAACCTTTGCTCGTCCCGAGCAAACAATCAAACTTAGCCTCGGTGGATCAGGTATTGTTACTATGTTCACATTTCAAGAGTACCATGTGTACAACAAAGTTCTTCTCTTTGCATGAAAAATTTAGCTATGTAAACTTACCCATATTACCTTAGTCCCTCATGGGGCTTATGGCTTTTCCTTTGTCTTAGGTGGTTGAAAGACAGAACAGTTTGACTTGACCACTAACTTTCTCATTCTTAGCAAGTTTCATATCAGAGGTTTTGTGATATTTTCAAAAGAAAACTTAAATGTTCCTCATATGGTTCTCTCATGTCACTCAAATGGTGTATAATTCCTCACCAAGGCATATGATAGAGTTGCCTTCTTTATTTCATCCTATTTCTAAAAGGCTTATGTGGAGCTTAAGGTAGGGATGAAAGGAGATAGCATACTTACTTTGCATGTGTTGCGAAGTCAAAGCTCGGATCCTTGAAGAGAAGTGTCATACTCCCAGATCAAGATGTGCAAGTGTGATATATGGTGGACTAGGTTGCTCCTTTATTTGCTACACTCTCTCTACTTGTATATTGAGACATGGCTAGCATTTTCTTTTTCTTCGAGCTTTATGTGCTCAATTTTTTTTTTGTGGACTTGCACATGTCCATCTTTTTATTTCATTTTGCCTAGGCTTTTGATGTCTCATTTACCAAATAATGCTTAGAGAGAGATATTCTAACATTTAGAGTATGGAGCAACTTATTTAGTGGATGCGAAATACATGTGGTTGCGTACTTCCAGTGTAGAAGCAGCATATATATATGTGGTGTGTACGTGATCTTGATCTTAGGAGCATGAAAAGTCTCTTAACAGGGGTCAACAAGACTTGATGACACTCAACACAAAGCAAATAGCTTATGTGGAAAGGTTGCAATCATGTAAAGTAGATATAGCTGTGGTAGGAATTCATCACCATTGAGGAACAATTAAGGGTTTGATCATTTTAAGAATAAATCTCTGATAATCATGCATGCTTAGAATAATATTATAGCAGCTCTTGTCTCACTATCTCATGTCCCACAACAACTTAGACTTAGTTCTAGCACTTGCAACCCACAAAGTTTTCAGGTTCATGGCAGTTTAAGTGAGCTAAGTGATCCATACTTGGAGAAATACTAAGTTGTATACTAGGTACTAGAGAAACATTAACAAGCAACTAGTCATCATTTCCATGAGGGATATAGACATACATGAAGCATATATGCTAAAGGGAAATGCTAATTTTTTTTTTAGAGCAAGAATGATAAAATGCATGGAAATAAATAGGATAGAATACTTACCTTGGTGGGGGAGAGGATCTCCCCCAAGCTTGTCTTTCCTCACTGGGGTGGATACGATGGATATGGTGGATATGGTGGAGGATATTGCTGTGGAGGATATTGTGCAGGAGGAGGTGGATATGCATGTGGTGGTTGAGGAATGTATGGTGGTACGGGCAGGTGATATGATGTGTAGGCTTGGCACCAGTTTCTATTGCTGCTCTCCTCAAAATTTTGGATTTGCTGTTGGGTTTCCACAGTGGCAGTGTGAATGGCTTCATGGTTAGTACGCAATGTAGCCATACCTGATCTGAGTAGCTCCATGTCATGACGGTGACTGCGGTTTCCAATCTCCTGCGAAGAAGAAAGAGACAACCGGGCACTACGTCTCCTCCCCGTCCCGGAGGTGTGCATGGCATTGGAAGTGCCCTCATTATCTGAATCATCTTGCTGTTCAGCTCGTGACTGTCCACGTGTGAATGGCCCTGCAAAACTTCTACGTCCTCCAACTCCAGGAACATTAGGCATTAACGGGTGGCCCCCGTATAATTTTAACTCTGGTTGTGGCAAAATGAGTCTTGCATTTGATTTACGCAATATAAATTCAATTGTGTCATTGGGGCCACGCGTAATTACTTTTGCTTGAATGAAATGATATTTTCCTAACACAGTTCTAGGAGTGGGTATGTACTGGATGGTGTCATCAAGGATCAAAATGTAATCACACAATTTTGTAATTATAGAGGTGAACTCAATTGGGTCATTCTTCCGTGCTATAGTGATCCAATGATGTACCATGGCTTTTACCGGTGCAATACGAATTCTATTCACCATGGCATATAGAATTCTATTATCAATTTCCCGCACAATCCGAATGTCATCTCTAGGGAATAGAGTGATGCCTATCCATTTGTGCATGAACCGTAGTGTGGGATGGCAAATATGGCTAGTACGTGGGTAAGTCTTTCCAATTAGATTCTCCCCAGTTATTTCATGCCAAAATTCTTGTCTATTAAAACCCCTTGTGGCAACTTCTACGTTGGTTTTAAAATTCATAAAGCCTAAACATGCAGCTAGATGGTCCCATGTGAAATCATAATCTTGGTTTCTTAGGCGAAAGTAAATGGTTGTTTCGGTTACCCTTACGGTGCTCAAAAATTCTAGAGTGAGAATCTTGCTACCTAGGTGTTCCGAAAAGTCCCAAAATTCACCCCATCCTATTGCAGCAAAGACATCAAAGAATTCCTCATACATACCTGTGTCTTTGAGGAATTTAGGGTCAATTACCTTGGTATGCTTGAATTCACGGTGGCGTAGATGGTTAAGCTTCTCCATTTCTTCTACGGTGAGCAAAAGTCCGGTCTCTATATCTTGCATCCGTAGAGGTGCTGCTTCTTCATTAAGTGGTGTTTGCTGTGGCATGGCCTCATGCTCTTGCTCCTCATGAGTCTCAGAGGGAAGTCCCTGATGAGAGGAGTACTCTTCTACCGAACTCATGGTGCCATGGGAGTGCCTTGATGAGCTTCCGCTAAACGCTCCACGCACTTTCTTCCCTATGTTCTTGAGTGGATTCTTCATGCTAGATCAAGAAAATAACGAACACCACTTCCACCAGAGAGGTTAGTTTAGATTTTAACTCTTCTTACCGGCTGATTACCTCTCTTGATTTCTCGACGGGTGAACACTTGAGCAATAGGGAAAGTGAAAGGAAGAGTGTTGATGATTTTCTTGAGTTGCTAGTAGAGGAAAATGGTTGTGAGTGAATGAGTGAGTGGATGGAAGAGAGGACAAGTGCAGAGGGCACTTTGTCAGGGTCAGCCGACCCCTCTTTTTCCACGAAACCACAAATGGCCAACACCTTGTGTCAAGGAAAGATGGATGGGAAGAAAGAAATAAGGAATGCTGCATTGAGGGGGTCGGGCGACCCCATCACCACCTCCTCTTTGCGCTAGCTGTTCACCAGATTGATGATGAATGTGTGCCATGGCTGGTTCCCCATCTCCACTCACTCTCTCCTTTCTTTTGGATGTTTTCTCAAAGAATCTCTTCTTGGAATGTGGTGAAAGAGAAAGGAGGGAACAAGACAAGACTAGATGGGTGGATGTTTGCTCATGAGATGCTTCACGGGATGAGCTTCTCAAAATGTTGATTTACTTAAGGCTTTAAGCAAGTATCTTTCCCATACTTAGCAAGAGTGATTTGTCTAGGGGTTGCTTAAGTGACTTTAGAAAGAAGAAGATGGTTTTTGTTAAGTTAGCAGTGTCTCCTAATTTCACTTACGTTTTAGTGGAAGCAGGGGGTGAGAACTAGAAACTCTAGCTCCTAGGGTGAGTGTCGATGTTTATGAGTCTTTATTTCTATACTCACTCTCCCTACATTACTTGTGCTGCCATACACCAGAGGAGGGGAGGAAGTGGGGCCAACCATGGGGTCGGCCGACCCCTCCTCTCACTCTTGAGTAATGCTGGGCACACTACACGAGTAACAGAACAAGCACATGCAAGAAAAATAGATGAAAGAGTTAGAGAATTCTCATGCACGGTTCAATTCGTTGATCAAGTGGGATTACATGAGTTGACATGGTAATGTTTTGGTGTTTTCTTAAATGGAGCATAGCATGTCATGACAGGAAGTGGCAAAGGACACGAGATGATAGGTGGGGGCCACCAAAGTGGGGTCGGGCGACCCCCCTTTGGGCCCCACCTGGTGTCCACCTTGCTCAGTGAGTTTTTATTTTTACTTTACTTGTCTTAACTCAAGTTGATAGAAGGGTTGGAAAAGATGAAGGAAGTTTAATAAGTAACTTAAAGTTAAAGGTCAGTGGGCTTACCTTGATGGAAGAGCTGTTACCTCAGGTCCTTAGAACAGGACCTCCTCCTTGAGTTGATACAGAAATTTTCTTCGGAGGTGTCATCGGTTGTATTACCTTCTTCTTCCATATTTTCTTGCTCTTTGCTCTTGGCGTTGGATTGGTCTTTTTCTTTGGCCTAGTTATGAATGTGACGGTTGCCACATCCACTGCCAAGATTAGTGAGCATTGCACTACCTTTGGTTTGAAGTTGAACTTCTCCTGGGCCCCATTGATTGTAAATTGAATTTCTCCGGCTCCAACGTCAATATGTGCATTAGCAGTGCTGAGAAATGGTCTTCCCAGGATAAGTGGAGTCTTTTCATCCACCTCCATGTCGAGTACCACGAAATCCACAGGGACCAGGAACTCGCGTATCTTTACGGGGATATTCTCAGCTACCCCCGCAGGATGGCGAATTGACTGATCCGCTAACTGCAAATGTATTGATGTAGGGGACAAAACAGCATGGGTTAGTTTATCAAATATTACCTTTGGCATGACACTGACACTTGCTCCCAAGTCGCACAGTGCATGCTCGAAGTGATGTGTCCCAATGGAGCAGTCGATGGTAGGACATCCAGGGTCCTTCTTCTTTTCTGGTAGTTGGTTTAGTATCGCCGCGCTGCATTCTTCTGTTAGCTTAATCACCTCAGTTGTAGGCAGCGGGCGTTTGTTGTTGAGGATGTCTCTCAAATACTTGGCATAGGTTGGAACCTGCATTGCATCAAGTAGTGGAATATTGACATATAATTGCCGAATTACCTCAACAAACTTCCCGAATTGTTCATCGGTGGTTGGCTTCCTTGTTCTTGGAAATGGCAGCAGAATGTTGGTGTCGTAGAACTCGTGCGGAGCTGTCTTTCCATAGAACTTGGTGTTTTCCTGCTTAGATGGTGCTTCTTTCTTGTCTTCCTCAACTTCCTTATCTTTTCTTGCAGTCTTTTTTTTCATGTCAGGATATGGTGGATCACGAGTGGTCTTACCCCCTCTCGTGGTCACATTAAAGATATTGCAAGAATTTACAGAAGAAGGAACAGTAGCAGCAATTTGTGCTATTTGAGACTCTAAAATTTTATTAAAGTTTAATTGGTCCTTAACAGAAGAAACAAGGGAATCCATTTTAGCAGTTAATGATTCAAGAGTCTTGTCATTAGCTAACAATCTTTTGTTCATGCTTTCATTGATTTTAGCTTGATTAATGACAAGTTCTTTAAGTGAAAGCCAGTTAGAGTTACTAGAGTTACCTTGGCCCTGGAAGCGCGAAGTTGGTCGTCCATTGTTGAAGGATTGCACAGCTTCATGGCTTGCACCCTGCTCCGTTGGTTCGCACGTGCAGTGGCGTATTGTTGGATGGCCTCTCGATCTTTCTTTACCTTGGCTCGTTCATCCAACTTCTTCAACAAGAACTCCATCTTGTGAGATATTTCATTTACCTCTTCAATGGTTTTCGTGCTTCTCTTCTTGAGTTGAGGGCGTTCTTCTCTCCATGTTTGATTTGTCACTATGTTCTCAATGAGAGTTTTAGCTTGAGTGACTTTGAGGGAGGTAAACGCTCCTCTTGCGGCGGCATCAAGGTGGCTACGAGCTACTGGAGTCAGCCCATGGTAGAAACCTTGAATCAGGAGCCACTCTTTAATTCCATGATGTGGACACTCTTGAATGTACTCCTGCAGACGTTCCCATGCTTCGGGAATAGTCTCGTCTGCCTTCTGTTGGAAGCTTGAAATCTTTGCCCTCAGAGCAGATGTCTTGCCCATTGGGAAGAATTTCTTGAGAAATGCATTGGCACATCTTCTCCAGGTGTTGACATCATCGGGTTGAGCGTAAAACCATTGCTTTGCCTTCCCAAGCAATGAGAATGGGAATAGGCGAAGGCGGATGGCGTCGGCCGTTACCCCTCTGATGGCAATAGTGCTACACACTTCCAAAAAGTGTTGGAGATGTGCATTTGCATCTTCATGTGGCTTCCCACTAAATGTACTTGCTTGCACCATAGTGATAAGTAATGGCTTAATCTCAAAGTCGACATCTTCGACCTCCACCCTCGGTCCAATGGTAACATGGGCAACTGATGGAGATGAGAAGTCGGAGATTGATGAGGAAGCCATTGACTGGTAGAGTGTCGGTGCTAAGCCTCCTTCCTTGAGTGAATTCAAGTATGAGCTGGATCTCCGATAAGTTACTAGACGGTGTCTAGGACTCTGTCGGGATGTCTCAGGATTTTCTAATGTGGCCTTGAATTGGAACTCACTCATACAATGCCCTGCTTCACAATATAGAGAAACAAAGGCAAGGGGTAAACCCCCCCCTACAACTAATTGATACTAAGTTGATGATATTTTTTTTCGGATTCGTTCTTACTAAGATTTCTAGGCTATGCTTTCCCCGGCAACGGCGCCAGAAATGCTTGTTGGCACTTCTTAACGCAACCACCGGATATCGGTGATGGCGCCAGAAATGCCTGGTGTGGTAACTCTATTAACTATTGGATAATTCCGCAAGCGCACAGAAGGTACCGCTATAGCACTTCACCCGGGAGTATTCCAAGGTATCGTAATTTATATTTTCCCAAGGGAAAGCAATAGCTAGAAATGCTTGTAAGAAAAGAGATCCTATCTCAACTTAGTTACAACTAGTGCAGAGAGGTGGTAACGAAAGGTGAAGGAAGGGATGATGATGATCCAGAGATAATCAAAAAGGATAACTACAAGATAACTAGAGTAGAGTAGCTAGGTGGGAGGACAACGAGTGATTACAGGTTCCTAGGATATCTAATTCTACTCTCGTGAACTAATCTTAATCAAATAGCAGAGACACACTAGATTGATACCTTACTAATGGCTGCCAGGGATAGCCGAGCTGGTAAGACGCTTAAAAGGTTTTTCACCTAACCCCTTACCGAAAGCGACTATTGGGCTTATGGACGCCTTATCTTTTAAGAACTAGCTCGTACGTGAGGAGAACCTAATGCCGCCCACGATCTGTCACCTCCTAGGGAGTGCGCCCCTACTTTCCGTCCGAGCCAGCGACACCCAAAGGCAAGACCTAGCCTAAGCACCGCGCTTACGCTAACTCTCACTACTCTAGCTGCGATCAAACAACTATAGCACCTTGCTAAAGGCGGTGGGAAACAGCCACGAGCTTGTTACAGGATCACAATCTAATATGTAACTACTAAAGGACAAGATAGAACACTACAATACTATTGCAAGAATAATATTGCACAAAGTAATACTTAGAAAAGTAGAAAGAGAATATATTAAGAAAACAAGTCTTACAGGAGAAAAGATACAAGAGCTATACCAGACTCTCCAGAAGACGACTCCGGAGACCCCGAGCTTCGCTCGACTCAACTCTAACTCCCACACTAGACTACTACTACTACTACTCACTTGTATCTAGCTTGGATACTTGAACCTTGAATTCATCATGCCTTGGAAGGGTGAAATCAGCCTCTATTTATAGGGAGAGGTGGAGTAGGGGCTACTCCACCGCCACGTCATCGATCCGTGTGATCATGCCTCTCCACCCTTGGATCAAACCGACTTCACAACCGCCATTTGATCAACGGCAGGGGCAAACCAACACGTGAGACATGTGGGGAAGGTCGGTGGGAGGCCACCGACCCTGAAACCGCCTTACATGTGGGGTCGGGCGACCCCACTCCTGACCACCTGGGCCCACCAGCAGTGTCCACAATGGTCCCTTATGTCGGTGGAGTAGGTGGCACACCTGGGTCCCACCAAAGAGGGGTCGGGCGACCCCCTCCCTGTGGGCCCAGGGTGTCACCTGTTGTCCCCTCGATCTCCTCTTGATGATTCTGATGTTGGCTTTGTCAAATAATGTCTTGAATTTGTTGTTCCTGCATAAACAAGCTAAGAGTACAAGTGGAACTAGTTATGGATAAAATATGTTCATGTCATGTCATTTCCCCTTGCAACCGAGGCATGTTGACGGTGTTTTGTATGTGGATTTCTATGGTATATCCACCGTCAACAGTTGAGCTGCTGTTTATCTGTTCCTAGAGATGCTAGAATTCTGGAGAATTTTATCTTTAAAAATCTTTAAAATGTTGCATGATGAGTTCCTGTATGATGAGAGTTTAAAATTCCTACCACAACCATATATACATGGTTGCTAGACTTTGAGCCACACATTTAATATTTACTGCTTATGAGCATTGAGTGTGGTCAAGCTGTGTAGACCCTTAGAAACTTGTCATGTGGTTAAATCAAGATTTCACTTGCACGTTTACTCATATATGCTACTTCTACTCCGGAAGTACCATCCACATATATCCATCCATTTCCATCTCCAGAACCACCTAAAAATATTCTACTCCTAATCCGGGAGAGAATAACCAAAAATATTTCTGTTTTCCCCTTGTGAAATAAATGCACAAGTTATCTTGTTACTACCACTTGCTATATTATCTCAAGAGATGAATGCTCTGAAAAAAAGAGAGAAAGAGAAAAAGATACGAGGAAATAAAAAGGAGCAAGTGCTCGGAACCTCGAAAGAAAAGAAAAAAGTGAGATGAGAGGTAAAAATGGACAAGTGTCCGACAGTAGAATTAGGGGTACAAGATACCCACCTGAGAGAAAAAAAAATAGAAGAGCATCTCATTCTCCTCACAAAGTTTCAAAAAGCAAGGAAGGTATGTATCCCCTCAAAAGAGCAAAGTAGAATTAGACTTCCACCGCCATTGTTTTCACCATTGGTATCACCATCATCACCATACACCATTCATTCGCCACACATGCACATCTTGATTTGGCTTAATGATTTGTTTCTTTGGATCCATGGTTTGACTATGCAATACATGTCTTGTAAGTATGCATACTTTATCTCCCACCTATGAGCTCCAGATATTAAAGCCTTATTAGAGTAGGGTGAGAGAGAAGGCAATATCACTATGCCTCATACCACAAATACCACATATCTTGAGAGAAGGCATATACCATCACTGCCTTGGTAAGGATCCAGAAATACCACAAAAGAGAGACCTGAGAGAATCATACAAGGAATCTCTGAGTTTTATTTGAAAAGCTGCAAAAACCCCAGAGCTATAGCTGATCAAGAATAAGAGACATGGCACTTGACTAGACTGTTCTATCTTTTAACCACTCAAGACAGAAGTGACGGTTACAAGTCCCATGGTGTAGGTAAAGTAAGAAAGTTTTAAGTCTTGACAGTTTACTCTAACTCAGAGATGAGATCTTATTTAAAAGCATGTGTACCATCAATTTTTAAAGATATTGCAACAACTTATGATCCATAACTGAGTCTATCCTTGCTCAGGGACGAGCTAGAGGTAAGCTTGGGGGAGTTTGTTGACGGTCCTTAAGTATCAAATTTAATTATCAAATAAATAAAGAAAAGGATCCAAATGAAATCAACATCCAGACTTAGGGTTTTATGTGACAGAATTCCACGAGTTTTGGTGTTTGTCTATTTCTGCAGGGGGTTATCAGGAAATATGGAAGAAAGGCCCACATGTCAGGATTACGTAAAGATATTAACGTGCTGCGCAATTATCTTACATCTAGAAGACTCCAGAAGCCACGAGACCGAAGCGGAGGCGAAACGGGGCCAGAGGCAGGGCGCCCGCCCTATCCTACTGGGCGCCCGCCCCCTGTTGGAGTCCAAACAGGACTCTGCTTTGCGGGAAGTCTCCACCGACCTAAAGGATGAATCTAAACCATACAATCTATGTCGGTTTGATCCAAGGGCCCATATTCACTTGAAGGGACTATAAAACCAGACCCCCTGGCCCCTGGAGGAGAGAGCCTCTCAACCCTAATTCATTGTTCCATCAAGGGAGAAGAAGCCTCTGATCAAGATTAGAGCCACCACATCAATTAGATATCTAGATTAGCATAGCTACATAGGATTAGAACTAGAAGGAGTCAATCTTCGATTGGTTTCCGGATCTGTCAAGAGGATTCTTGGTAATTCTCTAATTGTGCTTCTAATTGCTTTCTAATTATCTTTGTTCTTCAATATTATGAATATGACTTTGTTCTACTTCAATATATTGCTTATGACTTTGCTCTACTTGCTTATATTCAAGATTATATTTTTCTTAGTTTATCATAGTTATGTACTTGGCTTAGTTATGCCAGATCGTGGGGTAGTTCGTGATAGTGACAGCTTCATTGATTCTTATATAGTCCCCCTCTCGTGTATTGGGCTGGCAGAGCAACATTATTACAGGAGAGTGATTGCTATGTTTCTCATATTCCTTGCTAATATCACTATGCATGGGCGTAGTCTTGTCTCGCAATGATTGCTAAGTATGCTTGCACTAACTATGATAATGCTAGACTATATAGTTAAGAATAACTTAGGGAATATTCTTGTAGTTCGTTCTAATACCATGCTAATGACTTTCTAGAGTATCTAATTGAGGTGCTTATCGTATTTATTATGTGGCTAGATCAGATTAGTTATCCTTGTCACTGTTATCATTTCATATATCTTTTATGTGACACTTATCTCTGTATGAAGAGTTAGATATAATGTTCTCAATTATACATGCAATGATAGATGCTCAATCTCATATTCTATTCTGTAATCAATATTGATGATTGATTAATCCCTTCCCAGTGGTAAAAATATAAATAACGATACCTGGAATACTTCCCAGTTAAAATGCTACATCGGTATTAATTTGTGCGCTTGCAGATCCCATTCATTATCTATTTAGAAGAGCAATTGCATATTTAAATACCGCGTCTCTTATATCATGCTGGGGATGACAACTTAGCTTAAGTGGTGTAAGGGATAGGTTTGGCATTTTTGGCACCGTTACTAGATTTAGAGAACTTAGTCTACTTTTGGTAATGATGTTAAGAATACCCAACAGAAGCAAGGTTTGAACCCTTCTCAAGCTTCTTCACCATGTTTTCACGGTTATCTTGAGAAGGTTGTGCTTTCTCCTTATCCTTTAACCTAACCACATCTTTCTTCAATTTTTCTACTTCTTCTTTGAGCCTAATGTTTTCCATAGGATCATGCTCAATCAAAGATTGGCTAGCTTGAGAAGCACACTCATTAGCACAAGAAATATTTAATTTAGAGGGAGTGTTAGTGAGTGGGTGAGTGTGAGGTTGAGAGGATTTTACCATTGTAATAACAACCTCATGCGCTATCTCAAGCATAGCATGTGATTCTACTAGGCTTTCATGTGAACATTTGAGTTGCTCATGCACAACTTGAAGAGTGTTGAAGTTGCATGAAATCTTGTCAAGCCTTTTCTTGAGCTCGAAGTTTTTCTTTTCTAGCTGAACAACACTAGAAAGCGCATTAGTAACAAAATCATGCTCAATTGACAATTTTTCATACCTCTCATTCATTTCCTTTAGCTCTTCAAGCTTGGATATGAGGGACTTGTCTTGATCATGAAATTTTTGATCTTGTTCCTCATTTACTAGCTTCATGAACATGAGCTTGTCCTTGCTGCTAAGGTGATCAAGCAAGTGACTATCTTCATTTTCACTTTCTCTTTGATCATCCTCTTGAGCCTTCTCTTGCTTGGTTTCTTTCTTCTTCTTTTTCTTGCTCTTCTTGGCCATGAGACACAAGTGATGAGAGTCATGGGATTCTATGGTTGACTCATCACTTTGTCTCCACTGAGGTGCATTATTGCTGCATTGATCTGCTTGCTGTTCTGCTGCCACAGCCATACCGGACACGTCCGGTATCATATCGGACACGTCCGGTATGTGCTGCACTGCCAGCACAGCGGCATTTGCATTGATCAGCTTCGGCTCTGCACTCTTGAGGTTGCTGGATGTTTCTTCATTGCAGTGAAGTATAGTGGACATATTATCCTTTGTTTTCCACACATAGCACTCATTGTCATTGGGTTTACCATATAACTCATACAATTTGATCCAAATGACATGAGCACTTGATGGAAGAGTTTGTCCATTGAAAATTGCTTCATCCTGAACCTCTACACTTAATGCACTCAAAATGACATTAGTAGCTAGAGCATTGAGTTGCACATATATCTCTTCCTCTTTTGGAATATTCTTATAACTAAACCAATCGACTATGGAATGAGATATACTTGCATCCACAATCTGCTCTACAAGTGGACTGATAGTCCGAAAAGTATTGAGTACATGAATTGACCAAGATAGAAAGTTTGAACCATCATTTTGGAGAAGTAAGGGATCCATGTTATTAGGCGTCGACATCCTTTTCTCACAAGTGGTGAAGCTCGATCGTGCGACCTTGCTCTGATACTAATTGAAAGGACCAAGGATGCGCCTAGAGGGGGGGTGAATAGGCGATTCTGAAAATTTACAACTTAAAAAGCGGCAACGATTAGAACTGGAGTTTTCCACACAAATGAAAAACTGCACACAAAGATAATCAAAGAAATAGTTGTAAATAATATTAAATAAGTCTAACACCTGCACCACAGAGATTAGATCGGAGAAAGAAATATTATTGACAATTCACAAATATCGGACGCGTCCGGTATCAACTCGGACACGTCCGAGATATACGAGCACACAGCACCTAGCTGTTTCTGTTCTCCAGCTTCTCCAAAACCTACACACAGCTTATATGATGAAGTACAGATATACAGCACCCTACAAAAAGGTATCCAACACAGATAACACAATTTATATAAGAAGTGTTGTGCTGTACAACTCGGACACATCCGGCTTGATCTCGGACGCATCCGGAATTCACGAGCAGAGGATATTCAATCCTTGTGCTGTGAAACTTCTTCCTCTCCCTGCAAGAGTCTCAATCACAGTATATATGATACTAGAACCCTGCAGAGAAGCTCACACAAGAGATAAGACACAAATTTCAAATGTAATGCGAAGGGAGACACAAAATTTGTTTTACCGAAGTTCGGTCTCCGTAGAGACCTAATATCCGTTGAGGGGGCTACGGGTAAGGCACTCGATGGCCTAGAGGATACCACTAAGGTCACTCTAGCTCAAAGGTCCTCCCTAGAGGATACCTCGATGGTAACTCTAGCCGGAGTCTCTTCCAACTCCAACTCCTCCTTCCACTAGGTGATTTCTTCCCTTGCGGAGGTGAAATCCGACCTGCACAAACAATCCGAGGCAACCACAAACACTTGGGTGCTCTCCGGCGACGCTAACCGTCTAGGACCGAAGAGTCCAAGAGTAACAAATGCAAATCACGAAATAGACAATATGCTCAAGTGCTCAAGTGGTGGCTTGCTCTCAAAACTGAACGACTTTCAACCCACAAGATGAATTTGTCAATCTAGATCAAACACTCACAAAGAGAGGGTTGTGGAGAGTTAGCAAAGCTCAGCAAAGTCTGAGGGGTATATAAAGACAGTTTTGAAAACTAGCCGTTAACTAGCCGTTGGCCATACCGGACGCGTTCGGTATCATACCGGACACGTCCGATATGGTCGAGGCCAAAAGACTTACCCCTGTTAGCTTGCTACTCCCTACCACGGTGAAGCCTACGTCGGAACTCCCGCCGTACGTTGGAACTTCCGACAAGTCAGCACTACTGACGAGCACCGGAAGTGCTGACACGTACTAGAACAACTCCCTGGTCACCACAACTCAAAAAGTCAGTATGCGCAACAGTACTCATACCGGACGCGTCCGGTATGCACGGCCTGTGCACAAAGAGTTCAACTCTCAGGTTAGTCTCTCTAAAACCTCACATGGGTTGACTTGAGCACTAGAGAGTATTAATCCATGATCATGATGCATCCCTCTTAATAGTACGGCTTTCCTATCAACTCAAGAACAAAAGATAAATCAAATTGAAACCACTTGAGAAGCTTCCATCAAACCAAAGCCTTTCTTTCAATTCTTGATAAGCTGAGGATGTCATCATGTCAAACTTGTTTTCATCTTGAGCATAGCCATCTTGAGCACATGACTTGGTTCCATTCAATAAATAGATTTGACTTCAAATGTACCAAGTCATTTCCATTAACTACTTCAAGTCATATGTTGCTTTGAATCATCCAATCAATTTTATACTTTTCATTTTTGCTTTCATATGAGTGATAGCTATCTTCTCAATAAATAAGCCTCTTTCAATAATTCCAATTGTATTGTTGTTTTGTGCTTGAACTAGATTGCTTCATACAACAATACATAATTTTGGCTTTTGTAAACTTGGTTCAAATACCTATGAAGATAGCTTTTCGCTGTTTCACACTTAGCAAGATCATTAGTTCCTTTAATCATGGTTGTCATTCTATCATCCAAAACACATTAAGTGGCTTAATGCACTTACAATCGGCGGTTTACATTAAGTGGCTTAATGCACTTACAATCAGCCGATGTGTCTTCTGACTGAGGTTCCTCTAGCTGAAGTTCTTCTGTTTGGGGTTCTTCTTGTGGCTGAGGAGGAGACGATACTTGTTGTGTCTGAATTTCTAGAGAAGAGGGAAACGATTCTTCCGGGATCGGTGACATTGGAGGAGGAGAAGGTGTTGTTGTTCTCTGACGCTTTGCTTGGGACTTGATACCCTTAGATCCCTTTCTCTTTGGCTGGCTGGACTGGGGGGCATCGGTAGTCATGCTTCTGGTCTTTGCCGATGTGCCAGTATGCTAATACAACAATAAAAGTAAATACAAGTGTAACAAGGTATCAAGGTTCTGATTAAAATAATAGAAATTACCGATGAAGAATTCGAAAGTTTACCTTGAAGGCTTGTGCCAAAGCAGTAGCAACTACCGATGGGGATGTCTTCGTCCGCTTGGTGGTAACTTTCTTGAGACGCACACCCCGATGCATTATAGCAGCCAAGGTTGGAGCGTTGTTGCCGATTAAGGAGATCGGGCCCGATGGAAGGAGCTCAATCGGCTTACCACTCCTGCTGACCAATGGTGGTGTGTCATCAACCTGTATATAACAAGGAAAGTAAGTTACCGATGGAAAGTGAAAGTGAAAGGATTAAAGCATCAGTTTATAGTACTTACAGTATTATCAGGGACTTTATACTTGGGGTCGATCATACCACGGTATGTGAGAGCCGATCTGCAGAACAGGTGTTCTTTCCGTTCTTCCCACCACTGTTTGTATGCCTGAGTGATGAAGAGAGCCGGGATCCAAGCCGATAGATCGACATCTGTATCGGCGTTTGGTGGAAGTTGGGCTACCCTGATCCATTCCAGAGTGTTGGTAATGATCTCCCTCGGCTTTATCACATCGGCGTAGCAGAGTGCAATCGGCAGTTGGCCGAAAGCCAGTTGGCGAGCTAGTGTCGATGGGTTATAAAACTCATAGGTCAGATTGGAGGCTTTCCCACTACCAAAGAAGTTCACTGGTATGGCTCTTGGGGTGATAATTGCCATCATCACATCACGGTCCTTGTTGAGAGCATCGTTGAAGGGGTGGAAAGTCAAGGGAAATCTGGTATCTGGGTCTTCATAAGGCATCCATGCCCGCTATTCTCTGGTCAGACCCTCATACAGAGTTTGGAAAAATTGGCTAACTTGGTCTGCGTTACCACCTGTGCCAGGCAAAACTATGGTAGCTTCGCCAAAGTTCAGAGGGGAACGAGTTGCTGATTCTTCTTCATCTAGTTCATAATCCTTGGCTATATCCCTAGGGAAGCGTTGTGCGAAGAGGTCGAACTCAAGGCGCTTGTGCATGTGGAGACTAAGCCACATATTGATGAACCACCAGGGACCCCCTAAGTTACCGATGGGTTGGCCGAGCAAGAGCTTCCTGGCTACTTGGTGGAGGAGATGATAAGCCGAGCCAAGCAAGTATCGGCCAACAGGGAATCGGCCGCCATTGGCTAGTCTTTCTGCTACCGATAAGTAAACAGAAGTTGGTCCTGCCGATCGGCCACAGAATACAAATTTATCCAGCCACATGTTCAGGAAAGTGGTCTGTTCCTTTGCATTGACAGGACCTGTTCTTCGGTACTTCTGAATGTACCCTGACCAACCGCCGATAGCACGAGTTTCCACCTTAGCACTGGGTCTGGTGTCGAAAAGGTGGCTGTTATCGGCAGTGGATATATCTAAGCCGGTGAGCATAAGTACATCGGCAAGTGTAGGAGAAGCAGGGCCATGGCCAAACACAAAAGCATTGAGTGTGTCTGACCAAAAGTATGAGGCAGCTATCAGTAGTGACTCATTTCTCTCCATATTGGCAAGAGACAATCTAATGCACTGATCTAATTTCCGTTCATCCCATTGGACCTCATTTGAGTTACTGACTCTCAGGAACCAATCCTTCCATCCCTTGGTAGGACTGGGCCAGGAACGGAAGGCATCTTTCCATAGATCTAGAGAAAAATTTTCGGTTCTAAAGGGGATTCTGTTTGTCTCTGCGTTTATAAGATCGGTAGGATCTGGGCTTCCTAGCGGGCCAAGACATTGGAGGTGGGGTTAATCGGTAGGAATAACGATCTTATCGGCCAAATCCTAGAAATTTTTGGGGGAGAAAAGAAGAACGAAAAGAAAAAAGATTCAGTAAAACAGATTGTGGATGAACAGGGGTACAGTAAAAGTGTAGAAGAAAGGGCAGTAAAGCTGACCTCAGGAACGACGAAGTTGATGGCCATCTCCTCGCAGGCAAGAAGATCGAAGATTTGGGGGTTGGTGAAGAAAGGTCTTTGTTGAAGTTCTTGGAGTCTTTGGGTGATGCCGCCACCAAGGAAGGTAGATTTTTGGCTGAAGGATGACAAGGTGGAGAAGGAGTACCCGAGAAAGAAGTATTTATAGGACAAAACGGGCAGGGGCAAATCTGACTTATCTCTTTGCCGCATCCATGAAATCCGAGAGTGCTCAGGTGGATATGGTAACTGTTCGCACGGTAATCAAGGGATTGTGCAGATGATTTGACAGCAGGCAGTCATGATTTTGGAGATATTTCACTATACAAGATCTCCTGGTTGGTCCATCGGCAGTTTTCTCTAACGGTAATGTTGCCGATGGGCGCATAAAGTGGAGAGATTTGGTCCGGGAGGTTGAGGAATTCGAGGAATATGCAAGAGAATCGGGCCAAGGTTGTTCGGGATTAACGAACGGTTACCAAATTGGGGGAGTTAATTGCGGAAGGACATCATTACTGCAGAGAATTTTGGAGCATTAATGATTTTATAATCTGAAATTGAGGGGCATGTGTTGACACCGTTTTTGGACACGTACCCGGGGATTAGTAAAGTATGGATCGGCAGATGGAGCAGCGGTAACTGATCTGCAGGGAAATTGCCGCCGAAGGTAGTTGCCGGTGAGGAGATAATTGAATGCGACTAAGTCTAGAGATGGTGACGTGTTCGTGCCGATGATTAGTATTAAGTATTTGTCGATGGCCATAATAGGAGGTCTGCCGATGACTATGAAGGGGAGCGTGGAAGTTGCCGATCGATCCGTGGCGGTGTCCCGGTCGGTTACAAGGGGATAGTTTTATGTTTTCCTTAGTTATTTAAAGTCGTTTTGTATACGGACTCCGTTTAATTTGGAATTTGAGTCCTAGTCGTGTCTGATTGTAGCTCTTTGAGCAGGGTATAAATATAGACCCTAGGGCCTTGTAATCAGGATATCGATCAATCAATCAAACATAAGTTTTTACTCATATTTCAGTACCTACTTTTTCGACGACTTCGTCATACTTTTCCTTTTTATTACGAGTTCTTAGGAATTCGTCGACTTAAGCTCGACGTATTCTCGAGTTCCGCGTGAATACCTCTTGGCCGCGACATCCGGGCGCATCGCTGTTGTCGGGACCAAAGTATTCGAGTTATCATCTTTGCCGATAGTAAGGTCAAATCGGCTGGCACGCCTTAATGTTTGAATCGGGTATTAGCCCTTTGTGTTTGCAGATCTGTTTTGCATCAACATCAGGTCTTACAAATTCGGTTCAGGCAGAGCAGTGGCCAACTGCCACCAGAACCACAGATTCGAGTATGGAATTTTACGCAAGGACCTCATCCTACTCCTGCGGAGAGTGTGGTATGTCCACAACAGCATCACACATGGCACAGGTCTACGTCCATGACGAAATTGGTAGGTCTTTTTGCTAAACTTGGGAAGTTTGATGAACAGCGGGGAATCCATCATATGCGAAAACAACGATGGGAAGCAACCTATCTTGGCAGAAAAGGGTCATGGATTGTGGGATGGGTACTCTACAACACCCAAATGCAGCGACTGAATAATAGCAATTTTCTTTAAGGAGACTTGTATTCTCAGTATGGACATTCCTAGAGCGATGTGGAAGCGCATCGGAAGCGAAAGCGTAGCCTGCATTGAGGGTCTTTGTTGGGCCATTCGGTGGGTCTACCACCGACTATCATCGAATCCGACTGAGCACGGGTCATCTCAATGATGTGCAATCCATCCGTGGACCAATAAGATATTGGCTTTGTTACAGCAGATGCAAAAGGACTTGTTCAGCTGTTAAGTGGAAGATATCCCAAATGAAGAGAGATTGTAATCACGGTGCAAATGTTTTAGTTAGACGTAGTAAATATACTGTGGCTTGGCTAGGATAAGCACCTTTGTGGCTAGGACCTGCTTAAACGCCGATTGTATGAACGATTATGTCTAGTTAATAAAGCCTCTGTTTACTTAAAAAAATGGATCACTTTTACTGCTGCTATTCTGTTAAACTTCTGATTTTCCATAACATGGGCTAACCCTAGAGGGTTAGCAATATAGTGACATACACGTAGGCCTAGCCTCATGGGCCTAATACTCATATACTCTAACATATTCGAATACAATTGATCCAACCGAGCGGTTGAGCTCTCTGTTTCGAGTTATCCAAAAGGTTGCCATGCTCCATGGAGTTAAATGCAGCAGACCCAAAGAACCAAAAGGCACTTGTTTAATAATCAGCTCGCTTGCAAACAGTAAGGGTTAATTATGCTTTTATTATGATAACGAGTGGGTGCCAATAAAATATTTTTGTGTTTGACTCATATAGACCGTAGAACTAAATGCACATGAGAATGCTGCATATAAGGATTTGTTCTTTACTAATAAGTGATGAAGTGTTACTCATACTAGAAGTGTTACTCATATATATAAGTATCTCTCACATCTAAAAAAAGAGTGAATATTATTTTGGTGCGATATTTCAATATAGATCCATCGTTCTGCCTGCTATACTCCCACGCCTCTCGCTTCTACATCCCTTCCTTACAACAAAATGTCTGGCTCTGCATCCATCTCGCCCCCATTGCAGCTCATATCACGCTGTCGTATCCCTTTTCCTCTCCCTCTGATTTTCTTTCCAAAACAAACCACCACACCTCGACGCGGGCATGCGTGCGTGCGTCCTAGCAGGTATGCCGAGCCCTCTTTCCTTCTCCTCCCTTCCACCACCACCAGCGCCAGAGCCCCCACATGGCCAGCGGGGCAGTGAGATCGAGCTCCAGAGCTCCCCACGGTTCGGTAGCCCACCGCCAGACTCCATGAATCCGTCGGGTAGCGACCTCCACCACCACCAGGCCCTCGGCGGCGGCGTGTATCTAACCCATTGAACCCACTCATCCCATCCATGCATCGAATAGTACCATGGTTAACCGAATGCACAAATCAATGCATCGATAAGAACCACTGCAATGGATCAATCATTTTTGACAATCAGCTGACAGCTGCCAAAGTTTGTTGCAAAGCTTGTGTGATCATTCTGTAGGTCAACCAGTGATTCTAAAGGTTAGTTTCTTCTATTCAGTTTAGCTTCTACGGAGTACATTCAGATGAGAAACTATTATTAAATCCTCTATTTTATTCATTAATTTTGTTATGTTATTTATTTAATGTATATTTAGATTTTGCTCCTTGATGGGATTACTCCTTTTCCTTGTGGTATTATTTTTTTTTGCTATCTGATTATATTATACTATAATCCTATCTCGCAATGTTTTCACATAGCTTGAAGCATCTTATACTGTCCATGATTTTTTTTCTAGAGTGAGTAGGAATATTTTCGATGAAAGTTATTTTCACTATTTCAAACAGTATATCTAAGGTTGAAGTTGGAAGGAGAATATTGATGGAGCCTAAGAGGTCTTGTGAAAGAAAGGGGGTCTGACTGTATGAGCAGCCAAATCTTTATGATATAAATGGGACATCTACACTGAAGGTGTCACACCTGGTTTCTCTACATCTGACATAGTTTGACCAGCTCTTTAACAGTAGCTACATGCTAATCATTGTTGCATACCATCAACTATTGCTGTATTTTAGCAAGTTGCCATGAAGGGTTCTAATCAATATACAGGTTCTGCACTTTGCCAAGTAAGCAGACTAAACATATTACACTTTACCACTCATACTTATTTTCTGTACAAAATGTAAGGAATTTCAGTTCAGATTCTGCACTTTGCCTATTCTGTCTATTAGATTTGCTAACAGGTTCACTCATGTAGTCATATTATGGGAGCCACAAATTTCAGAAGATAGGTACAAGAGCTATTAATTCGGAATTGATGTTGCCATAAGTTGACTTATATAGCCTATTCCTGGGAGAAAGGGTAAAGCTGCCTGCTCTTGTTTGGATCTCATCGTAAGAAATGAATTGATGTTGCCAATCCTTCCTGAAATAGGAAAGCTAGCAGATGTTTTATATATGAGATGGACATGCTCCCTTTCTCTTGATGCAACAAGATTTAATGGTACAATATGATAATTTACATGATTCATACTTCAAAATATACAGTTCCACTTTCGTAAAATGATTCTGGGTGTAGATTTTATGTTTCAGTCTCTGAACCCTGCTTATTTGCTCACATTTACTGATTATTCAAAACGAAGGTGTTTGTTGATTAGCCATGTAAATTTATTATTTTAAAAATATTATTCAGATTATTGTGGGCACATTGGGGTTTGGGGGTTGTCAAATCTCTCTAGATCATAGGTTTCTTGCATATACAGTTGATACATCTGGGATTGAACTATTTTTCCATCGATCTGAACATGCCATATTTAGTTTAGGCAATGGAATAGTTAGTTCTGCATGAACTGTGATTATTTGAGTAGATGAATGACTCAAGAAGTGGGCTCTTCCCTAGGAAGGATTTGGCAAGGCAAGCTACTTTAAGAACATTCAGATCCAAGTGCCGCCACCATCATCAACTCCTTGCTGCCTTGCCTGCACCGGAGATGGACCCAATGCCATGATACATATTGGGTTCTGCGCCTCTGCTACAAAGCCACCATGCCAGACTCCTCGCTGCCTTACCTGCTCCAGAAGCAGACCCATCACAGCACCTGCGTATCTCCAAGGTCAGCTTGCTCTACCTTGCTGATGTTAATTATATCTTATCCAATAATGCACTGTCTGCAGGGAATGGGAGTTCAGGAAGAAGGTTTCTTGGCAAATTCTCTGTATTATTCTGCATCAATTAATTGCGTGTATAGTGCTAATTTGACTTCTCTACTCTTTTTGTTCAGACCACAACCAGTTCGAGAAGAGGAGGGGAAATTTTACCAAAGAGATTGATATTGTTGATGTGGTACGCCCATCTATCTGTGCCGATCTCATATCCTCCAACTTGCTTCACTATGCCTTTGTTTTGTTAGTAATTCTCAATCGATGGCTTTAATTTGTTAGTTGGGAAAAACAATCTGCAGTTCTGCATTGTCATTATTTTAGCAGAAACTATATAACATTTGGAACTGTCATCAATGGCTTTGTCTTTTGAATTGAGAAGAAGATGCTGATCAAATTAACCGTGAGTCAAGGTTTTTAGAGAAGGTATTATCACCTCATTACTTATCTTTGAAATGGAGAGAGAGAGCTGGATCAGATGGAGGGAAGGACATTGTTTTAGAGCGAGTTTTTTTTTTTAAAAAAAAATAAGCATCCAGAATAGTTGTTCCAGTTAGATGCTTTGTGCAATTTAGCTTACTTAATGAGCCTGCTCCAATCAAAATGTGTCCATGCTATTGTTTAAAATATATATGGCCACTTCTGTGCTGTCATAGTTTTAGAACATGTCACTTAGGTATAGTTCAAATAAAAGGAGACTACAGAAAGACCACCAAGGTGAGACCGACATATTATTTTGTCACAGCTTGAAATCACACCACCACTGTCATTTTTTATGATGATCAGTTGATCACTGAATCATATCTTTAATTTTTATAATTTGTTGTTTCCGTATCAGTTACACTACATTGTCTTCAATACTGTTGGCTATATAATTTTTAGTTTTTGCAGATTAGCTATCAAGCCGGACCATATCCATCTCAGTGATGTTTCTGAAAGATGGTAAGATGGTAATGATCTACTATGATGTTGGACAGCTTGCTCCTCCGTTGTTTGAAGAAAAAGCTTTGCTCAAATGGGGCTTTGCTTTTCAAGGCAAAAAGTGGGTGTGGTTGGTTTCCGCAAGATCACTCAAAGTACATTGCATTAGAAGTAAAGGTTATAGTAATGAAATGAAACTATAATAGGGAGTCGTTTGTCTGCCCCTTGACTCATTTTGATCTTAGACAAGTGGCCTCATTTTGATCTCAGACAAGTACTTGTCTGGCAGTAGCAGATATATGATTTTACTTTAGCTTTATGCAAGAAGGATTCATGTATCACCAAGCAAAGGAGTTGTATATGATGTTAACATATTGGATCCCTGAAGGGCCCTACCCGTTGCAAGCGCTTATCTAAATAAGTTTGTGTTCAACGGTCATATGGATGTATGCCACTCATGTGTTTGTGCATTTTCATTTATGTGTGTTCCTTGTGCTGATTCTGATGGCACTGTTTTTTTTGAAACCTGACACACTTTCCACTTGTACATTTTGATTAATTGTTCTTGTCTTTCCACTGTTTATTGATGAATATTTAAACAAGATGCTCATAGATTAGCCAAACAAGTTTGGGAATTTGCATCTCAATCTTGTACTTCTAAAAAAAAGTTATTCTAGTATTTCTATAATGTAGTATGCTTTGAGCGCTCTAAAACACACGTTGAAATAAATTCTAATCCCACTGCAAAAAAAATTTTCTAGTCCCATAGCAAAACACGAGCATGAACCTATTCGTGGATTTATTAGCGCATAAAGAACCTATTCATGGTTTTATTAGCGCACAAAAAAATATTAGAGATGTTTTTTTGCCGATATAAAACATTGTTTTACTGCGTCACAGAAAGATTTATAGCTGTGCTCTCCGTGACTATGTTAATTTCACAAATTTTGTTTTTTGGATTAAATGTCACTTTAACATTGGTATTTAATTTTTATAGTATTGTTATCTTATTGTGCGATCCATGTGTTTATAGTATAAATCGTTAGCTATCTTGTAGCAATGCATAGACATGCTATCTAGTATAGCTAAAAAAACTAGTCTTCAAACATCAGCTGTTCCCCGGTCAAGGTCTCCACGCAAGTTTATACTTCCATACTCAATCTTCATGCACCCACAGGGCTAACAGCATCTATTGTGGCAAATTCTTCTTATGTTTGCCTTACCATTGCAAACCCGACATAACTACAGAGATTTAGGGGACTCGATCTTGTCATCAGTGTACAGCCAAGTGGCGATGTTTGAGCGCCCTCCAACCAATGCCATGCCTGTAGAATCCTTCTGGCCAGTCAACAACGTCAAGCGCATCATAAGCTTTAGCCCTTGCTTCCTCAATGTCCTTGCCCTTTGTAGTAAAACCGAGCACACGGCCTCCTTCAGCTACAAAGTTTCCATCTATATAAAAGGCTCTTCCTGCATGTAATATCTTTACTGCAGGAGAAACCTGCTCGGGTTCATCAATATTTTTTATTACAGTTCCCTTCTTGTAAGGCCCAGGATAGCCTTCACTTGCCATCACAACAACTGTTTCCAACTCAGGCGACCAGGTTAGCGAAACCTTGTCTAGTTCTCCCTGACAAGCAGCGAGCAGAACCTGTGCCAAGTTGAACTCTAACCTCATCATCAGAGCCTGAGCCAAACAAGATGAGTTAGTAGAGATGAATTGACCAAAAGTTTAGTTCGTGAACATGATAACTATAAAACCTAATGAGTTCATAAAAACATAGTTGGCCTTTCATATTTATTTATTTAAAGAGACTAACAAATGGAGTTTTGATACTGCAGTGGATACGTTATTAGTATTTCCAAAAGACTTTTACCACCCAGAAGGCCAGAACTACTAGCATTCTACAAAATGTTACTTGAAGATCAAAACTTGACGGGTAGGAGCAGACTGCACCCCCGCTTTTTAATTAAGAGGATGCAGGGCTCAAACCTGGGTCTCCTGACTGAGAGCAAGCTCCAGTAACCAGTTACCCACGAGAGCACCTAAAATGTTACTTGAAGATCAGATAAAACTTTGTGCATGTTGTTTCCCAAATGTAAATTCAAATATTAGTTTGAGATTCTGATTTTTTTCTTCATGAACCATATGAAACGACCAAATAACCATGCAGGTAGTTTAGCATATTATTACTAACATCAAGATATCCAAATAAGCAGATATAAATTGGGTACAATATAAATCCTGTAGATATTGAGGACCAAATTAAATAATGGTCTGGGTATTAACGACCAAATAATCCATCACAGATATAAATAGGGTACAATATAAATTGGGCACGATATAAATCCTGTAGATATTAACGACCAAATAATCCATCACCAACTCTTTTATGGTCCTGGGCAGATTCAAGAGGCAGAGCAGTTTCTCCATCTACTAATAATGCAAAGAAAGAAGCTTCTTCTCCCTCTAAAAATTCTTCAATGATGACACGTGATCGAGCAGAACCAAAAGAGCCTTCAATCAGCATATAGCGTCTTTGGCTTCAAACGCCTCATCTAAAGTCATAGCAACAACTACACCCTTCCCAGCAGTCAATGCATAAGCTTTAACAACTATGGGGGCTCCTTGATCCTTTACATATTGTTTAGCATCAGCACATGCAGAACACAAGTAGTCAAGTTTCAAGTTTCAACCAATAACATGCTTAATAGAAGGAAATATCTAACATGGCTCCTAGATCCTCAACAACATCACAAAATTATGAAGAAAAATATTAGAATCACCTCTGAACATGCTTAAATATGAAAGATGACAAACCAATAATTATCATGCAAGCATCACTAATCCAGATTGAGATAGATATTCACTGAACATGACAAAAACTTAATGACACAGAAGCCCTGATTTGTTGTGGTGAGAGTATTGAGGAATGAAATGATAGGTAATACCATTTGCAACATGACACCTGAAAGAATAAGTGAACCTTCTCTTAGTACTAGGTTTAAATTCATGGCTACCTTGTGCCAACAGAAGCCCAAGATATATGAAGGGAAAATATCCGATTTTACACCGAAATGCATTTGCCAATAATAATTCCATTTCTCTTTAGATACATTAATCGTATCATGGATGATGGCTTCTTATCATTTACGTAGACTTAGACCCAATGGTGTTTCAGTGGTTTGCAATGGTCCATTTAGATAAGTCATTGTTAGCAAAAATATCATCTCATCTTGGAAACTAAGAAATATTAGTTTATGTTTGTGCTTTATTATTAAGTAAACAGGAAAGTCATGTTTAGTTTACTATACATTACGACAGTTCTATCTCTAAGGGTAAAACAAATAGTAGTGTCAATCCATAGAGGAACACCTTTGTATTGTAAGTTTATTTTTATATATTTGATTGAAAGGTAACATATATTATTGGCATCCGCTTGCAATATAACTGAAACATATTATAATCACTACTGGCAGTTGCTACAGTTGCAAGCTAGTTTTGTGTGTGTACATGTTCCTATTGGTTCACCAGGCCCATTGCAGAGTAGCTCAATGCAGCAATTCGTTGCGTAGCAGCCTGCCGAACTATTCCCAGGGCAACAATGGCAAGGGGCACAGACCACCCTTCTTTGAGTGGCATACACATTGTCCTGTGGCTCAAGTTTCTTCATGGACTGGACAACGATGTTTTTCGTGACATTACCGTACTCCGCTGCACCCGCACCTGTTTGTCACAAGTACATAACATGTAAATTCTATATGTGAAATTATAAATATAAGCAATAAAGGACAATCTGGTACATCTTGGTGATCCCATGATGTATATGCAATACATGCATGCTATTGAGATGATAATACAAACCTTGGATGTCCAGGCTAGTGTAGAGAAGAAGGATCACACTACTGAGAAACAGCTTAGTAGCTTTCGCCATGGATGCTTGCTGATGAATCGCAGGCCACTTTGAGTTCATATGTTTTCTATTATAGAGGTTAGGGAAATGGAGTAGCGGGGATGCAATAAGTATACGTGAAATTAGTATGTAGTGCATACTCTCTTCAGGTATTTCTTTTATAAACCAATGGAATGAAATGAATGAATTAAAATTTGTCCTAAATACTACTTATTAAAGGATATAACTTATGGAAATTTATTTCTTACTATATAAAGAAGAGAGTATTTTCGGGTAAATTCACTTGTACTACTGTCTATTGCATGCCAACCTAAATACAACATTCATTTTGTTGGTACAACATTTCCAATTCTCAAGACTTCACATTCATTTGGATTGTTACTACGTAGCTTACAAATAATGAGGTATCATCTTTAGCTTTATTTGTCAAATGCTTTCTATATTCACAATAATTTGCTGGACCTTACACGTTTGGCCCCTTAGCCTGTTTCACTTATAGAGTGTTCAACTCTATTTCTATAGCAGGAACTTACACATAGTAAATACTCTCTTTGTTTTCCGGCTGTCATCACACCATAAAAGTTTTATTTTGGGCTATGAATAGAAAACACTAAATAAAATAAATGATTTAATGTTTTTCTAAAATTCTCCAAGATTTATTTCTTTCTTCACAATGTATACTGAGAAAAATGGGCTTTATAAAACTTTTATAAAGTTCATGTGATTTGTTTGTTGCATTCAAGACTTTGCATTAATTTTATTATATGAAAACTGATTTTTGAAAATTCATTTAAACCATGTTAGGACCTCTTCTACTTTTGGAAAATAAGCCTTCAAAAACTATAATTTCAAATCCGATCCAAATTTCTAAAAAAAGAACTTTCAGAATCTCTTTTGAAATTTGAAAAAGATTTTCTTTTTTTTTCCTTCCAAGTCTTTGGCCTTCTTCACCTTGCGGTCCAGCCCACAGCCGGCCTGTCCCCTTCTCCTGCCATCCTGATCCCGCATGTGCAGTAGGCCCAGCTACACGGCCCACCAACCGGCCTCTACCAACAGGCCCGCACTACCAGAAGATTTTGTGGGAGTGGAAATGCCGTCATGAAATATGGTTTTACCCTCATGAATACGTGACGATCAACCGTCACGCATTAGTCCTCACGATATTGAAGTCAGCCTCACGATATTGAAGTCAGGAAAATACAGTTTTCATGAGGGCCACCTCCATGAAAATTACAGCGTTTTTGCAAGGATATTTTCACAATCATATTTCGTGCAGGTCACGTCATGAAATTAATCCGTGAGGGTTCCAAAACTCGCAGGAATATAGTATTTCGTGAGAGGTAGTCACTATCACAAAACATGTTGTATTTCATGAGGGGGAGTCACCATCACGAAATACATGTTTGCCTATGAGCACAAACGTACGTCATGATAATTTACTACCCATCAGAAATAATCATTTCGTGAGAGAATGAAACTGCCATGCAAATCATCGAACGTCTCAATCCAAATTCCAAATGCACCACAATAGATATTAATTTGCCATTGCACATATATAAAGCCAATTCTCGTTCCAACACATCCATGAGTAGTTCCCAACTCTTAGATTATATTTTAAAAAGGATAATGTCATGTGTACGAACATAAACCTACACTACAGTACGGCAGACAGGGCCTTTGCCTAGCGCCTGGTTATTTGCGGAGCGCTATTCATCGGGCGCTCGGCAAAGGCCACCTTTGCCTAGCGCAGTGATGAGGACATCAACACCATCAATATATCCGCACCTACACCAGTTGGCCCTCTTACTCGTGCTCGTGCCCGTCAACTCAACCTTCAAGTAAGTTCAATTTTAAACTCATAGCCATTGGAGGCAGTGTATCGGTTGCTAAGGCACGGCCTTGGAAGGCTGTAGTCGGGCCGTGAACGTCATCTCCATTCACTAATCTAGTTATCCAGCGCCTCTCATCGAAAGATCGGGTGAAAACCCTAGCGGGTTCACATCACGCAGGGCCCTCGGCAACGATTGCACTCGGCAAAGTTTTCTTTGTTGAGCGCCTTGCCCTCGGCAAAGGGCGACGCTCGGTAAAGAACGTCTTTGCCAAGCGCCAGGCGCCCGGCAAAGGCTCGCTCTCGGCAAAGAACGTCTTTCCCAAGCGCCATACGCTCGGCAAAGGCTCGCACTCGGCAAAGAGGTAATACAGAGAACATGGGGTACCTGCCGTCACCCAAGGCACCTCTTTGCCTAGTATATGTTCAAGTTTTTGTAGTTTTTAATAGTATATGTTTAAGTTGGTAGTTTTCAGGATCTTTTTATTATATATCGTTAGTTTATTTGGTTTAATTGAATTTGTGCGATAAAGGCGGGTTTGAACTGTAGGTGTATCAAATCTCCGAATTCGACGGTTTGAAAATTGATATTCATGTTACTTAGCGTATGTTAAGGCCGTATCCAGGAGCACGCATGAAATATCGAACATCTCGCGCACGGAACACAGCGACCAAGTTGCGCGTGAAGTGCTATTAAATTATATAAAATGCAAATGAAGTTCGAAAATCACAAAACTTACCGACACGTCTTTGGAGCACATGTGGATGCTATGGTAAAAATTTGGCAAAGTTTCGTGCATGTTGTCATGGAAGTTAGTTAAAAACCTAGACATGTCTCGTGTGATAACAAGTTAGAAACCTAGACTCCTCACTAGCGCGCCGCCAGCGCACCGCCCACACCACGCGCCTGCGCCCTGCGCTGTCGCCCTTCTCCGTTGCCGCGCCAGCCCCGCCTCGGCCACGCTCGCGCCGGCCCCGACCCCGCCTCGGCCGCGCCCGCCCGCGTCGGCCCCGACCCCGCCTCGGCCGTGCCCGCGCCGGCCCTCCTCCGCCGCTGCCGCCCTGACCGCGTCGGCCCCGACCGTCGGCCGCGCCCGCCCCGGCCTCGGCCCCGACCGTCAGCCGCAGCACGCACCCGCCTCATCCGCTGCGCACCGCCCTTCGCCGGTCCCAGCCGCCCCCACGCTAGTCGTGGCCCCGGCCGCAACCAGAGGCTGTCCCGGCCGCGCCCCCTCCGGCTGCCGCAGCTGCGTCGCCTACTCCGTCGTGTGGCCCGTACCCCGACACACCGCGCGTCGTCCGCCACAGGTACGTGTAGGTTGACGTAGTAGTAGTACGAGTAGTAGTAGGTGTAGTAGTAGTAGTTGGAGTAGTAGTAGTAGTAATTGTAGCGGTAGTAGGTAGTAGTAGTAGAAGGATTAGGACTAGCAGTAGTAGGCGTAATAGTAGTGGTAGTGTGACTAGTGGTACTACTAGTAGTGGTTATAGTAGTAGTTTACTTTGTTAATACTTTCATATATTCTTCTGCATGGATTGGAAATATGTATGTGCTTGTCGGCCATCGTGCTGGTGATGTATTTGTGGTTGTCGGCCATCGTGTCATCTTTTTTTGCAGGTTTGGTAACCTCCCCGTACAGGGGAGGTCCTGCCAAAATATTTTGTTCTCACTAATTGGTTTTTTTCAGGAGGGCTCCCGTTGGAGGATAGCCGGAGGAGCACGACTCGGCACTGCCCGCTAGCCTGTCTTCACCGGCACCTACGGTATGACCCCTCTTTCCATCACATGTGGTCTTAGGTCGTGTTACCTAGTTAGGCTTCTCCCGTTCGAAATGGATACGGTTGGAAGTATGCGATCTTTGCATATGTATAACCGTATCTGTTTTGGATTGTCCACTTTTTTGGACAGCCCGTGGATGCGTAGACGAGGTTAGTTCCCATGGTCTGCTCTGATCCGAGACAGGGTTTCAGGCTCACCTCCATGTTGTTCTCCGGCTACACACTCTACCTGCCAAGACGTGTATCTGGAGAACAGCGGGGAGGTGCTGCCAAAATTCTATCTCGGCTCGGAGTAGCCCATGGAAACTAACCTCGTCTACACATCCGCAGGTGGGATTAGGACCTATCCTTACCTATTAGATGGTAGGAACACGGAGTAGATGCACTTGATGTTGATGTTCATCTTTGATATGCATGTTAGAGGATGGATGACCGTGAGTGGATGTACGCAGGATACACAAGTAAGCATGATTTCAGCATTGAATGGGGGCAGAAGACAGAGGCTTTCTTTGACCATGCATTCGGCAGTGGTGTGAATAGAGCGCGATTGACGAAGTATCCCTGTAGCAAGTGTGCAAATAGGAAATGGTAGAACTAGGAGACCGTGGCTAAACATCTTCAGTTGAATGGCTTTGTGCCAGGCTATACCCGGTGGGTACACCATGGTGAAGCGCATCGGTTGAGAGAGGAGGTTGTGCGACCTCGCCTCGAGCATGTCTATGATGGTGGTGGGGTTGTAGACATGTTAGATGACTTCGCACAAGCACAGATCCCTGTTGGATGTGCGAGGAGGCGGAGGCATCCGCAAAGGCATTCTATGACATGATGGCTTCAGCACAGAAACCCCTTCATGATCGCACGACGGATTGTTAGCTCGATGCCATTGGACGCATGATGGCGTTTAAGGCAGAGATCAACATGAGTCGGCAACACTTCAATGGCATGCTGGCCTTGATTGC
Source organism: Sorghum bicolor (assembly GCF_000003195.3). NCBI lineage: Eukaryota > Viridiplantae > Streptophyta > Magnoliopsida > Poales > Poaceae > Sorghum > Sorghum bicolor. The sequence goes on from NC_012877.2 coordinate 8,378,692, forward strand.
TAGCATGCTTCCAGAGGGCCACGTGCTGCCAAAGAGCCTGTACGAGTGCTAGAAACTCCTTGATGGACTCAAGATGCCGAACGAGCAGATACATTGTTGTCCAAACGGTTGTGTCCTCTTCAGGAAAGATCTTGAGCAGGAGAAGTACTGTCCGAAGTGCAAAGCCTCTCGGTACCTAGAGGTAGACTCTGGTGGCGGCCACAAGGAGCAGCTTACCGTCCCGATGAAAATCCTACGGTACATCCCTTTCTTGCCGAGGATCCAACGGCTATACATGAGCGAGGAGCCTGCTAAGAAGATGACACGACACAAACTAGGGAAATGATACAATCCTAACAAGATGGTGCATCCGTCCGATGGTGAAGCATGGCAACACTTTGATCGCATCCATCATGAGAAAGCGTTAGAGGCTCATAATGTACGTGTGGCGCTGGCAACAGATGGATTCGATCCTTATGGTATGATGGCTGCCCCGTACACATGTTGGCCCGTGTTCGTCATCCCACTCAACCTCCCCCCAGTGTCTCCTTTCAACGTCTGAACGTATTCTTGTCATTGATTATTCCTAGACACCTGGGGAAGAAGATGAGTGTCTTCATGGAGCCTCTAATTGATGAACTAGTCAGTGCTTGGGAGGATGGGGTGTGGACATACGATCGAGCAACAAAGACCGTCTTCAAAATGCACGTTTGGTACCAGTACTCCATGCATGACTTCCTAGCGTATAGGATATTCTCCGGTTGGTGTGTCCATGGGAAGTTCCTGTGTCCATTATGCAAGGCTCATCTGAGGTTCATCTGGCTCAAGAAGGGTGGCAAGTATTCGTCGTTTGACAAACATCATCAATTCTTGCCCCTCGACAACGTATTCAGGCGAGACACCATAGGCTTTATGAAAGGTGTCGAAGTCACTGAACCTCCACCACAGATGATGACTCCTACCGAGGTCCATTCTCAGATTGATGCTCTCATGGAGAATGAACAAGGTGATGGGTTCGTGGGATATAGCGAGGAACATATGTGGACTCATAAGTCTGGCTTGATGAGTCTCCCTTATTTTGATGACCTCCTCATGCCACATTACATTGATGTCATGCACACCAAAAAGAATGTCGTGGAGGCACTCTGGGCAACACTCATGAACACTAAAAAGTCAAAGGACAAGCCTAAGGCTCGATTGGACCTCGCAGAGTTGTGCCATAGACCACATAAAGAGATACGAGCTCCTAGTGTTGGTAGGACATGGAAAAGGCCTAAGGCAGATTTCGTCCTGGCCCCTAGACAAAGGAGGGAAGTACTCGAATGGATGAAGACATTAATGTTCCCTAATGGGTATGCAACAAATTTGAGGAGGGGAGTGAACTTAAGTACCCTCCGAGTGAACGGGATGAAGAGTCATGACTACCACATTTGGATTGAGCGTCTTCTCCCGACGATAGTTCGAGGCTTCATCCCCGAGCAAATATGGACAGTGCTGGCAGAGTTGAGCTACTTCTTCCGCCAGCTCTGTGTCAAGGAGTTATCTTGATCCATGATTGCAGACTTGGAAAAAGTGGCACCTATCCTACTTTGCAAGTTGGAGAAAATCTTTCCACCAGGTTTCTTCAATCCCATGCAGCATCTGATATTACACCTCCCGTATGAGGCACAAATGGGGGGGCCATGCAGGCCTGTTGGTGCTATCCGATCGAGAAGTTCCTAAAGACTCTTCGAAAAAAGTGCAAAAACAAGGCTAAAATCGAGGCTTCCATTGCAAGTGCATTCACTTTGGAGGAGACGTCAAACTTCACAACATCATATTACGACGACACCCTTCCAAGTGTGCATAATCCACCTCCTCACTACAATGCTGATGAAAATGAGTGGACCCTCAGCCTTTTTCGAGGGCAACTTGGAAGAGCCGGTGGGTCGACCACTAAGCCCTTGTCAAATGTGGAGTGGCGTAAAATCATGTTGTTTGTGTTGACCAGCCTAGAAGAGGTGGACCCATACATTGTGTAAGTTCTCAACGGACTAGTTTCAATAATCCCACACCTTTTCTACATCTAACCCCCTTGTTGAAAGGATCAAGATGCCCAAGAGGGGGGGTGAATTGGGCTTCTCTAAAAATGTAAGCAACCTATAAGCTCCAATTCAACCCCTTGTGCCTAGTGTGACTAGAGAGCTACCGGATAAAAGTTTTGCAATCTAGTTCCAATCCTATTCTAGCATGACAATTCTAAGAATGTAAAAACACAAAGTAAATGCTAGAATGTAAAGGAGTAGTGGAAGAAAGTCCTCGGCGATGTTTTGCCGAGGTATCAGAGAGTCGCCACTCTCCACTAGTCCTCGTTGGAGCACCCGCGCAAGGGTCTTGCTCCCCCTTGGTCCGCGCAAGGACCAATTGCTCTCTACGGGCTGATTCTTTGACACTCCGTCGCGGTGAATCGCCCAAAACCGCTCACAAGCTTGACACGAGCCACCCACAAGAACTCCGGGCGGTCTTCGTGCCTCCAATCACCACCGAACCGTCTAGGTGATGGTGATCACCAAGAGTAACAAGCAAAGAACTCTCACTTGACCCAAACAAGGCTCTAGAGAGTGGTGGATGCACACTTGACTCTTGGAAATCAACTAGAGAAGGATTCTCACAAGAAATCACTCAAATCTCAATCCTCTCTAGGCTCTTGCTACTCTCTTGCTCCACAACAAGTTTCTTTGATGTTCAAATGGGCAAGAGGCCTCTCATAGATGAGGTGGAGGAGTATAAATACACCCCACAAAGTCCAAAGGTCAGCCAACCGTTTTCCACTGAAAACGGGGTCACCGGACGCTGTTAAAGTTGCACCGGACGCTCTGCACCGAGCGTCCGGTGACACACAACGGCTAACTGTACCTACATCTGACAGGTCACCGGACGCTACCTCTTAGCGTCCGGTGGCACCGTCCGGTGCATCGGGGAGTTTTACAAACTCCCTGGGTATGGGACCGGACGCTACCCGGTGCGTCCGGTGCTTAAGGGAAGTTTACAACCTCCCTGAGTGTGGGACCGGACGCTTCCCGGTGAGTCCGGTGCCAGCGTCCGGTGCTCAACCCTAAGCACCGAAACCCTCCAACGGTTAAGGACCTCACCGGACGCTACCTCTCAGCGTCCGGTGCAGCGTCCGGTGCCTCCTTAGGCACCCTAACCTCGTCGAAACGCGATCGCTCCAAAACGAAGTTGGTTCCTCTCGACTTAAGGACTATCTCTGAGCTGCCTAGTGCTAGGTTTTACCAAGTGTGCACCACACCAAAACCTAAAGCCTTGCCTAAGTCAAGCTACTAGATCAAAGGCCCTCTTAATAGTACGGTCAAAGGAAAACAAAGTCCTAAACTACTCTAAGTGCCCTTCTTCACCATATGGTACTTAGACCTAGTCTAGTCTTGACGATGTCCATCCATCCTTTGAAAACCGAAACGATTTTCACTATTAAGTAGGCATGTACATCCCTGTCCATCGAGTACCTATTACCATGACCTCACTAATGACTTTGCCTCTGCAAAACACACGTTAGTCATAGTAATCAACATTGTCATTAATCACCGAAATCACTAGGGGCCTAGATGCTCTTTCAATCTCCCCCTTTTTGGTGATTGATGACAATAACCTCGAGTATGAAAGGAGTTGAGGTTTTTAAATGACTTGGTTTCAATAAGCATGATACAATAAGAGCAAAGGGATTAGGCATGCTTATATCAACCAAGTCTAACATCCTGCATCCAAATATGTGAGATGTATACAACAGGATATAAACACAAATGGCTCATAAGTACATCAGAGTAAAAACGCGGAAGCAAAGGTAATATGAGCCAAACACATGACATAGAGATATCACAATTAAGCATAAGGTCATGTCTCACAACCATAGAGTATCTCACACAAGTGCAATGCATAAAAGTAAACATGATGCATGATGGAGTAGCACACAAAAGAGTATATCAAAAGAATAAAAAAACTCTCTAGCTCTCTAGCTCCCCCTAACTCTCATACTCACAACTCTCTCCCCCTTTGGCATCAAGCGCCAAAAACCTACGAAGACGGAGGTGGAGGCGGAGCAGTGAAGTCCCTCGGCACGGTCTCAAAATGAGCTGCATCGTCTGATCCATCGGCCGTCGAGGCGGAGGAGGTGGAGTGATCCTCTGAAGCTACAGGTGCTGGCGAAGCGGTCTGGGTCTGCTCTGGAGGCGCTGAAGCTGTCACAGGCTGTGCGGGCTGCTCAAGTCCTGCTGATGAGGCTGGCACGGACTCAGTCGCTATAGCAGACGTCTCTGGCATGGTAGAAGATGGTGAAAGCTGCTCAGATGAGGCTACTAACGAAGATAGGTGCTCAGCAGTGGTGACTGGAACCATAAAAGCTGCAGGAGCCTGTAGGGCTGGAGGCGTAGGGTCACCAGTCAGAGAACTGTAAGAGAAACTGAGGTGCTGGCCTGCTGACGAGTCCAACACTAGCTGTGACGCTGTCGCTGACTGTGGAGTGAAACCTGAGTGGAGAGGCGTAAACTGCGGCACCTGCTCAAACCCAGACGAGATAGCACCCTGGGAGACCTGGTGCTGAGGCGTCGAGAACGGTTGACTCCGAGCAGGGAGCTGTAGTGGCTGCTAAGACTGACTCTAGGGAGCTGGAGTGGGAGGCCTGACCGACGATGTGCCTGGGAGCTGAATCTGAGGAAGCTGAATCCCTGAGGCGGCCATAAGAGCAGCCGTCATCGCTGTCTGCTGAGCCTGGAACGCAAGCTGCTACTCCTGGAAGGTCAGAAGCTGTCTCTGAAGCTCGTCCTGCCTAGCCTGTATGGCTGCATTGATGGCAGCCTGGTCCCTGTCCCTCCTCGCCTGCTCCTTAGCTGCCCATGCGCTGATCTGCCCTCATCCCCTCTAGAATAGCTAGCAGTGCAGGGTCCGTAGCACTCGAGGAAGCTCCTGCCTCGTGGTCGTGTGTCCTCGAAGGAAGATCTGACACTGGAGGACTATAGTCATCATCTGAGCTATCCGAAGCAAAATCAAACTCCCCCTCAACCTCTGCATCTGCAAATGCCCCAATAGCTATGTCCTGCTGCTCCTCGGTCTCTGGGACTGCTCCTGAACTGCGAGTGCCCCTAGGAGAAGGTGGGGGCACCGGGCCACGTGGTGTACTAGGAGGTGGTGGAGCTCGAAGGTCGTAGTGAGCTCTCAGCATCTACCTAGGGTCATAGTGGGGGAAGACCGTGTCTGAGTCCGACAGCTCTCTCTGCAAGTGAGCTGGAAGGGGTACTGGCCTGGCACGAAGAATAAGCAAGGTGATCCAGTGTGCATACGGCAACTGACGCCGTCCCCTGAAGCTCTCTGAGATATTATCCTCGATCTTTGAGACTATCAGATCCCACAAGTCAAACGGAGTCTGCGAGATGAGGTGAGCTACCAGCCACTGCTGTATCCTGGTGAAACCGTCCTTGTAGCCTGTCCTGGGAAAGAGTGTCTTCCTCAACACAAAGTCGAGGATCCTAGCTGGGCATGTCAAGTCTCCCACTGTCCGGCTGGAGCCCTCTCCAAAAGGTGGATGAAAACAGGGAGCCACAAAATCCACCGGTGGTAGCTCACCATCGTGACGACGTCGAGGGGGCTCGAAGTTCCCGTAGCACAGCTGGTGAATCCTGGTGGAGTAGGCTCTCAAACCAAGTACCTCTCGGGCACACTGTGCTGTCACCCTGTAGTCAGTCCCTGCCAGTGCATAGTGGATATAGCTATGATCTGGTGAAACCCACACTGAAGCATAGAACTCTCTGACCCACTGCTCACAATAAGTACCAGGGAGAGCAAGTAACTCCGGGAGGTCGTGGATGTAAGTGAAGTACTGCCTGATGTCTGCACCAACCACGTTCCCTAGAATCTCAAGATCGAGCACCCTGTGCTCCCTGAACTGAGCCTGTGAGCGAACTAGTGCCTCGTAGATGTCCTCCTAGACTACTTTGTAGAACCTGACACTGGCTCATGGATCCCTGGTAGTTGAAAACTAGGTAGGAAACGGGACGAACCGCAGCTGCTGGATCTCCCGAGCTGAAACCTGAGTGAGGTCCCTATGAATCCTCACTGGAGCCTGACGAGGAGCTGGAGTGCCTCTAGCTGGAGTAGTGCGAGCAGCGGAGGTAGACTGCCCCTGCATACCAGTCTGAGGAGTGGCCTGAGTACGAGTGCGAGTCGACCTCCTCAGGGGCTGCTCCTGCTGTTGTGCCTATGCCGAACCCTCTGCTTGGGCCTCTGCCTCTGTCTCTGTGTCCGGGTCCTCCTGAGCTGAATCTCTTACATTAATCCTGACACGCTATCCTCCTAGCATGATGGTGCCAGGAGGAGATCCATGCATAGCTTCTGCCTCAAGAACCGCACGCCTCTGACCTGAGCGTCCACCTCTCTCGGCTGCCTCAGCTGATGCTGCAACTGCATCTACTATCTCTGCCTCTCTGTCGCTGGTCTTGCGCTTTTTGGTGGCGAGCTTCTTTCCTTTGCCTTTCTCTGCCATGGACAGGCGACGAGGAGGATCACCTCCACCATCACCTCCTGGTGAACCTCCAGCGCTGGGTGCCGGACCACTGACGTTCTTGCAACGGGCCATCACAAGAACAACTGTCTAAACTAACTGCCGGCAACTGACCAACTGCCACAAGAGATCAACGTGCTGCAAGAGATAGAATAGATAGGGCATACATAAGCAAACATAATAGCTAGAGGTTAGAGAACCCTATAGATCGCAAGATTGGATAAAGAACGGGCGTGAACTGCTTACGTTCCGATGACGGGACATGTTCTGGATGAAATATCGCGATCGGAATCCACCGAAGAACGCAAATCCACTCCTCAAGGTGCTATGATAAGTAAACAAAGACAAACTTCGTCAAAAACAACATCTAACTTCATTTAGGCATTGAATCAAACACCTTGAGGGCAGGGTTCAAAGAACTCACCCAAACCCTAACTGACCTGTAGGAAACGAATCACAGGCGGGGAGAGGGAAGAGGAGAAGCCGAGGGAGAGATCTGGCCACAGGGAAGCACTTGAGGTCGCCGGAGACGGGAGATTTCGACGGCGGTGGTGCTAGGGCACGGGCGCGGAGGTGTCTGTGCTCAGGCGAGATTAGGAGAAGAAAAGAAAACCGCCGCGAGACACCCCCGGGCGCGGGTATATGCGCCCGCCGCGGGGTCACCGGACGCTCTTTATGTGGCACCGGACGCATCTAGTGACCACCGGACTCATGCGCAGAGAGGTTTTCAAATCGGCATGTCACCAGACGATGGCCACCGGACACTGGCCTTAGCGTCCGGTGCCCTAGGGCACGCCTGGTGAGCACCGGACGCACCTCATCGGACGCTGCAGAGACACTGTTCCTACGTCCGGTGAGTGCAATCCTGCATACTCACCGCACCGGACGCACCGAGACAACATCCGGTGCAGCGTCTGGTGCCCCTCTGAGTCCTTTTTCAACTTAGCACTACGTCCGACTTTGACCCAACCAAGTTCCAACTTCAAAGACACACAAATAAACACCAAGTGGAACTGGTATGAGTGACCTCTCTCAAACTCTCAAAATTTTACAAATATTTAGCCTTAGGCTTAGTAGTTTTTATGAAAATAGTCCGAGAAATCACCAAGGAGCATCATATGGCCATAAAGCTAGGGGTTTAAATCATGATGAGCTTTGAATGCTCCCCCTATCTATGGATGAACACAGCGGATGCTCAAAGGGTAACCAAAAAGAAACGGTAAACTAACAAGCATGCATATGATATGAGTTGAGATGCAATACTTGAAAGTAATCTAATGCTTGTCAAGTTTGATCCAAGGTTAAGCTTTTTCACACACACAAAGGGGTTATATTAACCATGTTAGACAAGCCCTACACACAATTTTTGAGTTTTAGTTTTGGTATGCATGATATGCAAAGCAAAAGCTATTTACAAGTTTCAACACACAACTTCATCTTTTAGTAAAGTTAGAGAGATCAAGCACATTAAGTTCATTTCTCAACATACAAAACCTAGCTTCATCTAGGGGTTTTGTGAAGATATCCGCCAATTGATTTTCCGTTCCCACATTCTCTAAAGATATGTCACCTTTAGCAACATGATCCCTAAGGAAGTGGCGGTGGATGTCAATGTGTTTTCTGCGGGTGTGTTGAACCGGGTTGTTAGCAAGTTTTACGGCACTTTTGTTGTCACACAACAAAGGTACTTTGTCTAGTACTACTTCATAGTAGCAAAGTTTGTTTCATGTAAAGTATTTGTGCACAACAAGCACCGGCGGCAATGTATTCCGCCTCGGCCGTTGACAAGGCAACACTATTTTGTTTCTTTGACATCCAAGAGACAAGTGATCTACCTAGGAAGTGGCACCCTCCGGATGTGCTTTTTCTATCAATGCGGCACCCGGCATAATCCGAATCGGAATAGCCTACAAGTTGGAATCTTGCACCTTTGGGATACCACAAACCTAGGCAAGGCGTGTATTTTAGATACCTAAGAATTCTCTTGACGGCAATCAAGTGAGATTCCATAGGCATTGCTTGATATCTAGCACACATACACACACTAAACATAATATCGGGCCTAGATGCGGTGAGGTAGAGTAGACTTCCTATCATGGAGCGATAGAGAGTCTTGTCAATTGGGTTACCTCCCTCATCCAAGTCGAGATGCCCATTTGATGCCATGGGAGTCCTGATTGGCTTGCAATCCATCATCTTGAATCTCTTGAGAATGTACTTCTCTTGAGAGATGAAGACCCCTTCCTTCATTTGCTTGACTTGAAATCCTAGGAAGAAGGATAGCTCGCCAATCATTGACATCTCAAACTCCTTGGACATCAAATCACCAAATTCCTTGCAAAAATCTTCATTAGTAGAGCCAAAAATAATATCATCAACATAAACTTGGCAAATGAAGATTTCCCCATTCATTTTCTTGGTGAAGAGTGTTGTGTCAACTTTCCCAATCTTGAAGCCCTTCTCAATGAGGAAGTCCCTAAGCCTCTCATACCAAGCTCTAGGAGCTTGCTTGACACCATAGAGAGCCTTGGACAACCGGTAGACATGCTTGGGGTACCTAGGGTCTTCAAAACTGGGGGGTTGCTCAACATAGACAAGCTCATTAATATAGCCATTCAAAAAAGCATTTTTCACATCCATTTGAAATAAACTGATATCATGACTAGATGCATATGCAAGTAGGATACAGATTGCTTCAAGTCTTGCCACCGGTGCAAAGGTTTCACCGAAGTCAAGACCTTCCACTTCTGAAAAGCCTTTTGCCACAAGCCTTGCCTTGTTGCGCACCACTTTTCCTTGATCATCCTTCTTGTTCCGGAAGACCCACTTTGTTCCAATCACTCTTGCATCTTTGGGTCGCTCTTCAAGTGCCCATACTTGGTTGCGAGAGAAGTTGTTCAACTCCTCTTGCATGGCCATGATCCAATCCGCATCACAAAGAGCTTCCTCTATAGACTTTGGTTCATCTTCAAGAGACACACAAGCGTGATGTTCAATAAATAAAGCATGTCTAGAGCATGTAGTTAGACCACGTGATGGACTCCCGATGATGAGATCTTGAGAGTGATCTTGGAGGAGATGTGATGATCTTCTTGGTGCAACTTCAGGAGTAGGTTGGGGAGCATCAACATCTTGTGCTTGTGCCACCGCTTGCTCATGAATGACTTGGGTGTCTTCATGAGCATCTCTCACATCCTTGTCTTCATCTTGTGGTACATGTGAGGTGGATGGTGGATCAATGACTTGCACATCATCATCTTCTTTAGGCTTGATGTCTCCCACTGGCATGTTCTTCATGGCATCCCTCAATGGTTCCCCACCTACATCATCAAGATTATCACTTGCTCCTTGGGAGCCATTAGTTTCATCAAATTCAACATCAAATGTTTCTTCAACCATGTTTGTGGCATGGTTAAAGACCCTATATGCTTTGGACTTTGATGAATAGCCAACCAAGTAGCCAATGTCACATTTTCTTTGGAACTTGCCCAAGTGTTGGCGCTTCTTGTAGATGTAGCATTTGCACCCAAACACTCTAAAGAATGAGACATCGGGCTTCTTCCCATTGAGCAACTCATATGGTGTCTTCTCTAGGAACTTATGAGGAAAGAGCCGGTTTGATGCATAGCATCCGGTGTTGATTGCCTCGGCCCACATCTTCTCGGAAGTGTTGTACTCATCTAGCATTGTTCTTGCCAAGGTGATCAATGTCCGGTTCTTTCTTTCTACAACCCCATTTTGTTGTGGTGTGTATGTTGAGGAGAACTCATGCTTGATTCTCACTTCATCACAATACTCTTCAATGTTGGTGTTGTCAAATTCCTTGCCATTGTCACTTCTAATTTTCTTGATCTTGACATCAAATTGATTTTGGGCATTCTTTGCAAACTTCTTGAATATGGATGCAACTTCGGCCTTGTCTTGCAAGAAGAATGTCCAAGTGTACCAGGAGAAATCATCAACTATGACCAAGCAATATTTGTTGCCTCCAAGACAAGCATATGTGGTTGGTCCAAATAGATCCATGTGAAGTAGCTCAAGCACTCTTGAAGTAGAGAGATAGGCCTTGGTTGGATGAGTGTTTGTAACTTGCTTGCCCGCTTGACATGCACTACAAAGCTTGTCTTTTTCAAATGTCACATCCTTTAAGCCTCTAATCAATTCTTTCTTCATCAACTTCTTGAGTGTGCCCATTCCAACATGTGCTAACCTTCTATGCCATAACCAACAAAGTGAGGTCTTGGTGAATAAGCAAGTCTTGACATCAACTTCATCGAATGAGAAATCAACTACATATAAGTTGTTGTGTCAGAAGCCTTTGAATATAACTTCATTGTCATCCTCCTTGGTCACTATTACTTCTTTCTTCTTGAATAGGCATTCAAATCCAAGATCACAAAGTTGTCCAACCGAGAGCAAGTTGAAACTCAATGATTGCACATAGAGCACTTTGGTGATAGAGTTGTCATTTGATATAGCAACCTTTCCTAGTCCCTTGACCTTGCCTTTTGAATTGTCACTAAATGTGATCTTCTCTTGGTTGTCGACATCTTCATCAAGAGAGGTGAACATTCGGGGATCTCTGGTCATATGTTGAGTGCAACCACTATCAATTACCCAATGTGATCCACCGGTCTTGTAGTTCACCTACACACAAGAGATCAAGCTCGAGATTTAGGGACCCACATTTGCTTAGGGCCCTTGACCTTCTCTACTAGTTCCTTCGGCACCCAAATCTTCTTTAGCCTTTGCTTATTGGGCGACCCCATGAAGCTAACCTTAACCTTGCCACTCTTGTCTTTCCTTACAATGTAGTGAGCATTGAAGGCAAATGGTCTTGCATGCTTGGGCAAGGCTGGTGGTAGTGGTGCCTTACACTCATGAGCAAAGTGTCCTTCTTGACCACACTCAAAGCATCTCTTTGGCTTTGGCTTGCTTGGTTGATCATGAGTGGCTAGTGACTTGATGAGCTTTGTTTGATGAGCCTTGTAGCCAATCCCACTCTTGTCCATCTTCATGACGGTGTTCATGAAAAGCTCACTTTGAAGGTCCTTCCCTTTTGTGAACTTTGCTAACCCCATGGTTAGATGTTTCTTCTCTTTCTTGAGCTTGCTATTCTCTTGAGTTAGCTTCTTGATGATTGGGTCATTGTTGCTAGCTAACTCATCCAAGATGAATGTCTCATCTTCTTCTTGCTTGTCATACATCAAACCAAGCTTGAGATATTGGTTTTCTTCCTTGAGTAACTTGTTCTCATATGCAAGCTTCTTGCCTTGATCAAGTGACTCAATCACAACGGTCTTGTGCTTGGCTTGCTCTTGCAACTCTTTCTTGAGCATGACAATTTCTTCCTTGAGCTTGATAGTGTCCTCATAGCTCTCGGCCACTACCACTTTCTTGCCCTTGCAATCAACACATTTGCTTGTGCTCTCCACAAGTAAGTCATCACAAGATGTGGCTACATCAAGCTTAGCAACATGGTTAGTAGCAACATGTGTTTCATCAATTGCAAGTTCATATGCTATCTCAAGGTTGTCATAGTTTGCTTTTAGAGTTGTTAGCTCTTCTTTCGTTGCTCTATATCTAGTGATAAGCTCATCATGAACACTCTCAAGTTTATCATGTTTTTCTTTGAGCTCTTTTAGAGAGAGTTTGAGCTCCTTGAGCTTAGTGGTCATGATCTCATTTTGATCTCTAAGCTCATCACTAGACTTTAGCTTTGCTAGAAGTGTTTCATTTTCAAGTTCAAGCTTTTCATTTTCACTTCTAGATTTTCTTATGACTTTTGTGTACTTGTTAAGCAATTTTACAAGTTCATCATAATAAGGTGATTCGTATTCACTATGACTTTCACTACTCTCATCCTCACTTTGTACCTTCCGATCACCCTTAGCCATGAGGCATAGGTGTGTAGAGGATGTAGATGGTGGTGAAGATGATGGTGATGGAGCATCCATAGCAATGGCGGCAACCTTCTGATCATCACTCTCATTGCCGGAAGAGTCACCACTTGAGCTCTCAATGTCAGTGAGCCAATCACCAACAATGTAAGCCTTGCCATTCTTCTTCTTGTAGTTCTCCTTCTTCTTGCCACCTTTCTTCTTGTATGGCTTCTTTTCATTCTTCTCATCATCACTTGAAGTTGATGACTCAACTTCAATCTTTTTGGCTTTGCCCTTGTGAGAAGCTTTGAGGGCCAAGTCCTTCTTCTCCTTCTTGGCTGATGAGGAGCCATCTTGGGGGTTCATGTGCATATACATCTCATGAGCATTGATCTTCCCCAATATGGCAGTTGGTGTAGCGATGGAGAGATCACCTTGATGAAGCACGGTTACTATGTGCCCATATTTCTCAATGGGGAGCACACATAGTATCTTCCTTGCGACATCGCCGCACTCATTTGAGTGATCCCAAATCCATTAAGCTCCTCTACAATGACATTCAAGCGAGAATACATTTCATTAGCATTTTCTTTGGGAAGCATTTCAAATGTATTAAGCTTGTTCATCACCAAGTGATAGCGTTCCTCGCGTTCACTCTTTTATCCTCATGGAGCGCACAAAGTTCCTTCCATAGAGCATGGGCGGTTTTGTGGCTCCGAACGCGGTTGAACACCTTTTTGCAAAGACCTCTAAAGATGTGGTTTTTGGCCTTTGCATTCCACTTCTCGTTTTCCTGCTCTTGTGGAGTAAGAGCGGTGTCCTTTTCCGGAGGGGTAAACGCTTCGGTCGCGGCTTTTAGGCACTTTGTATCACATGCCTCAAGGTATGACTCCATCTGTATTTTCCAATACGGGAAGTCAACCCCATCGAACATGGGTGGCGGTCCATCCCTGTTAGACATCTTTCTCTAGGCGGTGAAGCCTAAATAATGAGCACTAGGCTCTGATACCAATTGAAAGGATCAAGATGCCCAAGAGGGGGGGTGAATTGGGCTTCTCTAAAAATTTAAGCACCCTATAAGCTCCAATTCAACCCCTTGTGCCTAGTGTGACTAGAGAGCTACTGGATAAAAGTTTTGCAACCTAGTTCCAATCCTATTCTAGCCTGGCAATTCTAAAAATGTAAAAACACAAAGTAAATGCTAGAATGTAAAGGAGTAGTGGAAGAAAGTGCTCGGCGATGTTTTGCCGAGGTATCGGAGAGTCGTCACTTTCCACTAGTCCTCGTTGGAGCACCCGCACAAGGGTCTTGCTGCCCCTTGGTCCGTGCAAGGACCAAGTGCTCTCTACGGGCTGATTCTTTGACACTCCGTCGCGGTGAATCGCCCAAAACTGCTCACAAGCTTGACACGAGCCACCCACAAGAACTTCGGGCGGTCTTCGTGCCTCCAATCACCACCGAACCATCTAGGTGATGACGATCACCAAGAGTAACAAGCAAAGAACTCTCACTTAACCCAAACAAGGCTCTAGAGAGTGGTGGATGCTCACTTGACTATTGGAAATCAACTACAGAAGGATTCTCACAAGAAATCACTCAAATCTCAATCCTCTCTAGGCTCTTGCTACTTTCTTGCTCCACAACAAGTTTCTCAGATGTTCAAATGGGCAAGAGGCCTCTCATGGATGAGGTGGAGGAGTATAAATACACCCCACGAAGTTCAAAGGTCAGCCAACCATTTTCCACTGAAAACGGGGTCACCGGACGCTGTTAAAGTTGCACCGGACGCTCTGCACCGAGCGTCCGGTGACACACAACGGCTAACTGTACCTTCATCTGACAGGTCACCGAACGCTACCTCTTAGCGTCCAGTGGCACCGTCCGGTGCTCCGGGGAGTTTTACAAACTCCCTGAGTATGGGACCGGACACTACTCGGTGTGTCCGGTGCTAGCGTCCGGTGCTCAAGGGAAATTTACAACCTCCCTGGGTGTGGGACCGGACGCTGCCCGATGAGTCCGGTGCCAGCGTACAGTGCTTAACCCTAAGCACCAAAACCCTCCAACGGTTAAGGTCCTCACCGGACGCTACCTCTCAGCGTCTGGTGCAGCGTCTGGTGCCTCCTTAGGCACCCTAACCTCGTCGAAACGCGATCGCTCCAAAAAGAAGTTGGTTCCTCTCGATCTAAGGACTATCTCTGAGCTGCCTAGTGCTAGGTTTTACTAAGTGTGCACCACACCTAAACCTAAAGCCTTGCCTAAGTCAAGCTACTAGATCAAAGCCCCTATTAATAGTACGGTCAAAGGAAAACAAAGTCCTAAACTACTCTAAGTGCCCTTCTTCACCATATGGCACTTAGACCTAGTCTAGTCTTGACGATGTCCATCCATCCTTTGAAAACCGAAACGATTTCCACTATTAAGTAGGCATGTACGTCCCTGTCCATCGAGTACCTATTACCATGACCTCACTAATGACTTTGCCTCTACAAAACACACATTAGTCATAGTAATCAACATTGTCATTAATCACCGAAATCACTAGGGGCCTAGATGCTCTTTCACTTGTTACTCGTCACAGGGAATTCATCCGTCAATACTGGCGCCGTTCAAGGGAGCCTACCCCGTCTGAACAAGACACCCTCCTCGCTAATGGTGCGGGACAAGGGAGGCTCGATTTCATTTGTTGGTTCTCAACCAAGGCCCGAACCGATCCTTCTATCGGTGCCAACCTGAGATGTGTTGCCAATGGGTGTGACCGCCGAGTCAAGTCATTGTCCGCTTACGACGTGAATGGATTTTGGTTTCACACAACAAGCTACGAGCATGTGCGGCCAAATCGAAAGACCACAAATACCGAGGTTTTTACGCCTGGCACTGATGGCAGGGACTACTATGGAAGAGTTGAAGAAATATATGAAATCAAATTCCCTGGTAGCACCAATGCTCGTCCTGTCATATTCAAATGCCATTAGTTTGATCCGGAAGTAACAAGGAAGACCCCAAATCTTGGTCTTGTTGAAATTCGACAGGATTCTGTCTATCCAAGAGACGATGTGTATATTGTGGCACAACAGGCCACACAAGTTTATTATATGCCGTATGCTTGCAAGGCTAGACTGGATCTCATTGGTTGGTGTGTTGTGCACAAGGTGTCGCAACACGGCGGAGCACCTCTTCCAAATGATGAAGACTACCACTTCAACCCAACCACGTATGATGGAGAGTTTTACCAAGAAGATGGGCTACAAGGGAGGTTCGAGATATACTTAACCTGTGAGATAGGAATGGATGTACACAATGTAATGGTCATTGATGATGATGACGAAGATGAGGTGCAAGATCCAAACGACTTACAAATGCTTGAGCGGTTGTGTCTAGGCAATAATGATGAAGACAACATTCCTCCGCCAGATGTTGTTGATTATTTTGACCTAGTTGATAGTGATGATGAGACTTACGATCTAGCTAATCCCAATCATGAAGAATATTTGTAACATACATGTAATACTTTCAGATTTTGTAATTTAGTTTTGTTTATTTTATATCTATTTCTAATTACGTATTCCTTCTTAATTGTAGGTGCATTTGCAACAATCTATGCAAATCTTAGCAAATTTTAAGAAAAAATATTAAATCATTTATTTTATTTAGTGTTTTCTATTCACAACTCAAAATAGAAGTTTTGAAGTGTGCCATTGTGGAAGGAGCATGATATGCTTCAATTGAAACTCTCCATCCTTGCCCTATGAGGTGGTAACCAGGGGTCGATCCAACATGGGGGCTATAGGGGGGCTCATGCCCCCTACTACTCTATAGGAAATGTTGTAAATGGAAAAGGGTTATAAATACATAGATGCTACTACTGAATTTCAATACCTTTGTTTTTTCATGAATGACCTAAAATAAGTGATATTAGAAAATTATGTCAAAAAATAATGTCATGGTGTATGTTATTTAGAAGAGTCACCTTGAAAGCATCCTCGTCGGTTAAATCGTCCCCAATGTATATAGAAAAAGTGTTATTATTATTTAGCCCAATCTTCGAATAAAGATAACATACATCATTTTCCTTGTTCTAGGCCAGTGGTGGACAAACCTCGTATACCTTTAAATAGAAAGTAGCGACATCATAAATGCTCCTCTAGTTACAAATATGGTGATGCTTTAAATACTTTTTTTTTCTTTTTTTTGAGGAAATAGGAGGGGACATTAAATAAGAAAAATATACAATCACTTTGATTAAAATACATGATATTGTCAGCTACACTCCTTCCACTAACACTAAGAATCCCTCAATAGAAATTCATCTAATATTGGATGGGAGTTTGGAGTGCTGGTCCCCACCACCATATGATATGCTTTGATTGAACCTCTCTATCTATGCACTGTGATGTGGTAACCAGGGTGGATCTAGTGTAGGGGTTATGGGGTACCATGCCCCCTACTACTTGCGAGAGATCCACGGTGTTATTAATAGACAGGGAGGAGAGAGGGGAAGAGAGAAGAAAAGAGAGAGGAAGAAGATGGGACTAAATGAGGGGATCTTACTAGAGGGAACATTTTGCCTTAATATTATTTTTTAGAAACAAGACCACCACTACTATGACAGTTACAGTTGTTGCACCCACTACCACCCAAACCGGAATCTTCTAACATTGACAACTTTTTAACTTGAATTCATTAAAGGTCCCAAATACTCATTTCAAAATCAGATGAAGATCATGCGGATGAAAGTGAGTCTTGTCGCATCCTAGTAATCCAATGTCCATGGGTGAGGCACCTACGACAAGCCATAGGACAACACTAGCTATTATCAGATGATGAACAGTTTCGATACATAGGTAAAGATTGGCTATTGTTTCTCCAAGATAGCTACTTGAAGGAATAGCATGGCCTCATCCTACTCCTCAAGTAGAGAGTGTACTATGTCCACAACAACATCACACATTGCGCAGCCCTACGTCCACGATGGGATCAGTAGGTTTTCTGCTAAACTTTGGAGAAAGTTTGATCTAGAGAAAGGAAACCATCCTATGCGAAAATAACAAAGGTAAGCAAGCTATCTTGGTAAAAAAAGGGCTCTAGCACTACTACAGAATGAGGCATTGGTCGATGCCCAAAATCGCCAAAAACCTCGGCCTTTTTGCGGCTCGGGATTAGAGGCCCCTTTAATTCCGGTTCGTAACACGAACCGGTGCTAAAGGGTCCTGCCCAACGGCTACTGACAGGTGCTGTCGGGGCAGGGACCCTTTAGCACCGGTTCGTGTTACCAACCGGTGCTAAAGGGTCCCCTTTAGCACCGGCCAGTGCCATGGGCCGAGGCAAAGCCTTTAGCACCGGTTTTTAACACAAACCAATGCTAAAGGGTGACCCTTTAGCACCGGTTTGTGCCCTGAACCGGTGCTAAAGGTCTGGTTTATAGGCCGGCTACCTCCTCCCCTCTGCCCATTTGAAACCAAGAGCACCATTGTTGTTCTTGGAGCTTCTTCTTGCTTGGTCTTCCTTTGTTCTTCATCTCCGACGTCCATCGTTGATCTTCTTCGACTCCGTCATCGTCTCTTCGTGCTTGGAGGTGACTAACTGCATCCTTTCTTGTCTTTGTCATGTTGTTTTTGGCTTGTGATCTCCCATTATTTTTAGCTCAAATACACTTTATTATTTTGAATCATTCACTTGAATTAGTATCCATATATATATATATATCATATTTCATGGTTGACCTAGTATTAATGTAGTTTGCAAGAATGAATTATAGTATCTTTTTATGATCTTAGAAATTAGGATAGTTCAAATTAATTGGTTTGTTAATATCACTTGATTTGTTTTTATTACTACATAATGTCCATTGTATAATTTAAAAGATTTGTTGAAGTAACTAGACAAATAAAGGATATTATTAGGTTCTTCTTTAATCCTACATGTTTACTAGTAAATGTGGAATTTATAATTGTTTAAAATTTGAGTATGGATAGTAGATGCCAACCGTGACCGGGTCTTCGGTCTCTCAATGGGTTCAAAAGCGATACCGGCCGGAACTCCCTCTCATTACTTGTGGCAAGTGTGGGAAGAAGATTGTGATGGAGTACAAAGTGTCGAAAGAGAGAGTAAACAAGGGTCGTATATTCTACAAGTGTCTGGATCGTAATGTGAGTTATTTCTAGACATTTGCTTATATTTGTGCTTATTTTAATGATATTAATTAAACTTTTGATTCTCTCTTTTATTTTCAATGGGACAGTACCGGCGGATGTACAGGTTGGTACTGGGAGGAAGAATACATTGAACACATCAATAAATCTTTTGCACGAGTGGTTGAGGCTGAAGGAGATGAGGCAGTGAGCCGGCGAAAGGAGTTCAATGATGTTGATCAAGCGAATGATCTAACTATTATAGTTGGGATCGGACGCGAACTAATTATGTTGCTTAAGTGCATTTTAGTTTTGGTTTTTTTAGTGCTAGATGCAATTGTATTTGTTGTAGCCAAGCTTGCTTGAATTAATCAACTATGTGTGTTAGACATGTTGTGCAATAAGATGAGAAACTATATGTGTGCATGGTTTTTATAATATATATGTTATATTTAATGCAGATGGTAACACGTAACTGGATGTATAATGCCAATCGGCGCTCCGAAGAGTTCATTAATGGTGTGCACTATTTCTTAAGTGTTGCCGAGACAAATAAGAGGGACGGTTTCATGTATTGTCCATGTGCCGTGTGCAAGAATTTGAGAGAATATTCTAACTCTAGAACTCTTCATTCGCACTTATTAAAGTCTGGTTTTGTACCAAACTATATTTGTTGGATCAAGCATGGAGAAAGCGGAATTATAATGGATGAAGGTGAAGAAGAAGAAAAAGAAGAATTGGACCACACCAACATTATTGCTCAGTATGGTGGCTTCAATGATGTTGCAATGGGGGAAGATAATGAAGAAGAGGTAGCGGCAGAAGATGATCGTGGCGATGATGCTTTTGCTGATGCCATCCGTGATGCACAAAGAGAATGTGAAAGTGAGAAAGAGAAAGCCAAGTTCGAGCGCATGCTAGAGGACCATATGAAATCGCTATATCCCACCGCTGAAGAGGGGCAAAAAAAGCTGGGTACCACACTGGAATTGCTGCAATGGAAGGCAAAGAATGGTACATCTGACAAGGCATTTGGGCAGTTATTGAAGATCATAAAAAAGATGCTTCTGAAAGGCAACGAACTGCCCACCACTACATATGAAGCAAAACAGGTTGTCTGCCCTTTGGGATTAGAAATCCAGAAGATACACGCATGTCCTAATGACTGCATCCTCTACCATGGAGAGGAATACAAGAATTTGGATGCACGTCCAGTATGTAAGGCATCACGGTATTAGATCAAGCGAGATGATCCTGGCGATGTTGAGGGTGAAGAACATCATAGGAAGAAAATTCCTGCCAAGGTTATGTGGTATGCTCCTATAATATCATAATTAAAACGCCTGTTCAGAAACAAGGATAATGCAAAGTTGTTGCGGTGGCATAAAGAAGACCGTAAGATAGAAAATATGCTGAGACACCCTGCCGATTGAACCCAGTGGAGAGCGATAGATAGAGAATTCCTAGATTTTGCAGATGATGCTAGAAACTTGCGGTTCGCCTTAAGTACAGATGGTATGAATCCTTTCGGTGAGTAGAGCAGTAGTCATAGCACTTGGCCAGTTACTCTATGTATCTACAACCTTCCTCCATGGCTATGCATGAAGCGGAAGTTTATTATGATGCCGGTGCTTATCCAAGGACCGAAGCAACCAGGCAACGGCATCGATGTCTACCTGAGGCCATTAGTTGAGGAACTTCAACTTTTATGGAGCAAACCAGGAGTTCGCGTGTGGGATGAGTACAAACAAGAGCACTTTGACCTGCGAGCATTGCTGTTTATAACAATCAATGATTGGCCAGCTCTGAGTAATCTTTCAGGCCAGTCAAACAAGGGATATAATGCATGCACACATTGTTATGAAGACCTTGACTGTGTATTTTTGAAAAAATGTTGAAAGGTCATGTACCTTGGCCACCTCGGTTTCTTCCTGTGAACCACCTAGTACGAAAGAAAGGCAAGCATTTTAAAGGCAAGGCAGACCACCGGACCAAGCCTCTCAATCAAACCGGGGAAGATGTACTCGAAATGGTCAAGGATATAAAAGTGGTATTTAGAAAGGGATGAGGCAGCGAACCTATTCCTAAGGACGCTAAGGGACACGTACCCATGTGGAAAAAGAAATCCATATTTTGGGAGCTACCTTACTGCAATGTCCTAGAGGTCCGCAACGCGATCGACGTGATGCATCTAACAAAAAAATCTTTGTGTGAACTTGCTCGGATTCATGGGTGTCTACGAGAAGTCTAAGCATTCACTTGAAGCACGACAAGACTTGCAGCGCATGAAAGAACGAGACAACCTGCATCCAGAAAAGATAGATGATGGACGTCATTACTTAAGCCCTGCTAGCTACACTCTGAGCAAAGAAGAGAAGGAAAGCATGTTTGAATGTCTTAGCCGCATCAAGGTCCCATCTGGATTCTCCTCCAATATCAAGGGAATAATTAATGTGCAAGAGAAGAAATTCCTGAACTTAAAGTCCCATGACTGTCATGTTCTAATGACGCAATTGCTGCCAGTGGTTTTAAGAGGACTTTTACCTCCACACGTACATCTAGCCACCGTAAAGCTATGTGCTTTCCTCAATGCAATTTCTCAGAAGGCATTCAATCTAGAGCAACTAGCTACTCTGCAGAATGATGTTGTTCAATGTCTCGTCAGCTTTGAGTTGGTGTTCCCTCCATCCTTCTTCGATATCATGACACACCTCCTAGTTCATCTGATCAAAGAGATTCGTATTCTCGGTCCTGTGTTCCTACACAACATGTTCCCCTTCGAGAGATTCATGGGTGTCCTAAAGAAATATGTCCATAGTCGTTCCCGGCTAGAAGGAAGCATTGCCAAGGGCTACAGAACAGAGGAGGTCATAGAGTTCTATGTTGACTTTATTCTAGATCTTGACCCAATTGGCATTCCTGAATCTCGACACGAGGGCAAACTCAGCGGAAAGGGAACACTTGGAAAGAAAACATATATTGGTACGGGAGATGATTACTTCAATAAAGCACACTACACAGTTCTCCAGAACTCCTCATTGGTGGAACCATATGTTGAGGTACACAAAG
Organism: Sorghum bicolor; assembly: GCF_000003195.3. Taxonomy (NCBI): domain Eukaryota; kingdom Viridiplantae; phylum Streptophyta; class Magnoliopsida; order Poales; family Poaceae; genus Sorghum; species Sorghum bicolor. The sequence goes on from NC_012877.2 coordinate 8,400,297, forward strand.
ATTTCCTACGGTCCCAGTGGCCCGGGAAGAATGAAGCTTGGACAATGCATCAGCACATGGAAACTTTTGGCGATTGGTTGCGCAAAAAATGTCAGGGTGATGAAAATATTGATGAGCAACTTTATTTGTTGGCCAGGCAACCATCGTGGCATGTCCCGTACAAAGGGTATGAGATAAATGGTAACACATTTTACACAGTTGGCCAAGATAAAAGGAGCACCAACCAAAATAGTGGTGTACGCATGGATGCCACGGATCCAAATGGGAATAGACAAACATATTATGGACGCATAGAAGACATATGGGAACTAGACTATGCAGCTAATTTTAAAGTTCCTTTGTTCTGATGCCAATGGGTGAAGATGACCGGAGGTGGGGTAACAGTTGACAAGGAGTATGGGATGACAACCATGGAACTTAACAATAGTGGGTTCAAAGACGAACCATTCGTCCTTGCTGCAGACGTGAGTCAGGTGTTCTATGTGAAAGACATGTCTACGAAACCAAAGAGAGGAAAAAATGATGACCACTCAATCGTCAATGAGCCAAAGCGCCACATTGTCCTTTCTGGGAAAAGAAACATTGTCGGAATTGAGGACAAGTCAGACATGTCAGGCGATTACGAAAGGGATGATCGAATTCCACCCTTCATAGTCAACAAAGACCCAAGCATTCTGTTAAACAATGAGGATACTCCATGGTTACGGTAGGATCATAACCAAGGGTCATACGTCAAGAAGAATTTCACTGTTGTGTCAGCTTAATATAAAGTCATGTTTAATAGTATGTGTTGTAAAATGTACGAATTCTGAGAATTGTATGAAACTATATTTGAGAATTGTGAATTTTGATGAGTATAACAATTGTATTCATGAATTTTCCATTCGAGACCATCTAGGGTTCCGAAACCGATGCGTGGCTATGAATTCTTTCAAAATTCAGTGGTTCAAACTTTTCCAAATGAAAAGTTGACCATTAGACCAAATGTAGAACTTGATGAGTGTAACAAACTTTGTATTCATGACTTTTCCATTTGGGACCATCTAGGGTTCGGTCAAAGGGTGTGTTTGTAAAAACCAATGCTTTGACTTTGGTCAAACTTGGTCAAATGACCCATTTGATGACTTCAAATGAAAACATTTTGAATACAAAGTTGTTAGAGATCATCAAGATCTACATTTGATATATTGTCCATTTTTCCATTTGGATAAATTTGAACCAATCCTAAGCACATTTCTTTAAAATCCAAGACGGGTTTTGGTCAAACTTGGTCAAATGACAAACTAAAATGAAAAAAATTTGAATACCAAGTTGCTAGATATCATCAAGATCTAAACTTTTTATATACATAATTTTTCCATTTGAGAAAGTTTAAGTTAACAATACCCACCAAATCTTGAATCTCACACAAACTATATGAAACTATATGTGTCAATTGTGGATTTTCAACTACACCTTCCCAACACTTTGGCAAATGCAAAAATGGTCTATATATTAAATGTAGATTTTGATGAGTGGAACAATATTGGTATTCATGACTTTTCCATTCGAGACCATCTAGGATTCCGAAACCGATGCGTGGCTATGAATTCTTTCAAAATTCAAAATTCAGTGGTACAAACTTTTCCAAATGAAAAGTTGACCATCAGACCAAATGTAGAACTTGATGAGTGTAACAAACTTTGTATTCATGACTTTTCCATTTGGGACCATCTAGGGTTCGGTCAAAGGGTGTGTTTGTAAAAACCAATGCTTTGACTTTGGTCAAACTTGGTCAAATGACCCATTTGATGACTTCAAATGAAAAAATTTTGAATACAAAGTTGTTAGAGATCATCAAGATCTACATTTGATATATTGTCCATTTTTTCATTTGGATAAATTTGAGCCAATCCTAAGCACATTTCTTTAAAATCCAAGACGGATTTTGGTCAAACTTGGTCAAATGACAAACTAAATTACTTAAAATGAAAAATTTTTGAATACCAAGTTGTTACATATCATCAAGATCTAAGCTTTTTATATACACAATTTTTCTATTTGAGAAAGTTTAAGTTAACAATACCAACCAAATCTTGAATCTCACACAAACAATGTGAAATTATTTGTCAATTGTGGATTTTCAACTACACCTTCTCAACACTTTGTCAAATGTAAAAATGGTCTATATATTAAATGTAGATTTTGATGAGTGGCACAATATTAGTATTCATGACTTTTCCATTCGAGACCATCTAGGGTTCCGAAACCGATGCGTGGCTATGAATGCTTTCAAAATTCAAAATTCAGTGGTTCAAACTTTTCCAAATGAAATGTTGACCATTCGACCAAATGTAGAACTTGATGAGTGTAACAAATTTTGTATTCATGGCTTTTCCATTTGGGACCATCTAGGGTTCGGTCAATGGGTGTGTTTGTAAAAACCAATGCTTCGACTTTGGTCAAACTTGGTCAAATGACCCATTTGATGACTTCAAATGAAACAATTTTGAATACAAAGTTGTTTGAGATCATCAAGATCTACATTTGATATATTGTCCATTTTTCAATTTGGATAAATTTGAGCCAATCCTAAGCATATTTCTTTAAAATCCAAGACGAGTTTTGGTCAAACTTGGTCAAATGACAAACTAAATTACTTAAAATGAAAAAATTTTGAATACCAAGTTGTTAGATATTATCAAGATCTAAACTTTTTATATACATAATTTTTCCATTTGAGAAAGTTTAAGTTAACAATACCCACCAAATCTTGAATCTCACACAAACTATATGAAACTATATGTGTCAATTGTAGATTTTCAACTACACCTTCTCAACACTTTGTCAAATGCAAAAATAGTCTATATATTAAATGTAGATTTTGATGAGTGAAACAATATTGGTATGCATGACTTTTCCATTCGAGACCATCTAGGGTTCTGAAACTGATGCGTGACTATGAATACTTTCAAAATTCAAAATTCTGTGGTTCAAACTTTTTCAAATAAAAAGTTGACCATTAGACCAAATGTAGAACATGAGGAGTGTAACAAACTTTGTATTCATGACTTTTCCATTTGGGACCATCTACGGTTCGGTCAAAGGGTGTGTTTGTAAAAACCTATGCTTTTACTTTGGTCAAACTTGGTCAAATGACCCATTTGATGACTTCAAATGAAAAAAGTTTGAATACAGAGTTGCTAGAGATCATCAAGATCTACATTTGATATATTGTCCATTTTTCCATTTGGATAAATTTGAGCCAATCCTAAGCACATATCTTTAAAATCCAAGACGAGTTTTGGTCAAATGACAAACTAAATTACTTAAAATGAAAAAATTTTGAATACCAAGTTGTTAGATATCATCAAGATCGAAACATTTTATATACATAATTTTTCCATTTGAAAAAGTTTAAGTTAACAATACCCACTAAATCTTGAATCTCACACAAACTATATGTGTCAATTGTGGATTTTCAACTACACCTTCCAAAAACTTTGTCAAATGCAAAAATGGTCTATATATTAAATGTAGATTTTGATGAGTGGTACAATATTGGTATTCATGACTTTTCCATTCGAGACCATCTAGGGTTCCGAAACCGATGCGTGGCTATGAATTCTTTCAAAATTCAAAATTCAGAGGTTCAAACTTTTTCAAATGAAAAGTTGACCATTAGAATAAATGTAGAACTTGATGAGTGTAACAAACTTTGTATTCATGACTTTTCCATTTGGGACCATCTAGGGTTCGGTCAAAGGGTGTATTCATCAAGATATACATTTTTATATGATAAATAGAGTTTTTTTATTTGATGAAAACTGTACCCTACTAGCATTACTGAGTAATAAATGACAAAAATAAAAAGTTTAACGTCAATATGATATGAAAATAGATTTCCAGTTGATCGGGTATAGTTTTTGTAAATTTATTGGAATAATATATTTTTGCATTAACAAAATACTAAACATTTCTTACAAAATTATTGTAAATTTAAAAAATACAATAAAATATTTAAGGTTAAAAATTTTCATGTGTACATTAAACAAAATTACAATACATGTCACTCTTTAAAAAATATTATGCAAAATATTTAATTTACTATACAATTTATAATGTAAAGTGTGTATATAAATACTTTAAAACCCTAAACTAAAAAACAAGGCCTTTAGCACCGGCCCATAGTGGGAACTGGTGCTAAAGGGTTCTGAAAATTTCAGAACCCCGCCTGAGCCCGCACATGGACCCTTTAGCACCGGTCCGTGGCTGGCACCGGTGGTAAAGGGTCCCTTTAGCAACGGCTGGTCACACGAGCCGGTGTTAAAGGGTCACCCTTTAACACCGGCTCGTGTTACCAGCCGGTGTTAAAGACCCTTTAGCAATGGTTCCAGGCAAGGACCGGTGCAAAAGGGTCCGCCCCTATATATGTTATGGGCTCCCTGGATCTGAGTAGTTCATCTTCGACTTCGTCGTTTCATCTCCCAGCGCCGCCGTTCGTCTTCACCGTCGTCGTTTCATCTTCCAGCGCCGCCACGACCTTCTTCCAGCGCCGCCGCGGCCCTCCACCAGCGCCGCCGCCGGAGGGACCACCACCAGCGCCGGCCACCGTGCACACTCCGGGCGCCATCGATCTCCTCCCTATGTACTGATCGAACTCCTCCACAGCGCCATGCATCTCTCCACATATATATTAATTAAGTATACTAAAAAAATAAATGAATGTTATTATATATATACACACTAGACCACACTGAAAGATATATATATACATATATACATACATACACATATATATAATATATATATGTATGTATATATATATACATGTATATTATAAATTGTAGTGTTTTGATTTGTATATATATTTAAGTATATATATAAACTAAAAAATAATGCATGCTAATATATTATTCTAGTATTACTTTTTAGTATATTATTCTAGTATGCATATAGTTTGTAATATATATTTTAATTTCTAGTGTTTTGTATATATTATTGTTTGTACTATTATTCTAGTATTATTTTTTAGTATTATTTTTTAATATATTATTCTAGTACATTATTTGGCTTAAAAGACTTTTTAGTATATTATTCTAGTATATTATGAATTGTAGTGTTTTGTATATATTATTGTTTTTTTACTATTATTCTAGTATTATTTTTTAGTATTATTTTTAGTATATTATTCTAGTATATTACTTGGCTTAAGACTTTTAGTATATTGTTCTACTATATTATGATTTGTAGTGTTTTGTATATATTATTGTTTGTACTATTATTCTAGTATTATTTTTTAGTATATTATTCTAGTGTTTTAGTATATTATTCTAGTATATTATGAGTTGTAGTGATTTGTATATATTATTGTTTTTACTATTATTCTAGTATTATTTTTAGTATTATTTTTTGGTATATTATTCTAGTATATTACTTGGCTTAAGACTTTTTAGTATATTATTCTACTATATTATGAATTGTAGTGTTTTGTATATATTATTGTTTGTATTATTATTCTAGTATTATTTTTAGTATTATTTTTTAGTATATTATTCTAGTGTATTACTTGGCTTAAAAGACTTTTTAGTATATTATTCTAGTATATTATGAATTATAGTGTTTTGAATTGTTATGAAATATATTGTGCTAGTATATTATTCTAGTGTATTTCTTAAATAGTTTGGAGACTTTTTAGTTTGGAGCACTCTAGCACTTATATTATTCTAGTGTATTTCTTATCTTATATAGAATATATATATATATGTATGGTTGCAGACATATCAATGGCTCACCGTCCTCACGATGATCCTGATTATATAGAAGATGCCATTTAAAATATGATCGTCGACGGTAGTCAGTACTTTATTGATTACAACGAGATCATGCAAGACAATCCGACTCAGCAACAAGAGGGCAATGCGCTTGAGCAACAACTTGTCGTGCAACAAGAAGGAAATACTGGCGAGGTATGTAAATATAAACATATATAATTAATGCATCTCTTACATTAGGTTTTAGACTTACTTGGTTATTAATTTTATTGACACCGTTTTTGAACACGTACCCGGGGACCAGTAGAGTATAGATCGGCAGGTGGAGCAACGGTAACTAGTCTGCAGAAGAGTTGCTGATGAGGATAGTTGCCGATGAAGAGACGATTGAATGTGACTAAGTCCAGGGGTGGTGATGTGTTCTTACTGATGATCAATATCGGTGTTTGTCGATGGCCATAACAGGAAGACTGCCGATGACTTTGAAGGAAAGCGTGGAGATTGCCGATTGATCTGTGGCGGTGTCCCGGTCGGTTACAAGGGGGTAGTTTTATGTTTTCCTTAGTTATTTAAATTCGTTTTGTATACAGATTCTGTTTGATTTGGAATTCGAGTCCTAGTCGTATCTGATTGTAGCTCTTTGAGCAGGGTATAAATATAGACCCCAGAGGCTTGTAATGAGCAATCTATCAATCAATCAAACACAAGTTTTTACTCATATTCCAGCATCTACTTTTTTGACGACTTCGTCATATTTTCCTTTTTATTATGATTTCTTAGGAGTTCGTCGACTTAAGCTCGGCGTATTCTCGAGTTCCGTGTGAATACCTCTTGGCCGTGACATCCAGGCGCATCGCTGTTCTCGGGACCAAAGTATTCGAGTTATCACCTTTGCCGATAGTAAGGTCAAATCGGCTGGCACGCCTTAACGTTTGGATCGGGTATTAGCCCTTTGTGTTTGCAGATCAGCTTTTGCACCAACACATCTTTTGGCACGCCCAGTGGGACAGATTCAAGATCAAGATCGAGATATCGACTACCGAGTTCGACTTGGAGAACGTCATCCCCGTGACGGAAGCCAATCTCAGAGATGAGCAGAAGCAAGCTATTGCAAAAGCCATGGAGGATTACAAGTAACAATGTTTGAAGTCCTTCAGCATCAACAGGAGTGGCGAAGTAATCTAGAAGGAAGCACTGCCGGCACCTCGGCAGGTTACTTTTGAAGCCAATCCTGGTAAACTTCAAGACATGGTTGATAGTGCTATTAACCGTGCCTTGATCAATCAAGCTGGTGTGCTGTCCAATACGGTTTTTCAACGCCGTGGCTAGAACTTTCAAAGAGGGACAATTGCCACCAAACTATGTGGGCCATGTCTATCATCAGCCAGGATCACCAGTTGTCACGGCTGCTACGGCCGCTGCGGGTACGGAAACTACTGCTCCTCCAAGCACACTAGGACTCACTAATGTGCAATCTACGCCGATGACGACCAATCCATCAACTTCAGATGAGCAGATCAAGCTTACCACAGATCTATTGGCATCGGCAATGTCGGGGTCCGTTCCTCCCAACTGGTGGGGTTATGGTATGCCCCTAGAGATGATGTTGAAGACTCCTGGAACATCTCAGACGGCTGACACGAGAGGCAAGGCTCCTATGGCATCGGCACCTCCAAATTTGCCGATGAATCAGAGTCCCCAGTATACTACAACTACTACTGCAAGACCTTACACTGGGAATTCTCAAGCTCCAATATTTCAGATGCCTAATGCATCGGCAGATCTTGAGCCGACGCAGCAGAGGTTTATGACACAGGCAGGGTATGTCAATTCAATGATGATGCCCAATTACCAGTCATCGGCAGGACCTATGCCGATGAATGCTAATAGTGGATGGCCTGGGCAATTTGTTTTTCCACAGATGCCTCAGCAGAATCATCAGGCTGTAGGGTTTCAACAGGGACAAGTCCAAACTTGGTTTCAGAATCAAGGATTGGTCAACCAGCCGATGAATCTTGGTCAGCAGATTGGTGGTCAGATAGTTAATCCCATGTTCCATGCAGATCGTGCACCTCGGCGACACGTGGAAGCTTATCAGCAGGCGCCAGATCCAGAACCACCCCATCGGCAAGATGCCGATGCTTATTGGGCCGATAAGATTGCTGAAGTAATGAGGGACCAATTTGGGATAAAACCCAAAGTCAACACTTACTCTTATCGGACACCGTATCCTCCTGCATATGATTTAATCCCGCTTCCAAATCGGTACAAGGTACCGGATTTCACTAAGTTTTCTGGACAGGATGATACATCGACCATGGAGCATGTCAACAGGTTCATCATCCGGTGTGGGGAAGCTGCTAACAGGGATGAATTAAGGGTTCGGTTGTTTTCATCATCTTTATCTGGATCGGCTTTCACTTGGTTTATATCGTTGCCTCCTAATTCAGTGATTACTTGGGCCGATCTGGAGAAGCAGTTCCACAAGTACTTCTTCTCTGGAGTTCATGAGAAGAAAATTACCGATTTGGTTGTTGACGGTATTTATACCATGTTTTCTACTATCATAACCGTCAACATAAGACTCATTTTGGGAGAAAACAACCAAACAAAGTAGTAATATAGGTACATATAACCTAGTTCCACATGTACATGCTACTATTTGGTTGCAGGAGTAAGAACAGGTACTTTTCAAGGGTCCAAACACTAAGAAGGGGTGAATAACTAAAGATCAGTGACACCAGTAACCAAGACAACATTATAGTCATGAAGAGGAAGACATGTAGGACAGGGCTGACACCCTAACCCCATAGAATTGGGGTCGGGCGACCCCACTTTGGTGGGTCCCACAGGTCAGCTCAACTCCATCGACATCAGAGAGCCTCCAGGACACTGCAGGTGGGCCCAACCAGCTAGATAGGGGGTCGGCCGACCCCACTTCATGGCGGTTCCAGGGTCGGTTGGCCTCCCACCGACCTTGCCCACATGTTACACATGTTAGTTTGCCTCTACCGTTGATCAGATGGCGGTTGTGAAGTCGGTTTGATCCAATGGTGCATGATGAAGATGACGCGGATCGCTGACGTGGCACCGGAGTAGCCCCTACTCCATCTCCCACTATAAATACCCCCCTATTCCTTCACTTAAATGTCATGTATCTTAGGAGTAAACTACTTTAGTAGCTTAGTGCTATCATAGTGAGTAGAGAGTGAGGAGTTCCAAGGAGGAGTCCCGGCCTGTCGGGAGTCTTCTTCGCGGAGCACCTCAGCGGAAGCAGGTCTTCTTGTAAGTCTTACTTCTGAGTCTTTTCTAGTATTTAATATTTGGTCTGGTACTTTAAGTATAAGAATCCTTTACTGGCACATTGCTTGATCTTGAGTGCTCTTAGCTTTAGCTAAGCTTAGGGTAGCAAGAGCTAGTTTAGACGTGGTGTCTAGACTACATCTTGCCAGTGTGGACTCCTTGTCGCAGTTGTGTAGACACCTAGTGTGAGAGTGACAGTCCTCGCTAGGCGGAAAGCTCCTCGCATCTGTTGTAGGCAAGTTGCAAATAATAGTTGGGCTGAGCAGGGTAGTCGCTTAGGAGACGGGGAGGTGAAAAACCTCGTTAACTCAATCCTCCTTTTCGGGTATCGCCCTCAGTAAAGAGTTAGGTGAAAAACCTTGACTATACTTAATTACCAAGACCAGGCATTAATACTAGTTAGACCTCTCTACCCCATTATCCTAGACCCTTTGATCATCACCTAACGATCTAAAGCCTAGTTAATTCACTTCGCGTTCCCCGTGGAAATCACGATACCTGGAATACTCCCGGTGAAGGCTACATTGACTACCGTACGCTTGCGGTATAACCGTTTGCCACTTCTGGTGTCAACAAGCTTTCTGGCGCCGTTGCCAGGGAACGGTAGCTGTTTTAACTAGGACAAAAAAAAATCGTTAAGTTATCTTTGTTTGATTTAAAACTTTATACACATATCCAAATGGATCAAACAACCCTCTTCGATTACGCTGCTCCAACGGGCGCTGAGTTGGAGCCAGCGAGTTCATCAAAAGCCATTTTGGCCTGTCACTATGAGCATCGCCCGAGTCTCGTAGCGATGGTTCAGGAGAATCCCTTTTCGGGAGAAGGAGATGAAAATCCTTACACACACCTACGAGATTTCGAACAACTTTGTTCATGCATCCACATCCAAGGGATGAGGCGAGTTACCCTCAAGTGGAAGCTCTTTCCGTTCTCTTTGACAGGAAAGGCCAGACGGTGGTACACTCGCTATGCAGGTAGTGTAGGAGGAGAATGGGAAAAGCTGCAAGCCAAATTCTGCCTCACCTACTTTCCCATCTCTAGAATAGCTCGTCTCCGTAGAGAAGTCCTAGACTTCAAGCAAGAAGGGAAGGAGTCTCTAGGTGCGGCCTGGGCGCGTCTCACCGACTTAACATCATCTGGCCCAGACTTAGGTATAACCGAGCCAATTCTTATGCAACATTTTTACCTCGGACTTAGCCAACAATCCGCACAATTCCTTGATTTAGCCTCTAAGGGAGCATTCCTTCATTTACCTATCAGTGAAGGTAAGGCCATTCTTGGGACTATTCTCGAGAATACCCCTTACACTGATGATCATATTGAAGCTCCTGAGGAAGATCGAACTCCTAGGGATGAACCTTCGACAGCCAAAACTCCTTTAGCCGCAACCCAAGCTGTCGAACCTGAACCAATACCACAAGCACCTCCAAGGGAAGAAGTAATTCATCCCTTGGATTACCCACTTAACATCGAGACTGATCTATTTGCCGATTTTGGCAATGTCTCGAATCAACCTGTGCAAAGGAGATCTACAGCACGCAGAGCTCCGAATAGCCATATCCCAGCTCATCTTGAGGCTGGTTACCTCAGGGCAACTGCCCAAGAACTCACGGCTATTATGAGTAATGAATGGTTTAGAGAAGCTGAGACATCATCTGATGTCATCAAACTTCTCTCGAGTTTTACACCCATTCCCTGTGTCATAAACTCCACTCCTATAGAATCCCTTTATGACCCTGCTGTAGGAGTAAGCCTAATGTCCAAGTCATTAGTACTGACACTCCTAGGCGAGGAACCATTAACCCCGACCAGCAAATTTCTTAAATTACCCTCTGGGGAAATGGTCGAGAGTTGTGGGATTGCACAGAATATTCCTGTCTCCATTAACAAAGTCAACATTCTGCTAAACTTCTTTATCTTTGATATGAAAGAAGTTGACTTGTTAATCGGGCACCCCATCATGAGGTTCCTAAATGGATTTCATGAAGGGCGTTTCAAGGGTAACCTCGGGAAGGGCTTAGACCTTTCTATGCCTTTTGCCGGCTCTATTAATTCTAAAGCCGAGACCCCGCCCGAGCCTGACCCAATAGAGGAGGTGATATCGGCATCTCTTCTGGACACTTCTCAGCCTGACTTAGAAGAAGACGCCGAAAACTTCATCCAAGAAGAAGAGAACAAATTAGAATAACCATTAGACTTGGATGAATCTAAACCACCACCAAAACCCTCTATAGAACTTAAGCCACTTCCCTCTGGACTTAAGTACGCCTTCCTTAATGGTGATAGAGAGACTCCGGTAATCATTAGTGATCAACTGACAGAAGAAGAAGTCACCAAACTCATCACCGTCTTAGAAGAACGCCGCTCTGTCTTAGGATACTCGTTAGAAGACCTTAAGGGAATTAGTCCTGCACTCTGCACTCATCGCATCCCTATCGAACCCGATGCTATACCTTCCAGGGAGCCTCAGAGAAGGCTAAATAATGCGATGAGAGAAGTTGTGAAGAAAGAGGTCTTAAAACTATTGCATGCGGGCATAATCTACCCTGTTCCGAACAGTGAGTGGGTCAGCCCCGTTCAAGTAGTTCCTAAGAAAGGAGGAATGACGGTCGTTAAAAATGACAACAATGAACTCATTCCTCAACGGACCGTCACGGGATGGAGAATGTGCATAGACTACCGAAAACTTAACAAGGCCACTAAGAAAGACCACTTTCCGTTGCCATTCATCGATGAGATGCTAGAACGGTTAGCCAAACACTCTTTCTTCTGCTTCCTTGATGGGTATTCGGGTTACCATCAAATCCCAATCCATCCCGACGACCAAAGTAAGACTACATTCACATGCCCCTACGGAACATATGCATATAGGCGCATGTCTTTTGGCCTATGCAATGCTCCTGCCTCTTTTCAAAGGTGCATGATGTCCATCTTCTCCGATATGATCGAGGAAATCATGGAAGTTTTCATGGACGACTTCTCCGTCTATGGGAAAACTTTTGATGATTGCCTAAAGAACCTGGACCGAGTCTTACAAAGGTGCCAAGAGAAGCACTTGATCTTGAACTGGGAAAAGTGCCATTTTATGGTTCGAGAAGGGATAGTGTTAGGACATAGAGTGTCCGAACGTGGGATAGAGGTAGATAGAGCTAAAATTGAACTTATAGAACAGCTCCCTCCTCCCACAAATGTTAGGGGCGTCCGTAGCTTTCTTGGCCATGCAGGCTTTTATAGAAGGTTCATACAAGATTTCTCTCAAATTGCTAGACCTTTAACAAACCTGTTAGCTAAGGATGCACCCTTTGATTTTAATGATGAGTGCTTGGATTCCTTTTACTATCTTAAGAAAGCACTTATCTCTGCACCAATCATTCAACCCCCTGATTGGTCGCTACCTTTTGAGATAATGTGTGATGCTAGTGATTACGCTGTAGGTGCTGTCTTAGGACAGACTAAAGATAAGAAGCATCATGCAATATCTTATGCTAGCAAAACACTAACAGGACCACAGCTGAATTATGCAACAACTGAAAAAGAACTGTTGGCTGTAGTGTTTGCTATAGACAAGTTTAGATCTTATTTAGTTGGAGCAAAGGTGATTGTTTACTCCGATCACGCAGCTCTAAAATACTTGCTCACTAAAAAAGATGCTAAACCAAGATTAATAAGATGGATCCTACTACTCCAAGAATTTGACTTAGAAATTAGAGATAAAAAGGGAGTAGAAAACTCGGTAGCCGATCACTTGTCTAGGATGCAAATCGAGGATAAACAGGATCCACCTATCAACGACTACCTTCGAGACGACACACTCCTCCGAGTTTCAGAAGCCTACCCATGGTATGCAAACATAGTCAACTACCTGGCGTCCGGATACATACCACCTGGGGTAGACAAGAAGAAGCTTGTTAAAGAGAGTAGGGTGCACCTATGGGACGATCCTTACCTCTACAGAGTCTGTCAAGATGGCATACTCAGGAGATGTGTTCCCATGGACGAGGCAGTAAAAATAATGGAAAAATGCCATGGGGCAGAGTACGGAGGCCACTATGGAGCATTCAGGACCCACGCCAAGATATGGCAGAGTGGATTCTACTGGCCTACCATGTACGAAGATACAAAGAACTTCGTGAGGAGATGTGCAAGGTGTCAGAAGCATGGGAACATCAATACTCGTGATGCAATGCCACTCACAAACAACTTACAAGTCGAGATATTCGATGCTTGGGGCATAGACTACATGGGGCCATTCCCTTTGTCACAAGGGTGTGAATACATCCTAGTGGCAGTAGACTATGTGTCCAAGTGGGTCGAAGCAATGCCCTGCAGAGCAGCCGACTCTACACATTCGATAAAGATGTTCAAGGAAGTCATATTTCCACGCTTCGGCACCCCCAGACTAGTTATCAGTGATGGAGGGAGCCACTTCATTGACAGAAGATTCCGACGGTTCTTAGCTGAAGTGGGGATAAGGCACAACATTGGAACACCCTATCACCCTCAAACGAGCGGACAAGCAGAAACATCTAACAAACAAATCAAGAACATTCTGCAGAAGACTGTCACTAAGATGGGAACCGGCTGGAAAAGCCATCTACCAGATGCACTTTGGGCATACAGGACCGCATACAAGACCCCAATTGGTATGACACCATACCAACTTATATACGGTAAGACATGCCATCTACCGGTAGAGCTAGAGCATAGAGCTCACTGGGCAATCAAGAAATGGAACATGGATTTGCCCTCGGCCGGAAGAAATAGAAAGCTCCAAATCTCCGAACTAGAAGAATGGAGAGATAAAGCCTATCACAATGCCAGGATCTACAAAGAGAGAACAAAAAGATGGCATGATAAAAGGATCAAGCAAAAGGAATTTCATCCTGGGGATAAGGTTCTCATGTTCAACTCAAGGGTCAAGTTATTTGGCCATGGAAAGCTAAGGAGCAAATGGGAAGGACCATTCTTCGTTGTTGACGCCGCGACTCATGGAGCGGGAACACGGCGGGACGACGACGGCAACATCTTTAAGGTAAATGGTCATCGTCTTAAAGTTTTCCATGAACATGAACCTTTAGAAAAAGAAGTTGATATGATAGAATTTGAATCTGACATAAAGTCTTAAAATCCACATGTCCTTCTTTTTACCTCCTTTTGTTAAAAAAAAAATTTGCTAAACCAATATATTTAGTTCCTTTTGTTTGGAAATAGGTTTTAAAAGGGTTTTAGATGATGTAGGATCGAAGTTGGGCCGCCGAACACCCCAAATGGGGGTCGGCTGACCCCTCTTCTAGGGGTTTTGGCCCAAGGGGGAATAGGTTTAGAAAGAGGGGAATGAATAGAGTTCGGTGGTGAAATTCAAAATCCTGAAATATAGGGGTCACCCGACCCCCAATATTTTGAGTTTTGAAATCCCCTGGAGTCTCGGATCGTCCCTCAAACGTTCCACGACGCTCCTTTTCAAAATTCAAACTCTCAGGCTCCAAACACATCTATTTATCCCCCCTCTTCTTCTTCTTCCTCCTCTCAATTCATTCCTTCTCATCTTCACCTCGAACCAGACTCTCCTAGCCTCCATTCCTTGCCAAGAGATCCATCTCCATGGCTCCTCCAACTAAATCTTCCAACCAAGCCATTCGCTCCAACTCCCCACGTCCGCAAAGGTCTCTAACTGAGAGCCTGGAGTTTGCCCTAGTCGTCAACGTGCTGGAGCCTGAACCACTAGCCATGCTGCCGCCGGCTGGAGGGCCGACGGGCCCCATGTGGGGGTCGCCCGACCCCAAGAGGGGTCGCCCGACCTCGCCCCGGGTGACCCAGCGCTCCGCGTCGGCCTCTCGTTCGCTCACACCGCGCAGGGGCATCGGCAAGTCCCCTGCTTGAGCCGTAACGCCGGTTCGACCTACCACGGGCCAACTTGCGCTGCGGGAGAAGGCGCCGATGGCCACCAAGCAGGCCATCACCATCTCCTCCGACACGATCCACACCTCTTCCTACTCGCCGTCCACCCCAACCTTTTGGAGGAACCACCAAGTGGTGGGCGGTGGGCCGGGAAAGGGGAAGGTGCTGATCCCGCCGTTGAACTCTAAGGAAAAGATGGAGTTGCGAGAGTCCTTTGACTCGTCAGCAAGTCCATCCATCCGGCGGAAGATGGATCCACCTCCGATCAACGGTGCGCCTGACAAATACGAAGAAGATCCAGAAAAAGGCGACATCGAGAAGCTCCTGGAAGTCACAGCTAGCCTTAGAAAGAAAAATAGGATCTTAGAGGAGACAGTGTCGGAGCTCAGGATGGAGAATCTTGAGTTAGAAGATCACTTCCGCCACCTGCGCATTAGCACCAGCGCTAAAATCAAGCGTTTGGCACAAGCAATTGGGCGGGAGGATCTCCTCAAACCTCCATCTCCCTAAATAAATTAGTTAGTTTAGGTTATAGGCACTATTTGATTATTTAGGTTTGATTACTCAATTTTATTTTCCAATTTGTCACTTTGAATTTCACAATGTAAAAGTGCCTATACAATTGAAATTTGATTTAATAGAGTTGTTTTTGGTCCTGCTGGTGTGTTGCCACCAGCAGGACGTCTGCATTTGATCATCTCTCTCTGTTGTAAGTTCAGCTGCACGAAAACTGCAAGTGTGGGGGGGTCGCCCGACCCCCCAACTTCATCTCTGAACTGCCGTGAGCATGGAACAACACTGCATACACCTCGGCACGTCATGGCACCAAAAACAGGCGCGATGAGGGGGTCGCCCGACCCCCTTTCTATGGCAAAAGGAAACGACACAAGTGCAGAAAGACTTCCCGAGGGACGTAGAATCGAGTGGCAGGGCCAGGAACCTCTAGGTGGGGTCGGCCGACCCTTCCATGGAGCCCTGGGCCCACCAGGCAGCTTCTATACGACGAAAGACATCTTTCCTGCCCGGTTTGCTAATTCTTCCCCCTCTCAGTCTGTCCAATTCTTTACCTTTGTGTCACAATTAAAATAAAATTTGATAGTTTAAACTTGTTTGCAAAATAAAAAGTGAACTGGTACATGATTTAAGAGAAATAGTGACATAAAGTATAGTTCTTACAATTGTTCATCCTCATGGGTAAAAATCTATAGGAACCATATTGACTAAGTTGTTGATGAAAGTGATATAACTCTTGGCTAAGAATTCATAACATTTCTATTCAAGGTACTTAGAGATTTGTTTCAAAAATATCACAAAACCATAGTACCATTTACTCCTCATTAGCAAGAAATTCCCACTAAAAGCCATACACTTAGATATTCAAGTAACCATTTTATGAAATGCAACCTGCTTTTGTAATGAGTTTTGTCAAAACCTTGTTGACCCTAGTGAGAGTTGTATCATAGTCACAAGATCAAGATCACGTACACACCACATATATATATGCTGCTTCTACACTGGAAGTACGCAACCACATGTATTGTGCATCCACTAAATAGGTTGCTCCATACTCTAAGTGTTAGAACACCTCTCTAAATATTGTTTAGAAAATGAGACATAAAAGGGCTTGGCAAAATAAAAGAAAAAGAAAAGATGGACATGTGCAAGTCCATGAAAAAAAAAAAAATTAGCACATAAAGCTCGAAGAAAAAGAAAATCTAGCCATGTCTCAATATACAAGTAGAGAGAGTGTAGTAAATAAAGGAGCAACCTAGTCCACCATATAACACACTTGCACATCTTGATCTATGACTATGACACTCCTCTCTTTGGATCCTTGTTTTTGACTTAACAATATTTGCAAAGTAGAGTATGCTACCTTGTTTATCCCTACCAAGCCCCATATAAGCCTATAATTATAGGATGAAACAAGTTGGCATTCATGCCTTGGTGAGGACTACTATAAAAAAAAACTTTGAGTGATCTAGAGCGCTAAATGAGGAGTAGGATTGAACTATGTGACTTATTTTAAAAAGTGTCATAAAAACTCTAAGTACCAAGAATATGAAATTGGAATTTGATCTTGTTCTGAGAGTTGTTCCTTTTCTCAACCTCTGAAGGATATATGCTAGACACTTACACAAAAACCCATTTGGATGAACTATGTTCGAACTAGCATTTTATGCTCACTACTATCTTAAGTTAGAAACCATTGATCACTCATTTTTAACCTTTACTCGAGGACGAGCAAAGACTCAAGTGTGGGGGGTCTTGTTGACGGTATTTATACCATGTTTTCTACTATCATAACCATCAACATAAGACTCATTTTGGGAGAAAACAACCAAACAAAGTAGTAATATAGGTACATATAACCTAGTTCCACATGTACATGCTACTATTTGGTTGCAGGAGTAAGAACAGGTACTTTTCAAGGGTCCAAACACTAAGAAGGGGTGAATAACTAAAGATCAGTGACACCAGTAACCAAGACAACATTATAGTCATGAAGAGGAAGACATGTAGGACAGGGCTGACACCCTAACCCCATAGAATTGGGGTCGGGCGACCCCACTTTGGTGGGTCCCACAGGTCAGCTCAACTCCACCGACATCAGAGAGCCTCCAGGACACTGCAGGTGGGCCCAACCAGCCAGATAGGGGGTCGGCCGACCCCACTTCATGGCGGTTCCAGGGTCGGTTGGCCTCCCACCGACCTTGCCCACATGTTGCACATGTTAGTTTGCCTCTACCGTTGATCAGATGGCGGTTGTGAAGTCGGTTTGATCCAATGGTGCATGATGAAGATGACGCGGATCGCTGACGTGGCACCGGAGTAGCCCCTACTCCATCTCCCACTATAAATACCCCCCTATTCCTTCACTTAAATGTCATGTATCTTAGGAGTAAACTACTTTAGTAGCTTAGTGCTATCATAGTGAGTAGAGAGTGAGGAGTTCCAAGGAGGAGTCCCGGCCTGTCGGGAGTCTTCTTCGCGGAGCACCTCAGCGGAAGCAGGTCTTCTTGTAAGTCTTACTTCTAAGTCTTTTCTAGTATTTAATATTTGGTCTGGTACTTTAAGTATAAGAATCCTTTACTGGCACATTGCTTGATCTTGAGTGCTCTTAGCTTTAGCTAAGCTTAGGGTAGCAAGAGCTAGTTTAGACGTGGTGTCTAGACTACTTCTTGCCAGTGTGGACTCCTTGTCGCAGTTGTGTAGACACCTAGTGTGAGAGTGACAGTCCTCGCTAGGCGGAAAGCTCCTCGCATCTGTTGTAGGCAAGTTGCAAATAATAGTTGGGCTGAGCAGGGTAGTCGCTTAGGAGACGGGGAGGTGAAAAACCACGTTAACTCAATCCTCCTTTTCGGGTATCGCCCTCAGTAAAGAGTTAGGTGAAAAACCTTGACTATACTTAATTACCAAGACCAGGCATTAATACTAGTTAGACCTCTCTACCCCATTATCCTAGACCCTTTGATCATCACCTAACGATCTAAAGCCTAGTTAATTCACTTCGCGTTCCCCGTGGAAATCACGATACCTGGAATACTCCCGGTGAAGGCTACATTGACTACCGTACGCTTGCGGTATAACCATTTGCCACTTCTGGTGTCAACATTGGTCAGGTTGAAGCAGCGCAATGATGAATCGGTTGAAAGCTTTGTGCAGAGGTTGCAGGAAGTTAAGAACAAATGCTATAGTTTGGTTCTAGATGATCAGTAGCTAGCCGATTTGGCTTTCTAGGGTTTGTTGCCACATATCAGGGACAAATATGCTTCTCAAGAGTTCGAGAGCCTGAGTCACTTGGTCCAGAGGATTTCCGACCAGGATATCAAACCCTTTGAACCTAATAGAGGTTGGAATAAAAAGGTGTCATTTGTCAATGAAGCAGCAAGCTCGAATTCTGATGAAGAGCCAGTCATTGGCTTGGCAGAGTGGGTGAAAAATAAGAAGCCGATGTCTTGTCCTTTTGGGCATAAAGAGCGAGAGAAGTTCGCATTTGATATCACCAAAGCCGATAGGATATTTGGCTTTCTACTTCAGGAAGGTCAGATCAAATTGTGACCCAATCATGTAATTCCATCGGCTGAAGAATTAAATAAAATGAAATACTGCAAATGGCACAATGCAACTTCTCACAGCACCAATGAGTGCAAGGTTTTTAGGCAGCAACTGCAATCGGCTATAGAATCTGGGAGAATCAAATTTGATTCCAAAGCTCAGAAGCCGATGAAGATCGATCAACATCCTTTCCCAACAAATATGTTGGATGCTAAGGGAAAGACCAAGGTCTTGACGTCGGAAGCAGCTGAAAGGAGTGCATCGGTAGATCCTCAGCATCAGATTACTGCTGCCGATGCCAAAGGAAAAGGCTTGATTCAGGAAGGAAATATCTTAGGAAGGCCTCCTCGATCTGGTATTGTGATAACTCATAGAAGGCCTCGGGAGACTTGGCGGCAACGCGAAGATCGGTATCGGCGCCAGCAAGAATACCATCGTCAGGAAGAAGAAAGACACCGTCAAGAGTGGAATCAGCACAAGGATCACTGGAACTGCCCGTTCTTTATCCATTGCTGGGAGCAGAACATCAAGTTGCCCACTGTTAGAGACTGCCCTGAATGCAATGGTTATGATCGGTATGACAGATCCGATCGGCACTATACAATGATGATTGGCGATTTAATGGGCCGATTAGGGGGAGAGCGTCCGTTCATGATCGGCTGGGGGGCAGACTCAGTGTACACGATAGGCTTGGTGATCGTGTTGAATATTTTCCTAGGAACTAGGAAGAGCTTGAAGAGATGGCTAATGCGCGAGTTCCCGATGAGTTCATATTTTGCAGGGACGCTAATACTCATCGGATGGAGTCAATGGAACGTCGTCGCCCATCGGCAAGGCAGTCACCACTTCCCCCGTGGTGTCCAGAAAAGAAGACTGCAACGCGAAAGACGAGAAGAGCTAAGCAAGGGCGAGAACTCTACCCAGTCTGGGGATCAGCAACAGCCAGATCCTAAGGGGAAAGGGCCATCGGCAGATGTTAACATGGTATTCATGTTGCCAATGGAATTCCTGGCGCCATCAAGTGATGATGAGGAGTTGGAGTTTTCCGACCAGATAGCTCAGTTGGCTCTGGATCCGATGATAGCTATATTTGAAAAACCTGCCGACAATGAAAGGCAGCATCTTAAAGCTCTGTTTGTCAAAGGAAGAGTTGATGGTCAGCCGATGACCAAGATATTAATTGATGGTGGGGCTGCTATTAACATCATGCCGTATGCAGTCTATCGGAAGCTCGGGAAAGGAGATCAAGATTTGACCAAGACCGATATGATGCTGAAAGACTTTGAAGGGAATGTGTCTCCAGTTAAGGGGGCAATATGCGTTGAGTTGACCATCGGCAGCAAAACCTTGCCGACGACCTTCTTTGTGATCAGTGGAAAAGGTGCCTATAATTTGCTGCTGGGAAGAGATTGGATTCATGCCAATTGTTGCATCCCGTCTACGATGCACCAATGCTTGGTTCAGTGGGTAGGTGACAAGATTGAGATTGTCCCGGGAGATTCTTCTTATGTCATCGCATCGGCAGAGGTAGATACCTATGAGAGGACTAGGTGTATCTCGGGAGAAATTTGGGAGAAGGATTTCCTCAAAGTTGCCGATTACGAAATTCCACCGATTCAAGCAGTCGGTTCTGATGAGGAGTTTTAATGGATAGATTCGCCGATGATGGAAAATTAGGCCAGGGATTCACATCGGCCGATGATTTAGTAGAATAGATATAGGTAGTGGTGATAAGCCTAGTCCTACTTTTATTAGTGCTAAGTTAAATTTCGAGTGTAAGCAGCAGTTGACCGATTTGTTAAAGGAATATAAAGATTGCTTTGCTTGGGATTATACTGAGATGTCTGGTTTAGACTGATCGATTGTTGAACATCGGTTACCTATCAAGTCTGGATTTCAGCCACATCAATAGCCAGCTCGCCGATGTAATCCTAATATTCTTCCTGATATTAAGGCCGAAGTAACCAAACTTATCGAAGCTAAATTTATTCGACAGTGTCGGTATGCCGAGTGGATTTCCAATGTTATTCCAGTCTACAAGAAAAATGGGAAGCTTCGCGTTTGCATTGATTTCAGGAATCTTAATAAAGCTACCCCAATGGATGGTTACCCAATGTCAGTTGTCGATCTACTAGTTGATGCTGCGGCTGGGCATCAAATCATCAGCTTTATGGATGGCAATGCAGGATACAATCAAATATTCATGGCTGAAGAAGATATTCCAAAGACTACATTTAGATGTCCTGGTCATGTTGGGTTGTTTGAATGGATAGTCATGACCTTTTGCTTGAAAAATGCTGGTGCTACTTATCAGAGGGCCATGAATTTTATCTTTCATGAGTTCATCGGCAAACTGGTGGAAATTTATATTGATGATGTGGTGGTTAAGTCTGGAGACTTCACAAAGCATCTTGCTGATTTGCGAAAGGTGTTGGAATGCACAAGGAAGCATGGTTTAAAGATGAATCCCAATAAGTGTGCATTTGGTGTATCGGCAGGACAATTCCTTGGTTTCATGGTGCATCAAAGGGGGATTGAAATTAGTAGGAGATCCATTGATGCTATCAATAAAATAGTTGCTCCTACCCACAAAACTGAGCTCCAGTCCTTGATCGGCAAGGTAAATTTTATCAGGAGGTTTATATCTAACTTGTCTGGTAAAATTCGTGCTTTCAGTCCTTTACTTAAGTTGAAAGCCGATCAAGAATTTATATGGGGGAAGTGCAACAATTGGCTTTAGATGAAATCAAGAATTATTTGATAAATCCTCCAGTTCTGATTCCACCTTAGCAAGGAAAGCCCTTCAGATTATATCTATCTACCGATGGGATGGTCATCGATTCAGCTTTGATTCAAGAATTTGAAGGGAATGAGCGTGTAATTTACTATTTAAGCAGAAGATTGATTGATGTTGAGACCAGGTATTCGGCCATTGAAAAGTTGTGTTTGTGTCTATATTTCTCATGTATTAAGTTGAGGCACTATTTGTTACCGGCTGAATGTACTGTCATATGCAAAGATGATGTGGTCCGGTATATGCTATCTATGCCGATCATGAGTGGCAGGATCAGTAAGTGGATTTTGGCACTGTCGACATTCGATCTGCGTTACGAATCGGCTAAGGCGGTTAAATGACAGGTTATGGCCGATTTTGTGACTCAGCATCACGGTGCAGTGGAGACTTTGGAAATTGTACCTTGGACGCTCTTCTTTGATGGATCCACGTGTGACCGGGGGGCAGGAATCGGCATAGTGTTAATTTCCCCTCGGGGAAGGAAGTATGAGTTCTCCTTGCCGATTGTTGCCACGTCAATGAATAATCAAGCCGAGTATCAAGCTTTGATAAAGGGGTTGGAATTGTTAAGAGAAGTCCATGCTGACGCTGTTGAAGTCTTCGGAGATTCTATGCTGGTTATAAATCAATTGGCTGGAAGCTATGAATGCCGAAGCGAAGTCTTGATAGCTTACTATGAAAAAAGTATGCGACTATTAGAGGAATTCAAAGATTTCCGATTAGAGCATGTTCCTCGGTTACATAATGAGGAGGCTAATCGGTTGGCTCAGCATGCTTCAGGGTATCAACCCATGGTTAACATGTTATCGGGAAACAGTGCCGATGATTGGAGGAAAGAAATCGTTGATTATTTAAAGGATCCATCCAAGAAAGTTGAAAGGCGTGTTCGGTTTCAAGCCACCAAGTATGTGCTCCTCGAGGATGAATTATATTTTCGAATAATTTATGGAATTCTTCTCAAATGCTTAGGTGATGATGAGGCTAAAAGTTTAATGGGAGAAATCCATGAAGGAGTATGTGGGGCACATCAGTCCGCATTTAAGATGAATTGGATGATCGGGAGAAATGGTATTATTTGCCAACTATACTTGAGGATTGTTTTAAGTATTTCAAATGGTGTCAAGGATGTCAGAAATTTGGCAATGTGCAAAGAGCACCCGCATCGGCCATGAATCCTATTATCAAACCCTGGCCGTTCTGGGGATGGGCTATTGATTTAATCGGCCAGATTTATCCACCATCTAGCAAAGGGGATAAGTTTATCTTGGTTGCCACCGATTATTTCACCAAGTGGGTTGAAGCTATTCCTTTGAAGAAAGTCACATAGGCCAACATGATAGATTTTGTGAAAGAGCATATTATTTACCGATTTGGTATTCCTCAAACAATTACTACCGATCAGGGTACTATGTTTACATCCGGGGAGTTTGATGAGTTCGCAATTGGTATGGGAATTAAGGTGTTGAATTCTTCTCCTTATTATGCTCAAGCTAATGGGCAGGCCGAGGCATCTAACAAAGGAATTATCAAACTTATTAAACAGAAGATTGAGGAAAATCCTAGAAGGTGGCATACATTGTTGAATGAAGCTTTATGGTCGTATCGGATGGCTTGTCATGGGTCAACCATAGTTTCACCTTATCAGTTGGTGTATGGACATGATGCAGTACTACCTTGGGAAATTAAGGCTGGGTCTAGGCGACTATCTTTTCAAGATCAATTGGCTGCCGATGATTATGCTACTTTGATGACAGACGAGCTGGATGATCTAGCAGGGCATCGGCTGAGGGCTTTGATTAGTATAGAAGAAATTAAAAAGAGAGTTGCCAGATGGTATGATAAGAAGGTAAAGGCTAAAGAGTTTGCCGATGGAGATTTAGTATGGAAATTGATCTTACCGATTGGAACTAAAAGTTCAAAAATTGGGAAGTGGTCTCCCAATTGGGAAGGTCCTTATCGGATAAATCGATCTGCTCCTAGCAATGCTTATATTTTAGAAACTCTCGAAGGAGTTGAATTTCCCAGGGCATTGAATGGCAAATACTTAAAGAAATATTATCCTAGTATATGGATCGATGCATAAAAGATTAAATGCCGATAACATTCCTAACGGCTGGATCAAAGTGTATCGGGGGCCGGACTTAGTATTTTAAAAGGGTGCCGATAACAGTCCTATCGGCTAGACCAAAATAATCAGGAGTGTTTGCAGAAGAAGTGCAGAGTATGCCGCTGATGAAGAGTTCACTTGTTTAACAGAGGCTGGATCGTCGATATGGTGCGCAGACGGATCTGGTTGGCTTCTTCTATCTCCTTCATGTCATCATCGGCAGATCCTTCTACTGGCTTCAGTTTCTTCTTCATCTGCAGTGCTTTACGGGCCTGGATGTTTCGCTCTTGTTCAAGAGTCTTGATTGCTTTAGGCAGCTAGCTTTCTTCCTATTGAGCTTGGGACAGAGCTTCTTCCACTTGCCTGAGTTCAGCCAACAGAGCTTCCCTTCTCGCCGATAGATCAGAGATCTTTTGCTTCAGTACATCTCCTGAGGATTTCAGAATGCCGATGCTCTTATGCTTCTCATTGGCAAGGAGCTTCACTTTCATCATTTCCTCTGAGAGCTGAGCGTGAGCAGCTCTATCGGCAAGACGCTGAGCAGCCTTTTGATACTGCAGCTGATGACTCTCTAAGTGTGCAGCCTGAAAAAGAACCTCCTCGGCATCGGTAGGGATTTGACCTTTGAGAGCCTTGAACAGAACTTTGGCTAGATCAGAGTCATCGACCAATTGCGCTGTATCTTGATGGAGAAGGGTTGACAGATCCGCCAGCTTTGCTCTAATCTCTGCCGATGAGATTCCAACGAGAAGAACTTGCTTCCTCGCCTTCATCCTCAGAGATCTCGATGGCAAAGGAGAACAGGCTGTCGGGAGAATCCTGTTCTTGAAAAAGAAGATAGAATAAGTTATTTTGTGATCAAGTACTGATAACAATAAAAATAAAGATCGGGTAACTTACTTGCTTCAGAGCTATCTCTCGCCTCTGACTAGTTGAAGCCGATGGAACCACAGGCTGATCGACTGGGATTACCGATGAGACTATGTCAGCTGACAGATTAACAGAGGTAATTACAAATTGGAAAAAGTGGGTTCATCGGCAATAAATAGAAAGTATGTTACCTTGAGGAGGTGTAGTACTAGTCTGAATCGAGGAAACTACCGATGCTATGATTAAGCTTGTTGGATCGGCAGTCTGCTCGTGTACATTAGCCGATGTTTCTTCTGGCTGAGGTTCTTCTGGCTAGAGTTCTTCTGTTTGGGTTTCTTCTTGTGGTTGAAGAGGAGACGGTGCTGGTTGTATCTGGGCTTCTGGAGGAGAAGGGGATGATTCTACTGGGATCAGAGATACTGGGGGAGGAGAAGGCGTTACTGTTCTCTGGCGCTTTGCTTGTAATCTGGTACTCTTAGAACCTTTTCTCTTCAGTTGACTGGACTGGGGGGCATCGGCAGTCGTACTTCTGGTCTTTGCTGATGTACCGGTGTGCTGATACAACAGTGAGAAGTTTATGAGTACAAGTGTAATAAGTATAAGAATGGAATTGGTATGAGTAAAAGAATTCGAAAATTTACCTTGAAGGCTTGTGCTAAGGTAGAGGCAGCTACCGATGGAGATGTCTTCGTCCGCTTGGTGGTAACTTTCTTGAGACGCACACCCCGATGCATTATAGCAGCCAAGGTTTGAGCGTTGTTGCCGATCAAAGAGATCGGGCCCGATGGAAGGAGCTCAATCGGCTTACCACTCCTGCTGACTAGTGGTGGTGTATCATCGACCTGTATACAACACAGAAAGTAAGTTACCGATGGAAAATGAAAGTGAAGGGATTGAAGCATCGGTATTAAAGTTCTTACAGTATTATCAGGAACTTTGTATTCGGGGTCGATCATGCCACGGTATGTGAGAGCTGATCTGCAGAACAGGTGCTCTTTCCATTCTTCCCACCACTGTTTATATGCCTGAGTGATGAAGAGAGCTGGGATCCAAGCCGATAGATCGACATCTGTATCGGCGTTTGGTGGAAGTTGGGCTACCTTGATCCATTCCAGATTACTGGTGATAATCTCCCTCAACTTTATTACATCGGCGTAGCAAAGTGCAATCGGCAGTTGGTCGAAAGCCAGTTGGCGAGCTAGTGCCGATGGGTTATAAAACTCGTAGGTCAGATTGGAGGCTTTCCCACTACCGAAAAAGTTCACTGGTATGGCTCTTGGGGTGATAATTGTCATCATCACGTCACGATCCTTATTGAGAGCATCATTGAAGGGGTGGAAAGTCAAAGGGAATCTGGTGTCTGGATCTTCATAAGGCATTCATGCTCGCTGTTCTCTGGTCAGACCCTCGTACAGAGTCTGAAAGAATCGGCTAACCTGGTCTGCGTTACCACCTGTGCCAAGCAAAACTATGGTAGCTTCGCCAAAGTTCAGAGGGGAACGAGTTGCCGATTCTTCTTCATCCAGTTCGTAATCCTCGGCTATATCCCTGGGGAAGCGCTGTGCAAAAATGTCGAACTCAAGGCGTTTGTGCATGTGGAGACTAAGTCACATATTGATGAACCACCAGGGGCCCCCTAAGTTGCCGATGGGTTGACCAAGCAGTAGTTTCTTGGCTACCTGGTGGAGGAGGTGATCAGCAGAGCCAAGTAGATATCGGCCGAGAGGAAATCGGCCACCATTGGCTAATCTTTCTGCTGCCGATAGGTAGACAGAAGTTGGTCCTGCCGATCGACCACAGAATACAAACTTATCTAACCACATATTCAGGAAGGTGGTCTGTTCCTTTATACTGACAGGTCCTGTTCTACGGTACTTCTGAATGTACCCTGACCAACCGCCGATAGCACGAGTTTCTACCTTAGCACTGGGTTTGGCGTCGAACAGGTGGGTGTTATTGGCAGTAGATATATCTAAGCCGGTGAGCATAAGTACATCGGCAAGTGTGGGAGAAGCCGGGCCATGGCCAAACACAAAAGCATTGAGTGTGTCTGACCAGAAATATGAGGCAGCAATTAACAGTGACTCGTTTCTCTCCATATCGGCAAGGGACAATCTAATGCACTGATCTAATTTCCGTTCACCCCATTGGACCTCATTTGAGTTACTGACTCTTAGAAACCAATCCTTCCATCCCTTGGTAGGACTGGGCCAGGAACGGAAGGCATCTTTCCATAGATCTACAGAAAAATTCTCGGCTCTAAAAGGGATTCTGTTTGTCTCTACGTTTATGAGATCGGTGGGATCCAAGTTTCCTAGTGGACCAAGGCATTGGAGATGGGGTTGATCGGTAGGAATTATGATCTTGTCGGCCAAATCCTAAAGATTGTAAGGATAAAAGAAAGAGTAAAAAGAAAAAAAGGAATATTCAGTAAAAGGAATTGCGGGTGGATAAAAGTACAGCAAGAGTACGAAAAAGAAGGAGGGTAAGCTAACCTCAGGAACGACGAAGTTGACGGCCATTGCCCCGCGGGGAAGAAGATTGAAAACTTGGGGGTTGTTGGAGGAAGTTCTTGCTGGAGTTCTTGGAGCTCTCGAACAGTGTCGCCGCCAGGAAAGCAGAGTTGGGGCTGTAGAATGATGCGATGGAGAAGGAGTACCCGAGAAGGAAGTATTTATAGGACAAAACGGGCAAGGGCAAATTTGACTTATCTCTTCGCCGCATCTGTGAAATCCGAGGGTGCTCAGGTGGATATGGTAACTGTTCGCACGGTAATCAAGGGATTGCGCAGGTGATTTGACAGGAAGCGGTCATGACTTTGGAGATATTTCACTGTGCGGAATTTCTTGGTCGGTCCATCGGCAGTTCCCTCTAACGGTAATATTGCCGATGGGCGCATAAAGTGGAGAGATCCGGTTCGGAAAGTTGAGGAATTCAAGGAATCTGCAGGAGAATCGGGCCAAGGTTGTTCAGATTTAAACGGTCGGTTACCAAATTGGGAGAATTAATTGCGGAAAGGCATCATTACTGCAGAGAATTTCAAAGCATTAATGATTTTATACTCCGAAATTGGGGGGCATGTGTTGACACTATTTTTGGACACGTACCCGGGGACCAGTAGAGTATAGATCGGCAGGTGGAGCAACAGTAACTAGTCTGCAGAAGAGTTGCCGATGAGGATAGTTGCCGATGAAGAGACGATTGAATGTGACTAAGTCCAGGGGTGGTGACGTGTTCTTACCGATGATCAATATCGGTGTTTGCCGATGGCCATAATAGGAAGACTGCCGATGACTCTGAAGGAAAGCATGGAGATTGTCGATTGATCTGTGGCGGTGTCCCGGTCGGTTACAAGGGGGTAGTTTTATGTTTTCCTTAGTTATTTAAATTCATTTTGTATACGGATTCTGTTTGATTTGGAATTCGAGTCCTAGTCGTATCTGATTGTAGCTCTTTGAGCAGGGTATAAATGTAGACCCTAGGGCCTTGTTATGAGCAATCTATCCATCAATCAAACACAAGTTTTTACTCATATTCTAGCATCTACTTTTTCGATGACTTCGTCATATTTTCCTTTTTATTACGAGTTCTTTGGAGTTCGTCGACTTAAGCTCGGCGTATTCTCGAGTTCTGCGTGAATACCTCTTGGCCGTGACATCCGGGTGCATCGCTGTTGTCGGGACCAAAGTATTCGAGATATCACCTTTGTTGATAGTAAGGTCAAATCGGCTGGCACGCCTTAACGTTTGAATCGGGTATTAGCCCTTTGTGTTTGTAGATCAGCTTTTGCACCAACAAATTTAGTATTTTTGTTTCTATATCTACGTGTAGCCTTCTGGATGGACCTCTACGGGGAGAAGCGTACCTCCACGAGGGCCAAAGAAGTCGTTGGAGGGCCGCTACATAATCTCTGAGTTTGAGATAGCTACAGGCAGACCACTTGGTGAACATGCAAATAAATATGTTGGTCATTGTGGATACCTTGTGAGAGACCAAATACCGATCAGTGCTCGTGAATGGAGAGAGAAGCGAGGTGCTCCTGAAATCAGTTTTGTCTCTGATCGTGACAAGGAGTTAGTTTGGAAAGCCGTCACAGCGGTTTTCACCTTCAACACCAACAACGATGAAGAGTTGAAGGTGCAAATTTATGACTGGACTATGAAGAAGATGGCGGTACTGTTCCAGAATTGGAAGAAAACTTTGTACAATAAATTTGTCAAGAAAAACGAGACTCCTGATTTCAACCTCAAGCAATATATAAAGCTGAGGGCCTTCTGGGATGACTTCGTGCAGTACAAAACATTAGAAGAGGGTGAGGAACGAGCCATTAGGAACAAAGAAAATGCAAGTAAAAAGACATACCACCATCATATGGGATCAGGTGGTTATAAGAGTGCTGTTCCCAAGTGGGACCGAATGGAACAGGAGATGCTTGATAGAGGGGTCACACCCGAGACAATAGCAAAGAATTAGAGCGAGCGCTCCAAGCATTGGTTCTACGGTCATGGGGGAAGCATGGACCCAGACACCGGGGCGCTAGTTTGGGGCCAAGAAATCTCTAGAGCAGCAGAGAGACTAGTCCGTGCACAAGAGGCGGTTCAGTCTGGTGAGTTTAGGCCTAATAGGGAGAAGGATGAACTCACGTTTGCGCTTGAAAATCCTGAGCACGGTGGGCGTACGAGAGGCTATGGGGTAGTTCCGTGGCTGAAATCATTCCAAGCTGATCAAGAAACCTACAGAAGCCGCCAGAGAAAGAAGGATGAGGAGGCAGAGCGGATCCGCCGGCTGGAAGCTTTTGTTCTGCAGTCACAAGAGCGCGAGAAATCTCGTGAAGAATGGATGCAGGTGGAGATTAAATGGCAAGTGCAAGCAGTACTTAGTCAAATGACGAAAGGGCAAGGTACATCACAGCCTGAGGTCAACGTTAGCCCGCCAGGCCAGTTGAAAAGTAGCTGCGCATCCACGAAAGTACCAACCATTCAGGATGACACGAAGCTACACTTGCTCGTGGATGATGTCACAGAGGCTTTTACTACGTGTGAGCTGCATGTACTAGATGGAAATGCAACAAAAAAGGTGGCTATCAGTGTTGTCAACCCTATCGACCGAACGAGAACTCCAAGAATCCATAATCGACCAGTACCAGCTGGATATGCTAGCGTCTCGGTTGATAGGGTTGAGAAAGGTTGTGGCAGTGTGCCTCTAGAAATAGAGGGGGGAGACGGAGAGAAGACCTTAGGTGAAGTTGAGAAGATGTTTATTTGTTGGCGCAAGCGCTTCATAATTATTCCAGGAATGTCACTGTTGCCTCTTCCTCACCATAGGTTTGTGCGTGATTTTACTTATATTATTTATTATGTATTGAATTTAAAAAAAGTTTGCTCACAAAACTTGTAATTGTTTTCTTTGCAGGGACTTCTCCAACCTAAGTCTAGTTCTTTCCCCAGCGTATCATAGTGCTGCGGGCGGTGACAATGCTGGATCTCCTCCAACACCCGCGGCGGCCACACCGACCCCGCCACCGCCTCCACCACGGTCTCCACCTCCTCCACCGAGGTCTCCAACTCCTCCACCGCGTTCTCCAACACCAAAAAGATCGGCCCCACCACCTCCACCGCCCTCTCCAAAGAGTACACGATCGGTCCCATTCGCCTCCAAAGCGAGGTAGTTAGAAGCGGTCCGCCCAAGAACGACCGAAGTCATCGGTCCCACCTCCAAAGAAGGCTGCCTCAACAAAGAAAGCTAAGACACCAGAGAAATTACCTTATGAAAAGAGTGAAGAGGAGGTAATTGCTACATCCAAAGCTGAGGTGAAACAATTTTTTGATAAATTGAAGGAGGAAAGGAAAAAAGCGGCTAAACCCAGAAAATCCGTACTTTTATGTAAAGCTAGAGGAGCTGAGGAAGAAGGTGGCAGACCAGCAAAAGAAGCAGCGGGAAGCTCAGAAAAAGCCAGCACTTTCGGACTATGAGCGGTCTCTGGTCAAGTCTTCACAGCCAAGAAAGAGAGTAGGAAAAGGGGTCCCACAGCTCGGAGAAGTATCAAAACCGGTGCCCCCTTTGATTGTGCCAAATCAATACGGCTCAAATGAAAACTTGATGCCAAAGAATTCCTTAGCGTTGTCTGAGCTAGATTCGCATGAGCATTACTTTGGACAAAGCGGTCTAAATATTAAAGACATTGCCGCCATTATTGGATGTCAAACATTTGAAAAAGCTGAGGTAGTTGATCAATGGAGGACAATTGGTGCATGGAAGCGTCTAAAAGGGGAGATAATTGGATTTCTGTTCGTATTAGACAACATCACTACTTCCGTGGAGATGACCTCATATACGTCCAGTTTGAAGAATTGCACCAATTATGTCACCTCGATGCTCTCGACAAATCTCTTGTCAGCTACTTTTGTTTGTAAGTATTTCTTTCTTTTTATTAAACTTCTACCTTCTTTAATTACATGTATATAATCCTTACACACTTAGGATTTGTATGTATATATGCAGGAACCAAATGAGAGAGCTCAGGATCAGAAATGACAATAGTATTGGGTTCGTTGACCCTTATATTGTTTTCAATGCTCCGCAAGCAGTGTGGACAGCATCTCATGAGACAGAAGTCTGCACCAATCTTATGAGGTTCTTTGTAAACCAAAAATAAAAACAAAAAATACTCTTCCCCTTCAACTTCGAGTGAGTTATATAGTTATTAACTGCATGCACAAGAAAATTATTGTGTGTGTAAACAGCTTTCACTTACTATAAATATGTGTGTGTAAACAGCTTTCACTGGATACTCATGGTCATTGAAATTCACAAGAACCGGTTGATAATCTTTGACTCAATGAGAAAACCACAAGAAAATTATCAACAAATGGTAAACATTATTCAAAGGTACGTAATGTCGATCTCAGCTAGAAGAATATCATGACATGACTTTATAATTATTAGTTCACGATCCACAATGACTGTGCGTAGGGTTTGGGAAAGATTTATTGACCGTGAACATCTCAGTGGTTGTAAAGCGCCGCTTAATATAATTCATCCACAAGTAAGTTGTACTAGCTAGCAAACTTTCGCTAACTTTTAGCCTTCTTATTGTCATGGTCGTCAATATTTTTATATATATCGTACGGTGGTGTTTAAGACAAGAAGGGGAAAACAACCTATGTGCATATTACGTGTGCAAATTCATGATGGCACAAGTCAATCAAACACCCACAGAGACGCTTAGAGTACGTTACATGTCTCTTTTCATTATCTCCTGAATTATATTGAATAACTTAGATAACTAATACCTTTTTTATTTATTTCAAATTAAAGACGGAATGGTTGAGGGAAAATGTCATGCAAAAAGACCGAATCAAAGCTATCCAAGAGACGATAGCAGGATTTCTCTTCGAGCAACTGATCAATCCAAACGGCGAGTTTCACTTCAACGGCAACGAAACTCTTATTCCAACCAATGATGATCATTTGTATCGATTTTAGACATTGGGAGAAAAACTCTGTATATATGTGTTACGAATTTTGTACTTATATAACTATATATATATAAAGCTTTTTACATATCTATTTAATTTTTGATGTGGCCTATTCATTTTATTATAGGCAAAGCTTAATTATAAAGCTAAGCCTATAATTTTTCATTTATATATGCTTAATATGCGGGTAATATATATATTATTATATCAACATAAAATATGTATTGAAAAACCTATTATTATTATATAAAAACAGTAAACAGAACCGAAGAAATGAATCAGAAAAAAAGAATCCCTTTAACACCGGTTGTGTTAAAGGGTCCTGCAACGTGGCAACCCTGGCAGGACCTTTTAACACCGTTTGGTGTTACGAACCGGTGTTAAAAGGGGCTTTAGCCCTGGTTCCCGGAACCGGAACTAAAAGGTGGGCATTTAGTCTCGGAAGGGCAGCACCGGCTCAGAAACCGGGGCAACAGACCGTTCCCGACCGGTGCTAATGCCTGATCCTGCAGCAGTGTAGATCATGGGATGGGACGTGACAACCCTGGCAGGACCCTTTAACACCGCTTGGTGTTACGAACCGGTGTTAAAAAGGGCTTTAGCCCCGGTTTCCGGAACCGGAACTAAAGGGTGGGCATTTAGTCCCGGAAAGGCAGCACCGGCTCAGAAACCGGGGCAACAGACCGTTTGCGACCGGTGCTAATGCCTGATCCTGCAGCAGTGTAGATCATGGGATGGGTGCTCTACAATACCCAAATGCAGCTTGGAACCCCACCCCTTAGGTGGATTGAAGTCAACGTGGACGGATCTTTTCTAGGGAAGCAGGGGTTGGACTTGGAGCAATCGTGAGGGACAGCAACAGGACTGTTGTATTCTTACTATGGATGTTCTTAGAGCGATGTGGAAGCATATACGAAACAAAAGCGCTAACCTGAGCGTTCAGGCTCTTTGTTGGGCCATTCAGTGGGTCTACCACCAGCTATCATTAAATCCGATTGCGCACAGATTGTCTCAATGATGTGCAGTCCATCCATGGACCAATCAGAGATTGGCTTTGTTATAGTAGCAGATGCAAAAGGACTCGCTCGCCTATTGAGTGGAAGACATCCCAAGTGAATAGAGTTTGTAATCAAGATGTAAATGCTTTAGCTAGTTTAGCTAGATGTGGTAAACATTATGTGGCTTGGCAAGGACAAGCAACTACGTGTGACTAGAACTTGCTTAACACCAATTGTATGAACGTTTATGTCTAGTTAATAAAACCTCTCTTTTACTCAGTCAAAATCAATTACTTTTACTACTACTATTTGAATGCAACTAATCCAACCGAGCGGTTGAGCCCTCTGTTATCCAAAAGGTAAAGCACCTACATGGTCCATGGAGTTAAATGCAACAGACCTGAAGAACCAAAAGGCACTTGTTTAATAATCAGCTCACTTGCAAATAGCAAGGGTTAATTATGCTTTTATTATGATAATGAGTGGATGCCAATAAAATATTTTTATGTTTGACTCTAATACACTTTAGAACTAAATGCACATGGGAATGCTACATATAAGGATTTGTTCCTTACTAATAAGTGAAAAATACCAAAAGGGTACTCATATATGTAAATATAAAGCTACAAAAACAAAAACTAGTCTTCAAATTAACATCAGCTGTTCCTGGTCAAGGAGAGCAGCTTTGCCGCTTGTTCCTTACTAATAAAGTGATGAATACTAGAAGTGGTACTTATATATGTATGTTTAAAGCTAAAAAAACAAAAACTAGTCTTCCAACACAATTGTTACCGATCAAGGAGAACAGCTTAGCTGCTGAAGCCCCCTTATGAGCTAGAGGCCTCAAAGGTATCTGGCTTATCACTACTGGAATTCCGTTTTTTGTCGACTGCCAAAAGCAATCGGCAAAGGCTCTAAAACATGTGGCAAAGGCTTTGCCGACTGCTGTACACGTGGCAGTCGGCAAAGAACACGTGGCAAAGAATTCGTCGGCAAAGAAACCTTTGCCACCTGCCAAGAGGAAAGCAGTCGGCAAAGCCTTTGCCACATGCCAGTATGGCAGTCAGCAAAGAAAACGAACGCCGTTGGAAGATGACGGAGCGCATCCCGTTTGCCGACTGCCATGCGGCAGTCGGCAAAAGCTTTTTCTTATTTTTTTTATAATAGAGTTTCTTTGCCGACTGCCTTGGTTGGCAGGTGACAAAGGCTCTTTTAATTTTTTTTCAAAACAGAAATTCTTTGCCGACTGCCTTTGTTGACAGGTGGCAAAAGGCTCTTTGCCGACTGCCTTTCTCGGCAGGTGGCAAAGGGCTCTTTGCCAATTGCCTTCCTTGGCAGGTGGCAAAGGATTCTTTGCCTGCCTTTATTGAAAGGTGGCAAAGCTGGAATAAGTAAAATTTTGGTCCGTTTATTCTGTTTTGCATCACAGCAATCAAATCAGAAATATGATTATATAACTGGAATTCACATATATCACACAGATCCATATATATATCACACAAATCCACATATATAACACACATAAACCATAACAAAGGAGTCTAACAAATCCATCATACAACAAATCGTATTAATCAAGCATTCAACATGAAACATCCAATATGGTGTACAAAACCAACATGCATCATCAATCAGGAACTGCACCATGCATAATGCATCATCTATCAGCACGACGTACGTTGTCTCATATCAAGAAAACTAAACCCAAACGTGCGTGCGTTCCTTTGCACAAAACTGTGCTCATCGTCTATCTAACAAACAGATAAAGAAACATCAAGTGATCCATCGTATCATCAGAAAGATCATATCATCCTCTCAGCAATTCAAGATACACTCAATTAATCCTCTACCCTGACGGCTGCCCGCAGACGACTTGATCTTCCTTAATTCGCACCACCATTGTCAGACCCGTCCCGGCTGCCAAACCTTCAATCACCACGGCAGATGGATACCACCACATGTTAGTAGTTAACAACAATAGAACTTCAGCCCATTTATTTTATTTTTGACAAGATAAGATCGATCGAGCACAAATGGGTGAATTTCTTAAATTCTAAGGCCAAGACTAATAAGACACTATATGTTTCTAATAAAATCATTCATGCAACTATACTAATTGCCTACAACATTGTTATCCTTGATTCTTACTTTCAAGTTCCCCAATTTGCTGCAGAGACTTAGCCTAAGACTTGCGGGGAAATATTAAAATAGCATCTTAAAGTTAATGTGACCATATTTAAAGATATTTCAAAGAGAAATTTACTATAAAACAAAAAATACAAATCATGAATGCTTCAAGGCAATTATCTCAAAATTCTTTAAGCTAAGTGACACATCTTAATATTTCCCATGCTAATGCTACAGTGATATTTGGCAGTACAAATCGAGCAAAATAAAAAATGATTCAAAGTTCAATTAATATGTTCACACAACAGTCAAAGAGTTGGAACCACAATTGAGCAAACCCTCCATCGCAATTTCCTGACCAAGCATAGTAAAGAGTCAAAAGAATGTTCGTGACACAATAAAGTTATTATTGTACCAATCAAAGCTTAAAGAGTAATTTTTCCAAGTTACAACACAAATTAATTGGGCTAACACAAATTAAAGAGTCAAATAAAACAGCAGGCTAACTTAAATTGAAGAAATACAGACCAATTGGGCTGGAATCATCCTTGAAGTTTGACAACTGCACAACCCGCACTCTCTGTGTAAATTTAAGGAACTCTTTGCAGAATGCAGGATCACCAGCACATTTAGAGTCATACAATCTTAATTGAACTCCACCATACAGTTCAGGCATGAGTTAAAAAAATGCAAAAAATAAGCCAAAAGGATAATTTGTGCAAGAAATCATGCATGTCATACACATATCTACATGCATGGCTTTCACATAGAAGCAGGAGTAGACATCACGCTTTTATAATATTATTATTTTCGAGAAGATAAGTTTAACCTACACTACACTAGCTATATATTTGGGTATATAGTTGGACTGAAGCTGCAGCCGTGCCATACATGTACATGCATGACTATAATTAGATAGATTACATATAATTAAGCAGGCAAAAACATTGTGCGATGATATGTACTGTAAGTATGTATATACCTATTGCTACTTTCAAAATAATTAATTAAACAAGTGATGTTTCAGGACAGTGAGCCACTCTGCAGCTGGCCGAGTTGAGATAAAATGTAAGTATGTATATACCTATTGCTACTTTCAAACCATCATATATCAGTTAGTTCCAATTTTTAGCTACAGGACAGTGAGTTGAGATAAAATGTAAGCAACCGACCCAAGAATCTAAAGCAAATCAACCTAAAATCAAATTAACAGAGTACCTCAAATTATATTATCTGTTAAAATTTTAAACTTAAGCACTAATATATGATGTTGAAGGTGTCAAACTTCCAGACACAGCGCACCACCAGAAAAATACCAGTACGCTTAACGGAAATCACAGAAACGCATACATAGAGGACCTAAGGTGAAAACCCCAGCATATACTTGGGCCAATGCTTACTAGAGAACACTACAAGTCAACATCCGCGCTTAAGGACCGGAGCAAATCTTAACAAGACGCTCCTCAACTAGAGATCTATAAGTCAACAAGCAGTTCAAGACATGTTCAATATGGTTTAAGGGATTAATTCAATTCCCAATATCCGAACCCAGCGCAGAGAAGTAGCATATAATCCGAAAGCTTTGTTCGCTGAGAGAAAAACACATCTCAAGCGAACATGCTAACGGTAACAGGGGCGACATAGGTGATTTTTGCAAAAAGTTTGAAGTTAGTAGGAATCAAACAGCCAAATAGCTTGAGGTTAGAGTTTGGGAGCTCGGTTTCGCACAGCAAACGGGGAAGAGAAGGGGATGGCAATACGGGGAAGAGAAGGGGATGGTAACTGGTCGCGAGCAGACGGTGTCGCACAGCAGCCGGGGCCTCCTGGTCGCGAGCCACTCTGCAGCTGGCCGAGGCCACACCGCGCGCTCGCCCGTACCGTGAGCAGGCGCAGCCCGAGGTCGGACCGCTCAAGCGCCCCGAAGCCGCGAGCGCCGCATCAGGAGTCGGGGTGGGGCCGCGCCACCACAGAGGACCCGCGAGGCCGAGCCTCGCGTGCGCCCGCAAGGCCGCCCCGCCGCAGAGGTTCGCCAAGCCACGCACAGGCCTGCGGGCCGCCGCCTGGGCGAGCGCTCCCCGTCCCCGCACGCCGACCGGACGCGCGAGCCGCGCGCAGGCTGCGGGCCGCCACCGCTTGCCGCAGTTGCCGGCCGGCCGGCTTCCGCATGCGCGCCCCACCCGAGGCCGCTGCTGTGCCGCGCAGGTCTCCTGGCCGGCAGCTGCGTGGTGCTCCTCCGTTCTCTCTCTCCTGTATGTTTTGACGGCTGATGAAGGGGAGAGGAAAGGGAGAGAGTGAGTAAAATTTTAGGGTTTGGTTTGTTTTTATATGATTCATATCCTGTCTGAACAAATCACGGCCGTTGGATTCATCTCAACGGCTCAGATCAGTTTGGCTTTAGGGTTTGCTTCCTGGGCCCTTTACTGGGCTGGCAGAATAAGCCACAAGCTGGGCTTCCAGCAGTGCTGGGCCAACAGTGGCGAATTTGAGTTTTATTTTTCTAGATTTATTATTATTATTATTTGTTATTTCCATCAGCACTATATTTTAAGTAATTTTTTAAGCTAATTTAATTCATTTATAAGTTTATATTATATATATATATATATATATATATATATATATATTTGTTCACTGAAAATAAATAAATAAATAAGAGAGTAAATTGAAAGTTAAAGTTGAGAAGGGTATTTATACCATGAGTTGTTTAAATGATGAGATCTTTCCGTTGCTATTTAATATAAGTTTTATTTTTAAGTGTTACAATTGAGTTTTGAGTTTTAAAATGGTCTCCTTATATTTAGTTTTGGCTTAAGTTTATTTTCAGCAACTTAATTATATTACTTTAAGTATTAAGTATATATATAAGTTTAATGCCATCATGATGATGTATATTCCCACTACATATAAATTTATGTATTTTTAAGTATTATTTAAGTTACTTTAAGCGTGTTCTAGGAATATGTTGCTGGGAATATTTAAGATTAAGAAATTTACTTTATTTTGGTGCATTTTACTTTATTTTAGAGCAGTCGGCAAAGATTTTTTTTTGTCCAATTTATTTGTAGCCTCAACTTGCTCAAAAAATTTTGAAATTTTTATCATGGCCTCCAGATGTAATAAAATGACACATCAAAAAGTTTCATGGTTTTTTACCTTTTTGGCTATATTTCGTTAATTTATTTTGTTTAACTGAATTATCCAAAATTTTAAAGTCCTTGACAACGGAACATGACTATCCAAGTGTCGTAGAAGAGCTTTTTAATTATATAAAATTCAAACAAAGTTGGAAATTTACGAAACTTATTGAGGTGTCATGTTATCACATATGTAGCTTATGATAAAAATTTGAAAAAAATTTGGAGCAAGTTGTAATGTTAGATGTACAAAACCCAAACACTTCCGCATGTCATCACATGTGATCATATTAGAAATGTTTGGATTTTGTTCATCTGATACTGCAACTTACTCCAAACTTTCTCAATTTTTTTATAGCTTCCACATGTGATAACATTAGGCCTCAAAAAGTTTTGTGATTTTTTGACTTTTTTTGCTATATTTCATTAATTAATTTCTTTAAATTGATTTTTCTGCTACATAATTATACTTTGAACTATAGGTGCATGAAATAGTAAAACTTAGCCATTCGAAAAATGATATTCATGTTGAATAATATATTTTTAGACCATATCTAAAAAATGACCCAAAATTTGGAAGTCCTTGTCCACGGAACATGATCATCCAAGTGTGGTAGAAGTGATTTTTAATTATATAAAACTCAAACGAAATCAGAAAATTACGAAACTTGTTGAGGTGTCATGTTATCACATGAGAAGCCTATGATAAAAATTTGAAAAACTTTGGAGCAAGTTGTAATGTTAGATGTACAAAACCTAAACACTTCCGCATGTCATCACATGTGATCATATTGGAAATGTTTGGATTTTGTTCATCTGATACTGCAACTTACTCCAAACTTTCTAATTTTTTTTATAGCTTCCACTTGTGATAACATTGGACCTCAAAAAGTTTTGTGATTTTTTGACTTTTTTTGCTATATTTCATTAATTAATTTCTTTAAATTAATTTTTCCGCTACATAATTATACTTTGAACTATAGGTGCATGAGATAGTAAAACTTAGCCATTTGAAAAATAGTATTCATGTTGAATAATATATTGTTAGACCATATCCAAAATTTGACCTAAATGTTTGAAGTCCTTGTCCACGAAACATGATCATCCAAGTGTGGTAGAAGTGATTTTTAATTATATAAAATTCAAACAAAATAAGAAAAATTACCAAACTTGTTGAGGTGTCACGTTATCACATGAGGAGCCTATGATAAAATTTTGAAAAAAATTGGAGCAAGTTATGATGTTAGATGTACAAAATCCAAACACTTTCGCATGTGATCACATGTGATTATATTGGAAATGTTTGGGTTTTGTTCATCTGATACTACAACTTGCTCCAAACTTTCTCAAATTTTTTTTATAGCTTCCACATGTGATAACATGACACCTCGTCAAGTTTCGTAATTTTCCGACTTTGATTGAATTTTATATAATTAAAAATCACCTCTAACACACCTGGATGGTCATGTCCCGTGGATAAAGACATCAAAATTTTCGGTGAGTTTCAGAAAACGACCTTAAAATAGACTCTCCAACATGAATATCATTTTTCGAATGGCTAAGTTTCATTATTTGATGCACCTGCAGTTCAAAGTAGGATTCTGCGGTGGAAAATACAATTAAAAGAAATTAATTTACAAAATATAGCAAAAAGGATCACAAAATCACGAAAGTTTATAAGGTTCACTCTTATTGCATGTGGAGGCTATGAAAAAAGTTTGAGGAAGTTTGGAGCAAGTGACGACATCGAATGTCTAAAACCTAAATTCAAATTTCAAAAATAAAAAATTTTGTCTTTGCCGACTGCCTAACGGCTTGGCAGGTGGCAAAGGGGACGGAGGTGAGGGCCGTTAGTTGGACGCCACCTTTGCCACCAGCTTTTCTTTGCCACCTGCCAGGCAGCCACCTTTGCCGACTGTCTTTCTTTGCCACCTGCTAGGCAGTCGGCAAAGGACGTCTTTGACGACTGCCTTTCTTTGCCACCTGCCAGGATAGTTGGGCAGTCGGCAAAGAATCCTTTGCCGATTGCTTTTAAAAGCGGTCGGCAAAAAAAATGTTTGCCGACTGCCCTACGTTTGGCAGGTGGCAAAGAATTTTAGCAGTCGGCAAAGCCCAGTTTTCTTGTAGTGTATGCTTCTCCATCAGGCTGGTCAGGGCCACATCAAGCTCCCTCTTGAGCTCCTTCTCCATGTACTCTTTCATTCCTAAGCTTCGTCTTCTTCTCCTCATGAACATTGATTAGTTCATCTCGCTCAACTTCAAACTCTATCCACATCCTTGACCCAGCAATCAAAGAACTTCTGTACATGTTCCTTCCAGCACAAGACAAGGATGGATTGAGAATCAAAAATAAAAGCCATCCTGAGTCCTTGACAACTCATGCATCAAGATGGAGCATTTGCATTATTTACATCCAACTATAAATTAATAACACACCTTACCTTATGGTATTCGGTAGTTCCAGAATCTACATCAAAGCGTCTAGCCTTTGAGCGCTCCTCCTGCATCAACTTCTCAAACAACTTTTCTTTATCCTCTGTGGCCTTGTGAATATCCTCAATTTGACTATGAAAAAACTCCTCCTGGTACTTCATCTATAAAGCATGGAAACAAGGTCAACAGGTGGTGAAATCAAAAGATGGAAGCATCAATATTATCACAAAAGTATTGAGGTGCAAGATATAAGTGTGACCCTCACAGCCACAACAAACTCTATCATTTGTTACTAACACTACAGGAAATGTGTCATCTTTTGACATTTGATATTGGTCATGAAACCTAGAAAATAAGTCATAGATTGTCTTTTATGACACCAAGTTGACGAAAAATGAAATGTCAAAAGATGCACGTCTTTAATGACAATTTGTGACATATAGGTGTTAAAGTCATAACATTATGACTTTGATTTTAGTGTAACAAATAGTTATGACTTCTGATTTAATATCATAGTTTTCTTGGACCTTGCCACGTAAGAAGATGCCACATAGGATAGCTTGCTGAGGTGGCAAAGGCCAGAAACGTTATAAAATCAAATTTGCCCTGTTTAAACCCATGCAGCAATTGGGCCGAAATGGGCCAGCCCAATTAATTGGGGCTGATTTTTTTTGCCAAACTAGCCCATTATATTCTGGCCCAAAAAGTTTTTTAGGATAGCTCAGTTTTTTTCAGCCCACGTCACTTTCTTTTCTAGCCATTTTCAGCCTAATAAGATTTTTGGGTTGGCCCAATACAAAACAGCCCATTATCTAGTTTCCAGAGAATAAAATTTGAAATTTCAAAAGCCATTGTAACAACACAGGCCACATAATATTAGATTCAGATCCAGTACAACCCAACCCAATCACAAATGAACAAGAATATTACAAACACCAAATTATCAAAACCCTGGTCATAGCCCAAATTCACATAACATTACACATGAATGAATAGCTAGAGCAAGATCCTTGGTCATAGTCCACATTCACATAACATTACATATCAAATAGCCACAACCATATCCCAAACGAGTTCATAGTTCATCTCTAGTAAGATCCAAGGTCACATAACAGTGCCAAAATAAATCTCATGGTGTTCAATTGATTACCAGATCACACAAAAAAATCAAGATCACCTCCAAAATCATGTCAACTGTGCATAACAGTTAGAGTTCACTATTGGGCTTCCCAGGTTGTTTACTGTTGTGCATCCAATGATGTTGAATTGCCACCAAGGAAAGAGTAGAAGAATCCATGCATCTCACCTATTTGCTTCTTCAACATCTCATGCTCTTCTTCCACCTTTTGTCTTGCAACCCTTTCCTCCTCTAATTGATTCACCACATCATCAACCCGAGCTCGAATTGCTACTTATCCCTCCTTCTCAGCCATTAGTTTATTCTCTAGTCCCTCCTTCTCAGCCATTAGTTTATTCTCTAGTTCCTTTACACGTGCATCAACTTCACTAGCTTTGGTGCCTCTCTTAGATGATGCAGGTTGCATACCAACATTTCGAAGGAAAGTTGACTTTGGCATAACTTGAAGTACAACTTGAGTAGGGGTTAGTGCATCTTGCCCTTCTTGTGGTGGAGCAGCAGCTTTTTCCTCCATTGAGCCTAGCAATAGCAATAACAGAAGTCAGCTATAGGTACAATTAAGCAGTTAGCTATTTTCTTCAAAAAAACCAAATCAGGAGTTTATAAAATTGTAAATGGTTCGAGGACCAATAGCAACATGCATACATATATACATTAGCCTCTAAAAGATTGACAAAGGAAATGCTACCAGGACTGCATAGTGAACAAAGATTCTGAGTAAATAAGCTATGATTGGTGAACTACCAACCATTAGCATCCATATATCAGCCTCCTCTAGAAGATTGATAAGGAGATGCTGCATTTATTCCAAATATGTAGTAGCACAAAAGTTCTTTTCTTCATTTTAGGCATAATTCATTCACAGGCAGCTGAAATGCCAAGGGATGTTAGCAGCAGCATGCCGGGCAAGTCATATTGATATAACCGACACATAGTGACATATATGTTCATGGCACAAGCATTCTACCATAAAGGCGGCTATATTGATCTAGTTCTATTACACCATTCAATGAATACACTATGAAAGTTAGAGCAGGCAGCCACTTGAGTAGAAAATAAGCACGGAAATAGACGACAGATTTCATAAATACACCAGCAACTAGAGTAACCTTTGTATATAAAAGATATACTACACCACCTCACATAAGTGCAATTGTGGCTTAGTGGTTGACTGGTTGAGGCGCCATCCTCTAGTCTCAACTATCCACAGGTTTGAGTCTGCTTGGGCTCATTTTTTGGTCCGACCGAGTGAATAACGCTGCAATTAAATTACAATACAAAGGATATATAAAGAAATACTACAGTA
Source organism: Sorghum bicolor (assembly GCF_000003195.3). Classification (NCBI taxonomy): domain Eukaryota; kingdom Viridiplantae; phylum Streptophyta; class Magnoliopsida; order Poales; family Poaceae; genus Sorghum; species Sorghum bicolor. Next base: position 8,443,698 of record NC_012877.2, read on the forward strand.
CCAAACGCATAAACCGTCATACCTTTTTTGGTCCGACCAAGTGAATTACACTGCAATTGAATTAGAGCATCTCCCAGGGATTAGACAAAAACACTAGCCAAATTTACTGATTTAGCTACTCTCTAAAATAGATTTGACAAAAAAATATTAGAGTACTCCAACAGACTCTAAAGGATAGCGAATGGGGTAGGTTATCCAGAAGTAGAGAGCGAATAAGGTGGGATGGAGAGCTACTAAATTTGAAGAGTCGTTTATAGATTCTGTTGAAAATGTTTTTTCTTCAACAATAGCTAAATTTACCTTTAGAAAATGATTTAACTAATGTAACACCCAAAAATTTTCTTCTTTTAAATAGATGAATTTGAATTAATTAAGTATTTTTGGTGGAGCATTTCAATATAGGAAAATAATAAATTTCAGGAAATTAAAATTTAATATAAGTTTAGGAAACATTTTTGATGCATACATGCTGGTGCATTTTTATTGTGATTAATGTTCTAAAAACAAAATGTCAATTTGATAAAAAATTCAATTGGAAAATGTGTTGAAAAATTGGTTTGAAAAAGAAAATGGCAAAATCCTTTCCCTCCCTCTCTCCTCCTTTCGGCCTGCTCGGCCCAAATCCCCCGCGCCCCCCTTCTCCCTTCCTCGGCCGCGGCCCAGCCGGCCAGTTCCCCCCTTCCCCTCTCTCACCCGGTGACAGGCCGGGCCCTCCTGTCAGCTTCAACCCCTTCAACCGCCCCCGCCTCCTCCCTCTCTCCCGATTCTGCAGAACCGCAAGCCCCCCGCTCCCCCACGATCTCCACCCGATGCCCCGCGCCTCGGACTAAAGTGGAGAGCGCCTGCGCCCGAGCCGCCCTCCCCTTCCCCATTTCTTTTCCCCTCGCCTCCGCTCCTTGTGCGCAAAGCAACCACCGCCGGAGCTCCCCGTCGGCCGCGCGTCCCTCGACGTTTCGAGCCGTCTTTGCCCTGCTTCGCGCTGTGGTGAGCATCGCCTTCTCCCCCGCTTTCTCTCGGTGTTTCTCTCGTTTCGTTTCGTGGCCTCTAGGGCCTTATCCGCATGCGACGAGGGCGTCGCAATGGCGCCGCCGCAGTCCGCACAGCGCGGGCGCTTCCCCGGTCGCGTTTTAGCCCGGAACGAGCTCGTCTCGTCTTGCTCGTTCTCTAGATGCTCTCGGCTCAGAAAACCATGGCCCGTAACCGCCTACTCCGGCGACCTTGCCGCCGGAATCCATGGCTGCGCTGCCGCATTTCCCCCAACTCCGGCCGGTAGTGCCACCTCCCTCTCCCCCATCTGATCCGCGCCGTTGAAATCTAATCCGAAGGTCCAGAGCACCCCGTACCTCTTCGGGGTCACTTTTGTTAAAGAGACCCCCACCTTCTCTCTAATTGCACCCGCAGTCCTCGGCCAGGGAATTTTACGAATTTATGTATTTATTTAAATCCGTTTAAACTCTGCTTTATTTACATAATTGCCACTGCATTGTTTTGGCCATAAAACATTCATTTTAGCTCCGATTTGACCCGTTCGAATTGTGTTAGATTCGTAATTAATTTCTCTACATGATAGTACCACTGTTACTTCAGTTTGCAACTTTTTATTTTTAGGTTTAGGTTTAATTAATTAAATGGCTATAGGAAATTGCCGTAAATTCATAGCTTGATCGTTTTAGTTCCGATTTTCGTGATCTTCGTATCTATGTGATCGTAGCAAAACGTAGGTTCTGTTTTCAAACATTTTATTTTGTTTTTGATCTGTTGGTGTACTGTTCTAATTAAAGGATTGTTTGCTTGTATGTTTGGAACCTGGATGTGTGTTGTTGTGTGATGCCAATCGAGCGCTGACGATGACGTGACCGTGGGCGATCCGTTTTATTCGGAGGAGCAGCAGGACCAGCAGCAGCTTCCCTTCATCGAAGGCAAGTATAACATGGGTTTCCCTTGTACACCTACTCACTTAATTAATTACGCATCTGCATGTGTCTAATTTTGACAACCCTCAGGACATCGTAGCTACCTGACTATATATTTATGACACCTATGGGTAGATTGTATGTGGGTAGCTTTGCTAGTGCTCTAACTGAATGAGACTTCACAATCATTCTGACTTTACTAAATATGATGACACATGATGGTTAAAGGGCTATGGTGCAAATGACTTCGGTCAGGTTGACCTAGACCCTCCGTAAGGACTTCTTTGTAAGCGACCATCCGAGACATACAGTGCAACTGTGATGGTTATATAGCTCTAACTTTAGCTCAGTCGTAGGATCTCATCTAGCTGGTTAGAGGTTACCCGAAAGGGCGTAAGAGGGGCTTGCCACTTTGGGTATAGAACTACTTTTGTTCCTATGTGTATAGCCGTGATGGAAATGTGCCATAGGAAAGGGGTGTCCTCTATATCTGCCTACCGAGGGAACCTCGCAGCCCTAATTGGTTAGACGAGGCCTATGGAAGGCTTCATAGTATTCCCTGCCTGCTCACCTTGGCAGTGTTAGTGGGTCTTGCAAACCCCGAGCATATGGGTAACACGACTTGTGGGAAAAGTGCACACCTCTACACAGAGTTTGATCAAACTGGTATACTAGCCGTGCTCTCGAACATGAGCGACCTTGGACCCTTACGGAATAGTTGGGTGTGGATGGTTATGGGGGATGACTTATGAAAATGTGATGCACTGATCGTGGTGATTAATGTGGTTTAACCGTGGTAGTGATGGTGTTAACCGTGAAGGTTAACGGTGATGTTATCACGTAAGCATGTGGGATAATCGAGAGCTAAAGCATATTTTTTGAATAAATAGGATTGACCAACTAAAATGCTAACTGCCACATAAAATCATTTGTTATGCTTGCAGAGTACGAGATGTACTCATGTTTGTCTCTATATTTATTTTTAGATAAAAATCCCAGATGGGTAACAGATGACAGCTACTATGAGGAATTCCTAGAGGACTTCTAGGTTGACGATCCACCAGTCGGTCGTCCCTATGTTGGAGCTACCAAGTTATAGTTAGATATGAGTTTTATTTCTGCTCGTTGCCAGACTTTGATGTTCGTGCTGTAATGATCGCTATGTAAGACACTTGTGATGATACTTCTGTAAATTTGTCGACTTGTGTGCGTGACTATTCCTGGGGCGCACATGAGGTTTATTGTACTCAAATTTATCCTTAAATTTGGGTGTGACAAATTGGTATAAAAGCAAGGCTGACTGTAGGACACAAACCTAGGTAGAAACGGTCGATCTTAGGATTTTCTTTTTGCTTTATTTATTTCACTGCTTACTTCACCTTCTTGTTATTTTATTAAAATTTTATATTCTTATCCATTGTTCTATTTATGTAAACTTATTGATTCTAATTCTTAAAATAAAATTTATAGATGCCTCGTCGCAGCGCAGCCGTGTACCGTGCCCTCTTCACCGTCGCTCGTGCCCCGCCCTATTGCACCAGCACCTGTACCAGCACCTGTACCCGTACCAGTACCTGTACCTGAGCCTGAGGTCGTCGCCTCTGCTGGCGGCGAGAAGGAGGAGCCCATGGACCTGGAGTCTCCTGCGCCTACACCTTCTGCACCTACCCGGGTGGCGGTACCGATCCCACAGGTCGACGCTCCAGTTCTGCCTGCTGCACCTGCGCCTACACCGCACGCGTCTACAGGTTCAGCGCTGACTTTTCAGCACCCACAGGTTGTCCCAAAGATGGGATGGACCTCCAGGAACAAGTTTATGGTTGCTGACGAGGATGCTCACTACCACACTCTGCTCACAGGTGTGTTGGCAAGCTACTACCCAGAGTTTGCTGCCACCGTTCGCTACCTCTGCTCGGAGCATAATCATCCACTGGAGAGCACTTACTGAAAGGCCGAGGTGATCATCACAGCTCGGAACAATGTGGACAACTCAGACGAGGTGGAGTCCATCCATGAGAGCAAGGTTAGGCGTGCTTCTGCCTATGAGAGCATGGAGGATGCAGCCCAAGCTGCATACTTTCACTACCATGGTCGCCGTTTTGTGGCCATGCAGGAGGATAGGTACAGGTTCCTTCCCCGCAACGATCCAGATGGCAGGACATGGCATGTCCTGGCACCTCCTCTTGCTGATCCTACTTTGGACACTACAGGGAGGCACGTTAGTGCCATCCATGAGATGAATGTGGCACTTAGGCAGGAGCTGCGTGCTTCACAGTAGGCGAGAAAGCGCCTCTAGCAGCAGGTGGATGAGCTGCGTGCTCAGCTTGGACAGCCACCCATCTACAAGAAGAAGCCCCGCAAGTTCGTTTTGCAGGATAGAGCTCCCTAGATGTCCCAGTACGTTCTATTTAGACGTTAGAACGAGTGCATGGTTTGGTTATGTGTGGCGTGTGAACTTTCAGTGTGTTGCTGTTCGTGATTATGAACATTTGTGATTTGGAGTTTTTGTTTGATTGTGGGAACATGTGGGCCTGTCCGCATGTTTCTAAAGTTTAATCTTAGTAGTAAATGTTGATTAATGTGAGGTTGGGCTACTTTATCATTGTCTCAGCCATGCTGATTCTGGAGCAGTCTGTGATGTTTATTCTGTATCTCATATCTGGTTCAGTCAAAAATTACGAAGTTTTTATGGGGAAAACCAGACTGACATATCTTTCATCTTCAACTGCAATCAACTCATTATCTATTCGGGTCTGTGAGATATCTCTGTTTTAATCTGCTGTATCCGCGCAGACTGAGAACCAAAGCAGAAACTGATTACCTACAGTTTTGTCTCTGTTACTGTTGGAACCAGTAAATGAGGTCTGAATAAAGTTTGTAGGGAACTTCTTAAACTTTCCAACGATGTATGCCATGTCCCTATTGGATCTCTAGAGTTTGAGATAAACACAATTTACTGACCTGCTGATTTTGAAACTGGTCCAGAAAACTGCTAGTCTTGTTTTTATTCATTATAAGCGATGAATAATTATTTTGGAAGATCACTAAAAGCCGTGAATCTTTGTTGGAAGCAGATGGATGCCGAAGGAGCAGGCGCTGGTCGTGGACATGGCCGTGGCCGCGGTCGTGGCCATGGACGTGGTGTACCTGAGAATCCGCCACCACCACCGCCGCCGATGACCATCGAGCAACTCATGGGGACGCAAGCCAATCTGATGCAAGCTATGATGAATCACATGAACAATAAACCTGTAGCAGCACCACCGCCGGTCCAGGTCCGCGACAAGCGTGGAGAGTTCTTGAAAGGACGTCCCTCGGTGTTCACCCATGCCTCTGATCCACTGGAGGCAGATGACTGGTTAAAGGCGGTCGAGAAACAGTTGAACATAGCCCAATGCAGCGACCTGGAGAAAGTGCTGTATGCCTCAGGCCAGCTGCAAGGATCTGCCCAGGAGTGGTGGGAGTCCTATCAATATGGACGCCCGAACAATGGTCCACCAGTTATCTGGAAGGAGTTTACTGAGGGGTTCAGGTTCCATCATATCCGAGAGGGTCTAATTGAGTTGAAGGCAGAAGAGTTCCAGTCTCTCAAGCAAGGATCGATGATAGTCAGTGAGTATCATGATAAGTTTGCACAATTGTCACGATATGCTCCATATGAGGTGGCCAGGGATTCCGAAGAGCAGCGCCTTTTCTTGAACGGCTTACATGGTGGATTGCAGCTGCAGCTGATAAGCAACACCTATCCCTGTTTCCAAGAATTGGTGAACCGCGCTATTGTCATCGAAAACAAGTGCAAGGAGATGGACGCGAAGAAGAGGAAGCTCCAGGGGCAGCCGTCGGGAAGCAACACTCATCCACGTGCATACCCTCAGTAGGGATTCCCTCAGCGCAACCAAGGACCACCGAATCAGTGGAACCGTGGTCAGTTTCCTCAGCGTCCTCAGTACTAACATCAGTACAGCCACCAGAACCAGCAACGTCCCTAGCAGCAGTATGGTAATCAGAGTCAGCAGTGCCCCCAGCAACAGGTCAGCAACCAGGCACCATGCCAAGGAGTGCCCAACAATGCTCCTGGCAAGAGTGCAGCACCCAGCGGCAACCCCAATGCCTGTTACCGCTGTGGAGTGGTGGGACACTATGCATACCAGTGCCGCAAGAAGCAGAATCCACCACCCCAGCAAAACCAAAATAGCAATTAGAGGCCTGCTTGACCTCCGTTTTCTTAGAGAGTGAACCATGTGTCCACCGACACAGCTCAAGAAGCACCTGAGGTTATGATGGGTATGTTCAACATCATCTCCATCCCCGCTACCGTACTATTTGATTTTGGTGCTTCACATTCTTTCATCTCCCAAGCATTTGTTAGAGTGCATAGCATCCCACTTTGTGCACTGAAAAATTCCATGCTAGTAAATTCACCGGGAGGCAACATGCTAGCTAATTACTAGAGCCCCTCCACTAGTATATCCTTAAGGGGGGTAGATTTCAAGGTGAAACCTATTGTGTTAAGAACCATGGGAATTGACCTCATACTTGGAATGGATTGGATGAAGCAGCATGGGTCAATAATTCAGTGTCAGGAAAAGTCTGTGGTTGTGACATCACCAGGTGGGGACAAAATAAGTGTAGATGTGGCAGTGCAACCTCAGCCGACTGCTATAGTGAATTAGCTAAGTGGTGCTAATCTAGAAGACCAGGTGGTGGATGAATTTCCAAATGTGTTCCCGGACGAGTTGCCAGGTATGCCACCTGACCGTGACATTGAATTTCTTATTGAGCTTTTACCTAGAACTGCACCCATAGCAAAAAGACCATATAGAATGGGGGTAAATGAATTAGAGGAACTTAAGAATCAGCTTAAGGAATTGCAAGAAAAAAGGGTTTATTTGTCCAAGTTCTTCACCCTGGGGTGCACCGGTAATCTTTGTTGATAAGAAAGATGGCACTAGGAGGATGTGTGTGGATTATCGGTCATTAAATGAAGTCACTATTAAAAACAAGTACCCATTGCCTAGAATAGATGACTTAATTGACCAACTGAAAGGAGCTTGTGTGTTCTCCAAAATTGACCTCCGATCTGGCTATCACCAGTTGAAAATCCGTGCTACTGACATACCTAAGACAACATTTACCACGGTATGGCTTGTATGAGTATACAGTCATGTCATTTGGGTTGACCAATGCACCTGCATACTTCATGTATATGATGAACAAGGTGTTCATGGAGTATTTGGATAAGTTCGTGGTAGTATTCATTGATGATATATTAATCTTCTCCAAAACAAAGGAAGAACATGCTGAACATCCGAGACTGGTCTTGCAAAAGCTTAGAGAGAATAAACTGTATGCTAAGAAAAGCAAGTGTGAATTCTAGTTAGATGAGGTCTCATTTTTGGGACATGTGGTCTCTAACGGTGGAATAGCCGTAGACCCTAGTAAAGTGCAAGATGTGTGGAATTGGAAGCCTCCAACCAATGCTAGTGAAATCCGTAGCTTTTTGGGACTAGCTGGATATTATAGGAGATTTATTGAAGGGTTCTCTAAGTTAGCCAAGCCCATGACAGCCCTACTAGAGAAGAGTGCCAAGTTTATTTGGTCAGATAAGTGCCAAGAAAATTTTGAGGAGCTAAAGAAAAGGTTGACGACAGCCCCAGTGTTGACCTTACCAGATTTGAGTAAAACCTTCTCTATTTACTGTGATGCATCTCGCCTAGGCCTTGGATGTGTGCTTATGCAAGAAGGAAGAGTAGTGGCCTATGCATCCAGACAGTTGAGAAAACATGAGCTGAACTATCCAACTCATGATTTGGAGCTAGCTGCCGTGGTTCATGCTCTAAAGATTTGGAGGCATTATTTAATTGGACACAAATGTGATATTTATACGGACCACAAAAGTTTGAAGTATATTTTCACACAGTCAGATCTGAACCTAAGGCAACGCCGCTGGTTAGAATTAATAAAGAATTATGACCTAGAAGTGCATTACCATCCTAGGAAGGCAAACGTTGTTGCCGATGCACTTAGTCGAAAGAGCTATGCCAATGGGCTTCAACTGACCTTCATTCCTACAAAGTTGCTAGCTAAAATAGAATATCTCAATTTGGGTCTAGTGAACAACACTATTGAATTGGAGTTAGAGCCCACCTTAGAGCAAGAAATCCGCAAAGGTAAGTTGGAGGATGAGAAATTAAAAGAAATTACAGAGAATGTAGTGCTTGGAAAAGCACCCGGTTTCAGGTTGGATGAAAATGGTACACTATGGTTTGGAAAGAGAATATGTGTGCCCGAAGTGAAATCCATCTGAGATGCAATCCTGCCTGAAGCACATGACTCTGCATATTCAATACACCCTGGAAGCACCAAGATGTATCTAGATCTTAAAGAAAAATATTGGTGGTATGGGTTAAAGAGAGATGTGGCAGAGTATGTAGCCATATGTGATAGTTGTTAGAGGGTAAAAGCCGAGCACCAAAGACCTGCAGGGTTGTTGCAACCAATGCAAGTGCCTGAATGGAAATGGGAAGAAGTAGGTATGGATTTCATCACTGGATTGCCCGCACTTAGTGTGGGTATGATTCGATTTGAGTAATAGTGGATCGACTCACTAAAGTTGCTCACTTTTTACCCGTTAAGACCAACTATGATGGTGCATGTTGACTGTTCTTAAGTATCAGTTTTAATTATCAAATAAACAAGAGAAAGGACCAATATACAAACAACACCTAGAATTAGGGTTTGATCTGACAGAATTCCACGAGTTTTGTTGTTTATCTGTTTCTGCAGGGGGTTATCAGGAAATAAGGAAGAAAGGCCCACATGTCGGGATTACATAGAGATATCAACGCACCGCGCAATTTTCTACCATCTAGAAGACTCCAGAAGCCACGAAAACAAAGCGGAGGCCGAAAGGGGCCTGGCCTAGGGCGCCCGCCCCCCTCTGTACTCCAATCGGGACTCTTTTCGCGGACGACGCTCCACCGACCTAAAGGATCAAGGATAACCGTCCAAACAATGTCGGTTTGATCCAATGGCTCACGTTGACTTGAGGAGACTATAAAACCAGACCCCCTGGCCCCTGGAGGAGACAAGTTCATCATAGAGTTGAGAGGAGCCCTCGAAGGAATACCTCTCCTCTAAATAAAATTTTGTTTTAGGCTTAGCATCCAATCTGAGTAGAATTAGATCTTCTAGTTTCTACTAGATTGAGAGAGATAGAGTGGAGGTGTAGATCGGAGGAAGCCTGGCCTGTCGGTGTCTACTCCGAGGTTGTACCTGCGGGATCAAGTTCTCCTAACCCGAAGCTTGCTCCTAGGATTGTTCAGTATTTTGACTTCTAAATTCTAGTAAGTTATTGTTTTATTGTTCTTTGGTTTATGAGTTTACTTTAATATCTTCGCGTAGAGTTTAGAGTAATCATCTCTAGCGTAGACGTGGTGTTTGGGCTAGGATACTCATAGATATTCCCTGACTAGCTAGACCGTGGTAGTAGCAAGGAACGTAACATTTCTGAGTTACCTTTGAAGACCATATCTCGTTAGCAGGAAGGATAGGGTTTATAGGTGCGGGTAGAACATCCTCTGTGGTGTCTAGATTCCATTAGCCTCCCCAATAGAACAGTAGATCATTCTTACCAAGGTTAGAAAGAGATTACAGTTGTAGTCTTCTCTATTTATCACTCACATCGAGAAACATTCTTTGTAGCCTAAAGGTTATTAGTAATAGACCAGGTTAGTCAGATGCACTCTTTCTCCTAGTGGTAAAAAAATAAATACGATACTCTGGATAACCTCACGGGTGAAGTGCTCACCGATATCCGTGCGCTTGCGGATCAATTCCTTATTGCGTTCCCAAATATCAACAAACATTTCTGGCGCCGTTGCCGGGGAGAAAGACGGTTTGCTGAGATAACTTTGAGTCTTACTACTAGCTTGTATCTATACTTTTACCTTTTCTTGTCTTTTATATTCTTTATTTATTTTCTTTACTCTTACCTTATGGAAAACCAAGATTCTAATCAATCCATGAATCTGCAATCCCTTCAGTAACTGACCTTTTACCATGGGAGTCATCACAACCTATCCAAACATCCCAGTATAGGTTAAGTTCTAGGTTGATTGGCATGATTCAAAACCTATCTTTTTCGGGAAAGGAAGACGAAAACCCTTCTTCATATTAGAGATTTTGAGCAAACATGTGATTGTCATCGCATTGAAGGCATTTCTGATAAAACTTTACGTTGGAAGCTTTTTCCTTTTTCTTTAAGGGGAGAAGCTAGACAATGGTATAATCAGAAGGTAAGTCAACAACGAGGTGAATGGAGAGTTTTACGAGTCAACTTTTGTCTAGATTTTTATTCCCTCGACCGTACCGGCGACCTTAGACTCGAAGTCCTATCTTTTAAACAAAAAGATAATGAAACTTTGGGAAAATCCTAGAAACGTTTTTCTGATCTTTTAGAATCTGGTCCAAACCTTAATCTTGAAGACCCTGTTCTTTTATTTCACTTTTTTCGAGGTCTTCAGAAAAATCATAAACAAATGCTACATACAATGTCTAGAGGTTCTTTCTTTCGCATCCCTACTGATGAAGCTAGAGTGATCCTAGATAGAATCCTAGAAGCTGAGATGGATAATACCCTTCATGATGAAACCCACGAAGCCGAAGTAGACACTCTGCCAAATTCTTCATCTACTTTAGCTATCCCAAGTTCTGAGCCACGAAAGGAAGAAATTCCAACACCAGACTTCATGTTGGATATAGAATCTGATCTTTTTGCCGATTTTGGAAACATTTCAAACTACCATTCTACTAACAAACCCCAAAATGGCAATTTTAGCATTTGTTTGCCAACTGAATATCAATTGAGAGAACTTATCGCAGTCATGAGTAACGAATGGTTGGAGGAATCAGAGCTTTCCTCTGATGTGATCCGTTTGGACACACCCTCTATAACTATACGCTGTGCTTATGATTCTGATCGATTCGATGCTCTCTATAATCCTGTTGTGGGGATCAACATCATGTCTGAATCTTTTGCACTTAAACTATTTAAAAATTTGGTCTTAACCCCCACAACAAAGGTCATAAAGGAATCTTCAGGATGATTAGTCCCCAGTCTTGGAATTATTAATGTCCTACCTCTTATGGTAGAAGGCTCCATGGTTCATTTGAACTTCTATATCTTTGATACATGGGACTTCGACCTGCTGATAGGACAACCTTTTAGAAGACTCCTTTATGAAGGTCATACTGGAAAGCTACACATTTCTTTTGGAAAAACCTTTAAATTTCCCATAAAAATTTCACACTCCTTGAATAATAAGGCCGAGTCATATCTTTTGCCTGATCCTATGGAGGAGGTAAAGGCTGCATCCCTAGAGCTTTTAGATGAACCAGACTTAGAAGACGAAACTCCTTTCTTCACAGAAGAAGAGACCGAACCTTCTGAACCTGAACCCTTAGATGAGTTTGCAGAAACACCTAGACCTCCCATAGAGCTTAAAACTTTACCACCAGGTCTTATCTATGCTTTCCTAAACAATAATCTAGAGTTTCCTATGATCATTAGTGATAAACTCACTCAGGAGCAAACTCTGCGATTAATGACCATTCTTGAGAAACATCACTCAGTTTTCGGCTACTCACTCCAAGATGTTACAGGAATCAGTCCTATGATTTGTACCCATCGTATTCTGACAGATCCTTCTATTTCACTTTCTCGAGAGCCCCAACGTAGACTTAACAACACTATGAGAGAGGTAGTTAAAAAGGAAGTTATAAAGTTGCTGCATGTAGGGATTATATATCCTGTGCCGCACAGTGAGTGGGTGAGCCCAGTGCAAGTTGTGCCTAAAAAGGAAGGCATGACTGTTATTATCAATGAAAAGAACGAGCTAATTCCACAACGCACCGTCACAGGATGGCAGATGTGCATAGACTATAGAAAACTAAACAAAGCCACGAGAAAGGATCATTTTCCTTTACCTTTCATAGATGAGATGCTAGAGTGATTAGCAAACCATTCGTTCTTTTGTTTCTTAGATGGATATTCAAGTTATCACCAGATCCCGATCCATCCTGATGATCAAAGCAAAACCACTTTTACATGCCCACATGGAACTTATGCTTATCGTAGAATGTCTTTTGGGTTATGTAATGCACCAGCTTCTTTTCAAAGATGCATGATGTCTATATTTTCTGATATGATTGAAGAGATTATGGAAGTTTTCATGGACGATTTCTCTATTTATGGAAAAACTTTTGATAGTTGTCTTGAAAACTTAGACAAGGTTTTGCAAAGATGTGAAGAAAAACACTTAGTCCTTAATTGAGAAAATTGTCATTTTATGGTTAGGGAAGGAATAGTGCTAGGACACCTAGTGTCTAAAAGAGGTATTGAGGTAGACAGAGCTAAAATTGAAGTAATTGAACAACTACCTCCACCTGCGAATATAAAAGGAATTCAAAGCTTTCTTGGCCATGCTGGTTTTTATCGTAGATTCATAAAAGATTTCTCATTCATTCCTAGACCACTTACTCTTTTGCTAGCCAAGGATGCTCCTTTCGAATTTGATGATGCATGTCTAACATCTTTCAATTTATTAAAGAATGCACTCATATCTGCACCAATCATTCAACACCCTGATTGGTCGTTGCCTTTTGAAATTATGTGTGATGCTAGTGATTATGCTGTGGGGGCAGTTTTGGGACAAACTAAATATAAGAAGCATCATGCAATTGCTTATGCCAGTAAAACTTTGACAGGAGCTCAACTTAATTATGCAACCACTGAAAAAGAGCTTCTGGCTGTTGTCTTTGCCATTGATAAATTTAGATCTTATTTAGTTGGAGTTAAAATAATTGTTTACACTGATCATGCTGCACTAAAATATCTGCTCACTAAAAAAGATGCTAAACCTCGCCTGATTAGATGGATCTTATTACTCCAAGAATTTGACTTAGAAATAAAAGATAAAAAGGGAGTAGAAAATTATGTTGCTGATCACTTGTCTAGAATGTATTTTAAGAGTCCACAGGAAACCCCCATCAATGATTCACTCCGGGACGACATGCTCTACGGGATTAACATGTCTGACCCCTGGTATGCAGATATTGTTAATTTTATGGTTTCAGGGTATGTACCACCAGGAGCAAACAAGAAGAAGCTTATTCAAGAAAGTCTTTCACATATATGGAATGAGCCATACCTCTTCCGAGTATGCTCTAATGGCTTCCTCAGGAGGTGTGTGACCACTGAGGAAGGATGGAAGATCATCGACAGATGTCATTCATCACCATATGGAGGTCATTATGGAGCATTCTGTACACATTCAAAGATCTAGCAGTGTGGATTCTACTGGCCTACAATGTATGAAGACACAAAGCAATATATTAGAAGATGTGGGCCATGTCAAAGGCACGGAAACATAAACACAAGAGATGCCATGCCACTCACTAACAACCTTCAGATTGAGCTCTTTGATGTCTGGGGAATAGACTACATGGGTCCATTTCCTCCATCAAAGAAGTGTGAGTACATCTTGGTGGCAGTTAACTACGTCTCCAAGTGGGTAGAGGCACTACCTTGCAAGCATACCGACAATATCAGTTCAAAAAGGATGTTTGAAGAGATTATATTTCCAAGATTTGGAGTCCCCAGAGTAGTGATAAGTGATGGAGGAGCACACTTCATCGACAAACGCTTCTAGCAATATCTATCAAAACATGGAATCCGTCACAACGTCGCTACCCCCTATCATCCTCAGACAAGTGGCCAAGCAGAGACTTTCAACAAGCAAATCAAGAATATTCTTCAGAAGATAGTGAATGAAATGGGAACGGCATTGAAAGACAAGTTACCCGATGCACTCTGGGCATACCGGACAGCATACAAGACTCCAATTGGAATGTCCCCATACCAATTGGTGTACGGAAAGACTTGCCACCTACCTGTTGAACTAGAGTTCAAAGCACAATGGGCCATAAGGAGATGGAATATGGACCTAGATGTTGCTGGAGATCATAGAAAAATGCAACTATCAGAATTGGAAGAATGGCAAGAGAAAGCATATCACAGTTCAAAGATCTACAAAGAAAGAGTCAAAAGGTGGCATGACAAGAGGATCAAGAAGAAGGAGTTCGCACCCGGAGATAAAGTATTACTTTTTAATTCCAGGGTGAAGCTTTTCGGGCATGGAAAACTCCGGAGTAAATGGGAAGGACCATTCAAGGTAATCAATTCATCATCCCACAGAGCTATCACACTTCAAATGACGAAGGTACGTTATTCAAGGTAAATGGTCAACGTCTTAAATTATTTTTAGAGCCCAATAAAGAATTAGAAGAAATAGACATAGTCCATTTTTACCTTCCTATGGAGAATTAGATCCCGACATTTTTAATCTGATGTTTTTGGGTCATACATATATTTTCCTAATTAGTTTTGCATCTAGAAACACGCTCGAGGAAGCGGGCCCACAAAGGGGCCAGACACAGGGCGGGCGCCCTTATCAAGTGGGCGGGCGCCCAACTCCTGCCCCCTCTCGGTCTCGATTTCCTCCGTTATGGAAAATACACTTTTGGTAATCCGAATAATCCCTCAGATGGAAAGTTTCCCACGCACATCGACGGGAGCAACCCGAACAACCCCTAGAGGCACTTTTTGACCCCTATATAAATAGACCCCTGACGTCAGTTTTCAAACACCAATCCACACAAGCCTTCTCTTCTTCATCAATTAGAGCTTGTTTAGTCCCTCGCTGCTCCAATGGCCGAAAAGTTCCACGATGATTGGGAAGTCGTCCCCTTCAACCTCAACATGAAGCCTGAGGAAGACCTCGACGCCCGTGCTCTCGGCCTGGCCAACACAGAGCGGCAGCTAGAAGCCATGCCATTACGCCAACACAGCTCTACCCAATCCTACCATGCTCAACCAGTTCTCACCGCACCGCCACAACCCCTACTCCTCAAGGGATCATCATCCACGAAGACCACCATCAAGGTGCCAACCGGCACGAGGATCCTTCCACCTAGACCCAATGAGAGGGTCGTTGGAGTCAAGACCAACCGGAGTGGTGAGATCAGCAGCATCCGCTACACTATGGAGGAGGAGAGGCCTTCCTTTGAAGGGATTAGAGCAGCCAAAGTCCATTTCATCCCTCTAAAGGCAGCCCGAAGCATGCTCTCAATGCTTTTGAGACACCTCCCAAGCGTCGCAAGACTATAGTAGATATTGATGAGGACATTCGCAGGCTAGACAGAGTCATCATAGACCTCCAGTCCTCGGTTAACTCCATCACTAGGCAGCTCTCTAACCACAACACCATTATACTAGGCCTTAGGCATGATCTTGCTAGTGCCAATAAGAAGATCAAGGAATTAGAGCGCCGCTAAGTTATCTAGATTAGATCTTGAGGCAATGCATATTAGTTATCTATCTTTAAATTCGGTTTAGGTTTACTATTATCATTAGTTTGTTACTATTATCGTCAGTTTGCTACTAGTCATTTGTAATAAATGCCTCAAGATTAATAAAGATTATTATTATTATTATTATGTCTTGTGTGTCTCTACTTTATTTTTGTAAGAAAGCAGAAAACAAGTATGGGGGAGATGCCTCGACATGCCAAACACACTTCGACTACACCACTCAATGATTCAGGTACACACTCTGCACACTTTACTTTACACATACACATATCTTGGATTATGCAGAATATTGTTTCCGACATGATAAACTAAAAAGATTAAAATGTTTCTAATCATAATTAATCTCACCCTGTGATATTTCCTGAAACATGCAATTATTGAAAAATCATTTTAAAACCCTGTGTTACTTAAGTTAATATGGAATGTGAGATGGTAGAGTATGAGTTTCTTATTCTTGATATCATTGTTGCTTGGAGAATTTATTTCAAAATCTTCAAAATTCTAGCTACCATCCTCAGTGTTTTATATGCCTGATAAAACTGAAAATATTAATTATAAAAGTTATCTACTCTGTATTGAGTTTGTTCAAAATGAGTTAGACCCTTGTTGAGAGATTTATCATGCTCCTAAGATCAAGACATTTATTCAGAAAGATTCACTCTTCCGAAGTATTATTGCATTAGAGGCATGGGCTATGCAAAAATAAAGATATTTCGAGAAAACAAAAAGGAGCAAGTGCTCAATAACCTCACAGAAAAAAATGGACAAGTGTCCAGGAGTAGAATTAGGGGTACCTCGGTATCCACTTAAAAAAAAGAGAAAAAGAAAAAAAAATGATAGCCCATGGTCCCTCTAATAAGCAATATGCCAGCAAGAGTTGACAAAGATTTTAATTTCCAAAGTCTTTGATCTAAGAGTATGGCATTCTTCTCCTCAGATCCCGTTTTGATCAAGCAATAAATGCAAGGTAAGTATGCTTAAGAATTTTTGCAAATTAAAACAGCCTCAGTGAGATATATAAAAGATAATGAGTGATCTGAGAGAACCTATGAGGATAAAAGGTATGCTAACTTTCTTTTCAAAAATATACGAAACTCCAAGTGACAGGACTGACAGGAAAAAACATCTCTACTCTTAACCATATGCTACCCTGACTATAGTACACGGTGGATCTTAATACCGTGCAAATAGGAAGGGAATGTTTTACCCCAGATATTGTTCTTAACCATCCTTTTCTCGTGGACGAGTAAAAGCCTAAGTATGGGGGTATTTGCTGACGGTTCTTAAGTATCAATTTTAATTATCAAATAAACAAGAGAAAGGACCAATATGCAAACAACACCTAGAATTAGGGTTTGATCTGACAGAATTCCACGAGTTTTGTTGTTTATCTGTTTCTAAGGGGGTTATCAGGAAATAAGGAAGAAAGGCCCACATGTCGGGATTGCATAGAGATATCAACGCACCGCACAATTTTCTACCATCTAGAAGACTCCAGAAGTCACGGGAACAAAGCGGAGGCCGAAAGGGGCCTGGCCCAGGGCGCCCGCCCTAAGGACCAGGGCGCCCGCCCCCCTCTGTACTCCAATCGGGACTCTTTTCGCGGACGACGCTCCACCGACCTAAAGGATCAAGGATAATCGTCCAAACAATGTCGGTTTCATCCAATGGCTCACGTTGACTTGAGGAGACTATAAAACCAGACCCCCTGGCCCCTGGAGGAGACAAGTTCATCATAGAGTTGAGAGGAGCCCTCGAAGGAATACCTCTCCTCTAAATAAAATTTCTTTTAGGCTTAGCATCCAATGTGAGTAGAATTAGATCTTCTAGTTTCTACTAGATTGAGAGAGATAGAGTGGAGGTGTAGATCGGAGGAAGCCCGGCCTGTCAGTGTCTACTCCGAGGTTGTACCTGCGGGATCAAGTTCTCCTAACCCGAAGCTTGCTCCTAGGATTCTTCAGTATTTTGACTTCTAAATTCTAGTAAGTTATTGTTTTATTATTCTTTGGTTTATGAGTTTACTTTATTATCTTCGCGTAGAGTTTAGAGTAATCATCTCTAGCGTAGACGTGGTGTTTGGGCTAGGATACTCATAGATATTCCCTGACTAGCTAGACCGTGGTAGTAGCAAGGAACGTAACATTTCCGAGTTACCTTTGAAGACCATATCTCGTTAGCAGGAAGGATAGGGTTTATAGGTGCGGGTTGAACATCCTCTGTGGTGTCTAGATTCCGTTAGCCTCCTAATAGAACAGTAGATCATCCTTACCAAGGTTAGAAAGAGATTACGGTTGTAGTCTTCTCTATTTATCACTCACATCGAGAAACATTCTTTGTAGCCTAAAGATTAGTAGTAATAGACCAGGTTAGTCAGATGCACTCTTTCTCCTAGTGGTAAAAAAATAAATACGATACTCTGGATAACCTCCCGGGTGAAGTGCTCACCGATATCCGTGCGCTTGCGGATCAATTCCTTATTGCGTTCCAAAATATCAACAGTGCAAAGTTAGTAAAATTATATATGGATAGAATCGTGAGCCTGCACGGAGTTCCAAAGAAGATCGTGTCTGATCGGGGTACACAGTTCACATCACAGTTTTGGCACAAAGTCCATGATTCGTTGGGAACAAAGTTGAACTTTAGTTCCGCGTATCATCCCCAAACCGATGGATAGACTGAAAGGGTGAATCAGATTTTGGAGGACATGTTGAGAGCATGTGCTTTACAGTATGGAACTAGTTGGGACACAAGTTTGCCATATGCTGAATTTTCATATAATAATAGTCACCAGAAAAGTCTCAAGATGGCACCGTTTGAAGCACTGTATGGGTGGAAATGTAGAACACCTTTATTTTGGAATCAAACTGGTGAGAGTCAGGTATTTGGACCTGATGTTCTTAGAGATTGTTGACGGTCCTTAAGTACCAAATATAATCATCAAATAAATAAAGAAAAGGATCCAAATGCAATCAACACCTAGACTTAGGGTTTTATCTGACAGGATTCCACGAGTTTTGGTGTTTGTCTATTTCTGCAGGGGGTTATCAGGAAATAAGGAAGAAAGGCCCATACGTCAGGTTTACATAGAGATATTAACGTGTCCCATAATTTTCTATCATCTAGAAGAGTCCAGAAGC
Organism: Sorghum bicolor; assembly: GCF_000003195.3. Lineage (NCBI taxonomy): Eukaryota > Viridiplantae > Streptophyta > Magnoliopsida > Poales > Poaceae > Sorghum > Sorghum bicolor. Next base: position 8,462,179 of record NC_012877.2, read on the forward strand.
CACGGAAAGAAATAGGAGGCCGAACGGGCCCGGGGGCAGGGCGCTCGCCCTCCCCCCTTAGGCGCCCGCCCTCGTACAAGCACCAATCATAGAATGGAGTACACCATTACAAAGATCTCATCGAGCTGATCGAAATGCATATATTATTTGCTATATTTGGAGTTCAGAATCAAGATATATTAATAAAAGAAGGACTCCACGTAAAGAGCTGCGGGATTAATTGGGCCCAAATCAGATTTTGGTCCATTAAGGCCTATGTGCATTTTAATGAGATATGGTGGAAAGTTTAGTACCACATCGCCTGCTGAACCATAAATGCACAGAGGAGGAGGACTATATAAGCAGACCCCCTGGCCCCTGGAGGAGAACAAGTTCATCATAGAGTTGAGAGGAGCCCTCAAAGGAATACCTTTCCTCTAAATAAAATTTCTTTTAGGCTTAGCATCCAATGTGAGTAGAATTAGATCTTCTAGTTTCTACTAGATTGAGAGATATAGAGTGGAGGTGTAGATCGGAGGAAGCCCGGCGTCTACTCTGAGGTTGTACCTGTGGGATCAAGTCTTCTAACCCGAAGCTTGCTCCTAGGATTCTTCAGTAATTCGACTTCTAATTCTAGTAAGTTCTTGTTTTATTGTTCTTTGGTTTATGAGTTTACTTTAATCTCTTTCGGTTGAGTTTAGAGTAATCATTGCTAGCGTAAACGTGGTGTTTGGGCTAGGGTACTCATAGATATCCCCTGACTAGCTGGACCGTGGTAGTAGCGAGGAACGTGACATTTCCGAGTTACCTTTGCATCCCACATCTCGTTAGCAGGACGGGTAGGTTTATAGGTGCGGGTCAAACATCCTTTGTGGTGTCTAGATTCCGTAAGCTTCCCCAATAGAAGAGTAGATCATCCTTACCAAGGTTAGAACGAGACTACGGTTGCAGTCTTCTCTATACATCGCTCACATCGAGAAACATTCTTTGTAGCCTAAAGGGTAGTAGCAATAGATTTGGTCAGTCAGATGTACGCTTTCTCCCAGTGGTAAAAATATAAATACGATACTCTGGATAACCTCCCGGGTGAAATGCTCACAGATATCCGTGCGCTTGCGGATCAATTCCTTATTGCGTTAGCAAATATCAACAGAGATGCAGAAGAACAAGTGAGAAAAATACGGGACAACCTGAGAGTAGCCCAGTCTCGACAAAAGAGTTATGCTAACACTAGAAGAAGAGATTTGGCATTCGAGATAGGCGACTGTGTCTATTTGAAGGTATCACCTATGAGAAGTGTCGAGAGATTTAATATGAAGGGTAAATTGGCACCAAGGTACGTTGGGCCGTTCAGAATTCTTAGGAGATGTGGAGAAGTGGCCTATCAGTTAGAATTGCCTGTGAGTATGTCGGGTATTCACGATGTGTTCCATGTGTCGCAACTGAAGAAATGGTTGCGAGTGCATGAGGAACAAATTCTATTGGAAGAGCTTACTGTTGAAGGAGATCTAACTTATGAGGAATATCCAATCAAGATCTTAGAAACATCGGAAACAGTCACCCGGAGTCGGGTTATAAAGATGTGCAAAGTGCAGTGGCACCGATATAAGGAAGAAGAAGCCACTTTGGAAAGAGAAGACGAGCTGAAACAATCTTATCCGTATCTCTTTGAGTAAGCACCACCTCAATCTCGAGGACGAGATTATTTTTAAGGGGGTAGAATTATAACACCCAAAACTTTTCTTCTTTTAAATAGATGAATTTGAATTAATTAAGTAATTTTGGTGGAGCATTTCAATATAGGAAAATAATAAATTTCAGGAAATTAAAATTTAATCTAAGTTTAGGAAACATTTTTGATGCATGCATGCTGGTGCATTCTTATTGTGATGAATGTTCTAAAAACAAAATGTCAATTTGATAAAAAATTCAATTGGAAAATGTGTTGAAAATTTGGTTTGAAAAAGAAAATGGCAAAACCCTTTCCCTCCCACTCTCCTCCTTTCGGTCTGCTCAGCCCAAATCCCCCGCGCCCCCCTTCTCCCTTCCTGGGCCGCGGCCCAGCCAGCCAGTTTCCCCCCTTCCCCTCTCTCACCCGCTGACAGGCTGGGCCCGCCTGTCAGCTTCATCCCCTTCAACCACCCCCGCCTCCACCCTCTCTCTCGATTTTGCACAACCGCAAGCCCCCCGCTCCCCCACGATCTCCACCCGATGCCCCGCGCCTCGAACTGAAGTGGAGAGCGCCCGCGCCCAAGCCGCCCTCCCGTTCCCCATTTCTTTTCCCCTCGCCTCCGCTCCTTGTGCGCAAAGCAACCACCGCCAGAGCTCCCTGTCGGCCGCGCGTCACTCGACGTTTCGAGCCATCTTTGCCTCGCTTCGCACTGTGGTGAGCATCGCCTTCTCCCCCGCTTTCTCTCGGTGTTTCTCTCGTTTCGTTTCGTGGCCTCTAGGGCCTTGTCCGCGTGCGCCTAGGGCGTCAGCAATGGCGCCGCCGCGGTCCGCACAGCGCGGGCGCTTCCCCGGGCGCGTTTTAGCCCAGGGCGAGCTCGCCTCGTCTTCCTCATTCTCTAGATGCTCTCGGCAAGGAAAACGATGGCCCGTAGCCTCCTAACCGCCTACTCCGGCGACCTTGCCGACGGAATCCATGGCTGCGCCGCCGCATTTCCCCCAACTTCAGCCGACAGCGCCACCTCCCTCTACCCCATCTGATCCGCGCCGTTGAAATCTAATCCAAAGGCCCAGAGCGCCCCGTAACCCTTCGGGGTCACTTTTGTTAAAGAGACCCCCACCTTCTCTCTAATTGCACCCGCAGTCCTCGGCCAGGGGAATTTTTCGAATTTCTGTATTTAGTTAAATCCGTTTAATCTCTGCTTTATTTACAGAATTGCCACTCCATTGTTTTGGCCATAAAACATTCATTTTAGCTCCGATTTGACCTATTCGAATTGCGTTAGATTTGTAATTAAATTCTCTACATGATAGTACCACTGTTACTGCAGTTTGCAACTTTTTATTTTTAGGTTTAGGTTTAATTAATTAAATGGCTATAGGAAATTGCCGTAAATTCGTAGCTTGATCGTTTAGTTTTGATTTTCGTGATCTTCGTATCTATGTGATCGTAGCAAAATGTAGGTTCTGTTTTTAAACATTTTATTTTGTTTTTGATCTGTTGGTGTATTGTTCTAATTAAAGGATTGTTTGCTTGTATGTTAGGAACCTGGATGTGTGTTGTTGTGTGATGCCGATCGAGCGCAGACGGTGACGTGACCGTGGGCGATCCGTTTTATTCCGAGGAGCAGTAGGACCACCAGCAGCTTCCCTTCACCGAAGGCAAGTATAACATGGGTTTCCCTTGTACACCTACTCACTTAATTAATTACGCATTTGCATGTGTCTAATTTTGATAACCCTAAGGACATCCTAGCTACCTGACTATATGTTTATGACACCTATGGGTAGATTGCATGTGGGTAGCTTTGCTAGTGCTCTAACTGAACGAGACTTCACTATCATTCTGACTTTACTAAATATGATGACACATGATGGGTAAAGGGCTATGGTGCAAATGACTTAGGTCATGTTGACTTAGACCCTCCGTAAGGACTTTTCTGTAAGCGACCATCCGGGACATACAGTGCAACCGTGATGGTTATATGGCTCTAACTTTAGCTCAGTAGTAGGATCTCATCTAGCTGGTTAGAGGTTACCCGAAAGGGTGCAAGAGGGTTGCCACTTTGGGTATAAAACTGCTTCTGTTTCTATGTGTATAGCCGTGATGGAAATGTGCCATAGGAAAGGGGGTCCTCTATATCTGCCTGCCGAGGGAACCTCGCGGCCCTAACTGGTTAGACGAGGCCTATGAAAGGCTTCATAGTGTTCCCTGCCTGCTCACCATGGCAGTGTTAGTGGGTCTTGCAAACCCCGGGCATATGGGTAACACGACTTGTGGGAAAAGTGCACACCTCTGCGCAGAGTTTGATCAAACTGGTATACTAGCCGTGCTCTCGGACATGAGGGGCCTTGGACCCTTACGGAATAGTTAGGTGTGGATGGTTATGGGGGATGACTTATGAAAATGTGACGCATTAATCGTGATGATTAATGTGGTTTAACCGTGATGGTGATGGTGTTAACCGTGAAGATTAACGGAGATGTTATCACGTAAGCATGTGGGATAATCGGGAGCTAAAGCATAATTTATGAATAAATAGGATTAAAACATTGACCAAATAAAATGCTAACTGCAGTGGCCAGTGTCTGACCTTTTTGAGCCACATAAAATCCTGTGTTATGCTTGCGGAGTATGAGATGTACTCACGCTTGTCTCTATATTTCTTTTTGGATAAAAATCCCGGATGCGTAATAGATGACAGCTACTATGAGGAATTCCCGCAGGACTTCTAGGTTGGCGATCCACCAGTCGGTCGTCCCTGTGTTCGAGCTACCAAGTTATAGTTAGATATGAGTTTTATTTCCGCTCGTTGCCAGACTTTAATGTTCGTGTTGTAATGATCACTATGTAAGACACTTGTGATGATACTTCTGTAAATTTATCGACTTGTGTGCGTGACTATTCCTGGAGTGCATATGAGGTTTATTGTACTCAAATTTATCCTTAAATTTGGGTGTGACAGCTATTCTCTTGAAGATGCTCTTACAATACATTTTACACTTTTGGCTCGCAAAAAAAAGAATTACAATACAAAAGATACATAAATTAAACAAAACACTACACTACCAATCGCATAAACCGTCATACCTAAGTGGATGCATTTGTTAATTGTGTTGTTTGCGCCCTTGGTTCGAATCTCCTTGGGCATCGGTTTATTTTTGTCATTGTTGGGCATCACTTCTAATAAGGCCAGCGGACATGGCTTACCGGCATCGGTTTATTTTTGTCATTGTTGGGCATCACTTCTAATAAGGCCAGCGGACATGGCTTACCTGCTGGGCTCCATACATACGTGAGGAAAATAATATATAGGTCCCACTCGATTAGGTGGCAGTGGGACCCATCTTGCCAAGTAGACCCGTATGGCACCTGGATAGTAATAATATTTAAAAAATTCAATAAAATAATTTATGACACACCATTCTAGTCATATATTTATGACTTTAGCAAATTGATCGTTATGACATGAGCAATATTGTCATAATATACTATTCTACTAGACATTTATTGTGACATATATGTGGGGGTATAACCCCTATACCCTTACGGCTAGACTTGGGTCAGGAGACTTGGCCCATCACGAGACAGTTCGAGGCTTGATCCAACTGCTCGGAGTTTCACATAAGGAAACAAGACGTGGAGATCAAGCCAGATTCTAGTCGATTAGAATAAGAATTGATATCGTATTATCTATAGCAATTGTAACCGACTAGGATTAATTTCCAGGACTATATAAAGAGAGGCAAGGGACCCCCCATAGACAACTCAACTCAACACAATTCGATCCACAGCAATACAATCAGACGCAGGACGTAGGTATTACGCCAACACGGCGGCCGAACCTGGATAAAATCATTGTCCGTGTCTTGCGTCACCATCGAGTTTGTAGCTTGCGCACCTGTCTGCCGTTAAACTACTACCGTGTGTATACCCCAAGGTAGACTGCCGACTAGCTTTCGTCGACAGTGGCGCGCCAGGTAGGGGGGTGCGTACAGCTTCCCAGATGAACAAGATGGTCATCATCCCAGCTTCCGCTGCCGTGGCTGAAGGTCTCACATTCACCATCGGCCAGATCACTTGGACAACTCATGGTGGTGGCCTTACGACCACGACTCTGGAAGAAACTTAGATCCGATCTGGGGCAGCAGAGGCGATGACCCCGATCACGCCCACCACGATCACTACGACTCCGAGGGCCCGACCTCCGCTCCCTCGCTACAAGGGAAAACGAGTCGACAACTTAGAGCTTCTTGAAGCCATCGATCGTGCCGACCACAAGCTTCTTGAAGTCTCCAACCTGGTGGATTCGATTCCATGCAAGCTAGATCCAGCACCAGAATCGAGTTTTATCAATTCCCATCGACCAACTCGTGCCACCACGCATGAACGACCAGGGACGTCCTTGACGATAACGTCGACCACCAGGGGGCGGATTGTTAAGCTCAAGACAGCCTCACCAGAAGAGAACTTTCCTCGTGGTCTGAGCAACGCGGCCGATCAGGTCTCACGGCATACTCAATCCCTATTTGGGAAGATGGGATTGTCACCGGAACAAACCAGGCGGACAGCTCGTCACTTTGTCAATATGTTATCCATCCGCACTCTGCCAGAAGACAAGGCCACCAGTACAAACTCTAGCACAGGGTCTGTCCCTACCGAGGTTTTACACCCTGATGATGAAGGCTATGACTTAGATCTGCCGCCCTACCCCTTGGGTTTTTCCCATTTTTCAGTCTTTCCACCTCGACGAGGAGATCTGGTCTTCAACATCAGCAATGACGAACCAGTTGTCGACGGCGAAACCGACGAACAAAGACAGCAACGCGAGCAGCGCAACGCCGATTGTGCTCAGCGACGAGCAGATGAGGAGAGGCAATTAATCCCAAACAACCTTGATGATGCTTTCGACATGGTTGAAAATCAGCAAGTGTTCAAGACACCAAGCGCCAATGTAGCTGTCGCCATGGCAAACCTTGATCGACTTCCAGATACTCCAGAATATCAGGACGTCCGATCTAACATACGAGCACATCTGATCGCCGCGATGGGATAAACTGCCACTCTGCTTAAAAGGGTCCAAGCCGTCTCCTATACGGAGGTCACCTCTGACCAGACTCATCGCAACCGAACTTCACCATGATCCGGTGGACACCGTTGTAGCCGTTCACCCATCAGCGATCGCAAGAAGGATAGCCATCGCGACAACCGTGGTCGGGACGCTGGCAACTACCACGAGCAAAGACGTGGACATGGTCAGGAGGTGAACCAAAACCGGGATCTACGAAAAGGCCTCCCTCATAGGGATGCCCGCGAGCGCATCAATAGGCGCATTACCGACAGAGTAGTACACAAAAAACGTGCGACGCATCGAGTACGATGCAGCCCACGGCCCCCCGGGCCTAATACAGTTCTCCTCACACCTTTGGCAAGTCGTATGGCCCCGCAATTTCAAGCTCGAGAAGCTTAAAAAGTACGACGGCAAGGAGAACCCCGAAAACTAGATCACTCTCTATGAGATCGCAGTCCGATCAGAAGCAGGAGACGAGCACGTCATGGCAATCTATTTCCCAGTCGTGCTTTACCAAGCTGGCCACCAATGGCTTCTCGGTTTACATGAGGACTCTTTTGATTCTTGGGAGGAATTGCGCAAGCGATAACTTCATTGCTACCTCTGAGCAACCCAGGAACAAATACGACCTTGAGAGGATAAGGGACAGGAAGAACGATCCCCTGTGTGACTACATCCAACGCTTCTCAAATATGTGCCTCAAGATTCCAAAAATTTCCCACGACGAAGCCATATCGGCTTTCATCAAAGGCCTACGTTTCCACGAAGCATTAAGAAGCAAGCTACCACGGTCGCCAAACTTCTTGCCACAGCCAAGAACTACGCCGATGCCGATGACGCAGAGAAGCTTATCCGAGAGGACGTACGAGGAGCCGAGCAGCCTCCCCGACGAGACGACAACCGTGGACGCTTCGACATCTGGAACCCCCGCCGTGGCGACAACCGCGAGCACCGAGAAGGGTGGGACAGATGGCGTGACAATCGTGACGATTTCAGAGGCAAGCGACCTCGCGATAACGATCACGAGGTAAACACGGTCAAGCGTCCCAATGGACGGCGCGACTATCAGGAAGACTACAACAAGACACTAAAACGGTCGTGCAAACTCCATCCCAAATCCAACGATACGATGGAAGCATGTCATGTCCTCAAAAGCATCTACACACAGCGGGCCGCTCAGGGGGATGCCGCCAAGAAAACTGGGAACATGACAGACCCAGTCAAGAAGACGAAGACGACGACCACGATAGGGACCCACGACATCAATACGTCAACCTGACCGATGTAGTACACTCCATTTTTGGTGGGAAGGTCTCGATCGAGTCCAAACGAGAATGGAAACTCTTAAAGAGGGCTTGCCTCAACGTGGACAGCGCCGATGGTTCGATCGTCGATCCTAAATTCCCTCCCTGGTTGCACCAAGAGATTTCCTTCAACAGACAGGACCAATGGGCCGCCATCCTAGAGCCAGGGCGCTTCCCGTTGATCCTGGACCCATGCATCAACCGCGTCAGGTTCGAGCACGTGCTCGTCGATAGGGGTAGCTCTATCGACATCTTGTTTCGCAACGGCCTGCCTGCTCTCAAGCTAACTCCGGCGCAGCTGAAACCATATGACGCTCAGTTCTAGGGCGTCCTGCCAGACAAAGCTCAGTACCACTTGGCCAGATAACGTTGCCCGTCCAATTCGGAACGCCAGACCACTTCCGCACAGAATTCGTCAACTTCGTGGTCGCCGACTTCGACGGGACCTATCACGCTATTCTAGGCCATCCTTCGCTCACCAAGTTCATCGCAGTCTCACACTATTCATACTTGGTCCTCAAGATTCCAACCGAGAAGGGCTTCTTGACCGTCAGAGGCAACGTCTACACGGCATACATCTGCGAAGAGGAAAGCTTCAAGATCACCGACGCAATCGACCTCTTGATTCGCATGGCAGAAATGGTGGCACAAGCAACACAAATCTCACCCGACTAGTGTTGACACTAGCTAACACCACTGAGATACTAGGTTGTCATCCCCAGCATGGTGCCAGAGTGTACAAAGGTATTTATAAATGTAAAGGCTCTCTAGAAAATAATTTATTCTTTCCGCAAGCGCACAGATAAAACACCTCATTGTAGCATTTCACCAGGATAAGTATTCCAGGTATCGTTATTTATAATTTTTGCTTAAGAGAACAAAAGGGATGAAATTAAATTAAGGACAAAATCTATCAAGGCATAGACTAGAGATAAACTTGCAAGAACATGATTACTAATGAGAAACTCGTCACACAGTCACTTACTTTAGCAGGGGGTAAACCATAAAGATAATGATAATGAATTATAAGTTCAAGGGATAAATAACACAGCGATTAGAAAATAGACTACTCCTCATATATGTAGGTGATGTCGGATTAGCTAGAGAATGGATTCTAAGTTATCTACTAACTACTAAGTCATAAAAGACTCTCCATTCATGTATAAGGAACATTGCTAAAGTAAATCAGAGCATCGCAAGACTTACTCCACAATACCGGTTCTGCCTGTCCTATCAACGGAGGGTGGACTATATAAGAATCAACGAAGCTGTCACTATCGCGAACTACCACACGACCCGGCCAATAGGATACATTTGCAGATAAATAACATCTAAGCACCACGCTCACATGTGATCTATCACCTAACTCCCTCGCGTCAAGAGCTAAGCGCTTTGCAAACTTATACATAAACTCATTATCAATCATAACTATATCAAATATATAACTAGAGCAAACTAAGAACATAATAATTAGAGACATAATGCAATTAGAACAATAGAATTAGAGAAAGATATGAATAATACCAATCTTTATTACCGAAGATCCGAATCCAGAGCATAGTGCTCTACTTCTCTAATTGCTATCTAATCAAACCTCTAAACTTGAAGGATTAGGGAGTAGCTAATTCTAATTCTCTGTGGGAGAGAAGCTCTAAACCCTAACTTTGATGGCTACCTCTGAATAATGATTTCTTCTCTTCTCCTCTCTCCTCCAGGGGCCAGGGGGTCTGGTTTTATAGTCCCGTCAAGTGAACGTGAGCCATTGGATCAAACCGACATAGATTGTATGATTTAGATTGATCCTTTAGGTCGGTGGAGTTTAGCCCCGAAAGAGAGTCCCGATTGGGGTCCAACCCAGGGCGGGCGCCCAGGGCAGGAGGGCGGGCGCCCTGCCTCTGGCCCCGTTCGGCCTCCGCTTCCTTCCCGTGGCTTCTGGACTCTTCTAGATTGAAGAAAATTGCGCGGCACGTAATTATCTCGTTGTAAACATGACATGTGGGCCTTCTCTCCATATTCTCTGATAACCCCCTGCAGAAATAGATAAACACCAAAGCTCGTGGAATTCTGTCAGATAAAACCCTAATTCTAGATGTTTGTTTCATATTGATCCTTTTTCATGTTTATTTGATTATTAATTTTAGTACTTAAGGACCGTCAACAAACTCCCCCAAGCTTACCCTTTGCTCGTCCCTGAGCAAATAGCTAAACTCAGACGGATCAGGAGTTGCTTCGATGTTTTCTTTCCTGACAGGCACACATGCTTTTACATAAAAATTCTTCCAGATTAGAGTGAAGTGTTATGGAGTTTAGTACCTGCACTTAAGGCTTTAAGTAATTGAAAGACAAAATAATTAAGTCAAGCACTATTCCTCCTATTTATACTTCACCTTTGTTCTAGAGTTTTTTTCATAAGTTTTCAAAATAAAACTCAGAGTTCCCAGCAATGATTCTCTCAAGTCTCTCTATATGTGGTATATGTGGATCCTTACCATAATGTCACTTACCTATAGCTAATGGAATATTTAAGTGGAGCTCATAGGCTTGAGAAACAACTTATACATATGTTGTCTAATCGAGCCATGGATCCAAAGGAACTCAACATATAATTAAATCAAGATGTCCATGTGTGGTGGAGTAGATGATAGTGATAGTGAAAATGTATAAGTGATAATAAAACTTAGTTCTCATTGCTCCTCATATTGCTATCTCTCCTCTTCTTTGATCTTTGCTTTGGGAGAACATGGGCTATCTTTTTCTTTTCTCTTTTTTTTCAGATGGGTAGTAGATACCCCTAATTCTACTGTCGGACACTTGTCCATTTTTTCCGCTCAAGTGGGCATCTTTGTACCCCTAATTCTACTCCGGACACTTGTCCATTTTTACCTCTTGTCTCACTCTTTTTCTTTCTTTTTCGAGGTTCCGGGCACTTGCCCCTTTTTATTTCCTCGCATATTTTTGCATAACCCATGCCTCTTCTGCATTGAATCTTTTTAGAGAGAGAGAATAACAATATTTGGGACAGTGAGTGATAACATTTTTAGCAATTTTAATGAATGGTGATGGATGGTGTAGTAGATGTATGCAAGTGAATATCTTTAATCACATGAAAAGCTCCTAAGGGTCTACACAGCTTGATCAAACTCAATGTGAATATAAGTAAAAGATGTTATAGCAAGTATGGCTGTGGTAGGTAGTTTTGTTATTCTAGGAACTCATTATGTGATTTGTAAGTTTTTAAAATAAATCTCCAGAACTTAGTGTAGTAGGAACAGGATAAACAGTAGTTCAACTTTATATTATGCCTTTCTCTTACCTAGACTTTAGTTTTATGCTTCCTAAAGATAGTAATTTCAGTTTTAGTAATTCCTGGAAGAACTCTAATATAAAAGCTAGGTACTTGTAAGTAAGCAAATAGAGCAATTGTTCATCATTTCCATCATGCATTTTTTTTATTTTTCTAGAGATTAACACTTAGCAGGAAAATAAAGCACACTTATCTACACACTCTTTTTATTTTGTTTTCATGTTTATAAAATGCAGTAATTTAAAGCAAGAAAATATTTATTGGGTTTTCTAAGTTTTTTTTCCTTAAGATAAAATACTAAAATAGAAAAGAATAAATAAGAAGTGCAAATAAAAACTTACTTGATAAATTGGGGAGGAACTCCCCCAAGCTAGATGTTGATGTCAGTCTTACCCGATGTTCCAGAACCGCATCATGGTTGTGATGTTGTCGTTCATTGTTGTCGTATCTTGTCTCAGCTCTTCTACTGCAGCGGCATGGTCCTGGTTCCATTTTTGTTGCTCTTCCAGGAGTCGTCCATGTTCTGCTTGCGTGTTCTGGATGTCGAGGAGGGTATTGTCGGTACGAGTGAAGAAGGCACCGGCCTCTTGATAGTAGTCATTTGTGAAAGCGTAGGAGGCGTCGGAGTATCGTCCTGCATCAAATTGGGGCGGAGGTCTGGATCCTCAAGCTCCATATGGATCAGTGGAGTACCTCCCCGTATGGAAAGGCGGGTTTGTCCACTGGTGATCTTGGCTCTCCAGCCATGTCTCCTCTGTTGGCTCTTGTGGTTGCACATGTCGAACCCATGGGTCTCGAAGGACTCGGGGGTTGTAATCGCAATAATGCAGGTGCGCTGCTTCTTCTGGTCCGGGATCAACTCCATACCAGGTGCGTTCTCGATGGATGGTCATCCTTTCAGATGCCACTCACTGTGGAGCTCTCTGGTTCACTGGTGTTGCTGCAATCTCAATCAAAAGATTTTAAACAACGTAGAGGCCAAGGTTCGGGTTAGGTAACTGAATCTTGCCTTTATCATCATATAGCATATACATTATGTTCCCCTCTTTCTTTAACATCCAAGCTTGTCTAAATGTGTCATAGCCATGGTAAATTCTTAATTCCTCTATGAAATCCAACGATGAGTTTTCTACTAAGCGAAGATTAAAGGCTAGACGAGTGATAAGTGAAGTACATCCTACTGGTCCCTGCAGACTAGGTACACTAAGCCAATGTGAAACTAAAAGTGTAACAGGTGAAGTAGGTACTTTATTAATAGCAGCATATAAAAGTTGTAAATCTCCTACTCTTACTTTCCTAATATCATCACGATAGAAAAGATTGTACCCAAGCCATTTGTGGAACATTCTAAGAGTGGGGTGTTCCATGTCACTGGTTCGGGCTTGACTATAAAAATTATCTCTAGATATTTCTCTCCAAAACTGGTATCTCTCAAAATTGGGTAAATCGGAGTCAATGTTCAGGATGCATCTTGAAGAGAAACCAAGATGGTCACTCAGTTCTCTCCAAGACAACATAATCTCCTGTTTGAACATCCGAAAAACAATTCCCCCCTCATAATATTGTAAGGTGCAAAGAAATTCGAGGGTGAGAAGACGAGAACCCAGCTTAGTTATGTTCCAAAATTTTGTCCAACCTAACATCTGGAAAATTAAGTCAAATTCAGTGTCCATACCTGTTTCTTGTAGTAAGATTGGATCAAGAGTAGGGGTGTTAATGAAATCTTTGTTCTTCAGTTGCTGATATACTTCTTTCTCCCTTCGGGTCTTCAGTCCAAGGTCTCCTATCTTGAGAAGGACCTTGACTTGCTGACCTGATGAAGATGACGGAGCTTGTGTGGGTGTCGGGTTGACGCTCATCTCTCATGGGTGTGAGGAGTGTCGGGATGAACTCCTTGCACCAATGTTCTTGAGAGCCTTTCCTGCATTCTTCACCTTCTTAAACATCCTGTAAACAAAAGTTGGCAAAAACACAACTAGTGGAAAATGTGAGAGAAAATGTTAGTGGTCAGCTGCCCGGAATGTCAGTAGTCCTGGGGTTAGTCGTTCAAGATAAGTTTCTATTTTGGCAGAACCTCCCCCTAAACAACTTTTACTTCCGCTTAGACAGCGGGATCACTACTTGCTAGGTGATACTCACTCTCTATCAACTTCTTTCCCACTCTTCTCTTTCTCTCTACTCTCTTCTCTCTTCACTACAAGAGCTCTTTCTGGAAACTGATACTTGTGTGGTTTTCTGGAGTGCTTGTGTGGAGAGGATGGAGGTAGAAGGTGGCTATTTATAGGAGGAAGAGGGAGCAGGGCGGGCGCCCTTGGTAGGTGGGCGGGCGCCCACTCCTGGTGTCCATCCTGGGTGTGCCTCCTCCACTTGCTTCCTTGCTTTGATCTCACATAGAATAATGTTGTGTGGTGGTTGTTGGATGGTGGAAAGATGTCTGGTGAGTGGAAACATATTGGTGGATGAAATTATGTGATGGGATGTATGTGAGGTGTGGTGTATGACATGTGGGACCCAAGAAGTGTGGGTCATGCTTCTAGAAGGTTACTATTAAATATAATGCAAGAAAATCTATGAGAATTGAAACTTAATTAAAATGATAATGGAAAATATTTTTGTGCCTCCACAATAATTAATAAATATGGGTTGTTACACATCATAAATATTATTTATATGGGGCTTTTTATTATTATAATAATGCTATGAATATATATGACTAATGCAAGATTTAATTATGCAAGAATTTAAATATGAGAAAATTAATAATGCGGATAAATACCGATTTACCTCCCGGTGAGGGTTTGGGATTTTTAGGTCCCCCAAGCTGGACCTCCAAATATTTTAATCTTCTGAATTACCTTCCTCCAGAGATGGTGTCTCCAGTGGTTCTTCATGAACTTCCTTCACTGTAGAATCTCTCTCTAGTCTGGGTTTGAATGTGAAGTGTTCTTCTTGTCCGTTTATGTTGAACTTGATTTCTCCTTTCCCGACATCAATGTGGGCATTGGCAGTACTCAGAAATGGCCTTCCAAGGATGATGGACACTTTTGAGTCAGGACTCATGTCTAGTACTACGAAGTCTACTGGCACCAGGAAATCTCTGATCTTGACTAGAATGTTTTCGGCGATACCCAACGGGTGTCGAACCGATTGATCCGCTAGTTGTAGACACATTGATGTTGGTTCTAGGGTCGCATGCTCAAGCTTTTTGTAGACTGATGCTGGCATCACACTGACACTTGCTCCGAGATCACAAAGTGCATTGTTGAAGTGTTGGTTTCTGATCGAGCAATCAATAGTGGGGCATCCTGGATCTTCCTTCTTCTTTGGTGGTTTGTTAAGGATGGCCGCACTGCATTCTTCTGTCAGCTTGATAACCTCAGTGGTGGGCAGCGGTCTCTTCTTGTTAAGAATATCTCTGATGTACTTTGCATATGTAGGTACTTGTATGGCATCGAGCAGAGGTATGTTGACATATAATTTCTGAATGACCTCTACAAACTTACCAAACTGCTCATCCGACTGCAGTCCTCTGTTTCTTCTAGGAAATGGCAAATAGTTGGTGTCGTAAAAATCTTTCCTCATTTCTCTAGTTCTTGGTGGTTGGAGCAGATCTTCTGCTTCAACTGGGCTTTCTTCTTCTATCACTGCTGGTTGCACTGGTGCTGATGTTCTTTGTTTCTCTTTTGGGTATGGGGGATCTCTGGTGGCTTTTCCTCCTCTAGTAGTTATATTCTTTATCTGCTCAATGTTAGTAGCAACAGGCAGTGCAGCAGCTATCTTTATTAATTTAAGCTCTACCCTTTTATTAAGAGTGTTTTGCTCATCAAAGGCAGTTAGTAGAAAATCCAATTTGTTGTGTATATCTTTTAGAGATGATTCATTTGTATCTAGCCTTTGTTTAACTTCGTCATTAAATTTGGTTTGTTGAGCAATTATCTCTTTTAATGAAAGTTGCTTGAAAGTATTACCTGAATTCATATCTTTGCTATTGGGTTGACTCGAAGTTGGTTGATATTTGTATGCTGTCTCAATGGCCCTTTGATCTTCTTTGAACTTGGCCCTCTGGTCAATCCAATGGAGCAAATTTTCCATCTTAGTTGATAATGCATTTACTTCTTCTGGTATTTCTTCAGTTTGATGACATTGTTGAGCTTTATCTTGGAACCAGCTTTGATTTTCTGCTATCTTATCCAAAAGTATCTCTGCTTTTCCAATTGTAAGCTCCAAGAATGATCCTTTAGCAGATGCATCTAGGCACTCGTGAGCCTTCTAGGTTAATCCATGGTAGAAGGTCTGCATAAGTAACCATGTGGCCATTCTATGGTTAGGACAATCTGATAAGTATCCTTGAAAACGCTCCCATGCTTCTGAAATGGTTTCTGTCTTCTGCTGTTGGAAACTGACAATATTTCCTCTTAAGGCAGTTGTTTTGCCTATAGGGAAAAACTTCGATAGAAAGGCATCTGACAAGTTCATCCAGTTGTTGATGTTATCTTCATGAGTGTAGAACCACTTCCTCGCTTTCCCTTCTAGTGAGAATGGAAAAAGGCGAAGCAGTATGACGTCTTTGTCAACTTCGTTGATGTGGATTATGCTTCCAATCTCTAAAAAATTCTGCAAGTGTGTGTTAGCATCTTCATGTGCCTTTCCACTGAATTGTGTAGCTTGTACCAAATTGACGAGGCTTGACTTGAGCTCAAACTCGGATATTCCTTCTTCTACTGCAAATCTTGGACCAGTTGGAATGTTCTCAAGGCTTGGAGCAGAGAATTCTTGTAGGGTCTTCTGTGCCATAGCTTCAGCAATTGGTAGCTAGCTTCTTCTTCTCTTGATTGCTTTGGTTCTGATGATGAAGAGTTGAATGTACCCAAAGTCAATCCTGATATACTCTGTATAAAAATGTAAACATAGAAAAACAACAGGGTGAACCTGCCAAAGCAGAGGTGCCTTGTTATGATTTCTCACTTAGTAGCTGTTTTATGCAATTATTTCTCTATAGTCTAGTCTAATGTTTTATGTGAATAACCTTGACTGATTTTCTGACTTTTCTTACCGTTCCTAAGTATTACCCTTTTGTTCCCCGGTAACGGTGCCAGAAATGCTTGTTGACACTAGCTAACACCACTTAGATACTAGGTTGTCATCCCCAGCATGGTGCCAGAGTGTACAAAGGTATTTATAAATGTAAAGGCTCTCTAGAAAATAATTTATTCTATCCGCAAGCGCACAGATAAAACACCTCATTGTAGCATTTCACCAGGATAAGTATTCCAGGTATCGTTATTTATAATTTTTGCTTAAGAGAACAAAAGGGATGAAATTAAATTAAGGACAAAATCTATCAAGGCATAGACTAGAGATAAACTTGCAAGAACATGATTACTAATGAGAAACTCGTCACACAGTCACTTACTTTAGCAGGGGGTAAACCATAAAGATAATGATAATGAATTATAAGTTCAAGGGATAAATAACACAGCGATTAGAAAATAGACTACTCCTCATATATGTAGGTGATGTCGGATTAGCTAGAGAATGGATTCTAAGTTATCTACTAACTACTAAGTCATAATCTACTCTAGTTATCTACAAGATCATATATAGCATAAAAGACTCTTCATTCATGTATAAGGAACATTGCTAAAGTAAATCAGAGCATCGCAAGACTTACTCCACAATACCGGTTCTGCCTGTCCTATCAACGGAGGGTGGACTATATAAGAATCAACGAAGCTGTCACTATCGCGAACTACCACACGACCCGGCCAATAGGATACATTTGCAGATAAATAACATCTAAGCACTACGCTCACATGTGATCTATCACCTAACTCCCTCGCGTCAAGAGCTAAGCGATTTGCAAACTTATACATAAACTCATTATCAATCATAACTATATCAAATATATAACTAGAGCAAACTAAGAACATAATAATTAGAGACATAATGCAATTAGAACAATAGAATTAGAGAAAGATATGAATAATACCAATCTTTATTACCGAAGATCCGAATCCAGAGCGTAGTGCTCTACTTCTCTAATTGCTATCTAATCAAACCTCTAAACTTGAAGGATTAGGGAGTAGCTAATTCTAATTCTCTATGGGAGAGAAGCTCTAAACCCTAACTTTGATGGCTACCTCTGAATAATGATTTCTTCTCTTCTCCTCTCTCCTCCAGGGGCCAGGGGGTCTGGTTTTATAGTCCCCTCAAGTGAACATGAGCCATTGGATCAAACCGACATAGATTGTATGGTTTAGATTGATCCTTTAGGTCGGTGGAGTTTAGCCCCGAAAGAGAGTCCCGATTGGGGTCCAACCCAGGGCGGGCACCCAAGGCAGGAGGGCGGGCGCCCTGCCTCTGGCCCCGTTCGGCCTCCGCTTCCTTCCCGTGGCTTCTGGACTCTTCTAGATTGAAGAAAATTGCGCGACACATAATTATCTCATTGTAACAATGACATGTGGGCCTTCTCTCCATATTCTCTGATAACCCCCTGAAGAAATATATAAACACCAAAGCTCGTGGAATTCTGTCAGATAAAACCCTAATTCTAGATGTTTGTTTCATATTGATCCTTTTTCATGTTTATTTGATTATTAATTTTAGTACTTAAGGACCGTCAACAACCAGCTCATGCTACCCGAGCAGGAGAGTCCAAGGAAAAGCACCAAGTCCAAGGAGCACAAGGAAGTCCAACTGGTCGACGGCAGCCCAAAGAAGACGGCTCTCATCGGAGCCAATCTGGATGCTCGTCAGGTTTCTAAGGGACAACATAAGCGTTTTCACATGGAAACCCGCGGACATGCCTGGTGTCCCATGAAGCTGATCGAGCACTCCTTAAACGTCTCGAAGACTGCAAGATCTATCAAGCAGAAGCTACGACGGTTCGCTCGTGACAAAAAAGAGGCTATTAGGACAGAGATTACACGGCTTTTAGCAGCCGGGTTTATTAAAGAAGTGTATCACCCCAATTGGCTCGCCAATCCAGTCCTTGTAAGAAAAAAGAACAATGAATGGAGAATGTGCATTGATTACACCGATCTCAATAAACACTGTCCTAAAGATCCTTTTGGCCTCCCCCGCATAGACGAAGTGGTCGACTAAACAGCCGGATGTGAACTACTTTCTTTTCTCGATTGCTACTCTGGTTACCACTAGATCTCGTTAAAAGAGGACGATCAGATTAAAACCTCCTTCATCACTCCCTTCGGTGCATATTGCTACACCACCATTTCCTTTGGACTAAAAAACGCCGGAGCCACCTATCAATGCGCTATTCAGCAATGCCTCCACGACGAGATACGTGACAACCTTGTCGAGGCTTACGTCGACGACGTTGTCATCAAAACCAGGGATGCTAGCACTCTGATCGACAACCTAGACCACACATTTAAGGCGCTAAACAAGTACAAGTGGAAGCTTAACCCTAAAAAATGCATCTTTGGGGTTCCCTCTGGTATACTGCTCGGCAACGTCGTCAGCCACGACGGTATACGGCCAAACCCTTCAAAAGTCAAGGCAGTGCTTGATATGCGACCACCTAGAAACGTAAAAGACATTTAAAAGCTCACGAGATGCATGGCTGCTCTTAGCCGATTTATTTCTAGGCTGGGAGAAAAAGGACTTCCTTTCTTCAGGCTACTAAAAGCATCGGAAAAATTCTCCTGGACAGAAGAGGCCAACGTCGCATTTGCCCAACTCAAAACTTTCCTCACCTCACCACCCGTTCTCACCGCGCCTCAACCTAACGAGGACCTGCTCCTCTATATAGCAGCAACTGATTGGGTCATCTCTACGGTGCTCGTGGTAGAGTGGGATGAGCCAGGACACGTCTACAAAGTCCAGAGACCAGTATACTTCATAAGCGAAGTCCTAAACGAATCTAAGACCAAGTATCCCAAAATACAAAAATTAATCTATGCCATCTTAATCACCTCAAGAAAGTTGAAGCACTACTTCGATGGTCATCGCGTTTTAGTTACTACGAGTTTCCCATTGGGAGACATCTTGCGCAACAAGGACGCCAACGGCAGAATTGTAAAGTGGGCCATGGAGTTATGCCCACTTTAGTTGGATTTCCAGAGTCGCACAACTGTCAAGTCTCAAGCCCTGGTCGACTTCATCATAGAATGGACAGATCTCAACGCACCACCCTCTCCAGATGTCTTCGATCACTGGTCAATGTTCTTCGACGGGTCCCTAAACATCAATGGCGCTAGCGCCAAAATCCTTTTCATTTCACCAAACAAGGACAAACTGTGCTACGTCCTTAGGATCCTCTTCCCGGCATCCAACAATGTCGCCGAGTACGAAGCATGCTTGCACGACATCCGATTGGCCGTCGAACTAGGAGTCAAGCGCCTTTACGTCTACGGCGACTCTGCCCTAGTCATTAACCAGTTAAAACAGGAGTGGGACACGACTCATGAGAAAATGGACCTATACTACAAAGAAATCCAGAGGTGGGAATCAAATTTTTATGGAATAGAATACATACACGTGGTCCGGGACAAGAATCAAGCAGCAGATGCGCTGTCAAAGATAGGATCATCCCAGGCCCAGGTTCCGCAAGGTGTTTTTGTCCAAGACATTGACAAACCGAGCGTTGGAACGGACCTGGTTGACAAGCCACACAACGAGGCACAGCTTGTTCGGAACGCCACCCCGACAACCAACAGCAACGACTGGCGTACACCTTTCGCAATGTATCTCTTGGACGGTTTGGGAATTCAAGAAAAAACAGAGAACGAATGCCTTATCCGACGATCCAAAAACTATATACTGGTCGACGGAAGACTTATGCGCAAAAATGCAAACTCAGAAGTCTTGTTGAAATGCATAACTCAAGATGATGGCATCAAGCTGCTAGATGACATACACGCTGGGTCCTGCGGCAACCACACCGCCTCTAGAACAATGGTCGGAAAGGCTTTCCGAGCCGGCTTTTACTGGCCAACCGCAGTAGCTGATGCTGAGAAGCTTGTCCGACATTGTGAAGGATGCCAGTTCTTCACTAAAAGGACTCACGTGCCTGCTCATGAGATCCAGACGATTCCATCATCTTGGCCATTCGCCTGTTGGGGTCTTCACATGATTGGACCATTCAAACCAGCCCCCGACAATTTCAAATTCGTGTTCGTGCTAATTGATAAGTTCTCCAAGTGGATTGATTACATGCCACTGGTCAAAGCAACCTCAGAGAAGGCTGTAGAATTTCTCAATCAAATCATACACAGATTCGAGATTCTCAACAGTATAATCACCGACCTGGGCACTCAGTTCACCGGCACTACATTCTGGGACTTCTGTGATGACAGAGGCATAGTCATAAAGTACGTGTCGGTAGCCCATCCTCGAGCCAATGGTCAAGTTGAGCGAGCCAATGGGATGATTATCGATGCAGTAAAGAAAAGGCTGTACACGAAAAATGACAGGGCGCGGGGGCGGTGGATGAAAGAATTACCGTTAGTGGTCTAGGGCATCTCAACACAGCCTAGTCAGAACACGGGCGTATCACCCTACTTCATGGTTTATGGGGCTGAGGCAGTGCTCCCCTCTGACGTAGCCTTTGGATCCCCAAGAGTTGAGCATTTCGACTAGTCTTCAGCAGACTATGCCAGAGAACTTGAAATTAATTGCACGGAAGAGAAACGGTTGGCCTCCTGCCTTCGAACAGCAAAGTATCTCAAGGCCATGAGACGATACTACAACAAGAACGTCAAGGATCGCTCCTTCGTGGTTGGTGATCTGGTACTCAAATGGAAAATAAGCCAGGAAGGAATGTACAAGCTATCTACGCCCTGGGAGGGACCTTTTGTGGTCGCCAAAGTTCTACGTCCTATCTCTTACAGGTTGGCATACCAAGAAGGAACAAGCCTGCCCAACTCCTGGCACATAGACAAATTACGACGTTTCTATCCCTAAGTTTTAGTACATATTACTTGTATCTCTTTTCTAATGAATAATAATAAAGTTTGTCTTTTTCCTGTATATTTTTACATATGCAGAATACTCGACAAGTACGACAACAACTTTCCTTGACAAGTTACACAACAAAATCACTCAAGGGTACTCGACATGATTCAGTGATACATCACTCAGCAAACTTATTTACAGCGCTCAAAACCATGGTTCTTAAAATTCAGACTTTATTACAAACTTTAAATACAAAGTTTACAATAAATACCCCTCTGGGCGGCTTCTAGTGTATTCCTACAGACTACTCTAAGAACCTACTGCTCGGGTTGCTCGCCCGCACGGGTCTCTTGTGCCTGTTGACGGTCCTTAAGTATCAAATTTAATTATCAAATAAATAAAGAAAAGGATCCAAATGAAATCAAGATCTAGACTTAGGGTTTTATCTGACAGAATTCCACGAGTTTTGGTGTTTGTCTATTTCTGCAGGGGGTTATCAGGAAATATGGAAGAAAGGCCCATATGTCGGGATTACGTAAAGATATTAACGTGCTGCGCAATTATCTTACATCTAGAAGACTCCACAAGCCACGAGACCGAAGTGGAGGCGAAACGGAGCCAGAGGCAGGGCGCCCGCCCTCCTGCCCAGGGCGCCCGCCCACCTCCTGAGGCCAATCAGGACTCTGCTTTGCGGGAGATCTCCACCGACCTAAAGGATGAATCTAAACCATACAATCTATGTCGGTTTGATCCAAGGGCCCATATTCACTTGGAGGGACTATAAAACCAGACCCCCTGGCCCCTGGAGGAGAGAGCCTCTCAACCCTAATTCATTGTTCCATCAAGGGAGAAGAAGCCTCCGATCAAGATTAGAGCCAACACATCAATTAGACATCTAGATTAGCATAGCTACATAGGATTAGAACTAGAAGGAGTCAATCTTCGATTGGTTTCCGGATCTGTCAGGAGGATTCTTGGTAATTCTCTAATTGTGCTTCTAAGTTCTTTCTAATTATCTTTGTTCTTCAATATTATGAATATGACTTTGTTCTACTTCAATATATTGCTTATGACTTTGCTCTACTTGCTTATATTTAAGATTATATTGTTCTTAGTTTATCATAGTTATGTACTTGGCTTAGTTAGATTCGATCTATATACATGCTTAGGATCGTATAGCGTTTATCCATCGGAGCCATGGGTAAATGATAGATATTGTGTAGGCGTGGTGCTTATACCGTATTTATCTGCGATTGTACCCAATATGCCAGATCGTGGGGTGGTTCGTGATAGTGACAGCTCCATTGATTCTTATATAGTCCCCCTCTCGTGTATTGGGCTGGCAGAGCAACATTATTACAGGGGAGTGATTGCTATGTTTCTCATATTCCTTGCTAATATCACTATGCATGGGTGTAGTCTTGTCTCACAATGATTGCTAAGTATGCTTGCACTAACTATGATAATGCTAGACTATATAGTTAAGAATAACTTAGGGAATATTCTTGTAGTTCGTTCTAATACCATGCTAATGACTTTCTAGAGTATCTAATTGAGGTGCTTATCATATTTATTATGTGGCTAGATTAGATTAGTTATCCTTGTCACTATTATTATTTCATATATCTTTTATGTGACACTTATCCCTGTATGATGAGTTAGATATAATGTTCTCAATTATACATCCAATGATAGATGCTCAATCTCATATTCTATTCTGTAATCAATAGTGATGATTGCTAATCCCTTCCCAGTGGTAAAAATATAAATAACGATACCTGGAATACTTCTCGGTTAAAATGCTGCATCGGTATTAATCTGTGCGCTTGCAGATCCCATTCATTATTTATTTAGAAGAGCAATTGCATATTTCAATACCGCGTCTCTTATATCATGCTGGGGATGACAACTTGGCTTAAGTGGTGTGAGGGATAGGTTTGGCATTTTTGGCACCGTTGCTAGATTTAGAACTTAGTCTACTTTTGGTAATGATGTTAAGAATACCCAACAAGCATTTTTGGCGCCGTTGCCGGGGAAGGTTGATTACCAATCAGGAATGGAATAAAAGATTTTGAGTTATCATTCGCATCACTAATATGATTGAGCTTATCTATTCTCTCATACAGTTTTACCCCGATATTTTTCTATTTTATCTTATGCAGGGGAATGTATGAATAGAAGACATCTTTCAGGGAATTTTGTTGACAATCCTGAAGCATTATTCAAGAAGACGAGAGCCAAGCTAAAGAAATCATCAACCCTTCACGAAGAAGCTTCATCCAATCAAGAAGATCATCGGAACTTGTCTTCAGAGTTCGAAGCCATGGCGAACAAATCAATCCACGAGTTCTCAGCTCCCACTACGGACAACATCCGCACTGGACCTGCTGCAGAGATCGACGGCAGCTTTGAGCTCAAGCCTGGACTTATCAACATGGTGCAATCCAACCAGTTCTGTGGGAAGGCACACGAAGATGCTAGTACTCATTTACAACACTTCCTGGAGATTTGCAACACATTCACCATAGCAGGAGTTTCCAAAGACGCTATACTACTTCGCCTCTTCCCATTCTCACTGTTAGGAAGAGCGAAGCAGTGGTTTTACGTTACAAAGGAGAAGAATACTACGTGGGCGCTCTCCTCAACAAACTTCCTGGCAAAATTCTTTCCCATGGGCAAGACCAATGCTCTCCGTGGGAAGATTACAAGTTTTCAGCAACAAAATGATGAATCTGTTCCAGAAGCATGGGAGCGCTTTCAAGACTACATCCTAGAATGTCCCCATCATGGAATGGAGAGTTGGTTATTGATGCAGACGTTTTATCATGGGCTCGGCAACAGTGCTCGAGAAACCATGGATGCTGCAGCTGGAGGAGCATTCTTATCACTTACTATACCACAAGCCACAACTCTTGTGGAGAAGATGGCGTCCAATCAAAGCTGGAATGAAGAGAGGACCCAGACACGCAAGAGAGGTGGAGGTATGCATCAGCTGAAGGAGGTAGACATGCTGTCTGCAAAGCTAGACCTGCTCATGAAGAAGCTCGATGATAGAGCTGGAGACAAGAAAGAAGTTATGCACATCTACGACTCTCACATGACTTGTGAGGAGTGTGGAGACACTGGACACTCAGGCAACCACTGCCCTGAGATGCTTGAGGATGTAAACTACATCAACAACAACAACTACTACTACTACAACCGTCCTCAACAAAATCAAGGTTGGAATGAGCAGAGGCCTAACTACTCAGGTAATTATCAAGGTAACAATTCTTACAACAATAATAATAATTTTCCACCTTTGAGAGAGTTAGTGTCTAATCAAGGAAAGCTAATGGATAATCTATCTAATAAATTGGCATCTAATGATAAAATGCTAGAAAATATAAATAATAGAATGGATAATTTTTCTACTGCCATCAAGAATCAAATTAGCTTTAATAAAATGATTGAATCCCAGTTAAATCAAATAGCTGCTGTTGTTCCTACTACTAACCCCGGTATACCATCACAACCGGAAGGATTAGAATCTGCATATCTTGTAGACATGTTTGATGCAGGTAATTGGAGTAACCCCGTCACTGAATTTTCTACTGACCGTCTGCCGGTCAAGAGAGGCGATCCAGGACGCCCCGTCATCCCGATCTCCATCGGCATGGTGGACGTTCCAGAAGCACTCTGCGACTTTGGCTCCAGTGTCAACATTATACCCAGGGTACTCTATGAAAAATTCTTTACATATCCTTTATTAGAGACAACCATGTGTTTGCAGTTTGCAGATCAGACGATAACTTTTCCAAAAGGAATATTGAAGAACCTTTGTGTCCGAGTTGGTACCTTATATGCCCCAGCAGACTTCGTAGTGGTAGAGACCGGAAATGATGAGAGAGCACCTATCATCTTAGGGAGGCCATTCTTGAACACCACGGGAGCTATCATCTACGCCAGTGCTGCCAAGATCAGTTTCTACGTCAAAGGGAGGAAGGAGACATTTTTCTTCAAGAACAAGACTACACAAATTCAAGATCAATCCAGACGTAAATCAAGGAAGAGGACCAACAGGAGAAACAGGAACAAGCAAGTGTGGACCGAGTCAGCTAAGATGGTCACTGTAGTTCATGGAGGCCAAGATCATCAACTTAAGTCACCGTTTTTGACCAAGAAGGACGACCCAGGAATGCCAAGCATCTACTGCTCCATAAATGGATACAACTTCTACAAGACGATCTGCGACACCGGATCGGGCGTCAACATAATGGCCGCAGTCACCTATCGGCTCTTGTTCGGAACCATGCCACTAAGACCAACATACATTCAGCTCCAGATGGCAGATCAGACATTTCGAGAAGTTCAAGGAATAGTAACTGATGTCCCAGTCAAAATAGACGATCACTTTATCTACACAGACTTTCAAGTTATTGACATGGGAGAAGACGAGTATGATCCACCCATCATCCTTGGAAGACCGTTCCTCAGCACCGTTAAAGCAATTATCTACATTGGAACCGGAGAAGTCCATATGCACTTCCCCTCAGAGAAGGTACGCCGTTATTTTACTGACCCTAACTATATCATTGAAGAATCTAAGCAGGTAAGGAAAAGACGCAACCGCAACTAGAGGAGGCAGATCATCAAGGACGGATGGGCAGACTATGAAGGAGAAGTTGTAAGGTCAGAAGACGTAGAGTTTAAACAGAATTATCCAGAGGAGATTAAAGCACCAAGTCAGGTATGGAAAATGAAGATAACTATACAAGAAGAGGAGGCGCTGCCGGAAGTACCGACTACGCCACCCAACGAACCTCAGGACTATTAAGAAAATGGAGAGTCCCGTTCGGAGGACTTAAAAACACCGAACGTCTTGCCAAGAGGTAAACTTGGTAGTTATCCTTTCCCTTTCAATTATTTCAAATAGTTTACTTAGTTAATCATGTTCATATTATCCTAAAAAAAGAAAATAAAAATGTGAAAAACAGTAAGCCCCATGTGAGTAGACGAGTGGCATAAAACCCATAAGTACATTCACTGTGGTGGCATAAAAATAAAATAATTATTTTTCTGCTTTATAAAATGAAAATATAAAAAACAGGGAGTAATAATTATTAAGGAGTCTCAAGATGATAAAGGCTAGATATTTATGCTAACACTTATTCAGTTCCACAAGCTATGTTGTCTATTTGAGCTCCACAGAATTTAAGAATCAAGAAGACTAGCAGACGGAGGACTAATCGCTGTCAGAATGCTGCTGACTTTCAAATACACCTCTGCCACCTGCTAGCTACATCAAGAGAAATTACGTCAAAATTCAGCTTGGGGGAGAGCACCCCCATTTATCTCGATAAGTATTTCTATCTATCTTTATACTTATATTATTTTAGAATAAAAATACACATAAACTATGGAAAACCAAATAAAGATTTTATGCTTATATATATATATATGTCTTTTGCTTAGTGTGTTTAATAAATAAATAAAGTACCTATGCTAATCTATATCTAAATAAAACTTAAGCATGGATATGATAAATAGTTGCTCTGCCTAATTTGCACATTTTAAGTTCTCTCTCAAGTTTAGACATAACTGTTATAATTTAAGGCTTGCTCTAGACCTAAACTTGTGGGATGAAAATTTGATCTGAAGTCTAAGTTGTTAACGGATATGATATGGGAAGGTTGAGCTGCTGTTTATCTGTTCCTAGAGATGCTAGAATTCTGGAGAATTTTATCTTTGAAAATCTTTAAAATGTTGCATGATGAGTTCCTGTATGATGAGAGTTTAAATTCCTACCACAGCCATATATACATGCTTGCTAGACTTTGAGCCACACATTTACTATTTACTGCTTATGAGCATTGAGTGTGGTCAAGATGTGTAGACCCTTAGGAGCTTGTCATGTGGTTAAATCAAGATTTCACTTGCACGTTCACTCATATATGCTACTTCTACTCCGGAAGTACCATCCACATATATCCACCCATTCCATCTCCAGAATCACCCAAAAATATTCTACTCCTAATCCAGGAGAGAGTAACCAAAAATATTTCTGTTTTCCCCTTGTGAAATAAATGCTCAAGTTATCTTGTTACTACCACTTGCTATATTATCTCAAGAGATGAATGCTCTAAAAAAAAGATACGAGGAAATAAAAAGGAGCAAGTGCTCGGAACCTCGAAAGAAAAAAAAAGTGATACGAGAGGTAAAAATGGACAAGTGTCCGACAGTAGAATTAGGGGTGCAAGATACCCACCTGAGAGAAAAGAAAAAGAAGTGCATCTCATTCTCCTCATAAAGTTTCAAAGGCAAGGAAGGTATGTATCCCCTCAAAGAGCAAAGTAGAATTAGACTTCCACTACCATTGTTTCGCCATCATCACCATACATCATTCATTCGCCACACATGCACATCTTGATTAAACTTATTGACTTGTTACTTTGGATCCATGGTTTGACTATGCAATAAATGTCTTATAAGTATGTATACTTTATCTCCCACCTATGAGCTCCAAATATTAAAGCCTTATTAGAGTAGGGTGAGAGAGAAGGCAATGTCACTATGCCTTATACCACAAATACTACATATCTTGAGAGAAGGCATATACCATCAATGCCTTGGTAAGGATCCAAAAATACCACAAAAGAGAGACCTGAGAGAATCATACAAGGAATTTCTGAGTTTTATTTGAAAATCTGCAAAAACCCCAGAGCTATAGCTGATCAAGAATAAGAGACATGGCACCTTGCTAGACTGTTCTATCTTTTAACCACTCAAGACAGAAGTGACAGTTACAAGTCCCATGGTGAAGGTAAAGTAAGTAAGTTTTAAGTCTTGACAGTTTACTCTAACTTAGAGATGAGATCTTATTTAAAAGCATGTGTACCATCAATTTTCTAAATATTGCAACAACTTATGATCCATAGCTGAGTCTATCCTTGCTCAGGGACGAGCAAGAGGTAAGCTTGGGGGAGTTTGTTGACGGTCCTTAAGTATCAAATTTAATTATCAAATAAATAAAGAAAAGGATCCAAATGAAATCAAGATCTAGACTTAGGGTTTTATCTGACAGAATTCCACGAGTTTTGGTGTTTGTCTATTTCTGCAAGGGGTTATCAGGAAATATGGAAGAAAGGCCCACATGTCGGGATTATGTAAAGATATTAACGTGCTGCGCAATTATCTTACATCTAGAAGACTCCAGAAGCCACGAGACCGAAGCAGAGGCGAAACGGGGCCAGAGGCAGGGCGCCCGCCCTCCTGCCCTGGGCGCTCGCCCACCTCCTGAGGCCAATCAGGACTCTGCTTTGCGGGAGATCTCCACCGACCTAAAGGATGAATCTAAACCATACAATCTATGTCGGTTTGATCCAAGGGCCCATATTCACTTGGAGGGACTAGAACTAGAAGGAGTCAATCTTCGATTGGTTTCCGGATCTGTCAGGAGGATTCTTGGTAATTCTCTAATTGTGCTTCTAATTGCTTTCTAATTATCTTTGTTCTTCAATATTATGAATATGACTTTGTTCTACTTCAATATATTGCTTATGACTTTGCTCTACTTGCTTATATTCAAGATTATATTGTTCTTAGTTTATCATAGTTATGTACTTGGCTTAGTTAGATTCGATCTATATACATGCTTAGGATCGTATAGCGTTTATCCATCGGATCCATGGGTAAATGATAGATATTGTGTAGGCGTGGTGCTTATATCGTATTTATCTGCGATTGTACCCAATATGCCAGATCGTGGGGTGGTTCGTGATAGTGACAGCTTCATTGATTCTTATATAGTCCCCCTCTCGTGTATTGGGCTGGCAGAGCAACATTATTACAGGGGAGTGATTGCTATGTTTCTCATATTCCTTGCTAATATCACTATGCATGGGTGTAGTCTTGTCTCACAATGATTGCTAAGTATGCTTGCACTAACTATGATAATGCTAGACTATATAGTTAAGAATAACTTAGGGAATATTCTTGTAGTTCGTTCTAATACCATGCTAATGACTTTCTAGAGTATCTAATTGAGGTGCTTATCATATTTATTATGTGGCTAGATCAGATTAGTTATCCTTGTCACTATTATTATTTCATATATCTTTTATGTGACACTTATCCCTGTATGATGAGTTAGATATAATGTTCTCAATTATACATGCAATGATAGATGCTCAATCTCATATTCTATTCTGTAATCAATAGTGATGATTGCTAATCCCTTCCCAGTGGTAAAAATATAAATAACGATACCTGGAATACTTCCCGGTTAAAATGCTGCATCGGTATTAATCTGTGCGCTTGCAGATCCCATTCATTATTTATTTAGAAGAGCAATTGCATATTTCAATACCGCGTCTCTTATATCATGCTGGGGATGACAACTTGGCTTAAGTGGTGTGAGGGATAGGTTTGACATTTTTGGCACCGTTGCTAGATTTAGAACTTAGTCTACTTTTGGTAATGATGTTAAGAATACCCAACAGTGCCGTCGAAGGGGTCGGGGCTACCGGCGCCTGGCTGGTCGAGACCGCAGGCGTCGACCGCCCATCTCCTGCAATCGACGTCCCCGACAACTGCATAGCCGACCTATCCGACCCTAGCTGATCGAGGGGAGTAGATGTCCCGCAGAGGTTTATGTCGCCGATTACTATCGACGACAGGTCGAGCAGGCCGATGTGGAGGTCATCCCCCTCCTTCGGACCAACCTCCTTTGGGTATCCCCTCTCCAGCCGGGATAGGTCGACCACGGGGTAGTGGGCGCACACCATGCTGAGGACATGGGCTCCGGCAAACTCCCCAGCATCCTTCACAAACTGCTGAAGCCAGCCCCACGCTTGTTGCGCCTTTTCGACCGGCGTCAGTCTCGGTGCGCGGGTGAAAGGTCCTTGTTTGGTTTTGGTAATTGAGTGACAACTTAGGTGGACTAATAGTGTTTATATGAGATACACAGGAGATTAGTCCACAGGTGATGATGTGATGATGGAGGAGCTCATTGCACATGAGACATGACATGGAGTCATGTGACCAAGGTGGAGAAGATCAAGATAAGACTTTGCGCCGATGGACCGAGGCAACGGTGAAGAGCAAGTGAGGTTAAGATCAATGAACCAATATGGTCACATGATGATATGAAGTGTATCATATCATTTGGTGATTGGTTGGTGCATGTGTTGCATCAACATTGGAGGAGTTGGAATGGAAAGCGCAAGGCAAAGGTATAACATAGGGGTTTTCCATTTCACCAGTTATAGGTGTGTAGAGAATTTATGACCGGATTTAGGATAGATGGCCGTACTATCAAGAGGGGCAAACTTATTTGCATATCGGTCATCTAGTCCCACTTGAGTGACCTAACTTTGCATACGTGATTAGGATCGTGTGGCGTGGCAAGTTTGAGAGGCTAACTCCTTTGGGAAAATATTTGTAAAAATGCTAACACACTTGCACATGGTGGTGTACACTTGATGGTGTTGGCACATTTGCAAAGGAGAAGGTGTTGGAGTTGATTTTGTTCAACTTGGAGAAGAGAGAGAAGTCTTTCGGTGTTCTTCGGACATTAGGATGGCTTTTAGATTGGAATACTGCTTTGATCCATTTTGATTTGGATTGAGTATTCATATAGATTGGATAGCACTCTAAGTAAGCTTTCCAAAATGTCCAAGATCATCGAATTCGGAGTTCGGAGCTAAAAGTTAGCAACCTAACAAGTTGAACTGCAGGCACAGGACGCTGAGAGTCCGGTGCACACAGGATGAGTCCGGTGTCACAGGACGCTGAGAGTCCGGTGCGCACAGGACGAGTCCGGTGCGCACAGGACGAGTCTAGTGGCACAGGACGCTGAGGGTCCGGTGCTGCTGCAAGTTTGCGTTGCTCTCTGCGTATGCGTCCGGTGCGCACATGACGCGTCCGGTGTGAAGCAGCAGAGCGTCTGGTGCTACTGTTCCAGACGCGCGTGCATGTGCTAGCCATTGGCGGCAATGGTCAAGTTCAAACGGCTAGTGACACGTGGCTGTTTCTAGAGCACCTGACGCACTGTTCCAGCGTCCGGTGCTACCTACAGTGAGCCCAGTGCTCACGAATTTTGCCTAGTGAAGGGGCAATGGCTAGTTTAGCCCTTGGGGC
The DNA here is from genome assembly GCF_000003195.3 of Sorghum bicolor. NCBI lineage: Eukaryota > Viridiplantae > Streptophyta > Magnoliopsida > Poales > Poaceae > Sorghum > Sorghum bicolor. Next base: position 8,493,540 of record NC_012877.2, read on the forward strand.
TATAAATAGAAGAGCTGGCCGGCCTTGGCTTGTGCTGAGCACCCTTGGGACTTAGTGTCCATGCTTGGGGAGTGCTAGTGAAGCCTCCAACTCACATATGCTTGGTAGTGATCATCCGATTGTGTGAGTGAGCGATTCTATTGCGTTGCATTGAGAGATTGCATCGATTGGCACTAGGTGTTCGTGTTGCAAGCCGGTGGTGCTTGTTACTCTTGGAGGTTGCCAGCTCCTAGACGGCTTGGTGGCTTGTGACTCCGTCGAAGCATGCAAGGAGATTGTGTGGTGCTCCGGAGAAGAGATTGTGAGGGGTACTGTGCTCACCCTGCGGGGATCGCGAAGAGCAACTCTAGTGGATTGCTTGTGGCTTGGAGGATCCCCATCTTGAGAGTGGATGTGCGGCACCCGTTGAGGGTTTAGCTTTGGAATGCCAATTAGTTCGTGATCCATCAAGTGGGTGTATCACCACAACGAGGACGTAGCTTGGTGGCAACCAAGTGAACCTCGGTAAAAATCACTGTGTCAATATTGTCTACTCTTCTCGGTGGTTTGCATTCGCTATACACGAGCTTGTATTTACATTCTTTATATACTTGTGCTTGTGTAGTTGCTTTTGTAATTAGTTTAGCTTGTGTAGCTTGCTAGTTACCTTCTTGCTTGTGTAGCTAGAAGTAGTTCCCTTGCGTGGCTAATTCGGTTTGTGTAACCTTGGTGCTTAGTTTGTGTAGCTAAGTAAGTTGTGCTCTCTAATTTGGTATTAGTTGCCTTGATATTGAGCTTGCTAGTGAGCTTAGGCTTTGTGCGCTTTGCCTCACTAGTTTGTGTAGGAGCTCCCCCGGTTTGCAAAGTACTAGTTGCATAGGTTTGTGTGACCTTGCTTCTAGAATTGGTTAGGTGAGCTCTTGCTAAGGTAGCACCTTGTTTGCTTGTTTAGGATCTTTTACAAGATGCTAGAGAACTTAGATAGAGGGGTGTAGTCTTGGCTAGACCGATAGTTTTAATTCCGCATTTGTTTCGGTTAGCCGGCGTAATAAATTTTAGAAAGGACTATTCACCCCCCTCTAGTCCGCCATCTCGACCCTTCAGCGGGGCTGGTCCTCGGGGAGCTCCGGGCTGATCAGATCTAGCACCGAAGCAACTCCCTTCCAGAGCTTTATGCAGTTCGTCTTTTAGGAGTCCCGGTCTTTGACCAGGTCCTCCACATGCTTCTTGGTGTTGGCCTTGAGCACTATGACCAATTCAAGTAAAAATGAAAGCAAATAATCAACAACGTGCTATGTCCATAAATACTCTGTGGTTAGAAAAGTCAAAGCGGATCCTACCACTTAACTCTCGATTCGTGGTCTTGAGCTCCTCGCCGACCTTACGCTCGCTTTCTAGCGGACGGGCACGCTCCTGGCCGAGCTGGTCTATCTCCTTTTGGAGGCGCTCGATCTCCTCCTCGAGACCTGAAGTGATAATTGTTCGTCATAAAAAGCGACAACGTAGTCAACAGCAACCACTCAAAATTTGACTTACTCTTCTTTTCAAGATCCTTATCGGCTAGTCGCCGAGTCAGGTCCAACACACGCTCTTCCTAAGCTACCTTCTCGGCCGCTTCCCTCTCGGCTTCTGACCAAAGGCGGTCCACCTCCGCGGTCAGGGCCTTGTTCTCGGCAACCACGCCCTCAATTTGGTCGAAGCACCTTTTCCGCTACTTCGCCGTTTTCATTGCATCCTACGAGTTTTAGGCATACCACATAGTGAACAATCCATGGTATATATGTACTCCAACAGAATATGAGACCACTTACCTTAACTTCATTGACGAGCCGCTTGGCAGCATGCTCTACCCCTTTCGCCTCCTCGACCTCGGCGATCTCCTCATGGTTGGCCCAGTGGTCCCCACGCTGACGCCATATGTAGATGTGTTGACGACCATCGCGGGGACACCCCTGGATTTCCTCCACTTCGTCGTCGGAAGCCGCTTGAGCCTCCTCGCCCTCTGTGCTACCCCCAGCCAAGGTAACGGGTATCATAGGACCCTTACCCCGGCTAGGAGAGCCCTCCTGCGTGGGAGCCTCTACTAGGGCTGGAGATGGGGCCCGGCCTTCTTTAGTCGGAGTAGGGGACGGGGCTTTGTCTTCCTCCTCAGCCACGCTGCTCAGGGGAGGAATCCCCGCGGTGGCACCGGCTCTTGTCGGGGTGCTCGCCCTAGCCCTGCCGCGGGCCGGGTCCTTGTCGGCCACCTCCATCGTAGCGGCAACGGTGGGCTGCTCCACGGGCTGCTCTGTGGCAGTCTGTCCCGCGACACTCTGCTCACCGGCTCTGGCGTTCTCGAGCTCAGAACATTGCCAGGATCAACATCTGAGGCAGTACTACAAGGAAAACCCAATCTAGAGTTACTACACCGAAATTCAAACCTATGAAAAAAGGAACTTCTCTTGATAAACTTATAGATCAGAACTTCTGTGCGCCGTAGTGAAGACCCTTCTCTTGGCTCGCCTAGCCGCCGCCGCCGCTTCTATTCGCCCAGGTCGTGCCTGCTCGACGTGCGCGGCAGGCGGCTCCTCGGTAACACGGCCACCGTCGCCTGGGGCGACGTCGGGGCAGCTGTGGGGTCTGCGGATCAAGGTTGGGGCCGCCTCCTCCTCATCATCGTCCTCGACGATCCTGACAAGCCGTCGGCGCTTGAGTGCTCGGATGTCAGAAGTCGACCCTTGGCCCATCACAGGGCCTGCAGCTTCCCCTGTAGGTGCTACTCCAACTGAAGATGGCTCCACTATCATCACCCCTTGCCGGCCACCCTGTCGTCGGTGGTCGGAGCCGGCCGGTTCTCTCCTTCATCACTGCTGGTGTACTGGTCACACCGAGCAGCGTCATCCGCTGGGGGATCCATTCCGGCCGGATGCTCCATACCGGGCGCTAGCGACACATATACCGTCGCCCGGTCCACGTCTCCGATCTACAACAAACGTACGACAAGTCATTAGCATAAGAATGTGATACTTTTAGAACATTGCGGAAGGACTACAATTACCTTGGGGGCTGGCCGACCCAGCATGTAGGCATGCATCCGGTTGTTGCTTCTTACGAAGCTGTTGTCTCCCAAGTTGAACAGCTAGTTGATCCTTTGTTGGATCTCCGGCTTCTCCAGGTTGTCTGGGCGTAGTCTGGTCGAATCTTGCCCGCCCTGGTACTCATACGCGGCATGCACCCTTCTCTGACAGGGCATCACTCGTTGGGCGAGGAAATTCCCGACCACCCCTGGTCCATCCAGGCGTGACCAGTCGATCAGACCCATCAGCTCTGACACCTGACCGTTGAATTCTGGTCGGTCCGTCCAACTGGTCCTCTTCTCGGGGACGTAACCAACGTCACAGAACGTAGCGTTGCCTGGCTCTTCCCTGATGTAGAACCACCTCTTGTACCATTCGGTGAGGGAGGTGTTCCATGGGCAGCTGAGGTACTGGTTCTTCATGCCATCACGAAAATTGAGGTATACTCCACCTGCAATCTTGGAGCCTCCAACTGCCCCCTTATTCCTCAAGCAGAAAGGTAGCGGAAGACATCAAAGTGCGGCTCTATCGCAACATAGGCCTCACACAAATGAATGAAAGTGGAAACAAGAAGAATGAAGTTGGGATGAAGATTGCAAATCCCAATCTTATAATAAAGAAGAAGGCCTTGAAGAAACGGATGAACAGGCACCCCAAATCCCCTCTTGAAAAAATCTTCAAAAACAATGATCTCACTAGCTCTGGGATCCAGGTAACTCTCCCCTTCTGGCGCCCTCCAGCCGCCAAGCTCCTAGTCGTGCAGAAGCCCCATCTGGACGAGGTCATTGAGGGACCTCGTGGTGCTCTAGGATTTCTTCCACTCCTTGGCCATCATCTCAGCCCTTTTCTTCGAGTCACTCTTCGCTATTCCTATTGTGCGAAGAGCTTTGAACTGGGTGTTGAGTGGTTGAAGGTGCTAAGGAGGGCGATAGCAGGAGGCAGGAGGCAGGATACTGGTATGCAACTGCTAGGTAAAGAACAAGGGCACAACATCGGGGTCTATATAGTAGCAAACCCACCTTTTCCACTTCCTGTATTTTAGGGTAGTGGGCGGTTTTTGCGGCGGGTGCGGCGTTTCAGTTTTCAAGAATTATTACAATAAATTCGGTGGCCCTTTTTAAAATGATTGTTGGTTTCCTTTTCTTGATCCACGCGATGAGCGGCTGTGCAGTTAGCAGACACCCTTTTTTATGTTGCAGACTAACAAGATGGCAGGATGCTCCGTCATGTCACAAATTAATGCGGCGATACAATTTTTTCAAAAGCTAAGTACTTAATTTGATCTGTTCATTTGATAGTCTGGGGACTGTACCGACCACCGAGCATGATATGCTCGGGAACTGGTCGACCAGCCCGCTCATTCGAAAGTCTGGGGATTGTACCGACCACCGAGCATGATATACTCGGGGACTGGTTGACCAGCCCGCTCATTCGAAAGTCTGGGGACTGTACCGACCACCGAGTATGATATGCTCGGGGACTGGTCGACCAGCCCGCTCATTCGAAAGTCTGGGGACTGTACCGACCAACGAGTATGATACGCTCGGGGACTGGTCGACCAGCCTACTCATTCAAAAGTCTAGGGACTGTACCGACCACCGAGTATGATATGCTCGGGGACTGGTCGACCAGTCCGCTCATTCGAAAGTCTAGGGACTGCACTGACCACCGAGCACTATACGTTCGGGGACTGGTCGTCAGTCTACCCAGTCGCAAACAAGCGTGATATGATCGGGGACTGGTAAATTCAATTGCATAACATTTAACTAGGTAATTTTAATTTTTTTTAGACCTTGCTACAAGGCTCATACTTCACCTTCCAGCAAGCTCGGGGACTACATCGGTACGATGCATCTGGCGATGCACCTCAGTTTTCACTTTTCTATGAAGGATTTCCTTTTTGGACCTTGGCATCACGTGACTACGTCACCTATTACCAGGCTCGGAGACTAATTGGGCACACTTCACTTTGCAGTGAATTTGCTTGCTTTTTGAAAGACTATACTTTTCAGAAAAGTAAAGTGGGCACACTTTATCTAGAAAGAAATCTTTTTTGATTAAGAGCACCATGCATTCTTCGAACAACCTGCTTCTTCGATGTTGATCAACTAGTTTTCAAGTTGGTTATAATACCGTTGCAACTGTTCGGGTGACTTTCCTGATTGTCGAAAACGTCAAGCCTCACTTGTCGAAGAAGCTCAAGACGGCGTGTTACATCACAATACACGGTGCTCGGGGACTAGCTGTGGGGGTATAATCCCCTATACCCTTACGACTAGACTTGGACCAGGAGACTTGGCCCATCACGAGACAGTTCGAGGCTTGATCCAACTGCTCGGAGTTTCACGTAAGAAAACAAGACGTGGAGATCAAGCCAGATTCTAGTCGGTTAGAATAGGAATTGATATCGTATTATCTATAGCAATTGTAACCGACTAGGATTAGTTTCCAGATCTGTAACCCTGTCCTCTGGACTATATAAAGAGAGGCAAGGGACCCCCCATAGACAACTCAACTCAACACAATTCGATCCACAGCAATACAATCAGACGCAGGACGTAGGTATTACGCCCACACGGCGGCCGAACCTAAATAAAATCGTTGTTCGTGTCTTGCATCACCATCGAGTTCGTAGCTTGCGCACCTGTCTACCGATAAACTACTACCGTGGGTATACCCCAAGGTAGACTGCCGACTAGCTTTCGTCGACAATATATTTATTAAAGTCACAAAGCTGAGTTGGTTTCCAAACAAATGTCATAAATTGACTGATTTAGTGACCTTTTGGTTAGATGTCATCATGCTATAAATGTCATAAAATGACACATTTCTTGTAGTGTAAAGCCATTGACACAAACTTAGATGAAAAGAAAATTGTTTTGAAGGAAAGATGAAAAGAAAATTGTTGATTCTCGCATGATCATTGGTAGAAAATATAACCATTTGGGTAACCATATTACCTTTTGCTCATATTCCAAGTGCTTCTCTTTTGCTTTACTCCTGACAAATATATTCTCTTCCATAGTCTCACGTAGCTTCTAGGTAATAACATCCAATGTTTCTTCTATTGCTTTAGAGCGCTGCTCTGTCTTAACCACCTTGTTCTTTAGGTACGTAATTCAGTTGTTTGTCTTCACTCATCTATTTCATTTGCATCACCACCATCTCATTGTAAGACTCATCTCATACTTCAGACGACTTTACCTGAAATTATAGTGAAGATAAAAATATAGTTAGCAATTCTCCACTTAAGTAAAATGCTTAATGTCTTGTTCGGTTGATGCAACATAACTAGTACATGTTAATGTATGTATTTCAAAAAACGCTCAACCAAGACAACAATGGCACACGAAGATTCATTTTGCTTTGATGATTCATATATAAGTTATCAGGAAGCAGTCTAATGGCCATATGATTTAGTTCAAAAAGCCACATTTCAAAAGTTCATAGAGATATCCTCCTTTCAAAAGCATGTCGGTGAAGAAAGGAACTGCACTAAACCGAATGTCCAGAATTGATTGTCTGTCATACCTGATTTTAAGGACAAAATCAAATATAGAATCATATGTGTACACAGGAATCAATCACACACACATATGATGACAAATTACATAGTATCAAACACATAGTTTATTACATATAGAACAAATATATAGAGACAAGATATTTGTTAGTGTAGCAGAAATATACATTCTAATCTTCAAGTGAAGCCTCTAGAGCCATAGGGATGGTTGATTGAGGGTACATACATCTAGCACTTCTCAGAAAATTCACTAGCTCCACCATCCCATCCGGGCTTTTTGTCCAAGTAGTGAAAATAAACAAGCATAAGTACATCTCATACTTAATAATTATAACATGGGATTTACAAGGCTCAAAAAGGCTGAGACATATGCTTCCAGCAGTAAGAATTTTAATGAGTCAAACTTTAGCATTAGTTGCATCAAGTTTAGCAATGTCCTAATTAACCACGTGATCATGTACTACAAATAATGTATAGTGTAAACAAATTAATCATAGGTGTTCTTCTGTTCCATAAGGATCCCAAGGCCGCTTCTAACCATGAGTATGACTGTTATAGTAGTTTTTAATACTCTGTAGAGGTTGTATATCTTTACTCATGAGCCGTGATTTACCCTTTCACTCAAAGTGGCCAACCTCTTGACCCACTTCAAAAGAAGGTGTGGATTAATTGCTATGAATTCTTTCAAAAGTTTTCCTAATAAGTTAGTAGCCGCTAGGTATCCTTGGTAAGTACATATAGAGCCCCTTTCGATATGCCACACACATACACACAGTAGCACACACAGGAACAAAGGCCACACTATTAATCATGTGTCAAGCCTCTTTTACGCCTTTCAGTAACCACTAACAAGCTAGAAAATATCCTTATACTTGACTAAAGTAAGAACCATATAACACTCATGGTTGTCCTATAAGTCTTGGGTTGTACTACAAGTCTCTAGAGAGAAAACTAAAGCATTTGGAGAGTAGCCAAGTACTCTAGCATCCTAAATATTTATTGCATATGTCATTAGTCACGTTACATATCATGATCATTAATTGAGCACTTGCATCACACTAACCAATGCATGACCCCATAAGTGACAATGTACAAGGAAATTCCTTAGTGATAATCAAGGTAGGCACGTGAAATATGAATTAAATTGCATTACGGGTTCTTAGGAAAACAAGGATAGTCCATGCTATACTTGCCTTTTACGCTTGCTTTCCACTCAAGACAACTGCTCATAGAAATTCGTCGATCCTCTCTTCTACAGTTCCGGCCTCCACTCATAGCAACACCAAGCACAAAAAACATAAAAACAGGCAAAGCAAAGACATGACTAAGAACATTTCATCACTAAAAGGGAAAGCTTAAAAAAAGAGCGCACTAAATGGCACGACTCATTGCTATGGTCATTAGAGCACAAAAAACAACTGAAACAGAGCTATTGTTGATAAAGATGCGACTATCGAGATGTTTGCAACATAACTCAAAGAACAGACTATATTCTTGGTCTATTTTAGTTATTACAACAAGTTGATGGACATTTCAGAGAAACATCGTAAAGTTGAATGAAGTCAAATTATATTTTATTTTAATTAGAAAAGAAAAGATTACACCTTAGTCATATTTTATTTATAATGCTCATATAATACTTAAACCATTTAAACAACTAGCATGTGAGATAAAAGACATGTGACAAAAGCTAAAGGAAAGCATTTATGATTCGTGGTGGAACTAATCCGGTTATAAATAAAAAGGTATCAAGGTTGATATTAATCATATTAACATTGATTCGTGAAAGGCCGATGTAGAAATCCAATTATTTTTTAATATAAAAGACATTGAATACACATAAATCAAATTAACACTTATTTTGAAATTCAAGAGCATAGGACATATTAAACGTTTCTACTATCACGTAGTTCACGTTACTACGAATCCATCGTGACAAGAATGGGCTAAAACAGAGCTAAAACGCACAAGATATGCTAAGAACAGTGCCAGTGGCAAAACTGTGAATTTTCAAAACTTTTTTTTTAAAAAAAAAGAAAATCATATTTTTAAAGAGAATGGATAGCGGATTCTATATCCTAAAATCACAGCAACAAAAACGGCAAAACTAGGGGCCTCAGACTAACTTACTAGGGGCCTCAGACTAACTTCCTACTACTTCTGTCTGCTGGACTGTGGGCCAAAACAGCAAAGCCAGAGGCTTGAAACCATGGACGCCGGCTTGGAGCTTGCTGCGATGCAGCAGAGCTAGACCTAGGGCTCGGCTAGCAAAGGTGATGGTACAGGGGTGCGGAGCGTGGCCGACCTCACGGTGGCAATAGCTGGCCGAAGACGACGCTAGGCGCGGTGGGGCGGCTCGGGTAAGGCGGCGCTCCTACGACAAACTCGCACACACGGAAGAGAGCAAGAGAGGGGGACAAGATCGGTACCGAAGGGTGCCTCAACTGCTTGTGATGCCCATTACTTGGCTCTCGTCGTTGGGGATGCTGTAATGAGGGAGATCGACGACCTCCAACCGGGATCAGCCATGGTGACGATGGCGGCGATTGAGGGCGCTACAGACTGGGAGAGGGATCGGGGAGGAGCTAGGGCGTGGTGGCGTTGAGGGGCAGTTCTGATGGCCCCTTTTATAGGCAGAGAGGAGAAGGAGAGGAGAGGAGAAGCTCGGTCGCGAGCTCGTGCGCAGGCCGACAATGGTGGCTGTGATCTGTGTGCATGAGACAAGGTCTCGACCGGCTGTCGGGTGCATGGGGTGCGGTGGAGTGGAGGGCTCGGTCCACGTGGACAGGCCTGGTCACGCGCGAACGACTGGGTCGCGCGGTGCTTGGCTTTGGCGGAGATGAGAGCCAGAGGTTGCGGATGATCGGAGGTGGCAGATGACAAAGATGGCCCACATGTCGGTGAATAGGAGAGAGGGAGGCAAGCCGCAGGCGGGTGGTGGGCTGGCTGCTGGGCCTGCCTACAGTGTGGAGATGGGCTGCGACCCTGGGAAACAGAGAGCATGGGAAGGGGAAGGTGGGCCCGCCAGATCGGCCTGGGTGGGAGGGAGAGAGGTTTTAGCCCTTTTCATAATCATTTATTAAAATACTTTTGAAGTTTAAATCCAAACCTTCTTAAAATCAAACTCATTTTGAAATTTTTTTTGAATACTTTGAGTTTTTAAATTTACATAACTTTTGGAGATAAACCTTTGAACTTATTTTTAGATACACATTCAAATACTTCATTTTATAAATAGGGCAAAAACCGATTCCCATCTAGATCGAATTTTAACAAATTATTTTCACACATCTATTTCAGTTTAAAATTTTTGAGAAAATCATATTTTGCACTTTCCAAATTGTCAACAATCTATCCAATAAGAAAATTATTGAACCATTTATCTATATAGTGTATATTCATAACCCAAAATAAAAATTTTGAAATGTAACATTTTACAAGGAGCATGATATGCTTCGATCCAACCTCTCCGTCCCTACACTATGAGGTGGTAACCAGGGCTGTATCCAACATGGGGCCTCATGCCCCGTACTACGGCCTATAGGGGGGCTCATGCCCTGTACTACTGAATTGGAAATGTTATGAATGGACAAGAGTTATAAATAGATAGATGCGGATTTGAAATTTACCTGTGGTGATGGGTGTTTTGATGAGTAAAACTTGCTACTGTCCCAGCTGGTTTTGGAGACAAGAATTCCAATACCGTTATTTTTATCACGAATAACCTGAAATAGGTGATATTAGAATATTTTGTTAAAAAATCATGTCATGTTGGATGTTATTTAGAAGAGTTACCTTGAAAGTATACTCGTCGGTTAAATCATCCCCAATGTATTTATATCTAATAAAGAGGCAAAATTTTAGTCTATTTTTTGTCCGTCTCTCCCTAACTACCGGATAATTGAGAGTTCGTTCTATCTGGACTTATATATATCCCGTGTGCATACGAGTTAGAATAGCTCTTATCTAGCGCAACATTGAGTCCAATTCCAAAACGTATTGCTTTCTTTTTTTTTGTCTATCATCCCTTCTTCACAAAAACATAACTCGGAAAAAATAAGACGCAAAGAAAAGGGAAACTGATCGTGAAAAACAAAAAAAAAACAAACATGCAAAAAGAAAAGAGAGGAAAGTAAACAAAACTTTACAAAAACATAACATGGACAAAAAGAAGACGGAAGAGAAGGGAAACTGATCGTGAAAAAAAAAAAATCAAACGTGCAAAAAGAAAATAGCGGAAAGAAAAAGAAAGAAATTGGGATGGACAACTTTGTAGTTCCTCACGTCTGTCTTGCATCCACGAGTTCCTCACGACAGTTTTTTAAGTTTGAGACTTTTACATGTATATATCATTATAAAAGTTGATAATTACCTACAAACCATTAAAAAAATTGAGCTTACACAGGTGCCACTGCAAACCCTTTTACCCTGTACACCACTTCTGTCAGATTTGACTCTAGTGGTGTTAAACTACAGGTATAAAAAGTCAAAAATACCCTTCCAAATATTCAATTAATTTTTTTGAGTCTTTTAACCATCTCAAATGAAAAAACTCAAAACTAGAAAGTTGTAGATCTCGTCGAGATCTACAATATTTATATAAAATATTTTTATTTGATTTTCTATAAAAATATTTTTCTAAGACATATTAATCATATCAAATCATATATTTTTTGTATGGAATTTAATGAAAATAATTTTTATACAAAACATATAGATATTGTCGAGATCTACAACTTTGTAGTTCTGAGATTTTTCATTTGAGGTCATTAAGATGCTAAAAAAATTAATTACATATTCAACTTTGAGGTTATTTTTGACTTTTCACACAATCAGTTTGACACCATTAAAGCCAAATCTGGCGAAAATGACATGAAGGGCAAAAAAGTTTAGAGCAGTGGCATCTGTGAGAGCTCAACTTTTTTAGTGGCTTGTAGATAATTACAAACTTTTATAATGATATACATGTAAAAGACTCTTTAAGTTTCTGTTCCCCAATTCGTCAATATTTGTCCATCCATCCAATACTTTCAAGTTCCGTGAGCCGTTCCATGATTCTTTTAGTTTTTTATTTTCTTTTTAAGTATGTCTGATTTCTTATTATAAATATTTAAAATAAATAATAAATATATCTTTTTTGCGAACCATAGTCCAAACATAGATACTTATGCATGCATGCATGTTCACTTCTATGACGTAAAACATCATATATACTCCTATAAGCATCTTGAGAGACTAAAACCCTATATTTGGTAAAGCATTGAAAAAATTGTTTCTCTAAGAAGCCATACAAATGAATAGGTGTTGTGGGGAGAAGTATGGCTAGAAAGAAGCTATAAAAAGCATATGGCTTTCAATTTCAACTTATTTTGGCCATAAACAGGTTAAAGTTACAAAACAGAACATCTGAACCGATAGATCTCAAGGTTCTCAAAAATTTCAACAACTAAATTGTTAATATAGTTTTGATTGAGAATAAAATTTATTATTATTAGAACTTGCTTCAACCAATGGTTCAACTAATCAAGCTATAAATTGAAATCTTGAGCAATATGTCATCCAATATAATAATAGAAAATTATCTCCAACTTCCATGCATATACCAATGCAATCCTCGGTGAGGACTGTCACGTTGAAATCAAGAGAGTCTCTGCCACAATTAATCATCGAGCAGACCAATGTTAAACACGATGTTAACTAACTCCTAACCGATTTTAATCATATATTAGAATTACATATTCTTATTAGTTTTCATAAGAAATCAAGAAACTCGCGATATCTACCTATACCAACACACATATAGTATGAAATTTAAAGGTTCTAATATATTTATTAACATGTAAATATTTTTGCGTCTTACAATGAGAGAAAAATATCTACCAAGATTCTATTTTAGTTTGATACATAATTAGTAGAACATTATAATATTACTACCAATAATAACTTATATCATGGATGCCGTAGTTATCATAAAAATAAATTATAGCTTTTTAATTTTACAAAATGGGTAAAAAAATAAATAGACATGTAATATTCTCGTTTCGATTAACGTTTAATATGTCTTTTCTCTCCTCCCCTTGCAACGCATGCGCGTGTTTACTAGTATAAAAAAAGTGTTATTGTTAATTAGCCCAAACTTAGCAAGAAGATAACATACATCATTTCTTTTGTTCTAGGCCACTTTTGGACGAACTATATACCTTTAAAATAGAAAGTAGCAGCATTATAAATGCTCTAGTTACAAGTATGTTGATGCTTTGAATACTATTTTTTCTTCTTTGAGGAAATAGGAGGGGACAGTAAATAAGAAGGAAATGTACAATCGCTTTGATTAAATATAGGATGTTGTAAGCTACGCTCCTTCCACTAACACTAAGAGTACACTCAGGAGAAATTCGTCTGATATTGGATGATAGTATGGAGTGCTGGTAATCACAACCACATGATATGCTTCAATCGAACCTCTCTATCCATGCACTATGAGGTGGTAACCAAGGGTGGATCCAGTCCACCACCACATGATATGCTTCTATCGAACCTCTCCATCCATGCACTATGAGGTGGTAACATGGGTGGATCCATTGTGGGGGTTATAGGGGCCCATTCTCTCTACTACTTGCCAGAGCTCTGTGGATTTTATTAATAGACAGTGAGGAGAGAGGGGAACAGAGAAGAAAAGAGAGAGGACCAGAAGATGGGACTAAACAAGGGAAACTTACTAGAGGGAATGTTTTGCCTTCATATTCTTGTTTCTTGTCGCAAAATATAAGGGATAAGACCACCATCACTATGATAGTTACAATTGCTACACCCACTACCACCCAAACCCAAATCTTCTAACATTGACAACTTTTTAACTTGAACTCATTTTATTAGGTCCTAAATACTCATTTCAAAATTAGATGAAGATCGCGCAGATGAAAGTGAATCTAGTCATAACCAGTAAGCCAATGTTCATGGGTGAGGGACCTGGAACAAGCCATAGGCCAGCACTAGGTAAACATTGGCTATTGTTACTCCTAGACAATTACTTGAAGGAGCCGAGGGACCTCATCCTACTCCTATATAGAGAGTATGGTATGTCCACAACAACAACACACATTGCACAGGCCCTACATCCACGACAGAATTGATCAGTTTTCTTCTAAACTTTCAAGAAAGTTTGATCAAGAGGAGGGAACCCATCCTAAGCAAAAACCACAAAGGGAAGCAACCTATCTTGGCAAAAACAGGGCCCTAGATCATGGGATGGGTGCTTAAAAGGTCCTAATGGCTAGAGGGGGTGAATAGCCTAATAAAAAGTTCTACAACAACATTAAAAGCACTTTATTAGTATATAAGATGGCAAAGCGAATTTGGCACTAGCTCCACAAGGGTGATGCAAGCCTCCTACCCAATCTAGTTTCTATAGTCTCTAAGGAAGCACACAAAGACTATGTCACTTGCTTGCCAATAACCTAGTCCTCGTTATGGCGACACACTCACTTGGAGGTCCCTGGGCAAATTGGCCTCACACGCTGTTGACACTTCTTAACGCAACCACCGGATATCGGCGACGGCGCCAGAAGTGCCCTGGTAGGGTAACTCTATTTACTATTGGATAATTCCGCAAGCGCACAGAATGTACCGCTGTAGCACTTCACCAAGGAGTATTCCAAGGTATCGTAATTTATATTTTCCCAAGGGAAAGCGGCTAAGTGTGTTTAACAAAAAGGGGAATGAGATTCCTTGAGTTATCTAGTATCAACTAGTGAATAAGGGTGGTAAATAACGAATAGGAAGGGTAGTGGTGAATCCAAGGTCCTATGCTAAAGGTAAATGGTAGAGTTAGCTAGGTGGGAGGACAACGAGTGAGTAAAGGACTCCTATGTATCTAACTTGACTTCTGTGACTTACTTTAATAGATAATTGTCTTAACTACGCTAGAGCCTTACTAACTGTGTGCGAGGGATAGCCGAGCTGGTAAGACGCTTAGAAGGTTTTTCACCTAACCCCTTACCGAAAGCGACTATTGGGCTTATGGACGCCTTACCTTTTAAGAACTAGCCTGTACGTGAGGAGAACCTAATGCCGCCCACGATCTGTCACCTACTAGGGAGTGCGCTCCTACTTTCCGTTCAAGCCAGCGGTAATCAAAGGTAATCTTAAGTATGAGCACCACGCTCACACTTAATCCTACAACGCTAACTAGTTGCAGCTAGCTAGAGCTCCTATACAAGATAGGACGATGATGCACACACAGGAGTGGTTACAGGTCACTCACTTCACTAAGACAACTATATTACTAAAGTAAATGCACAACAAGACTAAAAGACTTGCACTAAGTAAGAACTCAGTAAAGTAAAGTAAGAATAATATATTAATAAAAGGAAAGTCTTACAAAAGTAGAAAGGTACAAGAGCTATACCAGACTCTCCAGAAGACGACTCCGGAGACCCCGAGCTTCGCTCGACTCGACTCTAACTCCCACTCTAGACTAACTACTACTCTACTTGTATGCTTGGAACTTGTAATGCACTTGGCCTTGGAATTGCACACCTGAAATGAAGGATGGAGGCTGCCTTTTATAGAGGGAGATGGAGTAGGGGTTACTCCATCGCCACGTCATCGATCCGCGTGACATCTTCTCTCCACCCTTGGATCAAACCGACCTCACAACCGCCATTTGATCAACGGCAGGGGCAAATCAACATGTGGGACATGTGGGGAAGGTCGGTGGGAGGCCACCGACCCTGGAACCGCCTTTGATGTGGGGTCGGGCGATCCCACTTCTGGGCCTCTGGGCCCACCAGCAGTGTCCACAGGGGTCCCTTATGTCGGTGGACTAGGTGGCACACCTGGGTCCCACCAAAGAGGGGTCGGGCGACCCCCTCCCTGTGGGCCCAGGGTGTCACCTGTTGTCCCCTCGATCTCCTCTTGATGATTCTGATGTTGGCTTTGTCAAATAATGTCTTGAATTTGTTGTTCCTGCATAAACAAGCTAAGAGTACAAGTGGAACTAGTTATGGATAAAATATGTTCATGTCATGTCGTTTCCCCTTGCAACCGAGGCATGTTGACGGTGTTTTGTATGTGGATTTCTATGGTATATCCACCGTCAACAAGATCCTCCAAGCTTAACCTTTGCTCGTCCCGAGCAAACAATCAAACTTAGCCTCGGTGGATCAGGTATTGTTACTATGTTCACATTTCAAGAGTACCATGTGTACAACAAAGTTCTTCTCTTTGCATGAAAAATTTAGCTATGTAAACTTACCCCTATTACCTTAGTCCCTTATGGGGCTTATGGCTTTTCCTTTGTCTTAGGTGGTTGAGAGACAGAACAGTTTGACTTGAGCACTAACTTTCTCATTCTTAGCAAGTTTCATATCAGAGGTTTTGTGATATTTTCAAAAGAAAGCTTAAATGTTCCTCTTATGGTTCTCTCATGTCACTCAAATGGTGTATGATTCCTCACCAAGGCATATGGTAAGAGTTGCCTTCTCTATTTCATCCTATTTCTAAAAGGCTTATGTGGAGTTCAAGGTAGGGATGAAAGGAGATAGCATACTTACTTTGCATGTATTGTGAAGTCAAAGCTCGGATCCTTGAAGAGAAGTGTCATACTCCCAGATCAAGATGTGCAAGTGTGATATATGGTGGACTAGGTTGCTCCTTTATTTGATAGACTCTCTATGTATTGAGACATGGCTAGCATTTTTTTCTTCTTTTTTTTTATATAGGAGCTTTCATGTGCTCAATTTTCTTTTTCTGTGGACTTGCACATGTCCATCTTTTTATTTCATTTTGCCTAGCCCTTTTGATGTCTCATTTACCAAATAATGCTTAGAGAGATGTTCTAACATTTAGAGTATGGAGCAACCTATTTAGTGGATGCGAAATACATGTGGTTGCGTACTTCCAGTGTAGAAGCAGCATATATATATGTGGTGTGTACGTGATCTTGATCTTAGGAGCATGAAAAGTCTCTTAACAAGGGTCAACAAGACTTGACGACACTCAACACAAAGCAAATAGCTTATGTGGAAAGGTTGCAATTATGTAAAGTAGATATGGCTGTGGTAGGAATTCATCACCATTGAGGAACAATTAAGGTTTTGATCATTTTAAGAATAAATCTCTGATAATCATGCATGCTTAGAAAAATATTATAGTAGCTCTTGTCTTACTATCTCATGTCCCACAACAACTTAGACTTAGTTCTAGCATTTGCAACCCACAAAGTTTTTAGGTTCATGGCAGTTTAAGTGAGCTAAGTGATCCATACTTAGAGAAATACTAAGTTGTATACTAGGCACTAGAGAAACATTAACAAGCAACTAGTCATAATTTCCATGAGGGATATAAACATACATGAAGCATATATGCTAAAGGGAAATGCTAATAAATATTTATTTATTTTTTTTAAGTAAGAATGATAAAATGCATGAAAATAAATAGGATAGAATACTTACCTTAGTGGGGGAGAGGATCTCCCCCAAGCTAGATATTCGCTCACTATGTTGGCGGGAAATTTTGGTACCATCCAGCCCAGCGTTGTGCGTCTTCCTCTCGCACACGTCGGATATGTTGGCCGTTTTGTAACGCCAGTTGCAATGTTGCTTCTTGCCCAATCTGCAATTCGACCATGTCATTAATGAGACTGTCCATACCTGTGGGCTGGTGACGCCTAGCCCTGTCCCTTGGGCGTGGAGTGCGTTGTGGAGGTAGACCCATGGAGTCTGAAGCATCCACTGACATCGCTTCATCGCCCTCTTCAACGTCATGGTGCGAGGATCCTCCTTGCTCCATCTGGGCGGCTTGCATCATCCTTCTTGTCACCCTGCGTGTCCCTGCAACATCTGGACTTGCCACTCGGGCTAGTCTAATGGTAAGTGTGCGGACCCCATACAACCGGCGCCTCGCACATGGGAGAGGAATTTCGGTTGTATAGCCCGGATAAATCATTTTAAGTTCACCATTTGAATCTCTTATGAGCATGTTAGCATTGATGAAGAAGTTCTCATCTACCACTCCTCTAACATAGCCAATGTCTTCAAAATAATGTGATTCAAGTAATCCAAAAGTATCGGCTATTCGAGTAATAAAGGATGTGAAATAGATGGGCTTCCCATACTCAATAGAGTTAAGCCAATAGTTCACTAGCAGTTTCACAGGGGAGACCTTGATTTTACTAACCATGGCATAGAGAATTTTAAGTTCATCATCAATTAAAGTATCAGTTCCCATGCCAGGATATAGAGTGCACATGATCCAGAAGTGAAGAAAGCGTAAGGTTGGATTATGGATTTCAATGGGAGTAGGATTTGAACAATCATTAGAGCCAGAAATTGCTTTCCAGAATCTAATTTTATCGAACATTCTAGTGGCATGATCTAGATCAAGTTCACATTCATGTTCACACCCTAAAGCAGTGTTTAGCAAACTCCAATTTAATTGATGTTCTTGCTCACACATGCGAAAAGATATTCCATTATTTGTGAGTTTTAGGGTGCATAGAAATTCCTTAGCAAGCAATTCTTTTCCAAATTCAGGCACTTGCCAAAAACTACTCCAACCAATTGCTCTAAACACCTTATCGAATTCAACATCCATACCTGTGCGGGCCAAAAGGTCCGGATCGATGATGCTAGTGTGTAGGAAGAGACCCTCTCGGATGATGTAGTACCTTTGCAACTCTTCTTGGCTTAACATGAGGCCGCTCTCGGGCTCTCTCATCCTTGATGGAGGCTCGTAGGGTACCATCCCATGGTAACCTTCTTCTTCCTCCCTTCCATGAGCATGGTGAGAGCCTTGAGAAGAGCTCTCACCCTTTGCTTTCTTGAACTTGCCGAAGATATGCTTCTTCATCCTCCTACACAAGTGAGGCAAACCAAGCTCCTACTACTACTACTATGCAAGGGGAATCTTTTTGGGTTTTTGTTTTGATGACTATTTCTAAACTAAACTTGAGAAATGGCTTGTAACAAAGAGAGAAGAGAAAGGATTGTGAGCTCGAAATGGTTCTGGTGGTTTTGGGTGTGGAGTTGAGCTCACAATGCTGTGGTATTTATAGGGGGAGAAGGGCAAGTAGTGGACCCACAATATAGGGGTCGGCCGACCCCCCCTAGAAGCACTTTGAATTTGAATTTAGCTTTATACAGGGAACCATTCTGCATGCTTTCAAGATTTTGCAGAGATGGTCCAAAATGGGGGTCGGCCGACCCCCATCCTAGCCCCTCCTCCACTTTAAACATTGTGTCATTGATTGTCCAGAAAAGTAAAGGCTAGGTGTGGACCAAAAGTTTTCAAATTGTTTCTGAGATTCCCTGTTTTAGTGCTTTGTGAAAGGTAAAAGATGAATGGCAAAAGTGGAGACATGTCTAAAGTGATTCCTATGGACCATGGGAGCACTCAAGCATGCCTAGGTGACCACTTTGCAGAATTTAAGCTAGTGGAGTGGTCCCAAAAGAATCAAAGATGAAAGGAGCATCTTATGACTAAAGTAAAGGATCAAGGGACCACTCTTTTTCAAACTTTAGCTAGTGTTACAAGCATAGGACTCCATTGTGATTCAAATGGTGGCCAGCAGGAGGCAAGTGGGGCCAATATGGGGGTCGGCCGACCCCCACATTGGAGCTCCCAGAGCATCCAAGTGCTGGGTTAGAACCTCTATGACTAGCAAGGTTGAAATGTGGTGAAGTGGGCCCCAAGGTGGGGTCGGGCGACCCCCCTTTGGGAGCTCCAGCAGCTCAAATTTTTATGACAAGTTATTCTCAAGATTTTATTTATTATGGCTAAACATTTTGTCGAAATAAGATATGCAAAATTCAAAGTAAGAATGCAATTGAAAAGTGAATAGTAGAAATTGAAATGCAGAAAATAAATATGGGATAACTACTGATTTACCTTATCAGCAAGGGCTCCATGTTTTAGGTCTGTAGAGCAGGACCTCTCCATCTTGTTCATCCTTCGGGTGCATCAGATGGTCCCGGAGACGTGGACCTTGATTGCACCTCTTTCTCCCGCCATACTTGCTTGGTATTGATTTTTGGTTCAGCGGGTTCCTCTTCTTTCTTTTCGGCCCTTTTGGCCGACTTACCTCTCTTGTCCCTTCGGCGTCGGATGTGGCGAGGCTTAGTCGGAGGTTCTTTGTCCTTCACCTGCATGTTAGCTTTATAACCATTGAATGGACATTTTACCTTCCATCCTGGGAATTGGAGGTGAATCTGGCCGGACCCCACATAGATGACTGCATTGACCGTGTTGAGGAATGGCCTTCCCAAGATGATCGAGACATCATTATTGGATCCCATATCTAGAATGATGAAGTCGGCAGGGACGTAGTCGTCTTGAACTTTTACCAGTATGTCCCTTGCCAACCCCTCAGGGAACCTGATCGTCTGATCTGCCATCTGCAAACGAACAAATGTGGGGTGCAAAGGCCCCCCTAGCAAATTATCATAAGTTACCTTGGCCATGATGTTGACACCCGATCCAAGGTCGCAGAAGGCGTTGTGGAAGATTTGCGGTCTGATCTCACAGGTGATGGTCGGCAGGCCTGGGTCGTCCTTCTTGGTGATGAAGGGCGAATCCAGAAGATAGCTCCAGTTGGATTGTACCGGAGGCTTACCGAACCTCGTAGTAACTAGTTTAACTCCTTCAATTGGGTCCTCAGGTTTCCCTGAGATCTTACCTTGCTCGAAGGATGGGACAGCTGCTGCTAATTGAGCTAATTGTGTTTCTAGCATTTTGTTAAAGCTCAACTGATTTTTCATAGCAGAGTTAAAGCTATCCAACTTTTCACTTAAGTTTTCAAGGATCTTATCATTAGCCATCATTTTCTTGTTAATGCTATCATTGATTTTAGATTGGCCTAAGACAAGATCTCTAAGAGAAGGTTGGTTACCAAAAGAATTATTGAAATTTTGATTGTAACCATTACCTTGATTACCTTGGTAGAAGGGGCGCGAGTTCCATTGCTGTTGTTGGGGCCGATACCCATTGTTGTTGTTGTTGATGAAGCTCACTTCCTCCTTTGTTTCGGGACAATTGTTTCCCGAATGATCATCTCCTCCGCACACTTCGCACCATGAATCAGATTCAATGGCCCGTGCAGTGGCGTAAGGTTGAATGGTCTCTTGCTTGGAACTTTCTTCCATCTTCTTCATTAAGAGGTCCATCTTAGCAGAGAGCATGTCCACCTCATTCAAGGCATGGACACCTCTTCTCTTGGGTTGGAGGCGTTCCTCATTCCATCCTTGGTTTATAACCATCTTTTCAATGAGGTCCTTGGCATCCTTGACATTGTGTTGCAAGAATGCTCCTCCAGCGGCAGCATCAAGGTGACTACGGGCCAAACCGGTCAGGCCATGGTAGAAACCTTGGATTAGGAGCCACTCCTCTATCCCATGATGAGGACAGGCGCGAATGTACTCCTGCAGACGTTCCCATGCTTCGGGAATCGTCTCATCCGCTTGCTGTTGGAAGCTGGAAATCTTTCCACGAAGGGCGCTGGTCTTGCCCATCGGAAAGAACTTCTTGAGAAATGCATTGGCGCACCTCTCCCACGTGGTCACTTCACCCTTGTTGGCGTAGAACCATTGCTTCGCCTTCCCCAATAACGAGAATGGGAAGAGGCGAAGACGGATGGCGTCTGCGGCGACATTCTTGATGGTGAAGGTGCCGCACACCTCCAAGAAGTGTTGGAGATGGGCATTGGCATTCTCATGTGGCTTTCCACAGAAGGGATTAGCTTGCACCATATTGATAAGCGCAGGCTTCAACTCAAAAGTCGCATCCCCCAAGTTAAACTGCGGACCCGTGGCGACATTGTCAGCCGACGGCGCAGAGTACTCAGAGATGGTCTTCTGGGCCATAGCTTCTTTGATAACCGGTGCAGATACTCCTTCCTCTAACGGATTCAGGTTCGAGATGAACCTTTGAGGTGGAACTTGACGACGTCTAGTTCTCCTCAACAGTTGCTCAGGATCTTCAACGAAGTTTGACGGCAATTGGAAACCGCTCATACACTGTCAGGCTTCACAATAAAGGAAGACAAGACAAGTGATGGGTTATCCCTATCACTACTTGATAACTAGCAAACTCTGGATTCTCTTTTTGTTAAAACTCTTAGACAGACGCTTTCCCCGGCAACGGCGCCAGAAATGCTTGTTGACACTTCTTAACGCAACCACCGGATATCGGCGACGGCGCCAGAAGTGCCCTGGTAGGGTAACTCTATTTACTATTGGATAATTCCGCAAGCGCACAGAATGTACCGCTGTAGCATTTCACCAAGGAGTATTCCAAGGTATCGTAATTTATATTTTCCCAAGGGAAAGCGGCTAAGTGTGTTTAACAAAAAGGGGAATGAGATTCCTTGAGTTATCTAGTATCAACTAGTGAATAAGGGTGGTAAATAACGAATAGGAAGGGTAGTGGTGAATCCAAGGTCCTATGCTAAAGGTAAATGGTAGAGTTAGCTAGGTGGGAGGACAACGAGTGAGTAAAGGACTCCTATGTATCTAACTTGACTTCTGTGACTTACTTTAATAGATAATTGTCTTAACTACGCTAGAGCCTTACTAACTGTGTGCGAGGGATAGCCGAGCTGGTAAGACGCTTAGAAGGTTTTTCACCTAACCCCTTACCGAAAGCGACTATTGGGCTTATGGACGCCTTACCTTTTAAGAACTAGCCTGTACGTGAGGAGAACCTAATGCCGCCCACGATCTGTCACCTACTAGGGAGTGCGCTCCTACTTTCCGTTCAAGCCAGCGGTAATCAAAGGTAATCTTAAGTATGAGCACCACGCTCACACTTAATCCTACAACGCTAACTAGTTGCAGCTAGCTAGAGCTCCTATACAAGATAGGACGATGATGCACACACAGGAGTGGTTACAGGTCACTAACTTCACTAAGACAACTATATTACTAAAGTAAATGCACAACAAGACTAAAAGACTTGCACTAAGTAAGAACTCAGTAAAGTAAAGTAAGAATAATATATTAATAAAAGGAAAGTCTTACAAAAGTAGAAAGGTACAAGAGCTATACCAGACTCTCCAGAAGACGACTCCGGAGACCCCGAGCTTCGCTCGACTCGACTCTAACTCCCACTCTAGACTAACTACTACTCTACTTGTATGCTTGGAACTTGTAATGCACTTGGCCTTGGAATTGCACACCTGAAATGAAGGATGGAGGCTGCCTTTTATAGAGGGAGATGGAGTAGGGGTTACTCCATCGCCACGTCATCGATCCGCGTGACATCTTCTCTCCACCCTTGGATCAAACCGACCTCACAACCGCCATTTGATCAACGGCAGGGGCAAATCAACATGTGGGACATGTGGGGAAGGTCGGTGGGAGGCCACCAACCCTGGAACCGCCTTTGATGTGGGGTCGGGCGACCCCACTTCTGGGCCTCTGGGCCCACCAGCAGTGTCCACAGGGGTCCCTTATGTCGGTGGACTAGGTGGCACACCTGGGTCCCACCAAAGAGGGGTCGGGCGACCCCCTCCCTGTGGGCCCAGGGTGTCACCTGTTGTCCCCTCGATCTCCTCTTGATGATTCTGATGTTGGCTTTGTCAAATAATGTCTTGAATTTGTTGTTCCTGCATAAACAAGCTAAGAGTACAAGTGGAACTAGTTATGGATAAAATATGTTCATGTCATGTCGTTTCCCCTTGCAACCGAGGCATGTTGACGGTGTTTTGTATGTGGATTTCTATGGTATATCCACCGTCAACACACGCCAACCCTCACTAGGGTGCCCCTCAACCAACACAAGATGAGGATCACACAAGACGAGCAATCCACTAGAGTACCTTTTAGCTCTCTGCTAGGGAAAGGTCAATAACCCCTCGCAATCACCATGATTGAAGCCAGAAACAATCACCAACCTCCACTCGACAATCCTTGCTGCACCAAGCCATCTAGGAGTCAGCAAACTTCAAGAGTAACAAGCAAATCCCACAGCAAAATACGATCACCATGTGCCTCTAGATGGAATCACTAAAGCAATGCACTTGGATGCTCTCCCAATCTCACAAGATGATCAAACTATCATGCAAATGAGTGGGAGGGTGTTGGATGGGCTCACACGGTTGCTATGTAAATGGCCAAGAGAGTGAGCCTAAGCCGGCCAACAACTATTTATGGACACCCCAAACAAATAGAGTCATTGGCTCTCTCACTGCACAGAAAATGGGGATGTCACACACGCATACGATCAGCTGCCGGACACTGGCACCCAGCGTCCGATGCTCAGATGGTAGCCACATGTCCTGCTTTTGAATCTCGCACATTGATCTTTAATGGTAACGAAGTCAGTCAACACTATAGTTAAAGGGGGCGTCAGATGCTTCAATGAAACCCCCCGAACACTGATCCTCACACCGAACGCTACTCAGAGAGGTCCAGAAACCCTCGGGGACACGTCAGATGCATCTGACGGTTCTTACATCGGACGCACCTCAACATTCGACACATGCTTCCTGGCAAACTTCTTGAGAACTAGCTAACGTCATGCTACACCGGACGTTGGAACAGTGTCTTGGCCATGTCTTGTGACTAAGCATCAGACGCACCGACGCTCTGCTCAAAACCATGACACACGACCACAATGCACCGGACGCTGGGCCAACATGTGATGCCTCTATGGCCAGTGTCCTGTCATTCCCACAACTTCTCTAAAACTTTCCTCTGGCGCAATAGAAAATATGTATTTTATTTTCTCAAAAGCGCCTCTCAAACTTCACCTCCTTTGCAAAAGTGCGCCAACACCACCAAGTGTAAACCACCATGTGCAAGTGTGTTAGCCTTTCACAAACATTTTCTCAAAGGAGTTAGCTCACTCACTAGATCCTAATGCATATGCAAGGGTAGAGCATCTAGTGGCACTTAGACAACCACATTTAAATATGAGTTTCACCCCTCTAATAGTATGACTATTAATCCTAAATCACTCACACCCTCTATGGTGTCTTCAATGCAAACCAAAAAGCTCCTAATCAAAAATACCTTTGTCTTGAGCTTTTTGTTTTTCTCTTTCTTCTTTTTCAAGCCCGAGCACTTGATCACCTTGCTTCCACCATCACCATTATGATCATCACCCATGCCTTGGAGTGTGCTTTCCTATCTCATAAACACTTAGAGCAATATGTTAGCACATAGGGGTTCATCAATTCACCAAAACCAAACTAGAGCTTTCAGTGCTCTAAAATATCCAAATGCAACTTGGAACCACACACCCCTCCTCTGGATGGATTAAAGTTGACATGGACGGATCTTTTCTAGGAGGTGGGGTTTTTTTGAGGTGGGGTTGGAGAAATTGTTTTTGCGATCATGCCCATCCCTTGGACATGTATTTCATTAAGTAGAATAGAGTCCAACCCAAAATAGAAACAACAGTAACAGTGGTTACGGCAGCAAAACACTTCACCCCTCCACTCTCAAAGCAAAGCGTACTACATTTTCACAATTTTGCTACCAAACAACTGTAGCTAGAAGCGTAGCCAAGTGCTAGTTACCAGCCGAGCACCAAAGCTCCGCTTCCACCTAGATTGCGTGTGTCAGCCGGTCTGCCTATGTAGCAATTCCATCAAACATTCTCCTGTTCCTCTCCTTCCAAAGCCTCCATCCCACTAGGAGGAAGACAGAATCAAAGCCCTTACGATGTTCATGCGGGATCATCTTCCTTGTAGCCAACCACCAAGGAATGGCACGTCCTGCTGGGGTGAAGTGAAAGTCGTGCAAGTGTAGCCAATTGAGGCACCGATGTCAAACCTCCCTACTAAAGGCACAACCCACTAGGATATGGTCCATGGATTCGGCATCCTGATCATAAAAAATGCACGTATCTATCGCCTGTAAACCATGGCAAAAGCGTCGCTCCGCCATCTAGCACCAACCATGCAGAGCGAGCCAAAAGAAGAAGCAAACCCTTGGTAGTGTGGCGGTCTTCCAAATCTGCTTAGCACCTAGTGGGATTGTCAATCTTAGGAACATGGCGCCATATGCGGAGGTGGTCGAGTAGTTTCCATCTGACAAAGAGGGTCCATGTGAATGAGTTTGGCCTATCCTGCAGCTAAACCTACTCAATAAGGTCATATAGAGTGGTTGCCACGATGACTAGCTACATGGTGGCCGCCCCGGACAAGTGCTGAACCCAGGCGTACTATGGCAAGGCTTCAACCACCAGCACCCTCTTCTTCCTAGGCCGAACCGCCGCAAACACCATCAATGCGAGATGTTGGATGCTCCTTCCATTAAGCCATCAATCTATCTAGAAGAACACAAACCTACTATCACCAAGAGTGATCGCCATAGCCTCATGAGCAAAGGCCAACACACCATGCTCAACTGTTCTCATTGCCCGACCTGTAGCCTATCGTGCCAGACCCATCATGCTCGGAAGGCCATGACCAGCCGCCTCAAGTCAACAATGCCAAGACCACCCAATTCCTTTGGCAAGCATACCATGGTCCAAGCAACGTCCTCCTGCCATCGTCGTCAGCCTAGATGAATCCATGCTATAGCTTGTCGATAGCCTCGATCACCCATAGTGAAAGGACTAGTGCAATGGTGGTGTGGACTGGAATGGCGGACAACATGGCCTTGACCAACACAATATGCCCAGCTACATTCCATGGACCTTCTTTCCAAGTGGGAATACATGCAGCCACCTTGTCAATAGGAGGCTACTTGTCCACACACATCAACTTGTAGACCCATAGCAGAATCTCCAAGTAATGAACAGGGAACTCAGCCACCCCGTAAGAAAGGATCTCCTGCACCCGCTGCATGTCCAACTTGATACAGTGCATTAGATCACTACACACTTGTATAGGATGGAGAACAGGCCTGAAGCAAGGCCGGAGACCTCGAGAATAGCCTTGATTGCATGGAGGTCGGCCTCCAATGGCGTGACGAAGACCACCACATGCTCACCCATGAACCCTCAACCGCTAGGATTGGCAATAGAAGGTCATTGCATTCTGCCCAACAGAAGCATTTTTTAACACTTCCACAGCCAATATGAATAGAAGCGGTGACAACAGATCCCCCTATCTCAATCCACAAGCATGGGAGATGCGGCGCCCTAGGTTGCCATTGAGAAGGATTCTTGTGCTCGCAATTGACAATATCACAGACACCTAGTTACGCCACCACCTTGGGAAGCCCATGTGCTGAAGGACCTCCAACATAAAGCACCAGGCAACACTATCAAATGCCTTGGCGATGTCAATCTTTAGGAGTACATATGGCACCCGAGCCTTGTGGATGGTTGTGCAACTGAGCTGAACCGATTTGAAGTTGTCATGGATACTCCAACCTCAGATGAAGGTGTTCTGGTTTGGCTGTACAAGCCATTGCAGCACAGGCACCAATCTTTGTGCCATGCATCGAGCCACCAACTTGCCAAAGTTGTGAATCAGGCTCATGGGTTGGTAGTCGTGGATCTCCGATGGTTGCTCCTTCTTCAGCAAGATCATGAACGTCTTATTTAGGTGATGGAAGCTCCTAGAGTCCTATGCCCAAAAGGCATTGATGGCGTGCATGATATCTACTTTTATGATGTGCCAGCAGTGTTTGTAGAAGAGGCCCGTAAAACCATCTAGGCCTGGGGCTTTGTCACTGGGCATTTGTTGTATGCTAGCCCAGACTTTGTCCTCCAAGAATAGCCGCTCCAAGTCCTTAAGTTCCTCCATTGGGAGGCCAAGTGCATGCACATCAACGCAACATGAGTGCTTAAAATTTGTGCTCATGATCCCGTTGAAGTACTCATATAGTGCTGACGCTTTTTCTCTCTCATGTACCAGCCGCAATCGTTGTAGATCCAAACTATCAATGCGATTAAAGAGGTTCCTATGGCATGCTTGGAGGTGGTAAAATTTCATGTTTGCATCATGAAGACTAGGTGTGTTCAGTCTAATCTAGTGGCCAAACCATACAGAAATGAAAAAGAAGTTGAGACATGTAGATTTTAGTCATGTTGAATGATGAGCTAGAATGAATTCTAGCATGTCACTTCTTTGAAGGTTAATGCTTATGAAGAGCTTTAAGAAGGTGGCTACTTACCTCAAAGATGATGAGTTGTAGCACTAGTTCTTCTCAGTTGCATTGAACTTTTCATTGGCTAAACAACTTGACCTTTGACCATGAGGACCTCAATTTGTCTCAATGAATGATCCTATGACTTACCCATGTCGATGTTCTTGCTACAGGGGTTAGTCTAAAAGTATAACCAAGTTCCATGCAAGTATGTTTGGTTCAATAATCAAGCATAGCACCATGTCTTATTTGATTAAGATAGTCTATTTAACCTAAGAACCATGCTTAATTCGAAAATACTATGGAGGTATGACCGGACCATATAGCCAAACCAAGGCATACTGACATAAAAAATGAAGCATGATAGGACATATAAGCTTCATTCTACTAGAGACAAGAGCTTGAGTGGTGAAGACAAGAAGCATTTTTTAGGGAGGTTGAAGACAAGAGTAAGAGGAGTGCACTAAACAAGAGGAAGGGAAAGTGATAAACGAGTCAACAAGTATGTCTCAAACATAGTGGATGTCGACTAGTGGGCTGAGGGGCCCATGGTGGGGTTGGCAAATCCCACCTTGGAGGCTCCAGCCACTTTGGTCCTCTCCCTGTGTATTCTTACCTCTAATGAAGTGTTCCTACACTGATGCTTTTTGCTCGGGGTGTCCTTCAATGCCCAAATGTGTTCGAGGGGGTCAAATGACCCCCTACACTTGGTGTAAGGTGTGCCATGAGTCATGGAAACTAAGACAACATCAAATGTAGGGGTTCCACTAGTGGCAACACACGAGGAGAACCATAAGTCCTAATCTACTCAAGTTAGGCACACAAGTTGCATGATGTTAATTTGAAGCCCACTTGTGGGGGCCTAACTGCAAGAACTCATATCACTATGAGATTTGGAAAACTTATGGTAAACAAAAGCATCTACAACCTCTATTGCAAAGATTTTGGACACAAGAGGAGTGAAGGAGTTGTAAATCTCTTGTTTGGTAGTGGTATGAAGAAATATTGAGTTGGAGATTTCTCAAATGAGCAAGGACTTGACGAGAGGATCAAAGGATAACTTCCATGCTCATTGATGAAATTCTCAATCTCGAGTGGGTGAGCCCTTTCCTTTTCATGACATTCCAAGTCCTCCTCAAGACTTGGATATGTCATGGTTGCTTGTGAAACCATTTCAGCTCACCCCCTGGATCAAGAATAGGACTAGATTCTACCCTTGTGCTAAGAGGTTGGGAAGTCCAAACAGGTAGATATTCTTTACCTATCCTATGACCAAGCTTCTCATTTCCTAGAGCATTCTCCAATATTTGCTAAATTGGCCTTCCAATAAAAGTGAGATGAAAGGAGAGTCCGGGAAGGTCAATGATGTAGAAATCTAGGGAGGTTTTTAGATCATCAACCACCACAGGTACACCTTGAAGAACTCCTGAACAATTAAGGACTTGACCATTTGGGAGCCTAGGACATTTTTGGGATTGGAGTAGGAGATTCTTTGATGAACCTTGAACATGGAAATGGGGAATGATGTTTATCCCAAGGCTATGATTATAGCAAATTTTACTAAAAGTTCCCATGACTTGCCAAGATATTCTTTTCACATGAGTAGGCATTTTAGTAATTTCATTAGAATCCTTGGCCTCATCCAACCATTCTTGACTTACAACAGTGGATGGATTCTCCAACTATTGTTGTTTCTTTTCTTGGTTAGATTTATGGCCCTCATGACTCCTAGGCCTTAGGTGTCTTAATGAATATCCAAAGTCAATGAGTGGATCATCATGAAACTTAGAAGGAGGAGCACCATTGGGATTATTAGGATCAGGGATGATTTTAGAGATGGGTTCAAAGGATTAGATGTAGGCATAGAAAAGAAGAGGATAGATTTTTCTTTTATGCATCTTAATTCTTCTTCTATGGGTGCAAAAGGCATTTCTTTTGGAAGTTCATCCAAGATCCTAGGTTTTTCCCAGTGTGCTACTTGAGAACTCGAGGCGTAAAATGGTGTTGGTTTGGTAGGTTTTTGAAGAGATCTCTTCTCGAGAGGGTTTGAACAGTGTTTATTGGAAGGTCTCTTATGGACATTCCCAAAACTAGCAAGATCATCTGAGAGTTTGGCGTCGAAATCGAAGGAGTGATTTGGAGGATGGGTTTCTTCCTCCTTTAATGTTTGTGGTATTTGTGGTTCAGGATCAATGGTGAAATCTTTGGATGGCATTGTTGGTGATTCAGCTATCGAGATTTCTCCTTGCTTGGGGATGGATTCCTTCTCTTCCTTAGGACATTTGTTAGTGCAAAAAGAAATATGAAAGATTCCGCTAGTGCCTAGAACATCATCATAGCATTTTACCAGCAGTATTCCAAGTATCATTATTTATATTTTGCCATAGGGAAGCTAGGGTTAAGAATCTGATAATTCACTATCATACATCTACTAACTCAGAGTATCAACTACACTAAAGCAAGAGTAAATGATATACTATAAGATAATTCAATTAAGTGCATATAAGAGAATTCAATAAATGTATAGATAGTCATAGCGGGAGGACAACGGGAAAGATCAAGGTTCCTTTGTACTTCTCTATTACTTAGGTTCTAAGGCAATGGAATATGAAAAGATATAGCAGTCACACAATGGCACTTTGGAGCAGCAGGTCCTTTTCGACTCTCGAATAAGACTAGGAAGAAAGTAGTTGGGGGAAGGCTTGCAAAAGCTCTACGAAACACCAACCCAAACATGGTGGAATACAAAGGCCTGACAGGGCTGTCACCCCTGGGGCTACCACAACTATCCGTGGGATTGGGCACAAACTCAGGTAACTATAGCCTAGACACCACGTCTACACTAGCGTTTACTACTCTAATTACCTTGCATAACTAGAGCACTCAATACGAGAAAAGATCCAATGCCAAGATATAACAACTATACTAATCAATATAAAAGGCATAAAATAAATAGAGAAGATAATACATTAAAGCACAAATTTTACAAAGAATAAATATAAAGACAAACAAAAACACTAAAGAAGACTCCTCCAAAACCAGAGCATAGTTCCACTCTCCCTAACTCCCAACTAAAACTAATCTACTACATTGGAATGTCTAACCCTAATTCTATAGAGAAGAGAGGTCATCCATTCGAGAGACACCTCTACAACTCATAATGACAGTTCTCCCCAAGGGGGGGTCAGGCTTGTATTTATAGCCTCCTAGGAAGCACCACAACCCTCAAATCAAACCGACCTAAACATGCGGTCAAGATTACTCCTCAAAGGTTGTGGAAGCAGGATCCATGAGCCGGAGCCTAATTGGCTACTAGGCTCGGGCGGCCACCCAAGGTGGTGGGGCAGGCGCCCACCCCCTGTGGCCATTTGCTTCTAGACTCCAGAAAAATGTATTTTCATGTAAAATTCATATTCCTTCATCCGATACTCCAAATAGGGCAAATGATATATGGATTTCGATCATCTCGACAAGCCCATCACAATGGTGGAGTCCAATTCATCATTTGCGATACTTTTATTCAATGATTAGTTTGCCTTTAGCTCTTTTCCTATGTAACCCCTACAAAACATAGATGCACCAAAACTCATGGAATTTATAAGTTCAAACCCCTAGAACTATGTTGGTGAGCATCTTTTTGTAGTTACAAAAGTTATATTGACAGTTAAAAATAGGAGTTAACTACCGTCAATAGTTCATCATACACATTATTGTGGTGAGTGTTCTCAAGAATTTTATCTAGAAGTTTCCTCCCTTCACCAGTGGTATGACGAAGAAATGCTCCTCTAGAAGATATATCAAGGAATTATGTGGAATGTTTGCTAAGGCCGAGGTAAAATTGTTGTAACAAGGTTGGCTTGGTTAAATCAAGATCAGGGCCAAAGGATATTACATCTATGAAACGGGCCCATGCTGCACCTAGAGACTTCTTCTCCTTTTGTTGAAAGTTTAGGATGTCTCTTAGTGAATGGCCAAAATGGTCTATGAAACGGGCCCATCGCTATGAGACTCGGGCGAAGCTCATAGTGAATGGCCAAAATGGTCTATGATGAACTAGGCGGCTCCAACTTAGCACTCGATGGAGCTGCATAATCAAAGAGGGTTGTTTGATCCATTTAGATGTGTGTAAAATGTTTTAGTCAAACAAAGATAACTTAATTATTTTTACCCTAGTTAAAACAGCTACCGTTCCCTAGTAACAGCGCTAGAAAGCTTATTGACACCAGAAGTGGCAAACTGTTATACCACAAGCATACGATAGTCAATGTAGCCTTCATTGGGAGTATTCCAGATATCATGATTTCCACGGGGAATGTGAAGTGAACTAACTAGGTTCAAGATTGCTAGAATGTTGTTGATATTTGGGAACGCAATAAGGAATTGATCCGCAAGCGCACGGATATCGGTGAGCACTTCACCCGGGAGGTTATCCAGAGTATCGTATTTATTTTTTTACCACTAGGAGAAAGTGTGCATCTGACCAACCCGGTCTATTACTACTAACCCTTTAGGCAACAAAGAATGTTTCTCGATGTGAGTGATAAATAGAGAAGACTACAACCGTAGTCTCCTTCTAACCTTGGTAAGGATGATCTACTGTTCTATTGGCGAGGCAAATGGAATCTAGACACCACAAAGGATGTTCAACCCGCACCTATAAACCCTATCCTTCCTGCTAACGAGATATGGTCTGCAAAGGTAACTTGGAATTGTCACGTTCCTCACTACTACCACAGTCTAGCTAGTCAGGGAATATCTATGAGTACCCCAGCCTAAACACCATGTTTACGTCAGCAATGATTACTTTAAACTCTACGCGAAGAGATTAAAGTAAACTCATAAACCAAAAGAACAATAAAACAAGAACTTACTAGAATTTAGAAGTCGAAATACTGAAGAATCCTAGGATCAAGCCTCGGGTTAGGAGAACTTGATCCCGCAGGTACAGGCTCGGAGTAGACACCGACAGGCCGGGCTTCCTCCAATCTACACCTCCACTCTATCTCTGTCAATCTAGTAGAAACTAGAAGATCTATTTCTACTTACATTGGTTGCTAAGCCTAAAAAAGAAATTTTATTTAGAGAAGAGGTTTTCCGTCGAGGGCACCCCTCAACTCTATGATAACTTCTTGTCTCCTCCAGGGGCTAGGGGGGTTTCCTTTTATAGTCCTCCTCCTCTATGCATTTTTGGATCGGTAGGCGATGTGGTACTATGTTATCCTTGATCCTTTAGGTGGGTGGAACATCGTGTGCGAAGAGAGTCCTGATTGGCATCCAGAGGGGGGCGGGCGCCTAGGTCCTCAGGGTGGGCGCCCTGGGCCTGGCCCCTTTCGGCCTCTGCTTTCTTCCCGTGGCTTTTGGAGTCTTCAAGATGGTAGAAAATTGCGCGGTGCATTGATATCTCTATGTAATCCTGACATGTGGGCCTTTCTTCCTTATTTCCTGATAACCCCCTGTAGAAACAGATAAACAACAAAACTCGTGGAATTCTGTCAGATCAAACCCTAATTCAAGGTGTTGGTTGCATATTGGTCCTTTCTCTTGTTTATTTGATAATTAAAATTGATACTTAAGAACTGTCAACAAATACCCCCATACTTAGGCTTTTACTCGTCCTCGAGAAAAGGATGGTTAAGAACAATATTTGGGGTAAAACATTTTAAAACATTATTTTCATAACTGCAGGGTGTTAAAATTCCACTGTGTACTATAGTCAGGGAAGTATATAGTTAAGAGTAAAAGATCCTTTCTTCTCAATCCTGTCACTTGGAGTTTTTGTATATTTTTGAAAGAAAGTTAGCATACCTTTTTGTCCTCATAGGTTCTCTCAGATCACTCATTATCTTTTATATATCTCACTGAGGTTGTTTTAATTGGCAAAAATTCTCAAGCATACTTACTTTGTATTTATTGCCTGATCAAAACAGGATCCGAGGAGGGGAATGTCATACTCTTAGATCAAAGACTTTGGAAATTGAAATCTTTGTCAACTCTTGCTGGCATATTGCTTATTAGAGGGACCATGGGCTATCATTTTCTTTTTCTCTCTTCTTTTTTTTAAGTGGATACCGAGGTACCCCTAATTCTACTGCCGGACACTTGTCCATTTTTTCTGTGAGGTTGTCGAGCACTTGCTCCTTTTTATTTCCTCAAAATATCTTTATTTTTGCATAGCCCATGCCTCTAATGCAATAATACTTCGGAAGAGTGAATCTTTCTGAATAAATGTCTTGATCTTAGGAGCATGATAAATCTCTCAACAAGGGTCTAACTCATTTTGAACAAACTCAATACAGAGTAGATAGCTTTTATAATCATAATTAATATTTTCAGTTTTATCAGGCATATAGAACACAGAGGATGGTAGCTAGAATTAATTTTGAAATAAATTCTCCAAGCAACAATGATATCAAGAATAACAAACTCATACCCTACCATCTCACATTCCATACTGTCTTAAGTAATATAGGTTTTTTTAAATGATTTTGTAATAGTTACATGTTTCAGGAAATATCACAGAATGAGATTAATCATGATTAGAAATATTTTAATCTTTTTAATTTATCATGTCGGAAACAGTATTCTGCATAATCCAAGATATGTGTATGTGTAATGTAAAGTGTGTAGAGTGTGTACCTGAATCGTGAAGTGGTGTAGTCGAAGTGTGTTTGGCGTGTCGAGGGATCTCCCCCATACTTGTTTTCTGCTTTCTTGCACAAAAATAAAGTAGAGACACACAAGACATAATATTAATAATACTCTTTATTAATCTTGAGGCATTTATTACAAAAGACTAGTAGTAAACTGATAGCAAACTGATGATAATAGTAAACCTAAACCGAATTTAAAGATAGATAACTAAGATGCATTTGTCTCAAGGTCTAATCTAGATAACTTAGCGGCGCTCTAATTCCTTAATCTTCTTGTTGGCACTGGCGAGATCATGCCTAAGGCCTAGTATAACAGTGTTGTGGTTAGAGAGCTGCCTAGTGAGGGAATTAATCGAGGACTGGAGGTCTATGATAACTCTGTCTAGTCTGCGAACGTCCTCATCAATATCCATTATAGTTTTGCGACGCTTGGGAGGTGTCTCAAAAGCATTGAGAGCGTGCTTCGGGGCTGCCTTTGGAGGGATGAAACGGACTTTGGCTGCTCTAATCCCTTCGAAGTAAGGCCTTTCCTCCTCCGTAGTGTAGCGAATACTACTGATCTCGCCGCTCCGGTTGGTCTTGACTCCAACGACCGTCTCATTGGGTCTAGGTGGAAGGATCCTTGTACCGGTTGGCACCTTGATGGTGCTCTTCGACTTGGATGATGATCCCTTGAGGTGTAGGGGTTGTGGCGGTGCGGTGAGAACTAGTTGAGCATGGTAGGATTGGGCGGAGCTGCGTTGGCGTAATGGCATGGCTTCTAGCTGTCGCTCTGTGTTGGCCGGGACGAGAGCACGGGCATCGGGGTCTTCCACAGGCTCCATGTTGAGGTTGAAGGGGACGACTTCCCAATCATCGTGGAACTTCTCGGCCATTGGAGCAGCAAGGAACTAATCAAGCTCTAATTGAAGAAGAAGAGAAGGCTTGGTGGTTTGGTGTTTGAAAACTGATGTCAGGGGTCTGTTTATATAGGGGTCAAAAAGTGCCTCTAGGGGTTGTTCGGGTTGCTCCCGTCGATGTGCGTGCGAAACTTTCCATCTGAGGAATTATTCGGATTACCATAAGTGCATTTTCCATAATAGAGAAATCGAGACCGAGGGAGAACAGGAGCTGGGTGCCCGCCAACCTGATCTGGGCGCCCGCCCTCTCTCTGGCCCCTCTGTGGACCCACTTTCACGAGCGCGTTTCTAGATGCAAAACTATTTAGAAAATATATATATGACCCAAAAACATCAGACTAAAAAAATTCGGGCTCTAATTCTCCATGGGAAGGTAAAAATGGACTACGTCTATTTCTTCTAATTCTTTATTGGGCTCTAAAAATAATTTAAGACATTGACTATTTACCTTGAATAACGTACCTTCGTCATTTTGAAGTGTGATAGCTCCGTGGGATGATGAATTAATTACCTTGAATGGTCCTTTCCATTTGCTCCGGAGTTTCCCATGCTCGAAAAGCTTCACCCTAGAATTAAGAAGTAATACCTTATCTCCGGGTGTGAACTCCTTCTTCTTGATTCTCTTGTCATGCCACCTTTTGACTCTTTCTTTGTAGATCTTTGAATTGTAATATGCTTTCTCTCGCCATTCTTCCAATTCTGATAGTTGCATTCTTCTATGATCTCCAGCAACGTCTAGGTCCATATTCCATCTCTTTATGGCCCAGTGTGCTTTGAACTCTAGTTCAACAAGTAGGTGGCTAGTCTTCCCGTACACCAATTGGTATGGAGACATTCCAATTGGGGTCTTGTATGCTGTCCGGTATGCCCAGTGTGCATCGGGTAACTTGTCTTTCCACGCCGTTCCCATTTCATTTACTGTCTTCTGAAGAATATTCTTGATTTGCTTGTTGGAAGTCTCTACTTGGCCACTTGTCTGAGGATGATAGGGGATAGCGACGTTGTGACGGATTCCATGTTTTGATAGATATTGCTTGAAGCGTTTGTCGATGAAGTGTGCTCCTCCATCACTTATCACTACTCTGGGGACTCCAAATCTTGGAAATATAATTTCTTCAAACATCCTCTTTGAACTGATGTTGTCAGCATGCTTGCAAGGTAATGGCTCTACCCACTTGGAGACATAGTCAACCGCCACCAAGATGTACTCACACTTCTTTGATGGAGGAAATGGACCCATGTAGTCTATTCCCCAGACATCAAAGAGCTCAATCTGAAGGTTGTTGGTGAGTGGCATTGCATCCCTTGTATTTATGTTCCCGTGCCTTTGACATGGCCCACATCTTCTGATATATTGCTTCGTGTCTTCATACATTGTAGGCTAGTAGAATCCACACTGCCAGATCTTTGAATGTGTACGGAATGCTCCATAGTGACCTCCATATGGTGATGAATGGCATCTGTCGATGGCTCATCCCATATATGTGAATGACTTTCTTGAATAAGCTTCTTCTTGTTTGCTCCTGGTGGTACATACCCTGAAACCATAAAATTAACAATATCTGCATACCAGGGGTCAGACCTGTTAATCCCGTAGAGCATGTCGTCCCGGAGTGAATCATTGATGGGGGTTTCCTATGGACTCTTAAAATACATTCTAGACAAGTGATCAGCAACAGATTTTTCTACTCTCTTTTTATCTTTTATTTCTAAGTCAAATTCTTGGAGTAATAAGATCCATCTAATCAGGCGAGGTTTAGCATCTTTTTTAGTGAGCAAATATTTTAGTGCAGCATGATTAGTGTAAACAATTATTTTAGCTCCAACTAAATAAGATCTAAATTTATCAATGGCAAAGTTTTTGATCGCGGGCTATTTAATTTCGCGCGAGGCTATTCTAGACGCTATTTGCGCTATCGCGCACGCTATAGCGGCGCTATAACCTCGCTATAGCGTCTGCAATTAGTAGTAGCGGCTGCTGTCGCGCGACGCTATAGCGGCGCTATAGCCGCGCTATTGCGCGCTATTTAAATACAAACTGGGAAAATATAAAAGTAATGCTCAACTGCAGCATAACTAGTTAACCATAGAAGTAGAACAGAACCTACAGTAGTCATAAGTTTATAACGGCACAACAACCACTAAGTACATACGCATAAGTGCATAACATAACAATTAACAATTTAATTTGAACTTAGCATAACAGCCAAGAAGTGCAAACTGATAGTTGAATGAATCAAAAGACCAAATCAACAAAAAGTACTGGACATCAACTCAGCAAGTGATACTATGGACCTTAGTCACTTTGGGCTTCAGAATCTGAACTTGGAAAGGATGGGGATGGCATATCATTGTCGTCTTCTCCATCAGAAGATGCAACACTGATGTCTTCATCATCCGTAGCAGTAGGGATATGGATAAACCTCTTCCTTTTTTTGTTCCTTTGACCTCCCCTCCTTGTTTCTTCTCTTTGAGATGCAGCTGCAGTTTCTCCCTCTTGATCATGATCTACTTCTGTTGGCTCAATGCCAGTGATCCACTCATTGTCTTCATCTTCTAATGCATCAACCATATGCACCTCAAGGGGATCCTTATCCTTGTTGTCCTTCTTTTGCTTTAATTTTGAGTTGAACTTGATGTATACAAGGTCCCTCATTCTGTCATGAAGCAGCCTATTTCTTTTCTTTGTGTGGACCTACATAGAGTTCATTGTATATTTATTATTTAATAAGTGCTTAAGCTGAATGCCTAAATCAGTTTCTCACTTCTCAGGTTTGGTGCAAAGAATGAAAGATTCTTACTTGTTCAAAAAAACTCCAACATCTTTCACAAGCTGATGAACTGCATGTCAAAGAGAGAATTCTGGCAGCTAACTTTCTCAAGTTTGGTGCACTACTTCCATGGTTCAGCCACCACTTAGCTACATACAAGTGAAAAGAGAAGGCAATTTTAATTCTAATAGTAATATACTAATATTGTATATACCAAGACAGTGAGCCAATTTAAATTCTAAATTTCTAATATTAGACAGAGACACAGAGTGCAAGTTTCATACCTGGATCAAAATGAATGTTTTTGCACTGCCTTTTGGCAATTTCTTTGCCAAATGATCCCTCTGCATCCTGAAACTTTTGAAGCTCTTCAATAATTTTGTCCTGAGTGTCGGCATCTCTCACAAGCTTTGTGATGCAAGTTATTACACCATCCCTAAATGACTCATTATCCTCTATTTCAACCTTATTTTGATAATAGTAAAAAGAATTCAAATAGTATCCAGCCCTATGCAAAGGTGTCTTCATCTTACTATCCCACCTTTTGTCAATGAAATGAAAAACTTCCTCATATTTCTTCCTGTCAACGTTGAATCTCCTAGCAATCTCATTCTTAGCCTCTACTAGATAGCCATACAAGAACCCCATTGATGGCACATCACTGTCCATTCTCCTCAACACAGTAGCTAGTGGCTCAAAGTAATTAACAGCAGCCTCAACTCCTCTCCAGAAACTATCAGAGGTTACAATCTTGTGTGCTTTCTTCCCTTTGACACTCTTTAGGTACCCTAACTCATTGAGTTCATCTTCCCTAAATAGCCTCAGAATTTGCTTCTTGTTTTCCAACAAGCTTTTCAAGTTGAGATAAGCTGTAGCAAACCTTGTTACCCCACACCTCACCAAATCTCTAGAAAGGTACTTCCTCATTAGGTCCAAAACTCTAGTATGGGCATATAGGAAAACAGTCAGGCACTTTGCTTTGCTAATTGTTGCTGCAACTTTTGGCAACTTTCCTATATCTTCTAGCATGAGGTCTATAGTATGGGCAGCACAACCAGTCCAGAAAATAGATGGGTGCTTTGCTTTCAACAGACTTGCAGCAGCCTCATTTGCCCTTGCATTGTCAGTCACAACTTGGACTACATTTTGCACCCCTATTTCCTCAATACATCTATCAACCAGGTCAAAGATGTATCTGCCATCTTTCTTCTCAGCTGAGCAATCCACTGAATCAAGAAAAATAAATACCATATGCACTATGAACTACCAAGTTCATCACACCTCTACCTCTCTTGTCTGTCCAAGCATCTGTCATAATTGAGCAACCATGTAGCTCCCAAGATTCTTGATGAGACTTCAATGACTCCTGTACTTTCCTTTTCCTTTTCTGTAAGAATTTCCCACTCATCTCATATGGAGTTGGGCCTCTCAAATTTCTGCCAAAATCTCCTATAGCCTCAAGCATAAGATCAAAGCTAGGCAATGAAACAGTGTTGTGTGGGATCCCTGCTTCATAAAAAAATTGGCAAATGTACTCACATGCCCTGTCCCTCTTCTCCTCTCTTTTTTCAGTAGACAGCTTGGACTGAACCTTATTTTCAACACCAGATTTCCCCTTCCTTGCAGCAACTATTTCTTCTGGTGTAAGTTTACAGAACTTGTCCATAGGACCACCTGAAGATGTTCCTTTGCTGCTCACCTTCTTCAGCACAATCACTGAATTGCCTTCTCCATCACTTTGTTCCTCTCCTTCAGAATGACTCAGATCAACTTCAGCTCTGTCATCTTCTTTGTCCTGTTTTTTCTTTTGCTTGATGTCCAACTTCTTTGACAGCAACTGAACCATGGAACTTTGCACATCAGATGGGACTTTATTGCACTTTGCAACACCAAAACCAGGAACTTTGCCAAGGTGATACTTGATTCTAGTAATGCCACCATTATAGATGTTGTTACAATAGTTACACTTCAGAGAATTCTTCTTGTTCACATCAGGCATTGTGCAGTGCTTCCAGGCTGGGTCAGTTGGCTCAGCCACAACATCATTTACTTGGTTGGCTGTAGATGCAGTGCTAGATAAGCCTACAAAGTGGACATAATTAACAAGTTTATTAGAATTTCAGAACAAAATTATCACTACTGCTGGTCTACTACTAAAATTAAACAGTTAATTAGAAGTTCAGAACAAAATTATCACTACTGCACTGCTGCATTAATCGATTAATCAAAATTCAAAACAATCACTGCTGCAGTGCATTAATCAGTTAATTAGAACTACAAATGACAGGGCAGGGGTGAAGGAAATAAAATGACAATTCAAATTCACATATCACAAGTCAGATTTCATAAAGAAAAAACAGGGACGAAGAACAGGGCAGGGTGAAGGAAATCAAATTACCTAGTGTTGGCGCACTGCCAGGAGGGGTTTGCACTGGATCTGGATCAGTAGCCATTGTTGGGTGACTACGCTGCAAGACGCCTCCGCTGCCCAGCCGTCAACGCCGGAGCTTTCTACCGTAGCGTCGCCTGCCGCCGTAGCCCCGCCTGCCGCCGTGCCACTGTCTGCCGCTGTGCCACTGCCTGCCGTCGTCGCCCAGCAAACGATGTCGCCCAGCACCCACTGTTGCCCAGCACTCGCCGTCGCCCAGGATGCGGCCGCCGTCGACGAGGAGGTCGGGTCGAGTGAACTGGCGATAGGCTAGGTTTCCTTCACTGTGGCCTCACGTATGTGACCCTGTTTTGGGCCCTTAGTGGGCTAAATTAGGATGGGCCGAGGTTTTTGTTTGGACAGTCTTTAAAATAGGTTTAGCGGCGGATTAGCGGCGCTACAGCGCTAAATGCATTTAGCGGTGGGATAGCGCGCGATAGCGAGGATAGCATGAATAGCGCACTAAGGGACAATATCGTTGCGTGACTTCGTCTGGGGCGCTATAGCGGCGCTTTAGCGTTAAAATAGCGCGCTATTTAAAACCTTGATCAATGGCAAAGACAACAGCTAGAAACTCTTTTTTAGTGGTTGCATAATTAAGTTGAGCTCCTGTCAAAGTTTTACTGGCATAAGCAATTGCATGATGCTTCTTATTTTTAGTTTGTCCCAAAACTTCCCCCACAGCATAATCACTGGCATCACACATAATTACAAAAGGCAACGACCAATCAGGGGGTTGAATGATTGGTGCAGAGATGAGTGCTTTCTTTAATAAATTAAAAGATGTTAGACATGCATCATCAAATTCGAAAGGAGCATCCTTGGCTAGCAAAAGAGTAAGTGGTCTAGCAATAAATGAAGAAACTTTTATGAATCTACGATAAAAACCAGCATGGCCAAGAAAGCTTCGAATTCCTTTTATATTCACAGGTGGAGGTAGTTGTTCAATTACTTCAATTTTAGCTTTATCTACCTCAATACCTCTTTCAGACACTAAGTGTCCCAGCACTATTCCTTCCCTAACCATAAAATGACATTTTTCCCAATTAAGGACTAAGTGCTTTTCTTCACATCTTTGGAAAACCTTGTCTAAGTTTTCAAGACAACTATCAAAAGTTTTTCCATAAACAGAGAAATCATCCATGAAAACTTCCATAATCTCTTCAAATATAGACATCATGCATCTTTGAAAAGAAGTTGGTGCATTACATAACCCAAAAGACATTCTACGGTAAGCATAAGTTCCATATGGGCATGTAAAAGTGGTTTTGCTTTGATCATCGGGATGGATCGGGATCTAATGATATCCTAAATATCCATCTAAGAAACAGAAGAACAAATGGTTTGCTAACCGCTCTAGCATCTCATCTATGAAAGGTAAAGGAAAGTGATCCTTTCTCGTGGCTTTGTTTAGTTTTCTATAGTCTATGCACATCCACCATCCTGTGATGGTGCGTTGCGGAATTAGCTCGTTCTTTTCATTCATAATAACAGTCATGCCTCCCTTTTTAGGCACAACTTGAACTGGGCTCACCCACTCACTGTGCGGCACAGGATATATAATCTCTGCATGCAGCAACTTTATAACTTCCTTTTTAACTACCTCTCTCATAGTGTTGTTAAGTCTACGTTGGGGTTCTCGAGAAGGTGAAACAGAAGGATCTGTTGGAATACGATGGGTACAAATCATAGGACTGATTCCTGTAAGATCTTGGAGTGAGTAGCCAAAAACTGAGTGATGTTTCTCAAGAATGGTCATTAATCGCAGAGTTTGCTCCTGAGTGAGTTTATCACTAATGATCACAGGAAACTCTGGATTATTGTTTAGGAAAGCATAGATAAGACCGGGTGGTAAAGTTTTAAGCTCTATGGGGGGTCTAGGTGTTTCTGCAAACTCATCTAAGGGTTCAGGTTCAGAAGGTTTGGCTTCTTCTTCTATGAAGAAAGGAGTTTCGTCTTCTAAGTCTGATTCTTCTAAAAGTTCTAGAGATGCAGCCTTTACCTCCTCCATAGGATCAGGCAAAAGATATGACTCAGCCTTATTGTTTAAGGAGTGTGAAATTGTTATTGAGATTTTAATGGTTTTTCCAAAAGAAATATGTAGCTTTCCAGTATGTCCTTCATAGAGGAGTCTTCTAAAAGGTTGTCCTATCAACAGGTCGAAGTCCCATGTATCTAAGATATAGAAGTTCAAATGAACCATGGAGCCTTCTACCGTAAGAGGTAGGACATTAATAATTCCAAGACTGGGGACTAATCGTCCCGAAGATTCCTTTATGACTTTTATTGTGGGGGTTAAGACAAGATTTTTAAATAGTTTAAGTGCAAAAGATTCAGACATGATGTTGATCCCCACAACAGGATTATAAAGAGCATTAAATCGATCAGAATTATAAGCACAGCGTATAGTTATAGAGGGTGTGTCCAAATGGATCACATCAGAGGAAAGCTCTGATTCCTCCAACCATTCGCTACTCATGACTGAGATAAGCTCTCTCAATTGATATTCACTTGGCAAATAAATGCTAAACTGGCCGTTTTGGGGTTTGTCAATAGAATGGTAGTTTGAAATGTTTCCAAAATCGGCAAAAAGATCGGATTCTATATCCAACATGAAGTCCGGTGGTGGAATTTCTTCCTCTTGTGGCTCAGAACATGGGATAGCTAAAGTAGATGAAATATTTGGCATAGTGTCTACTTCGGCTTCGTAGGTTTCATCATGAAGGGTATTATCCATCTGAGCTTCTAGGATTCTATCTAGGATCACTCTAGCTTCATCAGTAGGGATGCGAAAGAAAGAACCTCTAGACATTGTTGTAGCATTTGTTTGTGATTTTTCTGAAGACCGCAAAAAAGTGAAATAAAAGAACAGGGTCTTCAAGATTAACGTTTGGACCAGATTCTAAAAGATCAGAAAAACGTTTCCAGGATTTTCCCAAAGTTTCATTATCTTTTTGTTTAAAAGATAGGACTTCGAGTCTAAGGTCGGCTATACGGTCGAGGGAATAGAAATCTAGACAAAATTTGGCTCGTACAACTCCCCATTCACCTCGTTGTTGACTTACTTTCTGACTGTACCATTGTCGAGCTTCTCCCCTTAAAGAAAAAGGAAAAAGCTTCCAACGTAAAGTTTTATGAGAAATGCCTTCAATGCAAAGACAATCACATGTTTGCTCAAAATCTCTAATATGAAGGTAAGGGTTTTCGTCTTCCTTTCCCAAAAAAGATAGGTTTTGAATCATGGCAATCAACCTAGAACTTAACTTATACTGGGATGTTTGGATAGGTTGTGATGATTCCCACGGTAAAAGGTCAGTTACTGAAGGGATTGCAGATTCATGGATCGATTTAGAATTTTGGTTTTCCATAAGGTAAGAGTAAAGAAAATAAATAAATAATATAAAAGATAAGAAAAGATAAAAGTATAGATACAAGCTAGTAGTAAGACTCAAGGTTATCTCAGCAAACCGTCTTTCTCCCCGGCAACGGCGCCAGAAATGCTTGTTGATATTTGGGAACACAATAAGGAATTGATCCGCAAGCGCACGGATATCGGTGAGCACTTCACCCGGGAGGTTATCTAGAGTATCGTATTTATTTTTTTTAC
This sequence comes from Sorghum bicolor, assembly GCF_000003195.3. NCBI lineage: Eukaryota > Viridiplantae > Streptophyta > Magnoliopsida > Poales > Poaceae > Sorghum > Sorghum bicolor. Next base: position 8,537,494 of record NC_012877.2, read on the forward strand.
CACTAGGAGAAAGAGTGGATCTGACTAACCCGGTCTATTACTACTAACCCTTTAGGCAACAAAGAATGTTTCTCGATGTGAGTGATAAATAGAGAAGACTACAACCGTAGTCTTCTTCTAACCTTGGTAAGGATGATCTACTGTTCTATTGGGGAGGCTAACGGAATCTAGACACCACAAAGGATGTTCAACCCGCACCTATAAACCCTATCCTTCCTGCTAACGAGATATGGTCTGCAAAGGTAACTCGGAATTGTCACGTTCCTCACTACTACCACAGTCTAGCTAGTCAGGGAATATCTATGAGTACCCCAGCCTAAACACCACGTTTACGCCAGCAATGATTACTCTAAACTCTACGCGAAGAGATTAAAGTAAACTCATAAACCAAAAGAACAATAAAACAAGAACTTACTAGAATTTAGAAGTCGAAATACTGAAGAATCCTAGGAGCAAGTCTCGGGTTAGGAGAACTTGATCCCGCAGGTACAGGCTTGGAGTAGACACCGACAGGCCGGGCTTCCTCCAATCTACACCTCCACTCTATCTCTCTCAATCTAGTAGAAACTAGAAGATCTATTTCTACTTACATTGGTTGCTAATCCTAAAAAAGAAATTTTATTTAGGGAAGAGGTTTTCCTTCGAGGGCACCCCTCAACTCTATGATAACTTCTTGTCTCCTCCAGGGGCCAGGGGGGTCTCCTTATATAGTCCTCCTCCTCTATGCATTTTTGGGTCGGTAGGCGATGTGGTACTACGTTATCCTTGATCCTTTAGGTCAGAGGAACATCGTGTGCGAAGAGAGTCCTGATTGGCATCCAGAGGGGGGCGGGCGCCCTGGGCCTGGCCCCTTTCGGCCTTTGCTTTCTTCCCGTGGCTTCTGGAGTCTTCTAGATGGTAGAAAATTGCGTGGTGCGTTGATATCTCTATGTAATCCTGACATGTGGTCCTTTCTTCCTTATTTCCTGATAACCCCCTGCAGAAACAGATAAACAACAAAACTCGTGGAATTCTGTCGGATCAAACCCTAATTCTAGGTGTTGGTTGCATATTGGTCCTTTCTCTTGTTTATTTGGTAATTAAAATTGATACTTAAGAACCGTCAACAAATTTGATCAAAGACTAAAGGTTGGGTATAGAGAGGTCTGACTAGCACTAATATCTGTTGATGCAAAAGTAGATCTGCAAACACAAAGGGCTAATACCCGATTTAACATTAAGGCGTGCCAGCCGATTTGACCTTACAATCGACAAAGGTGATAACTCGAACACTTTGGTCCCGACAACAGCGATGCGCCCGGATGTCACGGCCAAGAGGTATTCACGCGGAACTGGAGAATTCACTAAGATTGACTTGAAGAATTCTAAAGAACTCATAATAAAAGGAAAATATGCAAATTGATGAAGTCGTCGAAAAAGTAGATACTGGAATAGATGTAAAACTTGTGTTTGATTGATTGTGTATATCCATTACATTGCCACGGGGTCTATATTTATACCCTGTTCACAAGAGTTACAACCAGACACGACTAGGACTCGATTTCCAAATTGAACGGAATCCGTATACAAAATAAACTTTAATAACTATGGAAAACATTAAATCATCCTCCACAACCGATTGGTACATCGCCATGAATCGATTGACAACCCCTGCACCTTTCTCCATGACCATCAGCAAACCACCTCTCATAGCCATCGGCACCAGTCATTGGCACGAATCCATCACCACTCCTGGACTTAGTCATATCCTGTCGTTTTCCCATCGGCACCAACCCTCATCGGCAACTCTTCTGTAGACTAGCCACCACTTTCCTGCCTGCCGATCTACACCTCATTAACTCCAGATACGCGTCCAAAGATACATGTCCAAAAACGGTGTCAACACATGCCCCCCAATTTCGGAGTAAAATCATTAATGCTTCGAAATTCTCCTTAGTAATGATGCCTTTCCAGAATTACTCCTTCCTATCAGTAATTAATCACCAAATCTAAACAACCTCAGCCCGGTCTTCCAGCACGTACCTCGAATTTCTCAACTTCTCGAACTGAATCTCCCTAGAATACGTTCATCGGCAACATTTCTGTTAGAAGAGACTCCCAATGAACCGACCAGGAGATCTTGCATAGTAAGATATCTCCAAAATCATGATCGCTTGCTATCAAATCACCTGCGCAATCCCTTGATTACCGTGTGAACAGTTATCATATCCACCTGAACACCCTCGGATTTCTCGGATGCGACAAAGAGATAAGTCAGATTTGCCCCTGCCCTCTTTGTCCTATAAATACTTCCTTCTCCGGTACTCTTCTTCCATCCTGTCATTCTACAGCCTCAAACCCACCTTCCTGGCGGTGGCACTGTGCGAGAACTTCAAGAACTCCGACAAGAATCTCCTCCAACAATCTCCCGAGTCTTCGATTCTTTCCTCCTTTTGGGAAGAAATGGCCATCAACTTCGTCGTCCCTGAGGTCAACACAACACCCCCTTCTTCTTTTTACCATACTCCTGTTGTACTCCTATTCCTTTGCGAATCTATTTACTGAGTACGTTTTTTTCTTTGTTTCTTTTCTGTTCTTTCAACCTTCAAACCTTTTAGGAATTGGCTGATAACATTGCGATTCCTACCGATCAACCCCACTTCTAGTGTCTTGGTCCATTGGGAAACCCAGATCCTACCGATTTGATAAATGCAGAGACAAATAGGATCCCCTTTAGAGCCGAAAACTTCCCTTTAGATCTGTGGAAAGACACTTTCCGATCCTGGCCTAGCCCTACCAAGGGATGAAAAGTTTGGTTCCTGAGAATCGGCAACTCGAATGAAGTCCAATGGGGTGAGCGAAAATTAGACCAGTGCATTAGGCTATCCATTGCCGATATGGAGAGGAACGAGTCACTGTTGAAAGGTGCCTCACACTTCTGGTCAGATACCCTCAATGCCTTCATATTTGGACATGGTCCTGCTTCTCCTACCCTTGCCGATGTACTCATGCTCACCAGTTTAGACATATCAACTGCCGATGATAACCACCTGTTCGATAATAAGCCCAGTTCAAAGGTAGAAACTCGCAGCATCGGCGGTTGCTCCAGGTACATTCAGAAATACCTAAAAACAGGATCAGTTGGGCAAAGGGAACATGCCATCTTTCTAAATATGTGGCTAGATAATTTTATATTCTGCGGCCGATCGGCAGGTCTGACTTCTATTTATCTATCGGCAACAGAGAAACTAGCCAACGGTGGTCGCTTCCCACTTGGCCAATACTTGTTGGGCTCTGTTTATCACCTCCATCAAGTAGCCAAGAAGCTTTTGTTAGGCCAACCCATCGGCAACTTAGGAGGACCCTGGTGGTTCATCAACATGTGGCTCAGTGTTCATATGCACAAACGCCTGGGATTTCACCTCTTCGCACAGCGCTTTCCTAGAGACATTGTCGAAGATTATGAATTGGGTGATGAAGAATCGACAACTCGCTCACCTTTGAACTATGGTGAAGCTGCCATAGTCTTACCTAGTACTAGTGGCAACGAAGACTAGGTCAGCCGATTCATCCAAACTCTCTATGAAGGTCTGGCCAAAGATCAGCGGGCATGGATGCCTTACGAGGATCCAGAAACCAGATTCCCGCTCACTTTCCATCCTTTTGATGATGCCCTCAACAAGGACCATGATCTGATGATGGCAATTATCACTCCGAGAGCTATACCAGTGAACATCTTTGGCAGTGGGAAAACTTCCAACCCCACCTATGACTTCTACAACCCATCAGCACTAGCTCGTCAACTGGCTTTTGGACAACTGCCGATTGGACTGACTTATGCCGATGTGGTGAAACCAAGTGAAACCATAACCAGCGGTCTTGAATGGATCAGGATAGCCCAGCTTCCACCAAATGCCGATACGTTAGACATTGATCTATCGGCTTGGATCCCAGCTCTCTTTATCACTCAAGCATACAAACAGTGGTGGGAAGAGTGGAAAGAGCATCTATTCTATACATCGGCTCCGACATATCACGGCATGATCGACCCCAAGTACAAGGTCCCTGAAAACACTGTAAGTCTTCAACCGATACCTCAATCCCATTGTTACTTTTAACCTTATCAGTAACTCACTTCCTCCTTTCTGACTAGGTTGACAACACACCACCAACAGTCAGCAGGAGTGGAAAGCCGATCAAACTCCTACCATCAGGCCAAATTTCTTTGATCGGCAACAACGCACCAAGCCTGGCAGCTCTAATGCATCGGAATGTGCGTTTTAAGAATATAACCACTAGGCGGTCAAAGGTTTCTCCAACGGTTGCTGCTGCTACACTGGCACAAGCCTTCAAGGTAGACCTTTTGACTCCTTCAATCTATACCGATTCCATCCTATACTTACACAATTTTTTTAGGACACATCGGCTGCTATGGGAACCTCATCGGTAACTTTTATTTTTTAACAAGTTTTTCACCAACATTCTTTCATATTTGGACTCATGAAATCTTGCTTATTGTGACAGCAAACTAGCAAATCGGCAAAGACCAAAGGTACCAAAACAAGTGCCGATGCCCCCCAGTCCAGTCAAGTCAAGAGAAAAGGCCCCAAGAGCACCAAGTCGCAACCAAAACGCTAGAAGACAGCACCGCCTTCTCCTCCTTGTCCAGTGTCACCGATTCATGTGGAATTGTCCCCCTCTTCACCAGAAATCTAGACACAGCAAGCACCATCTCCTCCTCAACCAGTACCTCAGCCACAAGAAACACCGGCCGATGTGCTTGAACAGACTGCCAATCCGGTGGATCCAACCGTATCATCGGTAGTCTCTTCAGAACAGACAAGCACCGCACCCCCTCAAGGTAAAGTACTGTCCATAAAATTATCACCGATGGATTTATTTATATATATTTTTTAAATTATAATTATCCTTATTATTTCTCAGTTGACATTGTTTCATCGGCAACTCCAGCCGATCAACCTGTGGTACCAGCGGCATCGACCAGCCAGAGGCGTGAAATAGCTTTGAAAAAAGTAAGTTATCTGATTTCCATTCTTTATATCACTAATATCTGATCATTAAATAACTTATCTTATTTTCCTTCAGGAACAAGACTCTCCGGATAGCTTGTTTTCCTTCACCATCGATATTTCCGATGATGAGGGTGAGGAAGCAAGCTCCTCTCAAGCAATAGGGATCTCATCGACAGAAATCAGAGTCAAACTGGAGGACCTGATGGCCCTGTTACACCAAGACACTACTCAATTGGTTGATGATTCTCATCTAGCCAAAGCTCTGTTCAAGGCTCTTCGTGGTCAAATTCCAGCCGATGTCGAAAAGATCCTTTTCCAAGCTGCACACTTGGAAAGCCGTCAGCTCCAGTACCAAAAGGCTACCCAGCGTCTTGCCGATAGAGCCACCCATGCCCAACTCTGAGAGGAAGTAATGCAAGTGAAACGCCTTGCTGATGAGAAGCATAAAAGCATCGGCATCTTGCAGTCCTCAGGGGAGACACTGAAGCAAAATATTTCTGACCTATCGGCAAGAAGGGAGACCCTGCTAGCTGAGCTCAAACAAGTGGAGGAGGCTCTGTCTCAAGCCCAGCAAGAAGAAAGCCAGCTGCCTGAGATGATCCAGACTCTTCAGCAGGAACGAAACATCGAGGCTCGCAAGGTGCTGCAGATGAAGAAGAAGCTGAAGCCAGTGGAGGGTTCTGCCAATGAAGACATCCGGGAGATAGAAGAAGCCGACCAAATCCGCCTGCGCGCCATATCGGCCATCCAAGCCTTGCTGAATGTATGAGCTCTTCATCGGCAATTTGTCTTGTCCTGCCTTTTAAAATACTTCTGATTATTCTAGTCTAGCCAATAGGACTGTTATCGGTACCTTTTGAAACATTATGCATAGCCCCAGATACATTTCATCTAGCCGATAGGAAGGTTATCAGCACTTAAACTCTTATGCATCAACCCAAATGCTTGGGTAATACTTCTGTAGATACTTTCCGTTCAATGCTCTGGGAAATTCAACTCCTTCGAGAGTTTCCAAAATATAAGCATTACCAGGAGCAGACCGATTTATCCGATAAGGACCCTCCCAATTAGGAGACCATTTACCAGACTTTGAACTTTTAGTCCCAATCGGTAAAATTAATTTTCACACCAAGTCTCCGTCAGCAAACTCCTTAGCTTTTACTTTTTTATCATACCACCTAGCAATTCTCTTTTTATTTTCTTCTATACTTATCAAAGCTCTCATTCGATGCCCTGCTAAATCATCTAGTTCATCTTTCATCAAAGTAGCATAGTCATCGGCAACCAATTGATCTTGAAAAATATATTCGCCTAGATCCAGTCTTAATTTCCCACGGTAGCACTGCATCGTGTCCATACACTAACTGATAAGGTGAAACTTTGGTCGATCCATGACATGCCATCCGATATGACCATAAAGCTTCATTCAACAATGTATGCCACCTCTTAGGATTTTCTTCAATCTTTCATTTGATGAGCTTAATAATTCCTTTGTTAGACGCTTCAGCCTGCCCATTGGCTTGAGCATAATAAGGAGAAGAATTCAACACTTTAATTCCCATACCGATTGCAAATTCATCAAACTCTCTCGATGTGAACATAGTACCCTGATCGGTAGTAATCGTTTGAGGAATACCAAATCGGTAGACAATGTGTTCTTTCACAAAATCAATCATGTTAGCCGATGTCACTTTCTTCAAAGGAATAGCTTCAACCCACATAGTAAAATAATCAGTGGCAACCAAGATGAACTTATGTCCTTTGCTTGAAGGTGGATAAATCTGGTCGATTAGATCAATAGCCCATCCCTAGAACGGCCAAGGCTTAATAATAGGATTCATAGCCGATGCGGGTGCCCTTTGAATATTGCCAAATTTCTGACATCCTTGACAACCTTTAAAATATTTAAAGCAATCCTCAAGTATAGTCGGCCAATAATACCCGTTTCTCCTAATCATCCATTTCATCTTAAAAGCCGACTGATGTGCTCCACATACTCCCTCATGGATCTCACCCATCAAACTTTTAGCTTCATCATCATTCAAGCACTTGAGTAGAACTCCATCTATCGTTCGATAATATAACTCTTCTCCAAGGAGTACATACTTAATAGCCTGAAACCTAACACGCCTCTCAACCTTTTTTGATGGATCTTTTAAGTAATCAATGATCTCCTTCCTCCAATCATCAGCACTGATTGCCGATAACGTATTTAAGATAGGCTGATATACCGAGGCATGCTGAGCCAACCGATTAGCCTCCTCATTATGCAATCGAGGAACATGCTCTAATCGGAAATCATTGAATTCCTTCAATAGTCGCATACTCTTTTCATAATAGGTTATCAAGACCTCACTTCAGCATTCGTAAATCCCAGCCAATTGATTTATAACCAACATAGAATCACTGAAGTTTTCAACAGCATCAGCATGAACCACTTTTAACAATTCCAACCCTTTGATCAAAGCTTGATACTCAGCTTGATTATTTATTGACATGGCAACAATCGGCAAAGAAAACTCATACTTCCTTCCTCGAGGAGAAATTAGTACTATACCGATTCCTGCCCCCCGGTCACACGTGGATCCATCTGTTGATGCAAAACTGATCTGCAAACACAAAGGGCTAATACCCGATTCAAACGTTGAGGCGTGCCAGCCGATTTGACCTTACTATCGGCAAAGGTGATAACTCGAATACTTTAGTCCTGACAACAGCGATGCGCCTGGATGTCACGGCTAAGAGGTACTCACGCGGAACTCGAGAACACGCCGAGCTTAAGTCGACGAATTCCTAAGAACTCGTAATAAAAGGAAAAAGTGTGACGAAGTCGTCGAAAAGTAGATGCTGGAATATGAGTAAAAACGTGTGTTTGATTGATTTCTTGATTCATTATTACAAGGCCCTAGGGTTTATATTTATACCCTGCTCAAAGAGCTACAACCAGACACGATTAGAATTTGAATTCCAAATTACACGGAATCCGTATACAAAACGATGCAAATAATTAAGGAAATAACAAAACTATCCCTTGTGACAAATCGAAACTCCTCCACATGACAACTGGCAGCTTTCGGACTCCTCCTTTGCATCATCGGCAGTCCCTTTGCCATAGTCATCGGCAGACTTTTTTATCTAGCCATCGGCACCATATTACTGCCTGTGGACTTAGTCACATTCAACCTCTCCCTCATCGGCAACCATCATCATCGGCAACCCGCTTTGTAAACATCGTACTGCCACCTTACCCTGCCATCCTAGACACGTGCCTAGAAACGGTGTCAACACATGCCCCCCAGTTTCGGAGTATAAAACTATTAATGCTCCGAAATTCTCTGCAGTAATGATGTCTTTTCCCGCAATTAATGCTCCTAATCTGGTAACCGACAACCTCAATCTGGACAACTCTGATCCTAATCCTCCGCAGATTCCTCGAAATCCCCAACTTCCTAAACGGGCATTTTCTCAGTCGTGCATCGGCAACAATACCGTTACACAGATCTGCCGATGTCCTGACCAGGATATTCGCACAAACGGTTACTTCCCCTCTATCCGCCCATCGGCAATATGACCGTTACAGAATATCGCCGATGGACCGACCAGGAGATCTCGCATAGTAAAATATCTTCAGATAATGACCGCTTCCCATCAAATCACCTGCACAATCCCTGGATTACCGTGCAAACAGTTACCATATCCACATGAGTACCCTCGGATTTCTCGGATGCGGCAAAGAGATAAGTCGGATTTACCCTTGCCCATTTTGTCCTATAAATAGTTCCTTCTTGGGTACTCCTCCCCCATCACACCATTCTACTACCCAACTTTACTTTTCCAGCGGCGGCGCTATTTACAACCTTCAAGACCTCCGACAAGCACTCCTCTTCATCAACTCCGGTGCCCTCCAACGTCCTCTTCACGACAAGATGGCCATTGGCTTCGTCGTCCCTGAGGTCAGATCTCCATCTCATCTTCTGTATTTTTTATTCCTGTTCATCCGCGATTCATCTTACTGAATATTCTCCTTTTCCTTTTTCTTTGTATTTTTATTCCCCCAAAATCACTAGGAGTTGTCCAATAAAATTGTCATCCCCACCGATCAACCACACCTTCAATGTCTCGGCCCTCTAGGGGATTCAGATCCAACCAACCTTATCAACGCAGAAACCAATAGAATCCCCTTTAGAGCCGAAAACTTTTCTTTAGATCTGTGGAAAGACACTTTTCGCTCTTGGCCCAGCCCTACCGTAGGGTGGAAAGACTGGTTCTTGAGGGTCAGCAATTCTTATGAAGTCCAGTGGGGCGAAAGGAAGCTAGCCCAATGCATTAGGCTATCCATTGCCGATATGCACAGGAACGAGTCACTGCTGATAGCTGCATCCTACTTTTGGTCAGACACCCTCAATGCCTTTGTTTTTGGCCACGGCCCTGCTTCTCCTACCCTTGCCGATGTAGCCATGCTCACTGGTCTAGATATATCTTCTGCCGATAGCACCCACTTTTTTGATACTGCCCCCAGTGCTAAAGTGGAGACTCGCGCTATCGGCGGTTGGTCAGGGTACATTCAGAAATACCGCGGGAGAGGGCCTGTCACCATAAAGGAGCAAACCACCTTTCTGAACATGTGGCTGGACAAGTTTGTATTCTGTGGTCGATCGGCAGGACCGACTTCCGTCTATCTATCGGCAGCAGAGAGACTGGCTAACGGTGGCCAATTTCCTCTCGGCCGATACTTGCTTGGCGCTGTTTACCACCTTCTCCATCAGGTAGCCCAGAAACTCCTGCTTGGCCAATCCATCGGCAACTTGGGAGGCCCCTAGTGGTTTATTAATATGTGGCTCAATCTGCACCTGCATAAGCGCCTTGATTTCAACTTGTTCTCACAGCACTTCCCAAGAGATATAGCCGAAAATCATGTGTTGGGTGAAGAGGAATCGGCAACGCGTGCCCCCTTGAACTTTGGCGAAGCCGTCATAGTCCTACCTGGTTCAGGGAGTAATCCGGATCAGATCGGCCGATTCTTCGAGACTCTGTATGAGGGTTTGGCCAGAGATGAACGACCATGGTTGGCTTATGATGACCCAGATAGCATGCTCCCTCTGACCTTCAATCCATTCGATGAAGCTCTCGACAGGGACAATGAGGCGATGATGGCAATTGTGACTCCCAGAGCCATTCCAGTGAATTTCTTCGGTAGCACAAAAACTTCTCCCCAGACTTATGAATTTTACAATCCATCGGCATTAGCTCGCCAGTTAGCTTTCGGCCAGTTGCCAATCGCACTTCCTTATGCCGATGTGATAAAACCTAGAGAAACTATCAATAACTTTCTTGAGTGGAGTCGAGTAGCCCAACTACCACCAAACGCCGATACAGATGTAGATCTATCAGAATGGGTTCCGGCTGCTTTTATCACTCAGGCATACAAGTTATGGTGGGCAGAATGGAAAGAGCATCTATTCTGCAGATCGGCCCTTTCATACCGCGGCATGATCGACCCCGAATACAAAATTCCCGATGACACTGTAAGTATCTCCAACCGATGTTTCATTTTTTCAACATTATTTCCATCAGTAGCTTACCCTTGTATTCCTTTTGCAGGTTGATAACATCCCCTCATCGGTTAGCAGGAGTGGCAAGCCGATCGACTTGTTTCCATCAGGCCCGATTTCCTCAATCGGCCACAATGCTCCCACTCTGGCTTCCATCGTGCATCGGGGTGTGCGCCTCAGGAAAGTTACGACCAGGAGAACCCAGACATCACCAACGGTAGCTGCTCCCACTCTGGCATGGGCTTTCAAGGCAATTTGTCAAATCCTTATCTTTTACACTGACTATCTTTATATCGGCTTTATTTATACTTATAAACCCTTGTTCGTTATTGCAGCAAACCAGTGCATCGGCAAAGGTCACACGTCAAGGTGCCGATGCCACCCAGTCCAGCCAGTCAAAGAGGAAGGGTGTCAAGAGCACCAGGGCCGAAACGAAACGCCAAAAAGTGGCAACTCCCCCTCTTCCTCCGGTATCTCCAATCCCAGTGGAGTCTTCTCCTTCTTCTCCAGAAGTCCAGACACAGCAAGCGCCATCTCCCCAACCAATGCAGGAAGCACCACAGATGGAAGAATCCCAGCAGGAAGAGCCTCAAACAGAAGGTACATCAGTTGATGTGGGTGAACAAACAACTGGTCCGGTGGGTCCAATTATATCATCGGCGGTTTTCCCGATTCAGACAACCGTTGTTCCTCCTCCAGGTAACATACTTTAACAATACCGTTGCCGATGAACTTATTCTCATTTAGTCTCATAACCCTTCCTGTCTTCTTTCAGTCGATATCGTCCCACTGGCGACCTTGGCCGATCAACCTGTAGTTCCATCGGCATCTTTGGCCGATCAGCCCGTAGCTCCGTCAGCACTTCCCAGTCCAAGGCAAGAGATCGCCTTGAAGCAAGTAAGTCACTGTTTACCGCCAGCATTATTTGTCGATTCTCCGAATATGAGCTAACCTTGCTTTCCCTCCCAGGAACAAGATTCTCCCGATAGCCTGTTTTCCTTCGCCATCGATCTCTCTGAAGAAGAAGGCGAAGAAGCAAGCTCTTCTCAGACAGTTGGCATTACATCGGCAGAGGTCAGGGTCAGGCTGGAAGAATTGTCAGCTCTCCTTCACCAGGACACAGCGCAATTGGTTGATGATTCCGACCCTACCAAGACCCTGTTCAGAACTCTCAGAGGCCAAATCCCAGCCGATGTTGAAGAAATCTTGTTCCAAGCCGCTCATCTGGAGAGTCGCCAGCTGCAGTACCAAAGAGCTTCTCGGCGGCTTGCCGATAGAGCCGCTCAGACTCAACTCTCCGATGAAATGAGGAAAGAGAAACTCCTGACCGATGAGAAGCACAAGAACATCGGTATCCTGAGATCTTCAAGAGATGCGCTGAAGCAGAAGATATCCGATCTATCGGCAAGAAGAGAATCCCTGTTGGCGGAACTCAAGGAAGTGGAGAACACCTTATCCCAAGCCCAACAGGAAGAGAGCCAATTGCCAGAGACCATCAGGCTTCTTGAGCACGAGCGAAATGTTCATGGTCGCAAGGCACTTCAACTGAAGAAGAAGCTGAAGCCGATAGAAGGTTCTGCCGATGATGACATTAAGGAGATAGAAGCAGCCAACCAAATCCGGCTACGCGCTATATCGGCAATCCAGGCGCTGCTTAACACATAGAGTTTCCATCGGCATTGTATCTGCGCTTTCCTGCTTCCTCAGCTTTTAGTCTAGCCGATAGGACTGTTATCGGCGCCTAAACTTTTGAAACACCAAGTCTTGTCCCCAAGCATTTGGATCCAGCCGATAGGAGTGTTATCGGCACCTAAACTTCTATGCATCGACCCATATACTGGGGTAGTACTTCTTTAAATATTTGCCGTTTAATGCTCTGGGAAATTCAATTCCTTCGAGGGTTTCTAGAATGTAGGCATTACCAGGAGCCGATCGACTTATCCGATAAGGCCCCTCCCAATTAGGAGACCACTTTCCAAACTTCGAACTTTTGGTCCCAATTGGTAAAATTAATTTCCATACCAAATCCCCATCGGCAAACTCTTTAGCCTTCTCTTTCTTATCATACCATCTAGCAACTCTCTTCTTATTTTCTTCTATACTCATTAAAGCTTTTAACCGATGCCCTGCTAGATCGTCCAATTCATCGGTCATCAAAGTGGCATAACCATCAGAAGTTAATTGATCTTGAAAAGATAATCGCCTAGATCCAGCCTTAATTTCCCAAGGCAACACTGCATCATGTCCATACACCAATTGATAGGGTGATACCTTGGTCGATCCATGACAAGCCATCCGATAAGACCACAATGCTTCATTTAATAATGTATGCCACCGCTTAGGATTTTCTTCAATCTTTCGTTTAATAAGCTTGATAATTCCTTTGTTAGACGCTTCGGCCTGCCCATTGGCTTGAGCATAATAAGGAGAAGAATTCAACACTTTAATTCCCATACCGATTGCGAATTCATCGAACTCCCCCGATGTGAACATGGTGCCCTGATCGGTAGTAATCGTTTGGGGAATCCCAAATCGGTAAATAATATGCTCCTTCACAAAATCAATCATATTGGCCGATGTGACTTTCTTCAAAGGAATAACTTCAACCCACTTAGTGAAATAGTCAGTGGCAACTAGAATGAACTTATGCCCTTTGCTAGATGGTGGATAAATCTGGCCGATCAGATCGATGGCCCATCCCCGGAACGGCCAAGGCTTTATTATAGGGTTCATAGCCGATGCGGGTGCTCTCTGGATATTACCAAACTTTTGACAACCTTGACATCCCTTGAAATATTTAAAACAATCTTCAAGTAAGGTTGGCCAAAAGTATCCATTCCTTCGAATCATCCACTTCATCTTAAAAGCTGACTGATGCGCTCCACACACTCCTTCATGGATTTCCCCCATCAAACTTCTAGCTTCATCATCACCCAAGCATCGGAGAAGAATTCCGTCGATAGTTCGATAATACAATTCATCTTCAAGGAGCACATACTTGGTTGCTTGAAATCGAACCCGTCTTTCAACTTTTTTGGATGGATCTTTTAGATAATCAATAATTTCTTTCCTCCAATCACCGGCACCGACTGCCGATGTCGCATTAATCATTGGCTGATATCCCGAGGCATGCTGAGCTAACCGATTAGCGTCTTCATTATGCAATCGGGGAACATGCTCCAACCGGAAATCCTTGAATTCCTTTAACAATTGCATACTTCTCTCGAAATAAGTTATGAGAACTTCACTTCGGCATTCATAGCTTCCGGCCAATTGATTTATAACCAACATAGAATCCCCGAATATTTCAACAGCATCAGCACGAACTTCTCTTAACAACTCTAATCCCTTGATCAGAGCTTGATACTCAGCCTGATTATTTGTTGATGTGGCAACAATCGGCAAGGAAAACTCATACTTCCTCCCCTTAGGGGAAACTAATACAATGCCGATTCCTGCCCCCCGGTCACAGGTAGATCCATCAAAGAAGAGCGTCCAGGGTACAATTTCCAAGGTTTCCACTAGACCGCAATGCTGAGTCACAAAATCGGCCATAATCTGCCCTTTGACTGCCTTAGCCGTTTTGTAACGCAAATCGAACTCCGACAGCGCTAAAATCCATTTACCGATCCTACCACTCATAATCGGCATAGATAGCATGTATCGGACCACGTCATCTTTGCAAACAACAGTGCATTCGGCCGATAACAGGTAATGTCTCAGCTTGATACATGAAAAATATAAGCACAAGCATAGTTTCTCAATGGCCGAATACCTGGTTTCAGCATCAATCAACCTCCTACTCAAATAATAAATCACCCTTTCTTTCCCTTCAAATTCTTGAACTAAAACTGAACCGATAACCGATCCATCGGTAGATAAATACAATCTGAAGGGCTTTCCTTGTTGAGGTGGAACTAGAACTGGAGGATTTACTAGATACTTCTTGATTTCATCCAGAGCCAACTGCTGTTCTTCTCCCCAAATAAACTCTTGATCGGCTTTCAATTTAAGAAGAGGACTGAAAGCACGAATACTACCAGACAAATTCGATATAAATCTCCTGATAAAATTTACTTTGCCGATCAAGGATTGGAGCTCGGTTTTGTTGGTAGGGGCCACTATTTTATTGATGGCTTCAATAGATCTTCGACTAATTTCAATACCCCTCTGATGTACCATGAAACCAAGAAACTGCCCTGCCGATACACCAAATGCACACTTGTTGGGATTCATTTTCAATCCATGCTTCCTTGTGCACTCTAACACTTTTTGTAAATCGGCAAGATGCTTTGAGAAATCTCCAGATTTAACCACCACATCATCAATATAAATCTCTACGAGCTTACCGATGAACTCATGAAATATAAAATTCATAGCCCTTTGATAAGTAGCACCAGCATTCTTCAACCCAAAAGTCATGACTATCCATTCAAATAGCCCAACATGACCAGGACACCTGAATGCGGTTTTTGGAATATCCTCCTCCGCCATGAATATTTGATTGTAACCGGCATTACCATCCATGAAGCTGATGACCCGATGACCAGCCGCAGCATCAACCAGTAGATCGGCGACAGGCATTGGGTACCCATCCATCGGCGTAGCTTTATTGAGATTCCTGAAATCAATGCACACCCGAAGCTTCCCGTTCTTCTTGTAAACCGGAACAACATTGGAAATCCATTCGGCATACCGACACTGCCGAATAAACTTAGCTTCAATAAGTTTAGTGATTTCGGCCTTAATATCAGGTAGAATGTTAGGATTACATCGGCGGGCTGGTTGCTGATGTGGCCGAAATCCAGACTTGATGGGTAACCGATGTTCAACAATTGATCGGTCTAAACCAGGCATCTCTGTATAATCCCAAGCAAAGCAATCTTTATATTCCTTTAACAAACTAGTCAATTGTCGCTTACTCTCAGGATCTAATTTAGCACTAATAAAAGTAGGCCTAGGCTTATCACCACTACCTATATCTACTTCTACCAAATCATCGGCCGATGTGAATCCCTGGCCTAATTTTCCATCATCGGCGAATCTATCCATTAAGAACCGTCGTCAGAACCGACTGCTTGGATCGGTGGAATCTCATAGTCGGCAACTTTGAGAAAATCTTTCTCCCAAACTTCTCCTAAAATGCACCTGGTCCTTTCGTAAGTATCCGCTTCTGCCGATGCGATAACATAAGAAGAATCTCCTGGGACAATCTCAATCTTGTCACCTACCCACTGAACCAAGCACTGATGCATTGTAGATGGGATACAACAATTGGCATGAATCCAATCTCTTCCCAATAATAAGTTGTAGGCACCTTTTCCGTTGATCACGAAAAAAGTTGTCGGCAAGGTTTTGCTGCCGATGGTCAACTCTGCACATATCGCCCCCTTGACTGGAGACACGTTTCCTTCAAAGTCTTTGAGCATCATATCGGTCTTGGTCAAATCTTGATCCCCTTTCCCAAGCTTCCGATATACTGCATACGGCATAATATTAATAGCAGGTCCACCATCAACTAGGATCTTGGTCATTGGCTGCCCATCAACCCTTCCTTTGAGGAACAGAGCTTTAAGATGCTGCCTCTCGTCATCGGTAGGTTTCTCAAAGATAGCCGTCATCGGATCCAGAGCCAACTGAGCTATCTGATCAGAAAATTCCAACTCATCATCACTGACTGGTGCAAGAAACTCCATCGGCAACATGAAGACCATGTTGACGCCTGCCGATGGACCTTCCCTCTTAGTGTCTGACGGCTGCCGACTTCCAGAGTTCTCTCCCTTGTTTAGCTCTTCTTGCCTTTCACGTTGCAATCTCCTTTTTTGTGTCTTGGTTAATCCTCCAGGGCACCATGGAGGCAGTGGCCTTTGCCTTGCCGTCGGGCGTCGGTTCTCCCTGGACTCCATACAATGCGTGTTAGCATCCCTGCAAAATATGAATTCATCGGGAACCCGCGCATCAGCCATTTCCTCGAGCTCTTCTTGGTTCCTGGGAAAATACCGGACACGGTCACTAAGTCTGTTGTGCCCACTAAATCTGCCCCCCAGCCGGTCATGAACTGACACCCTTCCTCTGATCGGCCCATTAAATCGCCGTTCATCATTATGATAATGCCGATCGATCCTATCGTACCGATCATAACCGTTGCACTCAGGGCAGTCTCTGACAGTAGGAAGCTTGATATTTTCCTCCCAACAATGGATGAAGAATGGACAATTCCAATGAACCCTGTGCCGATTCCACTCCTGTCGGCGTCTTTCTTCTTCCCGTCGATAATCTTCCTGCTGGCGCCGATACCGATCTTCCCGTTGTTGCCACTTTTCTCGAGGCCTTCTATGAGTTATGACGATACCAGATCAAGGAAGCCTTCCTGAGCTAGTTCCTTCCTGGACCAAGCCCTTACTTCTTGCATCGGCAGTAGTAACTTGATGCTGAGGATCTACCGATGCACTCTTCTCAGCTGTCTCCGATGTTAAGACCTTAGCCTTCCCCTTAGCATCCAACATGTTTGTCGGGAAAGGATGTTGGTCTATCTTCATCGGCTTCTGGGCTTTGGAACTGTCAAACTTGATTCTCCCTGACTCTATAGCCGATTGCAGCTGCTGTCTGAATACTTTGCACTCGTTGGTGTCATGGGAAGTTGCATTATGCCACTTGCAATATCTCATCCTCTTCAACTCTTCTGCCGATGGGATCACATGGTTAGGTGACAGTTTGATCTGACCTTCCTGAAGTAGAAAGTCAAATATCCTATCAGCCTTAGCGGTGTCAAAAGCAAACTTCTCTGGCTCCTTCTGCCCAAAAGGACAAGACATCGGCTTCTTGTTTTTTACCCACTCTGCCAAACCGATTACTGGTTCTTCATCAGAATCTGAGCTTGTTGCTTCATCAACAAATGACACTTTCTTATTCCATGCTCTCTTAGGCTCGAAAGGCTTGATGTCTTGATCAGAAATCCTCTGCACCAAATGACTTAAACTTTCAAACTCCTGAGAGGCATACTTATCCCTGATATGTGGCAACAAACCCTGGAAAGCCAAATCGGCTAGCTGCCGATCATCCAGAACCAGGCTATAGCATTTATTCTTGACCTCTCGTATCCTCTGCACAAATCCCTCAACCGACTCATCATTACGTTGCTTCAACTTGACCAAGTCGGTGATCTTCTTCTCATGAACCCCCGAGAAGAAGTATTTGTGGAATTGCTTCTCTAGATCGGCCCAAGTAATTATTGAGTTGGGAGGTAATGATATGAACCAAGTAAAGGCCGATCCAGACAATGATGACGAAAATAGACGAACCCTCAATTCGTCCCTGTTACCAGCCTCTCCACATTGAATAATGAACCTGTTGACATGCTCCATGGTTGACGTGTCGTCCTGTCCGGAAAACTTTGTAAAATCCGGTACCTTGTACCGATGTGGAAGCAGGATCAAATCATACGCGGGAGGATACGGTGTCCGATAAGAATAAGTGTTGACTTTGGGTTTTATCCCAAATTGTTCCCTCATTACTTCAGCAATCTTATCGGCCCAATATGCATCGGCATCTTGCCGATGAGGCGGCTGCGGATCTGGCACTTGGTGGCGAACCTCCACGTGTCTGTTCGGGACGTGATCTGCACGGAACATTGTATTGATCACTTGTCCTCCAATCTGCGGACCACCAAACTGCTGTCCACCGATTGGCTGTCCTCCGAGTTGCTGTCCTCCGAGTTGCTATCCAAAATTCATTGGCTGGTTGGGAATCCCCTGACCTTGGAACCCGGGATAGACCTGCCCTTGTTGGAATCCTATAGTCTGGTAACTCTGCTGGGGCGATTGTGGAAAGGCTTGCTGTCCAAGCCATCCATTATTAGCGTTCATCGGCATAGGTGCTGCCGATGATTGGTAATTGGGTACCGTCGTTGAATTGACATACCCCGACTGGGCCATAGGCCTCTGTTGCATCAGCATTGACTCTGCCGATGCGTTGGGCATCTGGAACATTGAATCTTGAGGATTTCCAGTGTGAGGCCTTGCAGTAGTAGTTGTGGTATACCGAGGACTCTGGTTCACCGGCGCATTGGGAGGTGCCGATGTCATAGGAGTTTTGCCCCTCATGTCAGTTATTTGTGATGTTCCCGGCGTCAACTCTGGAGGCATACCGTAACCCCACCAGTTGGGAGGAAGAGTCAACCCTGACATTGCCGATGCCAACATATCTGTTGTCAGTTTATGCTGCCCAACTGAAATTTGTGGGTTGGTTGCCATCGGCATAGATAGTGCACCAGTGGTCCCCGATGTACTTGAAGGGACGGCAGATTGTGTACTTGCATTCGTCAAGGCAGCCGACGGAGCCGTGACCTCTGGTGCCGTTGGTTGATGATGGGAGGGGCCCACATAATCTGGTGGGATTTGTCCTTCCTTGAAAGTTCTTGCCACGGCATTGAAAACCGTATTAGACAGTACACCAGCTTGGTTAATCAACGCTCGATTGATGGCATTGTCAACCATATCTTGAAGCTTGCCAGGATTGGCGTCAAAGGTGACCTGCCGTGGTGCCGGCAGTGCATCTTTCTGGACCACTTCGCCGCTCCTGTTTATGCTGAAAGACCTCAGGCATTGCTGCTTGAACTCTTCCATGGCTTGGGCAATAGCTTGCTTCTGCTCATCCTTGAGGTTGGCCTCCGTCACGGGGATGACGTTCTCTTGATCGAGGTCAGAGATCGACATGTTGATCTTGATCTTGAATCTGGTCCCACCGGGCGTGCCAAAAGATGTGTTGATGCAAAACTGATCTGCAAACACAAAGGGCTAATACCCGATTCAAACGTTGAGGCGTGACAGCCGATTTGACCTTACTATCGGCAAAGGTGATAACTCGAATACTTTAGTCCTGACAACAGCGATGCGCCCGGATGTCACGGCTAAGAGGTACTCACACGGAACTCGAGAACACGCCGAGCTTAAGTCGACGAATTCCTAAGAACTCGTAATAAAAGGAAAAAGTGTGACGAAGTCGTCGAAAAGTAGATGCTGGAATATGAGTAAAAACGTGTGTTTGATTGATTTCTTGATTCATTATTACAAGGCCCTAGGGTTTATATTTATACCCTGCTCAAAGAGCTACAACCAGACACGATTAGAATTCGAATTCCAAATTACACGGAATCCGTATACAAAACGATGCAAATAATTAAGGAAATAACAAAACTATCCCTTGTGACAAATCGAAACTCCTCCACATGACAACTGGCAGCTTCCGGACTCCTCCTTTGCATCATCGGCAGTCCCTTTGCCATAGTCATCGGCAGACTTTTTTATCTAGCCATCGGCACCATATTACTGCCTGTGGACTTAGTCACATTCAACCTCTCCCTCATCGGCAACCATCATCATCGGCAACCCGCTTTGTAAACATCGTACTGCCACCTTACCGTGCCATCCTAGACACGTGCCTAGAAACGGTGTCAACACCATCAAAGAAGAGCGTCCAGGGAACAATCTCCAAAGTCCCCACAGCACCGCAATGCTGAGTTACAAAATCGGCCATAATTTACCCTTTAACTCCCTTAGCCGATTCGTACCGCAGATCAAATTCCGACAGCGCCAAAATCCATTTGCCGATTCTACCACTCATAATCGGCATAGGTAGCATGTATCGGACTACATCACCCTTGCATATAACAGTGCATTCGGCCGATAACAAATAATGTCTCAACTTAATACATGAAAAGTATAAGCATAAACATAATTTTTCAATTGCCGAATACCTAGTCTCAGCATCAATCAGTCTTCTACTTAAATAATAAATCACACGCTCCTTCCCTTCAAATTCTTGAATCAAAGCTGAACCGATGACCACTCCATCGGTAGACAAATACAATTTGAAAGGTTTCTCTTGTTGAGGTGGAATTAGAACCGGAGGATTTGTCAAATAATTCTTGATTTCGTCCAACGCTGACTGTTGCTCTTTTCCCCACACAAACTCTTGATCGGCTTTTATCTTAAGTAAAGGACTAAAAGCATGAATCTTACTAGACAAGTTAGATATAAATCGTCTGATAAAATTTATCTTGCCGATTAGAGATTGGAGCTCGGTCTTGTTAGTGGGAGCAACTATTTTGTTAATAGCATCAATAGATCTTCTACTAATTTCAATTCCTCTATGATGCACCATGAAACCAAGAAATTGCCCTGCCGATACACCAAATGCACATTTATTAGGATTTATCTTTAAACCATGTTTCCTTGTGCACTCCAACACCTTTCGTAGATCGGCAAGATGTTTTGTGAAATCTTCAGACTTAACCACCACATCATCAATATAAATTTCCACCAGCTTGCCGATGAACTCATGAAAGATAAAATTCATAGCCCTCTAATAAGTAGCACTAGCATTTTTCAAGCCAAAGGTCATGACAATCCATTCAAACAACCCAACATGACTAGGACATCTAAATGCGGTTTTTGTAATATCTTCTTTAGCCATGAATATTTGATTATATCCTGCATTGCCATCCATAAAGCTAATAATCTGATGTCCAGCTGCAGCATCAACTAACAAATCGGAAACTGGCATTGGATAACCATCCATCGGTGTAGCCTTGTTAAGATTCCTGAAAACAATGCAGACAAGAAGCTTCCCATTCTTCTTGTAAACTAGAACAACATTGGAAATCCATTCGGCATACCGACATTGCCGAATAAATTTAGCTTCGATAAGTTTAGTTATTTCAGCCTTAATATCAGGAAGAATATTAGGATTACATCGGCGAGCTGGCTGCTAATGTGGCCGAAATCCAGATTTGATAGGCAACCGATGTTCCACAATAGATCGGTCCAAACCAGGCATCTTAGTATAATCCCAAGCAAAGGAATCTTTATATCCCTTTAACAAATCGGTTAACTGCTGCTTACACTCAGAATCTAACTTAGCACTAATAAAAGTAGGCCTTGGCCTATCACCATTACCTATATCTACCTCTACTAAATCATCAGCCGACGTAAACCCCTGGCCTAATTTTCCATCATCGGCGAACCTATCCATTAAAACTCCTCATCAGAACCGACGACTTGGATCGGTGGAATTTCATAATCGGCAACCTTGAGAAAATCCTTTTCCCAAATCTCCCCTGAGATGCATCTGGTCCTTTCATAAGTATCTGCCTCTGCCGATGCGATGACGTATGAAGAATCTCCTGGGACAATTTCAATCTTGTCACCTACCCATTGAACCAAGCATTGGTGCATTGTAGATGGGATGCAACAATTGGCATGGATCCAATCTCTCCCCAATAGTAGATTATAAGCACCCTTTCCACTAATGACAAAGAAAGTTGTCGGCAAGGTTTTGCTGCCGATGGTCAACTCGACACATATGGCTCCCTTGACTGGAGACACATTTCCTTCAAAGTCCTTCAGCATCATATCGGTCTTGGTCAAGTCTTGATCTCCTTTCCCATGCTTCCGATAGACCAATAAGAACAAAGAACTTACTAGAATTTAGAAGCCAAAATACTGAAGAATCCTAGGAGCAAGCCTCGGGTTAGGAGACTTGATCCCACAGGTACAACCTCGGAGTAGACACCTGTAGGCCGGGCTTCCTCCGATCTACACCTCCACTCTATCTCTCTCAATCTAGAAGAACTAATTCTAATCTCACATTGGATGCTAAGCCCTATGAGGTTCAAACCCTAGAGGGACCTCTCTCTCTCTCTGAATCCTCCCTAGAAAATATGCTAATGAATAATGGGATTGCCCTCCTCCAGGGGCCACGGGGCCTACTTATATAGCCGCTCCAAATGAACGTGGGCTGTCACATCAAACCGACCTTAATCACACGGTTTTTCTTAATACTTTAGGTCGGTGGAGCATAATCCGTGAGGTGGGACCTGATTGGTCCCTGTAGTAGGGCGGGCGCCCAAGGGGGGACGGCGTGGGCCCTGCCCCCAGGCCCGCTCGGACTCCTGTTCATTCCCGTGGCTTCTGGACTCTTCTAGATGATAGAAAATTGTGCGGCACGTTAATATCTCTATGTAAAACCAACATGTGGGCCTTTCCTCCATATTTCCAGATAACCCCCTGTAGAAATAGACAAATACTAAAACTCGTGGAATTCTTTCAGATAAAACCCTAAGTCTGGGTGTTGGTTGACTTTGGATCCTTTTCTTTATTTATTTGATGATTATATTTGGTACTTAAGGACCGTCAACAAAGACATATTGGCTTGTCCATCCATTGTTAACGTTCATCAGCGTAGGTCCTGCCGATGACTGGTAATTGGGCACCATCATTGAATTGACATACGCTAGTTGTGTCATAAACCTTTGATACATCGGCAGTGGATCCGCTGATGCGTTAGGCATCTGGAATGTTGGCACCTGAGAATTCCTAGTAAAAGGTCTTGCAGTGGTAGTTGTAGAATACTAGGGATTTTGAGTCATCGGTGATACTGGGGGTGCCGATGCCATAGGAGCCTTGCCTGTCATGTCAGCCACTTGAGACGTCCCAGAACTATTTGCCATAAAATCTGGGGGCATACCATATCCCCACCAGTTGGGAGGAACTTGAGAATTTTTAAACACAGATCCTAACATCGCCGATGCCAATAGATCTGTAGTAAGTTGGATTTGCCCCTCTGTTGTTGTTGGGTTAGTCTTCATTGGTGTAGATTGCCCATTAGTCATCCCTAATGTGCTTGGGGAAGAAGTAACTTCTGTACCCGCAACGGCCGTAGTAGCCGATGGACCCGTAACCGATGATGATCCTAGCTGATGATAGGCTAGGCCCACATAAGCTGGTGGTACTTGTCCTTCCTTAAAAGTTCTAGCCACAACATTGAAAACTGTATTAGACAGCACACTGGATTGATTGATTAGAGCACGGTTGATAGCATTGTCAACCATCTCTTGTAGTTTACCAGGATTAGCTTCAAAAGTGATTTGCCGAGGCATCGGCAATGCTTCCTTTTGGATCACCTCGCCGCTCCTGTTGATACTGAAGGATTTCAAGCATAGCTGCTTTTAGTCCTCCATAGCTTTTGCCATACCTTGCTTTTGTTCATCTCTGAGATTGACTTCTGTCACGGGGATAACGTTCTCCAAGTCGAAATCAGTGTTCGAAATGTTGATCTTGATGATGAATCTAAATCAGTCCCACCGGACGTGCCAAAAGATGTGTTGGTGCAAAAGTAGATCTGCAAACACAAAGGGCTAATACCCGATTCAACGTTAAGGCGTGCCAGCCGATTTGACCTTACAATCGAAAAAGGTGATAACTCGAATACTTTGGTCCCGACAACAGCGATGCGCCCGGATGTCACGGCCAAGAGGTATTCACGCGGAACTTGAGAACTCGCCGAGATTGACTCGATGAATTCCTAAGAACTCGTAAGTAAAAAGAAAATATGCGAGTTGTCGAAGTCATCGAAAAAGTAGATGCTGGAATAGATGTAAAAATTTGTGTTTGATTGATTGTGTATATCTCTTACATCGCTACGGAGTCTACATTTATACCCTGTCCAAAAGAGTTACAATCAGATGCAACTAGAACTTGAATTCCAAATTGAACGGAATCCGTACGCAAAGCAAACTCTAATAACTATGGAAAACATTAATTTAGCCACCACAACCGATCGGCACACCATCGCCATCCGATCGATAATTCCTACACCTCCTTTTGTGATCATCGGCGAATAACCTTTCATAGTCATCGGCAACCATCAGCATCAGTCATCGGCATAGATCTATCACCACTCCTGGACTTGGCCACATTCTGTTGTTTCATCATCGGTATCAATCCTCATCGGTAACTCTTCTATCAACTAGTCACCACTCTCTCCGCCTGCCGATCTACGCCTCATTAAATCCCAGATACGCGTCCAAGGATACATGTCCAAAACCGATGTCAACACCACTATACCACACAATCATTTGTGCATATATATATACACACTATCTTTTTATACACTACAAGAATTCCTACTTTCTGTGAGAAAATGCCTCATGACCAGCATTGTTTTTGTCATATAATGTAACTTTATATGACAAAAGTTTTTGGGCTGTCAGGACCCCGAAGTATTTGTGATGACAGCTTTTATTGTGTCACATATACCTACCACAGTTTGTCACAAATTGTCACATGACGGGAGCTAGTCCTCTATTTTGCTTTTATGACGCTATGATCATTCTTTATGTGATGTTTGCCTGGCATCCTTAAAGAAATGACCGTTTTATTGTCAATGTACCACCTGCAGGTGGACCCTAACCTTATTTGTTGACCACTTGCAATTTCCCCATCTAAATCAGAGTGTTGGCAGAGCTGACAACGGCGAGGGACAACCGACGTGCTGGTGGCTGCGCACAGCATGATGGATCTCCCTATGGGCGAGCACTGTGGAGGCAGGCCCCCCTCACCCCAAGTGACGGTGCGGTGACATCTGGGTGTTGCGGCGAGCTGCTGTCGCAGGTGTCGGGCAAGCTTCGGGCAGAGCTGCTAGCTCCAAGCTCCGGGCGTCGGGCGAGCTCCGGGTAGTTACCCCTCTCCCCAAGCAATGGCTTGGTGGGCTCTGCCCCTGGCCCCCTATTCCCAAGTGCAACCCTCTCCTAGCCCTCCTCCATTTGTGCGCAGTGGTGACCTCATCCTCCTCCCCGTCCTCCCTCTGCTCATCTTCCCTGATTGATTTGTGTCATGCCTATTTAGTATACATGTTATATCTAGTGTTAATGTCACAGGGCTCGTCCTCTACTAGTCCAACTCAGCGGTCAAGCGTAGCTAGGAATGTGCTAGTACCAAGACCCCTAGCTAGCACTGAGCTCAGCGTTGTCGATCCAGAGGCACCAATCGATGATGAGACTGGGCTGCCATTGATAATTTGCCCATTTTGCAAGGATGTGAAGGTATTTGCTGCTACCACCACGTACTCTGCTGCTAACCATGGAAAGAGATACTTCAAGTGTCCTAGGAAGAACTATAGACATGTCAGTGAATTGGTTGAATTTGCATTGGCCAAATTTCATTGTTGTTTGCCCAAGTTTCATTGGTTTTTTGTCATTTGGATGCAGGGTTTAGGGTTTACGGTTTACGGTTTACGGTTTACGGTTTTAGGGTTTAGGGTTTTGGCTATTGGTTTGAGGAAGAATATGTGGTATACCTAAAAGATAATGGTTATCTACTATCATCTTGCTCGACCATTGCAGAAGCTTTGACAAATGATGTTCCTGAGCTGGTGGGAAAAATTGAATGCCTAGAGCAAAATCTGAACAAGGTGAAGGAAATGGTTGGCAGGAACAGGGAAGGGATGGAAAGCTGCATTTGTCTTGTGTGTGGATGTGTGAATGTAACAATATTGTTGGTGTTGACCATCTTCGTGGTTGTAGCTTATTTGTTGAAGTAGGGGCCTTTTGTGTTCTAGGCTTAAGTGTCGAAGCAGATCAATCCAATAGGAATTGAATTTTTAGCATGCTAAAAATATGTAAATTGTAGCATGTGTCTTTTTTGACAAATTACATACTTTATATGATAGATTATAGTCATTCAATGACATTGTCATGTGTCATTTAAACACAACAACTTGCAGAATGCACCAAGTATCCACTAAAAATAGGATCTGTTGGTGCAAAATCTGATCTGCAAACACAAAGGGCTAATACCCGATTCAAACGTTAAGATGTGCCAGCCGATTTGACCTTACAATCGACAAAGGTGGTAACTTGAACACTTTAGTCCCGACAACAGCGATGCGCCCAGATGTCACGGCCAAGAGGTGCTCACGCGGAACTTGAGAACACTCCGAGTTTGACTCGACGAATTCCTAAGAACTCGTAGTAAAAGGAAAAATATGATGAAGTCGTCGAAAAAGTAGATGCTGGAATATGAGTAAAAACTTGTGTTTGATTGATTGATAGATTCATTACATGGCCCTAGGGTCTACATTTATACCCTGTCCAAAGAGCTACAACCAGACACGAGTAGGACTTGAATTCCAAATTAAACGGAACCCGTATACAAAACGAATTCTAATAACTAAGGAAAATATTAAACTATCCTCCGTAACTGATGATCGGGACACTACCACGAATCAATCGGCAACCTCCACGCTTTTCTCTAGAGTCATCGGTAAACTACCTGTTACAGCCATCGGCAAACACCGGCACTGGTCATCGGCACGAATATGTCATCACTTCTGGACTTAGTCATATTCAGTTGTCTCCTCATCGGCAACCACCTTCATCGGCAACTTCCCTGTAGACTAGTCACCATTTGCTCCATTTGCCGATCTAAATTTCACTAACTCCAGGCACGTGTCAAAAGATACGTGTCCAAAAACGGTGTCAACACATACCCCCCAATTTAGGAGAATAAAATCATTAATGCTCCGAAATTTTCTGCAGTAATGACGCCTTTCCGCAATTATTTCTCCCAATTTGGTAATCAGCCATCAATTCTGAACAACCTTGGCCCGATTCTCCTATGAATTCCTCAAATTTCTCAACCTCTCCAATTGAATCTCCCCACTTACGCGCTCATCGGCAATATTACCGTTAGAGAGAACTGCCGATCGGCCGACCAGGCGATCTTGCACAGTAAAACATCTCCAAAATCATGACCGATTGCTGTCAAATCACCTACGCAATCCCTTGATTATCATGTGAACAGTTACCATATCCACCTGAACACCCTCGGATTTCACGGATGCGGCAAAGACATAAGTCAGATTTGCCCCTTCCCGTTTTGTCCTATAAATACTTCCTTCTCCGGTACTCCTTCTCCATCTTGTCATTCTACAGCCCAAAATCCTCTTTCTTGGCGGTGGCATTGCCTGAGAACTCCAAGAACTTCAGCAAGAGCCTCCTTCACCAACCCTCCAAGTCTTCGATCCTCTTCCTCGTGAAGAAATGGCCATCAACTTTGTCGTTCCTGAGGTCAGTCTACCATCCTTCTTCTTTTCAAACTTTTGCTGTACTCCTATTCATCTGCGATTCCTTTTACTGAGTACCCCCTTTTTTTCCTTTTGTTCTTTCATCCTCAAAACTTTTTAGGATTTGGCCGATAAGATCGTAATTCCTACCAATCAACCTCACTTCCAATGTCTCAGCCCGTTAGGAAATCCAGATCCCACCGATCTAATAAACGCAGAGACAAATAGAATCCCCTTCAGAGCCGAAAACTTTTCCTTAGATCTGTGGAAAGATGCCTTTCGTTCCTGGCCCAGTCCTACCAAGGGACGGAAAGACTGGTTCCTGAGAGTCAGCTATTCAAACGATGTCCAATGGGGTGAGCGGAAATTAGACCAGTGCATCAGATTATCTCTTGCCGATATGGAGAGGAACGAGTCAATGCTAATAGCTGCCTCGTACTTTTGGTCAGACACGCTCAATGCTTTTGTATTCGGCCATGGCCCTGCTTCACCTACTCTTGCCGATGTACTCATGCTCACCGGCTTAGACATATCCACTGCTGATAACAATCATCTGTTTGACACCAAACCCAGTTCTAAGGTAGAGACTCGCGCTATCGGCAGTTGGTCTGGATACATTCAGAAGTACCAAAAAATAGGATCTGTCGGGCAAAGGGAGCAAGCAATTTTCTTGAACATGTGGTTGGATAAGTTTGTATTCTATGGCCGATCGGCAGGGCCAACCTCTGTCTATCTATTGGTAGTGGAAAGACTGGCCAATGGTGGCCGATTTCCCCTTAGCCGATACTTGCTCGGCTCTGTTTATCACCTCCTCCATCAGGTAGCTAATAAACTCCTGCTAGGCCAACCCATCGGCAATTTAGGGGGACCCTGGTGGTTCATCAACATGTGGCTCAGTGTCCATATGCACAAGCGCCTTGAATTCAACCTTTTTGCACAGCGCTTCCCTAGAGATATAGCCGAAGATCACGAGTGGGATGAGGAAGAATCGGCAACTCGCCCCCTCTGAACTACGGTGAAGCTGCCATAGTTCTACCTGGTACTAGTGGCAATGAAGATCAGGTTAGCCGATTCTTTCAGACTCTTTATGAGGGTCTGACTAAAGAACAATGGGCATGGATGCCTTATGAGGATCCAGACACCAGATTTCCCCTGATTTTTCATCCCTTTGATAATGCTCTCAACAAGGACCATGATCTGATGATGGCAATTATCACTCCGAGAGCTATACCGGTGAACTTCTTTGGCAGTGGGAAAGCTTCCAATCTTACCTATGAGTTCTATAATCCATCGGCATTGGCTCGCCAATTGGCCTTCGGACAACTGTCCATTGCGCTCTGCTATGCCGATGTGGTGAATGGTCTTGAGTGGATCAGAATAGCTCAACTCCCACCAAATGACGATACATCAGATATTGACCTATCGGCCTGGATCCCAGCTCTTTTCATCACCTAGGCATACAAACAATGGTGGGTGGAATGGAAAGGGCATTTGTTCTGCAGATCGGCTCTTACATATCGCGGTATGATCGACTCCGCGTACAGGGTTCCCAAAAATGCTGTAAGTTTTCAACCGATGCTTCAATCATATTATTTTTGCTTTTATCGGCAACTTACTTCCTCTATTTTACACAGGTCGATGACACACCATCGTCAGTCAGCAGAAGTGGCAAGCCGATCGAACTCCTCCCATCGGGCCCGATCTCTTTGATCGGCAATAATGCTCCAAGTTTGGCGGCTCTAATGCACCGGGGTGTGCGTTTCAAGAAAATCACCACCAAGCGGGCCAAGACATCTCCATCGGTCGCTGCTACTGCTCTAGCGCAAGCTTTCAAGGTAGAAAATTTTCACCTCTTCAATTTATACCGATTCCATTCTATACTTACACGACCTTTTTAGGATACATCGGCTACTATGGGAACTTCATCGGTAACTTTCACTGTTTCGACCAAAATTCCATCAATACTCTGTTATACTTGTACTTATGAAACCTTTATTGTTGTATCAGCAAACTGGCAAATCGGCAAAGACCAGAAGTACCAAGGCAAGTGCCGATGTCCCCCAAGCTAGTCAAGCTAAGAGAAAGGGTCCCAAGAGTACCGAGTCACAAGCAAAGCGTCAGAGGACAGCATCACCTCCTCCCCCTCCTCTAGGGTCACCGATTCACGTGGAATCATCCCCTTCTTCAGCAGAGGCTCAGACACAACAAGCACCATCTCCACCTCAGCCACAAGAGGTACTGTTGACACTTGCTAACACCACTTGAATACTAGGTTGTCATCCCCAGCGTGGCACTAGAGTGTACTATGGTATTTATACGCACATAGATAATCCGCAAGCGCATGGATACCGTTGAAGCTTTTACCCGGTTAAAGGTTTTATCGTATCCACAGGGAAACGGGAGAACCAACTACGCTCTAACTTAACCAAGATAGATAGATAGGTGTAAATAGGAAAGATGATAGAATCGAATAAGAACAATATTAAAGGTAAGATAACAGTGAGTGATAATATGGAAATAGAGAGTAGAGCAATTCTAGTATATGGGCGATGGTAGCAGAATAGAGAGGATAACTATGGTTTCTCTACTTCAAAGGGGTATGTCTATGTCTGGGACGAACCACGTGATAAGAGTACACCACAAAGGATGCTTATCCATAGGCCGATAAACCCTACCCGTCCTGCTAACGAGAGGTGGACTACAGGGGACCAACGTAACTGTCACCTACGCGGCCTACCACACGATCCAGCTAGTCAGGGGATATCCACAAGTAATCTAGGTCTAAGCACCACGCTTACACCTATACTACAACTCTAACCTATAGGGTCCTATAGATTAGAAGTACTCAAAAGAGTTGTGAACCAGAACATACATGATTAGTAATTGCATAATGAATTAGAAGTAGATTACCCGAGTCATCCCATGAGCAAGCTTGATTAGAGCTTGATCATGGCGAAGTACAACCGGAGGAAGAACCGACAAGCCGGCCTCTCCTCTAATCCTCCTTCGCTCTCCATCTCGCTACTATCTAGATCTACTCTAGTTTAGAGAAGAGAGGAGAGCTCTCATCTCTAAACCCTAGCTTTTGCTCTGTCTATGAATAATGAATAATGATCAAGGGGTGCCTCCTCCAGGGGCCAGGGGGTCTGGTTTTATAGTCCCCTCAAGTGAACCTGGGCCGTCGGATCAAACCGACATTGATTGAACGGTTATTCTCGATCCTTTAGGTTGGTGGAGCATAATCCGCGAGTTTGAGCGTGATTGGCCACAACTCCTGGGCGGGCGCCCAAGGGGGGTGGGCGGGCGCCCTGCCCCCGGGCCCGTTCGCCTTCCCGTTCGTTCCCGTGGCTTCTGGAGTCTTCTAGATGACGTAAAATTGCGCAGCACGTTAATATCTCTATGTAATCCCGACGTGTGGGCCTTTCTTCCATATTTCCTGATAACCCCCTGCAGAAATAGACAAACACCAAAACTCGTGGAATTCTGTCAGATAAAACCCTAAGTCTCGATGTTGATTTCATTTGGATCCTTTTCTTTGTTTATTTGATAGTTAAATTTGATACTTAAGGACCGTCAACAAACTCCCCCAAGCTTACCTCTTGCTCGTCCCTGAGCAAGGATAGACTCAGCAATGGATCAGAAGTTGTTGCAATATCTTAAAAATTGACGGTACACATGCTTTTAAATGAGGTCTCATCTCTGAGTTAGAGTAAACTGTCAAGACTTAAAACTTACTTACTTTACCTTTCACCATGGGACTTGTACCCGTCACTTCTGTCTTGAGTGGTTACAAGATAGAAGAGTCCCGTCAAGTGCCATGTTTCTTATTCTTGATCAGCTATAGCTCTGGAGTTTTTGCAGATTTTCAAATAAAACTCAGAGATTCCTTTGTATGACTCTCTCATATCTCTCTTTTGTGGTATTTCTGGATCCTTACCAAGGCAGTGATGGTATATGCCTTCTCTCAAAATATGTGGTATTTGTGGTATAAGGCATAGTGACATTGCCTTCTCTCTCACCCTACTCTAATAAGGCTTTAATATTTGGAGCTCATAGGTGGGAGATAAAGTATACATACTTACAAGACATTTATTGTATAGTCAAACCATGGATCCAAAGAAACAAATCAATAAGCCAAATCAAGATGTGCATGTGTGGCGAATGAATGGTGTATAATGATGATGGTGATAACAATGGTGAAAGTCTAATTCTACTTTTGCTCTTTTGAGGGGATACATACCTTCCTTGCTTTTTGAAACTTTATGAGGAGAATGAGATGCTCTTCTTTTTCTTTCCACTCAGGTGGGTATCTTGTACCCCTAATTCTACTGTCGGACACTTGTCCATTTTTACCTCTCGTCTCACTTTTTTTTTCTTTTCTTTCGAGGTTCCGGGCACTTGCCCCTTTTTATTTCCTCGTTTATTTTTTTTCTTTTCTTTTTTTTCTTCTTTTTTTTTCAGAGCACTCATCTCTTGAGATAATATAACAAGTGGTAGTAGCAAGATAACTTGAGCATTTATTTCACAAGGGAAAAACATAGATGCTCAACCTTCCCATATCATATCCGTTAACAACTTAGATTTCAGATCAAGTTTTCATCCCACAAGTTTAGATCTAGAGCAAGCTTTAAATTATAATAGTTATGTCTAAACTTGAGAGAGAACTTTAAATTTGCAAATTAGGCAGAGCAACTATTCATCATATCCATGCTAGCGTTTTATTATTAAGATTCATAGCAAACTTTATTTATTTATTTATTTATTTAGCAAACTAAGAAAAGATATATATATATAAGCATAAAATCTTTATTTGGTTTTTTCATAGTTTATGTATTTTAATATTCTAATATAATATAAGTATAAAGATAGGTAGAAATACTTAGCGAGATAAATAGGGGTGCTCTCCCCCAAGCTGAATTTTGACGTAATTTCTCTTGATGTAGCTAGCAGGTGGCAGAGGTGTATTTGAAAGTCAGCAGCATTCTGACAACTATTAGAATGTCCTCCATCTGCTAGTCTTCTTGATTCTTAAATTCTGTGGAGCTCAAATAGACAACAAAGCTTGTGGAACTAATTAAGTGTTAGCATAAATATCTAGCCTTCATCACGTTGAGCTTCCTCAATAAATATTACTCCCTGTTTTTATATTTTTATTTTATAAAGTAGAAAAGAAATATTTATTTTATTTTTATGCCACCACAGTGAATGTACTTATGGGTTTTATGCCACTCGTATACTCACATGGGGCTTAGTATTTTTTAACATTTTTATTTTCTTTTCAAGATAGCATGATTAACTAAAAATCTATTTAAGGAAAGTAAATAATTAAAGGGAAAAGGGAATGCATAAAGGATAAATATGGATAACTACTGATCTTACCTTTCGGCGAGGGTTCAATGTTTTAAGTCTTCTGAATAAGACTTCTCACCGTCTTCATTCTTCAGGTGCGTCATTTGATTCAGGTGCGGACCTTGACGTCTGCACCTTTTAATACGGTGTCACCCATGTTCTTCGTTTGCCCAGCAGTTCGAAGTGAGGTGTTAGCAGTATCTTGCTCAGTGTGTTTGTGCTCGTAGTGTCCCTGCTCATCGAGACAAGGCAGAGATCAAGTGCATGGGCCCTGTTGGTGGAAAACACCAACAGAACCAAAAGTGTATTTGTTCTTCTCTAACCTTAAGCATAGTGAGCAAGACAAAGTTGATGGATGATAAGTTCATGAGTGTAGCACTTATAACATTTGTCAGATCAGATCGCTCAACCTTATGGAAAGATAATCTATTTATGTATATGTCCATTTCTTTATATCTCTCAATGATTGAATGTGTAACATTTTAGCTCATATGATTAGGAGTGTGGGATCATGGAGGTAGTACTAAGAACAAGGATTAAAGGACTAAACATGTTTAATCAGTTGGGTTGGTTAATCTAGAGTTGTAAATCATACACGTTTGTCTCTTTTATTTATATGAACGCCAGAACCAAGGAGAAACTTATAAAAGTGATAGTCAAGTACCTTAAGATGTTACCTTGCTTGAAGAGTGATGGTATAGTATGATCTTGTGGAAGCTTTCCTTTCTTAGCGGTTGAGCGTCGTGTTTGTGGCACCCTCCATAGATCATCTCTTTATGATGAATGAGCTATGTCCTTCTTGTGCTAATTGTTAAACTTCATGTGTCACTTTCTTCGTCTCTGATGTGAGTTTATCTCAGGACTTCCCAAATCGATATCGAAAGTTTTTCTGCGGGGGTTAGTCCGACAAAATATACCAATATCTACTCAAGCAGTTTTTTTAGTTCAATAACCAAACTAGACTCCATGTCTAATCAGATTAAGGAAGGCTATTCAACCTAAGCACCATGCTTAATTTAAATGCCAATGGAAGTATGGCGAGTACTTCCAAACCAACACTTGCTAGTAAATAGACAAAGGTAGCATGACAGCATTTATAGAGATTTACTCATGTGGAGATGAAGTAGTGTGATTAGTATTTAACAAATTGAGCATGTCTCAAAGGTAGGGACAACCAGCATAGCAACATGGCAAAGGATGTTTTTATGTAAAGTACTCCCCCAAGCTTGAATTTTGCAAAATTCAAGTTTGGATGAATTTAATTCAATGTTGTATGATGATTGGTTGGACATACCTTGTGCTTGTCATTCATCTGATCTTCTTGCTCCAATCTTAGAAAGGTTAGTGACAAGAATACCCGAAGGAATATTTTTTTTTACAATTATCCTTATATGCTCAATACACAAGGTAATGTTGCAAATAATTAAAGGCTCATGTTATGATCTGATCAATGCTTATTTTAAGACACTAAGCTTGTCCTTGGGAAACCATCAGTTTATGTTGGCGAAGTGGTTTCCCCTCCGACGCCAACCTATATCTAGATCAACTCAACGAGATCTGCAATATTTATTATAGACATATGCATCGACAACCGCCTTTTTAAAGTTTTTATAAATAGAAAGGAAGAGGGGGTTGGAGATCTCAAGTGTGGTGATGTCGGAGAGACCAATAGATTGGGAAGATGTTGCATATGAGCATGGAGTAAACGAAGTGGCTATGAAATAAATTCCATGCTCATTAATGTTGTCTTCGTCTCTAATCTGAATGTTCGGAGTTTCTCCTGGATTGGTCTCACCTATGTCCTCTTCTGTAGTTGGATGAATCTCATGTTCAAAGGGAGTCAAGAACTCACCATTTGAAATTGAGCCAAAGTCAGAACCCATTAAGGCTTCTTCCTTATCCATCCATTTTACACATTCTAGCCATTTAGAACTTGTGATCAAAATAGGGGAGGTGTTAGAATTTTCAATATGGCTTAGCTCTCCTTCACTTGATATGTCATCCTCGACTTCTTCATAACAGGAATGAGGACATTCTCTAAGAGAAACATTATTGCAATGATTTGAATTATCCCAGCTTGAAGGTCTCTTATAGAACCAGAAGTCTAAACCATCAGCATCTAAAAGATTTAAGGTCGGAATTCCTTCTTCCCTTGGAGAATTTTGGGGTATTGATGGTTTAGGATCGATAGCTAAAGTTTGGGATTGAAGTGATTGTAATCTGGCTATCGAAACTTCTTCTTCTTGTCTAGGAATTGGTTCTTTCTCTTTCTCAGGGATATAAAAGCTAGGGGACTTTCCGCTCATTAAATCAATCAAATTCCAAGCTTCACTAGCGGATAGGTGGTGGAAAGATCCTCCAGAGGCCGCATGAAGGGTTTGCTTATCTTCCTTACTAAGGCCCTCAAAAAAGTGAATTAGAAGAACTTCTTCTGGAATAGAAAGTTTTGGGCCAGTGAGAGTAAGGTTAATAAAGCGGTCCCATGATTTGCCAAGAGATTCTTCTTCCAATTGTCTAAAAGAAAGAATCTCACGCCGAAGTTCCACCACTTTGGAGATTGGAAAATATTTAGAAAGAAAACTACTATATAACTCCTTCCAATCTCCATGAACACTCCCTACTTTAAGTTTATACCAATGTCTAGCTTTTCCCGTTAAAGAGAACGGAAAGAGCTTCCATTTAAGGGTCTCATCGGACATGCCTTCTATGCGAAGGAGGTCACAGACTCGATAAAACTCTCTTAGGTGTGTGTATGGGTTTTCCTCACCTTCTCCTGAGAAAGGTTGTTTTTGAATAAATTCTATGTATTCGGGGTCTATCTCAAAACTAGATGCTATGATAGGCTTTGAAGATTTTGGTGGTTCGAGATGTGTGCCCATAGGTCTATGAAATTCATAGATAGACATGTTTGAATTCATAATAGACCAGAGATCAAGGATTAGATAAGAAGAAAGAATAGCAGAGATGAGGCAAAGGATAAAAGGAAAATATATATTTTTTTTATTTATTTATTTTTTATAAAATGATTAAACTAGTTCGTAGTCAACTCAGCAACCGTTTCCCCGGCAACGGCGCCAAAAATGCTTGTTGACACTTGCTAACACCACTTGAATACTAGGTTGTCATCCCCAGCGTGGCACTAGAGTGTACGATGGTATTTATACGCACATAGATAATCCGCAAGCGCACGGATACCGTTGAAGCTTTTACCCGGTTAAAGGTTTTATCGTATCCACAGGGAAACGGGAGAACCAACTACGCTCTAACTTAACCAAGATAGATAGATAGGTGTAAATAGGAAAGATGATAGAATCGAATAAGAACAATATTAAAGGTAAGATAACAGTGAGCGATAATATGGAAATAGAGAGTAGAGCAATTCTAGTATATGGGTGATGGTAGCAGAATAGAGAGGATAACTATGGTTTCTCTACTTCAAAGGGGTATGTCTATGTCTGGGACGAACCACGTGATAAGAGTACACCACAAAGGATGCTTATCCATAGGCCGATAAACCCTACCCGTCCTGCTAACGAGAGGTGGACTACAGGGGACCAACATAACTGTCACCTACGCGGCCTACCACACGATCCAGCTAGTCAGGGGATATCCACAAGTAATCTAGGTCTAAGCACCACGCTTACACCTATACTACAACTCTAACCTATAGGGTCCTATAGATTAGAAGTACTCAAAAGAGTTGTGAACCAGAACATACATGATTAGTAATTGCATAATGAATTAGAAGTAGATTACCCGAGTCATCCCATGAGCAAGCTTGATTAGAGCTTGATCATGGCGAAGTACAACCGGAGCAAGAACCGACAGGCCGGCCTCTCCTCTAATCCTCCTTCGCTCTCCATCTCGCTACTATCTAGATCTACTCTAGTTTAGAGAAGAGAGGAGAGCTCTCATCTCTAAACCCTAGCTTTTGCTCTGTCTATGAATAATGAATAATGATCAAGGGGTGCCTCCTCCAGGGGCCAGGGGGTCTGGTTTTATAGTCCCCTCAAGTGAACCTGGGCCGTCGGATCAAACCGACATTGATTGAACGGTTATTCTCGATCCTTTAGGTCGGTGGAGCATAATCCGCGAGATTGAGCGTGATTGGCCACAACTCCTGGGCGGGCGCCCAAGGGGGGTGGGCGGGCGCCCTGCCCCCGGGCCCGTTCGCCTTCCTGTTCGTTCCCGTGGCACGTTAATATCTCTATGTAATCCCGACGTGTGGGCCTTTCTTCCATATTTCCTGATAACCCCCTGCAGAAATAGACAAACACCAAAACTCGTGGAATTCTGTCAGATAAAACCATAAGTCTCGATGTTGATTTCATTTGGATCCTTTTCTTTGTTTATTTGATAGTTAAATTTGATACTTAAGGACCATCAACAGGTACCTCAGCCAGAAGAAATATCAACCAACGTACTTGAACAGACCGCTGATCCAGTGGGATCAATCATATCATCGGTAGTCTCTTCAATCCAGACAAGCACTGCACCCCCTGAAGGTAAGGTTTCGTTCATAAGATTATTTGCCGATGGATTTTTCTTTTTCTAACTTGTAACTCATTATCATATATCTTTCAGCTGACATTATTCCATCGGCAACTCTAGCCAGTCAACCTATAGTACCATCGGCTTCAGCTAGCCAGAGGCGAGAAATTGCCCTGAAACAAGTACGTTACCTGATC
Source organism: Sorghum bicolor (assembly GCF_000003195.3). Lineage (NCBI taxonomy): Eukaryota > Viridiplantae > Streptophyta > Magnoliopsida > Poales > Poaceae > Sorghum > Sorghum bicolor. Next base: position 8,574,997 of record NC_012877.2, read on the forward strand.
TCTATTTTTATCATCACTAGTGCTTGATCATCAAATAACCTATTTTATTTTCTTTTCCAGGAACAAGACTCTCCAGATAGCTTGTTCTCTTTTGCTATTGAAATTTCTGATGACGAAGGCGAGGAAGCAAGCTCTTCTCAAGCAGTAGGGATTTCATCGGCAGAAATCAGAGCTAAACTGGAGGATCTATTGGCCCTACTTCATCAGGATACAGCCCAACTGGTTGATGACTCCGATCTAGCTAAGGCTTTGTTCAAGGCTCTCAGAGGCCAAATCTCTGCCGATGCCGAGGAGATCCTCTTCAAGGCTGCACACTTGGAGAGTCGCCAGCTCCAGTACCAAAAGGCCACTCAACGCCTTGCCAATAGAGCCACTCATGCCCAGCTCTCAGAAGAGGTAATGAAAGTGAAGCATCTTGCCGATGAGAAACACAAGAGCATCGGTATTCTAAAATCCTCAGGAGATACGCTGAAACAAAAGATCTCCAACCTATCGGCAAAAAGGGATGCCCTGTTGGCAGAGCTTAAACAAGTAGAAGAAGCTCTGTCCCAAGCTCAACAGGAAGAAAGTCAGCTGCCCGAAACAATCAAGACCCTCGAACAAAAGCAAAACGTCCAAGCTCGCAAGGCACTGCAGATGAAGAAGAAGCTGAAACCGGTGGAAGGCTCTGCCGATGAAGATATCAAGGAGATAGAAGAAGCTGATCAAATCCGTCTGCGCGCTATATCGGCCATCCAAGCCCTGCTGAATGTATGAACTCTTCATCGGCGGCGTGTTTTGCTCTTTCTTTAAAAACTGCTAATTATTTTGGTGTAGTCGATAGGATTGTTATCGGCACTCTTCTGAAACATTGTCTCTAGTCCAAATACATTTCAATCCAGCCGATAGGAGTGTTATCGGCACTTAAACTTTTATGCATCGATCCATATGCTTGGGTAATATTTCTTTAAATATTTTCCATTCAATGCTCTAGGAAATTCAACCCCTTCGAGAGTTTCCAAAATATAAGCATTACCAGGAGCAGACCGACTTATTCGATAAGGACCTTCCTAATTGGGAGACCACTTCCCAAATTTTGAACTCTTAGTCCCAATCGGTAAAATTAGTTTCCACACCAAATCTCCATCGGCAAACTCCTTAGCTTTCACCTTTTTATCATACCACCTAGCAACTCTCCTTTTATTTTCTTCTATACTCATCAAAGCTTTCAACCGATGCCCTGCTAAATCATCCAACTCATCTTTCATCAAAGTAGCGTAGTCATCGGCAGTCAGCTGATCTTGAAAAGACAACCATCTAGATCTGGCCTTAATTTCCAAAGGTAACACTGCATCGTGTCCATACACCAGTTGATAAGGTGAAATTTTAGTTGAGCCATGACATGCCATCCGATATGACCACAAGGCTTCACTCAATAATGTATGTCACCTCCTAGGATTTTCTTCAATCTTTTGTTTGATGAGTTTAATAATTCCTTTGTTAGACACTTCGGCCTGCCCATTGGCTTGAGCATAATAAGGAGAAGAATTCAACACTTTAATTCCCATACCGATTGCAAATTCATCAAACTCTCCCGATGTAAACATAGTACCCTGATCGGTAGTAATTGTTTGAGGAATACCAAATCGGTAAATAATGTGCTCTTTCACAAAATCAATCATATTGGCCGATGTAACTTTCTTCAAAGGAATAGCTTCAACCCACTTAGTGAAATAATTAGTGGCAACTAAGATGAACTTATGCCCTTTGCTCGATGGTGGGTAAATCTGGCCGATCAGATCAATAGCCCATCCCCAGAACGGCCAAGGTTTAATAATGGGATTCATGGCCGATGCGGGTGCCCTTTGAATATTGCCAAATTTCTAACATCCTTGACATCCTTTGAAATACTTAAAACAATCCTCAAGTATGGTCGGCCAATAATACCCATTTCTCCTAATCATCCATTTCACCTCAAAAGCCGACTGATGTGCTCCACACACTCCTTCATGGATTTCTCCGATCAAACTTTTAGCTTCATCATCACCTAAGCATTTGAGAAGAACCCCATCGATTGTTTGATAATATAGCTCATCCTCGAGGAATACATACTTGGTAGCTTAAAACCGGACACGCCTCACAAACTTCTTAGATGGATCCCTTAAATAATCAATGATCTCTTTCTCCAATCTTCGGCACTGATTACCGATAACATATTCAATATGGGTTGATATCCCGAGGCATGCTGAGCCAACCGATTAGCCTCCTCATTATGTAACCGAGGAACATGCTCCAATCGGAAATCTTTGAATTCCCTTAATAGTTGCATACTTTTTTTGTAATAAGTTATCAGAACTTTGCTTCGGCATTCATAACTTCCAGCCAATTGATTTATAACCAGCATAGAATCCCCGAAGATTTCAACAGTATCAGCATGAACTTCTTTTAACAATTCCAACCCCTTGACCAAAGCTTGATACTCGGCTTGATTATTCGTTGTCGTGGCAACAATCGGCAAATAGAACTCATACTTCCTTCCCTGAGGGGAAACTAACACTATGCCGATTCCTACCCCCGGTCACACGTGGATCCATCAAAGAAGAGCGTCCAAGGCACAATTTCTAAAGTCTCTACTACACCGCGATGTTGAGTCACAAAATCTGCCATAATCTGCTCTTTAACCGCTTTAGCCGATTTGTAACGTAGATCGAATTCTGACAGTGCCAAAATCCATTTACCGATTCTACCACTCATAATCGGCATAGATAGCATATATCGAACCACATCATCTTTGCATATAACAGTGCATTCGCCCGATAGCAAATAATGCCTCAATTTAATGCAAGAAAAGTATAAGCATAAACACAATTTTTCAATAGCCGAATACCTGATCTCAGCATCAACCAACCTTCTACTTAAATAGTAAATCACACGCTCCTTCCCTTCGAATTCTTAAATCAGAGCCGAACCAATGACCAGCCCATCGGTAGACAAAAATAATCTAAAAGGTTTTCCTTGCTGAGGTGGAATTAACACTGGAGGATTTATCAAATAATTCTTGATCTCATCCAAAGCCAATTGTTGCTCCTTTCCCCATACAAACTCTTGGTCGGCTTTCAATTTGAGTAAAGGACTGAAAGCACGAATTTTACCAGAAAAATTAGATATAAACCACCTAATAAAATTTACCTTGCCAATGAAAGACTGGAGTTCAGTTTTGTTGGTAGGAGCTACTATCTTGTTGATGGCATCAATAGATCTTCTACTAATTTCAATTCCTCTCTGATGCACCATAAAACCAAGAAATTGCCCTGCCGATACGCCAAATGCACACTTATTAGGATTCATCTTTAAACCATGTTTCCTTGTGCACTCCAACACTTTTCGTAAATCGGCAAGATGCTTCGTGAAATCTCCAGATTTAACCACCACGTCATCAATGTAAATTTCAACCAGCTTGCCGATGGACTCATGAAAGATGAAATTCATAGCCCTTTGATAGGTAGCACCAGCATTTTTCAAGCCCAAGGTCATGACTATCCATTCAAACAGCCCAACATGACCAGGACATCTAAATGCAGTCTTTGGAATATCTTCTTCAGCCATGAATATCTGATTATATCCTACATTGCCATCCATGAAGCTTATGATCTGATGTCCAGCCGAAGCATCGACCAGCAAATCGGCAACCGGCATTGGGTATCCATCCATCGGCGTAGCCTTATTAAGATTTCTAAAATCAATGCAGACTCGAAGCTTCCCATTTTTCTTGTAAACTGGGACAATATTGGAAATCCACTCGGTGTACCGACACTGCCGAATAAATTTAGCTTCAATAAGTTTAGTTATTTTGGCCTTAATATTAGGAAGAATATTAGGATTACATCGGCGGGCTGGCTGCTGATATGGTCGAAATCTGGACTTGATAGGTAACCGATGTTCAACAATTGATCGGTCTAAACCAGGCCTCTCAGTATAATCCTAAGCAAAGCAATCTTTATATTCTTTTAACAAAACGGTTAACTGTTGCTTACACTCAGAATCTAATTTAGCACTAATAAAAGTAGATCTAGGCTTATCTCCATTATCTACATCTACCTCTACCAAATCATCGGCTGATGTGAACCCCTGGCCTAATTTTCCATCATCGGCGAACCTATCCATTAAAACTCCTCGTTAGAACTGACTGCTTGGATCGATGGAATTTCATATTCGGCAACTTTGAGGAAATCCTTCTCCTAAATCTCTCCTGAAATGCACCTGGTCCTCTCATAAGTATCTGCTTCTATCGATGCGATGACATAAGAAGAATCTCCAGGGACAATCTCGATCTTGTCACCTACCCACTGAACCAAGCATTGGTGCATTGTTGATGGGATGCAACAATTGACATGGATCCAATCTCTCCCTAGTAGTAGATTATAAGCACCTTTTCCACTGATCACGAAGAAAGTTGTCGGCAAGGTTTTGCTGCCGATGCTCAACTCGATGCATATCGCTTCCTTAACCAGAGACACATTTCCCTCAAAGTCCTTTAACATCAAATCGGTCTTGGTCAAATCTTGATCCCCTCTCCCAAGCTTCCGATAGACTATATAGGGCATAATATTGATAGCAGCCCCACCATCAACCAATATTTTGGTCATCGGCTGTCCATCGACTCTTCCTTTGACGAACAGGGCTTTAAGATGTTGTCTTTCATTGTCGGCAGGTTCTCAAAGATAGCCGTCATTGGATCCAGAGCCAACTGAGCCATCTGGTCGGAAAAATCCACCTCTTCATCATCACTGGACGGCGTAAGGAACTCTATCGGCAACATAAATACCATGTTAACATCTGCCGATGGTCCTTTTCCTTTAGGATCCGGCTGCTGATCTCCAGATTTGCTAGAATTCTCTCCCTTGCTCAAGTCTTCTCGTCTTTCGTGCTGCAGCCTTCTTTTCTGTGTCCTAGTCAATCCTTCTGGATACCACGGAGGAAGCTGTGGCTGTCTTGCCGATGGGCGACGACTTTCCCTTGACTCCACTCGATAGGTATTAGCATCCCTACAAAATATGAACTCATCGGGAACTCGTGCATCGACCATCTCTTCAAGCTCCTCTTGGTTCCTGGGAAAATATCCGACACGGTCACCAAGTCTGTCATACACACTGAGCCTGCCCCCCAGCCGATCATGAACTGAAGCTCTTCCCCTAATCGGCCCATTAAATCGCCGATCATCGTTTTGATACTGCCGATTAGGTCTATCATACCGATCATAACCATTGCATTCAGGGCAATCTCTAACAGTGGGTAGTTTAATGTTTTGCTCCCAGCAATGGATAAAGAATGGGCAGTTCTAGTGATCTTTATGCCGATTCCACTCCTGTCGGCGTTGTTCCTCTTCTCGGCGACGATCCTCCTGTTGACGCCGATACCGATCTTCACGTTGCTGCCAAGTCTCCCGATGGCTTCTATGAGTTATCACAATGCCAGATCGGGGAGGCCTTCCTGAGCTAGTTCCTTCCTGAATCAAACCCTTTCCTTTGGCATCGGCAGCAATAATCTGATGCTGAGGATCCACCGATGCACTTCTTTCAGCTGCTTCTGACGTCAAAACCTTGGTTTTCCCCTTAGCATCCAACATATTTGTTGGGAAAGGATGTTGATCGATCTTCATCGGCTTCAGAACTTTGGAATTATTGAACTTAATTCTCCCAGACTCTATGGCCGATTGCGGCTGTTGCCTGAAAACCTTGCACTCATTTGTGCTGTGAGACGTTGCATTGTGCCACTTGCAGTACTTCATCTTCTTTAACTCTTCAGCTGATGGAATCACATGATTGGGTGATAACTTGATTTGCCCTTCCTGAAGTAGAAAGTCAAATATCCTATCGGCTTTGGTGATATCGAATGCAAACTTCTCTGGTTCTTTATGCCCAAAAGGTGATAGGTTTACCGATATGAATCGGTACGAGGGTGGCCCGATCTTCACGACAGTAGATCAAAAGAACAAGGATAACTTGCTGCGAACAGCGGGTAACTAGCTTTATACCTGACAAAGGTTGGATGTGACCAAGCGACGGGGAGAGAGGCACCGAAACCACAAAGACTTCGACTCGATCTCCGAACGACCGCAGAACCACAATCCGGAACTAATCCACACAATACGGCGCAGCCGAACGGAAGCCGTAGAGCATGAAGTAGGAGAACCTAGAGGATTCACTTCACAAGTCCATGAAGAACAAGGAAGAGCAAAGGTTGAGTAAGGCACTCAGCCATAGGAACCTTGCCTGTCATATCAGCCACTTGAGACATTACAGGAGTTTTCACCATCATCTCTGGGGGCATACCATAACCCCACCAGTTGGGAGAAACAGATCCCAACATTGTCGATGCCAATAGATCTGTGGCAAGCTTGATTTGCCCGTCTGATGTTGATGGATTGGTCATCATCGGTGTAGATTGCGCATTAGTGATCCCTAATGTGCTTGGAGGAGAAGTAGCTTCTGTACCCACAACGGCTGTAGTAGCCGATGGAGCTGTAACCAATGATGACCCTGACTGATGATAGGCAGGACCCACATAATTTGGTGGCAATTGCCCTTCCTTGAAAGTTCTAGCCACCGCATTGAAAACCGTGTTGGACAGCACACCGGCTTGATTGATCAAGGCACGGTTAATAGCACTGTCAACCATGTCTTGAAGTTTACTAGGATTGGCTTCAAAAGTTATCTGCCGAGGTGCCGGCAATGCCTCCTTTTGGATCACTTCGCCGCTCCTGTTGATACTGAAGGATTTTAAGCATTGCTGCTTGTATTCCTCCATGGCTTTTGCCATGGCTTGCTTCTGCTTATCTTTGAGATTGGCTTCCGTCACGGAGATAACGTTCTCCAAGTCGAAATCGGTGTTCGACATGTTGATCTTGATCTTGAATAAGTCCCACTGGGCGTGCCAAAAGATGTGTTGGTGTAAAATCTGATCTACAAACACAAAGGGCTAATACCCAATTCAAACGTTAAGGCGTGCCAGCCGATTTGACCTTACAATCGACAAAGATGGTAACTTGAACACTTTAGTCCCGACAACAGCGGTGCGCCCGGATGTCACGGCCAAGAGGTGCTCACACGGAACTTGAGAACACGCCGAGTTTGACTCGACGAATTCCTAAGAACTCGTAGTAAAAGGAAAAATATGACGAAGTCGTCGAAAAATTAGATGCTGGAATATGAGTAAAAACTTGTGTTTGATTGATTGATAGATTCATTACATGGCCCTAGGGTCTACATTTATACCCTGTCCAAAGAGCTACAACCAGACACGAGTAGAACTCAAATTCCAAATTAAACGGAACCCGTATACAAAACGAATTCTAATAACTAAGGAAAACATTAAACTATCCTCTGTAACCGATCGGGACACTACCACGAATCAATCGGCAACCTCCACGCTTTTCTCCAGAGTCATCGGCAGACTACCTGTTACAGCCATCGGCAAACACCGGCACTGGTCATCGGCACGAATATGTCATCACTTCTGGACTTAGTCATATTCAGTTGTCTCCTCATCGGCAACCACCTTCATCGGCAACTTCCCTGTAGACTAGTCACCATTTGCTCCATCTGCTGATCTAAATTTCACTAACTCCAGGCACGTGTCAAAAGATACGTGTCCAAAAACGGTGTCAACAGGATCAATGCATATAAGGGCATTCCATGACACAGCCATGTGGTCATAAATATTTTCAATATATATGTGAAACATAGGAATATGAACTAGCCATAACCATTGAAATCAGGACAAGCTTGCCGTGTAGAAGCAAAATAGGGGCACTCTTTTCATGCTGGAATATGAAACACAGGCATATGAACTAGCACTCAGTTGAATCCTACAAAAATCATGTGGTAATCCTCCAATCCAAAGGAGGACGTCGAATGCAACAAGTCATTGATGTACTAAAAAATCACCTTGTCCAAATCGACTTGAGGTAGCAGCACCTACTGAGGGCCATCGAGGCAACGTCGGCTTGGGGCTGTCGAAGTAGCAGCAACTACAGTTCTGGTGGTGAGGGGGGTGGCGAGGCACCAGCTGCAGATGCTGCTTGTGAGGGGGGTGGCGAGGCACCAGCTGCTGCAGCTCTGGGGGTGGCGAGGTAGCAGTGCGGATGGCCGGCGAGGGAGCAGCAGTGGGACCCACGAGGCTGGTACTCAGGTTCACCGATGAGGTAGCCGATGGGGTCAACGGTGAAGCAGCAATAGGGGGAGAGCAGTGTGCCATGAGCACAACGAGGTGAGGAGAAGCAGTGGAGCTGGCGAGAGAGCAGTAGTGAGGACGACAAGGGTGATGTGGGGTCGCCGCCGATCTGGCCCGCCGGCGTGCCCCCTGCAGTGGACCGGCACCGGAGTGCCCTCTGCACTGGCCGAGAGGTGTCTAAGTGCCTCTGCAACTCTGCTTTGCTAAGTTCCCCTCAATGACATGTGGGCCCCAAATTGAAATAAGCATTAACATACATTTGAGTCCAATGTGTGACTAACAAGTGGGCCCTACATGGTGCTTAGACTTAGATGCAATGAACTCAGTATGGAAGCACCATTTCTCTTCTTAATCCATATAAAAAATTTAATTAGTATTTCTCCCATGTACATACTCAAAATGCGATGCTTTTTTCCCTATATTTTTCTAAATTCATGCTCAATCATTTTATTGAGTTTCTTGTGATCATCATTTCATGTGACAAAGTTTGCACAAATCCTAATGTGAGTTTACAAAAAATGACAACTTTAAGCCAATATTTCAAACTCTTAATGATTCCACCTACAGAAGTCATCAACATGAAAATTTCTCAATTCATCAATATCTTCAAATTTTATTAAGGTCATTTCTTCATCCGACAAAGTTATATAAACATTGTATGAATTCTTTGGGGAGTGTATGAATAGCCCATAAAATGGCCGTACTCCTCTTGCAAATGACATATATGTAAGTACAATAATTAATGGATATATGTACTATGACCAATAAATTGCCTAATTCAACTAAGATGTTTGGCCTTGTTACTAAGTGCATTCATTCCATGTAGGAACAAATGGTTTTTGATAATGAAAGAGAACCAGATGAAGAGAAGAACAAAAGAGCCCATCTAGGATTGTTGCTGACAGTCTCAGCCAGATTTGCCGATCATTCGCCTTCCTTCCAAATATCGGTGTCGCTCGAGTGTTGAAGATCGGACGGTCCACATCAACAGTCAATGAAGCATGCCTTCAAGCTCAGTTTGAGGCAACACTGCAAGCTGAAAGAGAGGGAGCTCTTCAAGCTCAACAGGCCTCGCTTGAAGCAAACCAAGCAGCTCTTGAGCAAAACAAAACTTTGTTGCGCTAGACCCAAGATGAAGTGAAGGAGATGCATACCAAGTTTGAAGAGACAAATGCACTGTTGTGGGCTATGCTGAAACTTCAGAAAGATTGAGGTCTAGGTTTGAATGTAGCTTCTATTTTTGTGGTTGAACTTTTGTTTCACTGTGTTAGTAGAACCAAGTATCTAAATTTATTTGCATTTGCTTTTATGTTTGTACCTATATGATGGATTTGAACCTGTGTGATGGAACCTGGAACTACTATGATGTGTTTCAACATGCAAACACTATGATGGCTTGCCTGAAATGTGTATGTTTTATGAGCTGTGATGAGCATGATGATGTGTGACATTGGTCATCGAATTGCAATTGATACATATACTAGAGCCTTCATCATGGAATAGAATGAAAATGTATGACCACCTGGAGTCGTATCAGATTTATCTAACTTTCTTATATTGCAAGATACAAAAATAGTGTCACAACATATGCATGGCTATATAAGACGCAAGAATCTCGTCACAAAAAATAGACTGAATCTTGGTCCCAAGAGGCAAATTGTGATGGTGATGTATTATATGTGACGAGTTGACCAACAAATATGTGACGGCGACTACCGTCATTAAAAGTAAAACTTATACGATGACATGGTATATGACCGTCACAAAAAGTTATCACATTATATGACGACTTTGCTTAACATCGTCACAAGGTATATTTAGCGACGGTCGATATATGACGACCTTCATAACGGTGGTTTTTCATCATGCCAAACATTTCGTGACTATTTCTTTACTTTACATGACAAATACTATTTATCATAAAATCCGAGATTTCTTGTAAATATTTCATAATCTTGCATTGGATATTTTGGCTAATCAATGAACTCAAATGAAAAAACTTTTAACTACAAAGTTTAAAATCTTGTCGAGTACTACAAGTTTGGTATATGATGTATCCCCATCAGAGATAGTTTCAAAAAATTCAAAAAATTGAGCCTTCAAATATGTGAATTTCAAACATATATTTGAGACTCTAGGACTCTAGGTGACTTTAAATCAAAAACTTGTCAATATCAAACATATAGATCAGGTAGACCACTAGAACTTTGGTATTAACTATGTGAACATTGGAGATCATTTAGGAATTCAAAATTTTAATCTATAACCTTCGAACACATGTTTGAGGCTCTAAACATATTCAAATTAAAAACTTTTCAACTACAAAGTTATAGATTCTATCGAGAACTATAACTTTTACAGAGGCCATGTCAATATCTAAGATTGTTTGATAATTTCAAATTTTAAATTTCAGAATCTACACACTTAAAATAAATATTCTTTGGACCCTAAACAATTTCAATTCATAAATTTTTCAATTACAAAGTTGTAGATCTTATCGAGAACTACACTTTTGATATAAAGTTTGTCGTCATCCGAATTCATATGAAAAAGCTATAAATTATTTTCTGTTGAAACCATTAACCGAAGCGGACATTGTAACGTAACCACCTCAGTTAATAAGCTATTAATCTTGGTGGGCATTATAACCAACCGCCACAATTAATACTATTAACCGTGGTGGTTATCTTACAATGTCCGCCATGGTTAATAGATATTAATCGTGGCGGTTACTTTTAACTGTCCGCTATGGTTAATTATTAACCGTGGCGGTTGTCCAGTGGGTTGGCCGGCTTCAGCCGGCTGTGATAACCGTGGCGAGTAAAAATAATGCTCGCCTCCAAGCCCTTACATGAAACACTGCACAAAAATAAAACGTATAGTAGTGATGCCCTCTGTTATAATTGAGATGAATCAACTTGTTTGCTTTCGTCAGATGTGTTGGCATGGACCACCTTTGAATGCTCAGTATCTAGAACTGTTCTCCTTTTCTAAGTTGAATCATGCATTAGTACAACTTTCATTAATACTGAAAAAATCAAGTTTTTTCCATCTGCCTCTTTCTGTTGAAGGATATGATCAGTATCAACTCCTGCTTTCTAATTTAGAGCCCATTCATCTCAATCATAATAATGATAAATGGAACTATACTTGGGGGTCTTCTATGTTCATGTCAAGTATAGCCTACTCATACTTGTTGTGCTCTGTTGTTGTGTCACCTGTCTATAGGTGGCTTTGGAATTCAAGTTGTCTGCCAAAGAGGAATTTTTTTCTGGTTAGCAATGAGAGATCGTCTAAGCACAAGAGAACTCTTAAAATAAAAGAAATATGTATTTGCCAAGCTATAATTGTGTGTTGTCATAGATGTTGAAGAATCTCTATAGTACCTCTTTCTGGAGTGCCCATTTGCTATGTCTTGTTAGAACATACTTGGACTAGCACAACTGGTTGAAGAAAATTTGCTAGACACAATCTCTCTTTTCAGGGCACATATTAACAAGCCTTTCTTCATGGAGATAATTATTGCGATATTTTGGGGGGGGGGGGGGGTCTGGACTACTCGTAATGATGCAATCTTCAGGGCTTCTCTAGTGGCTTTCACCAACCGACTCATGATCCGACGTGGAACCTGATGAGTCGACTTTTATCACTGGAGAATGCTGATCTGTCGAGGAGAGAGAGAGAGATGAGTCGATGCAAGATTTTGCATCGGTTCATCCGAATAAACAAATGAATCGAGTACGCGCCGCTTGAGCCCTTCCCAACCGCGACGTTCATCATCGGCCTCGCCTAGCGCCATCACCCGTGCTGCTTGGGCACGTCCGCCACTGAAGGTCTGCCATGACTTGTGCTGTCGTTCCAGGAGCTTGTTCGGCCGCGACCTGCGCCGTTCAAGGGAGTTCGTGGCCTTCCGCGACGAGCAGCGTGCTGAGAGACCTTTGTCTGGGGCTCTAGGAGTCTAGGTGCGACCCATGCTGCTGCTCGGGAGATCTGGTCCGACCGCAACATGTGCCGCTCGGGGGAGCTCATCTGCCCCTCACCGGCCTTGACCATGAGGACCTCGTTGCTCGCTGGAGTGTCGCGCTGCAGGGAGATGGTGGACCGTTGCATGCCTGCATGCACCTGGGCAAGAAGAGAATGGAAGAAGGGGAAGGTGGCGCCCTCGCCGGCTGCGCCTGCACCGGTGGAGATGGCTGTGGATCCGGCCGCGTCCACGCTAGGGGAGAAAGGCCACGGATGCATCGCTGCTCACTTCGCTGTCGGAAGAAGAGAAAGGGGAAAGTAGGGAAGCCGATAGAAAAGAAAGGGATGAGTTGGTTGGTGGGCCCACACCGTTAGAGAAGTTTTTTGAGCGTACGAGTCGACTTCTCCAAGATTCGGTTTTGGGCCGACGTGGCCCTCTCTCTCCTTAAAAAAAGCGACTCAACAACTACGGTTGCCCTCAGGAACCAAAGTCATTCTTTGCAAGCCATCACGTTCGTCTTCAAAAAGAAATTAGCTAGCCTAGGTTAAGCTCTGGGCTAAGAAATATTTTAGCTCCTAGTTGCAACTATGGCTATACAATTTTGTGTAGTTTTGATGATTTTTCTACACTTTCTTCGTCTCTTGATTTGTATCTTTCAGGAACTATACAAAGTTTAAATTTTAATAAAGGCGCAATAGGGGCAACCCCTCCTGTTTCTAAAAAACATACGCAGCACTAGCATACTACGCTGCTAGTACTTTTTTTATAATAAATCCTCTAGCACGTGTGTATGCACAAATTGCGCATATCCAAAGTCACGATGTATGATGATTTTTATTTTGGTCTTTTTTAGTTCTAAAAAAATTTACAAATTTTTTTCAGATTTTCTATCACATCAAATTTTGTGTCACATACATGAGCATTAAATATAGATTAAAGAAATAACTAATTTTACAGTTTATCTGTAATTTGCGAGACGCATATTTTAAGTCTTGTTAGTCTATAATTAGACAATATTTGTCAAATACAAATGAAAATGCTACAATATCTGTTTTGTAAAAATTTTTGGAACTCAATAAAGCCTCTTTTGCGTGGAATTGAAACGAACCACTAATATCCAAAAGAATAGCACAACAGTGACGTGGAATTGAAACGAGTCACTAATATGATAGCGACGCATCTACTACTATACGAATCCCACCATTGTATCTAGCACCTTATTTGGCCACGTGTCTAAAATCCATCCATGGAGCCCAAAGTCTGTGAAGCTTCGCGGGGCATCAGTCCATCATACGACCTCATCATACTCTCAGCCCATACACTGCCGAATGGGCCCGAGCAACGCCTCAGTACTTCAGTAGCAAAGGCACCTGGCACGACCGTGCGGCCGCAATGCCTTGCAGGAAGACGACCAGTGGTTGATCGAAAAAAAAGAAAAAAAAGAAGACGTCGAGTGGCAGGGACAAGCAAATGCATGCTTATGTGTATATGACCTTATTTAGTTCCTAAAAATTTTAGATTTAGCTACTGCAATATTTTTGTTTGTATTTGGTAATTATTATTTAATTATGGACTAACTAGTCTTAGAAGATTTGTCTCTAAATTATAGACAAACTGTATAATTAGTTATTTTTTAATTTATATTTAGTGCTTTATATGCGTGTGTTTAAAGATTTAATGTGACGAAAAATCTTGAAAATTTTTAGAAACTAAACAAGGCCTACATTAGATGAACTGTGACAAAAAATAAATTGTAATCTACAGTGTGCCATCCTTTTGTTCAAATTATTCATGATACAAAAAAGGTGCTGACAAGTGAAAACTAGCATGGTTTATCCATTTTTAAAGTTAAAGAAATACCTTATGCTTTATTGGCTACTTTCTCTATCAAGTAAGAGTATATGTTTATTTTTAGTGTATTTCTCTGTTTGCCTACATGTTAGTAAAAATCCTATTCCAATATAAATACAAATATATAATACTGGTTCAATTGATGCAGATACTAGAAAAGACAGTGACGACAATAGGTTTGAGGCTGACGGTCAATATTAATCATTTTTTCATAGATCATGTTTACTCGTGCATAACATCTATATATGCTTGTCTAGATACATAACAAAATATATATGGCAACAGATCTAGTGCAAACTTATCTCCCGTGCAAACTATGCAAACTCTAAACTAGACCACATGATGTTGATCCAAGGGGCGGAGATTGGATTATTTTGCACTTGACTGGCCGCTCTTAATCACACTTTTACAAATCCCTCATTCCACCTCTCTCATGTGCCCCCTTAGATCAACATCGTACGGTCCAGATTAGAGTTTGTACAGTTTGCACGGAAGATGAGTTTGCACTAGATCCGTATATATATATATATATATATATATATATATATATATATATATATATATATATATATGAAACTTATAATTTGGAACGGAGGGAGTAACAACTACCAGTGGCGGAGCTAGGATTTTACGGCTGGGTATTCCAAGTATATAAAAATTTTTGATGCAAATGTGCAATAGTAACAAGGCTTTGTTTAGTTTCACCCAAAAACTAAAAATATTTTAACATTTTTTATCACATCAAATTTTGCAGCACATGCATGAGGTATTAAATATAGATAAAAATAACTAATTGCACAATTTATCTGTAATTTATGAGATGAATCGTTTAAGTCTACTTAGTCTATGGTTAGACAATAATTATCAAATACAAACGAAAACATCGCCAAAACAAAATTCGTGTAGAGAACTAAACAAGGCTTAAGCAACGTACAAGATCTGAACATAGTGTCATAGTGTCATTTTCTCTTATAATTTCGATGTAAATGTGCTAGTGTATGTGCTCACCTTGTGTTGATGCAAAATCTGGATCTGCAAACACAAAGGGCTAATACCCGATTCAAATGTTAAGGCGTGCCAGCCGATTTGACCTTACTATCGGCAAAGGTGATAACTCGAATACTTTGGTCCCGACAACAGCGATGTGCCCGGATGTCACGGTCAAGAGGTATTCACGCGGAACTTGAGAATACGCCGAGCTTAAGTCGACGAACTCCTAAGAACTCGTAATAAAAAGAAAAAATGACGAAGTCGTCGAAAAAGTAGATGCTGGAGTATGAGTAAAAAACTTGTGTTTTATTGATTGATAGATGTCTCGATTACAAAGCCCTAGGGTCTACATTTATACCCTGCTCAAAGAGCTACAACCAGACACGACTAGAATTCGAATTCCAAATTTAAACAGAATCCGTGTACAAAACAATTTAAACAACTAAGAAAAACATAAAACTATCCTGCCGTGACAAGCTGGGACACCACCACGGACCAAGCGGCAACCTCCAAGTCTTGCTTCCACGTCATCGGCAGACTCCCCATCGGCAACGATCAATACTGGCCATCGGCATAAACACATCACCACCCACGGACTTAGCCACATTCAGCTGTCTCCTCATCGACAACCATCCTTATCGGCAACTCTCCTGCAGACCAGTCACTATTACCCTTTCTTGCCGATCTACACTCTACCGATCCTAGGTACGTATCCAAAAACGGTGTCAACACCTTGACTCAAGCAGCAAGCCGGAGACCGGAACCGAAACCGTGGACAGCGCCGGCTGTCGGAGCACCGGGCTCGCCTGTCGTCACTGCCCACCGGTCGCCGAAGCCAAGACGCTGGGGTCGGGAGTTGGTGCGATGCGATGTGAGTTGGGAGACTAGGAGCGGCAGCCATGAAATGTTGCCATCTTTTTTCCTTTACTTTGTTAATTGAGATGAAAATCACTGCTTTTTGTTGGGCTTTGGGCCAGATTTACAACATGTAGCAACTATATACGTTATACCTATACGTATATATATATATATATATATGTATTTGTGATTGTTCCCAAAATCTTGGGTATTCCATGGCATACGGGGAATACCCCTGCGCCGCCCATGACAACTACCAAGCTTTCTTGCTTTTTTCACATAGAAATAATAATATACATGTAAAGGATCTATCCTAGAAAACATTGATATTATCAATACAATTAAGAAAACACAAACCATGATTCACAAAATACAACCCGTTCCTCCAAGGATGGCGCGGCAAAGCGGAGCTAGTGTTTCTAGTCTTAACAACATGTCACTGACTTGGTGTCGCCCATGGTCAGAAAATAAAATGCGTCACTATGATAAGTTGTCAGTGAGCTTTTTCTAGTTCACCCTAAAAACTAAAAACTTTTCAAGATTTCTCGTCACATCGAATATTACGGAACATATATAAATCATTAAATATAGATGAAAATAAAAATTAATTGCATAATTTGCCTGTAAATCGTGAGACGAATCTTTTAAGTCTACTAGTTACTTAATGTTTAAACAATTTTTGTTAAATAAAAATAAAAGTGCTACAGTGTCAAAATTCAAAAACTTTTTGGGCCGTGTTTAGTTCCTGAAATGAAAAATTTCAGAACACTGTAGCACTTTCGTTTATTTGTGGTAATTATTGTCCAACAATGAACTAATTATGTTCAAAAGATTTGTCTCGTAAATTTCGACTAAACTATACAATTAGTGTTTATTTTCGTCTATATTTAATATTCTATACATGTGTCTAAAGATTCGATTTTACGGAGAATCTTAGAAAATTTTGGGTCTTGGGTCGAAGTAAACAAGGCCTTGGATGTAAACACGTCAGAAAGAATTATGAAGTCGGGTTAAGTGAGAGGTAAAGTCGAGAAAATTGCTATAATGGGACTCCAAACAAATGGCTTCGCTAAAATGACAATCCTAACATTGGTTTCGCTTTAATGACACTTCAAACATTTGTTTCTTGTTATACATGACATTTTAATTGTTTTAGTCTCTTTTATCCTCTAAATACATATATTTGCTTCTAATGTGACCCTTCTACCCTTGCCTCTGTACGCTGGTTGTTGTGTGCGTTGGTTCCTGTTGTCTCTGTATGTTGGCGCTGTTGCCTCTGTACATGGCCATGGCTCTGTACCTCGGAATGGACTGGCACCTTGGCGCCACTGCCTCTGTACGTGGCCTCTTGGCTTGCTGGCCGTGGCCGTGGCCATGGCTGGCTGCCTGACACAGCTGCCTGGCCGTGGCCATGGCTGGCTGGCGCAGCGGGCTGGCCATGACCATGGCCGCCATGTGCAAAGGCATATAAGCAAAAATTGATTCATACACGAAAAAGAAATTAGCATAAACGAGTTTATGTCATAAAACCATATTAGTAGCATAAACAATGCAAGATGATCTTAGAAAACAGTAATGTAGTTCCAACCGAGATCAAAGTCATATGACACAAATTATGAGTTTACATCTCATGAAAACTAAATTAATTCATCATCCAATGTGTCGGTTTCTCTTCGGAGTCATCTTTTTTGGTGGCGCCGCACTAGGCATCTGCACCGGGCTTGTGCTGTCAATTTGTGAAGATGTGCCCTCTCCAAATAACATCGCAAGTTTAATGAAAAAATAATAACGACAATTAGATGTTTGGAAGATTATTTGTATAGTAAATGTGTTAATATTCCTTACCTTCTAGTGATTCTTCCTGGACTATCCCGTAGGATTTCTTCCCTCGTCGGCCTTCGTGGGGTGCTAGGTTCTGCGGGCCTTTCTTTTGTCACATTCTTCCTAGGTTGCCGACGCTTGCTGCAAGTTGATAAAGAAAATTTCTCTAATCTTATCAGCAAGGTCAGCAACCGGTAAGTCTTTATGGAATCCAGTTATTAAATGTTTCAGCAATGTTACTAGTTATGTAGTCACACTTAATTTCTGGATTAAAACCACATCTATACCATAATAGTGGATGGTGTTCTCGTAACCATTGCACTGATGCAGCTGATTCGCTTATCATTTTGGCTATGTTGTCATAGAAAATGTCCTCTGTATAAGCCCTTGCAGCGGGATATATCTGACCAAACCCTCTAAATTTTTTCTTGAAGTTTCTGACCATATGATAAAAACATTCCCGCTGCTCTGCAGCGGGGAAAACATTCTTCACTGCCTCAAGCAAGCCCTTGCAAGCATCAGAACAAATAGCAAGGAGTGGAGGATCACCTATAGCTTTCTTCAACTGTTCCATGAACCAAATCCAGTTGTCTTTTGTTTCCGAAGCCATGAAACCATAAGCAACTGGATACATCCAATTGTGACCATCAACTGCTACAGCTGCAGCCAAGTGACCATTCCACCTCCCGTTAAGTGCGGTAGCATCTACACTCAAATGAGGCCTACAACCTTCCAAGAAACCATCAATGCATGGTTTGAGGGCACAGAAAAAACGGTGGAAATATATCTCACCATCGAACTCAATAACATCAATCTCAACGACACTCCCAGGACTCCGCTTCATCACCTCGGCCTTCCACCTAAACAATAGCTTAAAACTGTCTGACCATTTGCCGTAAACCTGCTCAAGAGCTCTCTTTTTACCCCGTCATACAGTGTCATAACCAATGGTACACTTGTTGTTCAAATCTGTTTCCAACCTCACTTGCAGTTCCTTAGCGCCAATGTTTGGTTCAACTTTTAGGATGTCCACAGCCTTGCTAGCTACCCACTTGCAACTTGGAGTTGTAACGTGCATCCTCATGCTAGACACATTCATGTTTATCAACTAACACAGTTACCTGCAAAACAACAAAAATGATATTAATTTACATAACATGGAGAATTACCAAAAAATGATATTAATTTACATAACAAAAAAATAAATATTTACCTCCACAGTTGAGTTTCCATCCAATTTCCTGCCATTTATTCTCCAAGGACAAGGGCCTGTCATGTCATCACCAGACTTGCAATAAGCCCTATACCTCGTCTTACATGACTTCTCTATTCCAAGATGAAACTCTTTCTTGAGGGCAAATTGCCGAACTGCCAGCTTGAACTCTTCCATTGATGGATACTGTGTCCCTACCTCCATCGATGGATTGTTTTTATCATATGAGATAACCACCTCACCTGGTACAATATCATTAGTAGGAATGGCTGCACCATCAACTTCTTGCACAACAACATTGTCATTGCCCCGCTCATCCATTCGACGATCAGAACCATGCATAGGTACATTTGGTAAGCCCTCATCTGTCAAGCCTAAAATCTCACATATTTGACTCTCACTCATCATTTCAATGCGACCTTCGTCGTCATGAGTCTCAACTATTTGTATGGTTGACCAATCAACTCTTTCCATATTGTGCATGTTATTTATTTGGGAACTACAAAAAGAAATTTCTCAATTTACTACTGTTGGCTTTGTGTCTTCTAATAATGTACTGCTAAAAAAATAATGTACTGCTAAAAATATACCTTTCCACTTGAACAACTGGAAGATCGTGCTCGTTCGTCGGAAGCGGAGCAGTAGGCAGAAGTTCTCTTGCTAGGGCTAATGCATCCTGGGCGTTCTCCACTGCAGGCTGTGGAAGGCCATCGACCAGGCCACCAGGAGCCGTGGCCAAGTCTCCAGGAGCAGCAGCAATGCCATCAGAGGCCACGTCCAGGCCAGCAGCTGCCACGGCAAGGCCACCAGAGCCTGAGTTCTGGTCTCCATCGGGAGCAGCATCTTCTAGGGCCATCGCGGCTTCTGCGACCACGCAGCCGAACGCGACGTCGTCTATGCCATCGGGAGGCCGGTCTTCATCCATGGAGACGGCGGTGGCCGGCGTTACTTGGAGAATAAAGGAGTGGCGGCGGCCGGTGTCGCGAGGTAGGGTTCACGGTGGCGGCGAGCAGAGCAGGTCACGTCTTCAATCGGGAAGGAGAAGCGTCGGTCTAGGAAAAGGAAACGACGACGTTACGGTAGATTAGACAGAAGGGCAGTATCGGCATTAGATAAAAATACATGTATTTAGTGTCTCAAAATGACTAATAACAATTAAAATGTCATGTATAACAAGAAACAAATGTTTGGAGTGTCATTATAGCGAAACCAATGTTAGGATTGTCATTTTAGCGAAGCCATTTGTTTAGAGTCCCATTATAGCAATTTTCTCGGTAAAGTCCGGACTCAACCTCGGCCGCCGTCGCCAACTCCGCTCCTTCTCCTCTATCTACGACCACCATCCCTTCCCTCCACCACCACGGCTCGACGGAGGCTGAATCCGATGAGCAGTCAGCCCGCGCAGGGGAGCAGACGCTCGGCATGGCCCTCGATAGATCTGGTATGGTGCTGTCTCGACCTGGTGAATGCGCTGCCCGACGCCAGGTCTGGCAAGTTGTTGGTGGCTCGACCGGGTGAAGACCCTGGCCGACGACGGATCTGGGTGGAGGCTTGCCGCCGCCTTCCTAGATCGACCGCATGGCACGACACTCCATCCTGTTGACACCGTTTTTGGGCACGTGTCTAGGATGGCAGGATAAGGTGGCAGTACGATGTTTACAAAGTGGGTTGCCGATGAGGATGGTTGCCGATGAGGGAGAAGTTGAATGTGACTAAGTCCACAGGCAGTAATATGGTGCCGATAGCTAGATAAGAAAGTCTGCCGATGACTATGGCAAAGGGTCTGCCGATGATGCAAAGAGGGAGTCCGGAAGCTGCCGGTCGTTATGTGGAGGAGTTTCGGTTTGTCACGAGGGATAGTTTTGTTATTTCCTTAATTATTTGCATCGTTTTGTATACGGATTCCGTGTAATTTGGAATTCGAATTCTAATCGTGTCTGGTTGTAGCTCTTTGAGCAGGGTATAAATATAGACCCTAGGGCCTTGTAATAATCAATCAACGAATCAAACACTCGTTTTTACTCATATTCCAGCATTTACTTTTCGACGACTTCGTCATACTTTTTCCTTTTGTTACGAGTTCTTAGGAATTCGTCGACTTAAGCTCGGCGTGTTCTCAAGTTCCGCGTGAGTACCTCTTAGCCGTGACATCCGGGCGCATCGCTGTTGTCAGGACTAAAGTATTCGAGTTATCACCTTTGCCGATAGCAAGGTCAAATCGGCTGGCACGCCTTAACGTTTGAATCGGGTATTAGCCCTTTGTGTTTGCAGATCAGTTTTGCATCAACACATCTTTTGGCACGCCCGGTGGGACAAGATTCAAGATCAAGATCAACATGTCGATCTCTGACCTCGATCAAGAGAACGTCATCCCCGTGACGGAGGCCAACCTGAAGGATGAGCAGAAGCAAGCTATTGCCCAAGCCATGGAAGAGTTCAAGCAGCAATGCCTGAGGTCTTTCAGCATAAACAGGAGCGGCGAAGTGGTCCAGAAAGATGCACTGCCAGCACCACGGCAGGTTACCTTTGACGCCAATCCTGGCAAGCTTCAAGATATGGTTGACAATGCCATCAATCGAGCGTTGATTAACCAAGCTGGTGTACTGTCTAATACGGTTTTCAATGCCGTGGCAAGAACTTTCAAGGAAGGACAAATTCCACCAGATTATGTGGGCCCCTCCCATCATCAGCCAACGGCACCAGAGGTCACGGCTCCATCGGCTGCCTTGACGACTGCAAGTGCACAATCTGCCGTCCCTCCAAGTACATCGGGGACTACTGGTGCACTATCTATGCCGATGACAACCAACCCACAAATTTCAGTTGGGCAGCATAAACTGACAACAGATATGTTGGCATCGGCAATGTCAGGGTTGACTCTTCCTCCCAACTGGTGGGGTTACGGTATGCCTCCAGAGTTGACATCGGTAACGTCACAAATAACTGACATGAGGGGCAAAACTCCTATGACATCGGCACCTCCCAATGCGCCGGTGAACCAGAGTCCTCGGTATACCACAACTACTACTGCAAGGCCTCACACTGGAAATCCTCAAGATTCAATGTTCCAGATGCCCAACGCATCGGCAGAGTCAATGCTGATGCAACAGAGGTCTATGGCCCAGTCGGGGTATGTCAATTCGACGACGGTACCCAATTACCAATCATCGGCAGCACCTATGCCGATGAACGCTAATAATGGATGGCTTGGACAGCAAGCCTTTCCATAATCGCCCCAGCAGAGTTACCAGACTACAGGGTTCCAGTAAGGGCAGGTCTATCCCGGGTTCCTAGGTCAGGGGATTCCCAACCAGCCAATGAATTTTGGACAGCAACTCGGAGGACAACCAATCGGTGGACAGCAGTTTGGTGGTCCGCAGATTGGAGGACAGGCGATCAATACAATGTTCCGTGCAGATCACGTCCCGAACAGACACGTGGAGGTTCGCCACCAAGTGCCAGATCCGCAGCCGCCTCATCGGCAAGATGCCGATGCATATTGGGCCGATAAGATTGCTGAAGTAATGAGGGAACAATTTGGGATAAAACCCAAAGTCAACACTTATTCTTATCGGACACCGTATCCTCCCGCGTATGATTTGATCCTGCTTCCACATCGGTACAAGGTACCAGATTTTACAAAGTTTTCCGGGCAGGACGACACGTCAACCATGGAGCATGTCAACAGGTTCATCATTCAATGTGGAGAGGCTGGTAACAGGGACGAATTGAGGGTTCGTCTATTTTCATCATCATTGTCTGGATCGGCCTTTACTTGGTTCATATCATTACCTCCCAACTCAGTAATTACTTGGGCCGATCTAGAGAAGCAATTCCACAGATACTTCTTCTCGGGGGTTCATGAGAAGAAGATCACCGACTTGGTCAAGTTGAGGCAACGTAATGATGAGTCGGTTGAGGGTTTTGTGCAGAGGATACGAGAGGTCAAGAATAAATGCTATAGCTTGGTTCTGGATGATCGGCAGCTAGCCGATTTGGCTTTCCAGGGTTTGTTGCCACATATCAGGGATAAGTATGCCTCTCAGGAGTTCGAAAGTTTAAGTCATTTGGTGCAGAGGATTTCTGATCAAGACATCAAGCCTTTCGAGCCTAAAAGAGCATGGAATAGGAAAGTGTCATTTGTCGATGAAGCAACAAGCTCAGATTCTGATGAAGAACCAGTAATCGGCTTGGCAGAGTGGGTCAAAAACAAGAAGCTGATGTCTTGTCCTTTTGGGCAGAAGGAACCAGAGAAGTTTGCTTTTGACACCGCTAAGGCTGATAGAATATTTGACTTTCTACTTCAGGAAGGTCAGATCAAACTGTCACCTAACCATGTGATCCCATCGGCAGAAGAGTTGAAGAGGATGAGATATTGCAAGTGGCATAATGCAACTTCCCATGATACCAACGAGTGCAAAGTATTCAGACAGCAGCTGCAATCGGCTATAGAGTCAGGGAGAATCAAGTTTGACACTTCCAAAGCCCAGAAGCCGATGAAGATAGACCAACATCCTTTCACGACAAACATGTTGGATGCTAAGGGGAAGGCTAAGGTCTTAACATCGGAGACAGCTGAGAAGAGTGCATCGGTAGATCCTCAGCATCAAGTTACTACTGCCGATGCAAGAAGTAAGGGCTTGGTCCAGGAAGGAACTAGCTCAGGAAGGCCTCCTCGATCTGGTATCGTCATAACTCATAGAAGGCCTCGAGAAAAATGGCAACAACGGGAAGATCGGTATCGGCGCCAGCAGGAAGATTATCGATGGGAAGAAGAAAGACGCCGACAGGAGTGGAATCGGCACAGGGATCATTGGAATTGTCCATTCTTCATCCATTGTTGGGAGGAAAATATCAAACTTCCTACTGTCAGAGACTGCCCTGAGTGCAACGGTTATGATCGGTACGATGGGATCGATCGGCATTATCATGATGATGAACGGCGATTTAATGGGCCGATCAGAGGAAGGGTGTCAGTTTATGACCGGCTGGGGGGCAGATTTAGTGGGCACGACAGACTTAGTGACCGTGTCCAGTATTTTCCCAGGAACCAAGAAGAGCTCGAGGAAATGGCTGATGCGCGGGTTCCCGATGAATTCATATTTTGCAGGGATGCTAACACGCATCGTATGGAGTCAAGGGAGAACCGACGCCCGACGGCAAGGCAAAGGCCACTTCCTCCATGGTGCCCTGGAGGATTAACCAAGACACAGAAAAGGAGATTGCAACACCTGAATGCGGCTGGTCATCAGGTCATCAGCTTCATGGATGGTAATGCAGGTTACAATCAAATATTCATGGCGGAGGAGGATATTCCAAAAACCGCATTCAGGTGTCCTGGTCATGTTGGGCTATTTGAATGGATAGTCATGACTTTTGGGTTGAAGAATGCTGGTGCTACTTATCAAAGGGCTATGAATTTTATATTTCATGAGTTCATCGGCAAGCTCGTGGAGATTTATATTGACGATGTGGTGGTTAAGTCTGGAGATTTCTCAAAGCATCTTGCCGATTTACAAAAGGTGTTAGAGTGCACAAGGAAGCATGGATTGAAGATGAATCCCAACAAGTGTGCATTTGGTGTATCGGCAGGGCAGTTTCTTGGTTTCATGGTACATCAGAGGGGTATTGAAATTAGTCGAAGATCCATTGATGCCATCAATAAAATAGTGGCCCCTACCAACAAAACCGAGCTCCAATCCTTGATCGGCAAGGTAAATTTTATCAGGAGATTTATATCGAATTTGTCTGGTAAGATTCGTGCTTTCAGTCCTCTTCTTAAATTGAAAGCCGATCAAGAGTTTATTTGGGGAGAAGAACAGTAGTTGGCTCTGGATGAAATCAAGAAGTATCTAGTAAATCCTCCAGTTCTAGTTCCACCTCAACAAGGGAAGCCCTTCAGATTGTATTTATCTACCGATGGATCGGTTATCGGTTCAGCTTTAGTTCAAGAATTTGAAGGGAAAGAAAGGGTAATTTATTATTTGAGTAGGAGGTTGATTGATGCTGAAACCAGGTATTCGGCCATTGAGAAACTATGCTTATGCTTATATTTTTCATGTATCAAGCTGAGACATTACCTGTTATCGGCCGAATGCACTGTTGTTTGCAAAGATGACGTGGTCCGATACATGCTGTCTATGCCGATTA
Organism: Sorghum bicolor; assembly: GCF_000003195.3. Lineage (NCBI taxonomy): Eukaryota > Viridiplantae > Streptophyta > Magnoliopsida > Poales > Poaceae > Sorghum > Sorghum bicolor. The sequence goes on from NC_012877.2 coordinate 8,600,055, forward strand.
TGAGTGGTAGGATCGGTAAATGGATTTTAGCGCTGTCGGAGTTCGATTTGCGTTACGAATCGGCTAAGGCAGTCAAAGGGCAGATTATGGCCGATTTTGTGACTCAGCATCGCGGTATAGTGGAAACCTTGGAAATTGTACCCTGGACGCTCTTCTTTGATGGATCTACCTGTGACCGGGGGGCAGGAATCGGCATTGTATTAGTTTCCCCTAAGGGGAGGAAGTATGAGTTTTCCTTGCCGATTGTTGCCACATCAACAAATAATCAGGCTGAGTATCAGGCTCTGATCAAGGGATTGGAGTTCGTGCTGATGCTGTTGACATATTCGGGGATTCTATGTTGGTTATAAATCAATTGGCCGGAAGCTATGAATGCCGAAGTGAAGTTCTCATAACTTATTTCGAGAGAAGTATGCAACTGTTAAAGGAATTCAAGGATTTTCCGATTGGAGCATGTTCCCCGATTGCATAATGAAGACGCTAATCGGTTAGCTCAGCATGCCTCGGGATATCAGCCAATGATTAATGCAATATCGGCAGTCGGTGCCGGTGATTGGAGGAAAGAAATTATTGATTATCTAAAAGATCCATCCAAAAAAGTTGAAAGACGGGTTCGATTTCAAGCAACCAAGTATGTGCTCCTTGAAAATGAATTGTATTATCGAACTATCGACGGAATTCTTCTCCGATGCTTGGGTGATGATGAAGCTAGAAGTTTGATGGGGGAAATCCATGAAGGAGTGTGTGGAGCGCATCAGTCAGCTTTTAAGATGAAGTGGATGATTCGAAGGAATGGATATTTTTGGCCAACCATACTTGAGGATTGTTTTAAATATTTCAAGGGATGTCAAGGTTGTCAAAAGTTTGGTAATATCCAGAGAGCACCCGCATCGGCTATGAATCCTATAATAAAGCCTTGGCCGTTCCGGGGATAGGCCATCGATCTGATCGGCCAGATTTATCCACCATCTAGCAAAGGGCATAAGTTCATTCTAGTTGCCACTGATTATTTCACTAAGTGGGTTGAAGCTATTCCTTTGAAGAAAGTCACATCGGCCAATATGATTGATTTTGTGAAGGAGCATATTATTTACCGATTTGGGATTCCCCAAACGATTACTACCGATCAGGGCACCATGTTCACATCGGGGGAGTTCGATGAATTCGCAATCGGTATGGGAATTAAAGTGTTGAATTCTTCTCCTTATTATGCTCAAGCCAATGGGCAGGCCGAAGCGTCTAACAAAGGAATTATCAAGCTTATTAAGCGAAAGATTGAAGAAAATCCTAAGCGGTGGCATACATTATTAAATGAAGCATTGTGGTCTTATCGGATGGCTTGTCATGGATCGACCAAAGTATCACCCTATCAATTGGTGTATGGACATGATGCGGTGTTGCCTTGGGAAATTAAGGCTGGATCTAGGCGATTATCTTTTCAAGATCAATTAACTGCCGATGGTTATGCCACTTTGATGACCGATGAATTGGACGATCTAGCAGGGCATCGGTTAAAAGCTTTAATGAGTATAGAAGAAAATAAGAAGAGAGTTGCTAGATGGTATGATAAGAAAGTGAAGGCTAAAGAGTTTGCCGATGGGGATTTGGTATGGAAATTAATTTTACCAATTGGGACCAAAAGTTTGAAGTTTGGAAAGTGGTCTCCTAATTGGGAGGGTCCTTATCGGATAAGTCGATCGGCTCCTGGTAATGCCTACATTCTAGAAACCCTCGAAGGAATTGAATTTCCCAGAGCATTAAACGGCAAATATTTAAAGAAGTACTACCCCAGTATATGGGTCGATGCATAGAAGTTTAGGTGCCGATAACACTCCTATCGGCTGGATCCAAATGTTTGGGGACAAGACTTGGTGTTTCAAAAGTTTAGGTGCCGATAACAGTCCTATCGGCTAGACTAAAAGCTGAGGGAGCAGGAAAGCGCAGATATAATGCCGATGGAAACTCTATGTGTTAAGCACCGTCTGGATTGCCGATATAGCACGTAGCCGAATTTGGTTGGCTGCTTCTATCTCCTTGATGTCATCATCGGCAGAACCTTCTATCGGCTTCAGCTTCTTCTTCAGTTGAAGTGCCTTGCGACCATGAGCATTTCGCTCGTGCTCAAGAAGCCTGATGGTCTCTGGCAATTGGCACTCTTCCTGTTGGGCTTGGGACAGAGCGTTCTCTACTTCCTTGAGCTCCGCCAACAGGGATTCTTTTCTTGCCGATAGATCGGATATCTTTTGCTTCAGCGCGTCTCCAGAAGATCTCAGGATACCGATGTTCTTGTGCTTCTCATCGGTCAAAAGCTTCTCTTTCCTCATTTCATCGGAGAGTTGAGTCTGAGCGGCTCTATCGGCAAGACGCCGAGAAGCTCTCTGGTACTGCAGCTGGCGACTCTCCAGATGAGCGGCTTGGAACAGGATTTCTTCAACATCGGCTGGGATTTGGCCTCTGAGAGTTCTGAACAGGGTCTTGGTAGGGTCGGAATCATCAACCAATTGCGCTGTGTCCTGGTGAAGGAGAGCTGACAATTCTTCCAGCCTGACCCTGATCTCTGCCGATGTGATGCCGACTGTCTGAGAAGAGCTTGCTTCTTCACCTTCTTCTTCAGAGAGATCGATGGCGAAGGAGAACAGGCTATCGGGAGAATCTTGTTCCTGGGAGGGAAAGCAAAATTAGCTCATATTCAGAGAATCGGCAAATAGTGCTAACGGTAAACGGTGACTTACTTGCTTCAAGGCGATCTCTTGTCTTTGACTGAGAAGTGCTGACGGAGCTGCAGGCTGATCGGCCAAAGATGCCGATGGAACTACAGGTTGATCGGCTGAGATTGCCGATGGAACGATATCAACTGAAAGAAGACAAAAGGAGTTACGAGACTAAATGAGAATAAGTTCATCGGTATCGATATTGTTAAAGTATGTTACCTGGAGGAGGAACAACGGTTGTCTGAATCGGGAGAACTGCCGATGGTATAACTGGACCCACCGGGCCAGTTGTTTGTTCACCCATGTCAGCTGATGTATCTTCTGTTTGAGATCCTTCCTGCTGGCGTTCTTCTATCTGTGGTGCTTCCTGCATAGGTGGGGGAGATGGTGCTTGCTGTGGCTGGGCTTCTGGAGAAGAAGGAGAAGACTCCACCGGAATTGGAGATACCGGAGGAGTACCCAAGAAGGAACTATTTATAGGACAAAATGGGCAAGGGCAAATCCGACTTATCTCTTTGCCGCATCCGAGAAATCCGAGGGTACTCAGGTGGATATGGTAACTGTTCGCACGGTAATCCAGGGATTGTGCAGGTGATTTGATGGGAATCGGTCATTATCTGAAGATATTTTACTGTGCGAGATCTCCTGGTCGGTCCATCGGCAATATTCTATAACGGTCATATTGCCGATGGGCGGATAGAGGGGAAGTGACCGTTTGTGCGAATATCCTGGTCAGAACATCGGCAGATCTTTGTAACGGTATTGTTGCCGATGTACGGCTGAGAAAAATGCCCGTTTAGGAAGTTGGGGATTTCGAGGAATCTGCGGAGGAATAGGATCAGAGTTGTTCAGATTGAGGTTGTCGGTTACCAGATTAGGAGCATTAATTGCGGGAAAAGGCATCATTACTGCAGAGAATTTCGGAGCATTAATAGTTTTATACTCCGAAACTGGGGGGCATGTGTTGACACCGTTTTTGGGCACGTGTCTAGGATGGCAGGATAAGGTGGCAGTACGATGTTTACAAAGTGGGTTGCCGATGAGGATGGTTGCCGATGAGGGAGAAGTTGAACGTGACTAAGTCCACAGGCAGTAATATTGTGCCGATGGCTAGATAAGAAAGTCTGCCGATGACTATGGCAAAGGGTCTGCCGATGATGCAAAGAGGGAGTCCGGAAGCTGCCGGTCGTTATGTGGAGGAGTTTCGGTTTGTCACGAGGGATAGTTTTGTTATTTCCTTAATTATTTACATCGTTTTGTATACGGATTCCGTGTAATTTGGAATTCGAATTCTAATCGTGTCTGGTTGTAGCTCTTTGAGCAGGGTATAAATATAGACCCTAGGGCCTTGTAATGAAAAAAAATCAATCAATCAAACACACGTTTTTACTCATATTCCAGCATCTACTTTTCGACGACTTCGTCATACTTTTTTCCTTTTGTTACAAGTTCTTAGGAATTCGTCGACTTAAGCTCGGCGTGTTCTCAAGTTCCGCGTGAGTACCTCTTAGCCGTGACATCCGGGCGCATCGCTGTTGTCAGGACTAAAGTATTCGAGTTATCACCTTTGCCGATAGCAAGGTCAAATCGGCTGGCACGCCTTAACGTTTGAATCGGGTATTAGCCCTTTGTGTTTGCAGATCAGTTTTGCATCAACAGGCCGATTTAGTCAATAGCCCATCCCCGGAACGGCCAAGGTTTGATAACAGGATTCATGGCCGATGCGGGTGCTCTTTGAATATTGCCAAATTTCTGACATCCTTGACACCCCCTGAAATATTTAAAGCAATCTTAAAGTATAGTCGGCCAATAATACCCATTCCTCTTAATCATCCACTTCATCTTAAAGGCCGACTGATGTGCTCCACATACCCCTTCATGGATTTCTCCCATCAAGCTCTTAGCTTCATCATCACCTAAGCATCTGAGAAGAATCCCATCAATAGTTCGATAATACTATTCGTCTTCGAGAAGCACATACTTGGTGGCTTGAAACCGAACTCGTCTCTCAACTTTCTTGGATGGATCCTTCAAATAATCAATAATTTCTTTTCTCCAATCATCGGCACCGATTGCCGATATTGTATTAATCATAGGGTGATATCCTGAGGCATGCTGAGCCAACCGATTGGCTTCTTCATTATGCAATCGAGGAATATGCTCTAACCGGAAATCCTTGAATTCCTTTAACAGTCGCATACTCCTTTCGTGATAAGTTATCAAAACCTCGCTTCGGCATTCATAGCTTCCAGCCAATTGATTTATAACCATCATGGAATCTCCGAAGATTTCAACAGCATCAGCATGAACTTCCCTTAGTAATTCCAACCCCTTTATTAAAGCTTAATACTCAGCCTGATTATTCGTTGATGTGGCAACAATCAGTAAGGAAAACTCGTACTTCCTTCCCCGAGGGGAAATTAACATGATGTCGATTCCTGCCCCCCGGTCACATGTGGATCCATCAAAGAAAAGCGCCCAAAGTACAATTTCCAAAGTTTCCAATGTACCGCAATGCTGAGTCACGAAATCAGCCATAATCTGTCCTTTAACCGCTTTAGCCGATTCGTAACGCAGATCAAATTCTGACAGTGCCAAAATCCACTTACCGATCCTGCCACTCATGATCGGCATAGACAGCATGTATCGGACCACATCATCTTTGCAAATAACAGTGCATTCGGCCGACAGCAAATAATGCCTTAACTTAATACAGGAGAAATACAAGCATAAGCATAGTTTCTCAATAACCGAATACCTGGTCTCAGCATCAATCAACCTCCTGCTTAAATAGTAAATCACACGCTCCTTCCCTTCAAACTCCTGAATTAAAGCCGAACCGATGACCATCCCATCGGTAGACAAATACAATCTGAAAGGCTTCTCTTGCTGAGGTGAAATCAGTACTGGAGGGTTCAACAAATAACTCTTGATTTCATCCATGGTCAACTGTTGTTCTTTCCCCCAAACGAATTCTTGATCGGCTTTCAACTTAAGTAAAGGACTGAAAGCACAAATTTTACCAGACAAATTAGATATAAACCTCCTCATAAAATTTACCTTGCCGATCAAGGACTAAAGCTCAGTCTTATTGGTGGGAGCAACTATTTTGTTGATAGCATCAATGGACCTCCGACTAATCTCAATCCCTCTCTGATGCACAATGAAGCCAAGGAACTGTCCCGCCGATACACCAAATGCACACTTATTGGGATTCATCTTCAAACCATGCTTCCTCGTGCATTCCAATACCTTTCGCAAATCAGCAAGATGTTTTGTGAAGTCTTCAGACTTAACCACCACATCATCGATATGAATTTCCACCAGCTTGCCGATGAACTCATGAAATATAAAATTCATGGCTCTCTGATAAGTAGCACCAGCATTCTTCAAGCCAAAGGTCATGACTATCCATTCAAACAACCCAACATGACCAGGACACCTAAATACAGTCTTTGGAATATCTTCTTCAGCCATGAATATTTGATTGTATCCTGCATTGCCATCCATAAAGCTGATAATCCGATGCCCAGCTGCAGCATCAACTAGTAGATCGGCAACTGGCATTGGGTATCCATCCATCGGTGTAGCTTTATTAAGATTCCTGAAATCAATGCAGACCCGAAGCTTTCCATTCTTCTTGTAGACTGGAACAACATTGGAAATCCACTCGGCATACCGACACTGCCGAATAAACTTGGCTTCAATAAGCTTGGTTATTTCGGCCTTAATATCAGGAAGAATATTAGAATAAACTTAGCTGTTGATGTGGCCGAAATCCAGACTTGATAGGCAACCGATGTTCAACAATTGATCGGTCCAAACCAGGCATCTCAGTATAATCCCAAGCAAAGCAATCTTTATATTCCTTTAACAAATCACTTAACTGTTGCTTACACTCAGAATTTAATTTAGCACTAATAAAAGTAGGTCTAGGTTTATCACCACTACCTATATCTACTTCTACTAAATCATCGGCCGATGTGAATCCCTGGCCTAATTTTCCATCATCGGCGAACCTATCCATTAAAAACCTTCATCAGAACCGACTGCTTGGATCGGTGGAATTTCATAATCGGCAACTTTGAGAAAATATTTTTCCCAAACTTCTCCTAAAATAGGAAGAATCTCACGGGATAATCTCATAGGTATCTACCTCTGCTGATGCAACAACATAGGAAGAATCTCCCGGGATAATCTCAATCTTGTCGCCTACCCACTAGACCAAGCACTGGTGCATTGTAGACAGGATGCAACAATTGGCATGAATCCAATCTCTTCCCAACAGTAAGTTATAAGCACCCTTTCCACTGATCACGAAGAAGGTTGTCGGCAAGGTTTTACTGCCGATGGTCAATTCAACACATATGGCTCCCTTGACCGGAGACACATTCCCTTCAAAGTCTTTAAGCATCATATCGGTCTTGGTCAAATCCTGATCTCCTTTTCCAAGCTTCCAATACACTGCATATGGCATGATATTGATAGCAGCTCCACCATCAATTAAAATCTTGGTCATTGGCTGACCATCAACCCTTCCTTTGACAAACAGAGCCTTAAGATGTTGCCTTTCATCATCGGTAGGCTTTTCAAATATGGCTGTCATCAGATCCAGAGCCAACTGAGCTATTTGATCGGAAAGCTCCAACTCATCATCACTGGACGGCGCAAGGAATTCCATCGGCAACATGAATACCATGTTGATGTCTGCCGATGGTCCCTTTCCCTTAGGATCTGGTTGTTGCTGATCCCCAGACTGGCCAGAGTTCTCGCCCTTGCTTAACTCTTCTCGTCTTTCGCGCTGCAGTCTTCTCTTTTGTGTCCTGGTCAACCCTTCTGGACACCATGGAGGAAGTTGCTGCTGCCTTATCGATGGGCGATGATTTTCCCTTGACTCCATCCGATAAGTATAGGCATCCCTGAAGAATACAAACTCATCGGGAACCCGTGCATTAGCCATCTCTTCAAGCTCTTCAAGCCTGGTTCCTAGGAAAGTATTCAACACGGTCACCAAGCCTGTTGTGCACACTAAGCCTGCCCCCAAGCCGATCATGAACGGACGTTCTTCCTCTAATCGGCCCATTAAATCGCCGATCATCATCGCGATGGCGCCGGTCGGACCTGTCGTACCGATCATAACCATTGCATTCAGGACAATCTCTGACAGTAGGAAGCTTGATATTTTCCTCCCAACAATGGATGAAGAACAGACAATTCCAGTGATCCCTATGCCGATTCCACTCCTGTCGGCGTCTTTCCTCTTCTCGACGATAGTCCTCTTGCTGGCGCCGATACCGATCCTCACGTTGCTGCCAAGACTCCCAAGGCCTTCTATGAGTTATCACAATACCAGATCGGGGAGGCCTTCCTGAATTAGTCCCCTCCTGGATTAAGCCTTTTCCCTTGGCATCGGCAGTAGTGATCTGATGCTGAGGATCCACCGATGCACTCCTTTCAGCTGCCTCCGATGTCAAAACCTTGGCCTTTCCTTTAGCATCCAGTATGTTCGTCGGGAAAGGATGTTGATCAATCTTCATCGGCTTCTGAGCTTTAGAGCCGTCGAATTTGATCCTTCTAGATTCTATAGCCGATTGCAACTGTTGTCTAAAAACTTTGCACTCGTTGGTGCTGTGAGAAGTTGCATTGTGCCATTTGCAGTACTTCATCCTTTTTAATTCTTCAGCCGATGGGATTACATGATTAGGTGACAATTTGATCTGACCCTCTTGAAGCAGAAAGTCAAATATCCTATCGGCCTTAGTGATGTCAAACACGAACTTCTTTGGCTCTTTATGCCCAAGACAAGACATCGGTTTCTTATTTTTCACCCCTTCTGCCAAGCCGATGACTGGTTCTTCATCAGAGTCCGAGCTTGTCGCTTCATCCACAAATGATACCTTTTTATTCCATGCTCTCTTGGGCTCAAAAGGCTTGATATCTTGATCAGAAATTCTCTGCACCAAATGACTTAAGCTTTCGAACTCCTGAGATGCATATTTATCCTTGATGTGTGGCAACAAACCCTGGAAAGCCAAATCGGCTAACTGCCGATCATCCAGAACCAGGCTATAGCATTTGTTCTTGACTTCCTGTATCCTCTGCACAAAACTTTCAACCGATTCATCATTACGTTGCTTCAATTTGACCAAATCAGTGATCTTCTCATGGACTCGAGAAAAGAAATATTTGTGAAATTGCTTTTCTAGATCGGCCCATGTAATCACTGAGTTAGGAGGTAATGATATAAACCAGGTGAACGCCGATCCAGACATTGACGACGAGAATAATCGGACCCTTAACTCGTCTCTGTTAGCAGCTTCTCCACATTGAATGATAAACTTGTTGACATGTTCCATAGTTGACGTGTCATCCTGCCCAGAAAACTTAGTAAAATCCGGCACTTTGTACCGATTTGGGAGCGGGATTAAATCATAAGCAGGAGGATACGGTGTCTGATAAGAGTAAGTGTTGACTTTGGGTTTTATCCCAAATTGGTCTCTCATTACTTCAGCAATCTTATCGGCCCAATAAGCATCGGCATCTTGCCGATGAGGTGGTTGCGGATATGGGATCTGCTGATATGCTTCCACGTGTCTATGCGGGGCGCGATCTGCATGGAACATTGGGTTGATCATCTGGCCACCAACCTGCTGTCCACCAAACTGTGGACCACCAATCTGCTGCCCAAGATTCATCGGCTGGTTGGGCAATCCTTGATTCTGGAACCCAGGGTAGATTTGGCCTTGTTGGAACCCCGTAGCCTGATGATTCTTTTGGGGCATTTGTGGAAACACTTGCTGCCCAGACCATCCACTATTAGCATTCATCGGCATAGGTCCTACCGATGACTGGTAATTGGGCATCATCATTGAGTTGACATACCCTTGCTGAGCCATAAACCTCTGCTGCGTCGGCATTGAGTCTGTCGATGCATTAGGCATCTGGAACGTTGGAGCTTGAGAATTCCCAGTGTAAGGCCTTGCAGTAGTGGTTGTAGTATACTGGGGACTCTGATTCATCGGCATATTTGGAGGTGCCGATGCCATAGGAACCTTGCCTCTCATATCAGCTGCCTGAGACGTGCCAGGTGTCTTCAAGTATTCCGGGGGCATACCGAAACCCCACCAATTAGGGGGAACCGATCCCGACATTGCCGATGCCAATAGATCTGTAGTAAGCTTTATCGACTCATCGGATGTTGATGGATTAGATGGCATCGGCGTTGATTGCGCATTAGACACTCCTAGCGTGCTTGGAGGAATAGTAGTTTTTGTGCCCGCAGCGGCCGTAGCAGCCGATGGAGCTGTCACCACTGGCGATCCCGGCTGATGATAGACAGGGCCCACATAATTTGGTGGCAATTGTCCTTCTTTGAAAGTTCTAGCCACGGCATTGAAAACCGTATTGGACAGCACACCAGCTTGGTTGATCAAGGCACGGTTGATAGCATTATCGACCATGTCTTGGAGTTTACCAGGATTGGCGTCGAAGGTAACCTGCCGAGGTGCCGGCAATGCTTCTTTCTGGATAACTTCGCCGCTCCTGTTTATGCTAAAGGCCTTGAGACATTGTTGCTTGTAATCCTCCATAGCCTTCGCAATAGCTTGCTTCTGCTCATCTTTGAGGCTAGCTTCTGTCACAGGGATGACGTTCTCCAAATCAAAATCGCTAGTCGCCATGCCGATCTTGATCTTGAATAAGGTCCCACCAGGCGTGCCAAAAGATGTGTTGATGCAAAAGTTGATCTGCAAACACAAAAGGCTAATACCCGATTTAAACGTTAAGGCGTGCCAGCCGATTTGACCTTGCTATCAGCAAAGGTGATAACTCGAATACTTTGGTCCCGACAACAGCGATGCGCCCAGATGCCACGGCCAAGAGGTATTCACGCGGAACTTGAGAACACGTCGAGCTTAAGTCGACGGATTCCTAAGAACTCATAATAAAAAGGAAAAAGTATGACGAAGTCGTCGAAAAAGTAGATGCTGGAATATGAGTAAAAACTTATGTTTGATTGATTGGTAGATGTCTCAATTACAAAGCCCTAGGGTCTACATTTATACCCTGCTCGAAAGAGCTACAACCAGACACGACTAGAACTCGAATTCCAAATTAAACAGAATCCGTATACAAGACGATCTAAATAACTAAGGAAAATCATAAAACTATCCCCCACGACAACCTGGGACACCACAATAGACCAATCGACAACCTTCAAGTCTTCCTTCCGCGTCATCGGCAGACTCTCCATCGTAGACATTGGCAAAGGTTATTGCCGGCCATCGGCACAAACACGTCACCACCCATGGACTTAGCCACAGCCAGCCGTCTCCTCATCGGTAACCACCCTCATCGGCAACTCTTCTGTAGACCACTTACCGTTGCCCTGTCTTGCCGATCTATACTCTACCAATCCTGGGTACGTGTCCAAAAACGGTGTCAACAGATACAACCCAAAAGAATATGGTCCATGGACTTGGTTTCCTAATCACAAAAAATGCACGTACCCGTCACTTGCAAACCGTGACAGAAATGACGCTCCGCCGTCCAGCACTGGCCATGTAGGACGAGCCAGAAGAAGAATCGAACTCTTGGCGGCGCAACAGTCCTCCAAATTTGTTTTGCACCGATTGGTATGGTCAAACCTAGGAACATGGCGCCGTAAGCAGAGGCACTCGAATAGTTGCCATTAGGCGAGAGGGTCCACGTGAAAGTATCCGGCCTGCCCTGTAGTTAGTTGAACTTGCTCCAGCATATCGTACAGGGCAGCTGCCTCGACGACCAGCTGCAAGGTGAATGCCTCGGACAGGTGCTGAGCCCAGGCGTGCAGCGGCAAGGCCTCAGCCACCGTCGCCCTCATCTTCCGTTGGCGCACCGCGAGAAACAACGTTGGTGCGAGGCTGCATATACTCCTACCATTGAGCCATCGATCAGTCCAGAAGAGCACAGATCTACCATCACCAAGAGTGATCGCCATGGCCACCTGAGCTAAGGCGAGAGCCCCATGCTCGGTCGTTCTCGCCGCCCGTCCGTGTCGCCTGTCCTGCCAGACCCAACGTGTTCTGAAGGCCATGCCCGTTTGCCTCAGCTCAGTGACGCCGAGGCCACCGAGCTCCTTTGGCATGCAGACCCTGAGCCAACAAATTTGCATCTCCCTCCCGCCACCCCTGTCGTCCCAGCCCAAATGAAACCACGCCTGAGCTTATCGATTACCTAGATAGCCCAAGGCGAGAGTACCAGCGTGATGGCAGTGTGGACTGGAATAGCAGATAACGTTGCCTTGACCAATGCAGTGCGCCCAACTATGTTGGGGAGAACTCCTTTCCAACTGGGTAGACGCGCCGCGACCTTGTCAACAAGAGGTTGCTCGTCAGCGCGCTTCAGCTTGTAGACGGACAACGGAATCCCCAAGTAATGAATAGGAAATTCGGCCACCCCGCAAGCAAGGATCTCCTACACACGCAACATGTCGGACTCAGTGCAGTGCATTGGGGTCACTACGCTTTTGTCCAAGTTGGAGAACAGGCCTGAAGCACACCCAAAGACCTCAAGGATAGCCTTAATCGCGCGAAGGTCGGCCTCCAACGGTGCGACGAAGACCACCACATCGTCCGCATACATGCTCACCCGGGAGCCCTCGACAGCTGGGATCGGTGCTAGCAGGCCATTGCATTCCGCCCACCCTAAGCATTTGTTCAGCACCTCCATGGCCAAGACGAACAAAAGCGGCGACAAGGGGTCCCCTTGCCTTAGCCCAAGAGCATGGCAAATGCGACTCCCTGGGTTGCCATTTAGAAGGATTCTTGTGCTTGCAGTTGACAGTAAAACCAACACCCAGTTGCGCCACCTTCTCGGGAAGCCCATGTGCTGAAGGACCTCTAGCAAAAAACACCATGCAATGCTGTCGAACGCCTTGGTGATATCGGAGTAAGCATGGTAGCCGAGCCCTGTGAATGGCCATGCAATTTAGCTGAACCGATCTGAAGTTTTCATGGATACTCCGGCCTCGGATGAAGGTGCTCTGGTTTGTGCACAAGCCGTTGCAGCACTGCCAAAGCTGTGAATCAGGCTAATGGGTCTATAATCGTGGATTTGCGATGGTTGTTCCTTCTTCTTTATGAGGACCATAAAGACCTCATTTAGATGGTAGAGGCTCCTATATTCCTGCGCCCAGAAGGCGTTTACTGCGTGCATGATGTCCACCTTCATAATGTGCCAGCAGCGCTTGTAGAATAAGCCCGTGAAACCGTCAGGGCCCGGTGTTTTGTTGTTGGGCATCTGTTGTATGGCAACCCATACTTCGTCCTCTGAGAACAGCCGCTCCAAGTCATGGAGATCCTCGCATGCAAGTCGAAGCGTCTTGAGCACTCAAAATTTGTGCCCATGATGCCGTTGAAGTACTCATATAGTGCCAAATCCTTTTCTTTGTCACGGACCAGCCGCACCCCTTGCACATCGAGGCTGTCAATACGGTTTCTGCAGTTCCTATGACACGCTTGCAAGTGGTAAAATTTCGTGTTTGCATCCCCTTCGTGCAAGAACAGCACCCGCGCACGCTGTCATGCAATACACCCGGAGAAGGACGCGAGGCCCAGCACGCGCATCTTTAGGGCTCTGCGAGAATCCGCTTCATGCGGTAGCAGCTGTCTCCTCTCCATCTCTTCATCCAGTATAAGAATGGCCTCCCGTGCAAGAAGCAGCTGCAGCCGCACATTGCCAATCTGGATACTACTCCCTCTCTTTAGCTCTCTAGCCACGTTCCTGAACTTGTGGTCAAGCCTGCGGAAAGGATCAGCTTGTGGGATCGTTACAACCCAAGCTACAGCCACAACGTCATAGAATCCGTGTATCTTAGCCCAGAATGCCTCAAAACGAAAACAACGTTTAGTTCGACCAGTACATCGAAGCTCAAGAGGAGGGGACAGTGATCAGAGCAGTCGGAAGAAAGCGGCTTCAAAAGATGATTAGAGAACCGGATCAGCCAATCCGCCGTGACAAAGACACGATCAAGGAGCTCCAGCGTCGGAAGCACCGTTCCACTGGACCAAGTAAAGCGGCGTCTAGCGAGGCTAATCTCATCAAGCTGCGCCCGATTAACGAATGCCCAGAATCTTGCCATGCCTCTTCTGTCAAGCCTGTCGTTGTTCTTATCAGCAGCGCTAAGAATCATGTTGAAATCACCACAGACACACCAGGGTCCATCCATACCATTTCTAAAGGCGAGGAGCTCATCCACCGCATCATTGAGGGAAGTATCACGCCCTCACCGAACTCATCCCTTGGCAGGGTGCTCTCTTCAGCACCACAGGCAGCTGCGAACGTGCTAACACTTCTCTTCTCCTTCTTTTAGACTTTTGTAACCTGTAACGTTTTCCTTTTATAAATAAAGCACTGTAGGGGTGCAAACCCCTCCAGTTTTACTCAAAAAAAACATGAGGCCGTAATAGGTCACTTCACGTGCCCACAACCTTGTTCGATGAAATGTTGCACTGCGTCACCAATAACCCTGTCACGCTGTGGCAGTTTTAATTTGCTGCATTCATCCTTCACTGCAATCGAAGCTCAAGGCAAGATTACGACAAATATCTCACCAAGTAACATGCTCAAATCTCACTTGTGTATATATGTTTGATTGGATGTTTTACTTTTCCTCTCAACAAACGTGTAGTACAAATCTTTGCACGTCACTAATAAATTTCTTTGATAGACTGATAGGGACCAAATCTTTGCACCAGGTAAACTGGCATCTCACACATGGATGAACTCACGGACCATATGCATGCCACCCTTATATCAACAGTTGTTTCATTTGCGTGTTAAACCATTGTTCTAGACTAGAGTGGACGAGTGCTTCAAATATTTTTTTTCCTATGTCATCCATTGCAGACAACTTTACATTTATCTTGTGCTGAAAATGCATTCCAGTTCCACGGAACCCTCCTTTTAGTTGGACACCTAGCTTTTTAAGTCCAAGGATAGCCACGAAAAAACAAATATTGGCAAACATGATCAGTCTTATTTACACCACCGAATCACGATATTGAGTTCCAGACAAAATTTCTAATATCACAAACTCCAAGATTTATGGTGGCCCACTCAAATGCATGATTGAACCCTCTTCTTAGCAGTAGTTGTAGAGACCGCTGTGGCCATGGCAAGCTAGGGGATCCATGTACTTCTATTTCCAATAGAATTTCAGCTGCTGCCGTACGTGAGATTCTAGGTTCTGAATTTCGTGTGTTCGTGCTTTTTCTTTGAATCGATCTTCACTCCTCACAATTGGTATCCAAAGCCACGTGTTCTTGGCCAAAATTTTCTCATCCCACTCGCGGTCCAGCTCTCGGAGTTTGGCAAGGGAGATGCAGATGCTACATGACCAGGTCGTCCGGCCACGGTGGAGAGAGGCGCTGCGGATAGCGGGGGAGGCAGCCGCTGTAGGGTGCGGTGAGAGAGATGACTGGAGGGATCTAGAACCATCTCTAATCTAACGGCTCGTAAAAACCCTGCGAGAGATTCAGCAGCTGAAAATTTGGGACAGGTGGCTTGATGAGAGGCTGGAGTCCATGGTGCAACTTTCGTCTTGTTGAAGATTAAAGATCCGTGATGTCTCAGGTAGCAGCTCTCCCAGCCTAAGTACACGGCTCGGTGCAGAATAAGTTGCAGACCAAAAGTAAGTTTAGTCTAATGCAATTACAAGGTATAAGCGTGCTAGCTAATTTGATGACATTTGTTGATGTCCCTTGGATGGCCGATTGACGGTTCTGGAGAAAAACAGCGAGTCATTGGTAGCTAGCCCCTGACGACTGATTACTTGTATCCTGAACATAGTAAAAAGAGAGATTTAGTCCTAAAAAAATAGCTTTTCCTTCTATGATCATTTTTTTTAACTTACCTCTATAGCCCTGAAACGATTTTTTGTCACTTTTATGGCATTCTGTTCATTTTCAGCAGATAACGATGTTAAATGGAGGATAAAAAGACCATTTTACCCTTGGCGTAAAAAATTGTAGAGTTTTGTCTGTTTGCTGTATATTTGAGTAATATTTAGCAAATAAATTCATATATAATAGTAGGGCATATTTGGAGTCAAAAAATGTGGAGTTTTGTTTGTATACTATGTGTGAATTTATTTGCTAAATATTACTCCAAATATACAACAGACAAACAAAACTCTACAATTTTTTTACACCAAGGGCAAAATAGTCTGTTTACCCTCTAGTTAACACTGGTCTCTGCTAAAAACGGATGGAAGACCATAGAAGTAATAAAAGTTCGTTTGAAGGTCATAAAGGTAAGTTCAAAAAAAGGACCATATAAGAAAAAGTCATTTTTTCAGTCTCTAGTAAAAATGACATCTAGCCAGGACTATTGTGCACCAGCCTTCGAAAGAACTTACCAACTAGTCGAAGATTTATTATTTGAAGGTGAAAGATCAATCATGTATCAGACCATGCTTTCCCTTTCCATCTGCCGTACACACAACACATTTACCTCCATACAAAAAGAATAGAAAGAATATGAAATTAGCAGGCTACAATCTTCAATCCAGCGTAGTACTGTGAGATGACAGACAGTGAGACAACAACAAACAACATGGTGAGATGGTGAGCTGGTACTGCAGCACACAACCCTTCACAATCTCGGCACTCAGATCTGGAGCATTTGGGGGCATCGGATCCAGAGAGAAGAGGCAACACTCGAGCAGCAGGGTTGATGGGGGCGAGCGGAAGGACCTGTAGTGGTTGGGGGAGGGGGAGCTCTTGGGGCGGCGGTGGAAGACATCCGTGATGGCGAAGGGATGGCCATTGGCGACGGAGGAAGAGATGGCCGGCGGGGGCGGCGGAAGCAGCTTGGTAGCAGCCGACTATGGATTCCGGTGGGTGGTGGTGTGGCGGATTTGGTGAGGTGGCAAGGAGCGAATAGCGGGCGACGGACGGGAGAAGTGCGCGTCGGATTGGATCGCCTAATATATATAAGCGCATGTGCCATTTTTTATGTGTGGCAACGGATCTAGTGTAAACTCATCTCCTGTGTAAACTGTGCAAACTCTAATGTGGACCGCAGGATGTTGATCCAAGAAGGTGCATGAGAGAGGTGGAAGGAGGAATTTGTAAAAGTGTGAATAAGAGTGGGCATTTAAGTGCAAAATTACTCAATCTCTCCGCCCCTTGGATCAACATCCTGTAGTCCAGATTAAAGTTTGCACAGTTTATACGGGAGATGAGTTTACACTAAATCTATTGCCTTTTTACGTTGCTGTGCCGTTCTGCCCAGCGTTTTTGCTGCGCGCTGATATTTTCACAGCGCGTGCCTCGCGCCCTTGCCAATTCCAGCGTGCGCCAAGGTTGGACCCCCTGTTTCTGAGTCGGTACGCATGGACCATCAGTGTAAAGGCTCAATGCTCAATGCTCCTGTCGTTCCCTTGGCCCTACCATCAGGGGGAAAATACTTTCAGGTAGAGTGGTGAGAGGGCAATTTAGTGTTTGGGTCACAAGTGGATTATCATACTCAAAATTATGCATGTGATCATTATAATCAGAATTTTAGATTAATAAATAATCAAGAGTGTTTGGATCCCTAGATTATCATGGTTGAGTCTAGTTGAAGTGACAAGTTCTTATCTACCCTTTAGATTGGCGCCACTTTTGAGCTGACTATTAAACCGTGTGTATTTGTGGGTGTCTAGGTTCATGTCATAGTCTAGATACTTTGGTTAACCATAGTCCTAGATTGTAGGGCAAGTAGATACTTAGCATGCAGTTTGTTGTAACCATATTATCTTGTTGTGTAAGCCACGGTGGGGGCTGTTCCCACCTTTATATAACACGCAACCGAGGGAGCAAGGCTCAACCTCGTTAACCCCAGTTGCCATCTCTTTTTACATGGTATCGGAGCCATCCAACTCCCTACGGAGAAACTTCATGGCGTTCCATCTAGCTTCGTCCTCCGGTGCATCTACTGTGCCGTCCTTCGGTTTCTCGGTGACGGAGAAACTCGCCCACAACAACTACCCCATGTGGAAGATGCAAGTCCTCTCGGCGCTCAAGGGAGCGCAGCTCGCGTCCTTCATCAACTCCGAAGCCAAGCCGCCTTCGTCGTTCCTGGAACCGATGAAAGTCGAGGACAAGAAGGAGCCACCCAAGACCAATCCTGAATTCGAGTCTTGGGTCGCTAAGGATCAGACGGTCCTTCACTTCCTCCTATCTTCGCTGTCCAAGGAGATCCTTGGACAAGTTCCCACCACCGTGGCATCTGCAAAGGAGGCGTGGACGGCCATCGATGGGATGTTTGCATCCCAGTCTCGCGCGCACATCATCAGCACGCGGATGGCCTTGGCAACGGCGTCCAAAGGGGCGTCATCGATCAGTGAGTTTTTCGTTAAGATGAAAGCTTTGGTTGATGAAATGGCTTCTGCTGGCCGTAAGATCGAAGATGAGGAGCTGGTCTCCTACATTCTTATGGGTTTGGACAGGGAATATGATCCCGTGGTGTCGGCGGTGGCGGCACGTGTCGAACCAATCTCAGTTGGGGAACTTTATACCCAGCTGACAAGTTTTGAGCAGAGAATGGAGATGAAGAATGGCGGCGGTGGCTATCAGTCATCGTCAAACATGGCGTCCAGAGGAGGACGTGGCAATTACCGCGGCGGCGCTCGCGGTGGAGGTGGTCGCGGTGGCTTTGGCTGTGGCCAGAGAGGCGGACGCACCAGCGGTCGCCCACAGGGAAGCTTCCAAGCTGGCGTCATCTGTCAGCTATGCGGCAAGGAAGGGCACACTGTCGTCAAGTGCTTCAAACGGTTTGATGCCTCATTCACAGGACCTCCATAGAAGTCAGCTTCTTCTACGACTACCTCGTATGGGGTGGACACAAACTGGTACATGGACACTGGTGCAACCGATCACATAACAAGTGATCTTGAGAAGCTGACCACAAGGGACAAGTACAATGGTGGTGACCAAGTGCACGCTGCAAACGGGATCGGTATGGAAATAACTCACATTGGTCATAGTACTTTACGTTCCCCTTCCAGCAATATTCATCTAAGTAATATTCTACGTGTTCCCAAGGCAAACAAAAACCTAGTCTCTGTACATCGTCTTACTCGTGATAAGAATGCTTATGTTGAATTTCATCCAAATCATTTTCTTATCAAGGAACAGGCGACGAAGAGAACCCTCCTTCAAGGCAGATGTGAAGGAGGGCTCTATCCCCTACATTCTCCCTCCAGCCAGTCATCCAAAAATAAAGAAGTCCACAACGTCATCAAGCCGTCATCATCCTTGTGGCATCATAGGCTAGGTCATGCTGCTGCTCCAGTAGTACAACAAGTGCTTAGTCGCCACAAGATTTCTTTTTCTAGAGATTTGAATAATAATATTTGTAATGCCTGTCAGCAAGGCAAAAGTCATCAATTACCATATCCACGTTCTACTAGTGTGTCTACTAGACCATTAGAACTTGTTTTCTCTGATGTTTGGGGTCCTGCACCAACCTCTGTCGGCCGCAATAATTACTATGTGAGCTTTATTGATGATTATAGTAAGTTCACATGGATTTATCTCTTGCGTTACAAATCCGAAGTTTTTCAATGCTTCAAGGATTTCCAACAGCTTGTTGAACGGCAATTCGGCCATAAAATTCTAGCTATGCAAACTGACTGGGGAGGAGAATATCAAGCTCTTAGCCCTTTCTTCAGACGTGTAGGTATTGCCCATCACGTCTCTTATTGCCCTCATGCACATCAACAAAATGGGTCTGCTGAAAGGAAACATCGACACATTGTTGAAGTTGGCCTTTCACTC
Organism: Sorghum bicolor; assembly: GCF_000003195.3. Classification (NCBI taxonomy): domain Eukaryota; kingdom Viridiplantae; phylum Streptophyta; class Magnoliopsida; order Poales; family Poaceae; genus Sorghum; species Sorghum bicolor. The sequence goes on from NC_012877.2 coordinate 8,619,568, forward strand.
CTTTCACATTCATCCATGCCTCTAAAGTTCTGGGATGAAGCTTTTCTAACAGCGGTTTACTTGATAAATTGTTTACCCTCCAAAGTTATAAATAATGAGACTCCCTACACTAGGTTGCTTGGCCAAGAACCCAACTATCATTTCCTACGCACGTTTGGTTGTGCCTGTTGGCTAAACATGCGCCCCTACAATGAAAGGAAACTCCAATTTAGGTCTAAGCACTGTGTGTTTCTTGGGTATAGTAACTTTCATAAAGGTTACAAATGTCTTGATCCCTCTCAAGGGCGTGTTTATATTTCAAGAGATGTAGTTTTTGATGAAAACATCTTTCCCTTCGCATCCCTGCACTCCAATGCCGGTGCTCGTTTGAGGACTGAGCTAAGTCTTCTACCTGATATACTTCTTAACCCGATTTTCACACTTGGGGACGTACAAGTACATGATCCTTTGATGAGTAATTCTATGCCAACTAACCCTGTGTACAGCCCTGGTGGAGCCACTGCTTATGCAGGAACTGATCGTGAGCCGGTTACTGAAGAAAGCGGTGGACAATCTGTAGAAACTCCAAACAATAGCCCACATCCTATGTGTTTCCCCGGCGGGAGCAGCACCGAGCCCGGAGATGCTCCGCCTGTGGACGCTGGCGTATCCGCTTCGGGATCGGCAGGCGAGCCGCGTCAGTCCGAATCGGGTCTGGCCCAAGGATCTTCTGTGAGCGACCGTGGTTCACTCGTGCCTGATGGTTCAGCTGTGGCTGCACACGATGATCAGCGGCGGGGTGCACTAACAGCCGGAACTGATCCCGATGTGGATCTGGCGACTGGATCCACTGCGGCGTGCCCTGATGTTCCAACTTCGTTGCCATCCTCACATCAACACGCAACATGCCTCCGCCAATGTATTAGCAAACCCAAACAGTTTACTGATGGCACTGTTCGTTGGTGTATGCATTCTAAGTCTACAGCGGAGGAGCCTGCTACTGTTGGAGATGCACTTCGTGATCCAAATTGGGTCGTTGCAATGGATGTGGAGCATCAAGCACTACTCCGCAACAGGACTTGGCACCTTGTTCCACCTCCAGTTGGTAAGAATATTATTGACTGCAAATGGGTCTATAAGGTCAAAAGAAAGGCAGATCGTTCGATTGATCGTTACAAAGCACGTATTGTGGCCAAGGGGTTTAAGCAGCGGTATGGTATTGACTACGAGGACACGTTTAGTCCTGTAGTCAAGGCGGCGACTATACGGCTTGTTCTATCCATTGCAGTCTCTAGAGGTTGGTCACTGCGACAACTTGATGTTCAAAATGCTTTTTTACATGGAGTTCTAGAAGAGGAAGTATATATGCGTCAACCACCAGGGTACACTAACCAAGCATGTCCTAATTATGTGTGCAAATTGGACAAAGCTCTGTATGGATTAAAACAAGCTCCACGTGCATGGTATGCCAGGCTATGCGGCAAGCTTGAAGCATTAGGATTCACTTCCTCCAAAGCTGACACTTCCTTGTTCTATTATAATAAAGGAAGCATTAATTTGTTTGTGCTAGTCTATGTGGATGATATCATTGTTGCAAGTTCCTCACAGAAAGCTACTGATGCACTACTTCGTGACCTACAACATGATTTTGCACTCAAGGATTTGGGAGATCTCCATTATTTCTTGGGTATAGAGGTCAGAGAAAGTGCGGTGATGGTTTGGTTCTGTCTCAAGAACGATATGCCTCAGACATTCTGTCACGATCTAGAATGCATAAGTGTAAGCCAGTCGATACACCATTACCTAGCACCGAGAAGCTCAGCATAGAAGGGGGAACTAAGCTTGGTTCTGATGATTCATCTTGGTACAGGAGCTTGGTTGGAGCCTTATAGTATCTAACACTTACTAGGCCGGACATTTCCTTTGCAGTGAATAAGGTATGCCAGTTTCTGCACGCCCCAACTACAATACACTGGAGCGCTGTGAAACGAATCCTGCGGTATGTACAAGGCACCATTGATCTTGGACTCAGAATTGGACCCTCTAGGAGTATGCTTGTGAGTGCTTTCTCTGACGCTGATTGGGCAGGTTGTGTTGATGATAGAAGATCTATAGGTGGCTTTGCTGTTTTTCTTGGCAGCAATTTAATCTCTTAGACTGCTAAGAAACAATCAACTATGTCGCGGTCAAGCACTGAGGCTGGATACAAGGCTTTGGCAAATGCAACTGCAGAGATGATCTGGGTTCAGAAATTGTTGAAGGAACTCCAAGTCCAACACCCAGCCATGGCACGGTTGTGGTGTGATAATTTAGGTGCTAAGTATTTCTCAGGAAATCCAATTTTCCATGCGAGAACAAAACACATAGAAATTGATTTCCATTTTGTCAGAGAGAGGGTAGCACAAAAATTACTAGATATTAGATTTATCAGTTCTGGTGACCAGGTGGCTGACGGGTTTACCAAGGCTCTTCCCACTGTGAAACTAAAGAAGTTCAGAGACAATCTCAACCTTGTAAACGGCTGAGATTGAGAGGGGATGTTAAACCGTGTGTATTTGTGAGTGTCTAGGTTCATGTCATAGTCTAGATACTTTGGTTAACCATAGTCCTAAATTGTAGGGCAAGTAGATACTTAGCATGTAGTTTGTTGTAACCATATTATCTTGTTGTGTAAGCCACGGTGGGGGCTGTTCCCAGCTTTATATAACACGCAACCGAGGGAGCAAGGCTCAACCTCGTTAACCCCAGTTGCCATCTCTTTTTACACTGACATTGGTTGTTGCATCTGTTGCCGCTATGCACACACAGCCGTGCTCTTTTTTCTTTTGCTACTGATTCTAGAAAAGGTGTGTGAATGCGTCAGCACTTTCTGTCCACAAGTCCATGCGGCAGAGAGAAAATCAGATGACAGGAGAGAAAAGGAACGGCGAGAGGGCAATTTAGACTTTTAGGATCCATATATATTCGCCAAAAATGAAGTTTTTTCTTTGGTTATCGTATTACAGTAATCCAATGATTTGATTATAACAATCCAAAACATAATTGATCTTGTTTGGATCATAATCTGATTACATCATAATAAGGGTATCTAAACGCCTTAGACCTTGTTTGGATCATATTCTAATTACAATAATCATAATAAGGGTATCCAAATTGGGTCTCATCTTCTTTGGATCATAATCCATCTGATTACAATGATCATGACGGTATCCAAACAGGGCTTTTGACTTTCAACATCCATAATCGCCAAAAATAAGTTTTTGGGATTATGGGATTATGGTACTAAGAGGATTTGATTATAATAATTCATAACATAATTGATCTTGTTTGGATCATACTCTGACTATATAATTAGATTACAATAAGGCCAGTCTCAATGGAGTTTTATTAGAGTTTCATGCACATTAAATATGCTGATGTGACACTGTATTAATGAAGAAAGAGATGATAAGAGTTTCATGGGAGTAGAGAGAGTTTCATCCCCATAAAACTCTTCTGCACTATTTGTAAAATATAGATATATTAGAAACTGAGCCATAAAACCTCAGTTGAGGATGGCCTAAGGGTATCAAACAGGGTCATATCTCCTTACATATGACAACAAACATACGTGAACCATGCAATGGAGCTGATTCAAAGAAAGCAATTTCAATTTGCAATAATGTCTCTTTTCCGAACTCATTCATGTTTGTGACAAACCTACTTTCTATTGGTAAATAAAATATAGATATTATTATTTTTAACCCCAGTTTTAAACTACATATAAAAAGTATTTATGTTTTTTAGAAAATAAATAATAAATATTGTTCACAAATTGCTACCGCTAAACATATCAGAATTCTACTAGTGTCGTGTTGCTACCCAACACCACATTATATGCTTCAATTGCCATCCCTCCAGTATGAGGTGGTAACCAGGGGTGGATCCAACATGGGGCTATGGGGGCTCATGCCCCCTACTACTTGCTAGGGCTCCATAGAAAAAGAAGATGAGGCTGAATTAACAAATGGCTAATTAACCAGACATTGAAATGTATACTCACCTATGGGTGACTCTACTACTAGAAGAGTCAGTGTTAGTTGTTCGTTGAAGAAACAGTAGAAGGAAAGCCTATAGCTACACCAAACGGAAGCTACCCTCCTCGGGGTCAGCTCAGGAGTGAAACCACCAACGCATAAACAGTAGAAGGAAAGCCTGTAGTTACACCAAACATAAGCTACCCTACTCGGGGTCAGCTCAGGAGTGAAACCACCAACGCATCTAGTAGTTCGCTTTGACAAATGTCACAATCCTGTAGTGTCATAGATGGCAGATATTGTGTGGCTACACAAACTGTGGATTGAAGGTCAATTGTGTTGACATTCATCTACATCGTGGCAAAGTAGGAAGGGGACATTGTTCTCCCATGTACCACAACTTTCTGTAGCTTATCAATGACATTGACATCAACAAAATGTGTTGTCGTGAATTACTAACTCAGTGCTCTCAAGACTCCTTACGACTATACTGATTGAAAGGGTCATGAGGGAACATCTTTATCTTATTTTATAATAGCCTACAATGCACCCTCCTGATTGACAGAAGACCCATGCATCTTTGAAAGCGGCAACAACACATCTCTCGTACCCTAAGCTACTAGAGTATCGCCAACACTACGTGAGTGCATACATAGACCTTCCTACCCTTGCGTGAAGTAACAAACTAAGAAATATCAAAATTCTACTAGTGCCCAGCTACTACACATCACCATATCATTTGCTTCGATCAAACCTCTCCATCCTTATACTATGAGGTGGTAAACAGGAGTCAATCTAGCATGGGGACTATGGGGGCTCATGCCCTCGTACTACTTGCCAGAGCTCCATGGAGTTATTAATAGACAGGGAGGAGAGAGGGGAAGAGTGAAGAAAAGAGAGAGAGGAAGAAGTAGATGGGCTGAATAAAACTTATTACCGCAGAGAATGTTTCCTTGATATCCTGCTACCACCCAAACCCAAAAAGATACATTGTGTCCATTGTTGTTTGTTTTGAAGCAAGTGGCCAAACAATTCATGCAAATGCATGTAACCACATAAGTGTAAGTCACTAAATCAATAGAATAGAAAATTAACAAAGATTGCAACATATGCTCACCAATGGGTGGTTTTGTTGGAAGGGTTAGTGTTGACTGTTCGTTGAAGAAACGATAAAAGAAAAGCTTGTGGCCACACCAGACTAAAGTTACCCTACTAGAGTCACCTTAGGAGTAACAACACATCTATTAGTTTTTTCAAACAAATGTTGCAATCCTGAGATGTCAACAATGGCAAACACTGTGTGATTATGTAGAGTGTGACTTGAAGGCTAGTTGTGTTGACCTTTGTCTGCTTGGTGGCGAAGTAGGAATGAGAGGTTGTTGTCCCATGTGACATAGCCTCGTGTAGCTTCTCAAAGTAGGGTGGATCTAGAATGGGACTATATGGGGGCTCAAGCCCCCCCTACTTGCCCATGGTGGCAAGAAAAAGAGAGAGATGTAAAAGAATATTGGACTAAATGAGGAAGAAGGGAGATAAGCACCCCTAAGACCTAATTTAATACAAAATAGATCGAATAATTCAAAATAGGTAGAATAATGTGATATCTAGAACTTAGCAAGATCAAGAACGTACTTAGTTTTGAAAGAATTCTAATAGCATAGCAATAACAATGGTCCTTCAAATTAAATCATGTCCATATCAATTAACAACAAATCAATTATCAAGCTAGTATAGATCTATATTGAGCCATATCAAATAATATATTTACATTGCACTGAACCACTTCATGTCTTTGAGATATTTTGAATAATTCGGGTAATTGTGGTACCGGTGAATATTATCCAAACTAAATTCTGTTAAATTACACAAGTACAAACGTAGACGTTCAACACACATGCACACTCACCCCCTATAAACACATGTACGTAAAATCCTACCCCTATGAGTACCTTCGAAAGACTATGCAGTCACATCTTGAAATTGATGAAGTTACCACAGACGCCTCGCTATTGATAAGAACATCACTACCACTGAAAGCATAACGCTACTAAATCCTGAATTAAATCCCAAAAAATTCGAGCACCCGTACCAAGTCCAAAACTGGAATCTAGATGAGCAGGTTCCACCACAAGGAACCTAACTATTTGAGCTAGGCTCAGTTTACAAATTTAGATATTTATAGTTAGAATCCGAAACTGTTATTGTGTAGTAAGACAAAATTGTTATTGGGTATTTTGGCTTCAGATACTTTGGGTGTGGATTTGAGTAATTTATTTATAGGGGATTGAGTTTGGGTATATTTTGCCTAAGAGGCCGGGTTGCTGGGTTTGGGCAAAACACAGAAGGCTCGGTTTCCTAATGCGGAAAGAGAACGCGTGCTAGACGCCTAGACTGCTAGTGACTCCTCGTGCCCACCAGATCCTGGTCACTCTTTGTCGTTGTGTACTTGTGTGCACTCACACCATTGGCAATTTGATCCTAAAAAATTCACTTCTAGTTTGTTTCTGAGTGACTGAGCCGTTACACATACTAGTATAAGCCGCGCGCATCTACGCGCGAGCACAGGTGATCATTTTCAGGTCAGGTAGATGTAGAATATATTTTTTTGATGTGCAAGAAATCTTCATCACATGCTATAATTCTGAGTAAACAGTTATCTTATAGTCGGACCACACCTGTTCAGCGAAGCAAATGGCAAAAATGAATTGCAAGAATATTAATTCTTAAAAAGCTCAGCAGCTGTACCCAACCAAAACATCAAGTATAGCCCTATGAAACTTTAGCCATGAATTTTCCATCCGGAGTCCAATAACTTGCAATGGAAACCAAGTCTACGTATTAATAGATTACATGGGAAGATATCAATTGACATTTTACGTGAAAAAAAAGATAGCACTTGACATCAGTGAACATGTAAGAGGAGGTAAAACGTATATCTTGTTTGTAGGCAATGCACTCTACTTGGACCAGTGTGTGCTTTCGGTGTGCAAGTCTATCAAGAATGCCCACTTTGCTCATTTCTGTCTATCCTGAAAAGTGATGGCGTGAGATAAATAAAGAGAACCGATGATTAAAACATACTCAATATGAATTATTTGCAAAAGGAAGGGCTGTGTGAAGAGTGGAAGGACAAAGGAGGTTGTTGTAATAGAATTATCATTTGAGTAGAATTCAATCCGAGAGAGCACATGAAGGAGCCTTGGTAAAATTACCTTTGCGATATCCGAATTCAATTGAGAATCTAAGAATCACAATAGAATGATGACGAAGCAGCAATTTAACTCTCCCCATTGATCAAGCAGGCTGACTACACAAGAAAAGCAGCCACTTTATTTTTTTTTTCATGATTCTTAACGATGTGACATGAAAACTGAATATATGCTTTATCTTATCAAAACACAAAAGATGAACCATGCAGAACAATGTTAGCTAAAAACCCATGTATATCTATCTGCCACTTCCACCATACCTAGGACATTGCTTTTATCTTATCAAACAATAAATAGGTTTGAAATAATATTCTTGTAGTACTAATTCATAGGAATAGTATGAATATAAAGGTAAGGAATTGCTTCGTCTGCACCTCTGTCTATTTACACATTTTGAAGGAGTAGACATGTAGAAGGTAAAATTCCTCTCATAACATCTAAATAAGATATAGCAATGTGGAGGCATGGTGAGAGTAACTCTGTTGGAGGGACAAGAAAATTCTAGAAATACAGTCCCCAGCAATGGTATATCTTGTTGACTAATCACACACACGGTTCACAAATGATTTTCTAACATTCGCTAAACAGAGGCAAAGATTCAGCCTTTTAAAAGACCAGTGCAGGATAGAATGTATGAACAATTTGATTACATGAGAAGAAACTATAGTTTTATAATGTATAAGGAGACACCGGTCCTGGCATCAAGATCAGCCAACTGATGAGATGCCGAGGCCTTCAGATTTTTCATTATGTCAGTTTTATTACTATATTCTAGCAGGTATAGGCACCATGCTAGCTAAATTCAAGAAATAGGGCATCACGGTCACCATCTTTTAGGTCTTGATTTTCTTTGGATCTTGGCAGGTAGAACCATTTCCACATATTAATTCAATTTATAGTTTCAAGTGGGTGACATAATCCGAGAGTTAAAAAACAGACACCAAGTAAATAGCTCAATCAAGACTATATTTTCTCTTTTTTCTATTGAGGTCTACTTTTGAGGATTATTCAGTTGATACAAAAAATGATATAAAATTATAGGATAGTCACAAATAGACTGCATCTACAGGGCAAAGAATTCAATCGATATATGCGCAAGAGGGGAAAATAACTCCAAATATGGTGGTACGAATTAAAGTGCTGGGAAAATAGCTGTATATTCATTTTTAGTGCAATGCTTTGAGATTCATCCTCTATTCTCTCCTGGATTGTTCTTAGCAAGCAGCCTACAGATCAAAAGAAACCATTTGACAGAGAATCAGACAGCACTCAAGGGATGGCCATAAAGCAAATACCTTTTATATGGAAAAATTGTCTCCATCACCAAATTGGTTTGCTTCTTCTCCTAATCCATCTCCCTCCGCCATATGAAATTGTTGTTCATATCTTGCTGCCCTGAGGACAAGGGGTCACGAGAACCAAATATGGAGAAGCAGCTTACATTGGCAAGCCTTGGGTCACACAAAGAAGCTTACCTCTGCTAATGCTGTCTTGGTTCACATAGACAAGGTTACCAATCGAGAACACCCCTTTGTGGAAAACCACACACTACCAACCTCTTTATGGAAAATAGAACTTACAGGAAGGGTCTTAATAAGACTTAAGAAAGATATAATGCTTCACATGGAGCATAGTAAATTGTTTTTTATGGTTGAAAATTCCTATTGCAGTACTTTATCCAGCATTTAGAACAAACAACAACAGCAAAAAACAGTACTGATCAGCAGGGGCAATGTATACTAACCTCCAAAAATAAAGGTAAATGTAGTACAAAGGGCACCATATATACTAACCTCTAAATTGTACTGGCCAGCAAGCACAGTGAAGTTTAAACTTAAATATGTTAGTTGATGTGCCAGAAGGATAAGACCAAAACATATAAGGAAGAAAACAAAGAAGATAGATCTGCACCAAGCAGAAACAGAGGGTCCCATTGCAGTCACCCAACTATATGAACCTGTGCCAAGTAAATGCATCATTGGCAATGAGATGTGCTCAGTAATATAACAATTAACAAATTATGTGGATCAAAGAGATCATTGACAATGGAATTATGCTTGGTAACAAACCCACAAAATGTAGGAACTAAATATAAACAAAACAACACGTGCAAATGAGAACTTCTGAGCCATTATGACATTGCCATCACAAAATTAATGCAAGTAGCAAGAATCATGGTAAATCAAATAATCATCACATTTGCAAGACAAACCTATTTTTTGAAAGTGAAATTATCTTGTTGGCATGGATGCTTTGCAAGCGAGAATAAAAATTCATCCCAAAACCAAAATATCTCAATAGGCAAACATTAAATATTAGTTGCATACAACCGTAGCTGATGTAGAGCTGCTATTCTAAAAAGGGTGAAATTTCTTAATAGTAGCATGAAAAAGGCATGGGATCTAATTTGCTTGCTATGAGAATTTGTGAGTGATGCCACGGTGCCATATGCTAACCAACATAGCAACAGTTACGTTATATAGAGATAACTTAAACATTACCAATTTCAAAGCATGATAAATTCAGCCTCAGAAATAAAATGTGAACAAGCTAGTAACAATAGTGACTACCTGCTTGGCCTGAAACAATATGCTCCACCCAAAACAAAACACTTTCAAGACAACAATCAAGTTGGATGAAGCAAATAGCTACGTCAGAACTAAGAGTTGTTCTAGATTTAAGCAACAGCTAACTACATATTTAAAATATCTACCGATTCATAACGGTATGCACATCAATAAACACTGGGAAACTTGCAGCCAAATTAGTAGCAAAAAGATGAGGATAGGCAGCTAGGGTTTTCTGTAGCACAGGCGCACAGTTCGTGTGCATATAGATCCCATCCATAGCAAACTGGAACAAACCTCCGTGAACACTAGGAGAGGGAGATCTGGCAGGAAGAGGTAAGGGGAGAGAGGGGGGACCAAACCGAGGAGGGGATGGTGCGAGGACTGCCGAGAGAAGGTTGCACTACGGGCTAGGGCAGCCGTGCAGCGCACTATGCCAGGAGGTGGCCACCACGGCACCACCAGGCCGTTGGCGTGGATGCTCCGCACAGCGGCGGCGGCGGCGGCGGTGGCCATAGCGCTCGCATGTGGAGGTGGCCGCACTGGGGCCGGTCCTCTGCGTCACCACGTCGACAGAGAGAGAGAGAGAGAGAGAGAGGTGAAGAGGGAGGAGAGGGAGAGGGAAGGAAGGCGCAGGCAGGCAAGGGGATGGGGGCGCGAGCAGCGTAGTCGACGAGGCGGCGTGGAGAGGAGTAGCCAAGCAGGAGCGGAAGGGGCCTAGGGAGGCCGGGCGTGGAAGGAGGCCTTTCTTTTAGAAGGGAATACGATGGGACACGCGTCGGGTTCTCAGAATTTGGGGTGACGTGGTCACTTCGGCAGACCAGAGTTCAACATAGAATTAAAGAAGTTAAATATCAACAAAAGGCGGAGTAGAACAGCTCAAAGTTCGAGTGTCGAAATAAAATATATTAGATATTATGTTTGTAGCCCTTGAAATACTCCTTCTGTTAAAAATTATACAATTCTAGATTTAGGATGAATTAATTTTTCTTCATTTTGAATAATTTTATAAAAAATAGATCAACACTCACTATGACAATATTGATTTTCAGCAACGAAGGCTTTTTTTAGAGCCAGCTCAATCTACAAATCGGCATGAATCAAGCCGTCTTAGAAATGCATTTATAGAGGGCTGTTATTTTTCTCTAAAAATCAATTTCTAGAGACATCTACAAATGGAGTCTCTATGTTTAAACATTGGAGCTATGTAGTAAAATTTGAGTTTTTTCAAACGACTTCAGATGAAGAAATGACCAAAACTGAGTTGAAGAGTTATACAACTTTGTAGTGCATAACCTTTTCATTTAAAATCATCTATTCAGGGAAAATTATGTTTGAATTTCTCAAATTTGAAATTCGAGTTTTTCAAATGACTTTGGATGAGAAAACGATCAAAACCAAAAGTGTAGATCTTCAAAAGTTATACAACTTTGTAGTTGATAATATTTTAATTTGAATTCATTTAAGGTCCCAAATACTTATTTCAAAATCAAATAAAGATCATGCAGATGAAAGCGAGTCTAGTAATCATGCGGTAATCCTATTTCCGCAGCCGCGGGCCTGCGACAAGCCATGGGCCAGCACTGGCTATTGCCGGATGATGAACAGTTTCAGTACACAGGTAAAGAAGCCTCCTGTTACTCCTAGACAGCTACTTGAAGGAGCAGCGGGACCTCATCCTACTCGTGTGGAGAGTGTGGAATGTCCACAACAACATCACACATGGCATAGGCCTACGTCCATGACGAAATTGGTAGGTTTTTTGGCTAAACTTTCAGGGAAGTTTGATGAATAGCGGGGAATCCATCATAAGGGAAAACAGCGAGGGGAAGCAACCTATCTTGGCAGAAAAGGGCCATGGATTGTGGGATGGATGCTCTAAAACACCCAAATGCAGCGACTGAATAATAGCAATTTTCTCTAAGGAGACTGTTGTGTTCTTAGTATGGACATTCCTAGAGCGATGTGGAAGCGCATAGGAAGCGAAAACGTAGCCTGCATTGAGGGTCTTCGTTGGGCCATTCAGTGGGTCTACCACCGACTATCATCGAATCCGACTGAGCACAGGTCATCTCAACGATGTGCAATCCATCCGTGGACCAATAAGATATTGACTTTTGTTACAGCAGATGCAAAAGGACTTGTTCAGCTGTTAAGTTGAAGATATCCCAAATGAAGAGAGATTGTAATCACAGTGCAAATGTTTTAGTTGGTTTAGCTACACGTAGTAAATATTCTGTGGCTTGGCTAGGACAAGCACCTCTGCGTGTGGCTAGGACCTGCTTAAACGCCGATTGTATGAATGTTTATATATGTCTAGTTAATAAAGCCTCTGTTTACTCGAAAAAAATGGATCACTTTTACTACTTCTATTCGAATACAACTGATCCAACCGAGCGGTTGAGCCCTCTGTTTCGAGTTATCCAAAAGGTAAAGCACTGGCATGCTCCATGGAGTTAAATGCAGCAGACCCAAAGAACCAAAAGGCACTTGTTTAATAATCAGCTCGCTTGCAAACAGTAAGGGTTAATTATGCTTTTATTATGATAATGAGTGCCAATAAAATATTTTTATGTTTGACTCAAATAGACTGTAGAACTAAATGCACATGAGAATGCTGCATATTAGGACTTGTTCTTTACTAATAAGTGAACATTATTTTGGTGCGATATTTCAATATAGATCCATCGTTCTGCCTGGTGTAATCCCATGCCTCTCGCTTCTACATCCCTTCCTTACAACAAAATGTCTGGCTCTGCATCCACCTCGCCCCCATCGCAGCTCATATCACGCCGTCATATCCCTATTCCTCTCTCTCTGATTTTCTTTCCAAAACAAACCACCACACCTCGACGCAGGTCTGCTGAGCCCTCTCCCTTCTCCTCCCTTCCACCACCACCAGCGCCTTCATAGTCAGAGCCCTCACATGGCCGGCAGGGGCGGTGAGATCGAGCTCCAGATCAGCTCCCCATGGTTCGGTAGCCCACCGCCGGACTCCATGAATCTGTCGGGTAGCGACCTCCACCACCACCATGCCCTTGGCGGCGGCGTATATCTAACCCATTGAATCCACTCATCCCATCCATGCATCAAATAGTACCGTGGTTAACTGAATGCACAAATCAATGCATCGATAAGAACCACTGCAAGGGATCAATCATTTTTGACAATCAGCTGACAGCTGCCAATGTTTGTTGCAGAGCTTGTGTGATCATTCTGTAGGTCATCCAGTGATTCTAGACGTTAGTTACTTCTATTCAGTTTAGCTTCTACGGAGGACATTCAGATGATAAACTATTATTAAATCCTCTATTTTATTCATTAATTTCGTTATGTTATTTATTTAATGTATATCTAGATTTTGCTCCTTGATGGGATTGCTCCTTTTCCTTGAGGTATCAATTTTTTGCTATCTGATTATATTATACTGTAATCCTATTTCGCAATGTTTTATACTGTAATCCTATTATATTGTCCACATGATTTTTTCTAGAGTGAGTAGAAATATTTTCGGTGAAAGTTATTTTCACTATTTCAAACAGTATATCTAAGGTTGAAGTTGGAAGGAGAATAATGATGGAGCCTAAGAGGTCTTGTGAAACAGATTATTGGACAATTTCATTCAAACCAAACTTAGAAAGAAAGGGGGTCTGACTGTATGAGCAGCCAAATCTTTATGATATAAATGGGACATCTACACTGACTGAAGGTGTCACACCTGGTTTCTCTACTTCTCACATAGTTTGACCAGCTCTTTAACGTTAGCTACATGCTAATCATTGTTGCATACCATCAACTATTGCTGTATTTTAGCAAGTTGCCATGAAGGGTTATAATCGATATACAGAGGTAAAGGTTAACAGTTCAGTTTGCTAACAATTCAATTTGTAAATTGTAATGCTGCATTATTTCATAATTCCTTGCTACCTTATTTGTATGCATGTACAGATTTTATGCTTAGCAGTTGTTGAGATTTTCTGCGGGCTGTCTAGTGGTGCGGGACGTGGACCCAGGAGCTGAGTTTCTGGCAAGCTCATGGCTCAAGATCTTGTCGCAGCGACATTTCTAGGTGTAGTGGAGCGATGGATTAGTGCCATGCCATGGGCATTTCTAGTCGGGTGACGTTTGTTGTGGCCGCTCTCACGGAGTCTATGCAGCGGTTGCCATTTGCCCAGTCGGGTGATGATTGACATTTTCGCTAATACCGATTCCTATCAAATTCTAAGTATACTCTGACCGCTACTTATATCTCCTTTATTTCAGCCTTGGAAAAGGTGGAGTTTTTTTTTTCATAAGTGACAATGATATGGATGATACACTAGTACAGGGGCATACTATACATACGGTTGGTACAGGTGTTTTCCAGCACCACCTGCGCTGGATGCCAGTAGAAATCGTACAATTCCACATGCAGTTACTCGATATCCGCCTATAGAAAACATTTCCACATGCGACTCTCTTAGGAAACCGCCTGTGTAAATATGCCATTTACACAGGCGGGTCCCTAAGAGAGCCGTATGTGGAAACATGTTTTAAAAATGTATTATTATTATTATTTATTTATTTATATTTTAAAAATGTATTATTATTTATTTATTTATATTGTTATTATTTAAATGTATTGATATCGGTTGGTGTTCAAACATAGTAACATGCAATTAAATATTTCATCTCATACATACATTTATATACATCAAAGTTTGGTGCTCAAAGACATAAAGTTAATTACAAGAGTATATCCATCACCACACATCATATATACATCAAAGTTTATTTATGTCCTCTAATAACCCTCTTTAGTAAGTTTGAGCTTACTAATATCTATTAGCACCCGAAACTGTGGCCTGGATAATTGGCTTTCCTCATCATGATATTTTCCTTCTCGTGGAATGACATGCTTCATGAGGAACGAGCAAATGTCGACAACTATGTTGTCTAAAGCACGTTCGTCCATGCGCTCCGCCGTCCCTTACTTATATACCTGCAAAGAAAGTTTATAAACATTTTATATTTTATGACTTCCAACTTTAATGTCTGAACTGTATACTGGACTTTACTTCTGTATCATTCGTTCTCTCTCATGTTGTTGACGATCCTTAATGCCTATTTTATACCATCAACTATTCTTCAATATAACATGATATTAACCATAAAGCATAGTTGTAGGGTTTGATTCTAACGAGTTCCACGAGTTTTAGTGTTCTCACTTGTTTTGTAGAAATATGCAATTTTCCATCAAATAAAAGTATGTCAAATGATGATTTGGACTACACCATTACGACGGGCTCGTCGGGACGATCGAAATGGATATATCATTTGCTATATTTGGAATCTGAAGAGAACAGATATTAATTTTACAAATAAAGTAGAATTACCACTAATGGGCCCCACGCCCAAGCAAGGCCCATGACGCGAGAAGAGGCTCATATGACATGATAGAGACCCAAGAGAGGCGCTCCAAGCTGCTCCCTTGAGTGGGCTCACATGAAAGATGATCGGAAGACCCAAGTTGATGTATAATAGCCCAACAGAGCAAATGGTGGAAGAATTAGTCCCACATCGCCTGTCCAGAAGAGATGGAAGGCGTTTCTAGGCTATAAATAAAGAGGCAGACCCCCTCCCTGAGGGCACCACATTATGGAGATGTAGATAACCTCTCACCTCTAGAGAATTAGGGCTAGACTTTCCAATGTAGTAGATTAGTTCTAGTTGAGAGTTAGGGAGAGCGGCGCTACGCTCGGTTCTGGAGGAGTCTTCGGAGGAGTCGTCAGAGTTCTGGTATATCTTTATATCTTTTCTTGTAAGATTTATGCTTTAATATATTTCATCTTCTCTATTTACTTTTATGCATTACATTTGATTGGTTAGTATAGTTGTTATACTTTAGCATAAGATCTCCGCCTGCATCGGGTGCTCAACGTTATTAATTGTGACTAGAGTAGTAATTTGTAGTAGAGACATGGTGTCTAGACTATAGGTTACCTAAAATTGCACCCAATCCAACATATTGTTGTGGTAGCCCTAGGTGGTGACAGCCCTGACGGCCGACGTATTACACCATGTTAGGGTTGGTGTTTGTAGGACCGTAGTTGGACCTTCCTAGTCCCTTCTCATCTTTCCGTGACTAGTGTTCTAATATCCTAAAGTGTTATTGTGTGATTGCTTTACCTACCATGAATTTGTTATTATAGAACCCTAGTTATAAAGAAGTATTTAGGAACCTTAAACTCTCCTGTTGTCCTCTCACTTTAGCTATCTACTCTTTTATCATAGAATTCTCCTGTGTGTGTCATATATGCATAATTCCTATCATCTATTATTTACCCCCACTTTAGTCTAGTTGGTGTATTAGTTAGTAGATACATGATGGTGAACTATCAATATCTTTATCCATTGTTTCCCAATGGTAAAATATAAATAATAATACCTAGAATACTCCTGGTAAAATGGTATAATGGTTTTTTGTGCGCTTGCGGAATCCTTCATATTTTAATTGTGCATAAGAAATATCAACACATGTTCTCGCACACGTAGTAGCCACAGAGGACAGATAAGGGTGGTTGCTTCATGCACTGTATAACAGGAGAGTGGTTATTTATAGTTGCAACCGTGGTCCTATGTGTATGATTTGTATTCATAAGAGTAAAATTTTATACGTACCGGCTAGTTATGTATAACCTCCAATGGCTGCCCTGGTCTCTTGGCCTCACACTTTCAATGATTTATCCTATAGAACATGTATACCCTATGATATCAAATAGAATCACCATCCTAGGGTTTAGGGTTTAGGGTTTAGGGTTTAGGGTTTTAGGGTTTAGGGTTTAGGGTTTAGGGTTAGCAGTTTGATAAATGGAGCATAGCTTTCTTTCGGGTAATCTACGGAGTCTAGTACTAACAACCTTCCCTCCTTGGGATAAATGATGAAGCATATCCAGTGGTTCCTGCTCGAATTAAATTCATAATGCATTTGTGCATTGGAATAGTTTAGATAGATATTTGTAAACTCACACTTACCAAAAGTGGTACGGGGCCACCACCGCTTTCCTATCTTGAAACTTTATTAGTGAATGTCCAATGTAGAAAGTGTATTTGGCTTCAAAATCAAGTTTCAACTTTCAGAGTTTCTCATCCCATTCTGCACCTTCCAAACCCTTTAGCTCTATGCTGCCATCCCCGATTCGGAATGTGTGCCGATCTTCGGCTATATCTATTGGGAAGAGATAGCTATTCCTTTCTTCGACACAATAATTGAAGTCCAAACCAACATACAAATCTTGTTGATCATATAACATTCTACAAGCCACAAACATGTCAGATATTGAAAATTGATGAAACTACAATGTGTGTAACTATGTAACACTTACAATGCAAATGCTGTTACGATCTGTATATGTAGCATCTCGTGGTTCATCAGTGCCCACATGTCATCGAATGTAAGCATGCATATGTCAGTACTCTGGCTGAGAAATGCTATTTGTGGTATGCACATGCTGATGGTGTCGATGCCAGCAAAAGAGGCTCTCATGTACCAGTCCTGAAACCTTTTTATACCACTTGGTTTCTTCAAGAGTTTGGCATGATTGAGTAGAGGCTTTCCCCACATGTACTTTTTAGGGATATGCTTGTAGTCTTCTGCAGTTGGCACCTTCAATTTGACAGGAGTTATGACCTTAGGCGCTGGCACCTCTGACTTTGCTAGCTCAGAAATCTTATGCTCTTCTACTCTGCGTTTTGAAGAAATGCCTAACAAAAATCTCACTTGCCTAGCTGATTTTTTCTTCGGCTCGTATGGTGAAACCAACTTGGGTATCAGAAATTTCTTGTTTGGCACCTTTGGTGGCTCACTTCTTGGTTCTAGATCTTTGAGTTGTGGGGAAGGGGTGGAATTGAATGGTGGTGTAGATTGTGTTGACTGTGGGGTAGAAAGATCATGGAGAGGATAGGTTGATGGATAGGAAAAACATGGAGAGGTGATTCTAGTGGGTCAGGAAGAGACTGGGGAGGTGAAGGCGGTGGGTTAGGAACAGGATCGAAATGAGCTAAGGACTCCTAGGTGAGTGGCATCTCTTGAGAGGGTGGAGGTGGCTCCCTCAGTTGCACGTCCCTCCGAGGCCAAAGGATGAAATTGTTTATCGCGTGTCCAAGTTTCACAATGTCCTCAGGACCAAGGATGTCTAGAATCTTGTCCTCATATCCTTGGACCACGGTCGATACCTCTACTCGACAATAGTCTTTAGGAATGCTAGCACCATAGTATTTAGGTCCTCCTGGGATTGCTTTGCCCGTGGCTACTTCCCTTGTATGATGATTGTTACTCCTATATCTTATGACTAGGGAGCAAGGCGTAGAGGTAACAATGTCATCAACTGGATAGTGATCCTTGTTTGTCGTATATGCGTCACTGCTTGGAATGATTATTTCACCACCAACGGTTGTGACACCACTGGGACTAGCTGCATTTGGGGAGCTTGAGTGCTGATCTGTTGATTTGACACGACACTCGCTAGTTTCTGCATCAACTCAGGAGGAGGGTTTTCTAGCAACTTCCCCATCATCAATTGGAACTCTTTCTTATCCTCTTCTTAAAAATAAGTTGCCATTTGTTCCTTGTACCGATCATGTTTCTTATACTCATTTTCCACTGAGGACCTAATCTATCCTTCCATCCTTCTTTGGATGAGATGCCTCGAACACGGCCAGGATGCTCGGGGTTACCAAGGCCAACACTCAAGATGTCCCTCTCCCTTCGTGACGTGAACTTGCCTTCCTGCTGCATGCCTGCCACTGCAAAGATGCTCTTCATTACTTCATCAAACATTGGGTCTTCAAAGGACACACCAGTCTTGATTTCCGAGCATGGATCGAATTTGTGGACCTTTCACCGATTTGCTCGGATAGCACTGGCAACCCTACTGCCTTCTTCGCAGCCTCTTCTTGCCTCCATTTAGGAACTTAGTGCTGGTAACCACCTGTGCCAAGATGGTGGTGGTACTTGTTCCTCTTTGCGAGCTAGGAGTTGGCTTTGCTCTGAGCTAAGAAGTTAGGGTCATTCCTCTACTCTAGAAAAATAGCCCACTGCCCTTTGGAAATCTTGTATTTGGTTATCGGATCCATCCTGTCTTTGCATAATTGACATTCATCTCTGACCTCCAATTTTGGAAACCTACCGCACACTGCTTCATTGTATATGCCTTCACTAGATCATGTGGCACATTTAGGAAACTGGAACCTTGTCTTCATCCTATCCCAAATTTTCATCTTGTCATCATTCGACACACCGGACCCGTTCTTAATTGTGATGTCAAGAGTGTCTCTCATACATAAATCAACTGTGTTTCTGTATTTGGGTCGGACCTCCTCTGGAGCTAGGGGCTGTCCGATAGGGCTCACATCTGTGATGGCATATGTGTCATCTAGAAATTGGTTCAGCCCTCTCTTGCCTCGTTTCAAACCTAGCCGCTTCATTTTCCACTACTGACATGGCCTCTCAGTGCTCGTCGTCGCGGTCATCAGTTCCGGTGCGTCTTCGTGTGCCATTTCCTCCTAAGATATCTTCTCTCTAAATAGAGACATAGCCTCCTGAGTATACATATGTGAATCATGGACGTGTTTACATGTAGAAACTATGAATAGAAATCATTTAATTACATGAAATCATGAATGTCTCTAGTTTACATCATCGGCTTCTAGATTGTAAACCGGGTCACGTGCTAATTCACGACAAGTCTTCCTCACTTCTAGATGCTCCATGTCGTCGCTAGCTTCTTGTTCGTATGACGATCCTAATGCTTCACCTGTTTCTACTTGCTTCGTGGGGTGGGTTGACCCTAGGGTGACCTCTCGATCTTGTTCCATAGGGTGGGATGACCCTTCTACTTGCTTCGAGGGATGGGACTGCAGTGCTTTGTTGTAATACCTGATTTTAAGAACAAAATCAGATATGCACCATATGTGAGTTTTAGAAGCCAAATCTCACATATAGCTACAAATAAGGGGTAATATCAAAAGACAATGCATAAATATATAACGTACATAATATAAAAGAGATAACCTTTGATAACAAACAACGGATAGACAACTCCAACTTCGGATATTAATTCCACTCTACAGGATACAACTGACTCATTCATCACAAGCCCAACACTACTCCTGAGGGGTGTGGGGAAATAGCAAGAGTGAGTCCATGTCAAACTCCACAAGTATAGCAACTAGACTGTATAAATCCCACAATCTCATGATCAATGTGACATAAATAATGTAGAGCATTAAACAATAAATAATGAGTATATATTTAACACGTACACAAGAACCATCATCGTCGATGCAAGAATCCCTAAGGCCGCTCTTGACCGTGAGCACGGCTAGTATACCAGTTTTACACTCTGCAGAGGTTGTACATCTTTACCCATGAGTCATGATTTACCCTTTCGCCCGAGATGATCAGCCTCTTAACCCACTTCCAAGGAAGGTCGACAGGGATCACTATGAAGCCTTTCAAAAGTTCATCTAACATGTTAGGGCCGCAAGGTTTCCTTCGCGCGCAGATATAGAGCCCCCTTCCGATGGCACAGTAACTCGCAGCCTATACATATAAATACAGAGGCCACACTATACCCAAAACGGTTCAGCCCCTCCGCCCTTTCGGGTAACCACTAACAAGCTAGAAAATCGCTTCATACTGAGCTAAAGCCAGAGCCATATAGCCCTCATAGTTGTACGAGTTGTCCCAGCTTTTGCCAAGGGATAAGTCCTTATGAAAGGTGAAGATCAATCCAGCAAAAGCTAGAGTTCTTTCCACCCTTTATGTTCAGGTTGCTAGAAAGCTGGGAGACATGTTAAACATTGTCGCTAATGCATAGCTGGGAAACATGATGTGAGACATGTTAAACATCGTCGCTAATGCATAGCTTAAACTCGACATAGTCATAACGCAACAAAACGTAATTATCACCCTAGGTTTATTTTAATTAGGAAGCTACGAAACAAATTACATTTAAAATCAGTAAATTTAGAATTAAGTTACATAATAAAAATTTATACTACTGTGTAGAGCACATCGATATGAATCTAACGTAGCTTGAATTACTCGAAACGAACAACGAATAAACAGCGGGGATTAAACGAGTAATGGCAAAGCTGTAAATATAATCATCTTCTACCTTGCTCCAGGTTGTGCATCTGGACGTGACCTGCATGGCCTCTGCAGACTGCTGCTGCACCACGCACAGGAGGGAGGGATCTCGGCCTTAGAGCTTGTTGGCCGGCCGGCGCCGCAGCACACCATGTGGAGGTGGCTAGCAGGACCAGCAGCTAGGGCTGCTCCCCTTGCTTGTCACGAGTAGCATCTAGGTGGCGTCCGGCTGCTCTGCACAAGGGCCGACAAGGCCAAGGGGTCCAGGCAAAGGCACGGAGTGGGTTCGGGGCTGGAGCACAGGGCATGGCCTGGATGTGAGGCGACAAACGGAGTTCGTCGAGACAACTCGAACGCCATCTATGGAAGAGCTCGCCGGAAAATAGAAGGGGAATTAGAGAATCGATCGAACCGATACCGAATCAAGAAAACAAGTATACCACGGTGTAGAGAACGATGAGGGCTACCTCTTCACGGTGGTCGTCGACGTTGGAACGCGACGATTTGAGCAGAAAAGCTCGCCGGAGAGTTCGCCGAAACGCAAGCTGTGGTGAAAGAAGTTCGACATCCGATCTAGATTGATAAGAGCGGCGGTTCGTGAAACGGGGTACTTCTAGAAAGAGGACGTCGAGGAGAACACCGGCTTATATATAGTGTTAGGGTTTTGGGTTGATGGAAAAACGAGATATTTTATTATTTTCGGAATTAATTAATTTCGTGAATAAAAATAATTCCAAAAAGTCCAGAATTGATATTTAAGGTCTGAAAAATACTCCGAAGACTCCAAAAATTATGAGAAAATTCTTGAGATATTTTATAATATGAGGAACCCAAATAAAGTATTTAGAGCTCATAAAAGATATATAGGAGTATCTAAAAATTAGATTATGCTCACAGAAAAAGTGGAACGAGTTTCACGAAAATGCCGAAATAATTTCCGGTAACTTTTTAGAGATTGATTGACGGGTGAGGAACTGAAACGAGTGATTTAGGTTACACAGAAAAGATTTTGGGAAACTCGAAACGAAAGCATAGGCTGGAAAACAAGGAATAAAGATGTGCCGCACAAGGAGCAAATTTATTTTTATATATATATTTTCATGAGCACTCAAATACAAAACTAAATCAATTTTCATCTATTTTAAAAAGAGCAGATTTTAGGGTGTTACAATTCTACCCCACTTAACAGGAATCTCGTCCCGAGATTCGAAGAGACTAGAGATAATGATAAAGGTGATCATCAAGGTTGCTTTGAGACTTTTGACGAGATGATTTAGGGATTAATGATTAACAAAAGTTGACAAAGATATCAAAGATTGGCTCTCAAGATTAATTCAGGATTTATGACATGAGATCAAAGGATTGAAGATCAGCATATGTGGAGGAGAAATATCAACAAAGGTTAAAAAGACAAATAAAAGTTGATCACGGGGTCTTCACATTATGAGGTTTAAAGACAAGAAGTGAAGATTAAAAAGAGATAATATGAAGATAAATGTACATGTCATAGTGCGCACAATTCCTTGATTTGAGATTCATGAGGTGAAAGAACTTGCATGATAAAAGGAATTCATAAGATCTGGTGGGCTGCAAGTAAGATAAGGAGCAAAGATGATCTACAGAAGATGCTACCCCACTTAACAAAAGCTTTGCTTAACTTCAGAACTTTAACTTTAAGGCCCTCTTTGTTACAAGGGTGGAAACAACACACAAGCAACACACCAAAGAAGACAAGCACACAACACATCATCGATTCTATACGTGTTTCTTCAACAATGGTGGCCATCTTAAAGGGCAGAAAAGATATGATAAAAGACTATCGAACTTTTGAATGAGGTAGGATAAAAAAAACTTTTAGTAAAATTACATAGAACAAAAACCAAGGGAGTAAGCAATAATAGCTCAAAGGAAGCTATTAAGGAGAGGATACAATGGGACAAGGATTGAGAAATAATCAAAATTAAAGAGTCAACGGATAATAAAATAGTTTTATAGCAAATTAGACTTTTCTAATCGACCAGTTCTATCTAGGCATACGTCCTACAGTCAACACTGTTTTGATAGCACTTTGTAATACCTGATTTTAAGGACAAAAATCAGATATGCACCATATGTGAGTTTTAGAAGCCAAATCTCACATATAGCTACAAATAAGGGGTAATATCAAAAGACAATGCATAAATATATAACGTACATAATATAAAAGAGATAACCTTTGACAACAAACAGCGGATAGACAACTGTATTAATTCCACTCTACAGGATTCAACTGACTGGTTGATCACAGGCCCAAAACTTCTTCTGAGGGGTGTGGGGAAATAGCAAGAGTGAGTCCATGTCGAACTCCACAAGTATAGCAACTAGATTGTATAGATCCCACAATCTCATGATCAATGTGACATAAATAATGTAGAGCACTAAACAATAAATAATGAGTATATATTTAACACGTACACAAGAACCATCATCGTCGATGCAAGAATCCCTAAGGCCGCTCTTGACCGTGAGCACGGCTAGTATACCAGTTTTACAGTCTGCAGAGGTTGTACATCTTTACCCATGAGTCATGATTTACCCTTTCGCCCGAGGTGATCAGCCTCTTAACCCACTTCCAAGGAAGGTCGACAGGGATCACTATGAAGCCTTTCAAAAGTTCTCTAACATGTTAGGGGCCGCAAGGTTTCCTTCGCACGCAGATATAGAGCCCCCCTTCCGATGGCACAATGACTCGCAGCCTATACACATACAGACAGAGGCCACAATATACCCAAAACGGTTCAGCCCCTCTGCCCTTTCGGGTAACCTTTAACAAGCTAGAAAAAGGCTTCAGACTGAGCTAAAGCCAGAGCCATATAGCCCTCATGGTTGTACGAGTTGTCCCAGCTTTTACCAAGGGATAAGTCCTTATGAAGGGTGAAGATCAATCCAGCAAAAGCTAGAGTTCTTTCCACCCTTTATGTTCAGGTTGCTAGAAAGCTTAATTTATTGTTTATTGTATATTCAAATATTCATGTTACAAGATCATAGATTATAATAAAACACTAGCAAGAACTACCGAAAATGTATATCCAAATAGGCAACAAGGAATTCAGGATAACAATCAGTTATGATTTTGCTAAGGTCATCAAGGTGGACACATGCATATGATATATTGTATTAAAATGTGTATAGGTAACAAGGATGATCCCAAGTTATACTTGCCTTAATCAAAGCTTTAATCCAAAATAACTCTCTTCGAGAACATTCTGTTACCTTCGGGTATTTCGATCTTGATTTTCAGCACTCATAGATGGTTCTCGTTCTATACTCGCAGCAAGCACCACACATACAAACATACAAGCAACAAATTGAAACAACTAAGAACAACACCCCACTCAAGAGAAAATAATATGCTAAAAGAGAATCAATGCTATGAGATCACAAAAAGCAATGGAACCGAATCTATCCTTAAAAGAAATGATTAATGGTAGTCTTATATTATAGAAGAGAAGCCTACATATTTGATTTATTTAAGTAAACAAAATAATGTAAAAGTTATTAATTCAGATTAATGTTAACATATTTATTTTCAAAGGTCAAGTTAAAACTAATCATATCTTATTTATAAATATGTAGATATCATTTATGCCAATTCAACACTAACATGTAAATACAAATTGACATATGAGAGCATTTAATTGAGTATAATATGCATGTTTAGACTAGGCAAATTATAATTTAGGAATATAATTGTGTTGGCAACTAATCATGTTAATCATTTATATATAAAATAGATAAGCATTAAATCTATTTTGATTTTTAATTATAAAACTATATACAAGTATAATAATCATTTTAGTGTTTAACTTTACGTATAAAACCATATGACAGCTAAATTAAAGCACTTATATTTTAAGGTTGAACTAAGCATACTATAATTCAAAGGACATAAATATTAATATTAGTTAAATTAACATTAATTTATGAGGGACCAAAACATAAACCTATTATGCTTTTAATTAGAAATACAACTGCGTAAGCATAAATTAATATTTGACTTATGAAATTCAATGATGTGAGACATGTTAAACATCGTCGGTAATGCATAGCTTAAACTCGACATAGTCATAACGCAACAAAACGTAATTATCCCCTTAGGTTTATTTTAATTAGAAAGCTACTAAACAAATTATATTTAAATCAATAAATTTAGAATTAAGTTACATAATAAAAGTTTATACTAGTGTCTAGAGCACATCGATATGAATCTAACATAGCTTGAATTACTCGAAACGAACGTAAAACGAATAAAGGCGGGAATTAAACGAGCAATGGCAAAGCTGTAAATATAATCATCTTCTACCTTGCTCCAGGTTGTGCATCTGGACGTGACCTCCATGGCCTCTGCAGACTGCTGCTGCACCACGCACAGGAGGGAGGGATCTCGGCCTTAGAGCTTGTTGGCCGGCCGGCGCCGCAGCACACCATGTGGAGGTGGCTAGCAGGACCAGCAGCTAGGGCTGCTCCCCTTGCTTGTCACGAGTAGCATCTAGGTGGCGTCCGGCTGCTCTGCACAAGGGCCGACAAGGCCAAGGGGTCCAGGCAAAGGCACGGAGTGGGTTTAGGGCCTGGATGTGAGGCGACAAACGGAGTTCGTCGAGACAACTCGAACGCCATCTATGGAAGAGCTCGCCGGAAAACAAAAGGAGAATTAGAGAATCGTTCGAACCGATACACCACGGCGTAGAGAAAACTAAAAGGAGTGATTTAGGTTATAAAAAAAAGATTTTGGGAAACTCGAAACGAAAGCATAGGCTGGAAAACAAGGAATAAAGATGTGCCGCACAAGGAGCGAATTTATTTTTTTATATATATTTTTATGAGCACTCAAACACAAAACTAAATCAATTTTCATCTATTTTAAAAGGAGCAGATTTTACGGTGTTACATTGGTCCTTCTGTAGAGAACTCATCGCAAAAATCTATGTAATAGTGTATCATGCGGTATATACACTAATCTATCATAGACTAACATATACATGGCATTAGTACACTAAGATATACATGGCATTAATAGAAACCCTAATATACATTAATTTATCATTTATTAAAAGGATTTCATATACCTTTATTTTTGGAGAAACAATATTGCAAATACTGATTCTTTTTATGAACCCTAAATAATATATTATAAAGCATGAAATTAAATTTACATATACACTAGTACATATGATAATATATTAAATGATTTACAAAGAGATTATAACAAAGAGATAAAATTAAATTTACATATACACTAATACATATACAAAGAAATAATAACAAGTGTTTATAAAAGGATAGGCACAAATAATAATGATGAATAAAATTACATGTAAAAGACATAATAATATTCTCTGATTTTATTTTTATGTTTTTCTGATTTTTGCTATTTTTTATGGTTTTATTCAATTATTCACTAAAATAATGAATTGCTAAAGTAAAAAAATAAAATTTACATATGCACTAATACATATGATGATATATTAAATTTAATATACAAAAGACATTATTATAAAACATATACTAATTTTTTAATACAATATTACATATACTAATTCCTTTTTTACATATACAATACATACATTTACTAATATATTATTAATACTAATACATATATTAATATTAATATATGAATATATTATTAAATTTAAAAAACAAAATGTTGAAAAAATAAAAAAGGCCGAGTCGAACCGGCCCAAGGCCGGCCCAACTCAGCACTTCTTCCCCGCCGTGTGTGGGCAAGCCGACCACCGCCGGTGCCCCCGCCACGGGTGGCCCCGATGCTGCTCGGCCGCGTTCGCCCTTGCCCGCGTCCGCCACTTGCTCCCGCGTCCTCGCTCGCGTCCGCCACCTGCTCGGCCACGTTCGCCCCGCTCCGCCATGCCCACGTCTGCCACCTGCTCTGCCGCACCCTCGTTCACCGCATGCCGCCACAGCCGCCGCGTGTAGAGAGCTGAGAGGAAGGAGGAGGATAGCAGCGGCTTATCGATGGAGCAGCTCGTCAGCTGCGACAGAGGAGGACTCGTCGGCGTGGCGGTGGAAAAATTGGGTTGCCTGCCGGCGTTGGGGAGGAAAAACTAGATTGCCAAGACTTAGAAAAATTTTGGAATCAGAGCGCGGAATATATATTGAAATCATTTATACAGGCGGTGGTCTTAGCCAACCAATACATTTGTACTGGCGGTTGGCTAAGATAACCGCCAGTACAAAAGCAATAGCACTGGCAGTTGGCTAAGACAACCGCCACTACAAATGCATTAGTACTAGCGGCTCACTCCGAGGGCCCGCCTGTAGAAACACATTTCTACAGAACAGTTACCAAGGAACACCGTCTGTATAAAAGCATTTTTAATTTATTTAAAGTTTTCCTTATATATATTTTTAGAAATCAATTAAATGATTCAAAAAATCATATCATCAAAAATATTTTTCCTAAATTAGCGAAAAATCTTTTGTTGTGTTCCTCTTGATTAGATTCACATGTTAAAAGTATGAAATTTCATGTTTGATGTACTTTTGTATGCAGCTTTTTTTGAAATGATTTAAATTGAATATGTGCCTCATATCTTGTTTAATACGTAAATAATTCTAGGAATACCAGAAAAACGTGAATCCAATTTTGTTAGCTTTATTGTAGTGTGTAAATGCTATGAAAACTATATTCCTTTGTGCAATTTATCATTGAAAATATAAAGGTGAGGAACCCATATGTTTGAGTATGGTTCGGTGGAAGGGCTCTTCTACGTTTGTGAAGCATATATGTTATGCCTATCTCTAAATGTCTTAAAATTTTTTGGCAAGCTTCTACACCCAAATGATGACCCCATACAAGATCTCAGGTTTTTTCTAGTCATGCAAGCTAGTATTAAATATTTCTTCATGCTAAATGACATGAAAAATGGTGGACTACACCTAGATCCCACTAGGTTTTTTCACCAACCACAACAAAGTTTTATTTCATAGGGTAGATTTTTTTTTAGATAATGGATATATTAAAAATATCCGGCCTCTACATCGAGAGATGTACACAGCCCAGGTTTACAAAATCTTCGAATAAAAGGAAACAAGAAAGCCTAAGTCTCAAAACAAAGACAAGGACTCTAAAGCAGACAATATAAATGCTTCCGCCCTTTATTGGAGATCTCTAAAGCAATCATTTCTAATTTCTTGCTTATGAAAGAGAGGGCGTCCTTGGCTTGCTCATCACGCTGCAATGGGCCCCAGAAGCGTAACCAATATGCTCCCCTAAAAATAACCTGCAAAATAGAGTTAGTTCTCATTTTATTAAAGATAACATCATTCCGGCATCTCCAGATAGCCCAACACATGGCAGCCACACCCACCCAGATCAAACCCTTAGCCTTCTTATGCTGATTGTGAAGCCAAGTACCAAACATATGGTTTATCGATCTCGGTTGGGTCAGATTTGTAGCAAAGAAGATAATTCTCCAAATCATTTTAGCAAAGGGGCACTTGAGGAAGAGGTGTTGGATAGTTCCATTCTTATTGCAACAGATACATTTTTGACTCCCTTTCCAGTTTTTCCTAGTGAGGTTGTCCTTTGTTAGGATTACACCCCTTTGTAGGAACCAAAGAAAGATTTTTATCTTTAGAGGAATTTTTATCTTCGAGATCTTCTTATGACGACCTGGTGGTTGTGTATTAATAAGGTGCAGATATATAGATCGAACTGAGAATAACCCAGATTTGGTTAAGTTCCACCTAAGGTAATATGAACCATCCACGAGACGAACACCCGAGATCCGTGCTACTAAATAAAGCCATTCTGTAAGTTTATTATCCACTAGAGCCCTTCTAAAGGAGATGTTTAGAGGGCTTGTGGCCATCACTTTCGAGACGGTCGCGTGGGGGTCCTGTACTATGTTATATAAGGATGGATACTTAACTTTTAAAGGCTTATCTCGTACCCATGTGTCCTCCCAGAACCTAGTATTGGTTCCATCTTTGACATCGAAGGAACCCATAGCAAACACCTCATCTTTAATACGCATGAGGCCTCTCCAGAAATGAGAATCATGGGGTTTGGCTATCACTTGAGTGAGGGATTTGGATCTTAAATATTTATTTGTTAAGAGAGTTTGCCATATTCCCTCAGTGTTAAGTAAGTTAACCAACCATTTGGCTAGAAGGCATTTATTTTGCAACTGCAGATTCAGTATGCCTAAGCCCCCTTGGTCCTTAGGACGGCAGAGGATGTCCCATCTGGCAAGTCTATATTTATGTTTATCTGAAGAGCCTTGCCAAAAGAACCTAGATCTAAAATGATCCAGGTTTTTGATGACTCCTTTAGGAGTCTCAAAAAAGGACATCATAAACATGGGTAGACTGCTTAAAACGGAATTAAGCAGAACAAGTCTTCCTCCGTATGATAGGTATCTTGCTTTCCAACAGGAAAGTCTTTGCTGAAAATGATCTTCTACCTTTTTCCATTCAGAGTTCAGGAGTTGTCTGTGGTGCATAGGAATCCCTAGATATCTGAAGGGGTATTCCCCTATATTGCACCCAAATAGACTAGTATAAAAGGACTCCATCTCTCTAGCTGCACCATAGCAGAAGATTTCACTCTTGTGGAAATTGATCTTAAGCCCAAATAATTGTTCAAACGCGCATAGCAACAGTTTCAGATTCTGAGCTTGTTCTGGGTCATGATCAAGAAAGATAATAGTGTCATCTGCATATTGTAATATAGATAGACCCTGATCAATAAGGTGGGGAATGACTCCTCTTATCTGGCCATCGTCTTTTGCTCTGTTTATAAGAAGAGCCAGCATATCTGCAACGATGTTAAATAAGATTGGGGACATGGGATCTCCTTGTCTAAGTCCGCGTTTGGTTTGGAAGTAGGGGCCTACGTCATCATTGACTGTAATTCCAACACTCGCACCAGTGACCATAGTTTCTACCCATCAACACCATTTAGGGGAGAAACCTTTCATAAGTAGCGTCTGTTGTAGAAAGGACCACTTCACCTTGTCGTATGCCTTTTCAAAGTCAATCTTGAAAATGACACCGTCTCTTTTTTTGGTGTGTAGTTCATGGTTTTGTGTAGGATTACGACCCCTTCCATTATGTTTCTACCTGGCATAAAGGCAGTCTGCGTTGGCCTCACCACAGTTTTAGCTACGATTTTTAGCCTATTTGCGCCTACTTTTGTGAATATTTTAAAGCTCACATTAAGGACACAAATTAGTCTATATTGCTGAAATCGGCTGGCATTATGGACCTTTGGAATTAAGGTGATAATACCAAAATTCAAGCTATAAAGATCTAAGGCCTCCTTATGCAGTTATGCAAATAATGGTAGCAGATCATCTTTGATTATTCCCCAAAACACCTGATAAAATTCGGCGGGAAAACCATCCGGGCCTGGAGCTTTATTATGCTCCATTTGAAAGACTGCATCTCTCACTTCAGATTCAGTGAAAGGGCTAATTAGGATATCATTTTCCTCTGGGGATACCTGTGGGATGCCTATGATTTGATCCTCCATCAGGGAAATATCAGAGGGGGCCAAAGAGATCCTTGTAGTATGTCGTGATATGACTTTTGAGACGATCATCGCCAACTACAACACCTTGATCATTTTCAAGTTTATAGATATGTTGCTTGCGATGTTTCCCATTGGCTACAAGGTGGAAGAAGCGAGTGTTAGCATCCCCTTCTAAGAGGGTTTTGACCTTGGCTCTCTCATACCATTTTAGTTCCTCCTCTCTCAGAAGGCTGACTAAGCGCTCTTTTAGATAGTGTTTTAGGTTAATTTCTTCATCCGATAAGAGGGTAGACTCAGCTTTCTTATCAAGATTCTCTAACCAAGCTAGTAGAGCCTTTTTTTCTTTTCGGTATGATCCAGCAGTATGTTTTGCCCAGCCTCTTAGATGTTGTCTGAGGCTACAGATCTTGAACTGCCATCGTTCTAACGGGGTCAACCCAGAGCATGGGGATTGCCAAATGTTTGCAACCATGTCATAGAATCCATCGCGTATTAACCATCCTCTTTCAAATTTGAACGGACGGTTCGTGGTCTGGTGGGTCGAAGCACCTGTGTTAAAAACTAGGGGAGTGTGATCTGAAATATTCCTATCCGTAGGTTCAACTGTTGTCAGTGGAAACATGATTTCCAAATCCACAGTAACGAGGATCCTATCCAACTTTTCAAAGGTTGGATTATCGCCTGGTCCCGCCCAAGTATATTGGCGACCTGTCATATTTATCTCTTTAAGATCTAGAGATTCTATGACAGCATTAAAAAGATTGGGCCATTTAGGATCAAACTCCCCTGAGCTCTTGTCTTCAGGGGTACGCATTAAATTGAAATCCCCACCTATCAAATATGGGATGGTTTCTTTGGAACATGTGTTGGCAAGTTCTACTAGGAAAGCACTCTTGTATTGTGGTTGTGCTGGCCCATATACTGAATATAGTGCAAACTTGAAGTCATTCGATTTGATTCTTAGGGTAAACTTTACGTATAAATCTCCCTCATCAATGGCTCCAATATCGAAGATATTCAGATCCACACCTAGAAGCATGCCCCCTGATCGGCCGTGGGGTGCCATTGTGTGCCAAAGAAAGTCATGTCCTCCACAAAGGTTTTTGAGAACATGATCCGGGAATGATTCCCATTGAGTTTTGGATAGAGCGATGAAATTTATTTTCTCCTCCTTAATTAATTCAGCCAAAAATCTATGTTTAGCCAAGTCTGCTGGACCTCTGCTATTCCAGAAAACCCCTTTCATTTTATACTAATTTTTGAGCGTGTCTTTGGCTTTTTAGGAAGTTTACCATTATTTGTATTTTTGGCATTATTATATTTCTTCCTCCGGCATTGTGGGGAGAGATCTATGATTTGATCATTCTCCGCATCCAGCAAATTCTCATTTAGATCTCCACAGGCGTGGTTGAGAATTGTCTCGAGTTGGTTGTCTCGCTCATCAGACTCAGTGTTGGAGCACTTAGATTTGTTAGCACTCTTCTTAAGATTTGCACAAAGAATTAACCTATCTACCTCCAAGTTTTTTATAGCGACTATATCTGAGGAGCCTAGGTTGATGCCTATCCTATAAAGGTTTGAAGAAATTTTGGAATCTATAAAGCTGGTAAAAGAATTACCTGGAAAAACAAGATTCTTCTTTGCCTGCAAACGTTCAGCCTTGAATAGTGCGTGGACGTCCGCTTTCACTGCAATTCTGGAGCTCCGACGCAGCGCCTTGGTAGGAGCTGTAGGCACTGTCATCCCAGCACCCAGATCAACACGCGCAGTCCCCCCAGTACCCAGGGCAACTGCTTCCCCACCGGTCTGGGTCTCGCTTGTTAGCCCAAGGGACGTGTGCAGTGGGACCTTTTGTGAGCTGCTCGATTCGACAACTCCCTCAGTCCCCCCAGCCGGCCACGTTCACCCCGGCCACGATCCCCCCAGCCTCCACGCTTGCCCCAGTCAAAGTTGCGGGCGCAGCAGCAGACACGGCCACCTGCGTGCTGTCCCCCACAGGCGGAGCTATCACCAGTGGGGAGGTAGTTGGTGGAGTAGATCCTCTCCCATCGGTCAAGGCCGTGTAGGCCAGAGAGGTGTCCCTCCTAGGCGGCGAGGAGCCCAGGAGGTCGGTTGCTAGGGTGGGGGCGGTAGGTGATGACGAGCCCCCCCCTAACTGATCAGATGAAAGTTGCAGCGCCGCCGTGTCCGATGGAGGGGCAGAAAGTGATGTAGAGCCCCTCTCCCAGGCCTGGAGTAACGTGGAAGCATCCTCCGTGCAGCCCTGCGCGTCATCTTCTCCCAGTACCTGTGCATCTGTGGCAGCAGCAGTGTCGACCGAAGGTATCGACTTCGATGACACAAAGTGAGAAGCTGAGGGTTGACGTAGGCTATGAGCATCCACCAGATTGTTGTGCCCAGCTAATTCTTCCTTCGTCAGGGGAGAAAACTTCTTCATTGTCAACCCATCATCCCGTTCAAGCATAACCTTAAAACTGATTTCGTTTATCAGTTGGTCACAGGCTAGGTCAACACCTTCACCAACCATTGCAGCTTGTTTCTGAGCAGGTATGTTCTTAGGAGCCGGTGGTGACTTATCGGATGAGCCGTCATTAATTCCTTCAGAAGGTTGGGGCTTCTCTGCATCTTCCATCACCCGGTCACCCTCATCCATACCATTACCACCATCACTTAACAAGTCATCATCATCATCCTCCGGGTCAGCAGCATCATTCCACGTGACTTCATCAGGTTTAAAAAGGAGGCGGTATACGCTGTTGCCAACACAAACATCAGCTAGTTTAGGAGTTTTTTGGCAACAAGCACTGCCACTAGGATACGGACCTAACCAGTGGCCCTAAGGTGAACCATATCCACCTTTTGGGTGGCCCCGATGATGGACCCAACTGCCCATAGTGGAAGAAAAGAACGAAGCAGCCGGGGAACTCTAGAGACAGTCACCCAAACTTGATCTAAAACTTTAATGGGCTGGATATCATCAATAAATTCTCAAAAACTAAGGTTCCCTCCTTGTTGTTCGTGGTGATGGTGCGGATAGCAGTCATTCGCTCCAGCTCTGCCTTGTTCGGAAAAGGAACCACAAAGGATTTAGGTCCTTGCTCCTGCACCTCCCATCCCCAACGGACCGGAATAATCCTCGCCAATTTAGACTGTAGCACCTGAGCGGATACTTCACCCACCCCTACAGTAATTAGAGCCGCAACTGTGAACTAGCTTAACTATTTGGTTGTGTCTTGCTGCCTGGATCTGGAAGAAGCCACTGCCATCCTCTGCTGCTCTGCAGTATGCAACTGTGGGTTTCGGCCCTCGAAGCAATGGGCATTGGTTGGTGAAATGCTCCTCCATACAGATAATGCACTGAAGCTTCACCTGCTCCTTCCGTTTCCTTTTGGGTCTTTGTTTGTCGTCCCTAACCTTGTCGGTAGTGTCATGGTTGAGATGTGGTTGCCTGGTCTCGCGCTCAGTATGTGCATGAGTCGCAACAGCCCTCATAGGGTCCTGCGTGCCAGCTAGGTGGGGTTCAATGGCGGCCGTCCTGTGACCTCCACGCCCGCGATTACGGGTCGCAGCCACAGTCTCGTCTGACGACGGATGATCTGCTTCGATTGTCGCGGCTCTAAAACTTCCACGCCCGCGACCACGGGCAACAGTCCCAATCTCTTCTGCCGGGAGAGCACGTACATGACCAGCGCCCCCGAGAAGATGCGCTCCTCCGCTTCCAGCATGACCACGGCCCAGGGCACCATGACCACGATGCTGGTTGGGCGCGCTGCGGACCTAGTGCAGGTGATCACGGGATCGTCTTCCAAAACTACCAGCCATCAGTGCGTCACGAAAGGAGAGTCGCAGAGCTGTGGCGGCGGTGGGGGCGAGGTGGATGTTGACGAGGCGGCGTTTAGGTTTCAGAATTGTCGAAACTTGGATGTTGTCTGCGTCCAAAGAGTCCAGGCTCGATTTCAATCTGGCCCGGGTCGGGTCGCCTAGCCGAGACAGGATGGACGGTCCAGGATGAGATCCAGTCGGAGGCCGATTCGTAATTTGAATCCCCGAAGATTGTGGATCGCCGCCAACAGTGAAGCCGCGCCGGCGGCCAGACGCCCTGGACTCCATTGAGAGGATATCTCCCAAGGTCGTCGCCGGCGTTACACGTCGACGAGGCAGAGGCCCTTTCCACATCTTCGTCCATGGTGCCTTAACGGGCCTGGGTGTATTCCTCATTGCCACGGGATTTATCCCTGGGTTTGCCGAAGGATCGGCCGACCTCTGCCTTGGATCAATGGACGCCGGGTGGAGGTCCTTTCCAGAATTCACCGGACAGGCCTCCAGCTGCAGAATTTCATTTGTGACAAGATCATCTGTCTCTACATGGGACTCGACCTCCGAGTCCCAAAACTTCCCTATGAACGTCGTCCAGCTCTCATGGCGAGCATGAGCCTTTCCTAGGGTAGATGAGACCATGTGGAGAAGTTTGGCACTATTTGCACTTATTTCAAGTGTAGACTTAGTTCAAGCTCTAATTACCGGGTGACATCGCGCGAAACTTCAATTAAACTGGATAAAGTACAAAACCATATTAGAAAAATCCTAAACTTGGTGGGTTGAACATCAATGGTACTAGGAAGAATTGGAACAAGTTTCAGACCAATATGATATGAGAATACTCATGGACTCAATAAAGCTTTGTAACCAAACACATGGTTCGGTGGAAGGGCTCTTCTACATTTGTGAAGCATGTATCTTATGCCTATCTCTAAATGTTTTGAAAATTTTTTGACAAGCTTCTACACCAAATTGATGACCCCACACAAGATCTCAGGATTTTCTGGTCATGCAAGCTATTATTACATTTTTCTTTGTGCTAAATTAGATGAAAAATGGTGGACTACACCTAGATCCCACTAGGTTATTTCACCAACCACAGCAAAGTTTTATTTCCTAGGGTATATGAGACCCTCTGGAGAAGTTTGGCACCATTTGGAGTTATTTCAGGGGTAGACTTAGTTCAAGCTCTAATTACCGGGTGGCGTCGCGCGAAAATTCAATTAAACTGGAGAAAGTACCAAACCACATTAGAAAAATCCCAAACATGGTGGGTTGAACATCAATGGCACTAGTAATCCTTGGAAAAAGTTTGGGACCAATACAATATCAGAATACTCATGGACTCAATAAAGCTTAGTAACCAAAGTGTTACGACATGGTAAGTCTTAGATGTAGAAATAAGCATAGGGTCTTACATGTAGAAATAGAGAAGGGCACATAGCATAAGGTACACATTTTATCATAAATGGATTACATGGCAAATAACAAATAAAATCTAGGCAGCAAGTGTTCTTCCTTGTCCATCGTGACACACCTAGGGCAACAAGATCTGTTGAATGCTTCGCTCAACATTCCTTATCTCTACTGGATGGTCATCTACAAAGAGAGACATGTCACTGAACTGGTTAAATTCATCTAGTTTAGATACACCATCAACTCCTATGGCTTGTTGTTTTCCTGAGATAACTACATGCTTTGGCTTCTCGGTACTTTTCTTTTGATCATTATGAGACAGGATCTGTTCAGCATAGAAGACTTGTGCAGCGCGATTAGCCATTATCCATGGATCATCTTTGGAGCCTACCTTACTTAGATCAAGAACTCTGACCCCATAGTTGTCCACTCTGACATATTTGTCTTCAACACATTGACATCGAAACATAGGGATCTGAAATATACTATAGTTTAGTTCCCATATGTCCTCAACAAAGTCAAAGTATGTAGTTTCCTCACTAGTTTTAGAGTCTATGGCGTCGCATCGAACCCCACTGTTTTGTGCCATGCTCTTTTAGTTCTTGGACTTGGTACAAAACGTGAAGCCACTAATGTCATAGGTTTGCCATGTCCTGACCTAGCATGATGGTCCATATGCTAACACCTTGATAGTGCGTTCCTCAAGTGTTTCTCCATTTGGTATGTCCTGCTCCCGTAGCCATGAAGTGAACTAATTCTTGTGTTCCTTCATTAACCAGTCTACCGTGCAACCATGATTATGTTCGTGGACCTCTTTAATGTGTTGGTTGATCAAAGGTTCCATTATCGATAGCTGATATAGGACGTTGTGATGTGCCTGGAGAACTATATTATAATCATTTGGGAACAATGTTTTCTTTCCCATCCTCCCTCTTCTAGTTAGCCTACCCTCATGTTGTGATGGAGGTAGACCTATTGCAACTTGGTCTTTTAGGTCCCTATTGCAGAATGGACCTCCGGACTCAATAGCCTCCTCGGTTAAGTACCCCTCTACCATAGATGTCTCTCGACGAGCATGAGTTTATACATAGCCATTTAGTATTGACATGAAACGCTCATACGTCCACATCTCATGCAAGTATATAGGACCCAGTGCCTCTATTTGTGGAACCAAATGCACCACAAGATGAACAATCATATCAAAAAATGCTGGGGGGAAACACATCTCAAACTGTGACACTGTCTCCACTACCAATTCATTAAGAGACGCCAACTCATCACGGTCTATCACCTTCTGTGAGATCCTGTTGAAGAAGTAGCACAGCTATGTGACTGCAACCTTTATCCGTACCGGGTTTATAGCCCTGATGCCAATAGGGAGAAAAGTAGTTAGCATGACATGACAATCATGTGAGTTGTAGTTGGTGAGTGTAAGATCTTTCATTGACACAATACTCTGTATGCTAGAGCAGAATCTAGATGGGACTTTCAATTTCTTTAGCCACACACACATTGCATGTTTCTCATCATTATTGAGGTTGTAGCTTGCTCTAGGGAGGTGGTACTTGCCATTTTCTAGCCGAACAGGGTGAAGTTTTTTTTATGCCTAACTGTACCATGTCCATGCGTGAATTTAGTCATTCCTTTGTCTTTCCCTTCATATCTAGCAAGGTGCCAATTAGACTTTCAAACACGTTGTTCTAAACATGCATACCATCGATCGCGTGGCGTACGTCTAAC
The DNA here is from genome assembly GCF_000003195.3 of Sorghum bicolor. Classification (NCBI taxonomy): domain Eukaryota; kingdom Viridiplantae; phylum Streptophyta; class Magnoliopsida; order Poales; family Poaceae; genus Sorghum; species Sorghum bicolor. The sequence continues at coordinate 8,656,977 of NC_012877.2, forward strand.
TCTGGCCAGTATTCCAAATACTCAAAGAAAATAGACTTCTTGAATGTAGCCCCTAGAGCTGGTTTTACATTCTTTCTTGGTTTTTTGTCTTTTGTCTTCTTCCCAAAAACAAATTTGAGTTTGCTGACTATGCTAAAAACTCATTTGCCTTTACTGTTACCCGATGGAGTGGTAGACTATAGTTCACTATTATTGTCAAAGTACTTATCCATCTTTCTATCGGTAGCTGTGTTCTTTCAATAAGAAGCGTCTATGCCTCATGTATGCTATCTTCTTAGATGCAATAAGGTACACCTGAGCGGTGCTATCTATGCATACCATGCAACCAAGCTTTCCCTTGAACTGCCCTGATAAAGTAAAGAGAGCAGGGTAGTCATTGATTGTAACAAAGATAATTGCTCTGAGCGTGAATCATTCTTTGCGGTACTCGTCCAACATTTGAACACCTGTTTCCCACAGTATCTTCATGTCCGGCATTAAGGGCTCCAAGAAAACATCCATATTAACTCCAGGCTATGTAGGTCTAGAGATAATTAAGGATGGTTAGCAAAAGGTACTTTCGCTTCTGCATCAACCATGGAGGAAGGTTGTAGATGGTGAGGATCACCAGCTATGTGCTGTGCTTGCTGCTCCTCTCAGCAAATGGATTCACTCCATTAGTACTCACTGTGAACCTAACATTCCTTGGTTCCCCTGCAAAGTCCTTGTGGTTTTCATTGAAATCTTTCCATTGTTGGCCATCGGCTGGGTGCCAAAGCTTCCCATCGTCTGTGTGCTCATCAGAAGCATGCTAGCTCATAAGTTGGACATCCTCTGGGTTAGCGAACAAATACCTCAATTGATCGACCATAGGAAGGTACCACATCATTAAAGCATGAATCTTTTTATGCGCATAATAGTCTACTTCTTCCTTTTCTTTGCTGGTGGGTTTTGAACTACTCTTCTGGGTCTTTTGTTGGGTCTTCTTTTGTTTTTTTCCTTAGACATAGAGGCAACACACTATTCCTCTATGTAGTCTTTATTTGTCTTGTACCTACTTGCATCACACTTGGGACAGCTGTCCAAGTCCTTATAATCATCATCTCGATATAGGATACAGTGATTTCTACAAGCGTGGATCTTCTCAACACCCATTGTGAGTGGACTGATTAGATTCTTTGCATAGTATGTGTTAGGAAGCACTTTGTTATCCTTGGGAAGCATGTCTGTGATAATGCTTAGGAACGCATCAAAGCCAACATCACAAAGACCATATCTAGCTTTGCACACCAACAACTTTAGCACAGACCGCAGCGTCGTGAACTCTTTGGTGCAACCCTTGGACTCATCATACAAAGGCTCTTCTGCTGCCTTCATTAGGGCCTCCATACCTTTCATGAAGAACACTGATGGATCTTCCACATGATGACACAACATTACCTCTAGAAATTCTGCATCTTACACAACCATATTAGTTTCGGTGCCATCTTCATTTCCTCCAGCAAAACCATGATCAGGAACATTTGGCACAACATGTTCAGTGGCTAGACCATTGGTATCAGGTTGTTGTGTCTTGTGTACGAACTCAAACCCGTCAACAAGCACTTCTGGACTATCGGCATCGATGTTCATAGGAAGTCCAGTTGCATAAGGCCCAGAGCTACCCTCTCCATACTTTGTCCAAATCAAGTAATCCTTCATAAATCCTCGACGGACTAGATGAGTAAGGATTTGTTGAATGTCATCATATACAACAAGATTTCTGCAATCCATGCATGGACAATGTATGTGCGTCTTTCTTGTTCTTGAAGCATGGTTCTTAGCAGCATCAATAAACCTCTAGACCTCAGTTTTGTATGATGGATCTAGTCTTGATAAATTATACATCTAGACTGACCTCTCCATCACTACCTGTAAAACACCATTCATGATCTAGGGTTTAGATAGGATTTATCTAGGATTTATTAGCTAGGGTTTATGGTTTAGCTTGGGATTAAAGGAAAAAACCTAAGTTACATAATTAAAAAAATCTAAGTACATAGCATAATTATAGAAACACACAATTCATTAGAAATATATAGATGTGAAAAAAATAAATTGAGAAATAAGGAGAGATATTGAAGTAAAAAACCAAAGTACCACATAATTGAGAAAACCAAATCTACATTTCTCTCTCTACATAAACATACAAGAACACACCATTGATTGAATCTTGCACAAATTAGCTAAATTTGAGAAGCAATCATGAAAATGGAGAGAGGAGAGGCATTATGCAACCATCTTGAGCAATCTCATCTAACCATCTTGAGAAATAAAGACAAGAAGCTAGATATTCTTCTCCCACACTCATGGTGAAACCCTAGATTCAAAAAGTGGCTCTAATTGAGCATTAATTAGCGAATTGAGGCAATAGGTACATAAACTAACCTTTTTTGGCAACCTCCTTCCAAGAAATCAAGATCAAAACCTCCCCTCTTGTATTTTGTAAAATTTGGACCTCCAAAATCGCCTCCAATAGAAGGTTGCTGCGAGATACAGTGCTGCTCGGGGAGGAAGAAGGGGTATTTATACCGAAGAAATCACAGGCGGTTGGATAAGACAACCGCCTGTGTAAATTTAATTTCACATGCCTGTGTAAATGTAACATTTACACAGACGGGCAGCTTAATACAACCGCCTATGAAAATGCATTACCACAGGCGGTTGTCTTAAGACAGCCGCATGTGTAAATTTAACATTTACACAGGTGGCTGTCTTAAGACAATCGCCTGAGGTAATGCATTTTCACAGGCGGTTGGCAGCTCTGACACCACCCTTTTTATACCACAGGCGCATGATAACCAAAACCGCCTGTGGTATAAAAAGAGGGCGTCGACGTTGTACCTTTTTCTACTAGTGATAATCTGTCAGTATAGGTCCTGCACGAATCGCATACTTATTTGTTAACTCAGCCAAGTAAGCAGACTAAACTGATAGAAGCCAAAGGCTGAGATTGATTAGCTTAGTAGAATAATTACAGTAGAGGTGTTACATATATAGGGAAACCAAGAGAGCCCAAAGGGCCTGGCCAGCCTAGAGGTGGCACCCCAAGGGGCCAGGCTAGCCTAGGGAATTGGCAATAATAAATAGGACTAATAACTCTAACACTCCCCCGCAGTCGGAACGTTGTTGGGACGAACGTTCAGGCTGGAACAAAAATCCATGAAGACCGAGATGGAAGACCCTTGGAATAGCAAAGTGCGGGTGGTGTTGATGATGCAAATCATACGTTCGGCTTTGCCATTCTGCTGTGAGGTGTAGGGGCAGGACATGCAGAGAGAAACACCTTTAGCAAGGAAGAAAGCACAAGACGCGGAGTTATCAAACTCGCGGCCATTATCACATTGCACACCCTTGATAACGCATCCGAACTGAGTGAGTACGAAAACCAAAGAAATTGGAGAGAATGGGGAAAGTGTCAGATCTTAGGTGAAGAAGAATGTCCAAACAAAGTGTGAGCAATCATCAATAATGACTAGATAATATTCAAATCCAGATACACTGATGATAGGTGATGTCCATAGATCACAATGAATTAAGTCAAAATTTTTGATTTGCCCTAGATACGGAACTAGTGAAGGGCAAGTGAACATGGCTCCCAAGCTGACACGCATGGCACATAGAATCATCATGAGATTTGCTGCAAATGATAGAAGTGATTTGAGCAAGGTGCTGAAGAGCAGCTTTGCCAGGGTGGCCGAGGCGACGATGCCAAGTGGTCGGAGATGGAGTGGCCACAAGAGCGCACGAGCCGGATGATAATGATGGAAGCTGCAGGCTGTACAGGGGCCCGAGCTGTTACATCAAAGGAGGATGTTCTTGGTATAGAGATCCTTCATAGAAATACCAAGAGGGTCAAATTCAATAGAAACAAGACTATCAGTGGTAAACTGTCTAATAGAGAGATGGTTTTTGATAATATCAGGGGAAACAAGAACATTGTTAAGGTGAAAGGGGCCAGGGAGGGTGGAGTAGCCAGTACCCATGATCGGTAAAGTGGCTCCATTGCTGACAACAATGGAGGAGGGGAAGGAGGAGGATGACGACAAAGTGACCATACCGGAGTTAGAAGCGATGTGGGAGGAAGCTCTTGAATCGACGACCCAGTCCAAGGTGCTTAGCGGTGGAGTGAGGGAGATGGTGCTGAACGCGTTGGCGAGCGCCTGAGGATTCCATGGAGACCACGCAGATGGGGGCGCCGGGGGGGCGGCTGGTAGAAGGCAGCCGGTGCCGGAGGATAATATGCACCGGGAGCAGCAGGACCAGCCATCATAGCCTGCTGCGGTGGCTGACCAGGGCGCGGTGGTGGACCGTGAGACCTACCGGAGGAGGACCCAGGCCACATATGAATGGACCCGGTCCACGGGATGAGGAAGGAAGGCCACTGAGGGCCCCCAGGAGGGCCGCCAGTGGACTGTGGGCTACCAGCCGAGCTACCTTGGCCGCGACCACCACAGCGATGCCGGCCACGACCGTTGTTGCCACCAGCCGGAGCCCCCCTCAACCGGTGGATGTCGCGAGGATGCAGCTGTAGGGGTGGGCGTCCTGGGGGGCGTAGAGGCGACAAGAGCTGAAGGAGGTGCCGAAGGAGATGCCATGTTGACCTCAGCCAAGCGCAGGTCAGTATGGACGTCGATGAAGGACGGAAACGGTTTCTGTCGAGTGATGAGCTGCGACACAAACTGGAACCATTCGTTGAGGTCGCGAAAGACATTCAGCACAAGAGTGTGGTCCTATACGGGCTCGCCAAGATCAGCAAGGGCATCCGCCATGCCCTTCATCTTGCGGCAGAACTCGTCGATGGAGAGGGCACCTTGGGAGAGGGTGCGGAACTCGGAATCGAGGAGCATGGCATGATACTCGCGGTTGTTCAAGAACTGTTGTTCAAGGCCGAGCCACACAGCCTGAGCGGAGATGCCGTCACGCTCGTGGATGATGTCCAGGAGATCGGTGGAGATGGTGTTGAAGATCCAAGTGACGACCACACAGTCCATGTGGGACCACACCGGGTTGTGAAGGCGGGAGGCGTCACTGAGGACATGGTCCTTCATCGTGAAGTGGCTAAGGACGAGGAGAACGTAGCCGCGCCACTTGGAGTAGTTGGAGGACTGGAGGTCCAAAACTATCGGAATCAAGTGCCGGATGTTCTGGATAGCAGCAGCCTGGTTGTGCAGGTGAGCAATGGCTGCGGTGTCGGAGGCGATGGGGTTGTTGCCGTCCTGGGAGACGTCGTCGCGGAAGGAGTCTGAGCGGAGACGATCTCGGAGCGTAGTGGTTTGCTGTTCCAGGGCGTCGGCCTGCGCGCGTTCCTTCTCGTGGGCGTTAGTGGTGGCACTAACGCGATCCTGAGCGGTAGCAGGGGACTTGAGGAGGTCGGCTACCATCTGAAGTTGCTGCCTGCGCTTGGTGTTGGTGGACTGCAGGGAGGCGGCCTCCTCCTCCAGTTTCTGGGCGGCGGCGAGGGCTTTATCACAAAGCTTGATTGCAGCAGCCGCGGCGGAGGCGCCCGAGGTCGAAGCGGCCATGGGCGCGAGGACAAGGGAGGAAGGGCGCGTGGGCTCCGGGCGTGACACGAGGCGCGCGGCACGGCGTGGTTCGACGAGGGAGCGGACGCGCGCAGCGACAGAGTCGTGCGCAGCGGCTGAGAGGGCGTGTGCGCCTGGGAAAGCAGAAGCGGGAGGTGGGCGGTACGGCTCAGGAGACACCATCTGATACCATGATAGAAGCCAAAGGCTGAGATTGATTAGCTTAGTAGAATGATTACAGCAGAGGTGTTACATATATAGGGAAACCAAGAGAGCCCAAAGGGCCTGGCCAGCCTAGAGGTGGCGCCCCAAGGGGCAGTCTAGCCTAGGGAATTGGCAATAATAAATAGGACTAATAACTCTAACATAAACATATTACACTTTACCACTCATACTTATTTTCTGTACAAAATGTAAGGAATTTCAGTTCAGATTCTGCACTTTGCCTATTCTGTCTATTAGATTTGCTAACAGGTTCACTCATGTAGTCATATTAAGGGAGCCACAAATTTCAGAAGATAGGTAGAGCTATTCATTCGTAATTGATGTTGCCATAAGTTGACTTATATAGCCTATTCCTGGGAGAAAAGGTGAAGCTGCCTGCTCTTGTTTGGATTGGAACTCATCGTAAGAAATGAATTGATGTTGCCAATCCTTCCTGAAATAGGAAAGCTAGCAGATGTTTTACATATGAGATGGACATGCTCCCTTTCTCTTGATGCAACAAGATTTAATTGTACAATATGATAACTTACATGATTCATACTTCAAAATATACAGTCGTTCCACTTTTGTAAAATAATTCTGGGTGTAGATTTTATGTTTCAGTCTCTGAACCCTGCTTATTTGCTCACATTTACTGATTATTCAAAATGGAGGAGTTTGTTGATTAGCCATGTAAATTTATTATTTTAAAAATATGATACAAATTATTGTGGGCACATTGGGGGTTGTCGAATCTCTCTAGATCATAGGTTTCTTGCATATACAGTTGATACATCTGGGATTGAACTATTTTCCATCGATCTGAACATGCCTTAATTTAGACAACGGAATAGTTAGTTTAGCATGAACTATGATTATTTGAGTAGATGAATGACTCAAGAAGTGGGCTCTTCCCTAGGAAGGGTTTGGCAAGGCAAGCTACTTCAACAACATTCAGATCCAAGTGCCACCGCCGTCATCAACTCCTCGCTGGCTTGCCTGCTCCGGAGACGAACCCAATGCCATGATATATACTGGGTTCTGCGCCTGTGCTACAAAGCCACCATGCCAGACTCCTCCTCGCTGCCTTACCTGCTCCAGAGGCAGACCCATCCCAGCACCTGCGCATCTCCAAGGTCAGCTTGCTCTACCTTGCTCATGTTAATTATCTCTTATCCAATAATGCACTGTCTGCAGGGAACGGGAGTTCAGGAAGAAGGTTTCTTGGCAAAATGTCTGTATTATTCTGCATCAATTAATTGCGTGTATACTGCTAATTTGACTTCTCTACTCTTTTTGTTCAGACCACAGCCAATTTGAGAAGAGGAGGGAAAATTTTGCCAAAGAGATTGATATTATTGATGTGGTACGCCCATCTATCTGTGCCGATCTCATATCCTCCAACTTGCTTCATTATGCCTTTGTTTTGTTAGTAATTCTCAACCGATGGCTTTAATTTGTTAGTTGGGAAAAACAATCTGCAGTTCTGCATTGTCATTTTAGAAGAAACTCTATAAGTTTGGAACTGTCCTCAATGGCTTTGTCTTTTCAATTGAGAAGAATCTGCTGATCAAATTAACCGTGAGTCAAGGTTTTTAGATAAGGTATTATCACCTCATTACTTATCTTAAATTAGCCATTTTATCTAACTCGTTCCATTTTTATCGTTCTTAATTTTTGAAATGGAGAGAGAGAGCCAGATCAGAGGGAGGGAAGGACATTGTTTTAGAGCGATTTTTTTTTTAAATTACTTATGGCCATATTATTCCTTGAAGCATCCAGAATAGTTGTTCAGTTAGATGCTTTGTGCAATTTAGCTTACTTAATGAGCCTGCTCCAATCAAAATGTGTCCATGCTATTGTTTAAAATATATATGGCCACTTTTGTGCTGTCATAATTGTGGCAGAACCTCCTAAGTGTTTGGGCCCACCGACACCTGTCATTGTCCCAAGGACCTCTGACGGTGATGCCGGGGATCCTCCCACTCTAGAAGTCCGATGAGCATCTCAGGACGCTCATTCTACCGCTACCTGGGGCATATCAAACAAGCTCGTCTTGACCACCAGCAATGGTCAGTTAACGAAAATTTCTTCTCTTCGCCCTTACAGGATAGCAAGTGGCCACCTTAACACCAGGATCACTCGTTGCAAAGACATTGCAGTATCACAGACGATATAAGACCAAAATAATAGTTCAGAGTAAAACAGCGGAAGTATTACATAACTTAATTTACAAAAGGAGTTCTTCCAAATAGTAGAGTGTTATTACAAGCCAGGTCCAGCGGAGCAACTTAAACTTTAGTACACAGAGTATAAATTTACAGACCTTGCCCATGGGTCACGCTCATTCTTCCTCGTCGTCAACCTCGACGACGGTCACACAACAGGGACCGAAACAGGTCGGCTCCTGAGCTTCACCTGCAACAGGGGTTGTAAAACCCTGAGTACGGGAGTACTCAACAAGACTTACCCGGCAGAAAAAGAGGAGAAATTAGGAATGCAGGCTTAGGGTAGACAAGGAGTGACTGAGCAAGGAGCCAAAGTGTTTTGCTAAAAAGCTTACTAATAGTGCATCCTTACTTTCAAGTTTTACCCGCGAATTCTTCTCCTTAAGAGGCCGAGGAGTTCGAGGAATGTCTATCTAGTTGCCTCCCATAGACAAGTCTGTGAGTTCCTAGTCCTAAATCAAAGTATTATCCATCCAACGACCATAGCTTCATGTCACTCTGAGTCCGGGAATTGGGATCCGAACCTCATGAGATATTTCTCCCTTTCTCATTTTATCATTTAGTTGCATATTTATCTACGATGAGGGTCGAAGGAATTGGGTCTCCCAATCGGGGAGCAACGACGATTCGAATCGCTTAGCAATCTAGCTGGAGTTCCTAACCACCCGACATATGTAGAACCAAATCTTGCATATGTCAACCCAAATCAAGCTCTCCCCAAATTTGACTAGGTTCGCGGCACTTGAGAGCACAGTACTCCACCATCCTACAGCCGATCTAGATGTTTTCCGGTCATCTCAGATCCGTAAGGTGGGTACACACTACTCTCGCCATCGCTCCACGCCCAGTGCGCGAGTAGCTGTTCGCGTCGAGGGATCACAAGATCGGGCTTACCGAGGGTAAGTGGCTAGTACTATAAATTCTCAACCCAGCAGGCCATCAACGGAACGGTCCTTAATCGACACAGTTGGAGACACTACTTTAAGACTCCATTCTTAAAGCAAGTCCACCGACCGGTCTCAAATTGAAACATCATTGAGCATAAGTGTATTCCACAACAACCCTTCAAACTTTGTTTGAAAACCTATCTAGTAGCAGGGCTAAGCATTACTACGCAGTTTTAAAATAAAACAGGTGCGAAGGACAAGATAACAAAGATCAAGGTAGTAAATGCAGCAAGTAGGTTAACCCAATTCTCAACTACCTAATGCAGCATTTTCAATTCATAAGTGATAAAAGATTTAAAACATTCAAGGAGGGGTTAATGCATCTCGGGCTTGCCTTGGTTGCAGGGCAGAGAGGGATCCTCGGAGACTTCCCAAGTCTCGGATCCTACTTCCTCGAACGGAGCACTGACCTCGGGGTTTGGCTCAACGGTCGCTCCTTCGGTCACGTGCACTACACGTAAAATGATGAATGTTCATGATATGCGTATGACAAATATGCAAGAAGGACCAAGTCGAGTACAACTTGCCTTCTCGGTGCAACACAGATTAAACAATAATTAAAGTTGTTTAACATCTTAGTGTCTTTACCCAAGAGGTTGCATCTGTAAACTAAGACTCCTCTTAATTCATAATTATCCTAAATTAACTAATTATTAATCCTATTTACCTTAGTTAATTCTTAATTAGTTATTAATGACAATAATTAAGCATTAATGCCAAACAATAATTAAATGCCAAAGGTCATTAACGTTAATGACCTCAGGTCATCACACAATCCATCACTCAAACCCTAATTATGAGGATTTAACTAATTATTATCTAACCATTTTAGCATTATTATTTAATTATTACTTAAGGGTATAATAATACTTTATTCAAACATTATCCAAATGCCACCAAAATTTGTGTGGTGTCAGGGAATAATATTTAGAGACTACGCACCAATTTTGGTGATTTTTGGACATATCAATAAATTATTAAAATTCATAGAAGTTTTATTCATTAAATAAAGGAGGCAATTTTTATACACATGCAAACTACCAGAAAAATAAAACTTAACATTTTTCCTGTGTTCTACTTATTCTATGGAATCTATACAAAACTTTTTATAATTTTTGAATCAGTACACAATTTTCTACACACTTTCACATATCAAGCATTTTTGAAAAAAAGAAAAAAAAGAAAGCACACTGTGCTACACAGCCGGCCCGTTTGGTCACGGCCCAGGCCGGCTCGAGAGCTCTCCCGCGTCGTACGCGGGTACTGCCCCTCTCTCACGCAGCCACTGACGGGTGGGTCCCGCCCGTCAGAATCTCCTTCCACCTCCCGTCGCGGCTCCGGCGAGCTCAAGCTCATCGCCGGTGAGCTCCCGGCCTCCGCGGTAGGGTGGGCTAGCACCTTCGGCCTCTCGCGCAACCCCTAGGACACACGGGACAATCCCTACTCCCTCCTAACCCTCCTGGTCACGTCAACGGCGGACGGCGGCACTAACCGCGCGAGCACCGGCCGTCACAAGTGGTTAGAACGTGAACCAACCAGCGCATAAGCTTCAGGGGCTCACCGCGACTTCAACGGAGTAACGAGCGGCGATGGAAAGGCTTGGAGCAGCTCTGGCCGCGGTGAAGTGCTTGCGGCGGCGCTTCGGCCGGAGTTGGATTGGAGAACGGCTCGGGTTGGAGCTACGGTAGGGTAGAGCTTGCGCTCGGGGGCGCAATCGATGGCTAAGAACTTGGCGAAGCTGTTGGAGTGCTCGGGTGGATTGGAAGGGAAGCAGGCGAGGTGAATTTCACGGTGGCGCGGGTGGAGCTCGTCGGTGTTCTCGGAGGCAAACGGAGGCGCGTCGGCCGGTGGAGCGGCTTTATACCCGCGTAGAGCGAGCGCGGAGCTTCCACGTCGCCTGGCGGCGCAGGCAAGCAAGCAGGCTGCGTGCTTGCACACGCGCACGCGGCGCTGCGCGCGCGGCGGCCGTGCTGGACAGGGGGCAGGTGATCCTCATCGGATCACTATAGCAACCCCTATCCCCCCTTTTTGTCTTTTTGTGAAATTCGGCCAAAACTTGAACTAAAGCCAAATTGCCACCAAAATGAAAGTTGTGCAAAATTTTATAAGCTACAAATCATATTTTGGTGACCAGAGCTAATTTTGAGTGGAACATGGTGAATTTGACCAAACAGTTTGGAGTTCAAAATCCAATTTGGGGAAATTCAAATTTTTGAATTGGGGCAGATCAGGATTTCATAAATTTACTTTTGATTTTTCCAAACAACTTGAAAAACACCCAACATGAAAGTTGTTCAACTTTTTGAGATCTACAACTTTCATGTTGGTAACTTTTCAAAATTCCAAATAGATTTTGAATTGGAGATTCAAATTGGAAAAGGGGACACTTTCTGGAAATCTGTATTTTCAAAATTACTTTGAATTTTGTATTGAAACTTCAAAAACTCAAAACACCAAAGTTGTACATCTCAACAAGATCTACAACTTTGATTTTGAACTCAACCTCAAATTTTGCTTGGTTTTTAAATTGCACAAAAGGGGGCAATTCTAGGGTTCAAAAATCAGGGTTCCCCCCCCTAATCTTTCGGAAATCTTTCACCCTAGGGTTTTAACAACCAACACAAGCATCCAGACACAAAATAAACACACTTTAATTCCCTAAGCACATTCAACCCAATTAAACTTGTTTTAAGTTAATGCATCAGGGTGTGCTTAACAAATATGCTGTGCAATGCTGATGATGACATGTTCCAAATTTTAGTAACCGTAACATCAGGGATGTTACAGCCCTTCCCCCTTAAAGAAATCTCATCCCCGAGATTTAAAACCTTAGGGTACGTAATGGAAAAGGAAATTTGTCAAACTATTTCATCTTCAACCTTCTCAGAATACAAGGAGCTGGGGAAGACTACTCAATTATAAACATACATGTACACTAATTACATAGCTTTGGCTACTCTTTTCCTTCACTAGAGTACACTTCTTATTTGTTGGATGTTGTTTTGAAGAGAAGCATGGAACTCGGGAAAATTCTCCAGCAGATAATCTTCGGATTCCCATGTGGCTTCCTCTTCCGAATGTTGGCTCCACTGCACCTTGTACCACTTGGTAGTTGTTCTTTGAGTAACTCTATCTCTTTGGTCCAATACTCGGATAGGATACTCCGAATAAGTTAGATCCGGTTCAAGTTCCACATCTTCGATATCTTGAACCTGGTCCGGTACTCGAAGACACTTTTTCAATTGAGACACATGGAACACATTATGTATCCCGGATAATCGTTCGGGCAGTTTAAGGCGGTAAGCTACGTGTCCACATCGGTCAATGATTGGAAACGGACCAATGTAACGGGGCACTAACTTGCCTTTAACACCAAAACGATTTACTCCTTTCATTGGGGATACTTTCAAAAACACATGATCACCCTTGGCAAACTTTAATGGTCGACGTCTTTTATCGGCATAGCTTTTCTGTCGGGACTGAGCAACCTTCAAGTTATTTTGGATTTGTCTAACTTTGTTCCCAGTCTCTTTCACTAAGTCAACCCCAAAGAACCACCTTTCTCCAGGTTCCGACCAGTGTAACGGAGTTCGACATCGACGACCATATAGTGCCTCAAAGGGAGCCATCTTGATACTCTCTTGGTAGCTATTGTTGTAAGAAAATTCTGCTAGAGGCAAGCAGTCATCCCACTTATCTGGAAAATTCAGGGCACAAGATCTTAATAGATCTTCTAGGGTTTGATTCACCCTTTCAGTTTGCCCACCTGTTTGAGGGTGGTAGGCTGTGCTGTATAAAAGCTTGGTGCCCAAAGATTCATGTAAGCATTTCCAGAACTGGGAGACAAATTGTGTGCCTCTATCTGACACTATTGTCTTTGGCACCCCATGCAGACTTAGTATAGCATAGGTGGAGGTAGGATATAATGTCTTTACAGGTAAGAAGTGTGCTGTTTTGGTGAGACGATCCACAATGACCCAAATTGAATCAAAGCCTTTGGCCGTCTTGGGCAATCCTACTATGAAGTCCATACTTATGTCATCCCATTTCCATGCTGGGATAGGCAAAGGTTGCAACTCTCCAGCGGATTTGAGATGAATAGCTTTGACCTTTCGGCAGGTGTCGCATTGGGCCACATAGCAGGCTATTTCTATCTTCATTTTTGTCCACCAAAACCTTTGCGTTAGGTCCTGATACATCTTATTGCTTCCCGGATGAATAGAATACCTCGTGGTATGAGCTTCATCCAGGATTTGCTGACGTAGCTCAGGTACCTTTGGAACCACTAACCGGTTCTTCAACCAGATTACTCCTGCATCATCCACCTTAAAGTCTGTGGGTGCTCTATTAGAAATTTTCTCTTTAAGATATTTCATACCCTTGTCTTCCTTTTGTGCCTCTATAATTTGAGCTTCGAGATTGAAATCAACCGTTAGATTGGCAAGGCTTCCTTGGGAAATCATTTCTATCCCCAGGTTCTCTAGCTCTTGGCACAAAGTTATATCTCTAGGCGTCACTGTTAGGCAATTACAGTGAGCCTTACGACTGAGGGCATCAGCTACTACATTCGCCTAGCCAGGGTGATAATGCACCTCAAGGTCGTAATCCTTGATCAACTCTAGCCACCTTCGCTGGCGCATATTCAATTCAGCTTGAGTGAAGATATACTTCAAGCTCTTGTGATCGGTGTATAGATGACATGTGTTCCCCAACAGATAATGGCGCCAGATCTTTAATGCATGTACCATGGCGGCTAGTTCAAGATCATGGGTCGGGTAATTCTCTTCATGTGGTTTAAGTTGCCTGGAAGTATATGCAATTACGCGACCCTCCTGCATTAGCATGCAGCCTATCCCTATCCCTGGTGCATCACAATACACATCAAAGGGCTTTTCAATATCTGGCTGGGCTAAGACAGGTGCAGTTGTCAATAATCTTTTCAGAGCCCGAAAGGCTTGCTCACACTGAGGTGACCAAACAAATTTTGTTTGATTCTTGAGCAAGGTCGTGATTGGTTTGGCGACTCTTGAAAAGTCCGAGATAAAGCGACGGTAATACCCCGCCATACCCAGAAAACTACGGACCTCATGTACCGTAGTCGGAGGTTTCCAATTCAACACATCTTCTACCTTGCCTGGTTCTACAGCGACTCCCTCCGCTGATAACACATGACCCAGGAAATGAACTTTGTCCAGCCAGAATTCACATTTGCTGAACTTGGCATATAGTTGATGCTCCCTAAGACGGGTCAGCACAATTCTCAGATGTTCAGCATGTTCTTTCTTAGTCTTGGAGTAGATCAAGATGTCATCAATAAAGACGACCACAAATTTATCTAGTTTCGGCATGAAGACAGAGTTCATCAAGTACATGAAATGGGCCGGTGCATTGGTCAACCCAAAAGACATTACCAAGTATTCATACAGCCCGTAACGGGTTGTAAAAGCTGTCTTGGGTACATCTTCCGGCCTAATTTTAATTTGGTGGTACCCTGATCTCAAATCAATTTTTGAGAATACTTTGGCCCCGGCTAACTGGTCAAATGGTAGGTCAATATGGGGCAATGGGTACTTGTTCTTAATCGTCACCTCATTCAGGGGACGATAATCGACACACAACCTTAATGTTTGATCTTTCTTTTTCACGAATAAGGCTGGACAACCCCATGGTGAGGAACTAGGCTGAATAAAACCTTTTTGCAACAACTCTTGGAGTTGGGTTTTTAATTCGGCCAGTTCTTTCGGTGCCATTCTATAGGCCCTTCGAGATATTGGGGCTGTTCCTGGTTTCAATTCTATATTGAACTGGACATCCCGGTCCGGTGGCAGACCTGGTAGACCTGGTAGGTCTTCAGGAAATACATCCGGAAAATCTCGAACCACTGGGATATTCTTTACTGCAGACACATTAGTGGCATGAACCTGCCCAATTGCCCGTTTGGGAGTAGCTAACTGCATTAGAAGGTAAGAATTTTCATTGGGCAATGGTATTTTAATGGTTCGATGCAAAGTGTCTAGCACAACCCCTCGTTGTGCCATCCAGTTCATGCCTAGTATGACATCAATCTCTTGGTCCTTAAGAACAATCATGCTGGTGGGGAAACTATGCCCACCAAATTCGATGGGTATCTGGTGAACCATTTCTTTAGAACTCAACCGTCCTCCCGGCGACTGTATATAAAAATGATCTTGTGTCTCCCCAATGGGTATGCCATGCTTTAACACAAAGGTGCGGTTGATGAATGTATGAGATGCACCAGAATCGAAAAGCATTAAAGCAGGATGTTTCGCGACAGGAAACGTACCCATCATTACTGGTTCACCCTCCGGGATCGCCTCCACCTCCGTATGGAAGACTTGTCCCACTTTCTTCGCTGGTTTACCCTTTTGCACATTTTGTCCCTTTTGAGCTCCAGTCCTGAATTGGCTCTGCTGGGGTTGGCCCATGGGTGGCCTTTGGAAGGTGGGGTTAGTTTGGCGGGGGTAGGGGCACTCTTTGGAAAAATGCCCAGGCTTACCACAATTGAAACAAGGATAATTGTGGGTGGGCGGAGCAGTGGGGCGAACACCTGGGGCGTTCGGCTGGCGTGGTGCAGTAGCGATGGCAGTGGGTCGAGGGTATACCTGCTGCCCTGGTCTATATTGTGGAGGGGAAAAAGGACCACGATAAGGTGTCAGCGCTGGAAAGCGTCCGTGTCCTTGTGGATGATAAATGATTCTCTGGCGCTTTGGACCGCGACTAGAGAAGGAGGAAGAAGCAGCCTTCTTCTTGGCTTCTTTGTGCTTTCTATTCTTTTCCTCTGAGGCGATGGCAATATTTACCACCTCGTAGAAGGTAGCATTTTGACAGGTGGTCATCATGGTCTGAAGTTTGGTATTTAGACCACGCATGAAACAGGCTTTCTTCTTTCTATCCGTGTTCACATGGTCCGTGGCGTACTGAGATAGATGATTAAATTTTGCCACGTACTCCATGACACTTTTATCGCCTTGCTGCAAGGCGAGAAATTCTTTGGCCTTCATGGCCATGAGCCCTTTAGGGATGTAATGGGCGCGGAACGCGTCCTTAAACTCTGTCCAGGTGACTTGGTGTCCTGGAGCTTGGATAGCTAGGAAGTTCTCCCACCAGGCACCTGCAGCTCCTCGAAGCTGCTGAGCTGCGAACAGGGGCTTCTGAGTTTCTGAACACTGAATCAAACTGAACTTGTGCTCCATGGTCCGGAGCCAGTCATCCGCTTCTAACGGCTCATCAGCCTTAGTGAATACCGGGGGCCTTGTCTTGGTAAAGACCACGTACCGAGCTTCTCCGTCCCCATTGTGCTGTGCTCTGAAGTTTGGGGCGGGGTGTGGTTGACGTTGTGCTAGCTCGTGCAACAAGCGAGCGTTGTCGGTAGTGGCACTCAAAAGAATAGCAATGGCATCAGCCAGGGAAGGTGGAGCAGGTGGAGGGTTGGGGATATCATCCCCTCCCTAAGATGTCCCGGCTCCATCAGATCATCGCGTACGCATCAGCATCTGCTACAAGAGTTATATATATTTGTCACCACATGAAATTCATAACTTAGAACATATATTACATACTTCCATTTATTTATCAAACATCAGTTCAACACACTAGAAAACATACGAGTACAACTTTTAAAAGAAAGGACACTATACTACAAACCCGACCCCACTACTGCAAACTAGGAATCCTACAACGACGTTGCCCGCGGCTTCACCGAGCTAGTCGGTGTGGCCAGAGCTGTAGCCCGGGTCGTCATTGCCATCGTCATGATCACCCCCCGGGTTGTCATCACCGGAGTCAGATTCCTCCCCGTCACTGAGGTCTTGGTCGGGTTCCCCATCGTCCGCCAACTCTCCATCTGTGTCCATCTCCCCTTCACCTGGAGGTGGATGGAGCTGATGATATAGGTCAAATGCAATATCACGATATTGCATTGCCAAGTCATTGACGATATCTAAATGATGTGCCAGCTCCAACTTCTCCAACTGGAGCTGGTCCTCCCGCTGCCACGCGACATCCCGCTGCGCGGTGACCGTGGCCGCCATCTTCACGTACAGATCTTTAAGGTACTTGGTTTTGTCCAGCTTCGCCTTCATCCTGGTCAGCTCGTGCCT
Source organism: Sorghum bicolor (assembly GCF_000003195.3). Lineage (NCBI taxonomy): Eukaryota > Viridiplantae > Streptophyta > Magnoliopsida > Poales > Poaceae > Sorghum > Sorghum bicolor. The sequence goes on from NC_012877.2 coordinate 8,674,019, forward strand.
GTGTGCACTCCTGGCCTCTTCTTCTCGGGCAATAGCGGCATTCCTCTCCTCCACCATACGGGACAGCATGGTCTCACAGTTCTGTGTGGCTTGTTTTTCTTTGGCTAGTTGAGCTTTAAGTTCGCCGATCTCCATGACGTTGTACATCCTTTCTCTCGTCACTTAGGTCAGCTCGGCGGACAACCTTTCCACCTCCTGCTGAGGCGGTGAACGGCTACTGCTGGCTTGATCGCTTCGTGGGGCCAACTGGTGTCTGGGGACCCCTTTTGGACCAGTCCTCTTGCGTGGGGTCTGCTTCTAACGAGCCATCCTGTAGAGGGTAAGTTTAGATCAGTAAGGGAGACCTTAAAGGTTAGCAAGAATAGGATTGATTCTATGCAACCCAACCCAAACAAGGAGGAAGGAAATTTTTAACCAAGTAATATATCATGATGCATGCACGAACTTACGATTCCTATCAACAACACACAACGATAATACTTGAAATTTTACAACATAGGGCAATACTTTATGTTGCTCCTCCAAACCACTTCAAAAATTCTAACAAGGCCTACAGACAGGGTAAGGTAGGACTAAAGCACTTGGACTCAAAATAGACAAGTTTATAGCATTAGATCCAAATGATTTTGAAGTTTTTCAAATGATACAACAGTCATCTTAGCAACGAATGCTCTGATACCAGCTGTGGCAGAACCTCCTAAGTGTTTGGGCCCACCGACACCTGTCATTGTCCCAAGGACCTCTGACGGTGATGTCGGGGATCTTCCCACTCTAGAAGTCCGATGAGCATCTCAGGACGCTCATTCCACCGCTACCTCGGGCGTATCAAACAAGCACGTCTTGACCACCAGCAATGGTCAGTTAACGAAAATTTCTTCTCCTCGCCCTTACAGGATAGCAAGTGGCCACCTTAACACCAGGATCACTTGATGCAAAGACATTGCAGTATCACAGATGATATAAGACCAAAATAATAGTTCAGAGTAAAACAGCGGAAGTATTACTTAACTTAATTTACAAAAGGAGTTCTTCCAAATAGTAGAGTGTTATTACAAGCCAGGTCCAGCGGAGCAACTTAAACTTTAGTACACAGTGTACAAATTTACAGACCCTGCCCATGGGTCACGCTCATTCTTCCTCGTCGTCAACCTCGACGACGGTCACACAACAGGGACCGAAATAGGTCGGCTCCTGAGCTTCACCTGCAACAGGGGTTGTAAAACCCTGAGTACGGGAGTACTCAACAAGACTTACCCGGCAGAAAAAGAGGAGAAATTAGGAATGCAGGTTTAGGGTAGACAAGGAGTGGCTGAGCAAGGAGCCAAAGTGTTTTGCTAAAAAGCTTACTAATAGTGGACACTTACTTTCAAGTTTTACCCGCGAATTCCTCTCCTTAAGAGGCCGAGGAGTTTGAGGACAGTCTATCTAGTTGCCTCCCACAGACAAGTCTGTGAGTTCCTAGTCCTAAATCAAAGTATTATCCATCCAACGGCCATAGCTTCATGTCACTCTAAGTCCGGGAATTGGGATCCGAACCTCATGAGACATTTCCCCCTTTCTCATTTTATCATTTAGTTGCATATTTATCTACGATGAGGGTCGAAGGAATTGAGTCTCCCAATCGGGGAGCAACGACGATTCAAATCGCTTAGCAATCTAGCTTGAGTTCCTAACCACCCGACATATGTAGAACCAAATCTTGCATATGTCAACCCAAATCAAGCTCTCCACAAATTTGACTAGGTTCGCGGCACCCGAGAGCACAGTACTCCACCATCCTACAGCTGATCTAGATGTTTTCCGGTCATCTCAGATCCGTAAGGTGGGTACACACTACTCTCGCCATCGCTCCACGCCCAGTGCGCGAGTAGCTGTTCGCATCGAGGGATCACAAGATCGGGCTTACCGAGGGTAAGTGGCTAGTACTATAAATTCTCAACCCAGCAGGCCATCAACGGAACGGTCCTTAATCGACACAGTTGGAGACACTACTTTAAGACTCCATTCTTAAAGCAAGTCCACCGACCGGTCTCAAATTGAAACATCATTGAGCATAAGTGTATTCCACAACAACCCTTCAAACTTTGTTTGAAAACCTATCTAGTAGCAGGGCTAAGCATTACTACGCAGTTTTAAAATAAAACAGGTGCGAAGGACAAGATAACAAAGATCAAGGTAGTAAATGCAGCAAGTAGGTTAACCCAATTCTCAACTACCTAATGCAGCATTTTCAATTCATAAGTGATAAAAGATTTAAAACATTCAAGGAGAGGTTAATGCATCAGGGGCTTGCCTTGGTTGCAGGGCAGAGAGGGATCCTCGGAGACTTCCCAAGTCTCGGATCCTACTTCCTCGAACGGAGCACCGACCTCGGGGTCTGGGTCAACGATCGCTCCTTCGATCACGTGCACTACACGTAAAATGATGAATGCTCATGATATGCGTATGACAAATATGCAAGAAGGACCAAGTCGAGTACAACTTGCCTTCTCGGTGCAACACAGATTAAACAATAATTAAAGTTGTTTAACATCTTAGTGTCTTTACCCAAGAGGTTCATCTGTAAACTAAGACTCCTCTTAATTCATAATTATCCTAAATTAACTAATTATTAATCCTATTTACCTTAATTAATTCTTAATTAGTTATTAATGATAATAATTAAGCATTAATGCCAAACAATAATTAAATGTCAAAGGTCATTAAGGTTAATGACCTCAGGTCATCACACAATCCCAAAATCACTCAAACCCTAATTATGAGGATTTAACTAATTATTATCTAACCATTTTAGCATTATTATTTAATTATTACTTAAGGGTATGATAATACTTTATTCAAACATTATCCAAATGCCACCAAAATTTGTGTGGACTCAGGGAATAATATTTAGAGACTACCCACCAATTGTGGTGATTTTTGGACATATCAATAAATTATTAAAATTCATAGAAGTTTTATTCATTAAATAAGGGAGGCAATTTTTATACACATGCAAACTACCAGAAAAATAAAACTTAACATTTTTCCTGTGTTCTACTTATTCTATGGAATCTATACAAAATTTTTTATAATTTTTGAATCAGTACACAATTTTCTACACAATTTCACATATCAAGCATTTTTGAACAAAAAGAAAAAAAGAAAGCACACTGTGCTACACAGCCGGCCCGTTTGGTCACGGCCCAGGCCGGCCCGAGAGCTCTCCCGCGTCGTACGCGGGTACTGCCCCTCTCTCACGCAGCCACTGACGGGTGGGTCCCGCCCGTCAGAATCTCCTTCCACCTCCCGTCGCGGCTCCGGCGAGCTCAAGCTCATCGCCGGTGAGCTCCCGGCCTCCGCGGTAGGGTGGGCTAGCACCTTTGGCCTCTCGCGCAACCCTTGGGACACACGGGACAATCCCTACTCCCTCCTAACCCTCCTACTCACGTCCACGGCGGACGGCGGCACTAACCGCGCGAGCACCGGCCGTCACAAGTGGTTAGAACGTGAACCAACCAGCGCATAAGCTTCAGGGGCTCACCGCGACTTCAACGGAGTAACGAGCGTCGATGGAAAGGCTTGGAGCAGCTCTGGCCACGGTGAAGTGCTTGCGGCGGCGCTTCGGTCGGAGTTGGAGGGGAGAACGGCTCGGGTTGGAGCTACGGTAGGGTAGAGCTTGCGCTCGGGGGCGCAATCGATGGCTAAGAACTTGGCGAAGCTGTTGGAGTGCTCGGGTGGATTGGAAGGGAAGCAGGCGAGGTGAATTTCACGGTGGCGCGGGTGGAGCTCGTCGGCGTTCTCGGAGGCAAACGGAGGCGCGTCGGCCAGTGGAGCGGCTTTATACCCGCGTAGAGCGAGCGCGGAGCTTCCACGTCGCCTGGCGGCGCAGGCAAGCAAGCAGGCTGCGTGCTTGCACGCGCGCACGCGGCGCTGCGCGCGCGGCGGCCGTGCTGGACAGGGGGCCGGTGATCCTTATCGGATCACTGTAGCAACCCCTATCCTCCCCTTTTTGTCTTTTTGTGAAATTCGGCCAAAACTTGAACTAAAGCCAAATTGCCACCAAAATGAAAGTTGTGCAAAATTTTATAAGCTACAAATCATATTTTGGTGACCAGAGCTAATTTTGAGTGGAACATGGTGAATTTGACCAAACAGTTTGGAGTTCAAAATCCAATTTGGGGAAATTCAAATTTTTGAATTGGGGCAGATCAGGATTTCCAAAATTACTTTTGATTTTTCCAAAGAACTTGAAAAACTCGCAACATGAAAGTTGTTCAACTTTTGAGCTCTACAACTTTCATGTTGGTCACTTTTCAAAATTCCAAATAGATTTTCAATTGGAGATTCAAAATGGAAAAGGGGACACTTTCTGGAAATCTGTATTTTCAAAATTACTTTGAATTTTGTATTGAAACTTCAAAAACTCAAAACACCAAAGTTGTACATCTCAACAAGATCTACAACTTTGCTTTTGAACTCAACCTCAAATTTTGCTTGGTTTTTAAATTGCACAAAAGGGGTCAATTCTAGGGTTCAAAAATCAGGGTTTTTCCCCCCCTAATCTTTCGGAAATCTATCACCCTAGGGTTTTAACAACCAACACAAGCATCCAGACACAAAATAAACACACTTTAATTCCCTAAGCACATTCAACCCAATTAAACTTGTTTTAAGTTAATGCATCAGGGTGTGCTTAACAAATATGCTGTGCAATGCTGATGATGACATGTTCCAAATTTTAGTAACCGTAACATCGGGGATGTTACAATAATTTAGAACATTTCACTGAGGTATAGTTCAAATAAAAGGAGACTACAGAAAGACCACCAAGGTGAGACTGACATATTATTCTGTCACACCACCACTGTCATTTTTTATGACGATTAGTTGATCACCGAATCATATCTTTAATTTTTAGAATTTGTTGTTTCCATATCAGTTACACTACATTGTCTTCAATACTGTTGGCTATATAATTTTTAGTTTGTGCAGATTAGCTATCAAGCCGGAGCATATCCATCTCAGTGATGTTTCTGAAAGATGGTAAGATGGTAATGATCTACTATGATGTTGGACAGCTTGCTCCTCCATTGTGTGAAGAAAAAGCTTTGCTCAAATGGGGCTTTGCTTTTCAAGGCAAGAAGTGGGTGTGGTTGGTTGCCGCAAGATCACTCAAAGTACATTCCATTAGAAGTAAAGGTTATAGTAATGAAATGAAACTATGATAGGGAGTCGTTTGTCTGCCCCGTGACTCATTTTGATCTTAGACAAGTGGCCTCATTTTGATCTCAGACAAGTACTTGCCTGGCAGTAGCTAGCAGATATATGATTTTACTTCAGCTTTATGTAAGAATGATTCAAGAATCACCAGGCAAAGGAGTTGTATATGATGTTAACATATTGTATCACCACCCGTTGCAAGCGCTTATCTGAATAAGTTTATGTTCAACGGTCATATGGATGTATGTCACTCATGTGTTTGTGCATTTTCATTTATGTGAGTTCCTTGTGGTGATTCTGATGGCACTGTTTTTTTTGAAACCTGACACACTTTCCACTTGTACATTTTGATTAATTGGTCTTGTCTTTCCACAATTTATTGATGAATATTTAAACAAGATGCTCATAGATTAGCCAAACAAGTTTGGTAATTTGCATCTCAATCTTGTGCCTCTACCTAATAAAAAAGTTATTCTGGTATTTCTATAATGTATTATGCTTTGAGTCCTCCAAAACACACATTGAAAAAATTCTAATCCCGTAGCAAAACACGAGCATGAACCTATTCGTGAATTTATGAGCGCACAAAGAACCTATTCATAGTTTTATTTGTGCACAAAAAAATATTAGAGATGTTTTTTTTGCCGATATAAAACATGTTTTATGGCATCATAAAAAGATATATAGCCATGCTTTCCATGACTATGTTAATTTCACAAACTTTGTTTTTTGGATCAAATGTTATTTTAACATTGGTATTTAATTTTTACAGTATTGTTATCTTATTGTGCGATCCATGTGTTTTTAGTATAAATTCATAGCTATTCGTAGCAATGCATAGATATGCTAACTAGTATAGCTAAAAAAAAACAAAAACTAGTCTTCAAACATCAGCTGTTCCCCGGTCAAGGAACTGCTCCACGCAAGATTATACTTCCATACTCAATCTTCATGCACCCACAAGGCTAACAGCATCTATTGTGGCAAATTCTTCTTATGTTTTCCTTACAATTGCAAACCCGACATCACTACAGAGATTCAGAGGACTCGATCTTGTCATCAGTGTACAGCCAAGTGGCGATGTTTGAGCGCCCTCCAACCAATGCCATGCCTGTAGAATCCTTCTAGCTAGTCAACACTCAACAACGTCAAGCGCATCATAAGGTTTAGGCCTTGCTTCCTCATTGTCCTTGCCCTTTGCAGTAACACCGAGCACACGGCGTCCAGCAGCTGCAAAGTTTCCATCTGTATCAAAGGCTCTTCCTGCATGTAATATCATTACTGCAGGAGAAACCTGCTCGGCTTCATCAATATTTTCTATTACAGTCCCCTTCTTGTAAGGCCCAGGACAGCCTTCACTTGCCATCACAACAACTGTTGCCAACTCAGGCGACCAGGTTAGCGAAACCTTGCCTAGCTAGTTTTCCCTGACAAGCAGCAAGCAGAACACCTGTGCCAAGTTGAACTCTAACCTCATCATCAGAACCTGAGCCAAACAAGATGAGTTACTAGAGATGAATTGACCAAAAGTTTAGTTCGTGAACATGATAACTATAAAACCTAATGAGTTCATAAAAATATAGTTAGCCTTTCATATTTATTTCTTTTAAGAGACTAACAAATGGAGTTTTGATACTGCAGTGGATACGTTATTAGTATTTCCAAAAGACTTTTACCACCCAGAAGGCCAGAACTACTAGCATTCTGCAAAATGTTACTTGAAGTTCAAAACTTGACGGGTAGGAGCTAGTGGCGAAGCAAGAGCAAAATTAAAGGGAGTGCATTTGGCTCATGGGTGCATAGACTTGTATTATTGAGGGTGCATATATGGTGAAAATCTAGAGAAAACCACTGTTTTCACAAAATTTAGGGGCGGGGGGGGGGGGGGGGGTGTTTGCATTTGCACCCCCTAATTACTACCTATCTTCGCCAACTGTAGGAGCAGACTGCACCACTACTTTTTAATTAAGAGGATGCAGGGTTCAAACCTGGGTCTCCTGACTGAGAGCAAGCTCCATTAACCAGTTACCCATGAGAGCACCTTAAATGTTACTTGAAGATTAGATAAAACTTTGTGCATGTTGTTTCCCAAATGTAAATTCAAAGCTTGAGATTCTGTTTTTTTTTTCTTCATGAACCATGTGAAACGACCAAATAACCATGCAGGTAGTTTAGCATGTTATTACTAACATCAAGATATCAAAATATGCATATATAAATTGGGTACAATATAAATCCTGTAGATATTGAGGACCAAATAATGGTCTGGGTATTATATTCTGTAAACATATGCTAAGTTAAGCCAATAATGATAACTACTTGTAACGCCCTAAATTTTGCAAGTTTTCAAATTAGGAGAAATTGAGTTAATTATGTATTTTTGTGAGCATTCAAATTTAAGAAAAAATAATTCTTATTGAAATTAAAATCCAATATAAGTTTAGAAACATGGTCTTTTGCATTAGTGTTGTGCATATGTGTTTATTGGATGAGTGGTTTTGACCAAAAATTCAAAATTATTCAAACTAATTTTAAAAATGGTTTTGAAAAGGTTTTGAGATAAAAAAAGAAACAAAAAGAAAAACTCTCCCATATGCTTTTGGCCCGAAGCCCAACTCTATCCCTATCTGGCCCAACCCTCTCTCTCTCAGGCCCAAGGCCTCAGCCCCACCTCACTCACCCGCAGGCCCATGCCCTCCTCTTTCTTCTGGGCCAAGCCCCACTCTTCCTCCTCCCTCTCTCGCTTGCGGGCCGCGAGCAGGCCGGCCCAACCCGCACCCCCTCCCCTTCTCCCTCACTGCCTCTCGGACCTGCTTGTCAGCATCTTCCTCCCCTTCCTTTCTCTTTCTCCACGTTGTGTCCATGCAAGCGTGTACGACACCCCCATAAGGCATGCACACTCTTCCATCATCTCGTTTCCCATCTATGTGATGCAAGAGCCCTAGCCTTGCCACCCTAGCTCCGTTTTGGATCCCCTGCTGCATCAAGGTCTTCAACAACTGCGTGTCGAGCTTCACTGTTTGACAATGAAGTTGCCGAGTCTTTTCTTCTGCTCTCTCTTGTCGCTGTCTGAAAGCCATGTTAACCATCGCTGAAACACATGCAGGAAGCTACCACCCGCCATCTCTTGTCGCCGGTCCTCACCAAGTCCCCCTCGCTTTCGATTTTGCCCTAGGTGAGTTCACGAGGACTTCCTCTAGTTTTCCATGCTCCCGGATTTGAGTTTGGTACACCGTAGCTTGTTCTTCGCCAACTCCAGCGAGCTCTGGCTATGGCGCCGCCGTGTTTGCCCTGTTCCGGCCGTCGGCAGCCATTCCCCCTCCCCAGATCAGATGTTGTTCGCTCGATTAAGATCCAATGGCCAAAAACAAAAGTTATCCCTTCGATGCCAGTTTTCCTAAAGAGCCCCTACACTTTTTTCAGAATAGAACCTGCAGTCCAAAGCATGTTATAGAATAGGTTTTCTGTTTTCAAAATTGTAAAGCAGCTTTGTTGATTTCAAAAATACGTTTTCACAAATTACAAAACTGCCACTGAGTTTGTTTTAGCCATAAAATGTTCATTTTAACTCCGATTGGACCCATTCAAATTGCATTAGATTCGTAATCACAAGATCTACATGTTAGTAACCTTGTTTCACTAGTTTGAAACCTTTTAATTTTGTGACCCTATTTAAATAATTTCTTTCCTATAGGAAATCCTAGAAAATCCATATCTTCCCCGTTTAGCTCTGATTTTCATGATCTTTACATCTGTGAGATTATAGCGATGCATAGAATTATTTATAAACTTTTTCACATTGTTTTGCTACTGTTGGTGTACTGTTCTAATTGTAGCTTTGTTTGCTTCATGTATGTTTAGCTCCGATTTCTTGTGTGTTGATGACTGTGATCGAGTATAGACGGTGAGCATTACTTCAGTGATCAAGTTCAGTCCTTTGAGAACCAACAGAATTAGCAGGAGCAGCAGGAAAGCTTTGATCAAGGCGAGTATAACATTTGTGTTTTCTTTCTATGACCATGATCTTGTGACTTGATTAATGTTTAAGCAACAAACGATAAAAACGACTTTTTAGCAACTTGAGGATTTGTCTGAGAATGATCACTGGGATTGACAGTGCAACCATGAGGGCAATAATGGCTCTGGCTTTAGCTCAGTAAGAAGATCTTTTCTAGCTTATTGGAGGTTACCCGTGTGGCACAAATGGGGGATAGCAGACTGTGGATCCCTGCGTGGTAGAATCACACAGACTGACTAATGAAACCTATCGGCCCTAACTAGTTAGACAAACTTTTGAAAGGCTTCATAGTGATCCCTACCGACCTTCCTTAGTAGTGGGTTAAGAGGCTGATCACCTCGGACGAAAGGGTAAATCATGACTCATGGATAAAGATATACAATCTTTGTAGAGTGTTTAAATTGGTATACTAGCTGTGCTCACATGCACGAGCGTCCTTGGAGATTCATATATTAAGGGTGATGATTCTTGTTGTGTTAAAATACTAATTGTTTATTGTTTTATGTTCTACATTATTTATGTCATATTGATCATGAGATTGTGGCATCTGTATAATCTTATTGATATACTTGTGGAGTTCGATATGGACTCACTCTTGCTATTTTTCCCACACATCAGGAGGAGTATTAGGCTTGTGATCAACCAGTCAGTTGGATCCTGTTGAGTGAAGTTAATACCCGAAGTTTGGAGTTATCTTCCGTTGTTTGCTGTCTAAGGTTATCTCTGATTTGTTATATAATTTATGTATTGTCTTTTGATATTACACCTCATTTGTAGCTATGTATGAGATTTGGCTTCTAAGACTCACATATGGTGTATATCTGGTTTTGTCCTTAAAATTGGTTATTACACTAATAAAGAAGACCACAAGCCTGGCATTCTGGATCTCCAAAACTTACATTATATTCAATAAACTTAGGAGCCTAGATTTCTTCTGAATCATAAGCCCAGCATATAACACACCTACAAATTTACATCCTTCAGTTGCCATACCATTAACAGTAGGGAGGATTATACTTTCCATTACTTTTTTTTTCAGTTCTTCAGTCACCAATGGAGCTGGCGAGTATGCACCCATACCACCTGTATTTTGACCAACGTCTCCATCACCAACTCTTTTATGGTCCTGGGCCGGTTCAAGAGGCAGAGCAGTTTCTCCATCTACTAATAATACAACGAAAGAAGCTTCTTCTCCCTCTAAAAATTCTTCAATGATGGCACGTAATCCAGCAGAACCAAAAGAGCCTTCAATCAGCATAGCGTCTTTGGCTTCAAACGCCTCATCTAAAGTCATAGCAACAGCTACACCCTTCCCAGCAGTGAATCCATCAGCTTTAACAACTATGGGGGCTCCTTGATCCTCTACATATTGTTTAGCATCAGTATACGCAGAACACAAGTAGTCAAGTTTCAACCAATAACATGCTTAATAGAAGGAAATATCTAACATGGCCCCTAGATCCTCAACAACATCACAAAATTATGAAGAAAAACATTAGAATCACCTCTGAACATGCTTAAATATGAAAGATGACAAACCAATATTTATCATGTAAGCATCACTAATCCAGATTGAGATAGATATTCATTGGACATGACAAAAACTTAATGACACAGAAGCCCTGATTTGTTGTGGTGAGAGTATTGAGGAATGAAATGATAGGTAATACCATTTGCAACATAACACCCATTAGTACACAGATGCTCTAAGCTGGCGGTGGTAAAAACTTTCCACAACCCATTTTAATTATCGTGCGCTTGTGTTGTAAACTTGTACGGCGAGGATTAGAAACCGCCTATGTAAATAGATTAACACAGGCGGTTCACATAACTGAACCGCCTGTGTTAATGCTCCATTTACACAGGCGGTTCAGTTATGTGTACCACCTGTGTTAATCTATTTACACAGGCGGTTTCTTAAGCAAACTGTCTGTGCTATTCTTTCTATAAATACCCTCTAGCCTCCATTCTTCCTCCTCGGACAGAACTATTGCTAGTAGCCACCTTCCATTGGAGGCCATCTTGGAGGTCTAGATTTTTCAAAATACAAGGGAGGAGGTTTTGATCTTCATTTCTTGGAAGGAGGGGGCTAAGAAAGGTTAGTTCATATCTCTAATGCCTCTTTTTGTGCCCTCTTGCTCAATTGAGCTACTTTTTGATCTAGGGTTTGACCATGAGAGGGAGAGAGTAGACTAGCTAGGTATGCACTATATTTGCTCAAATGAGGTAGCTTAAGATGGTTAGATGATGACTCTCCTCTTCCCATTTCCATGTTTCTTTCTCTACTTAGTGAATCCAAGAAATATATATGTAGGGTTTCCATGAATGGTGTTTTCATGCTCGGGAAGAGAGTGAAAAATAGGTTTTCTTTTTTTGTTTTTTAAATTATATTGTTTAAGATGTTTTTTTATGTAAATTTGATTTAATTATGCAATATGTATTTTTCATGTATGAGGTTGCTTAAGATGGTGAGACGATGCCTCTCCTCTCACCATTTACATGTTTCCTTCTCATTTTATTTTAGTGAAATCAAGATATATATTTAGTTGATTCTATCAATGGTGTTTTTCTACCTTGTCAATTTGATTTAGTTGTTAGGTGTTCTTTTTTGAATTATTACTTAGGGTTTTGTCTTTATTTTTAATGTTAGCTCCAAGGTCTACAAATTGGATAGATATACAAGTGGGAGGTTTTCATCTTCACAGGTTGTTGTTTGAAAGGTTAGATAACAATATTCCTAGACAATGTTTCATACTTGTTTTGCATTGAGATCAATTAATTTACTAATTTTTCCATAGCTCATGATGGAGCGGTCCTTATGGATGTATAACTTATCAAGACTAGATCCATCATACATACCTGAGGTCTATTGGTTTGTTGATGCTGCTAAGAACCATGCTTTGAGAACAAAGATGAAACACATATATTGTCCATGCATCGACTGCAGAAAATTAACATTTATGAAGATACTGAAGCAATCATTTCTCATCTGGTCTGCCGACAATTTATGAAGGATTAGTTGATTTGGACGAAGCATGGAGAGGGTAGCTCGACGCCTTATACAATTGGGGACCCTACGAATATCGACACCGATGGTCCAGGCATGCCTGATGAAGGATTTCAGTTTTTCCACGAGACACACCAAAGTGAACATGTTGTGCAAAATGTTATTGCTAGTGGTTTTGCTGGGGGAAATGATGATGACAGAACTCATGTCTTACCAAATGATACAGCTGTGGAAGATTTTAAATTCTTAGAGGCAATGTTGCATCGTCATACTAAAATATCAATGTTATTAATGAAAGGGATGGAGGCCTTGAAGAAGGCAGCTGAAGAGCCTCTGTATGATGAGTCCAAGGGTTGTACCAAAGAGTGCACAAGCAGAGATCTATGCTAAAACTATTGATGGCAAAAGCCAGGTATGGTCTGTCTGCTGTTAGATTCGATATGTTCTTAAGTATTATCGGTGACATGCTTCCAAAGGAGAACAAATTGCCTGCTAACACGTACCATGCAAAGAAGCTGATCAGTCCACTCACTATGGGTGTCGAGAAGATCCATGCGTGTAGGAATCATTGTATCTTATATCACGGTGATGAATACAAAGACTTGGATAGGTGTCCAAAGTGTGATGCAAGTCGATATAAGACAAATAAAGACTATCGATAGGAGGATTGTGCTGCCGCCATGTGTAAAGCAGGGAAGAAGCAAAGGAAGACCCAAAAGAAGACCCAACAAAGTTCAAAACCCACTAGCAAAGATAAAGAAGGGGTTGATTATTATGCGCAGAAAAAGATTCCTGCTTTAGTAATGTGGTACCTTCCAGTGGTAGATCGACTGAGGAGCTTGTTTGCTAACCCTGACGATGCAAAACTTATGAGTTGGCATGCTTCAGATGAGCAAAAAAATGATGGCAAGCTTCACCATCTAGCCGATGGAAAGCAGTAGCAAGATTTTAATGAGAACCATCAAGACTTTGCTAGTGAACCAAGAAATGTTAGGTTCACACTGAGTACAGACGGAATGAATCCATTTGCTGAGAGGAGCAGCAAGCACAGCACATGGCCGGTGATTCTCGCCATCGACAACCTTCCTCCATGGTTGATGGAGAAGCGAAAATACCTTTTGCTAACCATACTTATCTCTGGACCAGTCCAACCTAGAGTTGACATGGATGTTTTCTTGGAGCCCTTAATAGAGGAGATGAAAATGTTGTGGATACAAGGTGTTCAAATGATGGACGAGTATCGCAAAGATTCATTCACACTAAGAGCAATTATTTTTGTTATGGTTGTGTGGTGTGCATAGATGGAACCCATTACGTGTCCCTTAATGCATCTAAGAAAATAGTGTACATGAGGCATAGACGCTTCTTATCAAAAGGGCACAGGTACCACCTAAAAAAGATGGATTAGTACTTCGACAATAATGATGAAAGGAACTCAGATGCACCATCAGGTAATAGCAAAGGGTAGAGAGTTTTCAAAATAGTGAGCAACTTCAACTTTGTGTTTGGAAAGAAGACAAAGGACGGAAAACCAAGAAAGGATGTCAAACCAACTCCAGGGCAACATTCAAGAAGAAGTCCATTTTCTATGAGTATTTTCCATACTGGAAAGACTTGGACGTACGACACGTGATCGATGGTATGCACGTCCAGAAGAACGTGTTTGAAAGCCTAATTGGCACATTGCTAGATATCAAGACAAAGACAAAGGAAGGACTCAATTCACGCTTCTACATGCTACAATTAGGTATAAAAAGAGCTTCATCCTATTCTTCAAGAAAATGGGAAGTACCATCTCCTAGCAGCAAGCTACAACCTCAACATAGATGAGAAACATGTGATGTGTGAGTGGTTGAAGAATTTGAAAGTCCCCACTGGATTCTGCTCTAGTATACGGAGCATTGTGTCAATGAAAGACCTTACACTCACCAACTACAACTCACATGATTGTCATGTAATGCGGACTACTTTCCTCCCTATTGCAATAAGGGCTATAAATCTAGTGTTCTTGAAGATGACAGTCACATGATTGTGCTACTTTTTCAATAAGGTCACACGAAAGGTAATTGACCGTGATGAGTTGGAATCCCTTCAGGAATTCATAGTGGAGACAGTGGCACAGTATGAGATGTGTTTCCCCCCATCATTCTTTGATATCATGGTGCACCTTGTGGTGCACTTGGTTCCACAAATACAAGCATTGGGTCCAATGTACCTACATGAAATGTGGACGTACGAGCATTTCATGGAAATACTAAATGGCTATGTATCAACTCGTGCCTGTCCTGAGGCATCCATGATAGAGGGGTATTGTACTGAAGAGGCAATTGAATCTGGAGGACCATTCTACAATAGTATCCTAAAAGACCAGGATGCAATAGGTTTGCGTCCGTCAAGGCATGAGGGTAGGTTGCATGGAAGTGGGAGGATTGGACGGAAATCATTCATCCCACCAGATTACAATACAGTCCTTGAGGCACATCACAACATCTTACATCAGCTCTCGATAATGGAGCATTTGCTCTATCAACACTTGAATGAGCTTCGAGAACATAATCCTGGGAAAATGAATGATTGGGTAATGAAGGAACATAAGAAATTAATTGTACACATGGCTAAGGGAGTAGGATATTCCATCTGGGGAAACAATTGAGGAACAAACCATCAAGGCTTTGGCATCTGGACCATCACGCCAAGTGACAACATGACAAACCTATGACATAAGTGGATTCATATTTCATACCAAGTCCAAGGACAAAAAGAGCATGACACAAAATAGTGGTGTTCGATGCGAGGCCATAGACGATGAAATTGGTGATATTATTACATACTTTGGCTTCATCGAGGACATATGGGAACTAGACTATGGTAC
Source organism: Sorghum bicolor (assembly GCF_000003195.3). Lineage (NCBI taxonomy): Eukaryota > Viridiplantae > Streptophyta > Magnoliopsida > Poales > Poaceae > Sorghum > Sorghum bicolor. The sequence goes on from NC_012877.2 coordinate 8,689,118, forward strand.
ATTTTAGATCCTCGTGTTTTGATGTCAATGGGTAGAAGATAAACATGTCACAGCGGATAATTATGGGGTCAGAGTTCCTGATCTAAGTAAGGTGGGATACAAAGATGACCCATGGATCCTTGCTAACCGTGTTGCATAGGTGTTCTATGCTGAACAGATCCTTTCTAAGAATGAGAAGAAAACTACTGACAAGCCAAAGCATGTAGTTTTTCTAGGAAAGCAACAAGCAATAGGAGTTAATGGTGTAGCAGATCTGGAGGATTTTAACCACTTCAGCGACATGTCCCTCTTTGTGGACGACCATGCTGCGAAGATAAGAAATGTTGAGCGAAGCATCCCACAAAGTTCTTTGCCTTGGTGCGCCCTGATGGACAAAGAAGAATAGTAACTGCCTAGATTGTATTTGCCATTCATCATGTAAACTCTGGTCATCATGTAGTAGACATTTTTATGTTTGAGAAAGGGTTGGTAAACTATGGTCATAAAGTCTTGAATCTCACACAAACTTTATGAAACTATATGTGAGACCTTTGGATTTAGAACTACACTTTCGTAACACTTTGTCAAATACAAAATGTGCTATGTATGAAATGTATATCTTCATGAGTGGAACAAACTATTTATTCATGACTTTTCGAGTTGCGGCCGTCTAGGGTTTCGAAAACGTGCGTGTAGCCGTGAAAATTTGAAATTTCAAAATTTGAGTGATCCAAACCCTCTCATATGAAAAATTGACCATTACACCAAATGTGTATCTTGATAAGATGCACAAACTTTGTATTCATGACTTTTGTAGCTGAGACCATCTCGGGTCCGGTCAAAGTGTCTTTTTAGAAAACTCCAAGATTTGACTTGGTCAAACTAGGTCAAACGAGGCAATAAAAGACCTCAAATGAAAAATTTTTAAATACAAAGGCGTTAGAGCTCATCAAGGTCTACTTTTGATACATAGTCTATTTTTGCATTTGAAAAAGTTTCAGTAAACTCTAGTCACATGTTTTAAAAATCAAGGCTTGACTTGGTCAAACCTGGTCAAACAATGCACTAAATGACCTAAAATGAAAAACTTTTGAATACAAGGGTGTTAGAGTACATCAAGATACACATTCCATATATAGTACATTTTTTTGTTTGAGAAAGGGTTGGTAAACTGTGGTCACAAAGTCTTGAATCTCACAAAAACTTTATGAAACTATATGTGTGACCTTTGGATTTAGAACTACACTTTCATAACGCTTTATCAAATCCAAAAATATGCTATGTATAAAATGTAGATCTTCATGAGTGGAACAAACTTTTTATTCATGACTTTTCAAGTTGGGGCCATCTAGTGTCCCAAAAACGTGCGTGTATTCGTGAAAATTTGAAATTTTAAAATCTGAGTGGTCCAAACCCTCTTAGATGAAAAGTTGAGTGGTCAATATACAAATAATATATAAACAATATAATTATGTTAAAAATAAATAATATAGACATAATTATGTTACAAAAAATGTAGAAACAATATAATTATATTATAATATCAATACAAAAATAATATATAAGAAATATAATTATGTTACAAATAAAGAATATTAAAAAATTATGTTACACATAATGTAGAAACAATATAATCATAATATAATATCAATAAACAAATAATATATAATATTTAAAATAAAATAGAAATGTGCCACCAAAATTATAGAAAATATAGAAATTATTTTGTACACGCGGTTGGCATTGACAACCACTTGTACAAAACCATTTTTTACAGGCGGTGGTTATTGCCAACCGCCTGTACAAAACCATTTCTACACGCAGTTGACCTTGAGAACCGCCAGTAGAAATGATTTCTACTGACGGTTCTCAAGGCCAACCGCCTGTAGAAATGGCGCCCATATATATTCCGCGCCCAGACTCACGAAAATTTCTAAGTCTGAAGACGCCAGTGAACTTCAAACTACGCCGTCAGGCTGCCGAATTTCGCCGCCGGTCTCCGCCACCGCTCCGCCGCCGGTCTACGCTGCCGTACCTCTGCGCCCGACCACGAGCTCACCAGGTATGCCCGCCCCCTCTCTTCTCTGACCCCGACCCCAACGCTGACCCCGGCAGTGCGGCCGCTGCACCCTGCTGTGCGGCCGCTGCCGCCGCCCACCCCACCTCCTCCTCTCCCCTGCACACCATCGAAGGTTCCCCACCCTCCCTTGCACCGACAACGAGGCCTCAGCCGGCCAGAATAGGAAGCTCCGGCGAGGACCTAGGGGGTTTTCTACAGAAACTATGACTCAGATGAACAGTACTATTTGGATCTATTTGTGATAGTTTTGCAGGAAATTGGCTGATTTTTAGAAAATCATAGTAAATGCTAGAAAAATCTTAAAATAGCAAATATAGACTTTTTGAAATCCTTATGAAATTATTTATGCAGTAGATCTATAATATTACATGTTTTAGTTTGATGTTTTAGCTGTAAAAATATATTTATGCAGCTAGGTTTTTAATGCTAGTTGAGTTTGTCTTTTTTATATCTTCTGCTATAGAGCTCCAAATGAAGTGAAATATATGTGGCCTGCTGCTGATGTGATGTTTGTTGTATGGTGAAATTTGCATAATTTGTGGTTGCAGTATAAATGAGTTATGGATTTAACTTGCATAGGGCCTGATAAATGGTTTATAATTTTAAATAAAAATGTAAAAATGAAAAATGTTGTTCCAGTACAATTCTATGATATTATTGTATCAGTTTTATATATAATATGGTCATGTGTTTGAAGAAAATATGATTTGTGCATTTATCAGGCTCTCACATGATTAATTGCAATGGTAATTTCTCTTTTTCATAGAGCTTGCTATGTTAATTCAAATGTAATGAAATTTATGCAGTAGACTATGGATAGTATGTAGAAGGAACTGTATTTTTTGTAGAATTTACCGTGCATTTTGGTATATGCTCTTTAATTCAACTTATTATCCAAATAAGTTAAGAACGGCACTTAATAAATTTATTTGGTACTGACCAGTATGTTTTCTAGTATTCTTTAGATATGTGCAAACTGTTGGATTAAAAATGATGGCCAAGTATTTGTTATTTGGATTACACTAATTGTTTGCAATGGTTTTGCCCAAATGCATTGTTTCTTATGTAAGACCCTGTTAGTTATAGATTTAGCCCTAGATGTTTATAACAAAGTTGTTGACAATTTAGTATGCTTTCTAGAAACGATGTAGCAAAGATATAGATAACTTACTAATCTATCTTGTGGTAAAGTTCCATGTCATTTGGCTAAGTTCCATGTCTATGTATGTACATGATGCTTATGAGAGTTTTCTGATACAATTATTTATAAGACAACTATTTATAAGTCAATGGTTGACTTATTAGCTTTAGGGTTTATGCTTTAGGATTTAGCACTTAGAGTTTTATCTCTTCGTGTGCTTAGTGTTACTGCTGCAAAGGAAGAGAATGGGCAGCGACACAATCTTTTCCACACTCGAGGCATGATCAAAGAGAAGTTGTGTAGAATTATTGTTGACAATGGCAGCTGCAATAATATTGCTAGCCAAGAATTGGTTGATAGAACGGAGCTAAAACAAAGGCGTCATCCTAATCCATACAAGATGCAGTGGCTGAATGATTGTGGTGCGCTGCGTGTGAGCCATGTTGTGATAGTTCCTTTCTCTATTGGGAGGTATAATGATCATGTGGAGTGTGATGTGGTGCCTATGCAAGCATGCCAACTGCTGCTAGGAAGACCATGGTTATATGATCGTGATGTTCCGATCTTTGGAAGAACCAACAAGCTGACTTTCATGTACAAAGGAGAGCGAATTTCTTTGCTCCCTTTGACACCGGAGGAGATTTTGAAGGATGATCTAAAAAGAAAACAGCGAGAGAGCGAGAACCACTTGCGAGTGACCCACAAAAATAGTGAGGTAGTGTTTCCAAAGCCAAATAAAACCCCACAGCCGCAAACAACCAAGACAAAGGGAAAAGAGGGATTAGTTATGATGGCTAGGAAAGGGATTTAAAAGAATTGAGTGAACCCAATGCCACATTCTTTATACTCCTGTACAAGGAAAATTTTCTTTCCACTAACGACTTATCCTCTACTTTGCCATGTGTTATTTTTAATGTGTTACAGGAATATGAGGATGTCTTTCCAGAGGAGGTACCACCAGGGCTGCCACCTAAGAGAGGAATTGAACATCAAATTGACCTTGTTCCCAGTGCTTCACTTCCAAACCGAGCTGCATACCGCACCAATCCAGAGGAAACAAAAAAAATTCAGCAACAAGTGGAAGAATTGATGTGAAAAGGGTATGTGCAGGAAAGTCTTTCACCTTGTGCAGTCCCTGTTCTTTTAGTTCCTAAAAAGGATGGTTCATGGAGAATGTGTGTTGACTGTAGAGCTATTAATAACATCATAGTAAGATATAGGCATCCCATTCCAAGACTTGATGATATTGTAACACCCAAAATTTTGCTCATTTCGAAATAGGTGAAAAACAATTTAATTTATTGTTTTTGTGCTCATGAAAATATAGAAAGAATAATATTTTTCTTTAAAATAAAATTTATCATAAGGCTTAGCAACAATTGTGTGTAGAACATGCTGGTGCATTTTATTTCTGAGATGAGTGATTTTGACCAAAGTTTGAAAATGGTTCAAACAGATTTTTAAATGGATTTGAAGTAGGCTTTTGATTAAAAGAAAAAAGAAAAAAAAGAAGAAGAGACAAAACCTCTCCTTTTCTTTCTCTCCATCTCGGCCCAGCACCCCCTCCCCTTTCTCCCCTCGCGCGGCCCAGCTCGCGGCGCGGCCCAGTGTCGCCCCAGCCCAACCGCGCCTCCCTTCCCCTCTTCTCTCTCTGACCAGCGGGCCCCATACTTTCTCCCTCTGACCGGTGGGACCCTTCTGTCAGCGCCTCCCTTCTCCCTTTCTTCCCCAGCGCACGCAACCGAGCCGGACTCCACACCGGTCAAGACAAATCCCGATTTTGACGGGATTTGATCTTCCCGATCCCTATAAAGATCACCAACCTTGCCTCGAATCTCGTTTTTCCACCCGAGCCGCAAAAACCAAGCCCTAGCTGCCTTCCCCACCCGAGTTGGATCTCGCCGAATTGCAAAGCAAGCCGCTGCCGCTGCGAGATCCGTTCGCGCTTCCCCGGCTCGAACTAAGGGCGCAGGTGAGCTCGTCTCTCCCTCCTCTTTGCTCTGGTGCTCTTGGTTCGGCTTTTGGCGCAAGGAATCGGGAGTTTGAAGAATGCCGACGAGCTTGGCGGCGGCAACAATGGCCGCCACCGCGCCGGAGCAGGGAGCCGGCCGGTCGGCCGCCGCTGGCTTTCCCCTGGCGAAGGTGGACCGTCCGATCGAGGATGAAGGGATAGGATTAGAAGATACCTCTTCGGCGGCATTTTTGCTAAAGAATCCCCGGAGAAATCTACAAAATAACCCGCGGTCCTTGGCGTAAACCACTGAATACGTTTTCTCAATTTTAAAAGCGTACTTTCGTCGGTTTAAAAGAAAATTACGTTTTCAGTATTTACAGTTTTGCCACCAGATTTAAATTGCTTATAACATGCTCATCTTAAATCCGTTTTGGTCCATTCAAATTGCGTTAGGTTCGTAATTATGAGTTTTACATGTTAGTAACACTATTTTCTCAGTTTGAAATCTTTTAATTTCGTGATCCTATTTAATTAATTACTTTCCTATATAAAATCTTAGAAAATTCATAACTTCACCGTTTTAATTCCGATTTTCGTGATCTTTACGTCTATGAAATCGTAGCGATGCGTAGAATCTTTTTATAAACTTTTCATACTGTTTTTATATGTTTGGTGTACTGTTCTAATTATAGCCTTGTTTGCTTCGTGTATGTTTTCTCCGATTGTTTGTGTGATCGATGATCGAGTTTAGACGGGGAGCCGTTTCGGTGATCAAGAGCAAAGCTTTGGCAACAAGTGAGACCAGCAGAACCAAAAGGATTAGCAAGATCATTGGATCGAGGCAAGTATAGCATTTGGATTCTATTTCTGTGACCATGATCCTGTGGCTAGATTAATGATAAAGTAATAAACGATGAAAAAATGACTTTTTAGCAACTTGATGATTTATCTGTACGTGATCACCCGGGACAACAGTGCAACCATGAGGGCTATAATGGCTCTGGCTTTAGTTAAGTATGAGTAACTTTTCTAGCTCGTTAGCGGTTACCCGTTGTGGCGCAATTGGGGAATAGCAGACCGTGGATTCCTGCGGGTGAATCACACGGACTGACTAATGAAACCAAGCGGCCCTAACTTGTTAGACGAACCTTTGAAAGACTTCATAGTGATCCCTGCCGACCTCCCTAGGAAGGGGGTTAAGAGACTAGCTACCTCGGGCGAAAGGGTAAATCATGACTCATGGGTAAAGATGTGCAACCTCTGCAGAGGGTTAAAAACTAGTATACTAGCCGAGCTCACGGTCAGGAGCGGCCTTGGGGACATCTACATTAAGGGTGATGATTCTTGTGTGTTAAATATGCTTATTGTTTATTGTTTAATTCTTTACATTATTTATGTCACATTGATCATGAGATTGTGGGAGCTATACAATCTAGTTGCTATACTTGTGGAGTTCGACATGGACTCACTCTTGCTATTTTCCCCAAACCTCAGGAGAAGTTTAGGCTTGTGATCAACCAGTCAGTTGGATCCTGTAGAGTGGAGTTAATACCCGAAGTTGGAGTTATCTATCCGCTGTTTGCTTTTAAAGGTTATCTCTTTTATACTAAGTACGTTATATATTTATGCATTGTCTTTTGATATTACCCCTTATTTGTAGCTATATGTGAGATTTGACTTCTAAGACTCACATATGGTGCATATCTGGTTTTGTCCTTAAAATCGGGTATTACAAAGTGGTATCAGAGCAATGCTGACTGTAGGACGCAAGCCTAGTTAGAAATTTGTCGTCTTAAGGTTTTGGAATTGTCATAAAACCCTTGCTCTATAAACCTTGATATTTTTCTCCATACTATATCCTTTTCATTGCTATTCATCTTCACCTTGATGCTTATTTTAAAAGTACTTATTCTCATCCCCACTCCTTGCTTGATATGCTTTTAGAACTTTTTCTTACCACCTTCTTACATCGTTGGAATAGGTGTTTTAAGATATCTACCCTTGCTATGAAGCGAACGATAGTATCACAAATTGAGTGAAGTGTGCTTAATTGGTTTGTTATTATGCTTATGCTTGATTTGGATCTTTGTAACGAGTGCAATGATCTTGTGGGGTTTCTCCACAACATCATTTAGTTTATAGGCCTAAGGCATAAGGAGTAATGACATAAGTAGTTGGGTTTGGTTATATCCTGTTTCTATCCCTTGCTGTTTTCTAGAGCAGTCTGCAATAATTCTGGTGTATCTAAAGGTCCGATCGTGCAAAGTTTATCAAATTTTTCTGGGAACAACTAGACTTCAAGATCTTTCTCTGACCGCAAGAATCACCCTCATAGCTATTATGGTTTAGAAGTTACAAAAATCACAAGATGATACAACTGTGCTGCCAAGAATCTGGATCAGTTTTGGTTGCTTACTGTTTGAGACAAACATAGCTATGGAATTTGGAAAAGTTCTCTATAGAAACGTTTAAGACAATTTTCTAAGCTTTCCAACAGTATAAGCTGGAAGTCATTTGGATAAGTAGAACCCGAGATATGATATTTACAGTTGGATGTTTCTGTTCTGTTTCAAGATCTGGACAGATCTGGCATTTACTATTTTCAGCCAAGTTAAAAACAAAATCAGGGAAAGCGTTGTATACGAAAGATGTAGAGGATTTCATAAGCTTTCCAACAATATAAGGATCATCTCCAGATGAGTTAAGTAGCTCGAGATATAATTTCTGGAAGTTACTGCACCTTTGCTGAGACATTATCAGGAAGGATATTATGTTTGGTTGTTTTACCTAAGCTTAAAGACAGAATCTAAGGAGGTCTTCTACATGAAAGTTGTAGGGAATTTCATAATCTTTCTAATGGTATAAGGTACAACTCTATTGGATTAACAAAATGAGAGTTATACCTGTTTTTCTATGCTGGTGTTTTCATATCGTGGGAAAATTTCAGGATACATGTTTGTTCTCTTGCACAGAAGCTCTTTGGGATGTCATAAGTTCTCAATGTTAGTTAACTTGTCTGGAAAACTTGCTAGCTACCTTTCTTGCGTCCCCTGGTTGATCTTTCTTAAGTGGGGTAGCCCAAATAAAGGGGTTACATGGAGAAGAATTGCATAATGTTGGATGGATCAAGAGACTCGGTACAACGAATTTTAAAGACTATATGATGTGTAGCATTTAAAAAGGTTATGAGGACTCGTCCCTAATGTCTCCCCAATCAATCTAATTTTAAGGGGGGTAGTACCCTGATATCACAGGATGATGTATTTTGAAGTGATAATTGTCTTCTGAGATATTCTATGGTTATGATCATCTATCCTTGCCGTGTTACTGACGTTGGTCACTTGATGACAGGGAGTGTAGTGTCCCATGGATTCGGAGCATAATATGACGCCTCTCATGGATAGGTGGGAAGAATATGATCATTTTGCCTTTGAAGAAAGATGCTATGAGTATGACAAAGCTGAGTGTTATCAAAATAATAATATTGAAGAGCAAGTTGATAATGAATCAAATCAAAATCCACAACGACGAAAGCGTAAAAGGAAAGCTCGTAAGAGGCACGCTCCTGGAAATAAAGTGCAGCAAAATTATATCAATGGAAGACTGAACAATGTGGATAGGCATAACATTCAAGGAGCCACCAAAGTGGTGGGAGGCTATATTCAAGTGGACTCAGTACTAGTTTTTGCTCTGTTTGACCGAAGTGCTTCGCATTCTTTCATATCCACCGACTTGGTAAAGACAATCGAACGGGTGAAGTGTCCGACGAGAAAGCCTTTGTTAGTTCAAACCCCAATGGGAGAAATACAGGCAGATCAGGTTTGCTCAAATATCAATCTTGTCATAAAGAAGGAAAACTTCACTGTAAACCTCATTGTGCTAGAGTCACTCAATATTCCTTTGGTTCTTGGCAATGGATGGTTATGTGCACACAAGGCAGTGATCTATGCTACCCAGTGGAAAATATTCTTAACTGCACCATCAGGGAAAAGAATTGAGTATCAAGGTGGTCCACTCCTACCTGAGGAGGCATATCCATGCCGAGGTATCATGTTTTCGAGTTGTATAAGTTGAAAAGTTGGTAGTCAAGATGGACAGTGAGCAATTACAAATAATAGACATCTTATGGAAGTTTTGTTCACAAGTTGTAATCCTGAAACATAAGTGCTTGCATTTGGAATACAGGTTGTCAAGTTGAAATAAGGATCAATATCTTGTTCTTGTTTCTCTTTTGGAATCTGTGCCTCTTCCGAATCTCGAGGACGAGATTCATTTTAAGGGGGGTAGATTTGTAACACCCAAAATTTTGCTCATTTTGAAATAGGTGAAAAACAATTTAATTTATTGTTTTTGTGCTCATGAAAATATAGAAAGAATAATATTTTTCTTTAAAATAAAATTTATCATAAGGCTTAGCAACAATTGTGTGTAGAACATGCTGGAGCATTTTATTTCTGAGATGAGTGATTTTGACCAAAGTTTGAAAATGGTTCAAACAGATTTTTAAATGGATTTCAAGTAGGCTTTTGATTAAAAGAAAAAAGAAAAAAAAGAAGAAGAGACAAAACCTCTCCTTTTCTTTCTCTCCATCTCGGCCCAGCACCCCCTCCCCTTTCTCCACTCGCGCGGCCCAGCTCGCGGCGCGGCCCAGTGTCGCCCCAGCCCAACCGCGCCTCCCTTCCCCTCTTCTCTCTCTGACCAGCGGGCCCCATACTTTCTCCCTCTGACCGGTGGGACCCTTCTGTCAGCGCCTCCCTTCTCCCTTTCTTCCCCAGCGCACGCAACCGAGCCGGACTCCACACCGGTCAAGACAAATCCCGATTTTGACGGGATTTGATCTTCCCGATCCCTATAAAGATCACCAACCTTGCCTCGAATCTCGTTTTTCCACCCGAGCCGCAAAAACCAAGCCCTAGCTGCCTTCCCCACCCGAGTTGGATCTCGCCGAATTGCAAAGCAAGCCGCTGCCGCTGCGAGATCCGTTCGCGCTTCCCCGGCTCGAACTAAGGGCGCAGGTGAGCTCGTCTCTCCCTCCTCTTTGCTCTGGTGCTCTTGGTTCGGCTTTTGGCGCAAGGAATCGGGAGTTTGAAGAATGCCGACGAGCTTGGCGGCGGCAACAATGGCCGCCACCGCGCCGGAGCAGGGAGCCGGCCGGTCGGCCGCCGCTGGCTTTCCCCTGGCGAAGGTGGACCGTCCGATCGAGGATGAAGGGATAGGATTAGAAGATACCTCTTCGGCGGCATTTTTGCTAAAGAATCCCCGGAGAAATCTACAAAATAACCCGCGGTCCTTGGCGTAAACCACTGAATACGTTTTCTCAATTTTAAAAGCGTACTTTCGTCGGTTTAAAAGAAAATTACGTTTTCAGTATTTACAGTTTTGCCACCAGATTTAAATTGCTTATAACATGCTCATCTTAAATCCGTTTTGGTCCATTCAAATTGCGTTAGGTTCGTAATTATGAGCTTTACATGTTAGTAACACTATTTTCTCAGTTTGAAATCTTTTAATTTCGTGATCCTATTTAATTAATTACTTTCCTATATAAAATCTTAGAAAATTAATAACTTCACCGTTTTAATTCCGATTTTCGTGATCTTTACGTCTATGAAATCGTAGCGATGCGTAGAATCTTTTTATAAACTTTTCATACTGTTTTTATATGTTTGGTGTACTGTTCTAATTATAGCCTTGTTTGCTTCGTGTATGTTTTCTCCGATTGTTTGTGTGATCGATGATCGAGTTTAGACGGGGAGCCGTTTCGGTGATCAAGATCAAAGCTTTGGCAACAAGTGAGACCAGCAGAACCAAAAGGATTAGCAAGATCATTGGATCGAGGCAAGTATAGCATTTGGATTCTATTTCTGTGACCATGATCCTGTGGCTAGATTAATGATAAAGTAATAAACGATGAAAAAATGACTTTTTAGCAACTCGATGATTTATCTGTACGTGATCACCCGGGACAACAGTGCAACCATGAGGGCTATAATGGCTCTGGCTTTAGTTAAGTATGAGTAACTTTTCTAGCTCGTTAGCGGTTACCCGTTGTGGCGCAATTGGGGAATAGCAGACCGTGGATTCCTGCGGGTGAATCACACGGACTGACTAATGAAACCAAGCGGCCCTAACTTGTTAGACGAACCTTTGAAAGACTTCATAGTGATCCTTGCCGACCTCCCTAGGAAGGGGGTTAAGAGACTAGCTACCTCGGGCGAAAGGGTAAATCATGACTCATGGGTAAAGATGTGCAACCTCTGCAGAGGGTTAAAAACTAGTATACTAGCCGAGCTCACGGTCAGGAGCGGCCTTGGGGACATCTACATTAAGGGTGATGATTCTTGTGTGTTAAATATGCTCATTGTTTATTGTTTAATTCTTTACATTATTTATGTCACATTGATCATGAGATTGTGGGAGCTATACAATCTAGTTGCTATACTTGTGGAGTTCGACATGGACTCACTCTTGCTATTTCCCCCAAACCTCAGGAGAAGTTTAGGCTTGTGATCAACCAGTCAGTTGGATCCTGTAGAGTGGAGTTAATACCCGAAGTTGGAGTTATCTATCCGCTGTTTGCTTTTAAAGGTTATCTCTTTTATACTAAGTACGTTATATATTTATGCATTGTCTTTTGATATTACCCCTTATTTGTAGCTATATGTGAGATTTGACTTCTAAGACTCACATATGGTGCATATCTGGTTTTGTCCTTAAAATCGGGTATTACAGATATGCTTGATGAACTTAGTGGTGCAATAATTTTCACTAAAATTGACTTGAGAAGTGGCTATCACCAAATAAGAATGAAAGAAGGAGATGAGTGAAAAATAGCTTTTAAAACCAAGTTTGGGTTGTATGAATGGTTAGTAATGCCCTTTGGATTGACTAATACACCAAGTACCTTTACGAGATTGATGAATCATATGCTTAGATCTTTCATTGGCAAGTTTGTTGTGGTTTACTTTGATGATATATTAATTTACAGCAAGTCTCTTGATGAATATGTTGAGCATATCCAAAGTGTGCTTGCTGTCCTACGTGAGCAAAAATTGTATGCTAACCTTGACAAGTGCACATTTTGCACCGACAAGGTAGTCTTTCTTGGCTTTGTTGTTTCTGGACATGGTGTCTAGGTGGATGAGGATAAGATCAAAGCTATTCATGAGTGGATGCCTCTACAAAATGCAAGCCAAGTGCGTAGCTTCCTTGGACTTGCTGGTTTCTACCGGCGATTTGTGAAAGATTTTAGCACCACTGCTGCTCCAATCAATGAGTTGACAAAGAAAGAAGTGTCTTTTAAATGGGGAGAAGCACAAGAGAAGGCATTTGAAGAACTAAAAATGAAGTTGACAACAGCCCCACTTCTTGCACTTCTAGATTTTGGTAAGACATTTGAAATTGAATGTGATCCAAGTGGTGTAGGAATTGGTGGCGTTCTCATGCAAGAAAGGAGGCCGATTGCATACTTCAGTGAAAAGCTAAGTGGTCCAACTCTGAATTACTCAGTTTATGATAAAGAATTATATGCTCTTGTTAGGAGTTTGGAAACTTGGCAACACTACCTTTTGCCTAAAGAATTTGTGATACATTCAGACCATAAATCTTTGAAACATCATAAAGGCGAACTAAAACTGAACCGAAGGCATGCAAAATGGAGTGAGTTCATTGAGTCCTTTCCTTATGTTGTCAAGTACAAGAAAGGGAAAGATAACATTGTAACTGATGCTTTGTCTCGACGTCATACTTTGCTTTCACGACTTGATACTAAAATTCTTGGATTATAATGTATAAAAGAATTATATTTTAAGGATTCATATTTTGCTGAACCGTATTCCAAGTGTTGTGGCAGCAAGGGATGGGAAAAATTCCATTTGCATAATGGTTTTTTACTTCGAGCTAATAAACTTTGCATTCCAGATTGCTCTGTTCGCATTTTGCTAGTGCAGGAAGCTCATGCAGGAGGACTTATGGGCCATTTTGGTGCAAAGAAAACAGAACAAGTGTTGACTGACCATTTCTTTTGGCCTAAGATGAGAAGAGATGTGGAGAGGCCTGTTCTTCGCTGTGAAACCTGCCACAAAGCTAAGTCCCGTTTGAACCCTCATGGTTTATACACTCCTCTACCTATTCCTAGTGTACCTTGGGAGGACATTTCTATGGACTTTGTCCTTGGTTTACCACGAACTAAGAGGGGAAAGGATTCCATATTTGTTGTGGTTGATAGATTTAGCAAAATGGCACACTTTATTCCCTGTCATAAGAGCGATGATGCTTCACACATTGCTGAATTGTTTTTCAGAGAAATTGTGCGTCTACATGGAATGCCACGTACCATCGTGTCTGATCGTGACACCAAGTTTTTGAGCTACTTTTGGAAAACCTTGTGGGGAAAACCTGTTCTCTACAACGTGTCATCCTCAAACGGATGGACAAACCAAAGTTGTGAACCGCACACTGTCAACATTGCTGCGAGCTGTCCTAAAGAAGAATCTGAAATTGTGGGAAGAAAGCTTGCCTTATGTGGAGTTTGCATACAACAGGGCAGTACATTCCACTACAAAATTTTGTCCATTTGAGATTGTCTATGGGTTCAAACCTACTGCTCCCATCGATCTTTCGCCTTTGTCTATGCAGAAACGTGTGAAATTTGATGCAAGCAAGCGAGCAGAATTTGTCAAGAAGCTTCATGATTGAGCTAAAGCAAACATTAAGAAGATGACCAAGTTATACGAGAAGCGTGCCAACAAGGGTCGTAAGAAGATGTTATTTGAACCAGGAGACTTAGTTTGGGTGCACTTGCGCAAGGATCGCTTTTCTGAACAACGCAAGAGCAAGCTACAACCACGAGCTGATGGCCCATTCAAAGTGCTTCGCAAGATCAATGACAATGCATATGAAATTAATCTCCCAAGTACGTATGGTGTTAGTACAAGCTTCAATGTTGCTGATTTATCTCCTTTCTTTGGATTGGACAAGTCGAGGATGACTCCTTTTCAAGAGGGGGAGGATCATATGACCATACCAGCAAGCAAGAAGTCACAAGCTCCAAGTCAAGCTACAACCACTCAACTTTTACCTACACCGACACCAGCCCAAGTCATCGATGGACCGGTTACACGTAGTCGTGCAAAGAAGATACAACAAGAGGTCCACGCCCTACTTTGTGAGATTCATTTTAACATTAATGAGAATTATATACTGCCTAAGTGTTGTATCTTGATTATACTCAAGTATATAGAAGAAGAGAAGGATGAATCAGACTCTGAAGAACGAACCGGTGCAAGTCCCAGAAGACACTACAAAATGGACCAGAATAGTCAAAAACGGACCAGTGGAAGTCAAGAATGGACCAATGCAAAGAAGTCTTCATAACTTTCTACTCACGAAAGCTATAAAGGCCCATGGGGACTTGTTGGAAAGCTTGTCGAGTCTAATTTCCAATGACTCTAGTGGAGACCAGTTTAGATACTCCATATGGCCTACAGACCAGAATTAGTACAGACTGCTCAGAAGGTCAACAGTCTGTCGTGACAGAATGTTCGTACAATTTTCCGTGCAAAACTGTACCAACCTACAACATTTCATGGTGCATGGCATACATTGTTGGAAAGCTCTTGGAGTCTAGTCTCACACCCAAGAAATGGTTTATCATTTGGACTTCTCAATAAAAAGTTATTGTCAGTTTATTGAAACTACTCTGGAGGCCAACAGTCGCGCGAAGCCAGTTCGGGAATCCATTCCGAGGGGTCCTTTCACATTGCCTTCCCTCAGAAACTCTATTTCGTTTTCATACCTATCTAGAAGGGTTGTTCCTAGTATAAATATATCCTACCTCTAAGCTATCAGCAACCTTTGATCATTTGATAAACTACATGATATTGCAGCCGCGCTGCTGAGTGCCTTACTGAACCTTTGTTCTTCCTTGTTCTTCTTGGACATGTGAAGTGAATCCTCGGGGTTCCCCTACTTCGTGCTCTACGGCTTCCGTTTGGCTGCGCCGTATTGTGTGGATTAGTTCCGGATTGTGGTTCTGCGGTCGTTCGGAGGTCGAGTCGAAGTCTTCGCTGTTTCGGTGTCTCTCTCCCCGTCGCTTGGTCGCATTTAACCTTTGTCAGGTATAAAGCTAGTTATCCGCTGTCCGCAACAAGTTATCCTTGTTTTTTTGATCTACTGCCATGAAGATCGGGCCACCCTCGTACCGATTCATATTGGTACCCTATCAGCACCTTAACCAACACGGTAGGCATGTCCACCTCTTGTACTGCCTCTACCGGCTCCAATCCTCCCTTTCTGACGCTACTGTTTTGATCCAATTGGATCAAAGACTCAAAGTATTTAGTTGTAGAGATTTTTATGGATTGGTCCAATTTCTGCCCTGGTCGAGTGTCTTCTGGTTCTGAAATCCTATTCATCATTCTTAATTTTTTTCAATGTCACCATGATCCTTAGTGCTTTGTGTTTCTGAATATTAGCAGCCACTAAACAAAATTATCTACTGCTTGCAAATTGGTTCTGTTTAACATATATCCATGTGTGACCTGAATATACCAGCAATTGGTTTAGCTTTAGATGATGGGATTGGGCCTAATATTATAGCTCTCAAACCCATACTGTATCTCGACTCTAAAATTATCATGGGATATCAAAACAAAAGTTGGTTTCTTCTCAGGGTTGGTGTTCTACTTTTGAACTCAAACTGTAAAATGACATGACACTGGAGTTATGTTGGATAGAATGTCACAGAGGGATTCTATGAACTGCGTCTGTAATTTTTTACTAATTTAAATTATAGTAAGCTACTCCCTCCATACCCCTAATGAAAGTCGTTTAGGACGACGATACAGTCTTCAAAGCCTAACTTTAACTCTTATTTTCATAAAGATATTTATAAAAAAAGTGGTATATGTATATTATTACGAAAGTATTTTTCAAGACAAATCTATTCATATAGTCTTCACATTTTCAAACTTGACAACTTAAAAGTTATTCATAATTTATATTCCCAATGTTGACCCAAATCTTGTCCAAAACGACTTTCTTTATAGATACAGAGGAAGTATATCCTACTCCTATGAGTGTATAATGTATTCATTCAGACATATCATTACAGTAAAATGACTAAAATTCAATGGTATCACCACAGACAATAGTGCACTGACCTGTTGCATGAACCAGTATGGGAATTTCAGATGCATCTGCTACTTTTACTGAATTCAGAGTACATGCTACTCCCTCCATCCCAAATTGTAAGTCACTCCAAGAATTTTGGAGAGTTAAACTATTCTAAGTTTGACCAAATTTATATGATAAAATAATAATTATTGTAACACCAACTAAGTATCATTAGATTATTCCTTAATTATATTTTCATAGTATACTCACTTTATGTTACAAATCTTAGTATTTCTCTCTATAATTTTGGTCAAACATGAAAATATTTTAACTTTCCAAAATTCTTGAAATGACTTATAATTTCAAATGGAGGGAGTACTTTACTAAATTTGGGGTCGTGGCTGAGGGCGGCGCACGGCAGGCAGAGGATCCCGACAAGGGTGGCAACAACGCTGACGCGACTGAACATGGCAGAGCTCTTTTTTTGGCTCATTTACCTTTTTATTACTTTTTAGTCCTCACCCCTCTATTATGTTTGCAGCACACTCTAACAACCATTGCTTTTAAGTCAGGATATATGTAATTCTTTGTGGGTGTTTCAGTGTGTGCCCTTGGCAAAGGTGCATAGACAATGGTAACTACACCAGCTTGGGGGAGTGAGTTACTTTTTAATTGGTCTTTGTTTTACTTATTTTATATTTTGTTTTATGCTTCTATTTATTAAAAAACTAAAAGCTAAATAAAAATGTCTATCTATCTTTTGGTCATTACTTGTTTGATCTAATAAATAAAAATCAAATAAAAAGAGTGTGTACATAAGGTTGTTTTGCATTCCTGTCCTTAGAGTCAATAAAAAGAACTTTGAAGAATACACATGATGGAAATGATAAATAGTTGCTCTGTACCTAGTTTTCAACCTAGAGTTCTCCTAAGTTTTGGATAAAATTGGTTTGGCATAAGATTCACTCTGAACTTGAAAACTGTGGGAGCATGCTAAAGCTAAAGTCTAGGTAATTGATTGATATAATATGCGAAGGTCTGAGCTAATATTTATCTTGTTTCTAGTCACACTAAAATCTCTAAAATTGCAACATGATGAGTTCCTTACATGACAGAGCTTGAATTCCTACCACAACCATAAATGAATGCTAGACTCAGAAAACTACACATCTTTATTGATTGTATTTGCATTGAGTTCTATCAAGCTTTATTGATCCTTAGAGACTTGTCATACTTTTAATATCAAGATCAGGTACACACCACCCAAATATGTTGTTTCTACACTGGAAGTACGTAACCATATGCATTCAATTTAGATCCACTCAAAATTATGCTGAGACTGAACACCGAAAACATATTTATTAGGTTTTTCACCAAATAAATGCTCTAGTGTTCTTATTGTTACCATCTCTCACAAATTCCAATTGCAGAAGAGATGCATGGGCTATGCAAAAATTATTCATGAAAAAGAGGAAACTCAAAATATGGACAAGTGTCTGAATAATTAAAACAATGGGTACTTTGATGCCTGCCTGAAAAGAAGAAAGAAAGAATAGGAATAAGATAGCCCATATTTTCTTGCAAATGTTTCCAAGTCTAAATGAGAGATATGTTTTCAAGGAGCAATGTAGAATTAGTTTTAACCACCTCCACCATATATATATATATGCACTCCTCATATCCACACACACGCACATCTTGATTTGGTTATATGACTCATTTCTTGGATCCATTATTTGACTTAACAACATATGCTTTGCAAGTATGTATGCGCGGTCTCCACACCTATGAACTCCACATAAGCTTTATTAGTTATAGGTGAGAGAGAGAAGGCATAACATTATTATTGCCTTGGTGAGAATCCAAAAATACTACATATCTTAAGAGACTAGAGAGAGTCATACAAAGGAATTTCTGAGTTTTACTTTTGAAAACTGATGAAAACTCCAGACTTGATTGTTTTGTCTTTCAACTATTTACGACCCAAGTAAATGTAAAAGCCCCATGATTTAAGGTAATATGGTGTTGATGCAAAAGGAGATATCAAGGCATGCCAGTCGATTTGACCTATAAATCTACAAAGATGATAATTTGAATAATTTGGTCCCGACAACAGGGATGCGCCTAGATGTCACGGCCAAGAGGTATTCACGCGGAACTCGAGGATCATCGAGAATTGCACTAGATCAGTACAACTCGTCGAACGGATGAGAACTCATAAAAATAAAATATGTGAATTGACGAAGTCATCGAAAAAGTAGATGCGAAAGTAGATGTGAAAGTAGGAGTAAACTTGTATTTGATATTGATTAATATCTATTACATTATCTCTCGGCCTATATTTATACCTGTTGACTCTTCTTAGCGTCACTACCAAGGATTGTCAGTCCTTGGCACAGCACTAGAAATGCTTGTGTGACACCAGAAGTGGCAAACGGTTTTATGACAAGTGGACGGTGGTCAATGCAACACTTCACCAGGAGTATTCCAGGTATTGTATTTTCTACGGGGAACGAGAAGTGGATTAACTAGACCAATTGAGTCGTTGGATGATGATCGAAGGGTTTAGGATTGGGTGGAGAGGTATTTCTAGTATTTGGCTTCTGGCTAAGCTATCCTAAGTATACTGAGAGTTAACTCCCTTCGTACTGTGGCCGATAGGTGAAAAGGGTGTGGCGAAACACTTCCCTAGGCAGCTACCTTGCAGACCAACTATTATTTGTAACTTGCCTAACAACACACTGAAGAGAACTCCTAATGTCTAGCAGAGGCCTGTCACGCTTCGCTGCTGGCGTTCTTCAGGTGCGACAAGAAGTCCACAAGGGCAGACTTAGTCTAGACACCACGTCTACACTAATTCTACTACTCTAGACCTAGCTAAGGTTTCGAGCACTTCACACAAGACAAAGCAATGTGCCTGTAGGCCGGTTGTATACTTAAAATAAACTAAGACAGAAAGAAAATACTGGAAGTACTCAGATGAAAGGCAACTAGAAAGAAGACTTACTAGAAGACAAGCATTCGCTGAGGCGCTCTTGGAAGAAGACTCCCGACAGGCCGGGACTCCTCCTCGGGGAACTCCTCACTCTCTTCCCTCTATTCTCATACTTAGCTAAGAGTAGCTCTTCCTAAGATACATCATGCTTAACTAGGCTCTCTAAGGGAGTATTTATAGGGGAGAGATGGATTAGGGGCTACTCCAGCGCCACGTCAGCAATCCAAGCACTGTTCGCCTAAACAGCCGTTTAGACCGTTTAAACGCCGTGTAAACGCTACACAATGATACACCGTTTCCGTTTAATCATCTGTTTAGTCCGTTTAATTGACCGTTTAGCCCGTTTAATGGACTGTTTAGCCCGAATAATGGCCAAACGGCAGGTGACCGACTGTTTACCGTTTAGCGTTTAGGAAAACATTGAATCCATGTGACCTCCAGCATGCACCATTGGATAATCCGACCTTGGAACCGCCATATGATCAATGGTTGGGGATCGATTTCCATCACATGTTCATCATGGGGACGTCGATGGGAGTGAACCGACTCAAGATGGGGCCCACATGTAGGTCGATCGACCTCACATCTAGATGACAGTGGGTCCCACTGACCTTCTGGAAGTTCCTTAGGTCGGTGGGAGGCTGGGCCAGGTGGCATGACCCAATTGGTTGGTCGATCGACCAACCTTTGGGGCCCCTGGCCCACCACTGGCCTCCTGGTGGTTTCCCCACTTGTCATGTGGAGTGTTGTCCAAAGTTGAGTCTGGTTGCACACTTGCTTGCTTCCATGTGGGCCCAAGGATCCATGTGCTAAGTGTTTGAACCGTTGAGGGCAAGCACACTTGGATCCAAGGGTTGGGATTGACTCCTTGGAGTTAGGCATGGCTCATGCCATGGAGGGGAGCCCCTGGTGGGCCTAAAGGTCGGTCGGTCGACCGAGGTTATGGGGCCCATAGGGCTCATTTCCTTCTTCCCTGCATTGAACAAGCTAAGAGTACAAGTGGAACTTTATTAGTGACAAATATGTTGATGTGATGCTTATCTTCCTTCAATCCAGGACTGTTGACGGGCTTTTGAGTATATAGAACTGGGTCTTATTTCTCATCAACAAGAACCCCCACACTTAAGTCTTTGCTCGTCCACGAGCAAAGGTTAGAGAAAGATAACCTATGATTATGACACTTTTAAGATATAAGCAAACACAAAGAGTACTCAAGACATATCTTATACAAGTGGGTTATGTGGCACTGTCTAACATATATCCTTAGGATGTTGAAGAATGGAATAGTTCTCAAAGCAAAGTCATCTTCCCATTTTCATATCCTTAGTACTTAGAGTTTTTTATAAGTGTTTTAAAAGAAAGCACATAGTTCATCCTTACTCCTCTAATAGTACTCTCAAGTCACTCAGTAAGTATAGGATTCCTCACCAAGGCATAGCATAAGATTGCCTTCTTTTGTTTCATCCTACATCTATTAGGCTTATGGGGCTCACGTAGGGGGAAACAAGATAACATACTTGCACTGTATCTATTGTAAAGTTAAAACAAGGATCCAAGGAGAAGAATGTCATAACCCTAGATAAAGATGTGTAAGTGTGTGAAAAATGATTAGAATGCTCCTATATTTGATAAGATCTCTCTCTCTATTTTATTTGAGACATGGCTAGTTTTTTTTATTATTTTTTTCTTTTCTCTTTTTTTTCAAAAGCAATGGACCTTCATGTGCCCACTTTTTTTACTAAGCATAGCCTTTGTGTCTCATCTTATAACCAATACTTAGAGAGAGATATTCTAAACCTTAAAACATGGAGCATCTATATGGTAGAAATAGATGGCATGTTTTTGCGTACTTCCAATGTAGAAGTAGAATATATATGTGGTGTGTGTGTGATCTTGATCTTGGGGCTATGACATAATTCTCAACTAGGGTCACAAGGTTTGACTAAACTCAACACAAGTACAAGTAGCATATATAGAAGGGTTTTGAACAAGGTATGAACATATATGGTTGTGGTAGGAATTCTCTTACTATTGAGGAGTAAGTGACACTATGGTTTTATGATATTTTCAAAAATAAATCTCTAAGCACATTGAATAGAAAGGGTATGAATCATGAGCTAAGAACTATATCACAATTGTCAACAACCAAGTCAATATGATATTCCTATCAAGACATGTGACCCACAAGTATAAGCATATGCATGAATTAGACTTTGTGACACTTTTACCCTTTTAATGTCATGAATCATGTGACACTTTTAATGTCATAAATCATAGATCTAAGTCTTCTTGTTTTTATTTTTGTTTTATTTTATCTAATAAAGCAAACAAGAGACAGAAGTAATAAAATGAAAGAATAGAGGGGGAGTAGGAGTGGCAAACCAGTTATAAGGCAGGTAGACATTGAGTGGATGCTGAATGGTGGGTCCAGGGCTCCAAGGTGGGTTCGGCCGACCCCTCTTGGGCTTGCCCATTGCTGCCATTTGAATTCCCATTATTGATGATGTACCTCTGCAAGCTTCTGTTCCCGTTGGCTGTCAAAGAGGGGGTCGACCGACCCCCTATTTAGGGTAGAATTTGTCGAGCCAACTTGCCTCACCATGTACTACGTCATGGTGTGTTCAGAAAATTCAGAGACTTAGTTGGGGGGCCACTTGACCCCCCACACTTGGATTCTTGAGCATTCTGAAATCCAAAGACATGGGAAACATCAAGTGTAGGGGTCCTGCTGGTGGCAACACACCAACACACCAACGGGACCAAGTTGGGAAATGGGTAAGTAGCTAAAATCTTATCATCAATTTAACATGGGAAATTTCAATCTTGTGTACCATGGCATAGAGCAATTTTAGTTCATCATCTCTTAGAGAGTCAGAAGAACCAGGAAAAACATTAGTAGTAATCCTAAAATAAATTAAGCACAAGGTTGGATTGTGAATTTTAGAGGTTAAGAGAGTGGAGCAATCATCAAAATCTACTCTTGTTAAACCTAGGCATGGTAGTGTCTAAGTCAATTGTACAATCAAAGTCACAACCTAGAGCAGTGGTTAGAAGACCCCAAGTACAGCTACACTCTTGCCCACACATGCAAAATGTTATGAGTCAATTTTAGTGTGCATAAAAATTCTTTAGTGAGCACTTCTATACCAAATTTAAGGCACTCACCAAAAACCTCCCAAACCAATGGTATTAAAATATCATTGAATTCTTTAGTCATACCTGTGCGGTCCACAAGGGCCGGGTCAAGGATGCTTGTATGGCGGAAACCGTTCTCCTTTAGGTTGTTGAACTTGATCAGCTCTTCCGGTGTTAATATGAGTTCATTCTTCAAGCTCCATTCCTCTTGGAGGAGGTTCGTAGAGCACCACTTGATAGTGACTCTCCCCTTCCTCCATCCTCTCATGGCTTCCCTCATTAGAGTGATGAGAGCTTTGAGAACAACTCTCACCCCCTTTGGACTTCTAGAATCGGGAGAGGAATGCTTTCTCCATTTTCCTGGACAACACAGACAACCAAACTTTTTCCTACTTCTACTCCTATGCAAGACTAAATATATTATTTTGGTTTTTTTTTGAAAGGCAACTATTCTAATCTTGAGAAATAACTTGCAACTAAGAAGAGAGAAGAGGGATTGTGATCTCGAGTTAATTTTGGTGGTTTTGGGTGTGGAATTGAGCTCACAATGCATGGGTATCTATAGGGGCAAAAGGGCAAGTGGTGAACACCCCAATGTGGGGGTCGGCCGATCTCCCCATAAGCACTATGTTTCAAAATTTTGAATCATGGCAGGGAATCTTGCAACATATATGAACTCTTTTCTAGAGATCGGCCAATGTAGGGGTCGGTCGACCCATACCCTAAGCACTTTAGCACTCTAAAAGATGTGGCATTGTCTACTAAAGTAAATCTTAGGCGTGGAAAAGAAGTAAAGTTCTTTTATAAGAGTCCCTTGCCTAGTGCTATGTGAAAGAGAAATGATGATTTGCAAAAGTGGAGATATGATTAAAGTGGTTGTCAATGATCATGACAGCACTAGAGCATGTCTAGGAGACCACTTTGTAGGTTTAAGCTGGTGCATAGGTCCCAAATGAACCATTTCTTTTCAGACTTTGGCTTGTATGTCATGCATGGGATTCTAAAGCAAAGCAAATGGGAGATAGCAGACTACCAAAAGGGCAAGTGTTGGGGTCGACTGACCCCAACTTGAAAGCTCCAGGAGCATCCAAGTGTTGACCTCGACACATTGCATCAAGCCAAAGTGAAAGACTACAAGTGGGCCCAATGGTGGGGTCAGCCGACCCCACCTCTAGGTGATCTACAGGTCGAAACTGTATTGCAAGTTGTTCTCAAGGTTTTCATTTATTATTCCTAAGCATTTTGTCAAAGGGAAATATGCAAAACTAAACTAAGCATGCAATTGGTAGGGAAATGCAAGAATTGAGATGCAATGAGTAAAGATGGGATAAGTACTGATTTACCTTATCAGCAAGGGCTCCATGTTTTAGGTCCGTAGAGCAGGACCTCTCCATCTTGTTTATTGCTTGGGTGCTTCAGATGGCCCTAGAGATATGGACCAAGATTGCACCTCCTCTTGCCACACTTGCCTACCTTTTCCTTGAGGTTCTTGGAGGCATGGTATGGTTCTCCTTTAAGCACAATGGCCTCTATGGCGACCTCTAGTTTTGCAGCTAGTCTCCCTCATGATTGAAGCGGGCCTCACTGATAGAATTGATGACATTTGTGCTAGTGGGGACCATGACAGGTTACTCAAGGTAACTCGGGAGGCATATAGGGGCTAAAAGGTGTTGAGTTTGAGACAAGGAGGATTGGGATGGAGAAGAAGAAGAGGGAAGGCCAAGGAAAGCTATTGCCAAAGATTACAAACTTGTTTTCACAATAGTTGCAATGGGGAATAGTTTCTAAGTGCTGGCACGACACTCTGGGTCAGATTGGGTTTCTCAACTATGGGTCGCCCGACCCCACCTCAGTGGAAACCAAAGTTCACACTTCTCCCTCAACTCTCCCTTTCGTAGGGCCACTTTCAAGATACATGCATCCTATCAAGTAGGGGTCGCCCGACCCCTAGTTGTTGGGTACAGAGCAAGAAAGTTGGGGTCCTACACTTTTTAGGTGATTAGAAGTGGTCTGGCCAAGTTTGAGCCATAGTGGGTACTAAGTCCAGGTGGCCTAAGCCCAGTTTGTACTTCCCCACATGTCATAGATGGTTTGGCCAAACATAGGCTTGGTTACCTACTAAGATGGGGTCACCCGACCCCATAATGGAGGCTCCCCAAGACCAGCTTTGTCTTAAGGACTAACATAAGTGTATTCATGCTATCCTAAAAGCCAATCCACACAAAATATATAAAAGAAGTTAAGACATGTAGATTTTAGTCTTGTTGAATCTTTAGCAAGGATGTGTTCTAGCATGTCAACTTCTTCAATCAAGGATCAAAATCCTAGAAAACTCTTAAGAAGGTGGCCACTTACCTCGAAGATGATGAGTCATAGCATTGGCCCTTCTTAGTTGCATCGACGTTCTCTTTGGCCAAGAAACTTGTCTTCGACCATGAGGATCTCAAGTTGTCTCCATGAATGATCTCATGACTTACCCATAGAGATATCGATGTTCTTGCTGCAGGGGTTAGTCCAAAAGTGCAACCAAGTTCCATGCAAGTATGTTTGGTTCAATAATCAAACTTAACACCATGTCTTGTTTGATTAAGGTAGTCTATTTAACCTAAGCACCATGCTTAATTTAAAAATACTATGGAGGTACTCACTCGAGCGATTAGTATAACCAAAACAAAGCATACTAACATAGAAAGAGAGAGCATGATAGGATGAACAAGATTCATTATAGTAGAGATAAGATAAGAGTGATGAAGACAAGAGGCAAATATTTTTTTCTTTTATTATTATTATCATTTTAATTTTTATATGCAAGGCAATGCAAAGTGGAGGATGAATGCATTTAATCAAATATGTTGTGGTTAAAATAAAGATTAAAAAATAAATGAGTGATATGCATGAACATCTAGGCTTTAGCTTTTTCCTGTGGCGTGGCCCATCCAAAGGATATCATCATACCGAATATTAAAGCCAATATATGAGCTGGGATGACTACCACAAGCTAGACTAGGAGCCCGAATAGGTAGACAACAATAAAATTGTTGTCTATCTAGACTAGGCATGATGCCCGGATACAACTCAAAGACTAGGAGCTACCCAAGAAAGCACTAGATTTATGCAATATGATGCAAACATGAAGTGGAAAGGATAAAAAGAAAAGAAAGGTAAAAGAAGGATAACTCGGATGACTTGGTTCTAAGTTAGATCAGCTACCGTTCCCTAGCAACAGCCCCAGAAATGCTTGTTGACTCTTCTTAGTGTCACTAGGAGGATTGTCAGTCCTTGGCATAGCCTAGAAATGCTTGTGTGTCACTAGAAGTGGCAAATGGTTTTACCGCAAGCAGACGGTGGTCAATGCAGCACTTCACCACGAGTATTCCAGGTATCACATTTTCTACGGGAACGAGAAGTGGATTAACTAGACTAAATGAGTCGTCGGATGATGATCAAAGTGTTCAGGATTGGGTGGAGGGGTATTTCTAATATTTGGCTTCTGGCTAAGCTATCGTAAGTATACTGAGAGTTAACTCCCTTCCTACTGTGGCCAATAGGTGAAAAGGGTGTGGCAAAACACTTCCCTATGCAGCTACCATGTTGGCCAACTATTATTTTCAACTTGCCTCACAACACACTGAAGAGAACTCCTAATATCGAACAGAGGCCTGTCACCACTACTAACTTCTCACCCTTGCGCAACGACAGAATAACGTTGCAATATGCCCCATTTGGTTGCGAAAGTTAGTTATTACCACCGAAAGTTGGTCGTTGTCAATGGTTGCAAAAAAGTGCGTTGCAATAAGTTGTTGCAACCGTTTCAATTTTGGCGTTGCAACCATTGTATTTGTCGCAACCTTAGTTCGTTCGTTGCCAACCATGGCAATAGAACGTTGTTACAACCTTCAATGTCGCGGCAACATAGGCACTTGCCACGTCCAGCTTGGTAGCAAGAGATGTTACATGCAACGATTGGTAGCGTAGCAATAAAGGCATTTGCGACGAACAACGTCGTTGCAATAGTATATATTGCCACGATATATTTTTGTTGCTTAAAGTATTATTGCCACGACTGTCTTATCATGGCAAGTAGTTTACTTGCCATGACCGTTATGCCGTGGCAAGTAAACTATTTGCCACGCAACTGTAGTCGTTGTGAGAGATTATATTGTATTGCAACGATGGTAATGTCATTGCAATAGTGTCATTCGCAACGTAAGTAAGCTTGTTGCCAGTTGATCTTATTGCCACATAAATAAATTCGTTGCTATATAATTATATTGCCACACAAATAATCTGTTGCCATATAATTATATTGCCACACAAATAAATTAGTTGCCATATAATTATATTGCCACACAAATAAATTCGTTGCCATATAATTATACTGCCACGCAAAAAATCTCGTTGTCATAGTTTGTATTGCAACGCTCAAATATAATTTGAATTTTGGTTCCATAAATCCACATTTCCAAAAACAATAATATCATATCGAAAGCAATAGCACTCACAAATATTAATTATAACCAATCATTCAATAGTTGATAACAGCATTGAAATGGTATCTATAATCATGAACAGTGTACATATCACTCATCAAATCACAACTTTGTAAAACTTGCAACAGTTCATGACTTCCTAGCATCTACACAGCACCAACATGTCGAGTTTTTCCTAGTAGCAACATTAGCATCAACATGTCATCAGCTCAGTTATGTCTTCATTTGCTTATGAGCCACCCACTCATAACTTGTCTATACCTGGTAACGAAAAGAATAAGAGATTTAGGTACAGCATGGTTGTATTAATAAGCAAAAAAAATCTTGAATCAAAACTATGAAGGGAGTGCTATCAATATAAATTAGTAAATGTATAACAATACAATATAATTAAGATGTCAACATTATAGTTGATTAAAGAAATCATAACTAGAGTTGAAGACAACCAAAAATTGGAATTTTTTAACAAAAATTTTTAACAATACATAAGGCCAAAATAATCTCTACATCTTTCTAGCTATAAGTTTAGACTCTACAGCTATCAAAGTCAAAAATTAAAAAATACCCACTGTTGTGCAAAGCAAGATCAAAACTTTACATGCTACATGTAAAATTGATAAGTTCAGATTCTGCAGTGATAGAATCATGCAATTTCACGACCAGTAATATAAACCTGTTCAGCTTTGGTATGAACAAGTATCAAAGAAAAAGGAATTTAGTACTAGTAATAATTCACCCAATCCGATTTGCACCAGTTGCAGTTTTCAACTCATGACAAATGGTATTTTCTATAGTTCCTAGTTCCACAAGATCATATTTAATAAACTTTTCCAAATCATCTATATTCACCATGGCACAGTAGTGTAACTGTCCAAATAAAAATCATGATAATATGAGCACAGTATGTAACAACCGGGCTGCACAAAACCCATGTTCTACATGTACAACACAGCTTAGCAATTCTTTGAGAAATTTCAATAGCAATGCACAGTATAAATGAACACATCACAGTTTAGAATAAAATTTAGCTTCCAATTTGCTGTAATCATAGTGTAGTTGTTACCTTAGTCCGTCTTCTTAGGCCTCTTTGGATATCTTGATTGATTCACCAGCTCATGTGGAGCGATATAGGCTTTTGCTGCAGCCCCTTTTGCCTCCTTTCCGCTTAAAAGATTTCTAGGAACAATACCAACATTTTTAATTGAGCGGGTAGTTGGTCCTGTATCTTTGTCTCTGATGACAAAGCTTCCTGGCTGAGTCTACAAATATGAGAGATTTTGATTTATTACAGCTGTAGTAGAATGTACATATGTCAAGATTAATTAGAACATTGTGTACTTATGTCATTACCTGTTGTAACACATTTGCATTCTCTTCTTCATGTTGACCAGACTCTTCTTCCTCTTGTATGATTGGTTCAACTTCTGTAGTGTTATTTTTTATTTCTGGGGTTGTCTAGACATAAGATTATTGAAGCAAAAGATTAGACAACATAATCATAATAACTTTATTAAAAGGAGGAAGGTTGTGCTACTTTTAAAAATTATTACCTCATTTTCAGTTTCTTTATGTTGGCCAAGCAAAAGAAGAAATTCTTGCTTCATTTCTTCTTTTAATGCTTTCTTAGCATTTTCCAATTCCTCCTGCATCCTTCTCCTACTTTCTTCTTTTTCCCTTTCCCTTTCTTCAATTTCATTCGCAAGTTGTGCTTTCAGCCTGGCAACCTCTTCTCTAAAAGCATTTTCCTTGATATTGGCTTCAACTTCATTACGTGCAAGTAACTGAACATTCTCTTGCAATAAGTCTGTGCGAGTCCTATGCTTGGCCAAGTACCCATGCCCATGTACTTTAGATGATTTGGTTTGTGTGGCTTCGGCGTAGGTTGATTGAAAAATCATGTTTTCCTCAGCAGTTGAAAGGTATCTATCTTCCATCTCTATCTGACACATTTTTAGTGCTGCGTTCTCCTGAAAAGAAATTAAATCCATTAGAGTTGCTTCTCACAATCAGCAGATATATAAAAAACTTGAAGAAAAAACTTCTCACATATACTGCAGCTGACTCAGGAGTAGACCATTTCCCGTTTTTTGTGTGAGTGCTCTTCCAAAGAAATAGATCACTAGGCTCTGTACCTTGTTCGTCTCTCTAGAATGCCAAAAAATAATTGTACACACAATTATTCAATCATATAAAGCTTAAGATTAGTTTCTGTAATGAATATCTGCTCGTAGCTACATGGTGAGAAGTTTTTAGAACCCATCAAATGCTTGGTTTTTTGCTGCTGACGGTTTCATGAGTTTTGGCTGCTAACTTTCTGCAGAATGAGAAAAAGTCATATTTAATAATGCAACATTTTGGTAGATAAAACATGTTCAACAAAGTTAAACTTAGAACAGGTTACCTTGAATTTGTCAGATCCAAAATACAACAACAAGTAGTGCCACTCAAGAAGGTGTACTTCTTCTGGAATATTTCTTATTCTCTCAGCATAATTATTGTAAGCCTTATATGTGGCACTAAGAGTTGATCGCCATCCTTTGTACCGCTCAGTGGCAATGTTCCATATCTTTTGTTTTTTTTTCCTCTTTATTGTCAATGTTGGTGAAGTCCCACCGAAGCTGTACAAATTTAATGAAAAACGTTGCCAATTTGTAAATGTGTAAATAGTGCACACATATATGTTGCAGCAATAAATTTCAGCAAAGTAAAATATATAGCAGCCCCTATATCAAAAACATATACATAGCAGCCCCTACATAGCAGCCCCTATATCAAATAAAAATCTGCATACAATCTAGTAGACATAATCTATTATCAAATAAGAAATAGAGGCAAAGTAGTACGCAGCATACCAATATCTCTGTTGCAATTTCTTCTTTGACATCATCCGCTATGTCCTTCCAACTGGATACTCCAATTAGTGGTGCCCATTTCCTTGTAAACAGCACAACCTCATCCACAAAAGCACGGCACGTGATTTTAAAAATTCGATTGGGAGTCGTTAAGTGCGTTTCTTAACTCTCTTGGTGGCTATTGCTAAACCTTTAACAATGCCACGACCTCGTTTCTTGCGTTCACTAGAGACAAGTCCTTCCACGAAAA